>NC_133524.1:84462500-85712500 GCF_049354715.1 Callithrix jacchus
CTATGAATAGACCAATAACAAGGTCAGAAGTCGAGGCAGCAATTAAGAGCCTACCACACAAAAAAGCCCAGGTCCAGACGGGTTCACAGCCGAATTCTACCAGACACACAAAGAGGAGCTGGTACCATTCCTTCTAAAACTATTCCAAATAATCCAAAAAGAGGGAATCCTTCCCAAATCATTTTATGAGACCAACATCATCCTGATACCAAAACCCGGCAGAGACCCAACGAGAAAAGAAAACTTCAGGCCAATATCCATGATGAACATAGATGCAAAAATCTTCAATAAAATATTGGCAAGCCGATTGCAACAGCAAATCAAAAAACTTATTCATCATGATCAAGTAGGATTCATCCCGGGGATGCAAGGCTGGTTCAACATATGCAAGTCTATAAACGTAATTCACCACATAAACAGAACCAAAAACAAAAACCACATGATTATCTCAATTGACGCAGAGAAGGCATTGGACAAAATTCAACAGCCCTTTATGCTAAAAACCCTCAATAAACTCGGTATCGATGGAACGTATCTCAAAGTAATAAAAGCTATTTATGACAAACCAACAGCCAATATCATACTGAATGGGCAAAAACTGGAAGCATTCCCTTTGAAATCCGGCACTAGACAAGGATGCCCTCTGTCACCACTCCTATTCAATATAGTACTGGAAGTTCTAGCCAGAGCAATCAGGCCAGAAAAAGAAATAAAGTGTATTCAAATAGGAAAGGTGGAAGCCAAATTGTCTCTATTTGCTGACAACATGATAGTATACCTAGAAGACCCCATCGCCTCAGCCCAAAAACTCCTGAAACTGATAAGGAACTTCAGGAAAGTCTCAGGATATAAAATCAATGTGCAAAAATCACAAGCATTCGTCTACACCAATAACAGACTTAAAGAAAGCCAAATCAAGAACGAACTGCCATTCACAATTGCTACAAAAAGAATAAAATACCTAGGAATACAACTCACAAGGAACGTAAGGGACCTCTTCAAGGAAAACTACAAACCACTGCTCAATGAAATAAGAGAGGACACAAACAGATGGAGAAATATTCCATGTTCATGGTTAGGAAGAATTAATATCGTGAAAATGGCTATACTGCCCAAAGTAATTTACAGAATCAATGCTATCCCCATCAAGCTATCATTGACTTTCTTCACAGAACTGGAAAAAACCACCATGAACTTCATATGGAACCAAAAGAGAGCCCGCATAGCCAAGTCAATTCTAAGCAAAAGGAATGCAGCGGGGGGCATCACACTCCCGAATTTCAAACTACACTACAAGGCTACAGTAATCAAAACAGCATGGTACTGGTATCAAAACAGAGACATAGACCACTGGAACAAAACAGAGGCATTGGAAGCAACACAACATATCTACAACCATACAATCTTTGATAAACCTGACAAAAACAAGCAATGGGGAAAGGATTCCCTGTTTAACAAATGGTGTTGGGAAAACTGGCTAGCCATGTGCAGAAAGCAGAAACTGGACCCCTTCCTGACACCTTACACTAAAATTAACTCCAGATGGATTAAAGACTTAAACATAAGACCTGGCATGATAAAAACCCTAGAAGGAAATCTAGGCAAAACTATCCAGGACATAGGTGTAGGCAAGGACTTCATGACCAAAACACCAAAAGCATTGGCAACAAAAGCCAAAATAGACAAATGGGACCTAATGAAAGTCCACAGCTTCTGCACAGCAAAAGAAACAGTCACTAGAGTGAATCGGCAACCAACAGAATGGGAAAAATTTTTTGCATTTTACCCATCTGACAAAGGGTTGATATCCAGAATTTACAAAGAACTCAAACAGATTTACAGGGAAAAAACAAACAAGCCCATTCAAAAATGGGTGAAGGATATGAACAGACACTTTACAAAAGAAGACGTTTATGAGGCCAACAATCATATGAAAAAATGGTCATCGTCACTGGTCATCAGAGAGATGCAAATCAAAACCACATTGAGATACCATCTCACGCCAGTTAGAATGGCGATCATTAAAAAATCTGGAGACAACAGATGCTGGAGAGGATGTGGAGAAAAAGGAACACACTTTTACACTGTTGGTGGGAGTGTAAATTAGTTCAACCATTGTGGAAGACAGTGTGGCCATTCCTCAAGGCCTTAGAAATAGAAATTCCATTTGACCCAGCAATCCCATTACTGGGTATATAACCAAAGGACTATAAATTGTTCTACTATAAGGACACATGCACCCGAATGTTCATTGCAGCACTGTTTACAATAGCAAAGACCTGGAATCAACCCAAATGCCCATTGATAATAGACTGGATTGGAAAATGTGGCACATATACGCCATGGAATATTATGCAGCAATCAGAAATGATGAGTTCGTGTTTTGTAGGGACATGGATGAATCTGGAGAACATCATCCTCAGCAAACTGACACAAGAACAGAAAGTGAAGCACCGCGTATTCTCACTCATAGGCGGGTGATGAAAAATGAGAACACATGGAC
Organism: Callithrix jacchus; assembly: GCF_049354715.1. NCBI lineage: Eukaryota > Metazoa > Chordata > Mammalia > Primates > Cebidae > Callithrix > Callithrix jacchus. The sequence goes on from NC_133524.1 coordinate 84,465,004, forward strand.
ACAGGGAGGGGAGTACTAAACACTGGGGTCTATTGGGGGGAAAAGGGGAGGGCCAGGGGGAGGGGGAGGAGGGGAAGGATAGCCTGGGGAGAAATGCCAAATGTGGGTGAAGGGGAGAAAGAAAGCAAAACACACTGCCATGTGTGTACCTATGCAACTGTCTTGCATGTTCTGCTCATGTACCCCAAAACCTAAAATGCAATAAAAAGAAAAAAGAAAAAAAAATTTTAACTGTACTTATTCCTTCTCGATGTTCCTTTTTTATACTTTAAGTTTTAGGGTACATGTGCAGATTGTTCAGATTTGTTATATAGGTATACAAAGGAGATGAGACCCTTGACGATGAAGAGTGTAGTGGCCAGCCATTGGAAGTTGACAACAACAAACTGATAGCAATGTTCAAAACTGATCCTCTTGCAACTACATGAGAAGTTGCTGAAGAACTCAGCGTTGACGATTCTAAGGTCGTTCAGCATTTGAAGCAAATTAGAAAGGTGAAAAAGTTCGGTAAGTGAGTGCATCTTGAGCTGACTGAATATAAAAAAAAATCATGATAAAGTGTCATCTTCTCTTATTCTACGCAACAATGAACCACTTCTTGATCACATCATGATGTGCGATGAAAATCAAAATTTGTAGAACAGCCAACTCAGTGGTTGGACTGAGAAGAAGCTCCAAATCACTTCTCAAATCCAAACTTGCACCAAAAAAAGATCGTAATCACTGTTTGGTGGTCTGCTGCTGGTCTGATCTACTACTGCTTTCTGAATCCTGGGGGAAACAATTACATATGGGAAGTATGCTAAGCAAATCCATGAGCTGCACTAAAAACTGCAATGCCTGCAGCCACTGTTGGTGAAGAGAAAGGGCCCAGTTCTTCCAGTTCTTCTTCACAACAATGCCCAAACACACGTTGCACACCAACACTTTAAAGCTGAATGAATTGGGCTATTAAGTTTTGCCTCATTTGCCATATTTACCTGACCTGTTGCCAACCAACTACCATGTCTTCAAGCATCTCAAAATCTTTTTGCAGGGAAAATGCTTTCACAACCAGCAGGATGCAGAAAATGCTTTCCAAGAGTTTCCTGAATCCTTAGCATTGATTTTTATGTTTCAGGAATAAACAGACTTCTCACTGGCAAAAATGCATTAATTATAATGCTTTTTATTTTGACTAATAAAGATGTGCTTGAGCCTAGTTATAATGATTTAAAATTCACTGTCTAAAACCTCGATTACTTTTGCGCCAACCTAGAAATTAAACACTCTTCTAACAACCAAAGGGCAAGGAAGGAAAATAATGGAAATTAGAGAGTATCTTTAGACAAATGAAAATAAAACACAAGAAAACTTAGTGGTGTTAACAGGACAAGTTATAGCTGTAAATACTTACATTAAATGAAGAAATATCTCAGATAATTTAAGACTACACCTTAATAAATTATAAAAAGAGAAACAAACTTATCCCGAAGTTAGAAAAATGAAGGGAATAATATTGATTAGAGAAATGATTTTAAAAAGACAAAAAATCAATAGAGAAAAATGATGAGACAGAGTCGATCCTTAATAAAAGTCAACACAAACGATTTTAAATAAACTGACTAGGAAAAAGACAGAATACCAAAGTAATTAAAATCAGAAATGGGCAGGAACATTAAAACTGATTTTGCAGAAATAAAAAGAATGATAAAGTACTATGACTAAATGTACACCAACAAATGATACAAACAAAATGAAATAAACAAACTGCTAGAAACACCTACCAAGATTGAATGTAGAGGTAATAGAAAACATGAATAGCCTGTTTTAATCATTCCAAAATGTATACATGTATCATAACACCACATTGTATCTGATAAATGTATATAATTTTTTTGTAAATGTGAAAAATCAAATTAAAAATAAATATTATTTCCTCTTTCACAGCATTTGGATTGGGAAACTTTATTTCTTGAGATAGAGTCTCACTCTTCATCCAAACTGGAGGGCATCGGTGCAGTCTTGACTCACTGCAACTTTTAACCTCCCAGGTTAAAGCAATTTTCCTGCCTCAGTCTCCTGAGTAGCTGGGGTTACAGGCATGCACCATCACACATGGCTAATTTTTGTAATTTTAGTAGAGATTGAGTTTTACCATGCTGGCTCGGCTGGTCTCAAACTCCTGACCTCAGGTGATCTGCCTGCCTCAACCTCCCAAAGTGCCGGGATTACAGATGTGAGCCACCACACCCTGCCTGGATTGGAAAAGATTTTAAAGTCAAACAATACAAACAATTGGCAAGGATGTCGGAAATGGAAAACATCATATACTTCTGTGGCAAGTGGAAATTAGGGCACTCTTTAAATAGCTAAATAAAGTGAAAATGTACATAGAAAGGAAAATCTGAATAGAACTATAGCAAGTAAGTAGATTGAAACTTAATTAAAAATTTTCCCAAAAGAAAAGCTTTGGGATCAGACAGCTTCACTGTTGAATTCTACCAACAATCTAAAGAGGACAGAAAACCACTTTTTCTCAAAGTCTTCCAAAACTTTGAAGAGTTGGAACTTCCTAAATTGTTCTGTGTGGTTAGAATTACCATGATAACAAAATCAAAAACACTACAAAAAGAAAAAGTACAGAACAATAGCCCTGATGATTATTGTGCAAAAATTCTAAAAACACTAGCAAGTGAAATTAAACAACATACTTAAAAGATTATACACCCCCACAAAGTGATGTTTATTTCTGGGATGCACTTTGGTTAAACGTGTGAAAATCAATACACCACAAAGTGAATGAAGGGGTGAAAACTGATAATTTGAATTGATGCATAAAAAGCATTTTACAACATTCAAAATACTTTCACAACAAAAACTCTCAACAAAAGAAAGCATTTTCACCGTAATAAAGGCTATTTTTATAAATAAATACAACTCATAGCACACCCAATGGTGAGCAAAACAAATGAAAACTTTTCCCCTAAGATCAGAAACCAGATAAGCATGCCAGTTCTTGCCAGTTCTATCCAACATGCTACCAAAAGAGCTAGCCAGAGCAATAAGGTAAATAAAAGAAATAAAATACATCTAAACCAGAAAGGTAAAAGTGAAATTATGTCTATTGACAGAAGACATGTTCTTATGTATTAGAAACTCTAAAAGTTCTACAAAAGAAGTGCTAGAACTAATAAATTAATAAATTCAGCAAATTTGTGGGAATAATTGGTGTGTTTTTATATGGGAATAATGAACAATGTGAAAATAAAATTATAAAAACTATTCCATTTACACTAATATTAAGAACTAGATATTTAGGATAAATGCAACCCAAGAGGAAAAATATCTGTACATTGTAAACTACAAAACACTGATGAATAAAATTAATGAGGACAAATAATTATGAAGTTTAGTCTGCCTGGAGGATAAATCAATGTAAAGATATCCACTGTTCATTAATTGTAAGATTTAATAGTATTAAAATGTGAATACTACAATACTACTAAAGTGTTCTAAAGAGCCAATGCAATTCCTTTCAAAGCCCCCATGATGTTTTTTACAGAAATAAAAATCTGGTTCTAAAATTGACGCAAAACCAAATAGTGTTCCAAATAATAAAAGCAATCCTGCAAATAAAGAACAAAATTGGCAATCTTCAACTTCTTGATTTCAAAACATACTAAAAATCTACAGTAATAAGAAAAGAATGTATAGTGTTGGCGTAAAAACAGACTTATTAACCAATGGAAGATAATAAAGAGCTCAGAAATAAACCTCTTTATGCACAGTCAAGTGATTTTTGACAAGGGTCCTGAGACCATTCAAAAGGTAAAAGGCTGTCTTTTCAGAAAATGGTGCTGGAGAAACTGGATATATACATACAAAAGAACGAAGTTGGACCTTTACCTTATACCATACACAGAAATTAACTGATAATGAATCAAAACCCTTAATATAAGATCATTAAATAAAATTTAAAAAAACATAAAAATAAAATTTTCTAAAACTTTAAAACTCTTAGGGAAAAAAAACACAGGGAATAAACTAAATGACAATGTCTTTGATAATGATGTTTTGAGTATAACAGCAAGAAGCACAGGCACCAAAAGAAAAAGTAGGTATTTGGACTTTATCGAAATGAAAACCATAGTGCATAAAAGGAAAATATGAAGAATGAAAAGGCATCTTACAGAATGGTGCAAAATATTTATTAAGTATATATTTAATAAGTGATTAATGTCTAGAATAGATTAAAAACTCCCATAACTAAATAACAGAAACTGAACAACTCAAAAATAGTCAAATGGCTTCAATAGACATTTCTTCTAAAAGTACATCCAAAAGGCCAGTGAGCACATTAAAAGATGTTCAACATCACTGATTATTAGAAAAATGCAAATCAAAATGATGAGATATCACTTTACAACTATTAGTATTGCTACTATTTAAGAAAATGAAAATAAATTTGAAAAAGATATGGAGGAATTGAAACTATTGACAACTGCTGGTGAGAATGTAAATTGGTTTAGCCACTGTGGAAAATAGTATGATGTTTCCATAAAAAAATCAAACAGAATTTTCATATGGTCTTGTGATTTTACTCCTGACTATACAAAAAATTGAAAGCAGGAACTTGAATAGATTTATATACATCATTAACAAAAGCATTATTCACAATAGCCAAAAGGTAAAAGAACCCAAATATCCATTAATAAATGAATGGATAAGCAAAATGTAATTTCAAAATATAATGAAAAACTATTCATCCATCAAAAGGAATGAAAATCTGATACTTGCTACAACATGGAAGAACTTCAAAATATTATGTTGACATTATCCATATATAAAAGGGCAAATATTCTGTGATTCTCCCTATGTGAGGTAAATAGAATAGTGAAATTCAGGGAGAGGAAAAATAGGGTAATAATTACCAGGGACTGGGTGAAGTGGGCATTTGCAAATTATTGTTTAATTCGGTATAAGTTTCAGTTTAGAATGATGAATATGTTCTGGAGGTGGATAGTGATTAAGTGCATTCCATGTGAATGCACTTAGTGCCACTTAATTTTTACACTTCAAAGTGGTGACAAGTGTGAATTTAGTAATTTCATATGCTAAAAACTATAAATACATGAAAACAAAAATAGGAGAATAGGTATGTACAACTACAAGTGTCATGGCTGACTTTTTAAAGAATGAGAATCATATTTTTCTTTATAAATGACAAAACAGATTACTTCTCAGAAAATAATGTTTATAGTGCTACTTTTTATGAAAACTCACAAATTAATCTATTTAGATGTTTCTTCAATAAGAAAATTAAAATTGTTATTGCTAAGTTATTTTCATATATACACAATCTTGCCATCACCTGGGGCTTTCAGTTGAGTGTGAAATAAATTATAGGCTTTTGATCTACTGTTTGATGCAAAAGAAAAACCTAAAACATATTAAAAGCAATGGAATCAAATTCATAGAAAAAAGATACGTAGGAGGAGCCAAAGTAAGATGGCAAATAGTAGCCTCTACAAATTGTTTTTCACACAGGAACAACAAATTGAACAACTATACACACACATACACACACAAACTTCATGGGCAGTCTCACTCTGTTATGCAGGCAGGAATGCAGTCATACAATCTAGACTCAGTACAGCCTTGACCTCCCGAGATCAAGTGATTCTCCCACCTCAGCCTCCGAGTAGCTGGGACTGTAGGCCAAAGCCACCACACTAAGCTAATTTTTGTATTTTTTCCTTTTTTTGTAGAGACAGGGTGTTACTATGTTGCCGAGGCTGGCCTCAAAGTCCTGGGTTCAAGTAATCCATCTACTTCAGCCTCCTAAAATGCTAGGACTACAGGCATGAGTCAGTATGCTTGGCCAGGAAATCGAGTCTTGATTTGCCATCACCACCCCTCTCCCATTCTTTGCAGCAGCCACATGGCATGGAGAAATAATATTTGCACTGGAGGAGGGAGATTGCAATGATTATGGAACTTTGCATTTGAACTCAGTGCTTTCCTGTCACAGTGGAAAGCAACAATAGGCAGAAATCAGCCAGCATCTCTAGAGAGTATTTAAACCATCTTTAACCAGAGGGGAACTGTCAGTAGTAAAAACTATGTCAGTAGTAGAAACCTGAGTTCTTCCTAGTGAGAGACCAATGCCAGTGGCCAAGTCAGTGCTTTTGACACAGCTCCCCCAACCTCGGGAAGTGTGGCTTGCAGCTCCAGGAGAGACTTTTTCTTTGCTTGAAGAGAGTAATGTTATGAGTAAAGAAAAGTTGCAAGTTGGATACCAGCTCAATCACAGAAAAATAGAGCACCTGGCATGTCCTGAGGCTCCTATTCCAGGCCCCAGCACCTGAGTGACATTGCTAAACACACCCTGGAACAAAAGGGAACCTGCTATTTTAAAGGGAAGCACCCAATGCTGGCAGAATTCATCACATACTGATGAAACAGCCTATGGGCCATGAATAAATAGCAGTGGTACCCAGACAGTACTCACCTTAAGCCTTGGATGAGACTTTGAGACTTGCTGGTTTCAGGCATGAGCCAGTACATTCCCACCTATGGTGACCATAGAAAGGGATTCCTTCTGCTTGAGAAACAAAGAGGAAATAGTAAAGGGGACTTCACTATGAAGCTTAGCTACCAGCTCAGCCACAGTGGAGTAGAGCACCAAGGGGTTCCTGTGGTCCTACAGAACTCCCCACCACGAATCAACAGAATATACATTCTTCTTAGCACCACATCACACTTATTCTAAAACTGACCATATAAATAAAAGTCAAATACTCCTCAGGAAATGCAAAAAAAATGAAAATCATAACAATCAGTCTCTCAGAGCACAGTGAAATCAAATTAGAACTTAGGATTAAGAAACTCACTCAAAACCCCATGACTACATATACAATTTAACAACCTGCTCCTGAATGACTACTGGGTAAACAACAAAATTAAGGAAGAAATAAATAAGTTCTTTGAAACCAGTGAGAACAAAGAGACAATGTACCAGAATCTCTGAGACATACCTAAAGCAGTGTTAAGAAGGAAATTTATAGCACTAAATGCCCACATGAGAAAGTGGGAAAGATCCTAAATCAACACCCTAACATCACTATTAAAAGAATTAAAGAGGCAAGAGCAAACAAATTCAAAAGCTAGTAGAATACAAGAAATAGCTAAGATCAGAGCAGAACTGAAAAAGATAGAGACATGAAAATCCTTTAAAAAATCAATGTATCCAGGAGCTTTTTTAAAGATTAACAAAATAAAAATAAATCAGTGGCCAGATTAATAAAGAAGAAAGAAGAATCAAATATATACAATGAAATATGATAAAAAGGATATCACCACTGATGCAACAGAAATACAAATGACAATTAGAGAATACTGTAAACGCCTCTATGAAAATAAAAAATGGATAAATTCCTGGACAAATACACCCTCCAAAGACTACACTAGGAAGAAGTCACATCCCTGAATAGACCAATAACAAGTTCCGAAATTGAGACAGTAATTAATAACCTACCAACCAAAAAAAAAAAAAAAACAACCCAGGACCAGAGGGATTCAAAGCTGAATTCTACCAGAGGTACAAAGAAGAGGTGGTACAATTCCTTCTAAAAATGTTGCAAACAATGAAAAAAGAGGGAATCCTCCTGTAACACATTTCATGAAGCCAGCAACATCCTGATACCAAAACCTGGCAGAGACACAACAAAAAAAGAAAGTTTCAGGCCAATATCCCCGATGAACATCGATGTGAAAATCCTCAATAAAATACCGACAAATCAAATACAGCAGCACATTAAAAAGTTTATCCACCATGAACAAGTAGGCTTCATTCCTGGGGTGCAAGGCTGGTTAAACATACACAAATTAATAAATGTAGTCTACCACATAAACAGAACCAATGACAAAAGCCACATGATTATCTCAATAGATACAGAAAAGGCCTTTGAGAAAATTAAAAACTCCTATATGCTAAAAACACTCAATGCACTTTTTGTATTAATGGAATGTATCACGAAATAATAAGAGCTATTTATGACAAGCCCACAGCCAATATCATACTGAATGGACAAAATCTGGAAGAATTTTTTTGAAAACCAGCACAAGACAAGGATGCCCTCTCTCACCACTCCTATTTAATGTAGTATTAAAAGTTCTGGCCAGGGCAATCAGGCAAGAGAAAGAAATAAAGGGTATACAAAAAGGAAAAGAGGAAGTCAAATTATCTCTGTTTGCAGATGACATGATTGTATATTTAGAAGACCCCGTCGTCTCAGCCCCAAAACTCCTTAAGCAGATAAGCAACATCAGCAAAGTCTCCAGAAACAAAATCAATGTGCAAAAATCACAAGCATTCTGTACATCAATAATAGAGAGAGCCAAGTCATGAGTGAACTCCCATTCATATTGCTACAAAGAGAATAAAATACCTAGGAATACAACTTACAAGGGATGACAAGGATCTCTTCAAGGAGAACTACAAACCATTACTCAAGGAAATAAAAGAGGACACAAGCAAATGAAAAATCATTCCGTGCTCATGGATAGGAAGAATCAATATCATGAAAATGGCCATATTGCCCAAAGTAACTTATAAATTCAATGCTATTCCTATCAGGCTACCATCGACTTTCTTCACAGAATTAGAAAAAACTACATTAAATTTCATATAGAACCAAAAAAGAGCTTATATAGCCAAGACAATCCTAAGCAAAAAGAACAAAGCTGGAGGCATCACTCTACCCAACTTTACACTATAAGATTACAGTAACCAAAACACCATGGTACTCATACCAAAACAGATATATAGACCAATGGAACAGAACAGAGGCCTCATAAATAACGTCACTCATCTACAACCATCTGATCTTTTAAAAACCTGAAAAAACAAGCAATGAGGAAAGCATTCCCTATTTAATAAATGGTATTTGGAAAACTGGCTAGCCATATGCAGAAAACTGAAACTGGACTCAATCTTTACATCTTATACAAAAATTAACTCAAGAGGTATTAAAGATTTAAATGTCATACCTAAAACCATAAAAACCTTAGAAGAAAACCTAGACAGTGCCATTCAGGACATAGGCATGGGCAAAGACTTCATGACGAAAATACCAAAAGCAATTGCAAAAATGCCAAAATTGACAAATGGGACCTAATTAAACTAAAGAGCTTCTGCACAGCAAATGAAACTACCATCAGAGTGAACAGGCAACCTACAGAATGGGAGAAAATGTTTGAAATCTATCCATCTGAAAAAGAGCTAATATCTAGAATCTACAAGGAACTTAAATTTATAAGAAAAAACAAACAACTTCATCAAAAAGTGGGCAAAGGATATGAACTGATAGTTTTCAAAAGAAGACATTTATGTGACCAATAAACATAAGAAAAAGAAAAACCCATCATCACTGGTCATTAGCATAATGCAAATTAAAACCAGAATGAGATACCATCTCACACCAGTTAGACTGACAATCATTAAAAAGTCAGGAAACAGGGGCCGGGCGCGGTGGCTCACGCCTGTAATCCCAGCACTTTGGGAGGCCGAGGCAGGTGGATCACAAGGTCAAGAGATTGAGACCATCCAGGTCAAGATGGTGAAATCCTGTCTCTTCTAAAAATACAAAAAATTAGCTGGGCATGGTGGCGGTGCCTGTAATCCCAGCTACTCGGGAGGCTGAGGCAGGAGAATTGCCTGAGCCCAGGAGGCGGAGGTTGCGGTGAGCCGAGATTGCGCCATTGCACTCCAGCCTGGGTAACAAGAGCGAAACTCCATCTCAAAAAAAAAAAAAAAAAAAAAGTCAGGAAACAACAGAAGCTGTGGAGGATATTGAGAAATAGGAATACTTTTACACTGTTGGTGGGAGTGCAAATTAGTACAACCATTGTAGAAGACAGTTCTAGATTCATCAAGGATCTAGAACCAGAAATACCATTTAACCTAGTAATTCCATTACTTGATATATACTCAAAGGATTATAAATCATTCTACTATAAAAACACATGCACACATATGTTTATTGCAGGACTATTCACAATAGCAGACTTGGAACCAACCCAAATGCCCATCAATGATAGACTGGATAAAGAAAATGTGGCACATATACGCCACAGAATACTATGCAGCCATAAAAAAAGGATGAGTTCTTGTCCTATGCAGGGACATAGATGAAGCTGGAAACCATCATTCTCAGCAAACTAACACTGGAACAGTAAACCAGACACCACATGTTCTCGCTCATAAATGGGAGTTGAACAATGAGAACATATGGACACAGGGAGGTGAACATTACATACTAGGTCCTGTTAGGAGTTGGGATGCAAGAGGAGGAATATCATTAGGAGAAATACCTAATGTAGATGATGGGGTGTTGGGTGCAGCAAACCACCATGCCACTTGTATACCTATGTAACAAACCTGAACATTCTGGGCATGTATCCCAGAACTTGAAATACAATTAAAAAACAGAAACAGAAAAAAAAATCAGTTAAAAAAAGAGAATCAAACAGAAATTCTCTTGCTCAAAAATGCAGTTGGCATACTGAATAATGAATCAGAATATCTTATCAGCAGAATTTGTGAAGCAGAAAAAGAATTAATCAGCTTGAAGATAGGCTATTTGAAAATACACAGAAGAGACAAAAGATAAAATAATTTAAAAAGAATAAACTGTGTCTAAAACATATAAAAAACAACCTCAAAAGTAAAAATCTAAGTGTTATTGGTGTTAAAGATAACTTAGGAAAAAGAGATAAGGGTAGGCAGTCTATTCAAAGCTATAACAGAGAATTTCCTAATTCTAGCAAAATGTATCAATATTCAAGTTCAAGAAGGTTATAGAATGCTAAGAAGATTTCATCCAAATGAGACTACCTTAAAGAACTTAATAATCAACTTCCAAATATCATGGATAAAGAAAGGGACTTAAAAGTAGCAAGAGAAAAAAATAGCATCAATGAGGCTCCAATATGTCTGATAGAACACTTCTCAGTAAAAATCTTACATGCCATGAGAAAGATGACATTTTTAAAGTGCTGAATAAAATAAATAGATTTACCTAGCATAGTATAACCAGGGAAGTTATCTTTCAGGCATAAGGAGAAATAAAGACTTCCCCAGAAAAACAAAAGCAGAGGAATTGTATCAACACTAGACCTGTCCTGCAAGAAATGATAAAATTTCTTCAATTAAAAAGAAAAAAATCAATAGTGAACAATAAGAAATTATTTGAAGGTACAAAACTCACAGGTAAAAATAAATACTTTTAAAAAACACTGATGGTGGGACGCAGTGGCTCATGCCTGTAATTCCAGCACGTTGAGAGGCACAAGTTGGCCGATCACCTAAGGTCAGGAGTTTGAGACCAGCCTGGCCAACATGGTGAAATCCCATTTCTGGTAAAAATTAAAAAGTTAGCTGGGTATGGTGCTGGGGGTCTGTAATCCCAGCTACTTGGGAAACTGAAACAGGAGAATTTCTTGAACCCAGAAGAAGAAAGTTGCAGTTAGCTGAGATTGCGCCATTACACTCCAGCCTGGTTGACAAAAGTGAAACTCCATCTCAAAAACAAATAAGCAAACAAACAAAACAAAACACTGATAACTATAACACTGCAATTGTGGTGTGTAAACTACTCATATCTCCAATAGAAAGACTAAGATATAAACCAATAGAAATGATAACTACAGCAAATTTTCAGAGCACAGACAGTACACTAAGATATAAATAGACACAACAAAAACATAGGAAACAGGGGCATGAAGTTAAATTGTACACTTTTCATTAGTTTTCTGCTTGCTTTTTTATGCAATATGATTTAAGTTGTCATCAGTTTAAAATAATAGGTTATAATATAACACTGCAAGCCTCATGGAAACCTCAAATCAAAAAACATACAACAAGTATACAAAAAGTTAAAAACAAGAAATTAAAACATTGTATTAGTTCATTCTTATGCTGCTATGAAGAAATACCCAAGACTGAGTAATTTATAAAGGAAAAAAGTTTAATTGACTCAGAATTCCACATGACTGGAGAGGCCTCAGGAAACTTACAATTATGATACAAGGCATCTCTTCACAGGGCAGCAGCAGAGAGAATAAGTACAAGCAGGAAAAATGCCAAACGTTTATAAAACCATCAGATCTCATGAGACTCACTATCTCAAGAACAGCATGGGTGAACCTCCCCCATGATTCAATTACCTCTACCTGTTCATGTCCTTAACACATAGTGACTCTGGGAATTACAATTCAAGGTGAGATTTGTGGGGAGGCACAGAGCCAAACTGTATTCCATACCATCATAGAAAATCATCTTCACTAAGAGAGAGAAAGGAAGGAAAAGAGAAAGAAAAGATCACAAAACAACCAGAAACAACACATAAAATGGCAGAACCATGCCATTACTTATCAATCATAACAAAGAATGTAAATGGTCTAAACACTTTAATCAAACAGTATACAGTGGCTTAATGGATAATGAAATAAGACCCACAATCTGTTGCCTACAAGAAACATACTTCACCTATAGAGACATGCATAGACTAAAAATAAAATAAAAAATAAAAATAAAAAAAGATATCCCAGGCAAATGAAAACCCAAAAAATTAGAAGTAGCTATACTTACATCAGACAAATATACTTTAAGGCAAAAATAATAAAAATGATAAAGGAGGTCATTTTATAATGATAAAGGGGTCAAATCAGCAAGGTGATAATACTTTTAAATATATATTCACATAACACTGGAGTACTTAGATACATAAAGTGAGTGCTATTAGAGGTAAAGAGAGAGACTCCAGTACAATAATAGCCAGAGACTTTAGCTCCCCACTTTTCATGTAGTACAGATCATCCAGGCAGAAAAAAAATAGACTTAATTTGCTCTATAGACTAAATGGAACTAATAAATATTTACAGACCATTTCATCCAACAACTGAAAAATACACATTCTTCCGCAAAGCACATGGATTATTCTCAAGAATAGACCATATATTATCCATAAAATGTCTTAACAATCCAGAAAAAATAAACCATATTAAGCATCTTCTCTGAAGAAAATTAAACTATATATCAATAATAAGAATTTCAGAAAGTTTGTGAACACATCGAAATTACACCATATGCTGCTGAATACCTGGTGCATTAAAAAAGAAATTAGAAAGAAAACTTAAAAATGTCTTGAAGCAAGTAACAGAAATGCAACATACCAAAACCTATGGGGTACACTAAAGAGTGTATTAAGAGGAAAGTTTATCACTGCAAGTGCCTACATGAAAAATTTAAAATCTACAAATAAGCAATCTAATCATGTATCTAATGAATCAGAAAAGAAGAGCAATCCAAACTGAACATTAATAGAAGAAAATACGTAATAAAGATCAAGCATAAATAAATGAAATTGAAATAAAGGAAACACCACAAAGACCAACAAAATAAAAAGTAAGTTTTTTGATAAGGTAAACAAAATCAACAAACCTTTAGCCAGACTAAGTTAACAAAAGAAAGAAGACAGAAATAAATTCAGAGGTAAAAAATTAGGCATTACCACTGATACTGCAGACATTCAAAGGCTTATTAGGGGCTACTATGAGCAACTATAAGCCAGCAAATTGTAAAAAGTAAAAAAAACGAGATCAATAAATTTCCAATTATATACAGTCTGCCAAATTTGAACCATGGATAAATTCAAAAGATTAATAGACCAAAAATATTTAGTGAAATTGAAACCACGGTACAGTAACTCTCCCAGTAAAGAAAATCCTGGGACCTAATCTTTTCACTGCTAAATTATATCAAAACATTTAAAGAAGAGGTTATATCAATCACACTCAAACTAGTCCAATAATAACAAAGGAGGGAATACTTCTAAACATATTCTATGTGGCAAATATTACCCTACACCAAAACCAAAGACACATAAAAATCATCCCACCTGTCAATATCCCTGTTGAACACTGATGCAAAATGGTTACCAAAATGCTAGCCAATTAAATTCAGCAACATACTAAAAAGATCATTTTTCATGATCTTCATGATTATCCATGATAAGTGAGATTTATTCCGGGGATGCAACCATGGTTCAACCTACGCAAAACAGTCTATGTGATACATCGTATCAACAGAATGAAGGAAAAAATCTGTATGATTATTTCAATTGATGCTGAAAAACCACTAGATAATATTCAACATACTTTCATGACAAACATTCACAAAAATCTGGGTATAGAAGGTACATACCTTCACACAATAAAAGCTGTGTATGACAAAACCACAGCTGGTATAATACTGAAAGTCTTTCCTCTAAGAACTGGCTATGACAAAGATGTCCACTTTCACCACTAGTATTCAACACAGTATTGGAAGTCATAGCTACAATAATCAGAGAAGAGAAAGAGCATACAAATTGGAAAGGAAGAAGCAAGTTATCCTTGTTTGCAGACAATAGGATCTTGTATTTGGAAAAAACTAAAGACTCCAGCAAAAACAAACAAACAAACAAACTATATATATATATGTATATGTTAGAAGTGATGAACAAATATGAAAATGTTGCTGAATACAAAATTAACATGCAAAACATCAGGAGCATTTCTATATGCCAACACCAAACAATCTGAAAAAGTAATCAAGAAAGTAATTTCATTTACGATAGCTACAAATAAAATAAAATAAGTAGGGATTAATTTACCAAAGGAGGGAAAGATCTCTACAATGAATACTATAAAACACTCTTGAAATAAAATTGAGGAAAACACCAAAAAAATGGAAAGTTATCCTACATTCATAGTTAGGAAGAATCAATATTGTTAAAATGTCTACACTACCCAAAGCATTATACAGATTCAATGCAATTTTTACCAAATTACCAATAACATTCTTCACAGAAACTGTTGTAAAATTAATATGAAATCATGAAAGACCCAGAGTAGCTGATGCTATCCTGAGCAAAAAGAACAACACTGGAGGAATCACATTACCTGGCTTCAAATTATAATGCAGAGCAACAGTAGGCAAAACAGCATGGTAACGGCATTAAATAAGACACATGAATCAATGAAACAGAACAGAGAACCCAGTAATAAAGTTATAAATCCACACTCAACTCATTTTCAACAAACATGCCAAGAACGTACATTGGGAAAAGGATAATCACTTCAAAAAATTGTGCTGAGAAAACTGAACATTTATAGGCAGAAAAATGACACTAAAGTCCTATATCTCACCATATACAAATATTAAATCAAAATGAATTAAAGACTTAAATCTAAGACCTCGAACTATAAAACTACTGAAAAAAAATTTGGGAAACTCTTTAAGATATTGAATTGAACAATAGTTTCTTGAAAAATACCCCACAAGCACAGGCCACCAAAGCAAAAATGTACAAATGGAAGCACATTAAGTTAAAAAGCACAGCAAATGACAAAGTGAACAAAGTATAGACACAATGACAACCCACAGAATGGGAGAAAATATCTACAAACTACTACATGGCAAGGAATTAAAAACCAGAACGTATAAGGAGCTAACAAAAATCTAGGAGTAATTATAATAATCTGTTTTAAAGTGGTAAAACTATCTGAATAGACATTCCTCAACAGAAGACATACAAATGGTGAACAGGCATAGGAAGGTGCTATCATTGATCATCAGAGAACTGCAAAGTGAAACTGAAATGAGATATCATGTTGCTCCAGTTAAAATGGCTAGTACATAAAAATAGGCAATAACAAATGTTGACAGAGATGTGGAGACAAGGGTATGCTTGTAAACTCGGTGGAATGTAAATTAGTTCAACCAATATGGTGAACAATCTAGAGATTCCTCAAAAAACTAAAAATAGAGCTACCATGAGATCCAGCAATCCTACTGCTTGATATATACCCAAAATAAATGAATTCAGTATATTGAAGAAATATCTGCACTTCCACATTTGTTACAGCACTGTCTACAGTAGCCAAGACTTGCAATCAATCTAAGTGTCCATCAACAGATGAATGGATAAAGAAAATGTGGAACATATACACAATGGGGTGCTATTCAGCCATTAAAAAAGAATTAGATCCTGTCATTTGCAAAAACATGTATGGGTCTGGAAGTCATTATGTTATCTGAAATAAGCCAGGCAAAGAAAGACAAACTTAGCATATCCTCACTTATTTGTAGGAGCTAAAATTAAAACAATTGAACTCATATAGATAGAGAGCAAAAGGATGACTACTAGAGGCTGGGAATAACTACAGTCAACAATAATTTATTGTGCATTTTAAAATAACTAAAGGAGTATCATTGGATTGTTTGTAAAACACAGAAAAGATAAATGCTTGAGGTGTTTGATACCACATTTATTCCCATGTGATTGTTATGCATTGTATGCCTGTATCAAAATATCTCATATACCCCATAAATATATACATCTACTATGCACCCACATAATTTAAACATTACAATTTTTAAAATAAAGAAAAAAAATGAACAAACTGAAAATGCCTTTCTGAACATTTTGCTTCTAAGATTAAAAGTAGATACAAGTTGTTCCATTTATCTACCTTAAATTCCATGATAGAGGATTTCTCTAGTTATGAATCTAAAAGCAAGATTGATAAACTGTTCTTAGTAACTGCATTTCAAGGAACTAAACAAGCAAAAACAAAAAGCTACTATTTAGATACATTAATTTATATGGAATTGTTGACTAGACAAAATTTACAATTAAAAAATTAACATCAAAAGGAACAATTACATTCTGAGATATAGTAGGGTGGTTAAGCACTTAGGCTTTGTAGTTAGGCTATAGGGTTTTCAATTTTGACTTCACAACTCATTAGCTGCATAACTTTAGGTAAGATACTTAATGACCTCATAGGGTTGGGAACATTAAGTGAGTCAATTTATGTAAATAACTTGGATTAATGCCTGGTTCATAGTAAGCACTAACAAATCATTGTGTCTTTTGTTTTTGTAGTGATCTAAAACTATTCATTAATCTCTGTATACAAAAAAATATGCAAATCCTAAGTGTACATCTCAATTTTTTTTATAAAGTAAACATCCACAGAACCAGAACCTGGGTCAATGAAGTAAGCATTTACAGTGCTCATGTCCACGTTAATGCTTCCAAAGGTAACACTTTTCTTGACTGCTAATGATACAGGAGTTCTGGGAAAGGGAGAGCATGGTCCCTTTAAATGATACAGATGAGGAAGGGAAGCGTTGGGTAGAGAAAGGCAGGTCCCTTGCTAGGGCTCCACCCTTGGCCCCAGGGACCTAGGTGAGGACAGGCATTTCCTGCCCAAATGTTGCATTTCCCAAGACCACCCTGGCCTGCCACACCTCCATCCCAGGCCTATAAAAACCCGAGACCCTAGTGGGCAGACACAAAGGCAGACAGACATTGAGAGGAGCACATTGGTGGAAGGGCACATCAGCAGAAAAAGACGCAAGAGACTGGTAATCCCAAGGACATGGAGTGAAGCACCCTGGCAGAAGATCACACTGACAGGCACCAGCACGCCATCGACCAGCCGGAAGAGGTGGAGTTTGGCTGGGGGCAGTTGGAAAGCAGCCCAACTCCAAGGGAAAACCATCTCCCTTCTGGCTCCCCCATTGGGTGAAGAGCCACAGAAATCCCTTTGTTCTTCTGATAATAAAGTGGATCCAACTGAGCTGGTTAACAAAAACTGCCAATAGACGACAAACAGAACACCCTGTAACACACACCCACACTGCCGTGGGGTAGTTGGAGCCCCACAATCTGCCCATCTGTATGCTCCCCTAAAGGTCTCAGTAGCAGGGACACTGAAGAAGCAAGCCACAGCCCCATAGCATACCCTGCGAGGGGGACAAGGGAACCTTTCCAGTTTCGCTAACAGTATAGATTAGTTATTTCTCTGTTGAAAACTTTTGCAAATAAATCATACAATATACTTGATCTGGGCAAAACTGTTTTTCTAAATCCCCCACGTTTATATGTGGGCTGATGCTCAATTATATTTACTCATTTATCACTGAGTTATCTATGTTTTACCAATAGAGTTGTAGAAGATCTTTATATATTATGAATGTGAGTTCTTTTGCAGATATTTCTTGAAAATATTATTTTCCACACTAGAACTTGGTTTTATACTCTCCTAATGTGTAATGGTAAACACATATGTTTAATTTTAATAAAGTCTGCTTTCAACATGTAGATGTATATTTTTATTTACATTTAGTGTTTTAGTGTTTTTCGTGTCTTATTTTTAAAATATTTTCTCATTCTAAGTTCATACATGTATAAATGTTTTCTTCTGGATATTTTTCCTTTTATTCTTCACAGTGAGATCTATAATAACTTTGCGCATGGTGTCAGATAGAAATCAGTATCCATTATTTGTATATTAATATCCAAGTGACTCAATAATAATTGGAGATTATATTTCTTTCTTCACTGAGCTTCAGGGTCATGCGTATCATAAAGCAAATATTTTAAAAATATCTAAACTTTCTATTCTGTTTCATTGGTCTAATTGCACATCCATATTCTTAATTATTGTCATTATATATTATATTCTGATAAATGATATGTATATTATATATACATATACTAATCATCTGAATGTGAGATATCCTTGTGTAAGAAGATATAAACATATAGGTAGCAAAGAAGTTAAAAAAGATGATCATGCATAAAAATATCATAAAATTGCTTAGCATTGTTCTCAGAAAGTGTTTGTGATTATGTTTTGCATTATAATTTAAAGGTTAAAAATTAAAGGAATTCAGCATTAAAATTATTTATTTGCAGTTAAATTTTAACATTCTGTCTTAGACAGAAACGTATTTTTTATTTAGAATATCATGAAACATTAATCACTCCAAAGCCTAAATCTACAAGGTAAATAACAAGAGGGCACATAAATTCTATTTCATTTTAATACAAATTATACAAGATGTATTTAATAATTGAAGCTAAATATTTTTCAAATTTTATTTTGACAAGGGATAATTGTGCCAAAGTAAATTCCCAGCAATTTCTTTTCTGGATAGTACATAAGATAATAGTAAATCTGAGAATTATTGGAAGTTTAGATTCCATGAAATATGATAATTAATATTTAGTTTTGCTTCTAATCATTTTATTTTCTTTCCTTTTCATAGTACCCTTATTTTTCTCATTTTATCATAGCTTTTCACATATTTCTCATGTTTTTATCTATATTTTACAAAACGCGTAAGAAAATTAATTGCAGCAATATTTATAGGAGAAAGTGAAATAAACCAAATATCTCATTAACAGGGGTATGGATAAATATGTTACTCAGTGTTTATATTAAGTATAATTCTACAGCTATTTATTTTGTTGGAATGGTAAATACGTATTGACAGAGAAATACTGACATATTTACAGGTAAAAGAAAAAGACCAATAATTTTTTTTTTTATAATCTAAGTTTGGGGAAAATCGGCATATTTATGTCTAGAAAAACACAAGGTTATACACCCAACTAGTTAAATTTGCTACAGAGTTGCAAAATGGGAGATAAAAAATATGAATCTATTAATTTTCACTTTTAATATGTAATGTATATTAATTTTATTGACATGTCATCAAGACAAATGGCTTCTGTTTAAATTATGTAATTCATATTATCAAAAATAAAGTCAGATTTTAGTCCTAAACAACATTTCCAAAATGTACTTCAATGGCTATTGGAAGCCAATAGAATTAAAGTAAATAAACTTGAAGTCACTAATATATTAAAAGATCTGTCTATGATTATTCTTTTATACATTCGTTCTTTGGAACAGATGCACAATTATTGCATTGAAATTTAATCTGCAAATGTGCTCTAAAATAATAAAAAAGGTAACAGAGAAACTGTTATGAAGTAGAGTATAAACTTCAAATAAAGACATATGGAGGTTTTGAAAACTTTCTCCTTTTTCAAAGTATCACATTAATATTGAGTACTACATAATATCACCCATAAAATTATTTCACCTGAACCTATCCAGTTAAAATGTTTTAAATTTTATAATTTACAGTTGTTCCATAAATTGTTTCTTTTCTAGACCTAAGAAGAGGAAGAAATATGAAATTGAAATTATGAAGTCGAACAAATTCTGAGTATCAACAAGAAATATTTTGAGTTTTGTATTTGTAACTATGTCCTCAAAAACAAACAAAAGGAAATAGAGGAACAAAAAGGTATATACTATTTGCTAGGGAAAATATTAGAATATTTTTTCAGTTCTCCAGTTAAGTGTTCTTTATCATTCTTAAATTGTCACTAGTTAAAAGGCCAGTTTTAAAGTCCAGACCCTGGAAGAAAATTAAAACCTTGTCAAGAATTTAAAATGATTCTTTTTCTACTTCATTTATATAATCCACATTGATATACCACAATTTTGTAAATTCTTCACCTGTAGATAATTAAATGCTCTTGTTATTAAAGAAAAAAATATTTTTCAGGACAACTAACAAATACTTATTTTTATTGATGGTGTTCTGTAACCTGATCGTTTTGTGAAAACAAGGCAGGCTTACATCTATGTCTTCTACACAAATTTCTCTGGACAGGCGTGGTGGCTCACACCTATAATCCCATCACGTTGTGAGACCAAGGTGGGCGAATCATCTGAGATCGGGAGTTTAAGACCAGTCTGGTTAACAAAGTGGAACCCATCTCTACTGAAAATACAAAAATTATCTGGGTGTGGTGGTACGCACCTGTAGTCCCAGCTACTCAGGAAGCTGAGGTGGCAGAATCCCTTGAATTTAAGAGGTGGAGGTTGCAGTGAGCCCAGATCATGACCCTGCACTCCAGCCTGGGTGACAGATACAAACTGCGTCTCAAAAAAAAAAAAAAAAAAAAAGAAAAAAAAATCTAAAGCTTTACGGATGATGCTTCTCTAAAATAAGCGGCCGCAGACATTAACCATTGTTTCTATGTGAGTTCACTATCAGAAGCTGTGCTTCACTCAAAGTATCTAAGTATTAGGGGTTGTATATCTCATTACTTTTGCCTTATCTTTGTGTAATTCACAATTTTAGGAATAACTCCAAATTTTCTGAATCAGTTTTCAGTTAAATGATTCATTAATCCATTACAGGGTGGGTTTTTTTTAAGAAGTTGATGACTTTATGTGATGAAAGCTGTACTTTCTTCTTCAAAAAGGATGTGGTATATTAAAATATATCAAACATAGCTCTACAAAGTATTATCTTGATATCCTTGGATTTACAATTCTAAATATTAAAGGACAGCCCACCTTACCTCCTGACCTCTTTCTTGCTGTCTGGAATGTTGACAGTAGGCCAAACAGACACAAGTGTCAATTCTTACTAGTTTTCTGCATCACCTCCTATCTGTCTGCACACGCATTACTAACTTGCCAATTCAGCTTCTTGGCACTTGTGGCAGTAAATGCAGCAACCAACATGTTCATAGTCTTTGATTTTTTACAAAGACCATCCATTGTATTTTACTTTATTAAAATAATATAGTGCCAAAGCTGCAGAGGCATTTTAAAACACATATTTATAATTACTTCCAACTTCAAAAAGATCCAAATTATGCTATATTTTTACAAAATTTTTGTATGTGCTGTAAGGGTCCAATTTCATAATCTTGCATGAAAGAATTCAGTTGTTTCAAGGCCATTCATCCTTTCTTCATTGATTGTTCTTTCACCTTTGTCAAAGATCAGCTGACTGTGAATGTGTAGATTTATTTCTGAGCTCTCTATTCTGTTCCATTTGTCTATGTCTATTGTGCCAGTATTAAACTACTTTGACAAATGTACCTTTTAAATATGCTTTGAAATTAGGAAGGGTGATGCCTCTTCCTGTATTTTTCTTGTTTAAGATTACTTTGACTATTTGGGGACTTTCTGATTCCTTGTGAATTTTAAGATTATTTTTTATGTTTGTAAAAAGAATACCACTGGGATTTTGATATTGATTAAAGTAAATCTGTGATAACTTTGAATTGTATGGACATTTTAACAATATTAGTTCTTCAAATCAATAAACATAGAGCATCTTTGCATTTATCTGTGGTGTCTTTAATTTTGTACGTAATTGTTTTACAATTTGCAGTGTGCATATCTTTCACTTCTTTAAGTTTATTCCTAAGTATATTTTGCTATTTTAAATGGTATTGTTTTATTAATTTTTTTCCTCAGATAGTTCATTACTATTTTATAGAAGCCACTGATTTTTGTATTTTGATGACATCTTTGCATGAATTAAAGACTTACACTTAAGAGGTGAAATCATAAAACTACTAGAGGAAAACATAGGAAGAAACATTCTTGACACTGGTCTTGACAATGATTAAACATAACATCAAATGCATAGACAACAAAACCAAAGAAAAAAATAGACTGGTGATACTACATCAAAATAAAAAGCTTCAGCACAGCAAAGGAAACAGTCAACAAAGTGAAAAGACAACCTATAAAATGGAATAAAATATGTGCAAACCAATATTTGATAAGGAATGATATCCAAAATATATAATGAACTCATAAACTCAATAGCAAAAAAAAAAAACCGTATTGAAAATGGGTAAATGACCCAAATAGATATATCTTGAAAGAAGACATACAAACAGCCAATAAGTATATAAAAAGGTGTTCAACATCTCTAATTCTCACAAAACTGCAAATCAAAACCACAATGAGATATTACCTCATGCCTGTTAGAATGGCTACTATCAAGAAGCAAAATATAAAAAGTGATGGTCAAGGTGTAGAGAAAAGGAAACGTTTCTATGCTGTTATTGGCAAAGTTTGTGCAGCTGTTACAGAAAACAGTCTGGAGGTTCCTTAAAAAGTAAAAAAATACAGCTACCTACTGTCTGATCTAGCAAGCTTACTTATGTGTGTATACCCACAATTACCGAAATCAGGATCTGATTCAGTAAGAGACATTAACGTTCTCACATTTGTTGCAGCTTTATTCACAATAGCTGAGGTATGTAAACAATCTAACTGTCAATCGATAGATGAATTGATTTTTTTAAATGTGCTATATATAAAACATTGGTTAATGATGTAATGGCATGTTTTAGCTGAATCCAAAGTTGAAGTGAGTTCTAAAATTACACCAAGACCTTGGGGTAAAAAAAGAAATATAAAATAAATAAATAAATAAAGTGCTGTGTATGCAACATAAATCTGTGGTCTGGCATGGCAGCTCATGCCTGAACTCCCAACACTTTGGGAAGCCGAAGTGGGTGGATCACCTCATGTCAGGAGGTCTAGACCAGCCTGACTAATATGGTGAAACCCCGTCTCTACTAAAACTACAAAAATTATCTGCACATGGTGGCATGCACCTGTAACCCCAGCTACTTGGGAGGCTGAAACAGGAGAATCACTTGAACCCAGGAGGCGGAGGTTGCAGTGAACTGAGATCCTGCCACTGCACTCCAGCCTGGGTGACAGAGCAAGATTCTGTCTAAAATAAAATGATAATAAATAAATAACCCTGTAAGTAATTATGCTATGTAAAATAAACTGAACACAGAAATAAAAATAATGCATCATCTCTTTTATGTGTGAAATATGAAATAATCAAACCTAAAAAGAGATAGTAGAATGATGGTATCAGAGGCTTGATGGAGAGGGAAATGGGAAGACTTTGGTCAAAAAGTACAAATTTTCAGTTATACAAGATAAATGATTTCTGGAGAGCTAATGTATAGCATAAGCATACCCACCATAGTTAATAACATTGCTGGTATAGTTAAACATTTTTAAGAGAGTAAACCTTAAGAGTTCTTGCCAGACACACACAAAAATAAAAAAACATGGAAATGGAAACGGTAACTATGTGAGGTGATTCATACATTAATTAGTCTGATTGCAGTGGTTATTTCACAGTATATGCATATATCAAAATATCAAGTTGTTCAAGTTAGATATATACAATTTTTGTTAATTATATCTTAAAGCAGAAAATAATTTAAAAATTTTAAATAAGCAAAAAACTTATGATATCTTTGTAAGTCCTCACATTCAAATACTATCACAGAGGGCATCAACATGTAGATTTCTGGGAATACAAATATTCAGTCCATATCATCCCACCCCTTACCTCTTAAAATTCATGTCTTTCTCATAGGCAAAAGAAATGCATTCTATCCTGACTGCTCCAAGAGTCCTAACTCTCTCCACCATCAACTTTAACATGTATAGTTTAAAGCTTCATCTAAATATTATCTAGAATAGACATGGGTGAAATTCAAGGTGCAATTTATCCTGAAGCAAAATTTCTCTCCAGATGTGAATCTAACAAATCAAAAAAGTTATGTGCTTTCAAGTGCAGTGATGGGATGGGCATAGAATAGGCATTTCCATTTTGTAAAAAAAGATGAACATAGACGTAAAAATCTTCAATAAAATATTGGCAAGCTGATTGCAACCGCAAATCAAAAAACTTATCCATCATGATCAAGTAGGATTCATCCCGGGGATGCAAGGCTGGTTCAACATACGCAAGTCTATAAACGTAATTCACCACATAAACAGAACCGAAAACAAAAACCACATGATTATCTCAATTGACGCAGAGAAGGCATTGGACAAAATTCAACAGCCCTTTATGCTAAAAACCCTCAAGAAACTCGGTATCGATGGAACATATCTCAAAGTAATAAAAGCTATTTATGACAAACCAACAGCCAATATCATACTGAATGGGCAAAAACTGGAAGCATTCCCTTTGAAATCTGGCACTAGGCAAGGATGCCCTCTTTCACCACTCCTATTCAATATAGTACTGGAAGTTCTAGCCAGAGCAATCAGGCAAGAAAAAGAATAAAGTGTATTCAAATAGGAAAGGTGGAAGCCAAATTGACTCTATTTGCAGACGACATGATAGTATACCTAGAAGACCCCATCACCTCAGCCCAAAAACTCCTGAAACTGATAAGCAACTTGAGCAAAGTCTCAGGATATAAAATCAATATGCAAAAATCACAAGCATTCCTCTACACCAATAACAGACTTAAAGAAAGCCAAATCAAGAACGAACTGCCATTCACAATTGCTACAAAAAGAATAAAATACCTAGGAATACAACTCACAAGGAACATAAGGGACCTCTTCAAGGAAAACTACAAACCACTGCTCAACGAAATAAGAGAGGACACAAACAGATGGAGAAACATTCCATGTTCATGGTTAGGAAGAATTAATATCGTGAAAATGGCTATACTGCCCAAAGTAATTTACAGAATCAATACTATCCTCATCAAGCTACCATTGACTTTCTTCACAGAACTGGAAAAAAACCACCATGAACTTCATATGGAACCAAAAGAGAGCCCACATAGCCAAGTCAATTCTAAGCAAAATGAACACAGTGGGGGGCATCACACTACCGGATTTCAAACTATACTACAAGGCTACAGTAATCAAAACAGCATGGTACTGGTACCAAAACAGAGACATAGACCACTGGAACAAAACAGAGGCATTGGAAGCAACCATACAATCTTTGACAAACCTGACAAAAACAAGCAATGGGGAAAGGATTCCCTGTTTAACAAACGGTGTTGGGAAAACTGGCTAGCCATGTGCAGAAAGCAGAAACTGGACCCCTTCCTGACACCTTACACTAAAATTAACTCCAGATAGATTAAATACTTACACATAAGACCTGGCACCATAAAAACCCTAGAAGGAAATCTAGGCAAAACCATCCAGGACATAGGAGTAGGCAAAGACTTCATGACCACAACACCAGAAGCATTGGCAACAAAAGCCAAAATAGACAAATGGTACCTAATCAAACTCCACAGCTTCTGCATGGCAAAATAAACAGTCACTAGAGCGAATCGGCAGCCAACAGAATGGGAAAAAATTTTTGCAGTTTACTCATCTGACAAAGGGCTGATATCCAGAATTTACAAAGAACTCAAACAGATTTACAGGAAAAAAACAAACAAGCCCATTCAAAATTGGGCAAAGGATATGAACAGACACTTTACGAAAGAAGACATATATGAGGCCAACAATCATATGAAAAAATGCTCATCGTCACTGGTCATCAGAGAGATGCAAATCAAAACCACATTGAGATACCATCTCACGCCAGTTAGAATGGCGATCATTAAAAAATCTGGAGACAACAGATGCTGGAGAGGATGTGGAGAAAAAGGAACACTTTTACACTGTTGGTGGGTGTGTAAATTAGTTCAACCATTGTGGAAGACAGTGTGGCGATTCCTCAAGGCCTTAGAAATAGAAATTCCATTTGACCCAGCAATCCCATTACTAGGTATATATCCAAAGGACTATAAATCATTCTACTATAAGTACATATGCACACGAATGTTCATTGCAGCACTGTTTACAATAGCAAAGAACTGGAGTCAACCCAAATTCCCATTGATGATAGACTGGATTGGGAAAATGTGGCACATATACACCATGGAATATTATGCAGCAATCAGAAATGATGAGTTTGTGTCATTTGTAGGGACATGGATGAATCTGGAGAACATCATTCTCAGCAAACTGACACAAGAACAGAAAATGAAATACCACATATTCTCACTCACAGGCGGGTGATGAAAAATGAGAATACATGAACCCAGGGAGGGGAGTACTAAACACTGGGGTCTATTGGGGGGAAAAGGGGAGGGCCAGAGGGAGGGGGAGCTGGGGAGGGATAGCCTGGGGAGAAATGCCAAATGTGGGTGAAGGGTAGAAAGGAAGCAAAACACACTGCCATGTGTGTACCTATGCAACTGTCTTGCATGTTCTGCACATGTACCCCAAAACCTAAAATGCAATAAAAAATTAAAAAAAAAAGATTAAGGAAGAAGCAAGGGATAACAGGTTCTATACAAGTTTAAAACCTATAACAACAAACAATATGAGTTTCTAAAGCTCAATTATAATCATCCTTGGCTCCACGTTCTGCCTTCCAGACTCACTGGGGCGGTGCTTCTGCCTACAGGACTCACTGAGGTGGGGTTATGCCCCCAAAAATATGAGTAGCCCTGCCTTCATGGTTGTGCTATATAGTAGTCCCACTCTTTGAAACCAAGGTAATCCTGTCACCCAAGTTCAACACTCTGGATCTGTGGCTCGGATGGCAGCCTTAATCCAGAGATCATCTTTGGCATACTTATTTTGTCCTGAAGAATAGCACACATTTTACAGCCAAATATCTCTGTAATCTGGTCCTATAGTATCTAAAAAGTTCCGATGGTCTTCTTTCGTTCTATCATGTCTTCAGTTCAAATTGGCAGTGTTTCTGCTGAGGTAGCTGATTAAGACTGTGCTTCACACCCATACCGATCTCTTTATCAAATGGTTGTTGGGCAATTTGCCATATGAATGGGCTACAATATGGATAAATTGCTTATGTATAGGTTGGAAAAATTATTTTTCTCCTTATTTTTGCTTAACAACTCCATCTTCAATGTTTCTTTCTTCTTACATTTTATTGTAATCAGTGAGGAATAACTAAGCTGCTCCTTCAATACTTGGCTTAGAAATCTCAGCTAAATATCTATATTTATTGCAAGTTCTATATTCTAGAAAACACTAGAACATGAATACAATTGAGCCAAATTCTTTGCCACTTTATAACAAGAATTACCTTTTCTCCCTTGTCTAATAACCTTTCTTCATTCCCGTCTAAGACTTTATTACAATGACCTTCACCATTCATATTTTTACCAACATTCTATACATGATTGTTTATGTGTTGTCTATGAAGATGGAAGATTTTTCTCCAGGTCTCTATGTCCTGTCTGACACCCATCAGAATTGCTTTTAATTGTTGATTCAGGCAAATATTGACTTTATCTAGTATGTATATCAGTACTGCTTTATCCTTTACTTATTATCCTGTTCCAAAGTCACTTCCACATTTTCCCTAACCAGAGCACTTATTTTAGAACACAGTTCAGTATAGAAAAATGAAGATGATGCAAGCCATTATTTTTGAATTTATAAATGTATGGGATAGAATGTCTCACTCATTCAAGATAACTAATTGTGAAGTTAAAAATGTAATTTACTATTTAAACACTAATGAACAGACATTATAGAACCAAAGATTTATCCTTAGCTAACAGCCTGTACTAAGAGTATTTTTCTTAGTTCTGGTTTCAGCGGCAATGGTATAAAATTTTTTACACTTGCTCCAGTCATTTTTTCCCTTAACATCATGACTCCAAAAACAGCAAAAAGGAAAAATACCCAGGAATCAGCATAGTAATAAATCTCATAGGTATGAAAAATTTGAAAAATTATTCTTTTCAAAGCTAATAACTAATGCTATTCAAATAAGTATGGTTTTTAAAACAAAAGTTTGCCTTTCTGAAGCCATTTAATGGCTTTATATTTATATATATTTATATATATATTAATATAATATTAAAAAAATTACATCCAAGTCAACAGAACTTTTTTCAGATTTTAAACTTTATGAATATCAATGTGCAATCCTGACTTCCTATTTTTAATTTTTTCCAACTTTCATTTTAGGTTCAGGGGTAAATGTGTAGATTTAATAGGTAAATTGTGTGTCACAGATGTTTGGTGTACAAATTGCTTTGTCACCCATGTACTACGCACAGTACTTGATATGTAGTTTTTCCATCTTCACCATCCTCCTAGCTTCCACCTGCAGGTAAGTTCCAGTCTAGATTGTTCCCTTCTTTGTGTCCAAATATACTCAAAGTTTAGCTCCCATTTATAAGTGAAAACATTTGGAATTTGATTTTCTGTTCAGGTGTTAGTTTGTTTACGACACTGGCCTGCTACCTTCTGTGTCCAAAATGGTATTTCCCAGGTTTCAGCTCCATCCATGTTGATGAAAAGGACATGGTCTCATTCTTTTAAATGGCTACACAGTATTCTACGGTATGTATGTATGCATGCATGTGTATATATGTGTATGTGTAGGTGTGCATGCATATTTATGTGTATACCTACATATATATGCATATACATGTGTACATATGTATATATTTGTGTATATCTGTGTGTATATATATACATATTTATATATATATATAATTTTCTTTATCTAGTCTACTGTTTATGGGCACTTAGGTTGATTCCCTGTCTTTGCTATTGCAACTAGTGCTGTGCTGAACATGTGTATGCATGGGTCTTTATGATGGAAGGATTTGTATTCTTTTGGGTGCATGCACAATTATGGGATTTCTAGGTCAAAAGATAATTCTGTTTTACTTGAGAAATCACCCAGCTTCTTTCCACAATGACTAAACTAATTTACATTCCCACAATCATTGCATAAATGCTCCCTGTTGTCCGCAAACATACAAGCATCTGTCACTTTTTGACTTTTGATAATAGTCATTCTGACTAGTGTGAGTGAGATAGAATCTCATTGGGGATTTAATTTTCATTTTTCTAATGATTAGTGATGCTGAGCATTTTTTTCCTATGCTTGTTGGCAGCATGTATGTCTTCTTTGGAAAAGTGTTTCTTCATGTTCTTTGTCCAATTTTTCATGGGATTGTTTGTTTGTTTGATTTTTGAGATAGAGTTCCCTCTTGTTGCCCAAACTGGAGTGCAATGGTGCAATCTCGGCTCACTGCAACCTCCACCTCAAGGATTCAAGCAATTCTCCTGCCTCAGCCTCCCTAGTAGCTACAGGTGTGTGCCATCATGCCTGGCTAATTTTTTGTATTTTTAGCAGTCACAGGGTTTCACCATGTTAGCCAGGCTGGTTTTGAAATTCTGACCTCAGGTAATCCGCCTGCCTCGGCCATCCAAAGTGCTGGGATTACATGCATGAGCCACGGCGCCCAGCCTGTTTGTTTTTTGTAAAGTTGTTTAAGTTCCTTACAGATGCTGGATGTTAGACCTGTATTAGATGTGTGCTTTGCAAATACTTTCTCCCATTCTGTAGGTTGTCTGTTTACTTTCTTGATAGTTTCTTTTGCTGTGCAAAAGATCTTCTGTTTAATTAGATCCCTTTTATGATTTTTTTTTGTTTTTATTTTAGCTGCTTTTTGGTGTATTCATCATGAAATCTTTACTAACATCTACGTCGAAATGGTATTTCCCAAGTTATCTTCCAGAGTTTTCATAATAAAGTTTTAATCCATCTTGAGTTAATTTTTATATACGATGAAAAGAAGGAATACAGTTTAAATCTTCTGTGTGCTGTTAGCCAGTTATTCCAGTACCATTTAATAAATAAATAATCCTTTCCACATTGCTTCTTTTTTTAATTTTGTCAAAGATCAGATGGTTGTAAGAGGCTTTATTTCTGAGCTCTCTATTCTGTTTCATTGGTCTATATGTATGTGTCTGCTTT
This sequence comes from Callithrix jacchus, assembly GCF_049354715.1. NCBI lineage: Eukaryota > Metazoa > Chordata > Mammalia > Primates > Cebidae > Callithrix > Callithrix jacchus. The sequence continues at coordinate 84,495,320 of NC_133524.1, forward strand.
TGTACCATTAATATGCTTGTTTTGGTTACTATAGCCTTGTAGTATAGATTATACAGATTGAACCCAGTTAATATAATGCCTCTAGCTTTGTGGTGTGTGTGTGTGTGTGTGTGTGTGTGTGTGTGTGTGTAGGATTGCCTTGGCTACTTGGGTTTTTCTCATTCCATATGAATTTTAAAATAATATTTTTTAATTGTGTGAAAAATGTCATTGTAATTTGATAACAATATCATTGAATCTGCAAATTGCTTTGGACAGTAGGGCCATTTAAATAATATTTATTGTTCCTATTCACAAGCATAAAATGTTTTTCCATTTGTTTGTGTCACCTCTGATTTCTGCAAGCAATGTTTTGTAACTCTCATTGTAGATGTCTTTCATCTTCTTGGTTAGCTGTATGCCTGGGTATTTTATTCTTTGTATTGCTATTATTGGTGGGATTGCATTTTTGACATGGCTCTCAAGTTGAACAATGCTGGTGCACATCAATGCTACTGATTATTGTACATTCATTTTGTATCCTAAAACTGTGGTGAAATTTTTTTATTAAATCAAGCAGCTTTTGAGCAGAGACTGTGTGATTTTCTAAGTGTGGAATTATATCATCTGCAAACAGGGACAGGTTGATTTTCACTGTTCCTATTTGAATGCCTTTTATTTCTTTCTCTTAATTGGTTGCTCTGATTAAGACTTCCAGTATTATTTTGAATAAGAGTGGTAAGAGAAAGAAGCATCCTTATTGTTTTCCGGTTTTCAAGGGGAATGCTTTTAACTTCTTCCCATTCAGTATTGTATTGGCTGTGGGGCTGTCATAGCTGGCTCTTGTAATTTTTGAAGTATGTTCCTTCAATGTTTCATTTATTGAAGGTTCTTAATATGAAATGAGGTTGAATTTCATCGAAAGCCTTTTTTGCATTCACTGACATAATCCTGCGGTTTTTGTTTTTAGTTCCATTTATATGGTGAATCACATTTATTGATTTGTAAATGTTGAATCAATCTTGCATCCCAGGATAAAGCCTACTTGATAGTGGCGAACTCCTTTTTGTTTTGTTTTGCTTGTTTCTATGTGCTGTTAGTCAGTTTGCTAGTATTTTGTTGAGGATTTTTGCATCTGTGTTCATCAAAGTTATCGGACTGAAGTTTTCTTTTATATTATGTCTTTGCCAGGTTTCAGTATCAGGATGATTCTGGCCTTATAGAATGTAATAAAGAGGAGTCCTATCTTCTCAGATTTTTGGAATAGTTTCAGTAAGAATGGTGCCAAGTCTTCTTTACACATCTGGTAGAATTAGGCTGTGAATTCATCTGATCCTGGGCTTTTGCTGATTAACATGCTTCTTATTACTCATTCAATTTTGGAACTCATTATTGGTCTGTTTGGGGATCCAGTTTCTTCCTGATTTAATCTACGGAAGTTGTATGTCCCTAGTAATTTATCCATTTTTTCTAAGTTTTCTATCATGTGTGCATAGAGGTGTTTGTAACAGCCTCTGGGGTGTGGGTTGTATTTTTCTGTGGTCAGTGGTAACATCTCTTTTGTAGTTTCTGAGAGTGTTTATTTGGATCTCATCTCTTTTTTTTCTTTATTAGTCTAGCTAGTGGTCTTTCTATTTTGCTAATTCTTTAAAAGAACTACCTCCTGTATTCATTGTTAGTTTGAATTTTTTTTTTGCATTTGAATTTCCTTCAGTTTTGCTCTGATTTTGGTTATGTCTTGTCTTCTGTTTGATTTGAGGTTGGTTTGCTCTTGTTTCTATAGTTCCTGTAGTCGTGATGTTAGCTGGTTAATTTGAGGTCTTTCTAACTTTTAATGTGGATGTTTAGTATTGTGAACTTCCCTCCTAACACAACAAACATTTATTTTCCATAGATCTGCAGGTTATAAAATTTGAGAGAAAGGTACTGGCAGACCCAGTGTTTGAATACTGCCCACCTCTTGGCATATAGACACATGTCCTCTTGATGTATTATCACATGGCTGAGAGAGAAAGAGTGAGAGAGTGGTGGTATGGAGACAGACAGAGGGGAGAGAGAGAGAGAGAGAGAGAGAGAGAGAGAGGGAGAGAGAGAGAGAGAGAGAGAGAGATTGAGAAAGAGAGAGAGATTGTATATGTGTCACTTATTAAAAGGGAACTAATTCAGTTCATGAGACTTCCATCATAATGACATCATCAGCTCTGGAAGTCCCCACCTCTAAATATCACACCATTGGGAATCAGGCTTCAACATATGAATTTGGAGGGTACATAACCAGCCAATAACAACCTCCATATATAATACTAACAAATACTTGATTTCTACATGTATTAAAATGATCATATATTTATTCTTATTCCCACAGAATATAAATTGCACTTATTTATTTTTGAAAGCAGAAACCAATTTATATTTTGGCATACTAAATTTTTTTTTGCTTATTTGCTTTAGATAGAATCTGTTCCCTAATTTTTAATTACTCTACTGTACATACTAGGTTTTTTTAATGAGGATGCAAGTTAGAAATGATTTTGTTGCCCACTATCTAAAAAAGACACACAGTCATGTTACTTCTTTCTTAAATATTTGGATAAATTTACCAAGAATGCCTACTCATCCTGGAGTGCTTTGTTTCACTTTGTTTCCTTTACCCTGATAAAATTTTGATTATAGATTGAATATATTTATTGGAAATGAGCATATTCATATTTTCCATTTCTTCTATGTCACTTTTCATAAGTGGTGTTTTGAGGGATTTGTGCATTTTATCCAAGTATTTAAATCTTTTTGTAACAAAGGTTCTTATAATATCCTCCTATCCCCTTGCCCGCAGGATCTGGTCTTGAACTCCTGACTTCAGGTGATCTACCCACCTCAGCCTCCCAAAGTGCTGGGATTACAGGTGTGAGCCACCACGCCTGGAGAATAAATCTTATTTAACATTTCTTTTAGTTTGAATTTACCTGTGAGAAATGCTCTTGCATTCATTTGTCAAAAATATTTTTATTATACCTACATTTTGATAATTTCTTGTGCATAAAACTCTAAGTTAGGCAGTTATTTTTCCCTGAACTATAATCTGTTATTCTATTGTTTTCTACTCTATTCTTGTTGAAAAATTAGCTGCCAATATTATGGGTGTGTTTTATATATCCCCTTTTGATGAAAGCCATTAGTGTCAGAGGCCTACTGGATTTTATGTTGTCTTCTTCTTTTTTCTTTTCTTTTTTTAGGAGATAATAAAGTTTAGGTGTTTGTACTTTACTATTTTGGGGTGTGAGTGTCCACACATGCCCCTGATAATCTGCTTTTTAAAAGCTTCAATTAAGTGACAGGTTCTTGCATTTTTACAGAATTTATTTCTCATCTTCTGAAGAGCATGTGTCTTTAGTGGATTAGCCACCTCTTGTTTATCCTGCCCAATTATGTGTCATTATAAGGTGGCAGTATAATTTGTGGGATGTCTGAGTGGCTTTGATCGCTGATATATTATGACAGAGGAAGAAAAACATAGCCAGAGACAAAACTGTAAGTAATACTGTTGTCCGTCTATATGAATGCAAACTATTTCTGGTAATCTTTGCAGACTGCGATTAAAAATAATGTAGCTGCCATATCAGTGGCAGCCTACCATGTACCCTAGTGCTTATCAATATTCTGTAGCAATGATAACATATTCACCCCAGCAGCTGTAATTGGAGATATTCCTTCATTAGACTTATAATAATCTTCAATCATTATCCTGAACCCACTCATTTATTCAGGGACCCAAACAGCAAGTTAAATGGATATATAATACGATCAACATCACTACACTTTTTATGCTTTATTTTCTTTTTGTAGATGATTGTAAAACATAGATAATCTTACATTAACCATTTTAATTGTTTTAAGTGTACTATTCAGTGGGTTTAAGTGTATTCATGTTGCTGTGCAATGCTCACCATTATGTATCTTCAGAATTTTTATCATCTCACAATCAAACTCAGAAAATTATATCTCACCAGTACTTCTTCCCCTCAACCTCTGATAGTAATTATTCTACATCTGTTCTCTTATTAATTAACAATTATAGGTACCTCAAATAAGTGAGTTTGTACTGTATTTTCCTTTTTGCGTCTGGCTTATTTCACTTAGCATGCTTTCAAGGTTCATCCATACTTGCAACATTGTCTGAATTTCTTTTCTTTTGAAGGCTACATAATATACCACATTTTGTTTTGCCATTCACTTGTTTATGGTTATTTAGGTTGTTTTTGAGTTTTTGTTATTACAAATAATGCTACTATAAACACTAGTGTTCAAATATATGTTAGGGTCCTAGAAATTAAATTATTTGGTATGTACTCAAAAGTAGATTTGCTAGGTAATATGGTTTTTTTTATGCTTATTTTACACAGTACTGTACTATTTTACAATCCCAGCAACAAATAACAAGGGTTTTAATTTCTGCATATCCTCACAAATATTTGTTATTTTCCTTTTTGTTTCTTTGGTTTTCTGCGGAGACAAGGTCTTACTATGTTGCATGGTCTGGTCTTGAAGTACAAACCTCAAGCAATCCTCCCTCCTGGGCCTCCACAATTTCAGTGATTATAAATGTGAGGCACCACACCTGGCCTGTTTTCTTTTTTTGATATTAACAATTCTAATGGGTGTGAAGTAATATTTCATTTTGATTTTGATTCCTTTTTGGGAGTTTAATGATGGCAGTAATTGTTGTCATCTTTCTTGGGAGGAAATTGACTTGTTTATTTACTAACTTTTACTGTGTGGAGGTGGGCAGATTCAGAGGTTTCCACTTAGCTAACCCTACTACGATAGTTCTGACAACATAGATAACATACCACTCAGAGTGGGTATTTATCCCAATTGAAAATATACATATTCCAAATATATACTCAAAGACTGAAAAAACGACAACTGAAATTTCCTGTAGAACATGTGAGCCCATTGTAAGTCAGGCTTTAGTCAGGATTTTATTTATTACTTCTTTAGTCAATAGACTATATATCTGAAAGCTGGTTTAGGTCCCAAAACTGAACAAGAACTTATAAATTTTGATTGGCTCTTCCTTAGTCTCTTGCTCCACCACTGTACAATTTCTTGGTTGCTGACGCTATCGGGCAACACAATTGTTTGCTTTATTTTGCCCTTAGAGATGCTTTACATTGGTGAATGTCTTTAAAAATTATTACTGAGCATATTTCTTTCACTATATTTTCAATATTTTGGTCGTTCAATTAATTTCTTTCATGGCTTCTGGCAGTTAATTTCTCTAGTAACTATGTTTTTAATATCCAGACATTCTAATAGATATCTATATGCTCAGTTCTGCTCTCCAGTTGGTAGCCCTATACTGGAAACTTCTTAGTGATGCTGATGTCACTCTCACTAGCACATTGCTTATAGCATTGGTGAATGTGTTACGCTTCATACCATTCTTTGAAAGATAACCCTGTTGTAAGTCTTCTGACTCTACAAAATATATCCATTCCAACAGGTCTGCTTCCATAAATACCATTATTCCTCCCCTATTGTTTGCTAGGGCAGCTCAGGCATTTCCACTTTACCTAATTTTGATGATGGCCATTGCTTTTGTAGGCTACTTGGAGTCATATAAGCTGAGAGTTTATTTACTAGTGCCCTTCCTAGGTTATTAAATCATGTAGTCTGAGAAGATACCTTAAATTCAGTGAATTTTTACTTATCCAGTTTTTAGATTTAAGCACCTTTAATCAATCACCTTCTAGCTTTAATCCCAGTGGTATTTCCCTTGTTCTAATAGTTCTAATAATTCTTATAGCTTCATTAACATACCGTCTTTTTTCCTTCATTATCAAGACCAGCATTTTTCAACTAGTTTATTTTGGTATTTATTCCTAATTGTCAGCCTATCGGCCAGGAAAGGAGGTGAGATTGATTTACGAAGCCGCCTGTAGAATCTTCCAGCATATGGAAAGAATAAGCTTGCTTCTATAGAATATTATTGAACTTCTGCAGACTCTTGTTTCAGAGGATTTTGCCATGGTCCCATCGGATGCTCCCATCCTGTTTCAGGATCCCAAATTTTCTTAAAAACAGAGCATATGCTAGCATAAAGACTTTATTTGACTAAGGTTTACATAATTCTCGAGCTCTACAACTCTATCAAATCTTTAGTTGGTTGCTTGATTGTACCTAGCCTTTCACTGCCAAAGATAGGGGCTTCCTTGTTAGCTACCAAAGAATCCCTCTGGCTCTCTCACACTTAGTTTTTGTTTTTAATGTTATTTATATTGACTTTACTTTGTGTTAATAGCTGTCAGCTTCTTCTTATTTCTCTGAAGACCATAAAGACAGTTTAGCAGTAATCAATAAAACTCTTTCTTTATATATATTATTTCATCCATATTTTAAAAATGTAATAATCTTTATATATGTGACCACTGTCCTTTACCAGTATACTTACCCAGGACACCTTTGATTATATCTTTAGCAATTCTAACACCACCACAGTGATAGGCCACCTCTAAGATGGCCTCTCAGTGATCTCTTCTTCCTGGTATTCATGACTTTGTGTAATTCACTTTCCTTGAATAATTTGTCTCTAAACAATAAAATACAAAAGGTATTGCAACTTTTCTGGTGCTGTTGCTGAGTCTTAAAAAGACCATTCTTTCACTCCATAAATTCAGATACTTCAATATAAAAGGGAATATGTAAGGTCAGTGAATTTCATGAGCAAGGGTCCATTGCTTCACTTCATTTGTGGTCAAGTGAGTTCCTTGACCAGAAGCAATATTGTGTGGAAGACCACGATGGTGCATAAAGTATTCGATAAGTTCATAGATGGTAGTTTTGGCAAAAGAATTGTGTGCAGGGAAGGGAAATATGTATTCTGACTCTCTACTCCAGTAAGAACAAAATATTGCACCTTCCATGGTGAGATCAGGCCAACGTAATCAACCTGCCACCTAGTAGTTTGCTGATTACTCTGATTAATAGTGCCATATAAGGCATATAGAGTTGATCTCTTCTGCTGACATACGGGACAGTCAGTAGTGACTGTAATCAGGTTATCTTTGGTGAGTGAAAGTCAATGTTGCTGAACCCATGCATAGCCTCCAATTTTGCCACCATGGTCACTATGGTTATAAGCCCTCTGGGCAATGGAAGAAGTAGTTGTGGTAAGAGGTTGACTGTTATTCAAATAATGAGTCATCATATTCACTTGATTATTAAAATTCTCCTCTGTGAATATCACTGTTTGGTAAGCTCTCACATGAGACACAAATATCTTCACATGTTTTCCCCCCCATTAGGAGAGGTTTGTCCACATACCTTGTCTCAGGGATTACTTATAACAAACTTTTTAGTCATGTTCCTTCCAACACCCTGAAAGTCCTGACAAACCACTTACCAAATTCCAAGAATCAATATATAATCACACATCTGGCCATTTCTCCTACTAACCAAAGTAAACAACCAGCTGTGTCAGTGCACTGTATGGAGTTATGCCTACTGCAAAGATGTTCATTCATGACAGTACTTCAGGGATATCCTAGGAATAGACAATTCTACAACTGTCTACTTTTTGGTAGTACCCATATGTCATAGAGAACTATTTGTAAACCTGGCCCAAGTTTTCTCTTCCTTGGTAAACTTCTTGAAGAGAACTTCCTAGGAGGCTATAGAATTGGGCTGGGAAGAAAATGATATTATATTAAGAGTAGGAAGAATGAATATTTGGACCTTTACCATGTGTTACTTACTTGTGCCCTTAGGGCCTTCTCAAACCTGATCTCATAAATATTACCTCCATTTGATAACACAGGGCTGTTGTTCACGTGCATGTATATTAGTCAGTTCTTGCATCTGTATAAAGAAACACCTGAGACTCAGTAATTTATAAAGAAAAGAGGTTTAACTGGCTCATAGTTCTGCAAGCAGTACAGGGAACGTAGTGGTTTCTGCTTCTGGAGAGGCCCCAGAAAGCTTCCAATCATGGCGGATGGCAAAAGGGGAGTGAGACATCTCACACAGTGGGAGAAGGAGCAAGAGATGAGCGGGGAGGCAGAGTTGCTATGCACTTTTAAACCAGATCTTGCAAGAACTCACTATCATGAGAATAGTATCAAGGGGATGATGCTAAACCAGTCCTGAGAAACCACCTCCATGATACAATCACCTCCCACCAGGCCCCACCTCCAACATTGGGGATTACAATTTGGGTGGGGACACATAACCAAACCATATTATTCACCTTCTTGCATCTCCCAAATCTCATGTCTTTTTCATATTGCAAAATATAATCATGCCTTCCCAATAATCCCCAAAGTCTGAGCTCATCCGGTATGAATTCAAAATTCAAAAGCCCAAAGTCTCATCTGAGACAAGGATAGTCCCTTCCGCCTATAAGCCTGGTAAATAAGAAAAAAAAGTGAGCTACACCCAAGATACAATAGGGGTATAGGCATTGGTAAATATTTCTGTTCTGAAAGGGAGAAATCAGCCAAAAGAAAGGAGCTATAGGCCTTATGCAAGTTTGAAATCAAGCAGGACAGTTATTAAATCTTAGAGCTCCAAAATAATTTTTTTTTACTCCATGTCTCAAATCCAGGAAAAACTGGTAGAAGGAGTGGGCTCCCAAAGCCTTGGGTAGCTCTGTCCCTGTGGCTTTGCAGAGCTCAGCCCCAATGGCTACTCTCACAAGCTGTTGTTGAGTACTTGCAATAATCACAAGCATAGAGTGAAAGATGTCAGTGGATATACTATTCTGGGACCTGGAGGACAGTGGCCCTCTTCTCACAGCTTCACTAGGCAGTGCCCCAGTGGGGTCTCTGCGTGACAGCATCAACCCCAAACTTTCCCTTCACAGTGCCCTAGTAGAGGTTCTCTATGATGGCTATGCCCCTTCAGCAGGCTTCTGTCTGGACACCCAGGTTTCTCAATATATTTTCTCTAATCTAGGTGGAGGCTCCCAACCCTCAGCTCTTTCATTCTGGGCACCCCTAGGGTTAACACCATGTGAAGGCCACCAAGGATTATGGCTTGTACCATCCGAAGAAGTGGTCTGAGCTGTTCCTGCACCCCTTTGAGCCATGGCTGGAGCAGGAGCAGCTGGGATGCTAGGACCATTGTCCTAAGGCTGTGCAGAGTAGCAAGACACTGAACCTGGCCCAGGAAACATTTCAGTCCTCCTTAACCTCCAGGCCTGTGATGGGAGGGGCTGCTAGGATGATCTCTAAAATGCCACTGAGGCCTATCTCCCCTCCCACCACCTTGTCTTGGCTATTAGTTACTTGAATTCTTTTTACTTATGCAAATTACTGCAGCCTGCTTGAATTCCTCCCCTGAAAATAGACATGTCATGGCAAGTCATTACAGCCAGGCGAGGGTGAAAGTCTAGTTTTCCTATTCAGCAGTTGCTGTTGTGAATGGAGTGGGCCATAGTTTTATTCTACAGATTTTTCATAGAGTTGTGGAGTTATTATTTGAAAGTTTTCTGTCTTTTTAGGATACATATATATAATATATATGTAATATTTATTTTATATATTAAATATATATCTAAATATATATTATATTAATATATATTTAAGATATATTATATATAATATCTTAAATATATATTAATATAATGTATATATATATATTTTTTTTTTTGACAAGACAAAACAGGTTTCCTTGGGTCTCTTTTTGTCGACATTCATTGGTAAGTCTGTATTACTGGCTTTTTCAGTACCCAACCTGGGATTTACCAGGTGAAAAGAAACTCAGACCTCACTATCATGTCAACATTTGGACCTCGAGTTCACTGCCCAATTTGTCTTTTTTCTCTACATTTTAGTCATCTTCTTATATTTGTTTTACATACAATCTTAAGAGCTTTTAGTTGTACTTGATTCGAGGAATAAGAAAAAAAATTTCTTCTCCATTTTCCTCAGAGAAGAAGGAACCAATTTTTCATTTTTTATATTGTATATATTTGCCTTCTCTGATTCCTTTTGATAGTTTCGTCAACAGTTCACCTTAGCTTCTAAATGCCAGGTTTTAAATGGATTATTTCTACTTTTGTCTTTTTACTTCAATAATTTATTTTTAATGTTTTATGCATTACTAACATCCCATAGATTTTGCTAGCATCTCCGTTATCATTTCTTAGAAAATACTTAATTTCTATTTGCAAATAGAAATAGTTGGAGCACAGATAATTTTTAGGGCAGTGAAACTATTCTGCATGAAAGTATAATAGTGGATACGTGTAAGTATATATTTGCCAAAACCGTGGGTTGCACATCAAGAGCAAATCTTAACATACACTGTGAACTTTGGGTTATTTAATATAGAGCTTTTATGATAAGTTTCCAGATTGATGGGCCTTTTGGTATTCTATTTTTTTAAGTAGACATTATTTTTTTAGAGTGGTGTTAGTTTCAGAGCAAAGCTGAGCAGAAATTGCATTGTTCCCATATACTGCCTGACCACCTACACATAGAGTTTCTTCCACTACCAGCATTTCGCACTAGAGTGGTACATTTGTTATCATCAATGAACCTAAAGTGACACATCATTATCACCCAAAGTTCATAGTGTATGTTAAGATTTTCTCTTGATTTGCAACGCACGTTTTTGATAAATATATACTTATATGTATCCACTATTATACTTTCATGCAGAATAGTTTCACTGCCCTAAAAATTATCTGTGCTCCAGCTCTTCATTCCTACCTACCCCACATCCCACCTGCATGTCTGGAGACCAATGGTCTTTGTTACTGCCTTCATCATTTTGTCTTTTTAAGAATGTCATCTGCCTGGAATAACAAACTCTGTAGACTTCACAAGTTGGTTACTTTCACTAAATAATATAGATTAAAGTTTTTTCCATGTCTTTTCATGGTTTAATAGCTCATTACCTTTTAGCACTGAATAATATTTTATTGTCTGGATGTACCACAGTTTGTTTATACGTTCACCAATTGAAAAACATCTTAATTGCTTCCAAGTTTTGGAATTAAGAAGAAAGCTGCTATGAACATCTAGGAATAAGTTTTCAACTCATTTGATATATAACAAGGAGCACGGTTACTGGAAGTTATAGTAAGAGCATATATAATTTTATTAGAAATTGCCAAACTACTTTTCAAAATGGTTGTGCCATTTTTGTATTTTCATCAGTGACTAGTGAGAATTCTTGTTGCTCCATACACTCACCAGATTTTGGTGAAGTCCGCTTTTAGAATTTTTGCCATTCAAGTAGACCTACTGTGGCATCTAATTGCTTACATTTGTGATTCCCAAATGGGATATCATGTGGAGGACCTTTTCTTTCTTCTTCTTTTTTTTTTTTTTGAGACTAAGTCTCACTCTGTCATCCAGGCTGGAGTGCAGCGGCACGATCTTGGCTCACTGCAACCTCTACCTCCCATGTTCAGGCAATTCTCCTGCCTCAGCCTCCTGAATAGCTGGGATTACAGGTGTGCACCACCACACCCAGCTAATTTTTGTATTTGTAGTAGAGATGAGGTTTCCCCATGTTGATCAGGCTGGTCTCGAACTCCTGACTTCATGATCCACCCGCCTCGGCCTCCCAAAGTGCTGGGATTACAGGCATGAGCCACCACGCCGGCCTGTGGAGAACATTTTCTTTTTTCTTTTATTTTTTTGATTTTTTTGAGATGGAGTTTCGCTCTTGTTACCCAGGCTGGAGTGCAATGGCGTGATCTTGGCTCACCGCAATCTCCGCCTCCTGGGCTCAGGCAATTCTCCTGCCTCAGCCTCCTGAGTAGCTGGAATTACAGGCACACGCCACCGTGCCCAGCTAATTTTTTGTATTTGTAGTAGAGACAGGGTTTCACCATATTGACCAGGATGGTCTCGATCTCTTGACCTCGTGATCCACCCACCTCGGCCTCCCGAAGTGCTAGGATTACAGGCGTGAGCCACCGCGACCGGCCGAGAACCTTTTCATGTGTGTTTGCCGACTGTATGTCTTCTCTGGTGAGGTGTATGTTCAGATCTTTAGTCTTTTTAATCAAATTTTTATAACATTGTTGAATTTTAGGAGTTCTTTATATGTTTTGAATAACAGTTATATGGTAGTCAACTAAGCTGCCATGACAAAAATATCATAGGCTTTATGGCCAAGATCCATGTTCCAGCATTGTCAGATTCTGTTGTGGTCTCTCTTTCTGTCTTGCAGACAGCTGTGGTCTCACTGCACCATCACATGGCGGAGACATAAGAGAGCAAGCTCTGGTGTCTCTTCTTAGAGGCACTAATATCATCATATGGGCTTGTTGTGCTTCCTATTGTTACGGTTCATTTCTAATTTGGTCTTGAGGTTGCTCTCTTGAGAATGACCATAAGCCAAAATTGTTACTCCCTAGGAAACCCTGACTGGACAGGAAAAGTTAGATTCTGGTGTGTCCATCAGATAAGGCACAATGAAAAGGTAAAGCCATAATTTATTTAAAAAAAAAAAGACATTCATTACTCACAGCTCCACAGAAGTAAGGGGTGCCAGTGGGGGACGATGAGAAATTCTGAGGTGACAGGGAGCTTAACAAGCATGTGGGGAACTAGAGAGAGTGAGAAAAATAAATATATTTTATATATATATGTATATATGTGTATGTATGTGTATGTATACGTATATACAGACATGTGGGACTGTGTGTTTATTAAGGCCCATGGGCATTATTCCTTAGACTTTTTTGCAAGGGTTCTGGATTTGCTAGTTTAAAGAAAACGCTTGCAAAATGGGGAGCTTATTTACATGACTCTGGCAGAGACCAGTAGGTTTTATTGTGCTTAGCAGCTATGGATTTTGTTGGGTTTTGGGTCCATGAGCTAAGGAACAAGTGGCCTATATCAAAACACACACACACACACACACACACACACACACACACACACACGTAAATAGTTTTAACAAGATGACACAGTACAACTGGGTTTCAAACAACTTATATTAGGCCTAACAAATAGATGCCAAGGCAGCATTTCCATTAAACGAATTTGTGATAGGACCTTACTCTGATGAACTTTTTAAATCTTAATTGTTTCCCAAATGCCGTTACAATGGGGAGTCATGATTCAAAATAAGAATTTTGAAAGGGACAAACATTTCTGAAAAGAAACTTTTTTTGAAAAAAAATTTTCAGAAATATATATTTTTTCCAAATAGTTTCTCCTAGTATGTAGCATGTTTTCTTCTCAGGATAGTGCTTTTGCAGAGTAAAAATTTATAATATAAATTGTCAAGTTTATAAATCATTTCTTTCATGAATTGGGGTTTTGCCTATTTTGTGTCTAAAATGTCATCACCAATTCCAAGGACACTTATATTCTTATCTACATTATCTCCTAGTTGTAGAATTTTGGATTTTATGTTTAGGTCTATGTTCCTTCTATAATATTTGTGAAAATTTTAAGAACTGCTTCTAGATGTATTTCTTTTTAGATATGAATGTTCAGTTATTCTATTACCATTTGTTGGAAATACAGTATTTTCTCAGTTGCATTTTCTTTTATCCTTTGTCAAAAATCAGTTAACTCTGTTAACTTTATTCCTTAATCAAAGTTTTGTTATTTTCATGTAGATCTTGTACACATAGACTTAAATTTACTAAAGTGTGTCTTGGCTCAGAATATAGAATATGGTCTATCTTGGTGAATGTTCCATGAATGCTTGAGAAAAAAATATTCTGTTATTGCTGGATGAAGTAGCATTAGATATAAAATATGTCCAGTTAATTGATGATTTTGCTAAGTTGAACTACATTCTTACTGATTTTTTCTTTCTGCTGAATCTGTCCTTTTCTAGTAGTGAAGTGTTGAGGTCTCCAAGTGTAATAGTGATTTATCTATTTCTCCTTTCAGTCCCACCAATTTTTGCCCCATGTCTTATATTTTGGTTTATGCACATTATGGCTGGTTATGCATTCATGGAGAATTGATCTTTTATCATTATGTAGTGTCTCTTCTACCACTTAATAACTCTCCTTGCTCAAAAGTCTGCTGTCTAAAACCAGTATGATTACTCCAGCTTTCTTTTGATAAATATTAGCATGATACTTTTCTCCATTCCTTTACATTTAATCTGTGACTTATATTTAAAGAGGGTTTTGTGTAGACAACATATGTTTGTTTTGTTATCCACTTAAACAATCTCTGCATTTTAAATGATGTATTTAACCAATTAACATTTACAATGATTATTGACATCGTTGCATTCAAAGCTACCATGTGTATTACTGTTTTCCATTTGTTGCTCTTCTTTGTTCTTATTTTTGTGTTGTATTCTTTAAGAATTTTGTGGTTTAAATTATACATTTTATATTACTCCACTTTCTCTTCTTTCTTAGCATATTAATTATAATCCCTTTTTTAAAAAAAATAAGTTTGTAGGCCGGGCGTGGTGGCTCACACATATAATCCCAGCACTTTGGGAGGCCGAGGTGGGTGGATCACAAGGTCAAGAGATCGAGACCATCCTGGTCAACGAGGTGAAACCCCGTCTCTACTAAAAATACAAAAATTAGCTGGACATGGTGGTGCCCGCCTGTAGTCCCAGCTACTTGGGAGGCTGACGCAGGAGAATTTCTTGAACCCAGAAGGCAGAAGTTGTGGTGAGCCGAGATCGTGCCATTGCACTCCAGTCTGTGTAACAACAGCAAAACTCTGTCTCAAAAAAAAAAATTAAGTTTGTTTCCCTAGAGTTTGCAACACCATTTATGACTAATTCATGTCCACTTTCTATTAACCCTGTGCCACTACAATGGTAGTGCAAATGCTGGCAATAGCAATGCATACCTATTTCTTCTTCATAAATTTTTTGTACTTGAATATTAATATTTTCTGTAGATTTTAGAACTTATCTGACATTATCACTTTGAATAAATTTTCTACCCCAATCACTCTCTCTCCACATTAAGGCCAATAACTCTAATATTTTGCCCTTTTGAGGCTACTATTTTAGATTTTGCAGGAGTGTGTCATTCTTTTTTTTTTTGTCATTTGTCTCTTATGCAAGTATATTTTCAAATAGTCTTTATTCAAGTACATTAATTCTTTCTTCTGCTTGATCAATTCTGCTAAGAGACTCTAATTCATTCTTCATATCAATGGCATTTTTTAGCCCCAGAATTTCTGCCTGATTCCTCAGTCCAACCTCCTCCTTGCATGTTAAAGTGATTCTCTTGCCTCAGCCTCCTAAGTAGCTGGGATTACAGATGCATGCCCCCACACCCTGCTAATGTTTGTATTTTTAGTAGAGACGGGGTTCCACCATGTTGGTCACGCTAGTCTTGAACTCCTCACCTCATGATCCTCTTGCCTCAGCCTCCCAAAATGCTGGGATTACAGGAATTAGCCACCCTTCTCAGTCAATTCTTTCTTATTATTTTAATATCTTTGTTAAATTTCTCTGATAGCATTCTAAGTGTCTTTCTTATTGCACTTTGTACTTTAGGTTCATGGGCACATGTGCAAATTTGTTACATAGGAAAACTGTGTGTCACAGTGGTTTTTTGTACAGATTATTTTGTCACTAAGGCAATAAGTATTGTGCTCAATAGTTATTTTCTGATCCTTTCCCTTTTCCCAATCTCCATCCTCAAGTACTCCCAGCATCATTTGCCCATCTCTTTTTGTCCATGTTTTCTCACTGTTTAGCTCCATTTTTAAGTAAGAATATGCAGTATTGGATTTTCTCTTCCTGTATTAGTTTGCTACATAAAATAGCCTCCACCTTCATGTATGTTCCTGCAAAAAACATAATCTTGTTATTTTTTATGACTGCATAGTATTCCTTTGTGTATATGTACCATATTTTCAGTATCCTACTTACTGTTGATGGGCATTTAGGTTGATTCTATATCTTTTAGTGTGAATAGTCCTCCAATAAATACATGCAAGCATGTTTCTCAATATGCATCTGTGGAGTGATTTGTATTCTTTTGGGTGTATAACCAATAATTTGGTTGCTGGGTCAAGTGTTAATTCTGTTTTAACTTCTTTGAGGAATTGCCAAACTGATTATCGCAAAAACTGAACTAATTTACATTCCCATCAGCATCATGAAAGTGTTTCCTTCACTTCACTATCTTGCCAGTTAATCTATCATTTTTGACTTTTTAGTAATAGCCATTCTGGCTGGTATGACATGGTATCTCATTGTAGTTTTCATTTGCCTTTTTCTAATGATTAGTGTTGCTGAGTATTTTTTCATATGCTTGGTGGCTGCATGTATGTCCTCTTTTGAAAAGTGTCTGTTCATGTCTTTTGCCCACTTTTAATAAGTTTTGTTTTTCTTTCATGTAAAGTTGTTTAATTTCCTTATAGATTCTGGATATTAGACATTTGTCAGATGCATAGTTTGCATATTTTCCCCCATTCTGTAGGTTGTCTTTTTACTCTGTTGGTAGTTTCTTTGGCTGTGAAAGAATTCTTTAGATTAGTTAGATCCCATTTGTCAACTTTTGCTTTTGTTGCAATTGCTTTTGGCGTCTTTGTCATAAAAGCTTTGCCCATGTCTATGTCTTAAACGATATTCCCTAGGTTGTTTTCTAGGATTTTTATTGTCTTGGGTTCTACATTTAAGTTTTTAATACATCTTGAGCTAGTTTATGTATATGGTATAAGGAAGTGGTACAGTTTCAATCTTCTGCATATAACTAGCCAGTTACCCCAGCACCATTCATTGAATAGGGACTCCTTTCCCCATTGCTTGTCTTTGCCAGCTTTGTGAAAGATCAGATGCTCATAGCTGTGTGGCCTTATTTCTAGGCTCTCCATTCTGTTCCTTTGGTCTATGTGACACCTTTGTACCAGTATCATTCTGTTTTGGTTCCTGGGTTACCGTGGCCTTGTAATATAGTTTGAAGTCTGGTAATGTGATGCCTCTTGTTTCATTCTTTTTGCTTAGGATTGCCTTGGCTATTCAAGCTCTTTTGTGGTTCCATATGAATTTTAAAATATTGTGTGTGTGTGTGAAGAATGTCATTTGTAGTCTGATAAGAATAGCATTGAATCTGTAAATTTTTGTAATATTGATTCCTCCCATCCTTACCACGGAATCTTTTTGTCATTTGTTTTTGTCATCTCTGATTTCTGTGAGCAGTGTTTTGTAATTCTTATTAGAGGTATTTTGACTCTCTGATTAACTATATTTATAACTATTTTATACTTTTGGTGACTATTGTGAACGGGATATCATTTCTAATTTGGCTCTCACCATGGAAGCTGTTGGTGTACAAGAATGCTATTTATATTTGTACATCAAGTTTGCATCCTAAAATGGCTGAAGTTTTTATTTTCAGATCAGCATGTATTTTGCACAGAGACTGGAGTTTCCTAGATGTAGAATTATCTACATCTGGTTGGCTGATAGTTTGGCTGCTCTGGCCAGGGCTTCCAGTGCTATGTTAAATAAGAGTGGTGAGGCAGGACATCCTTGTCTCGTTTTAATTTTCAAGGGAAATACTCCCAATTTTATGCATTCAGTGTGATGTTTGCTCTGGGCTTGTCATATCTTATTCTTATCATTTTGAAGTATGTTTCTTTAATGTTTAGTTTATTGAGGGATTTTTATCAACAGGTGATGTTGAATTTTATAAAAAACATTTTCTGCATATATAGAAATAATAATGTTTTCTTTCTCTTTTAAGCTGCTTCCTGGTTTAGTCTTGGGAGAATGTAAGTGTCCAGGAATTTATCTATTTCTTCCAGGTTTACTGGTTTATGTGCATAGAGTTGTTCGTAGTAGCCTCTGATGGCAATTTCTACTTCTGTAAAATCAGTGGTGATATCCCGTTTATCATTTTTTATTGCATCTATTTGACTCATCTCTCTTTTCTTTTTTATTAGTCTGGCTAGTGATCTATTTTGTTGATCTTTTCAAAAAACCAGCTCCTGGATGTATTGATTTTTTTGAAGGGTTTTTTGTGTCTCCATCACCTTCAGTTCTGCTCTGATCGTAGTTATTTTTTGTCTTCTGCTGACTTTTTGAATATTTTTTATCTTGCTCCTGTATCAATTCTGATGATAGGGTGTAGATTTTAGATCTTTCCTCGCTTTTCATGTGGGCATTTATTGCTATAAATTTCCTTCTAGACCCTGCTTTAGATGTGTCCCAGATATTCTGGTACATTGTGTCTTCATTCTCATTGATTTCAAAGAACATCTTTATTTCTGCCTTCATTTCACTGTTTATCCAGTTGTCATTCAGGAGCCAGTTGTTCAGTTTCCATGAAGTTAAGCTGTTTGGAGTGAGTTTCTCAATCCTGAGTTCTAATTTGATTGCCCTGTGGTCTGAGTGACTATTTGTTATTATTTCTGTTCTTCTTCATTTGTTGAGGAGTGATTTACTTCCAGTTATGTGGTCAGTTTTAGAGTAAGTGCAATGTGTTGCTGAGAAGAATGTATATTCTGTGTATTTGGGGTGGAGAGCTCTGTAGATGTCTATTAGGTCCTTTTGGCCCAAAACTGCATTCAAGTCCTCAATATCCTTGTTGATTTTCTGTCTTGCTGATTTGTCTAATATTGACAGTGGAGTGTTAAAGTCTCCCACTATTATTGTGTGGGAGTCTAAGTCTCTTTGTAGGTTATTAAGAACTTGCTTTATGTATCTAGGTGCTCCTGTATTGGGTGCATATATGTTTAGGATAGTTAGCTCTTCTTGATGCATTGATCCTTTTACCATTATGCAATGCCCTTCTTTGTCTCTTTTGATCTTTGTTGGTTTAAAGTCAATTTTATCAGAGACTAGGTTTGCAACCTCTGCTTTTTTTCCTCTCTCTCTATTTGCTTGGCAAATATTCTTCCATTCCTTTATTTTGAGTTTATGCTTGTCTTTGCATGTGAGATGGGTCTCCTGAATACAGCACACTGATGGGTCTTGATTTTTGATCCAGTTTGCCAGTCTGTATCTTTTGATTGGAGTACTTAGGCCATTTACATTTAACATTAATATTGCTATCTTTGAATTTGATCCTGCCATTTTGTTACTGGCTGGTTGTTTTGCCCATTAGTTGATGTAGTTTCTTCATTACATCATTGGTCTTTATTATTTGGTACATTTTTGCAGTGGGTGGTACAGGTTGTTCCTTTCTATGTTTAGTGTTTCCTTCAGAAGGTCTTGAGGGTGGTCTTGTGGTGACAAAATCTCTTAGCAGTTGCTTATTCATAAAATATTTTATTTCTCCTTCACTTATGAAGCTTAGTTTGGCTGGATATGAAATTCTGGGTTGAAAGTTCTTTTCCTTTAAGATTGTTGCATATTGGTCTGCACTCTCTTCTGACTTGTAGGGTTTCTGTCGAGAGATCCACTGTGAGTCTGATGGGCTTCCCTTTGTGAGTAACCCAACTTTTTCTCTGGCAGCCCTTAGCATTTTTTCCTTCATTTTGACCCTGGTGAATCCGACAATTATGTGCCTTGGGGTTGCTCTTCTCAAGGAATATCTTTGTGGTGTTCTTTGCATTTCCTGGACTTGAATATTAGCCTGCCTTGCTATGTTGGGGAAGTTCTTCTGGTTAATATACTGAAGAGTGTTTTCCAGCTTGGATTCATTCTCCCCATCACATTCAGATAAACTGATCAAACATAGATTAGGTCTTTTCACATAATCCCATATTTTTTGGAGGCTTTGCTCATTTCTTTTCACTCTTTTTTCTCTAATCTTGCCTTCTTGTTTTATTTAAATGAGCTGATCTACAATCTCTGCTTTCTTCTGCTTGATTAATTTGGCTGTTGAAACTGTGTATGCTTCATGAAGTTCTCATGCTATGGTTTTCAACTCCATCAAGTCGTTTATGTTCTTTTCTACACTGGTTATTCTAGTTAGCATTTTGTGTAACCTTTTTTCATGGTTTTTAGTTTCCTTGCATTGGGTCAGAATATGTTCCTTAAGCTCAGAGAAGTTTGTTATTATCCACCTTCTGAAGCCTGCTTCTTTCAATTTATCAAACTCATTCTCCATCCTGTTTCGTTCCCTTGCTGGTGAGGAGTTGTGATCCCTTGTGGGAGAAGGGCGGCATTCTAGTCTTTGACATTTTCATACTTTTTGCACTGGTGTCTTCTCTTCTTTGTGGATTTATCTACCTTTGATTTTTGAAGCTGGTGATTTCAGATGGGGTCTCTGAATGGATGTCCTTTCTATTGATATTGATGCTATTTCCTTTTGTTTTTTAGTTTTCCTTCTAACAGTCAGGTCCCTCTGCTGTAGGACTGCTGGGGGTCCACTCTACACCTTGCTTGCTGGGAATCACCCTTGGGGGTTGCAGATCAGCAAGTATTGCTGTTAGCTTTGTCCCAGAAGGGTACCTGCCAGGTGACAGCCAGAGCTCTCCTGTATGAGGCATTTTTTTAGTTATACAGGGGTCAGGGAGCTACTTGAGGAGGTAGTCTGTCTCTTATCTTCCTTCAGAGGCACTTCTGGTTTGTCACAGACTCACTCCAGCTGCTGTGTAGCTTCCTGTGGCTTTTGTTTACACAGGTAGGTTTAGACCTGCCTAAGTAATGGTGTACGCCCTTCCCCCCACCGACCTCACTCACCCCGGGTCGTTGAACTGGTGTGCTGGCTGCAAAACTCACAAGTGAGAGGGCTTCAGTTTGCTGGTCTTTGAGGGGTGGGACACATCCAGCCGTATCACCTGTCTCACTGCTTTTAGCTTCCCCTCTTTCCAGGGAGCTGGTAGCTCCATACCACGGGCACTCTCGGTGCTAGTCAAAATGTTCACCCAGATCTGTACTGACAACCCACGGTGACTGCTGGAGCTGCCACTCAGATCTGTGTTGGTAACTTGCAGCACTTTTTAGCTCGGTGGGGATCTGCTGGTCTGTGGGTTGCAGAGAGCATGGCAGAAGCACAGTATCTGAAGTTGAGTGCCGGGGTCAGGGAAGTCCCCAGTACTCCAGTTAGTTGCACTTCCTGGGTGAAGCAGCACCCTGCCCTGCATGATTTGCCCTACTTGGGCTATCCCCACTGTCCAACCAGTCCCATTGAAATGAACCTGGTACTTCGTTTGGAAATGTAAAGATCACTCACTTTCTGCGTCTCTCTCACTGGGACCTGTGCTCTGGAGCTGCTCCTATTCAGCCATCTGGCAGAATCTGGCATTGATCTTTTTTATTGCACTGTGTTCCAATAGTGTGCTTGTTATAATTTTGTGTGTTTTTTTGTTTTGAATTTGCTGAGGATTGTTTTACACCTGATTGTGTGGTTGATTTTAGAGTATGTTCCATGTGGGAATGAGAGAAGGTATATTCTGTTGTTTTTGGGTGGAGAATTCTTTACATGTCTATTAGGTCCATCTGTTCAAGTGTTAAATTCAGGTCCTGATTATCTTTGTTAATGTTCTGTCTTGATGATCCTGTCACTGGGATATTGAAGTCACCCACTATTATTGTGCAGGAATCTAAGTCTTTTTGTTGGTCTCTAATATCTTGGATTTTGAATCTGGGTGCTCATGTGTTAGGTGTCCATATATTTAGAATGGTCAAATTGTCTATTAAATTGAACTCTTTACCGTTATGTAATGTATTTTGTCTTTTTTGATCTTTGTTGGTTTGAAGTCTATCTGGTCTGAATTTTGATAGCAACTCTTGCATTTTTTGTTTTCCATTTGCTTGGTAGATTTTTCTGTATCCCTTTATTTTGAGTCTATGAGTGTTACTGCATGATGAGCATCTTGAACACAGAAAACCATTGTGCCTCTGACCCACAAAATTTACCTGCAAATATATAGTCTAGGAAGGACTTACCACATTCAAAGATATATAGTAATAAAAAGTGAACCAACACAGGGCCTATTAAAATATACTATATTGAAAAACAGGAAAGGAGCAGAAAAAATTAATAGCAAGTAAATATCTACCACCAAAAAATGTCTTAATGGAGCAAACGGAAATAATTTTAAAGATTATTCTTCCTTAAAAAATATAGTAAAGCAATTACCTAACTCAGAGTTTTGAGAGCATAGAAAATTGACATTTTGATATCAACAAGACATGGATGTATACTAAAAAGATAATTATATTAAATATATCTATTGTGTTAGAGAGAAAATGATAGTGTGACACCAGCAACAGAAAATACAACATACATATTTTTTAATTCCCCAAATGCAGAAAATCAAAATAATAGAACAAACAACAATTAGAAGATAACACTTAATTTAAAAATACAGAAATAAGAAGATAGAATCTAAAAATTCATGTGACAGAAAAAAGTCAGAACAATCAACCTGAAGAAATAGTCGATATAATTATCTCTATTTTAAATATAAAGGAAATAAATTTCCAAGGTTACTTACATAGTAAATAGAATAACTTGGATTGAAGCAGATCATATATTTGATTTCATAGGCCAGCCTCTCGTAGAAACAACTTCTTCAGACTTTTAAACCCACAGGATTGGCTCTGGGGCTCTGCTGAGTAGCAATTTTACTCTAAGCAGAAATTGAGACATGACCCTGATCAGACAAAAAAATGTATCCGGTGTATGTCAAATAACTATAACTTCCATACATGCACTGGTTGCTTCATAAATACAAAATGGTTAAATTAACTGTGCAAAGAGTTTTAAAAGTGAATGGACAAGCTTTCTTTCTTTTTTTTTTTTTTTTTGAGACGGAGTTTCGCTCTTGTTACCCAGGCTGCAGTTCAATGGCACAATTTCGGCTCACCACAACCTCCGCCTCCTGGGTTCAGGCAATTCTCCTGCCTCAGCCTCCTGAGTAGCTGGGATTACAGGCACGCGCCACCATGCCCAGCTAATGGATAAGCTTTTTGAAGGTTTTGGAATAAATTTATGAGAATCGTGAGGATACTAAAGTAAAATATTCTGGAAAGAAATAACAATTTTTGACACTTTTCTTTTTTAAAAGTACTGTTGCATATACTATAGTAACTATGAAAATGTAACTTTTATATATTATAAGCATGCATTTTAAGCCGATACTAGATCACTTCAACCATTTCATTATGAAAAAACAATTCCCTCAAAATTAAAAAGAAAGTTTTATTCATTATATCACCACCGTATTTAATTGCAATGTTTAGTTTTAGACCAAGAAGACCTGAAGGATCACTCCAAGAAAGAAAAAAAGGAAGTCACTTGGACACAAGATAGATTGATGACAATGTAATTTTTGTGATCATTAATGAATTAGGAATATTAGGCTGTAATTTCTCTTCACAAAATTCTCTAAGACTGAATCTATTAGCTTCAATCCTGTGGTAACTGATTATTTTTGGTTAGCATAGGTGCATTACCTGGCTTTTAGTAATCCACTTTTTCATTGCATCTAAAGAGCTGCATATATCATGCCAGGAATAGATTAAAGGTAAATGGGAGAAGCACAGGAGGATATGGATGACTAACTTCTGAACAATGCCATAGAAAAAATTACAAAGAAGTGTTCCTTTATGTTTAATTTGCTCCTAATAAATGACCTAGCTTGTTAATTAAAAATAATTAAGTGCAAATGCATTTTCCCTTCAGCAGATGCTATTATTATTAACATTCTAGGGAAAAATATGTACCTCTGATCCTGAAACTCACTTTGGCTATTTTGTAAACCTAATAATGCATTCTCAAATTAATACACTAAATTAGTTTTCCAGAATTTTTTTATAGTAAATATAATCTTTAAATAGAGTAAGCACAGCACAGTTCAGTAAATACCGTTATTTACCACACTATGATAGTTAATTTGACATGTCAACTTGACTGGGCAACAAGGTGCCAAGATATTTGCTCAAACATTATTGTGGGTATATCTGTGAAGGTGTTTCTGAATGAGAATAACATTTGAATTGGTCGTCTAAGTAAAGCAGATTGACCTCCCTAATGTAGATGGGCCTCTTCCAAACAGTTGAAGGCCTGAATAGAACATAAAGGCTGAGTAAAGGAAAACTCCTTCTGCCTGACTGCCTTTAAGCTGGAACTTTTTTTTTTTTTTAATGCCTTTGGATGCAAACGGAAACACTGGGTCTTCCTGGATCTTGAGCTTGCCAGGCTTCCTGTTAAAATTGTATCACTGGCTCTCTGGAGTCTACAGCCTGCCAACTGCAGTACAGATCTTGGGATGTGACAGTCCCCAGAATCATGTAAGCCAAATTTCTGTAATAAATATTACTCTCTCTTCTGTATTCTCTCTCTCCCCCTCTCTCTCTCTCTCACACACACACACACACATACACACACCACAAACACACACTCTCTCTCTGTTTCTCTCTCCCCACTTTCTTGCTCTATCGGTTATCCTATGGTTTCTGTTTCTCCAGAGAGCCCTAATACACACCCTAATCATAATTAGAAAGCCCACATAATAGAATAAGCAGATTGTATATCATATGTGAATATTAAAACTCTTTGTGCTAAATATGAAATTTCTAAGAGCAAGAAGGAAGAAAACTTAAATGTTTATTTTGAAACAAAAAACTTTAAGTAGTGGCAATATCACTGGTAATTAAAATAAATCTTCGCTTATACATTTTGGAACTACTTTAAGCCTATCAGGGACAGAAACATCTGCAAAATTCTACTACCTTTTTTACAAAGAGAAATTTGACCGTAGATGCATCTGATCCAGGCAAAAAATTTCAAATATCAAATACCTTGTGATCTTAATAATCACTCCAAAAAAGTTCATCGCCTAATTAAAATGTTGTTAAAAACTAATATTCATGTTTTAATTTTAATGCAACATATGGCTAGTGCAATATGTTAATTTGTAACATATTAAAATGTCCAATTTTGAAGTTCTTTTCAGCCTATAGGACTGCTATATGCAGTAGGTGAAATACTTCATAATGAGGCCCTAGGGATTTTTTGATAACAACCCCCAAGAAGATACTGCAGAGAGATATTCCAAAGTAAAGTCTGCATAGAAATTGAAGAATACTTATCTAATTCACTGCCTCTACAATGTATTTGTGCTTATTTAAAAGATTATTTGGAGAGACTTCAGGAGGGCTGACTAGAGGCATCTGATATTCACAGCACCTCTACAAAAATGAACCAAAATAAGAGTTTGATAATCACACTACAAATAGACCACCTAAAAGAGAAAATGGAATTCAACATAGAAGTGACAAAAAAAAAAAAAAAAAACACTTAACGCAAGAAAGAAAATGAAAATGAGGCAGCCTGCTTGGCCAGGATTATATGAGATCCCAGAGAAGATCCCTAAGGCAGGGAAAGGGTAAGTGATTGACCCTCAGTGACCCACATTCTCAACACAAACTACAGCAATTCTAACCATGAGACAGCCCCTCAACTGTCACAGACCCTGAGGCTAACATTGGGAGTGGCCTGGACACTGGTCGATGGCATTACTCTAGAGAGCGGCTCACAGGGTCCCACATACTCCTGAGTCCTCAGCAGCTACTACAAACCCACTCAGAACTTTATCCTTCCTTGGGGCAAAATAGTCTTTCAATCTCCACATTCCTGTAGCCCCATTGATATCCTCGATCTGCAGCTACCACTGCTACTGGAAGTTACCACTAGGGCCAAAGTGCAAGCCATTGGTGGTGACCTGAATATCCCCAGCAGCAGAGCCACCATACATTTATAAGTACCCTACAGACAGACAACCCTACCTGCAATGGCCACCTGGGGCTAAAGTGGTGCGCTTCCCAGCAATCTGTCTATGGCTGGTGCAAGTAAATGCAGCCCTACCCTCCTCAGCATCTGGGCCACAGCACTGGCACTGTCATTGACCCCCAAGAGCATTCCATCATGGATGTAGGAGTAACTCCACTCCTGCTTACTACAGACAGCACCTCCATGCACAACTGGAGGGCCTGCGAACAGACTCTTCCAGTGCAGCATTACCTACTCCATTGCCCAAGGCCTGGGAATTGCTCTTATATTCCACCACTGACACCTACACTCCTACCTGGGGCCTGAAGATGGGCATCCCTATCTACATTACCACAACAGCTGCCACCAACTCACATGTGCCACCCGCAATAGTGGGAACTGGAGTGCCCAGCCAATTGCAGTTACTGCCAACATCAGCATGGACCACTTGGGATCCAGAGGGTTGTCCCACCACTGCTACTGCCATTGTTTCTATCATTCCTGCTTTCCATGGGCCTGAAGAGTCACCCATCAGCCTGGGTCACTTTTGCTACTGCCAGAACCTGAAAAATTCAACTGGGAATCTAAGAGTCAGCCTTTGTGAACCTGCTAACAGCAGTGTAAGAGTATAATACCCTGTAACCCAAAGACAGGTAGGCTTGACCTGATGTTGCAACTGCTAAGTCCCAAAGACTGACCATGCAGCATTGCCATTCCCAGAAAAAAAAATTATTATAACCTCCAATAACAACTGCACCCTAAACCACTGAGAAAAATCACAGACACCAATAATGCTTATTACCACCAAATAAATAATACAGCAACTACATTACTGCACACACCTAGAATCAAAGCCAAAGTGCCTTACCCAAACAACACTATAGATACATCTTCAAAATAAAGTCCTCTTCTATGAAAACAAATTCAAAAAATTGGAAAAAGCAATGGCTACAGGTGATGTGCAAATATCAATGTAAAATAACGGGAAACACAACAAAGCAAGGAAATATGATACTACCAAAATAGCACAACAATTTTCCAGCAACAGATTACAAGGAAAATTATGAAATCTGAGAAAAATAATTTAAAATAATAATAGCAAGCTGGCTGAGTGAGATAGAACAGGATATAGAAAAACAATACAAACAAACCAGAAAAAGATCAAGATATGAGTAAGAAATTTACCAAAGTTATAGAGATAATAAAAAGAAATCCTGGAACTCAAGAATATGTTTAATGAACCACAACAATTCACTTGAAAGCTTAAACAATATACTAGTTCAAGTCTAATAAAGAATTTCAAAACTTGAAAACAAGCATGATTTTTTTAAAGAACTCAGTAAGTTAAAAAAAAATAAGAAAGAATATAAAATAATGAAGAAAGCTCTTGTCACATATGGGACATTATAAGGTGACCAAATAGTCAAAGTTTTAATAACCCAGAAGGCAAAGAGAAAACCAAAGATATATCAAACATATTCAACAAAATAATAGCTGAAAACTCTCCAAGTCTAGCATGAGATTGAGCTTTCCAAATATTCCTAAACTGGTGCAATGCAAATTATACCAGTTTACTTCTCCATGGCACATTATAGTCAAACTATCCAGTGTCAAAGCCAAGGAGATAATTCTAAAAATAGAGAAAATCACCTAGTTGTTTATGAAACACCATCAGATTAACAGTGGATTTCTCAGCAGAAACATTACAGACCAGCAATAAATGAGATAATATATTCAAAGTGCTATAAAAAAAATCTGCCAGCGAAGGATATTATATCCAGCAAAGTTTTCCTTCATAAATGGAGGAGAAAACATATTTCACAGGCAAGCAACATCTGAGAGAAATTCTCATCACTATACCATCTCGATAAGAAATACTTAAGGGAGTCCTACAAGTGGAAGTGAAAAGATATCGATCATCATAGAAATATTTGAAAATATGAAACCAAATGATACACCAAATACACAATGAGGAAAAGAAAGTAAACAAATATAACTAAAACAGAAAACAACAAAACCACAATGATAATAAATGAGAGGGAGAGGAAAAAACAAACAAGGGATGCAAAAAACAACTATAAATCAGTTAAAAATAAGAGGAATAAGCCATAACATATTGTTAGTAGTTAGATAGACATTAGCAGCTTGGAGATGATGAAAGAGGAGAGCAGAAAGACTGTCACTAACACCACCCCTCACCCATCTAAGTTCAGCCCCAGAGCTGCCCTAACTCCACCCTAATCGATGGAGTTTGCAGTAAAGTCTGTGCTACCACATCTTGTAGAAGGAGAAACTAGAGTACAGGAGGAAATCCCCTAAAGTGGTGGATGCCAAACAAAAATAAAATGATGCCCTTGAGGTCATCCCTATCTCATTATACAATCATTATAATAAAATTTACATGTGGTTTTGTCCCACCCTAACTTGAGTGGGCTTTTCTGTTATTAATTTTGGTTAAGAACATGTGCAGTCTAGTTTTAGTTATATAACCATAAACTGCCAATCAAATAACATCATTCTGCCACGCAGACATAATCCAAACTTCAACTATTCCATACAAACCCCATAAAAGCACCTTGAATTTTGTAGACAAGTGCTGATTTCACTTTGCAGAAGTCAGTCCACTGCTGTCCTTTGAGGGTGTATTACTATGCTTCAATAAACTGCTTTGAGCTTGCATTGTGGTGTTTGCAATTCTTTGCTAACATTACAAGAGCCAAGATTGCTGGTCCAGAGTTCCAGCTCTGTGATCTCCTTGGTTTAAAAATTCATGTCAATGCAGAATTCCCAGTAACAATATCTATAATAACCTCAACATAAATAGACTAAATTTTCCATTAAAAATTAGACTTGCTGAATTAATTTGAAAAAAAAACATGGCCAAATTATATGCATCACAAAATCACAATGAGATACCATCTCATGCTAGTTAGAATGGAGATCATCAAAAAAAAAATCAGGAAACAACAGATGTCGGAGATGATGTGAAGAAATAGGAACACTTTTACACTGTTGGTGAGAGTGTAAATTAGTTCAATCATTGTGGAAGACGGTGTGGTGATTCCTCAAGGATCTAGAACCAGAAATACCATTTGACCCAGCAATTCTGTTACTGGCTATGTACCCAAAGGATTATAAATCATGCTACTATAAAGACACATGCACACCTATGTTTATTGCAGCAATGTTCACAATAGCAAAGACTTGGAACCAACCCAAATGCCCATCAATGATAGACTGGATAAAGAAAATGTGGCACATATATACCATGTAATACTATGCCGCCATAAAAAAGGATGAGTTCATGTCCTTTGCAGAAACATTGATGAAGATGGAAACCATCATTCTCAGCAAATTAACACAAGGACAGAAAACCATTCACCTCATGTTCTCACTCAGAAGTGGGAGTTGAACAATGAGAACACATGGACACAGGGAGGGAACATCACACAGTGGGGCCTGTTGGGGGATTAGGGACTAGAGGAAGGATAGTATTAGGAAAAATACCTGATGTAGATGACAGGTTGATGGGTGCAGCAAAGCACCATGGCACTTGTATACCTATGTAGCAAAGCTCTACATGTTCTGCACATGTACCCCAGAACTTAAAGAATTTTTAAAAAGATACTAAGAATGTCATTATATAACAGCAAAAAAAAAATCAGTAAGAAGAGTTAACAATTATTATATGTATGTAAACAACACCAGAGCACCCAGATATTTTAAGCAAATATTATGATGTCTAAAGGGAGAGCTGAAGTCTAATACAGCAACACTTGGTGACTTCAAGATCCCACTCTCAAAATTAGACAGATCGTCCAGACAAAAAAAAATAAAGAAAAAAATATTGAACTGAAATTGAACTTTAGATCAAGTGTACCTAACAGATATTTACAGAACATTTCCTCCAGCATCTACAGAATACACATTCTTGTCAACATATAAGTAATTATCTAGAATAGAGCATATATTAAAGCACAAAATTTCGACAAATCAAAGAAAATGAAAATTATGTTGTTTTCTCTCAGAACGTAATTGACTAAAACTAGAAATCAATAACAGGAATAATTTTAAAAACTGTAAAAATATATTAAAATTAAACAGTATGCTCCCATATGATCATTAACTCAAAGAGGGAATTAAGAAGAAAATAAAAACTTTTATTAAAACAAATGAAAATCAAATCACAATGTAACAAAACCCATAGGATACAGCAAAATCAGTTATAAGAGGCAAGTATATAGCCACAAACACTTATATCAAAAAATAAAATGATGTCAAATTAAAAATACAAAAATGCATCTCAAGGAACTCGAAAAACAACAAACCAAACCTAAAATTGATGGAAGAAAAGAAACAATAATATCAGATAAAATTACACAAAATAGAGATTCAAAAAGAAAAATACAAGGAATCAACAATGTGAAATATTATTATTTTACTGAAAAAATAAAATTGACAAACTGCTAGCTAGACTATGAAAAATAGAAAGAAGATCCAAATAAATGAAATCAAGTAAAAAGAGACATTACAATGAATAGTAGAAAAATAGATCATCAGAGATTATTATGAAAAACTATATACTAACAAACTAGAAAACTGAGAGGAAATAAACACCTAGAAACAGAAAAGCTATTGATATTGAAGCACGAAGAAATAGAAAACCTGAAAAACCAATAATGAGTGATGAGATCAAATCAGTAATAAATACCTCCCAAGAAAGTTTAAGAATGATTGTCTTCACTGCCAAATTCTACCAAACTTACAAAAAAGAGCTACCACTATTTTGCATAAGGACTTCTTTTTCTCTGGGTAGATACTCAGTAGTAGGATTACTGAATCAAATGCTAGGTTTACTTTCAGTTCTTAAAGGAATTTCCACACTGTTTTCCATAGCAGTTTTGCTAGTTTGCATTCCAACGAGCAGTGTAGAAGTGTTCCCTTTTCAATGAATCCACGTAGACATCTATTATTTATTTATTTATTTTAATGGCCATTCTTGCCAGAGTAAGGTCATATCACACTGGTTTTGATTTGCATTTCCCTGATCATTAGTGATGTTGAGCATTGTTTCATGATTGTTGACCATTAGTATATCTTCTTTTGAGAATTGTCTACTCATCTCCTTAGCCCACTTTTTTAATGAGATTTTTTTCTTGCTGATTTGAGTTTGTCATAGATTCTGAAAATTAATCCTTTGTCAGATGTATAGATTGTGAAGATTTTATGTTTATAGCATCACAATCTGCAATTGCAAAAATGTGGAACCGACCCAAATGCCCATCAATCAATGAGTAGATAAAGAAACTGTACACACACACACACACACACACACACACACGATGGAATACTACTCAGCCACAAAAAGAAAAAGTTCATGACATTTGCAGCAGCCTGAATAGAACTGGAGACTATTATTTTAAGTAACCCAGGAATTGAAAACCAAACATCATAGGTTGTCACTCATAAGCGGGAGCTAAGCTATGAGGATAAAAGGCATAAGAATGATAGATTGGACTTTGGGGACTCAGGGGAAAGGGTGGGAAGGGGGTTAGGTATGAAAAACCACAAATTTGGTTCAGCATATACTGTTCAGGAGATAGGTGCAACAAAATATGTCAAATCACTACTAAATAATTTACTCATGTAAACAAATACCACTTGCTCCCCATAAACCTATGGAAATAAAAAATAAAATAAACGGACACTAATTAATCTCAAACTATTTAAAAAATTTGAATAGAAAAGAATTCTCAGGTAATGTCAACCTTACCCTAATACCAAAATCAGACAAGGAGGTAACAAAATAAAATTAACTACAGGAAAATATCTCTGATAAACATAGATGCAAAAATTATCAACAAACACTACCAAACTGAGTCGAACAGCACATAAAAAATATAATATATGATTAAGTGAAATGTATCTCAGGGATTTCAGTATGGTTCAGCATATGCAACTCGATGAATGTCATACTTCATATCAACAGAATGAAGGACAAAAACCATATGATCATGTCATAGATGCAAAAAAAGCATTTGATACAATTCAACATTTCTTCTTTAGAAAACTGTCAAAAAATTAGGCATACGAGAAACATATCTGAATATAGTAAAGATCATATATGACAAATTCACAGCTAACATTAACCTGAATGGGAAAAAGCTGAAAGCTCTTCCTCTAACAACTGGAAAAAGTAAAAAATGCCCACTTTTACCACTCATATTTAACATAATACTGGAAATCTTATCTAGAGACACAGGAAAGAGAAAGAAATAAAAGCTATCGAAATTGAAAAAGAGGAAGTCAACTTGTCCCTTTTTGCAGATGTCACAATCTTCTATTTAGAAAAACCTAAAGCCTCCAATAAAAAACTCTCATAAATGAATATAGCAAGTCTCATAAATAAATACAGTAAATTTGCAGAAAAAACAATTAACATACAAAAATCCATAGTGTTTTCTATGCAAATGGTAAACTAGCTAAAAAAAAATTAAGAAGACACCCTCATTTACAATTGCTATAATAATAAAATACCCAGAAATATGCTTAACGAAGCAGATGAAAGACCTCCACAAGGAAAACTACAAAGTACTAATGAAAATAGTTGAAAAGGAAGGAAATAGAAATAAATTCTAAACACAAGAATTAAAAGAATTTATATTGTTGAAATGGATCTACTACCCAAGGCAGTCTACAGATTCAATGCATTCTGTATCAAAATACCAACATAATTTTTCTCAGTAACAGAACAAAATCTTAAAATATATATCTTACCAAAAAAGAGCTCAAATAGCCAAAACAATTCTAAGCAGAAAGAACAAAGCTGGAAACATCACACTACCTGACATCAAAGTATATTACAAGGCTATAGTAAACAAAAAATTATGTTATGGGCAAAAGGCAGACACATAGATAATGGAACAGAATAAAGAACTCAGAAATAAATCAACATATTTATAGCTAACTGATTTTTTACAAAGGCACTAAGAGCATACCTGAAAAAAGGACACCTTCGTCAATAAGTTGCACTAGAAAAATTAGGTATCCATATGCAAAAGAATAAAATTAGACCCCTATCACTCACTATATATATTAAAAAGTCAACTCAAAGTGAATTAAAGACTTAAGTGTAAGACCAAAAATTTTAAAACTAATAGAGAAAAACGTAGGGTAAAGACTTTAGGACATTGATCTAGGCAAAGATTTTATGACTAAGATATGAAAAGTAGAGGCAATAGAAACTAAATAAAAATATTTTGAACAAAAATTTCTGCACAGTTGAAGAAAAAAACAGTAAATAGATAACCTGTTGAATGGGAGAATACACTTGCAAACTATTCAACAACTAACTAATATCCATAATATACGAGAAAATCAAACAAATCAACAGAAAAGAGCAAATAATCTCATTTAAATGTGGGCAAAATACCTGAATAGATATTTCTCCAAAGAAGACATACAAGTGGCCAACAGACATATGATAAAAGCTCAACATCACTAAGTATTACGGAAATGCAAATCAAAACCATAATGAGATATTATCTTACCCAGAATGGCTATCATTAAAAAGATTACAAATAATAGATACTAGTAAGGATGTAGTAAGAATGCACTCCAGCCTGGACAACAAGAGCAAAAACTCCATCTCAAAAAAAAAAGATGATGGAGACCCAAATGCACTAACTTTATAATTACATGATTTATGCATGTAACAAAATGCCACATATACCCCATAAAAGTGTACAATTACTATGTGGCAAAAATAAATAATAGACATAACTTATGTACATATTCTTAAAAAATTTAGATAACCGGACTCCAATAATACTGAATGTAAGTTATTATATTTCAAACTTGAAATGACCTATTTTAACAGTATTAACTAAAAAAAATAGGAAATGAGTGGAAGTATGTTTTAAAAAATAGGTATAATCCCCTGAATTATATTTGGAAGCTGGAGGTTTCTTTTAGTCTCAGTTCCAAATATTTATAAAATTTGGTGCAAAATATTTTGAGAAAGTTATCCATTTAGCAAGAGGCATTTTCTGAGCACATTTTTCCTGCTTCTAATTTTCCATACTTATTATAATGAGATGAAAGGATCACAGTAGTCTAGAGGAGTAAAATAAAATGAAATTAAATATTCATACCAACCAGCTTAGCATGAGATTCATTCATTATATTTTTACAGGTTTTTAAGACTGCAGTACATAATAAGAGTGCCCTGTACACATTGACTAGATAAAGCACATGATAAAGTGAAAGTATAATCATTTTTATTTTAATAATATTTAATATTAAAAACTAACTTTTCAAAAATTGAACATGTTTTATTTTGTCACTTACTTTGAACCATGCTTTATAGTATGATTGCTACATTACCTTATTATTTTATACTATTTATGCCCTCTTTAGAGGTTAGCCTGATTCATCAGTTTGTGAGACTGATCAGAATTCTGCAGACAGACCCTAGAAGTGAACTGTTTTAAATATTACTTGAAGTTTTCTCTAAAGCATTTGAATATTTAAGAAAGAATTCTGGATTTCAGATTTACATAGCAAGAGATTAGATGTCAAAAATATTGACAAAACCATTGCCAGACTAACTAAAAAAATATAGAAGATCCAAATAAATAATATCAGAGATGAGAATGAAGATATTACAACTGATATTGGAGAAATTTATAGGACCATCAGTGCTTACTATGAGTGAATAATTACACCAATAAATTGGAAAATATAAGAGAAATGATGTATTTCTAGACTTAAACAACCTACAAAGATTGAACCATGAAGAAATCCAAAATAAGAAGAGAAAACTAGCAAGTGACAAGATAGCAGCCATAATAAAGAGTCCCCAACAGAGAAAAAACTGGAGCAAAATGAATTCATTACTGAATTCTATAATATCAAACACTTAAAGGACTGACAGAAATTCTACTCAAACTATTACTTTAAAAAATAGAGGAGGAAGGAATACTTCCAAACACATTCTACAAGGCCAGTACTATCCTTATACCAAAACCAGACAGTCACACACACACACACACACACACACACACACACACACAACACTACAGACCAATATTACTGAGGAAGATTCTTGCAATTATCCTCAACTAAATAAGAGCAAATAAAATTTATCCATATGTTTAAAATGATTATTCATCATGACAAGTGGGATTTATCCCTGGGAAGCAACATACAGAAATCAATTAATGTAATACATATCAATGGAATGAAGAACAGAAGCCATATGACAATTTCAATTGATGCTGAAGAAAATTGATAAAATTAAATGTTTCTTCATGACAAAAGTCCTAAAAGAAACTGGGCTAAATAAACATAATAAGCATCATATATGGCAGATACATAACTAGTATCATATTGAAAATAGAAAATGGAAAGTCTTTCCTCTAAGATCTGAAACACAATAAGGATGCCCACTTTGACCACTATTATTTTAAAAAATACTGGAAGTCCTACCTTGAATAATAAGAAAAGAAAAAGAACTGAAAGGCATCTGAATTAGTCTGTTCTCATGCTGCTAATAAAGACATACCCAAGACTGAGAATTTTATAAAGAAAAAGAGGTTTAATGGACTCTAGTTTCACATTGCTCTGGAAGCTTCACTATCATGGTAGAAAACAAAGGGAGGAAAGGCACATCTCACATGGTGGAAGGCAGAAGAGCTTGTGCAGGGAAACTCCCATTTACAAAACCATCGGATCTCCTGAGACTCATTCACTACCACAAGAACAGTATGGGGGAAAAATTGCCCCCATGATTCAATTATGTCCATCTGGCCCCACCCTTGAAATGTGGGGATTATTATATTCAAGATGAGATTTGAATGAGAACACCGACAAAGCATATCATTCCACCCCTTGTCCCTCCCAAATCTCATGTCTTCGCATTTCAAAGCAATCATGGCTTCCCAACAGTCCCCTGAACTCTTAACTCATTTCATCATTAACTCAAAAGTCCATTGTACAAAGTCCCATCTGAGAAAAGGCAAGTCCCTTCTACCTATGAGTCTGTAAAATCAAAAGCAGTTTAGCTGCTTCCTAGGTACACTGAAGGTACATGTATTGGGTAAATACACCTATTTCAAATGGGAGAAATTGGTCAAAACAAAGGGGATACATGCTCCCTGCAAGTCCAAAATCTAATAGGGCAGTTATTAAACATAAAATTTCCAAAATGATCTCCTTTAACTCCATGTCTCACATCCAGAGCATGCTGATTCAAGAGATGGGTTTCCATGGTCTTGGGCAGCTCCACTCCTGTGGCACTGCAGTGTACAGCTCCCCTCCTGGCTGCTTTCACAGGCTTGCATTGAGTGTCTGTGCCTTTTCCAGGCATACAGTGTAAGCCGTTGATGGATCTACCATTATGGGATCTGGAGGTCAGTGGCCCTCTCCTCACAGCTCCACTAGACAGTGCCCCAATCATTGATTTCTGTGCCCCCAAAAGCCCAACATCACATTTAAGCTACCAAGGTTTGGAGCTTGCACTCTCTGAAGCAATAACCTGAGCTGTACCTTGATGCATTTTAGCCATAGCTAAAGCTAAAGCAGCGGGGATGCAGGGCACAATGTCCTGAGGCTGCATAGAGCATAGCAGGGTGGAGCCTAGGCCCTTTCTACAAACCCATTTTTCTATCCTGGGTTTCAGGCCTATGATGGAAGGGACCACCCTGGAGGTCTCTGACATGCCCTGGATGTATTTTCCCCATTGTCTTGGTGATTAACATTCAGGTCCTTATTACTTATGCCAATTTTTGCAGCAGGCTTAAATTTTTCCCCAGAAAATGGATTTTTTCTTTTCTACTGCATTGTCAGGCTGAAGATTTTTCCAAACTTTCATGCTCTGCTTCTTCTTGAACCTTCAGATGCTTAGACATTTATTCTACCAGAAACCCTAAATTATCTCTCTCAAGGTCAAGTTTCACAGATCTCTAACCCAAGGAGGAAATGTTGCCATCTGTTTGTTAGAACATAGCAGGAGTGACATTTACTCAAGTTTGTAACAAGTTCCTCATCTCCATGTGAGACCACCTCAGCCCAGACTTCACGTCGACATCATTATCAACATTTTGGTCAAAGCCATTCAACAAGTCTCTAGGAACTCCCAAACTTTCCCACATCTTTCTCTCTTCTTCTTAGCCCTCAAAACTGGTCCAACCTTTGCCTCTTACCTAGTTCCAAAGGTGCTTCCACATTTTCAGGTATCCTTATAGTAGTGCCCTACTCCTAGTACAAATGTAGTGCATTAATTCATTCTCATACTACTATGAAGAAGTATCTGAGACTGGGTAATCTATAAAGAAAAGGGTTTAATTGACTCACAGTTCTGAATGGCTGGGGAGGCCTCAGGAAAGTTTCAAACGTGGTGGAGAAAACCTCTTCACAGGCTGGCAGAAGAGAGAATGAGTGTCAGCAGGGGAAATGCCAGACTCTTATAAAACCATCAGATCTCATGGGAACTCACTATTGTGAGAAAAGCATGGGGGAAACTGCCCCTATTATTCAATTACTTCTTGTCCCACCCATGTAATTGTCCCACATGGGGATTGTTACAATTTAAGGTGAGATTTGGCTGGAGACAGAACCAAGCCATATCACCAACATTCTATGACATTTTGTTTTCAAACTTCTAAACCCAGAGAAACATGAGTTTAGAAAACTCTGCTACTTGCTGTGTAAGTAAGATGTTAAAATCAGACTATCCACTTACTATCCAAGGGATAGTGAACAAAGATATTCCTGGAAATTTTGAGTTTTTATTTGAACAAACATTTAGTATGTAACTTAATGAATGCCTATAATTAAATTTCAAGCCAACATACTTTGTTTTCTCATACAGTTGCAATATATTTAAATAAGTAGTCACAGAAAAGGGAAAATCATCTTGAAAAAAAATCTTACTTAACCACTCTCTGCCACATAGGACAATAAATTCTTTTATATTATAACCTCCTTGTGAAATTAACTTTATTAACTTAATATGCATTGCTCTAGAGTCATGGTGCTCACAATATGTCACTATATTTTCTTTTGACAAATAAATTATAGTAAAATAGATGGACATGTTAGTTAACACATGGCATTAGTGATGATTATTGTAGGAGGAAAAAAGAGTAATTGTCTTCTTTGTAGACTGAAGCATGCAAACTAATTTCAATATCTAAATTACTGTGCCTGCTTTGTACTCTTGTATCAGATTTATTCTTCCTCACTGTTTATTCCTACTTCTCAAAAATACATCATCCACTGATTTAGGCAGCTCATTAAAATTATAGTTCCAGTTTCTGTGCATGCTTCTTTCAGTCCTATATAAAGAAAGTTCTTATTAAAATGTGCAGAACTTTTGTCAACATGTCTGCCGCTAGCATATACATCAGTGGCTTTGACAAGTTCCAAAGTTTCATAATGCCATGGAACAAAATGAAAATTTGTTTCAAACTTAAAACACCTTTTGTCACATTCTGCACAGTTTCTAAAATTTCATCTAAAACTCTAAAGCCATTTTTATGAAAAATCCACACCTCAGTACCTAATACTGTCAGCTATGTAATATTTGAGCTAAAGGTGAGCCATCTGTCATGTGCCAAGTGAGAAAGGTTTACCTATGGCTTAGAAGTAGATTAATTACAAAAAGAACCATCATTCGCTAAAGCATGGCTTACCATGCCAAACTGATGTGGTTTGGCTGTGTGCCAATCCAAATCTCACCTTGAATTGTAGCTATTGTAGCTCCCATAATTTCTATGTGTTACAGGAGGGATCCAGTGGGAGATAATTGAATCATGGAGGTGGGTCTTTCCCATGCTATTCTTGTGATAGTGAATAAATCTCATAAGATTTGATGATTTTAAAATGTAGAGTTTTCTTGCACAAGTTCTCTTGTCTGCCACAACGTGAGATGTTACTTTCACCTTCTGCCATGATCATGAGGCCTTTCCAGCCACTTGTAACTATAAGTTTATTAAGTCTCTTTCTTTGTAAATTGCCCAGTCTCAGGTATGTCTTTATCAGCAGTGTGAAAACAGAATACTATAGTAAATTGGTACCAGTAGACTGGGGTGCTGCTGAAAAGAAACCTGCAAATGTGGATGCAATTTAAGAACTGGGTAACAGGCAGAGATTGGAACTGTTTTAAGGGCTTAGAGGTAGACAGAAAAATTTGGAAAAGTTTTGAACTCCCTAGAGACTTGTTGAATGGCTTTGACCAAAATGTTGATAGTGATATGGACAATGAAATCCAGGCTGAGGTGGTCTCAGATGGAGGGGTATGTCAGAGACCTTTTTAGCAGCCCCACCCATTACAGGCCCTGCCTAGAGGCCTAGGAAGAAAAAATGGTTTTGTGGGCCAGACCCAGGGTCACTCTGCTGTGTACAGCCTAGAGATTTGGTTCCCAGTGTCCCAGATGCATCAGCTATGACTAAAAGAGGCCAAGGTACAGCTCAGGCTGTGGCTTCAAAGGATGCAAGTCCCAGGCCTTTGCAGCTTCCATGTTGTGTTGAGCCTGCAGGTACACAGACATCAAGAACTGAGGTTTGGAAACCTCTGCTTAGATTTCAGCAGATGTATGGAAACACCTGGAAGTCCAGGCAGAAGTTTGCTGCAGGGAAGGAGCCCTCATGGAGAACCTCTGTGAAAGCAGTGCTGAAGGAAAATGTGGGGTCAGAGCACCCACACAGGGTATCCACTGCTGAAGCTTAGTGGAGCTGTGAGAAGAAGCCCACCGTCCTTCAGACCCCAGTTTGGTAGATTCATCAACAGCTTGCATTATGCCTCTGGAAAAGCCACAGACACTTAATGTCAGCCCAGAAAAGCAGTCGAGAGCGAGGCTGTATCCTGCAAAGTCACAGGGGTAGAGTTGCCCAACATCATGAGAATGCACCTCTTGAATCAGCATGCCCTAGATGTGAGACATGGAGTCAGCATGCCTGAGATGTGAGACACAGATTATTTTGGAGCTTTAAGATTTGGCTGCCCTGCTGGCCTGTAGCCTTTTTGTTTTGGCCAATGTATCCCATTTGAAATAGTTGTATTTACCCAATGAGTGTACCTCCTTTGTATCTAGGAAATAACTTTCTTTTGATTTTATAAGCTCATAGGTGGAAGAAACTTGCATTGTCTCAGATGAGACTGTAGACTGTGGACTTTTAAGTTAGTGCTTAAATGAGTTAAGACTTTGAGGGACTGTTGGGAAGGAATGATTGTTTTTAAATGTGAGGACATGAGGGACCAGGAGTGGTGTGATATAGTGGCTTTGTCCCATCCCAAATATCATCTTGAACTGTAGCTCTCATAATTCCCATGTGCTGTAGGAGGGACACAGTGGGAAATAATTGTATCATGGAGCTTGGTCTTTCCCATGTTATTCTCATGGTAGTGAATAAGTCTCACAAGATCTGATGGTTTTCTAAATGGGAGTTTCAGGCCTTCTCAACCACGTGGAACTGGGAGTCCATTAAGTCTCTTTCTATTGTAAATTGACCAGTCTCAAGTATTTATCAGCAGTGTGAAAATGGACTAATACACCAACTTTTATCAATATGTCTTCTACATTAATCTACAAATATTATCTCAGTTTTTGTTTTGTATTGCTTTTTAACTCTAGAGGCCTATAACATGAATAGTGCATTCTTGGGAGAAAACTGTTACAGGAACGGGAAATATGGCAGAGAGTTGGCCTACATACTAAATGATCTCTAAATTTTTCTTCCAATTTTAAAGTAGAAAAATTATGCTAGTCATCAAAAATTTCAAGGGCTTGTAACAACTTGTTTAAACTCAGTAGCTACTGGTTATTAACTTTGTTTGTCTTCAATTCATATCCCTTGAGAATTGAGTTAGTTCTCAAAATTTCTAAGACTATTTCAGATGAGTTACTCTGAATGTATTGGTTTCATGATATATTTGTGTATGTGTATTAAGATGCTAAAAAGTAAGAAAGGAAGTGGTAAAATTATGAGGTAGAGAAAGAAATAATATGGGTGATAGTGTCAATTTAACCTGATGTACATGTTCCTTTGAGTCTTTATTAACATGATTCACACCCGCGTGCCAATTCAAAGTGATCTATAATTGTCAAGGCATTTGTAGATTGAGTCTAGAATATCAGAAGCCTTGTCATTTTCAAAAAATTATATAATGGTTGTATAATGTAAAGCAATGTAATTACTTAGTGTAGGAAATGTTAATTTCAAGGACTATATTTATCAAACCCCACATTAATACATGTTTCTTTTCCTGAAATATATCTTAATAAATATGATCATACATATTTGTTTTAATATATTATAATTCACAATTAATTTTTAATAAAAACAATGATAATGGGTTTTCTACAAATATTAACTTATTCTAGAGAATGGACATGCTAAGAATGATAAATTATGGTACTGGATCAGCTGTCTTTCTTTATGAAACTCACATATTTAATGTTATCAACTAGATTTGAAAGTCCTATAACAAAAGTTGATCATCTGCTGCTTTCATTTATTCTCCACTTCTCATTATTTTAAGTGTAAAATTGAAATTTCTTGGCTATATTTGTAACAGTGCTTTTATTTTTAATATATGAATAATATTTTTGAATATTAACTTACATTATAATTGGATGTGGAGTCAAGTTCCATGATTCTCAGCCATACCTGAGATTCTGAAGACACCAAAGAAAAGTTTTGTTTGCTAATTTTTGTGTAGTTTCAAGAATCTTCATACATATAATTATCTAGAAGCTGAAAAAATGTGATTTAAATCATATATGGAATTAATTAATAAATTACCTGATCACATCCACAAGACTGTGAGCTTTATG
Organism: Callithrix jacchus; assembly: GCF_049354715.1. Taxonomy (NCBI): domain Eukaryota; kingdom Metazoa; phylum Chordata; class Mammalia; order Primates; family Cebidae; genus Callithrix; species Callithrix jacchus. The sequence continues at coordinate 84,536,717 of NC_133524.1, forward strand.
AATGCAATTACTCTGTTTCTTACTTCTAAAACAATGTTTGGAACATAGTAGAAACTAAAAAGCTGTATTTTTAAAAATCGAATATGATGTTCTGTAAACATTGTTCTTGCTCTTTGGCAGTTTTCTTAAACAAGGGCAATTAACTAGGAGTGTCTCTATCAAAGTGAGAATTATTTTGAAACCTTGAAAATGTATGCCAAGAAACAAATATATAAAAGTCAAAATCTCTCATTTACAAATGAGAAAGCAATTATACTCTTCTTTCTTGCAGAGAAAGTTTTATGCTGTCCTGATTTTTCCCATCAGATAATATTTGACATAAATAAGTTTAAGAAAGCTATTTGTGAATAACATCTGTATAACAATAGTTAAAATTTATATATATTTGGTTGTTACTTCTTTTCTTGTAGAAATTAAGGTTTATAACAGTATTTATTTGAAAATTGCTACTGCTTAATGTTATTTGTATCAGTATTGGCTTTGTGTACATATTTTGTTAAAAAAAGGAACTTTGGGTCAGAAAGATGTCAAACTAAAAAGTTCCAGACCCTTATTTCCCCATAGAAACATAAGTAGGCAGAAGTAGATTAAGTAAAATTGATTTGTGAGAATTCCAGAAAACATTCAAGGGTTGACATTAACCAAGAAAATGCCAAATCAAGAAAAAGGCACACTCTAAATGAAAAAGAGAAGAAAGAAAGAAAGAAAGAAGAAAGAAAGAAAGAAAGAAAGAAAGAAAGAAAGAAAGAAAGAAAGAAAGAAAGAGAAAGAGAGAGAGAAAGAGAGGGAAAGAGGGAGGGAGGGAGGGAGGGAGGGAGGGAGGAAGGAAGGAAGGAAGGAAGGAAGGAAGGAAGGAAGGAAGGAAGGAAGGAAGGAAGGAAGGAAGGGGGTGTAGCTTCTTTGGGAGGAAGCTATTCAATATCCACCTCCTCTATCAGAACAGAAAAAAAAAGTATAACTTATTTCATTTGTGGCCCTCCCGGGGTCCCATCTGACTCAGATATCAGTAGACACTATTACATAATTTTTATAAAGATTGGAGGTTGGTGAAAGCAACAGAGGGACTATAGATCCATGGGTACATGAAATAAACAGATTAAAAGCAGGAGAATACAACATATTTTAATACTTAAGAAAAAAAAAGAATGAGACTCTTAAGGAAATATGGATGAGTAAAAGCACCTGTGCATATGGTAAAATAAGAACATGCTCAAACCTAGGAAAAATTCATGAGTAGGTAAGTCCTGAGAGCACATTATGCCTTAAATCACTCAGGTTAATGAAGGTATTCCCTTGCAAAGAGCCAGTCTTCAAAGGCTGGGAGAGGTGGCTGTTTTCCCTTAATGCTATTTTTTCAACCAAAAATAATGGGGATATAGAGAGAAACAAGGAATTGTGGTCCTTTCAAAGGAACAAAATAAATCTTCAGATCACAATGTCAGGAGACTGAGATGATCCTGGCCAACATGGTGAAACCCTGTATCTACTAAAAAATGCAAAAAACTAGCTGGGCATGATGGTGTTTGCCAGTAGTCCCAGCTACTCCAGAGGCTGAGGCATGGGTATCACTTGAATCCAGTAGGCAGAGGTTGCAGTGAGCCGAGAATGCACCACTGTACTTCAGCCTGGTGACAGAGCAAGACTCTGTCTCAAAACAAAACAAAGAAACTGAAAAGAAACACAGGCTACAGATTTATTCAATAAGTATTTTTAAACATTCTTAAATATCCTCAAATAAACTAAAATTTTACAAATGGAAAGATAACTAAAATAAATATGAAAAACAATAGATAAACAAAATAAAAATATTCACCAAGAGGTAGAAAGTGCACTAAAAAATAGATATTCTGGATCTGAAAAATTAAAAATAATAAACTAAAAAATTCACTATGGGGTTCAAGAGCAGTCTCATACAGAAGAAAGAGTCAGATAATTTAAAGCAGGTAATTTGAAATTATCAAGTTTGAGGAGTAGAGCTAAAACAGAAAGAAATAAAGAATAATGTATGGTCAGCAGAACCTAAGATCTTCTTGGGACACCATCAAGTGAACCAATGTGTACATTTTCAAAGTCCTAGAAAGAAAAAGGAAGGAGGCAGATAATTTTCTCAAAATGGCAAAATGCTTCCCAAATTTGAAGACAGACATGGATATACAGATATGAGACATTCAGCAAACACCAAGCTGACCCAAGAGACTCACATGCAAACACATAATCAAACTGTTGAAAGTCAAAGAGAGACACATAAAAGCAGCAAGAGGAAAGCAACACATTACATATAAGGTGTCAATAACATTATCAATGACTTTTTCAGCAGAAAGATTTTAGGCCAAAAGACACTGGGGTTATATATTTGAAGTGCTGAAGGGAGAAAAACAGGGCAGTTAACTAAAATTTCAACATTAAGCTAAATGTCTTTTAAAAATGAGGAAGAAAATAAACATTATGAGATCAGGAAAAACTACAGAAGTTCATTATCAGGTGACCTGTATGACAGTAATACTAAAAATAATCTTTCCAATTGAAATAAAAGGAGTCTAGAAAGTAACTTGATGCCAAACAAAATTATAAATGCCTTTGATAAAGGCAAATATAGGAAAAATATATGAATTAATTTTATTGCAAATTTTGTTAATAATTCTTATTTACAAGATTTAAAAGAAAATTATAAAAAATAAATCTACATAAGTGGGTTCACAATAAAGATGACATTTGTGACATCAGTAACATAAAGTTGATGTAATAGTGTAAGAAATAAAGAAGTAGATCTTTTGTACGCATCTGAAGTTATCGGTTTGAAATGTACTTCTATAACTTTAAGATATTATGTGTAATCCCATTAATAACTAAAAAGGATATATCTATAGAATATATACAAAAGACAAAGAAGGCAATCAAAATGTCCCACTAAAAATACAAGACAAAAGAAGGCACCTAGTGTATGAATTAGGAAAATAATATTATAAGACATATTTAAAAAATACAAACTGGGAATAATAAATTATCCCCCTCCATAACTATTTTAAATGTAGAAGAATTAAACTTCCCAATAAAATGAAAAATATTAGGAGAATGGATTAAAAACTAGGATCCAACTATATGTTGTCTACAAGACATTCATGTTAGACGTAAGGAAATACATAGCTTGAATGTAAAATGTGAGATAAAACATCCCACAGAAGTAGTAACTAGCAGTGAGATGGCAGTGCAATTACTACGCAATTACTGCATACAATAGATTTAAGTAAAAAAAGTTTACAAAAGACAAAAAGACATATAAAAGACATATAAAATAATTCATGAAGAAAATATAACAATGATAAATAACGCATGCACCAAACATCAGATCTCCTAAAATATGAATTAAAACACTGACAAATTGAAAGAAGACATAGCACTACTGCAATAGTAGTAGGTTTCAATACTCTCTACTGTGATGGTTAAGATTTCATGTCAATGTGGACAGTGTTTTTGGATGAGATTAACATTTCAATCAGTGAACATTGAGTAAGTAGATCACCTTCTGTAATGTGATTGGACCTCATTCAATCAATGGCAGGCCAGAATAGAACCAAAAGATCGGATTCTTGAGCAAAAGAAAATTTATTCAGCAGACTGCCTTTGAACTTTATCTGCATCATCAGCTTTTCTGGGTCTCCAAAAACAAAAAAAAGGCATTCAAATTACAAAGAAAGAAGTAAAATTTTCAGTTTGCAGATGACATGATCTTATATACAACCTTAAGATTTTACAAAACAGTGTTAATAGAATTAGTTTAGTAAAGTTATAAAATATAAAATCAACATAAAAATAGGTTTTTACACACTAGCAATCAATAATCAGAAAATAAAATTAAAACAATTTTATTGCAATGATATAAAAAATACTTAAAGATATTTTCAAAGAAGGTACAAGATGTATACTAAAAAGTAAAAAAAAAGAAAATACTAAAATGAATTAAAGAGCACTCCAGAAAATACTAAAATGAATTAAAGAGTACTCCAATCAATGAAAATATATTTCATTTTCATGGACTCAAAGACCTAATCTTGTAAAGTTGTCAATTCATCCAAAATGACATATAAATTTAATGCAATCTCGCTCAAAATCTCAATAACGTTTTTTCCAAATAACAAAAAAATTAACCTGAAAATTTATAGAAAATTTCAAAGGATCCTCAACAGCCAAAATAATCTTGACAAGAAAGAACTTTGAAAGTTTCATATTTATTGCTTTTTAAACAAACTAAGAAGCTAGAATAATCAGAACTTTGTGGTACTGGCATAAAGATAGACATACAGAACAATTAAATAGAAAAGGAGCCTATAAAATACTCATATCTATAACCAAATAATTTTCCATAAGAATTCCAAGATCAATTCAAAAGGGAAAGGACAGTTTTTTTCAATGAATGGCATTGCATAAATAAATATTTACATACAAAATGATCAAGTGGATTTCCAATCTTATTACATATACAAATATAATTACCTCAAAATGGATGAAAGACATAAACATAAGAGTTAAACTAAAATTCTTAGAAAAAAAAGCCCCTTGACAATGGATTTCACAGTGACTTGTTTAACAAAAAGGCAAAAAAAACTAGATAAACTGGACTTCATGGAATTTTAAAATTTCTGTGCATCAAAAAACACAATTAACAGAGTAAAAGGCAACCCATAATAAGAGAGTTTGTTACTAGATATCCCTCTCATAGGAAACTTGGTTTTTGGGGGGGTCTGGTGGGAAAGAATCTTTTAAGTAAAAAAAAATAATGAATAGTGTAAAGCAGATGATTCTTTATATTGGTGTTACAGCCACTTTTGTTTTAAAAGCCAAAACTTGTTTATACTGTTAGTCACCCTTGTGGTTCTTGTCGGATCTACATCCGGTTCATTACTACCAAGATAGCCACTCTAGGAGAGACCTAACAAATAAATTAGGTTTGGATGTGTTAGCTAGGTGAGACTCAGAAGAGCCAACACTAGCAAACATGTGAAATAACAAAAGCAACGGATTACTTTCATATTGCAGAGAAAAGGGGGCAGCATACCTTGCAGAGCCAAAGGATAAGAGGAACCCTCCAGGACACATACACTCAACCAGCAGGTGGAGAGCAACAGAGAGAAGGAGAAGAGACAGAGAGACAGAGATGGAGAGAAAGAGAGGGACCTGCGGGTCAAAGCCTTTCTTGGAGTCCAGGATGTTACCCAAGTCAATTTTCCATGGAGATTTCTAATCGGTGGGTTTACAGAAAGTAGGCATGTGTTCCATAGAGTCATCCTGTGACTGAAAGGTGGTCATAGTGGCTTACTTGCACAGTTCATTTGGGTGTAGGGGTCATTGGAGTAAGTCGAGTAGGTGATATATATATGTCCCATAAACATGGTCACCAACAGGTGACAGTACAAGGAAGACATATAAATCAAACACATTTTAAAACTAGGAAGGAGAGAACTGAGAATTCTGTTAAGGGTGAATAAGCCCTATTTCTGGTATAAAAAAGTTCAACTTACATTACAAAATGGAAGCCAAGAAACCAAAAAAATTAAAGGAATTTACTACAAATGCTATATTAAGTGACAATCCAGTCACAAAAGGAAAATTACTGTATATTCAAATTATGTGAGGCATGCAGAATAATCGAATTCATAGAGGTAGGTGGTGTTGGTATGCTTGCGAGCATAGCTGCCTTCGAAATTCACAGAAGCAGACAACGGAATGGTGAAGAGAATGAGGTGTTACTAATGAGTATAGAATTTCAGTTTTGTGAGATAAAATGAGTTTTGTGGATGAATGGTTGTGATGATAGCATAACAATATAAATATACTTAATGGTACTAAAACGTGCACTTTTATATTATTTTTATTTGTATTTTATTATAATTTTATAAATGTGAAGAAAGGTTTCAAAACCACATTTTGAAATCCACTAAGTAAACATTTAATGAAGTGCTTGATTTATTTCAAATCAAGCAATTTATGTAAAAATAAGTAAATTATATTTAATTTATGACAACTAGTGTAGTACCGATTTATTAAATTTTAAATTTTCTGGTTTAGTGTGGGTTGAATCTAAATAATATTTTTTTACTTTCCTCTTGTTGTAGTATTTTCAAAAATATTTAAAAAGTGAATAAAGTTTTGTATTCTATTCTGTGAACTCTAGCAGGGGTTATTATTCAAAGATCGGTAATCAATATTTGAAATATTGCTGGGGTTGACTGTCGAAGGACCTCAAAATAAGCATAAGTAGACCCAAGGCATTCCAAGGAAAATTTCCTTCCTTCCTTCCTTCCTCCCTCCCTCCCTTCCTTCCTTTCTTCCTTTTTTGCTAAATCTCTGATATGAACTGATTTTTAGAATTAACTCTCTTATAGAAGCAAATCTCAAAGAGAAGTAATTTTTATTACCTGAGCTTTAACCACAGATATCTTCTCTTAGTATAATACATATTCCAATGTATTTTATAATTTTACAGTTAGCTTAAGATAAGGATAGTAAGGTCAATAATATAAATTTCTAAATAGCAAATTTTAGAGGATGTGTAATAATTTACAAAATAAAACTCAAAGAAAAATTTTATTACATGTTGTTAAGAACTTCTTACCAAATTTCATACTTAGGCCACTTTGTTTATATAATCTTCATTATTTATTTTGTTACCTTTAGAGTTAACATATAAAATAGAAATAAAATATTTAGGTTTCAGGTTTCATATATGCCTTTAACTTTAAAATAAATCTCAGGTTGTTTTACATTGTATACAATTTAACAATTGAAGTACATTTGAACGTGTTTCATTCCAGTATAAAACACGTAGAGGTGGCCGGGCGCAGTGGCTCACGCCTGTAATCCCAGTACTTTGGGAAGCCGAGGCGGGTGGATCACCAGGTCCAGAGATCAAGACCATCCTGGTCAACATGGCGAAACCCCATCTCTACTAAAAATACAAAAAATTAGCTCGGCATGGTGGTGCGTGCCTGTAATACCAGCTACTCAGGAGGCTGAGGCGGGACAATTGCCTGAACCCAGGAGGCGTAGGTTGCGGTGAGCCGAGATGGCACCATTGCACTCCAGCCTGGGTAACAAGAACGAAACTCCGTCTCAAAAATAAATAAATAAATAAATAAATTAATTAATTAATTAATAAAACAGGTAGAGGCACAACGGATTTTTGAATGTTGATTTTGTATCCTGCAACTGAGCTAAAATTTCTTTTTTGTTATATTTTGTGACTTTTATGTTTTTTATATTTAACATATGTTATATATGAATAAAGATAATTTTACTTCTTTATAGATGTGGATGTCTTTTATTTCTTTTTATTGCCTAAATACTTTGGTATGACTTCCAGTATTATGCTAAATAGAAGTGTCAAAAGTGGACATCTTTCTCTTTTTCCTGATCTTAGAGAAAAAGCTTTTGTGTTGAACAATTCCTGATTTGGTTACATTGCATAATTCTTTCAATATGCGGTTAAATTTAGTTTGCTAATATTGTGTTGAAGATTTTTGAATATTTATTCATCAGCAATATTAGATTATTGTTTTCTTGTGGTGTCTTTTTCTAGTTTTGCTGTTGAGGTAATGCTGGTCTCCTGAGAAGAGTTTGAAAGTGTATTTTAGTGCATCTTTGCTGTGAGCATTAAATACTACAGATTGAACAATTTATAAGTAATGTAAATTTATTCCTCACATTCTTGAAGTGTAAAAGGTCCAGTATCAAGGCTCTGACAAATTTGGTTTCTGGTAAGAGATGCTGTCTCTTCTTCCAAAATGAAGCCTTATTATTGTGTCTTATGGATGGTTTGAATGCTGTGTCCTCACATGGCAGAAGGCAGAAGGGCAAAAGAGGATATACTCTATGTCCTCATGTGACAGAAAAGTTAAAGAGCTAAAAAAAAGACTAAGTTTTCTCCACCCTTCTTATAAGTCACTAATTTATTTATGATAATAGAACCCTTAAGACTAAAATCATTTCACCGAAGTTTTCACTTCTTAATACGGCCACAATGGTGATTAAGTTCCAGCAGAGGAATTTACAGCACACATTCTGATCATGAAAAAGTGTTCTCCCCACTTCAGTTTTTGAAAATCCTTGAGAATGGTTGGCATTAATTCTTGAAATATTTGGTAGAATTCACTAGTGAAAGGTTGGGTATTTGCTTTGTTAGAAGGATTTTAATTGCAGATTCATTCTTTTACCTATTTATAGGTCTGGGCAGATTTTTTATTTCTTAATGATTCTGTATTGTTAAGAGGTATACAGCAAAGAATATATCCATTGTTTATCAAATTTGTTTAAGTATAAATGTACATAAGAGTTTTTAATAATTCTTCTAATTTCTGATGCATCAGTTGCAAGATTTCTTCTTTCATTTCTTATAAATTTGTATATTTTTCCTTTTTATTTTCAATTAATCTAGCTTAAAGATTATCAAATTTATTGATCCTTTTAAAACACTGTTACTTTTTTGATTTTAGATTCAGTGGGTACATGTGCACTTTGTTACATGAGTGTATTGAATGATGCTGAGATTTGAGAGACAAATGATCCCATCACCTAGGTACTGAACATAGTGTGCAACAGTCAGTTCTTCAATCCTTGCTCCCCTCTCTCTATCCACTCTGTAGTATTACACACACCCAGTGTCTATTGTTACCATTTTTATGACCATGAGTAATGGTTAGCTCTCACTTGTAAGTGAGAACACATGTTATTTGACTTTCTATTTCTGCATTAATTCACATAGGATAATGGCTTCCAGGTCCATTCATGTTACTGCAAGACACATTTTTTTCATTCTTTTTAATACCTGCATAATATTCTATGGTGCATATATATCATATTTTCTTTACCTAGTCCACTGTTGATGTATTTGCTATTGTGAATAGTGAAGAACATAAGTGTGCATGTGTCTCTGTAGTAGAACAATTTATTTTCTTTTGGATATATACCCAGTAATGGGGTTGCTAGGTTTAATAGCAGTTCTGATTTAAATTATTTGACAAATTTCCAGAATGCTTACCACAGTAGCTGAACTAATTTACATTTCCATCAACAGTGTGTAATTGTTCCCTTTTCTCAGCAGCCTTACAGGCATGCATTGTTTTTTTACTTTCTGATAATAGCCATTCTGCCTGGTGTGTCACAATATCTCATTGTGATTCTTATTTGCATTTTTCTGGTGAATATTAATGTGGAGTAGTTTTTCATGTTTTTTGGCCACTTGTATAAATTATTTTGGGTAGTGTCTGTTCATGTCTTTTGCCAACTTTTTAATTGAGTTATTTGGTTTTTGCTTGTTGAATTGTATAAGTTTGTTATAGATTCTGGATATGGGACATTTGCTGAATGTATAGTTTGTGGATATTTTCTTCCATTTTGTAGATTGTCTTCTTATTCTGTTGCTAGTTTATTTTGCTGTGCAGAAGCTCTTTAGTTGAATTAGGTCTCAGTTCTCGAATTTTATTTCTGATGCAATCACTTTTTAGGATTTAGTCATAAATTCTCTTTCGAAACCAATGTCAATAATGTTTCTTAGGCTTTCTCCTAGTATTCTATATTCTGATGTCTTATGTGAAAAAATTTTAATCAATTTTTAGTTAATTTTTATGTATGGTGAAGGGTAGTGATCGAGTTTCATTCTTCTGCATATGACTAACCAACTATCTCGGCACCATTTATTATAAAAAATAGAGACTCCTTTACCCATCGGAGTATAGAGGCTCCTTTATCCATTGCTTTTTTGGTCAACTTTGTCAAAGATCAAATGGCTTAGTTCTGTGATTTTATTTTGGAGGTTTCTATTCTGTTCCATTGGTCTATGTGTCTTTTTGGGTTTTTGTTTGTTTGTTTTGTTTTGTTTTGTTTTTTTGGTATCAGTACCAGGCTATTTTAGTTACTGTGCCATGATAGTATAGTTTGAAGTCAGATAATGTGATGTTTTCAGCTTTGTTCTTTCTGCTTACAATTATTTTGACCAGTCAGAGTCTTTTGGGTTCTATGTAAATCTTAGAAGAGTTTCTTTTTTCTAATTATATAAAAAAAATTGTGTTGTTAGTTTGATAGGAATAGCATTGAATTTCTAGATTTGGGCAGTATGGTCATTTTGCCAATATTGATTCCTCTAACCGATGAGCATGAAATATGTTTTCACTTGTTTGTGTTGTTTATGATTTTTAAGCAATGTTTCACAGTTGTCTTTGTAAAGATCTTTCACCTCTTTTGTTAGATGTGTTCCTAGGTATGCAATTTTTTTGTAGCTGTTATAAATAGGAATGTGTTCCTGATTTGGATCTCAGCTTGAATGTTATTGGTGTATAGAAATGCCACTGATTTTGTACATTGATTTTGCATCCTGAAACTTTTCTAAAATGATTTATCAGTTTCAGGGAATCTTTGGTGGAGTCTTCAGTGTTTTCTAAGTATAAGGTTATATCATCTGTGAAAAGAGATAGTTTCACTACTTCTTTTCCTATGTGGATGTCTTTTATATCTTTCTCTCACCTGATTGTTCTATCTAGGACTTCCTGAATTTATTTTTAGTGTATTCAAATTGAGTCACTAACATATCTACTTTGAGTACTTCCTTAGTGCAAATTAAAATGCCAAAGCTAAATCAAAATCAGTTTTTACAATATGTCAAAAAATGTCTGAATGAAGCCCTGTTGGGAAAAGCATACCTATAGTGCTTCCTCCTGAACTATTTTAAGATTTTTTTTCAGTCATAACAAGCCATAACTTGGTAGTTTCAGAGGCTTCCATTAGTACTTACACAAAGAGAGTTTAAAATAATAACAAATTTAATCAAATGTCAATGTTAACATTTAATGCATAACAAAAACATAAAACCATGTAAAATATCACATACACAAATTATTATAAAGGCCAAAACAGTAAGAAGTTGATATCACACCCAGGCCTTTGTCACAGGCTATTACCCAGCCCTTGTCATAGGCAGTTACCTATTCTTTTGATGACCTATTCATGCTTCATAATAGTTTCCTTTTCCCCAATAATAGTAATGCTTTCAAAATGTTTGTCATATTTTCCCATACAAATAAAAGTCTTTATTTACACCAGATAAATCTTAGTCATCGATACTGCATTGTCTAGCTACAATACTTTTTGCCTTTCTCATTTGTATTTATCTATAAGAAGTTGGAAGGTATACTGATAGGTATGATTGCCTGACCATTGTTGTCAATTGGTTAGGGGATCTCAATGGCCAGTTATTTGTGTAAATTCTATCTAGCATTCTTGTTTCAATCAAAATTCAATTTTGAGATTAATAACTGTTTTTGATAATTAAAAAAATGACACCATATTGTGACATTGTAGTGCTGAAATTGAGTACCTCCCTGCCTAAGCAGAGGACAAGCTCAGCAACACAGACTTCAATTCACCAAGGCTGACCTGACTATGGCCACTGCTGAGTGCCCAGTTTGTCAGCAGCAGAAAACAACACAGATCCCTTGATATGAAACCATGCTTCGTGGTGATCAGCCAGCTACCTGGTTGCAAGTTGATTATATTGGATGCCTTCCATCATGGAAAGGGCAGAGGTTTGTCCTCAATGGAACAGACACTTAACTCTGGACATGGGTTTATCTATTCTGTACGCAATGCTTCTTCCAAGACTACAGAATAGACTCACAGAATGCCTTATCCACCATTATGGTATTCAATACAGCATTGCACCTGACCAAGGCACTCACTTTGCGGCTAAAGACGTACAGCAGTTGGCTCATGCTCATGGAATTCAGTGGCTCTACCATGTTACCCATCATCCTGACACAGTTGGATTGGTAGAACAATGAAATGGCTTATTGAAGTCACATTTACAGCACCAACTAGGTGACAGTAATTTGCAGGGCTGGTGCAAAGTTCTCCAGAAGGCCGTGTATGCTCTGCATCAGCTTCCAGTATATGGTACTACTTTTCCCATAGTCAGCATTCACAGGTCCAGGAATCAAGGAGTGCAAGTGGAAATGGCACCATTCACTATCACCCTTTGTGATCCACTAGCAAATTTTTTGCTTCCTGTTCCCGTGACATTACATTATGCAGGTCTAGAACTCTTCATAACAGAAGGAGGAATATTGCCACCAGGTGACACAACAATGATTCTATTAAACTGGAAGTTGCCACCAGGACACTTAGGGCTTCTCTTACCTTTAAGTCAACAAAATAAGATGGGAGTTACAGTATTAGCTGCGGTGATTTACTTGGACTCTCAATATGAAATCAGTTTACTACTTCACAGCAAATGTAAAGAAGAGTATGCATGGAATAAAGGAAATGTATTAGACTGTCTCTTAATATTACCATTTCCTATGATTAAGGTCAATGGGAAGCTACAGCAGCCCCATCCAGGCCAGACTATAAATGACCAAGGCCCTTAAGAAATGGGTGTTTTTCCAATCCAGTCTATTATCAATGGGCATTTGGGTTGATATTGGAAAAATGTGGCACATATACACCATGGAATATTATGCAGCAATCAGAAATGATGAGTTTGTGTCATTTGTAGGGACATGGATGAATCTGGAGAACATCATCCTCAGCAAATTGACACAAGAACAGAAAATGAAACACCGCATATTCTCACTCATAGGCGGGTGATGAAAAATGAGAACACATGGACACAGAAAGGGGAGTACTAAACACTGGGGTCTATTGGGGGGAAAAGGGGAGGACCAGAGGGATGGGGAGCTGGGGAGGGATAGCCTGGGGAGAAATGCCAAATGTGGGTGAAGGGGAGAAGAAAAGCAAAGCACACTGTCATGTATGTTCCTATGCAACTGTCTTGCATGCTCTGCTCATGTACCCCAAAACCTAAAATTCAATAAAAAATTTAAAAAAAAAAAAAAAGAAATGGGTGTTTGTGTCACTCTACCAGGAATAAAAACATGATATGCTGAGGTGCTTGCTGAAGGCAAAGGGAATACAGAATGGGTAGCAGAAAAAGATAGTCATCAATACCAGTTATGACCACATGACCAGCTGCAGAAATTAAGACTGTAATTGTCATCAGTATTTCCTACTTCTTTTTGGAAAACCATGTTTGTGCATGTATATACTTGTACTAAGAACATATCTTCATTTTATTTCCTTTCTCCATCATTTGACATAAGATTTATTGACTTCACATCATCATTTAAGCATTGTTAGCTTTATGTAATAGTTTTTGAGTTGCGGATTGGTGCATTTCTGGTTGTATGAAGGATATTTGTATCATGTTAGGCATAATGATGACCTTATTATTGCCATTATTTGAAGATTACGTATGATCTAAGGAGATGTGTATGTGTTCAAGTTGACAAGGGGTGGATTTGGATGGTTAATACTGAATGTCAACTTGATTGGATTGAAGTACATAAAGTATTGATCCTGGGTGTGTCTGTGAGAGTGTTGCCAAAGAGGACTAACATTTGAGTCAGTGGGCTTGGAAAGGCAGACCCACCTTTAATCTGGGTCAACACAAACTAATTAGCTGCCAGCACAGCTAGAATATAAGTAGACAGAGAAGTATGGAAAGAGAGACTGGCCTAGCCTCCCAGACTACATTCTTCTCCCATGTTGGATGTTCCTGCCCTTGAACATCAGTCTCCAAGTTCTTCAGTTTTGGAACTGAGACTGGTTCTCCATGCTCCTCAGCCTGCAGATGGCCTATTGTGGGACCTTGTGATGATGTGAGTTAATACTTAATTTAAAATATATATATATATATATATATATATATATATATTCCATTAGTTCTGTCTCTCTAGAGAACCATGACTAGTACTATATATTGTGTTTAATTTTTAAGAAACTTTCAGACTCTGAAAACCATTATTTCATAATATTAAAAATGCCCATTGCATACAAAGAAAAAGCAGGTGTTATTTTACAAAATAATGTTGCCATATGTTGGTAACATTGTTCCCTGAAGAAACAAAGAAAAATAGAGCTTACCTATCAAACTTTGAAATTTACAGATGTGCATAATTTAAAGTACTAGTTTTAGTTAAGTTCTCAAAATTGTTGCACATCAACTCATGTAGTTCTGTGTTTACAATGTAGTTCTGTTCATTACCAAACCATAAAAAGGATCTGATTGGGTAATGGAATGCTTGTGCTTTGTAGTCGTTCCATGATAAGCCAAGTCTTCTCTCAAGAATTACTCTGTTTATTTGATTGCTTAATATTAATTTTAAAAGTTTATTGAAGAGGGCTTGTTCTTATATTGTATTTTCCTAAGTAATACTACTAGTAAAATATATTGAACCAAAATAACAATTAAGCAAAGAGTGATTTCAGTGTTTAACATTCACTGTATGTAACAACAATGAGGCTGTACTGCTTGAAAAAAATATCACAGGGGCGGTATCACATATACAAGGTGGATCACCTGAAAGCAAAATAGCTATTACATGCTAAAGAGAGAAGAAATAGCACTATGTAAGTGTTCATCCCACTAAAACGTTCTAATCATTTACAATACCTTTGACCATTTCAATTATATTTGATCTTACCTAACTAGACCATGGAAAAAGTTTATATCCAGAAAACAACTTTTTTTCATATAGAGATACTGTAAAGTGAATTTCAGTTAATTTCAAAGTTTCTTGAGACTTGTCATAATTTTCACGGTTTCTACCCTTCTGTTGTCTAATGGTTTGACATATTTTTTTGGCAGCTTAGACATATCTACTCTGTGTATTTTTTGTATGAAATTATATATGATTAATCTGTCAATGCACAGAAGAATATGACAAGTTTTGTCAGTTGATAAAACACAATTATTTCCTAAGAAAACTTTAATTGGACGCCATGACTAAAGAAGAATATGTAATTCATTTAGTTTCCTATGTTCAATTACTTTTGAATTGAACTTAATTTCAGAATTAATTTAAAATATCTATTGCACAGACTCTAAGGACTATCCACTGTTGTATTATGTTATAATATTCCTCTCTAACAATAATTATTGGCTTCTACATTAATGCTCATTAGTAGTGAGAATTTTCTTGATAAAACATTAGACTCAAACTAAAACAAAACTCTTACAAAACTTACCTGAAAAATATTTAAAGTAGACTAGCATATGATAACAGAAATACTAAAAAATGTGCATCCTGCCTTGCTCTTTGCTATGAGTATCTTGTGAAAAATACAATGGAAATAATATAAGAATAGACGTAACTTTTCACTTGGGATGAGTATACAACTATATTATTAAGCATAGAAATCATTTTTAAATGGCACAAACATTTTATAATTCACAACAAAAGTATGTCATATTGTGTTATAAATGTGGTATAATGCAACTGGCTTAATTTGGTAGATTTATTCTGTGCTTTTCATTTCTGAAATAAGGTTTCTAAATACATATAAATAAATAATAGCAGCACTTATTATTTTTGTGTTTACTCTAAGTTAAGCATATATATATATATAAGCATGTATATATATAAGCATGTATATATATAAGCATATATATATATATATATAAGCATGTACATATATGTATATATACACACCATTAACTCATATTAGGATTCAACACATTACAATTTCAAAAGTATTCTGCTGAGCTAGGCCAGGTGTATATACTTGGGCCAGTAGGTAACAGTGACTAATGATTAAAGTATTTAGAATTTCATCTACCAATAATATATAAGAAAATATGCACTAAAAGATAAAAAATAAGACCGGGTGCAGCACCTCATGCCTGTAATCTCAGCCCTTTGGGAGGCTGAGGCAGGCAGATCACCTAAAGTCAGGAGTTCAAGACCAGCCTGGCCAATATGGTGAAACCTCGCCTTTACTAAAAATACAAAAATTAGTCAGGCATGGTGGTACGCACCTGTCATATCAGCTGCTTGGGAGGCTGAACCCAGGAAGTGAGATGAGATTGCACCACTGTACTCCGGCCTGGGTGATAGAGCACAACTCCAACTCAAGAGAAAAAAAAAATGGCTGGGAATGGGTGGCTCATGCCTGTTATCCCAGGACTTTGGGAGGCCGCATCAGGTGGATCACCCAAGGTCAGGGGTTTGCAAGTATCCTTGCCAACATGGTGAAATGCCATCCCTATAAAAATATAAAAAAGTTGCCAAGTGTGGTAGTGACCACCTGTAATCCTAGCTACTTGGGAGGCTGAGACAGGAGAATCACTTGAACCTGGGAGGCAGAGGTTGCAGTGAACTGAGATCGTGCCATTGCACCCTACTCTGGTCAACAAGAGCAAAACTTCATCTCAAAAAAGAAGAAAAGATAAAATAAGAATCTTCATGTCCAGGCAGATCTCTAGCTCAAAGAGTAACTCAAGGAAAGAGCATCAGCATCAAGCATAGGAGGACTCCTTGGATTAGAGTTTTAAGTACGACTTAGCTGTGATGACTTTCACTGCGTTGATCAAACAAAGGAATCTAAAAGACTAGTTTAACTCATTTCCATAAAACTTCTTATAGTAAAATACAGCAGAGGAACATGACAGAATCCTCAAGTGCTATAGAAGACCTTGAGGCAATGACAGTAAAACAAATTCTTATTCTAAGATGGGCTTCCTAATGTATCTGTTCATCAGAATATTTTAGAAATCCTGCTCTAGGTAATGGGGAAACTTGTGGTTGGCATGGAATAGTGACAGTTTTCTAGCATTTTTAAATCTAGAGATGGATACGGTTTAGTCTCAAGATGGAAGCCTCACCACATGAGCAATATTTAATACCTCGCCTATATTTATAGAGCTATCAATTTAAGGACTAGACTCAGGCAGATAGAAATGTTTTCAGTGTGATTTCATTGCTACAACTGTCGATTTGTGCACCAAGTTGAATTATTCAAAAATAAATATGTATTAGCCAGGGTTCTCTAGAGGGACAGAACTAATAGGAATTATAAGGGGGAGTTTATTAAATAGTATTGACTCATGATCACAAGATGAAGTCCCACAATATGCCGTCTGCAAGCTGAGGAGCAAGGAAGCCAGTCTAAGTCCCAAAACTTTAAAAGTAGAAAAGCCAACAATATAACCTTCAGTCTGCAGTTGAAGGCTCAAGAGTTCGAAAGCTGAAATACATAAAGTCTGATATTCAAGGGCAGGAAGCACCCAGCACAGGAGAAAGATGGAGGCTGGAAGACTAAGCCAGTCTAGTTCTTCCACGTTCCTCTGCTCACTATTATACTAGCCATCCTAGCAGCTGATTAGATGGTGCCCACCCAGATTGAGGGTGCGTCTGACTCTCCCACTCCACTGACTCAAAGATTATTCTCCTTATACAATACCCTCAAGACTCACCTAGGAACAATACTTAGCATTTTCCAATCCAATCAAGTTGACACACAATATTAACCATCAAAAAATACATTTTATTAAGATAAAATAATAGTAAAGAGGAAAACTAGACATCATGTAAGAGACAGAACTGAGTAACCTCCAAGTTTGGTTTGAATTCTATAATTATATCAAGAGTTGGTGAAGGCCTGCTCATTATTAATTTGTCTCATTTATTCCAATAAAGGACACTGACTATACTAGATTAAGAGCCACCAATAGTTAATTTCAATCTTTCACAATGTATTATTACTTAAAAATTGAATGTGATTAGTTTGTGTAGAGATTGCCTGATTTACAACTCATTTTAGAGGAAAGCCCTAAAGATGTCATTATCATATTTATTATTATCATTGATTTAGAGCACTTATATTTCTACCCTCATCTTTCCATTTTCTGAGTTATGTTCATTTAATCAGTGTAACCCAATTTTGGAGCAATTACTGGTTTTAACATGTAACTCTTCAAGATTTTACTTTCTGGCATTCATTTATTTTTGCCGTATTGACAACACAATTTATATTTAATCTTATGTGGTTTATTGATTTAAAGATTTACACTTGTCATTTTATACTACTTTTCCTTTCTTGACTTGTTAATGTTCAATTATTTTTTATTCAGTTAGAATATGTCTTTGAGCAATTATTTGTAGAAAGATCATATAAGTGACTCATTCCCGAAGCCTGTGCCCATCTAAATATGGCTTTTAGTTTGTCATTGCACTGGAAAGATTTATTGTTGCTAAGAACCCTGAAACCACATGACTTTGATTCTTTTGCAGGTAAATTATTAGCTTTCTGTACCACTTTTATGCTTGTAGATTTCTCAATTTTATCTTTTTTATTTTTATTTCTATTTTTACTTTAAGTTCTGGGTTTATTACATAAGCAAACATGTGTCTTTGAAACTAAATTTGATGTAGGAATATATATATATACTTATGGGACCTATTCTGTCAATCTTTCATCTGTAATGTAACATAATGAACTCCTCTTTTAAATATTTTGGCCAACTATTTTATTCAGATAGACTGAGGGAAAATCAGGGAAGCTATTTAAGATAAAAGTAGACTCTAAGAGAATACGAAAAGACTATTTGCTTAAAATAAACCTTTCCGTGATCAGCAACTGTGGTGACACATGTTTTATTTGCCATATAATAAACCACACCCTACTTTTCTTGCCGATCTTAGGGCAAATAAAGCTCAAGAGGATGTGGGATATGGTAAGATATGGTAAGATTTTCTATTTCAAATTTAATTTTTAATTTTTTTTAAGAAGAAACAGCTGAATGTTTTGATATTTTAAGGCTCCTTAAAATGTACTAGAGTTAAATAGCTGCATCAGAATAATTACATCGAAATGGTATGTCCTTCTGCTAGTTCACAATCATGGCAATCTAGAAATATAAAGATCTCAAAAAAATACTCTGACACTGAAACAGCAATTAAGAATTTTAATACAAAATTAAGCTGAAAACTGTTTTTCTTTTTTAGTTTATATTCAAATTGCTATTTGCTATATCACTTTCAGGAAACACAAAAATTCCTATTGCTTTAAAGATAGCATTTCTATGAATTCAGAAAATTAAAACATAAGATATTGTTTCAAGAATATACAATTTCTTTTTTAGACTGAGTCTCACTCTGTCACCAGGCTGGGGTGCAGGCGTGCGATCTCAGCTTACTGCAACCTCCACCTCCTGAATTCAAGTGATCCTCTTGCCTCACCCTCCCGAGTAGCTGGGACTACAGGCACATGCCACCCCGCCCAGCTAATTTTTGTATATTTAGTACAGACGGGCTTTCACCATGTTGGCCAGGATGGTTTCAATCTCTTGACTTCGTGATGTTCCTGCCTCGGCCTCCCAAAGTTCTGGGATTACAGGCCTGAGTCAACGCGCTGGGCCAGAAATATGAATTTTTTAATATACACAACAACCTCCATAGACTGATATTAGCATTCAAATAAAAATATTCAGATACAGAAGACTCATTATAATATTCAAAATGAATTAAAAGTATTTGCAGCCCCTATGGAAGCAGGAATAATTAAAAGATTTTTCTGTTAGAGGAAGTAAGCATAGATTATAGAGTGTGGTTTTAATGTTTATACTGATTCTTGAGCTCCTCAGTGGATTATAGAATTGGAGGATCACACCTTAATCCATAAAGAGAGGATAGCAGAAATATGTCATACTGAGCTCAGATATACTGCAAGGGTAGGTCACTATTAATTTACAGTTAAGATTCTGAAGGTTACAGAAAAGTTATAAATTAATTAATAAAAATATGTTTTTCCCTTCAACCTGTGTGAATTGAGAACCATAACATATTTAAAAATGCAAGTACATTTTAAACATTAAGAGGTGCCGACTCTACAGACTTTAATGCATTTCACTTGGCTTATGGTTAATTATTTTGTTACATTTATTTATCACAGGAAATATACACAGACCCAAGCAAGATGAACTATTAAAAAGATTACAGAATAAGAGTGTATAAAGGGTGCATGTTAATATTTGCTAATGGCCATGGTAAAAGAAAGACACAGAAGACTTATTTCTAAGCAAAATCCTGCCTTCTATGATCATTAAGCACATCTTCAGTATTTACAAGAAACCCACTAACGATATCTTGTGCAGCTTATCTTATTTTGATAAGGACGGGACTGAGCCCCCTGTTTTTATGTTTGATTTGTGGGCAGAGCAAAATAAAATTCTGTTGTAATGTATACGGCTTTATTTCTATTGATCTAATCTGCATTTATCCGCATTGTTAATTTTTTAAGTTTTCTTCGTGGAAGTATTTCTTTTTATTTTTAACATAATTATAAATTCAGGGTAATTTGCGAAGATAGTACAGAGAGGCCACGTGTACCCTTCATCAAGTTTCCCCTCATTGCTACATCTTGCATATAGTGTAATATCAAAACCAGGAAGTGAACATTGGTACAATGAAAGTGTATAGCTCTATATTAATTTCACACATGCATACATTTTTGTAATACCACAACAATCAAAATATTGAATTATTCTATCAACCCAAAGACATCTGTCATGATATCCCTTTGGAACAATTGTACCCAAGTCCTTCATTCTACCTCCAAACTCTACACAACCTCTAATTTGTCCACCATCTCAGTAATTTTGTCATATTGAGAATGTTACCATACATGGGATCACATACAATGTGACATTTTGATGTTGACTCATTTTGTGGTGATCCACTTCTGAATTTTGCAATCTGTCCCACTGATGTTGTATGTTTAATCCTCCACTGATGATGCACAGTTTCTATCATTGTACTTATATAATAGTCCTTAAAATTCATTAGATGAATTCCTACAAATCTATTCTTTTTATTCAACCTTATTGTAAATATTCAAATTTCTTTGCCTTTCCAAATATATTTTAGAATAATTTTTCTATATCTATAAAAAATCCTGCTGTGATTTCTACCAGAATTACATTAAACCTACTTACACATTTGGAAGAATTGACGTCTAACTATTCTGAGTCTTTGAATTCATGAATACAGTATGTATCTCCATTTAATTTATATCTTTTTAACTTATTATCATTTAAAAACAGTGATTGCATTTTTTAGCCTTTTTTCACCTTCTCAGTATTGTGAATAACTGAATATAGAAAATATAGTTATTCAAAGAGGAAGTGGGGAAAAATGGCAAAATAGAAGACTCTACCTATCATCTCCTCTGTAAGGACACCAATTTAATGACTATCTACAAGTAAAAGGCAACTTCTAAGAACCAAAAATCAGGTGAACGCTCACAGTACTTGATTTTAATTTCATGTGGCTGAAAGAGGCACTGAAGAGGTAGGGAACAAAAACATTTTGAATCCTCAGCACCAACCCCTCCCACCCCTCTGGAGCATCATGGTACAGAGAGCATTTCTGTGTACTGGGGAGGATGAGCTCATCAGTTGTGAGGCATTGAACTCAGTGCTATTCAGTTGTAGAAGAAAGTAAAACTGGACTAAACTGAGCTTATGCCCACCCACAAAAAGAGCATTTAAACCACCTCTTGCCAGAGAGAAATTGTCGATCCCAGTGGACAGAACTTGAGTTACTGCAAGCCTCATCACCAGAAGCTAGAGTGCTTTGGGTATTAAATGAATTAAATGGCACTCTAGGACATAAGGAATGCAATTCCTAGGAGAGTCCTAATACTAAACTAGATACAGTGAAAGGCAGTGCCATGTGACCTACTGAGATACTAGCCAAGGCGGCTGTATAAATCAGGGTTCTGAAGAGGCTGAGAGGCTAGGCATATCTCTCCATTTCATGTTTTTCTGCCTGCTTTACATTCAAGGCAGCTGAATACATTGTGCTCACCCAGATAAAAGGTGGATCTGCCTTCCCCAGCCCACTGACTCAAATGTATATCTCTTCTGGAAACACCCTCACGGACACACCCAGGATCAATAATTTCAATCCAATCAAGTTGATACTCAATATTAATCATCAGAATTCCACCCCTTGTCAACTTGAACCCATACACATCTCTGAGATCATATGTAATCTTCAAAATAAAGATAATAATAATGTCATAATTACACATAACATAATACAACTATCCTTTCTACAACTAGAAATGCACCAATACCCAACCCAAATATTATAACGTAGGGTTAACAATACTTAAGTGCTAATATGAAGTCAATACATCTTATGTCACATAATGAAAGAGAAGAAAATAAAGATATTTTCTTAGTACAAGTGTATAGATGCACAAACATGTTTTTACAAAAAGAAAGAAGAAACACTCATGACAATTACAGTCACCATTTCTGCATCTAGTCATGTGATTGTAGCTGATATGGATGACTACCTTTTCTACTAGGCATTCTGTATTCCCATTGCCTTCAGCAAGAACCTCGGCAGGTCATGGTGTTTTCCTGGTGGAGTGATCCAAACCTTTATTCCTGAGGTGTCTGGGCTATTTGTAGTTCTTTCTGGATTGTGCTGTTGTAGTTTCTCATTGACCTTAATCACTGGGTGTGGTAATACTAAGAGATGCCGTAATTGATCTCTTGTATTCCATGCATATTCTTCCTTACCTCCACTGTAAAGTAGTAAATTGATTTCATCTTGATAGTCCAAGTCAACCACCCCACCAACACTGTAAGTCTCTTCTTATCCTGTTGACTTAAAGGTAGGAGGAGTCCAAAGTTCCCAGGTGGCCATATTAATTTCCAGTTTAACAAAATTGTTGTTTCCTGGTGGCAGTGTTCCTCCCTCTGGAGCTAAGATTTGTAGGCTAGCGGCGGAATGTAATGATGTGGAAACTGGAAGTAAATATTTTGCTAGTGGATCACTAGGGGTGATAGTCAGTGGTGTTACTTCCACTTCCACCCCTTGATTCCTGGACCTGTGAATCCTGGCTATGGGAGAAACAGTACTATATATTGGATGCTGATTCAGAGCATACACTGCCTTCTGGAGTTTCACAGTTTGAGTTTTTGAGTTTTATGTGTTGAATCCATTTTGATTTGATTCTTATATGGGAAGAGAGAGAAGTCTAGTGTCATTCTTTGGATACAGATATTCAGTTTTTCCAGAACCATTCATTAAAGAGACTGGCCTTTCCCCAAATCATGTTCTTGGCACTTTTGTCAAAATGAGCTCACTGTAGATGTATGCTGTTTATGTATGTAGACGTATGGTGTTATCTCTGAGTTTTGTATTATGTTCCAGTGATCTATGTGTCTGTTTCTATGCCAGTACCATGCTGTTCTTGTTACTTTAGTGCTGTAGTATAATTTAAAGTCAGATAAAGTAATATATCTAGTTTGGTTCTTTCTATTCAGGAGAGCTTTGATTATTCTGGTTCCATATTCATTTTTGAATTATTTTTCATATTTCAGTAAACAATGTCATTCAAATTTTGATAGGGATTGCATTGAATGTGTAGATTGCATTGGGTAGTATGAACATTTTAGCCATATGGATTTTTCCAATCCATGATCATGAAATATCTTTACGTATTTTTTTGTCCTCTTCAATTTCTTGTATCAGTGCTGTATTAGCTTGTTTTCATGCTGCTGATAAAGACATACCAGAGACTGGGCAATTTACAAAAGAAAGAGGTTTAATAGACTTACATTTTCACGAGGCTGCGGAGGCCTCACAGTCATGTGGAAATTGAAAGGCGTGTCTCATGTGGTCGCAGAGAAACAGAAGAGAGCTTGTGCAGGGAAACTACCATTCGTAAAACTATTTGGACTCGTCATACTTACTCACTATCATGAGAACAGCACAGGAAAGACCTATGATTCAATTACCTCACATTGGGTCCCTTCCACAACATGAGGGAATTCAAGGTGAGATTTGAGTGTGGACACAGCCAAATCATATCAAATGCTTATAGTTTTTACTGTAGAGTTCTTTTCAACTATTTGGTCAAGTTAATTAATAGGTATTTTATTTATAGCTGTTGTAAATGGGATTGCATTCTTTATTTTCTTTTTAGATTGTTCACTGCTGGCATGTAGAAATACTGCTTATTTTTGTTTGTTCATTTTGGATCCTGCAACTTAACTAAATTTCTTTATCAGATCTAATGGCTTTTTGGTGGAGTTTATCGTTCATTTGTTTGTTTTTGTTGATGGAGTTTATAATTTGTTTCCTTTCCAAATATAAGCTCATATCATCAGAAAACAGGGATAGTTTGACTTCTTCCTTTTGAATTTGGATGTCCTTCATTTCTTTCTCTTGTCTGATTGCTCTAGCTAGGACTTCCAATACTATGTTGCAAAGCAGTGGTGACAGTGGGCTTCCTTGTCATTTCCTAATCTTAGCAGAAAAAAATTGTTTTTCCACACTCAGTATGATACTAGCTGTGAGTATGTTGTATATGGCTTTTATTATATTGGGGTATCTTCCTTCTATGCCCAGTTATTTCAGGGTTTTAATCACAATGGGATGTTTAATTGTATTAGTTTTCCAGCATGAATTGAAATGATCTTATAAATGTTGTTCTTTATTCAGTTGATATGAAGTTGCATTAATTGATTTGTATATGCTGGACCATTCTTCCTTGCCTGGAATAAACTTGACTTGGTAATTATGGATGATCTTTTCAATATATTGGTGAAATTTGTTTGCTAGCACTTTTTGAGGACCTTCACATTAGCATTCAGCAGTTATATTGGTTTATAAATTTATTTCTTTGATATGTCTTTGTCTGGTTTTGGTATTAAGGTAATAGGTTTTGGAAGTACTCTCTCCTCTATTTTTCAGAATAGATTGGGTAGTATTGTTTTAGTTTTTTAGTTGTTTGGTAGCATTCACCATTGAGGCCATTAGGTCCTCACCTTTTCAATGCTGAGAGAAATTTTGCTACCACTTCAATTACATTACTTGTTACTGGTCTTTTCAAAATTTAGATTTCTTTCTGGTTCAATAATGGTAGGTTACATATGTCTAAGAATTTATCCCCTTCATCTAGATTTTCCAAGTTCTTGTCATATAGGTCATATTGTTGCTTATAGTATCCGCTAATGATTATTTGAATTTCAGTAGCATCAGATTTAATGTCTTTTCCATCACTAACTTTAATTGGGTTTTTACCTTTTTTTCTTAGTTATTTTTGCTCAGGGTTTGTCAGTTTTGCTAAACTTAAAAAAAACATTTTTTGTTTATATTTTGCATTGTTTTCTCTATTTCAAATTCACTTATTTCTGCTTTTATCTTTATTATTTCATTTTTGTTCTGATTTTAGGTCAGTTTGCTTTTGCTTTTCCAGTTCTTTAATATGCATTGTTAGGTTGCTTATTTAATATTTTTTCTTCTTTTTTGATGCAGGCACTTATTGACATAAACTGCTCGCATCGTACTGCTCTTGTATTCCATAAGTTTGGGTACATTGGGCTTTCATTATCATTTGTTTAGAGAAAATTTTCAATTTCCTTCTTAATTTATTTTTTGACCCACTGATTATGCAAAAGCACATTATCTAATGTCTATAAATTTGTATAATTTTCAAAATTCCTCTTATTGATTGCAGTTTTGATCCCATTTTGGTCAGATAAGATGTTTAATATTACTTCAATTTTTTGAATGTTTTAAGACTGGTTCTGTGACCTAATGTATTGTCATCCTTGTGAATAATCAATGTGCTGAAGGGAAAAAAATATTCTGCAGCCACAGGATAAAAAGTTGTGAAAAGATCTACTAGGTCTATTTGATCTATAGTTAATATTAAGTTGAATACTTATGTGCTTATATTCTGTCTGGAGAATCTGTGAAATAGTGAAAGTGAAATTTTGAAGTTTTTATCTATTATTATATTAGAATCTATTTCTCTATGTACCTCTAATAGTATTGGCTTTATATATCTGGGTGTCTAAATATTGGGCATATATATATATATATATATATATATATATATATACTTAAAATTGTAATATCACTTGCTGAATTGACCCCTTTATCATTATAGAGTGACCTATTTGGCTCTTATAGTCTTCATCTTGAAGCCTATTTTGTCTGATATAAGTTTAGTGACCCCACTTTTTTGTTTTCCATATGCATGAAATATTTTTCTATCCCTTTATCATCATCTAGGTGTGTCTTTACAGGTGAAATGTGTTTCTTGTAAGAGAAAAATCAATTGATCTTGTTTTCCAATTTATTCAGCCAGGTTATGACTTTTAACTAGAGAGGTTAGTCAATTTATGTGCAATGTTATTATTGATAAGTTAGAATCTACTCATGCCATTTTTAAATTTGTTTTCTGGTTGATTGTGGTCTTCTCTTTCTTCTTCCCTTCCTTTCTGCTTATTTTACTAATGATGACTTTCTCTAGTGGTATGACCTAACTTTCTGCTTTTTATTTGTTTATCTGTCATATGTCTTTTGGTTCACCTGATAAGAACTTAACACAGTTTGTGTAAGCAAAAAAATATGAACAAGCCAAAAAAACTTATAAAACCCCTACATCTTTCCTTAATCCACCTTCCTTTTAACTCTTTGTTGTTTCCATTTTATCCTGTTGTACTATTGATGTCTTTAAAAGTTCAGTTATTATTTTTAATTGGTTTATTATTTTTCTTTCTACTTAAGATATTAGTTTACATATCACAGTTACAGTGTTTTAATAGTCTGTGTTTTTCTGTGTACTTACTATTACATGTGAATTTTGTACTTTCAGATGATTTTTTCTTGATCAGTGATGTCCTCCTTTCCCTTCTGATGTAAATATTTACTTTAGGATTCCTTGTAAGATAGGTCTAGTTTTGACGAACCCCATCAACATTTAATTGTTTGAAGAATCTGTTCCTACTTTACATTTTAAAAATGTCCTTTTTGAGATATATTATTCTAGGGTAAAAATGTGTTTTTTTTTTTTGCTTTATTTTTTGTTGTTGCTTGCTTGTTTGTTTGTTGTTTTTTCTTCAGTACTGTAAACATCTCATGTCTCTCTCTTCTGGTCTGTAAAGTTTCCACTGAAAATTTTGCTACTCAGACATATTGGAGTTCCATAGTATGCTATTTTTTCCTCTTGCTGCTTTTAGAATCCTTTTCTTAATCTCGACCTTTGGTAGTTTGAGTATCAAATGCCCTGAGATAGTCTTCTTTGGGTTAAATCTTGGTATTCTATAACCTTCTTTTACTTGGATATTAATATTTTTCCCTAGGTTTGGGGAGTCCTCTGTTATAACTCCATTAGATACACTTTATATCCCATCTCTTTTTCTGCTTTCTTTTCAAAGACAACTTTTAGATTTTTCCTTTTGTGTGTATTTTCTAGATCCCGTTTGGTTCAAACAAATAGAGTCAATTTCTCTTTCTTGAGCTGCCTAGAGCTGGGGTGACAAATGCACACCTATGTCCTTCACCACTAGGTCAGACCTAAA
This sequence comes from Callithrix jacchus, assembly GCF_049354715.1. Taxonomy (NCBI): domain Eukaryota; kingdom Metazoa; phylum Chordata; class Mammalia; order Primates; family Cebidae; genus Callithrix; species Callithrix jacchus. Next base: position 84,563,931 of record NC_133524.1, read on the forward strand.
GCCGGCAGAGCACTGAGTCTGACCTAAGGCTCACTGTAACAATTACTCGGCTGCTGATTACATTCACTGAAGGTCCTGGGTCTCTACAATTAACAGATGATAAAGCCAACCAGGCTTGTGTATTTCCCTTCAGGGTTCTGAGTTCCATCATGCTCTGAAAGGGTCTAGAGGTGCTGTTTGGGAGCAAGGGACTAAAGTCAAAAACCTTAGAAGCCTACCTTCTATTGTACTGCAGTTGAACTGGCAGTCAAACCAGAAGATGCAGTTTTCCCCACTCTTCTCCAACCTTTCCACAGGAAGAGGAGGCTCATCCCACATCCACCACCACCAAAGGCCCCCATGCAGTACTGCCAGACTACCACCAATGTTCACTTAAGGTCAAGGGATTTTTAGTCAGCTTATGGTGATTGCTGCCTGGCCTGGAGCTCATCTTTCAGGGCAGTGGGCTCCACTCTGGCAAATGGGAAGCCCAGAAATGTTATCCAAAAGTCAATGACTGGAAGAGATCACCCCAACTGCGTACTGCCCTCCCCCACCCCATGGCCTACCTGGTACTTAGGATGCAAGAGAATGTCCCCTTTATGTTTTCCTATGCTTTTCTCAGTCAGATGGAATCTCTAACTATAGCCATTGCAGCTGGGAATGTACGGAGTCTCTCCCGAAGGCAGTAAATCTGAGAGTCTCACCCAAGGCCCATGGTGTACTATCTGAGTGTTACTGCTCGTTATTCAGGGCTCAGTGATGTTTTCTTGCCTGGACTGGATCTTTCCCTTCAAGGAATTGGGTTCTGTTCTGGTCCAGATTGTCCCTAATAAGTGTCATCCTGGAGCTAGGGCCTGGAAAAGGAACATCACAAATTTGACTGGTGCCTTATCCTACTATGGCTGAGCTGGTATCCAAGATGCATGCCAATGTAGTTTTTACGCTTTCCTCTTCTCTTCTGAAGGAGAATAAAGGGAACACTGTTGGAGCCAAAAACTGTGCTATCTCTGGTTGGGAAAGGGAAGGCACAATCACTTTCTTAGTTGCTTTAGCTGGTGTTTCACTAGGTCACATTTCCCAAAGTCTCCTGCCTCTGAGTCTAGACTTACACTATGTCTTGCCTGTTAGTGTCAGTCCTTGTGGCCTAGACTGCCTTTTATGTTTGCATAGAGACCCATAGCGCTCTAGCCTGTAGTGACAAGGCTTGCCACAAGTAAAGTTCTGATTAATGGGATGAGTGATCCCGCTCTTGCTAAGACTGGTTTGAATACTTTCTCCATGGTGGATGTCAGCTGAATTCAGCCCAGTTTTGCATTCTTCTGTGTTGAGGAGCACTAACTTCAGTGCAATGTCTCACAAGTGGCTTTACTGTCCTTCTACCAAAACCACATATTTACTTTTCAAGACACATGGCCAACACTGGTGGATGTGAAAGGAGTAGCATTAGCAATTTGACACTGGCTTTTCTCAGGGTCACTGAAGACCCTATTTGGTGCTTCTTTCAGACATAAGAAGTTAAAACCAATTACTGTGAGAGATAACCTAATTTCCTATTCTTATAAAGGTGCTTTTTTTGTTGTCAAATTTGGTGTTCCTCTGGAAGGGATAATCAGTGGAGCCTTCTATTTGGTCATCATGCTCTGCCTCTCTCTGAATCTATAAATCTGTGTCTATAAAGACATTATGTGTATTTTAGTACCAAATGGTTAAAAACCAGGTGTCTAAAGAGCTATTTAGATGTGAAAAAAAAAACTTATAGGGTGTTACTGTTTAACATAAAAAAACAAGTTAAAGTTAAACAAATGTCCAATTTATGTGAGTACAAATTATTATGTTATGGTGCCAATGTTTTAACAGCACACATTCACTTTATATCTCTGTGTCACATTGTGTAATTCTCACAATATTTCAAACTTTGTTATTATTATTATATTTTATGATGATCTGTAATCAGTGATCCTTGATGTTAGTATTCTAATTGTTTTGGGGTGCCACAAACCACACCCAGATAAGATACTGAATGTAGTTGATAAACGTTGTGTGTCTTATGAATACTCCACTGACTGCTTGTACCCTAACTCTGTACCTGTCCTCAGGCACCCCTATTTTCTGAGATATAGCAATATTGAAATGAGGCCACGTAATAACCCTACAATGGCCTCAAACTATTCAGCTGAAAGATTTGCACACATCTCCCACTTAAAGTCAAAATTAGAAATACTTAAGACCAGCAAGGAAGACATGGCTAGAAGTGAAATTTGCGGCCTCTTTTGCCACTTAACGAAGATGTGGAGACAAAGCAAAAGATCTTAATGGAAATTTAAAGTGCTTTCTACTGAAGAAACAAATGACAAGAAAGTGAAATAGCTTTATCATTGACATGAAGGTAGCTGTAGTGGTCTGGATAGAAGATTAAACCAACCACAACATTCCCTCAAACCCAAGCCTAATCCAGAGTGTGGCTTTAACTCTCTTTACTTCTAGGAAGACTGAGAGAAGTAAGGGAGCTGCAGAAGGAAAGTTTAAAGCCAACAGAGGTTGGCTTAAGATATTTAAAAAAGCAATCATCTCCAAAACATAAAAGTGCAAGATGAGCAAGAAGCATTTTGCGTAAAAGCTGCATGTTCTCCAAAGAGCTAACTAAATACGGTTGCAGTAAACATCAGACTTTCAAAGTAGACAAAACAGATTTACATCGCTTTAAAAAAATGCTACCCAGTACTTTCATAGTTAGGGTAGAAGCTAATATCCAGCTTTAAAGCTTCAAAACGCAGGCTTTTTGTTATGACCTAATGCAGCTGGCACTTTCAGTTAACATCAAAGCTCATTTAACATTTTAAAAAACTCAGGACCTTTGAGAATTATGCTAAATCGACTCTGCCTGTGCTCTATAGGTGGAACAGTGAACCTGGATGACAGCACATCTGTTTACAGCATGGTTCACTGAATAATTTGAGCCCACTGTTGACACCCTCTGCTTAGGAAACAAATATTCCTTTCAAAATATTGCTTCTCATTTTCAATCCACCTGGTCACCCAAGAGTTCGGATGGACATGTACAGAGTTTAATGTTGCTTTTATTCCTACTAAAACAATATTCATTTCAGAGACAATAGATCAGAGAGTTATTTTGACTTTCAAGTCCTTTTACACTTTCATTTTAGCTTGAGGGGTACATGCGCAGGTTTGTGACATAGGCAATTTTGTCACAAAAGTTTGTTGTACACATTATTTTGTCACCCAGGGAATAAGCATAGTTTAAGATAGGTAGTTTTTTAATTCTCACCCTACTCCTTCCCTCCACCACCAAATAGGTACTAGCATCTGTTGTTCCCTTCTTTGTGTCCATATGTATTCAGTGTTTAGTTCCCAATTACGAGTGAGAACATGGGGTATTTGATTTTCTGTTTATTATCTAATTATCTGATTTTCTGTGCTAGTTCACTTAGGATAATGAACTCCAGCTTCATTTACATATCTGCAAAAGACACAATCTCATTCTTTTTATCACTATAGTATTCCATAGTGTACATGTAGTACATTTCCTTTATCCAATCCACCCTTCATGGGCATTTAGGCTGATTTTATGCTTTTGTTATTTTAAATGTTGCTACAATAAACATACATGTGCATGTGTTTTTATGGTAGAACAATATATTTCTTTGAGTATATAATAAATAAGAAAATTGCTGGGTTGAATGGCAATTCTCCTTTGAGTTCTTTGAGAAACTGCAAACAGCTTTCCAGAACAGCTGAACTAATTTACATTCCCATTAGTAGTGCATAAGTATTTCCTGTTCTTCACCACCTCACCAACATCTATTATTTTTGACTTCTTAATAGCCATTCTGATTGATGTAAAATTGTATCTTATTGTGGTTTTAATTGGCATTTCTTTAATGATTAGTGATATTGAGCATTTTTATATGCTTATTTGTCGTGTGTATGACTTTTTGTTTTTGAGTAGTGTCTGTGCATATGTTTTGCCCACTTTTTAATAGCGTTGTTTGTTTGTTGCTTGTTGAATTAAGTTCCCTATGTATTGTGGATATTAGACCTCTGTGAGATGCATAGTTTGAGAGTATATTCTCCCATTTTTCAGGTTGTCTGTTCACTCTCTTCATAGTTTCTTTTGTTGTGTGGAAGCTCTCTAGTTTAAGTGTCTTTCTTTTTTTTTAATTATTGTTTTTCTTGGAATTGCTTTTGGAATCTTAATTATAAAATGTTTGTAAGATCCTATGTCCAGAATGGTATTGCCTAGGTTATTTTTCAGTTCCTTCATAGTTTTAGGTTTTACACTTATGTCTTCAATCCAACTTGAGTTGACTTTTTATATAGTGTAAGGAAGATGTCCAGTTTCAATCTTCTGCATAGGGCTAGCCAGTTTTTCCAGCACCATTTGTAAAATAGAAATTCCCCTTCCTATTCCTTCTTTTTGTCAACATTTTTGACTATCAGATGGTTGTAGGTATGTGTCATTATTTCTGGACTCACTATTCTGTTCCCTTGGTCTATGTGTCTTTTTTTAATAAAATATTATGCATCCTGTTTTGTTTACTATAATGTTGTAGTATAGTTTGATGTTTGGTAACATGATGCCTCCAGCTCTTTTCATTTTGTTTAGAATTGCTTTGGGAATTCAAGCTCTCTTTGGGCTCCATCTATTAAAGTTTTTTTTTTTTCCCTAATTCTGCCAATAATGTCATGGGTAGTTTGATAGAAATAGCATTGAATCTGCAAATTACTTTGGGCAGTATGGCTATTTTAACAAAATTGATTATTTTATCTGTAAGTGTACAACGTTTATTTTTCATTTGTTTGTGTTACCTGATTTATTGGAGCAGAGTTTTAAAATTCTCATTTTAGAGATCTTTTGCCTCCCTGTTTAGCTATATTCCTAGAATTTTTTTCTTTTTGTTGCTAATGTAAATAGGATTGTGTTCTTGATTTGGCTTTCAGCTTGGATGTGGTTGGTGTATAGAATTGCTAGGATTATTGTACATTGATTTTGCATTCTGAATCTTTTTGAAGTTGTTTATCATATCAAGGAGCTTAGTCTCTTTATAGATCTTTAAGATCTTGCTTTATGAATCTCCATCCTCCTGTGCTGGGTGCATACATATTTAGGGCAGTTTGGTCTTTTTGTTGAATTGAATGTTTTGCTATTATGTAATGCCTCTTTTTTGAATTTTGTTGCTTTAAAGTATCTTTTTACCTGAAATTAGCATAGCAACTGATGCTTTTGTTTCTTTTTGGTTTGGTTGGTACTTTTTTCTCCATTCTCTTACTTTAAGTTTATGGGTGTCACTGTATATGAGAGAAATCTGTTGAAGAGAGCATGCTATTGGGTCTTGCTTTTTTATCCACCTTGCCACTCTGTGCCTTTTAATTGTGGCACTAAGCCCATTTACATTCAAGGTTACTATTAACATGTGTGGAATAGATCTTGTCATTGTGTTTTAGGTGATTATCATGAAGACTTGTTTGTGTAGTTGTTTTATTGTGACAATAATTTGTGAACTTAAGTGTATTTTTGTATTGGCTGGAAATGGTCTTTTCTTTCCATATTTAGCACTTCTTTCAGAACTTCTTGTGAGGCAGGTCTGGTAATAACAAATTCCATTGGAATTTACTTGTCTGAAAAAAATTTATTCTTCTTTTATGAAGCTTAATTTAAATGAATATGAAACTCTTGATTGAACATTAATTGATTTGTGGCTACTATAAATAAAATTACTAATTTTAAATGTCTTTTTCCCATTGTTCACTTTTTTCAAATAGAAATGCTACTGGTTATTTTATGTTGAATTTGTATCCTAAATATTTAGTGCATTTGTTTATCAGTTCTAATAGAATTTTGGAGGAGTATTTTTATTTTTCCAAATGTAAGATCATATAATCAGCAAATGAGGATAATTTGACTTCTTTGTTTCCAATTTGCATATGTTTTTTATTTTTCTCTTGTCTGATTGCTTTAGCTAAGGCTTTCAGTAATATGTTAAATAACAGTGATGACAGTTGTCATCCTGGTCATGTTCCATATCTTAGAGATGTTAAAAGAAAAATTTCAACCAAATTAAATTTTAAGGAGTTTAATTGAGCAATGAAAAATTTGCAAATAGGGCAGCCCCTAGAATCACAGCAGATTCAGAGAGACTCCAAAAGTGCCTCATGGTCAGAACAAATTTATAGACAAAACAATAAAGTGACACGTAGAAATGGGAAGTGAGGTGCAGAAATAGCTGTATTTGTTACAGCTCGGCATTTGCCTTATTTAAGCACAGCTTGAACACTAAGCAGTGTATGACTGCTTGAAGTATGGCTGCTGGGAGTGGCCAAGACTCAGCAATTGTTACAGGTGCATATTCCTATGTTATGTCTTTAGTCTTTTCAACCTATTAAGTTAGGTTGCAGTTCATACACAGGGACTCAAATATAGAAGCATGGCGTCCTGCTCAGGCCACATTTTGCTTTTAAACACAAGGGCCATGTACATTGTGCTGACCTTTTTCAATAAAAATTTTTCAACTTTCTTTAGTTTTTCAAGAAAACAACAATTGTGTTATTAATCTTGCAGTACTGCTTTCTAGAGCAGAGGGCCCCTTTAGCTCAAGACATTATAACAGCTGTGTGGCTGCCATGTATGGCTTTTGTTAAGGTTAGGTATGTGCTTTCTTTCCCCAGTATTTTTAGGATTTTTTCATGAAGGATGTTGAATTTTATCAAATGCTTTTTTCAGTATCAATTTAAGTAATCATATGATTTTAAATTTTCATTCTGTGGATATGATGTATCACACTGATTGATTTGCACATGTTGAACCATTCTTGCTTCCCAGAGGTAAATCTCACTTGGTTATAATAAATGATCTATTTATGTGTTCTTGAATTCTGTTTGCTTGTATTTTGTTGAGAATTTTTGCATCAATATTCATCAGATATATTAACCTGTAGCTTATTTCATTATTTGTCTTTGGTTTTTGGTATCAATATAATACTGGCCTTGTAGAATGAAGTTGAAAGTATTACTTTCTGTGCTACTTTTTGGAATAGGTTGAGTAGCATTGATACTAGTTCTTTAAATGTTTCATAGAATCCAGCAGTAAAGCCATGAGATCCCAGGCTTTTATTTACTGAAAGGCTTTTTATTATAGCTTTGATCTTATTACTTGTTATTGGTCATTTCAGGTTTTGAATTTATTCCTGGTTCAATCTTAGTAGATTGTATGTGTCTAAGAATATGTCTATTTCTTCTAGATTTTCAATTTATTGGCATATGTTTCCTCATAGTAGTCACTAATGATCCTTTGTATTTCTGCAGCATCAGTTTTAATGTCTTTTTTTGAATTTATTTTTATTTTCTCTTCTCTTTCTTGGTCTGGTTAAAAGTTTTCAAATTTTCTTTAGTTTTTCATTAAAACAGTTGTTTTATTGATCTTGTAGTATTGCTTTCTTCATTTCAATTTTATTTATTTCTTTTCCAATCTTTTATTTTCTTCTACTACTTTTGTGTTTGGTTTGCTCTTGCTTTTCTAGTACTTTCAGTTGCTTTATGAGATTGTTTATTTATAAAGTTTTTTTTTTTTTTGAGACGGGGTCTTGCTCTGTCACCAGGCTGGAGTGTGCAGTGGTGCAATATCAGCTCACTGCAACCTCTGCCTCCTGGGTTCAAGTGATTCTTCCACCTCAGCCTCCCGAGTAGCTGGGACCACCGGTGCGTACCACCATGCCTGGCTAATTTTTTTGTGTTTTTACTAGAGACGTGGTTTCACCATGTTGGCCAGGATGGTCTTGATCTCTTGACCTTGTGATCAGCCCACCTTGGCTTCCCAAAGTGCTGGGATTACAATAAAGTTTTTTTTTTTTAATCTATTTTGAAGTAGGCTCTTTAAGCCATATACTTCTCTCTGAGTATTACTTTGGCTGTATCTCATAAATTTTGGTATGGTGTGTTTTCATTATCATTTGTTTCAAAAACGTTTTCAATTTTAAAAAAATTACTTTTTTTGACTCACTGGTTATTCAGGACTGTATTGTTTAATTTCGGTGTATTTGTATGGTTGCCAAAATTCCTATTGTTATTAATTTCTAATTTTATTATATTATGATCAGAGAAGATGCTTGACATTATTTCAATTATTTGAATTTTTTAAGACTAATTTTGTAACCTAACATGTGGTCTGTCCTTGAAAACGATCCAAGTGCTGAGTAAAAAAAAATGTGTATTCCACACCCATTGGATGAAATGTTCTGTAAATATCAATTAGCTTTATTTGTTCTATAGTGCCAATTAAGTCTGATGTTTGTTAGTTAATTTTCTGTCTGGACGATCTCTACAATGTGGAAAGTCGGCTGTTAAAATACCCAGCTATTACTGTAACCCATCTCTTTCTTTAGTTCTTTGTCTATGTGGGTGCTCCAGTGTTGGGTGCTTATATATTATAAATGTTTATATTCTCTTGCAGAATTAAGCATTTATCATTGTATAATGATCTTCTTTTTCTCTTCTCATAGTTGTTTTCACTTCTCATAGTCTTCAAAGCTATTCTGTCTGATGGAACTATAGCAATTCCTGCTCTTTTGTTGTTTTCATTAGCATGGAATATCCTTCTTCATTTTTTTATTTTCATTCTATTTGTGTCTTTATAGGTTGAGTGTGTTTCTTGTAGGTGACAGATGAATGAGTATAGTTTTTTTTTTTCAGTCATTCAGCCAGTGTATGTCTTCTGGTTAGGCTGCTTAGTCCATTTCCATCCAGTGTTTCTATTAATAACTAAGGACTTATTTCTGCCATTTCGTTCATTGTTTTCTGATTCCTTTTCTTCTCCTTTTTCTTTATTTCATTTCTCTCTTTCTTTAGAAAAGATGATTTTCTCTAATGATATAAATTAATTTTTTGCTTTCGTTGTGTGTGTTTTCATTGTATGTTCTTTGGTTTGAAGTTACCATGAGGCCTGCAAATACTATCTTATAACCCATTATTTTAACCTGATAACAACTCAACACTATTTTCCTAAACAAATAAAAGATCAAGCAAAAAGAAAACTAATAAAACTTCACTTTAACTACTATAAGGTATTATAAGGCCAATAGTTCATTTTTGTTGAGAATTTGTTATGTTAATGATGGTTACAACTATTCCTGTGTTGCCAGAAGCCATTGAGCATCTTCCTCTGCGTGTTGTGTGTTATCTATGCCAATAAAGAGGTTTGCAAGTGAGGAAATTATGTAAGTGCTTTTATAACTTCCCTCATAGAGCAGTTTACTTTTGTTTAGGTCTATATAAAAAATATATCTAAGGGTGGTGGTGCAGGCCCACTGGTGAATGTTGGTGTTAAACCAAGTTTAAGAATGATCAATGTCACCATTAATTGGATCCCCAGTATTGGAGCTGCCTTATATTGTGGTGGCATTAGTTTGAAAAAAAAATAGGAAGGAATTACTTATCTTTTCGTTTGAAGATAAATTTTAAATTCTCCAATTGCTCATAAGAATACTCAGGTTTTGGTCCTTTAATTGGTTCTTTGCAACGTTTCCAAGGTTTGATTTGAGAATGTTGGATCCAACTTAAGATGCCAGGAATTTTGATAGCTGTTGGGTTCTGCAAAGGAGGAACAGATGAGTAAGTCATCTGCATACTATAGAAGTTGTCCCCTTCAAGAGATATCAGGGCCGGGCGCGGTGGCTCACGCCTGTAATCCCAGCACTTTGGGAGGCCGAGGCGGGTGGATCACAAGGTCAAGAGATTGAGACCATCCAGGTCAACATGGTGAAACCCCGTCTCGACTAAAAATACAAAAAATTAGCTGGGCATGGTGGCACGTGCCTGTAATCCCAGCTACTCAGGAGGCTGAGGCAAGAGAATTGCCTGAGCCCAGAAGGCGGAGGTTGTGGTGAGCCGAGATGGCGCCATTGCACTCCAGCCTGGGTAACAAGAGTGAAACTCTGTCTCAAAAAAAAAAAAAGAGATATCATCGTTAGGTTGAAGTTGTCCCCCTTCAAGACATATTGTTATTAGATTTTATTTATTTATTTATTTATTTTGGCTAGGGCTTGTCTGAATAAGTGTGGGCTGTCTATAGAGTCCTGTGATAGAACTGTCAGCTTTCTCAGGAGAAATTTTGGTATTGAAGGAAAGATAAATTTTGAGGGTGAGTAAATATTAAGCAGCTACCAATTTTGGAAATTATATTCCTACTCAAAATGTCATGAGGAATTTAGACATTGCCAGGAACAGGTGGGAGAATAGCAATTTGTCCTATAAGCAATATAATAGGGTTTGAATATTTTGAGGGAGAGCGTGACACCTGCCTCCATTTTCTGGCAGGATTTGGAGAAAAGGTACCCAAAGAAAAAGGTCCAGGGCACTTGTGTTAGAAGGAAATTTATAGTTTTACCTGCCACTTCCAGATTTGTCCCTGGCTCTATTCCTTTAATAAAGATGTCTGATTTGGAAGCTGACTAGAGAAGAGGGCCCCTTTAGCTCATGACCATTAATGGATGGTGGTCCAACCAATAAGCCTTTTGGTTCCTCGGGTACTCCCTCTTCGAGTGACCATGCTTGTGGCAGATGGGGGAAGGCTATGCGGTGCTTCTCCCCATTTTGGCAATTCTTTCTCCAGGGCCCAGTCTTCTACACTAATGGCAGTTACCTGGAAGAGTGTCCTTAGGGCACCTTGGAGGATGCTGGTAGGATTATAAGGCAGCCAATAGTTGAGCCTGCCTCTTGTACCTCCTCAGTTCTGACCTTCTCATCCTGATTTTGGTTATAGAAGTCTGAGGCAGATAATTTGAGGATTTCTGGCATAGGAGCAATTGGTCCTAAGGCTGACTTTTGTAACTTTTCCTAATGTTTGGGATGGCTTGGGTAAATAAGTATCTTTTGGGACTACTTGTTCCTTAGTGGATTCTGGGTTGAAGTTGGTATGCTTAGTAAGAATTTCCTGTAGCTTTATGAGAAAAGCTATACAATTTTCATTTTGCCCCTGATTTATTATGGCGAATTTATTATGGTTTGTAGGCTTGACCTTACTCTATTTTACTGCATCTATTAGGAGAATGTAGCTGCTGGGCCATATTCCTACTTGGGTATTGTAGTTCCAGCTGGGGTCCTGCCTACAGGGTCGGCTGTGTTTTCCAGGGGTAAGTCATCCCCACAATAAATTACTGCTTCACAGACAGTTTGTCTTTTTGCTCATGAGAGGGCTTCTCCCGCTAAAAAAATTTATGTTCATGCAAGTTAGTCAAAATGTTAAAATAAAATTGGAAGCCCTCCTTTAGCTTTTTGGGGTCTTCCAAGAACTTTCCTAGGTTTTCCTAACTTGCCAAAGGTCCCAAATGGAAAACGGGACCTGGACCTGAACCTGGATGAGTCTAATTGGGTCTCTTACCTCCTGTAATGGGCAGGGTCTGGAGAGAGAAACAAGGAGCCTAGTGTAGGGTAGGGCCAATTCCAAAGGTCTGGGAGGTGCATAAATATGGGGAGGAGCCAGGGATGACATTTTTTTATTTGGCCTCTAGAAGAGGAGGCAGTTTTTCCCTTTGGCTTCTGGAAGAGAAATGATCAGAAGGGATTCAGCAGTTAAGTGTTCAAGGACTCCTAATGGAGAGTCCTAGAGCAGGTGGCTAAGCATATCTAGGATGATGAGGTCTGCATTACAAGCTTTGCAAGGATTAAGGTCTTCCTTCCAGGCTATGAAGGTTTTTAAATAGGCTCTGACTACTTCCCCTGATGGTGGCAGAAAAGGTCCTGCTGGAATCAGAGGTTAAATCAGATGGCTAAATAAAAAAGCTTCACTGATCATCTCTCCCCACCCCTGGAAATACACCAAGTCAAAATCCACACAGAAAGAAGAAACTAAAACAAAACAAAACAAAAAACAACCTTCATAAGCACCAAAAATCAGGTAAGTACTTATAGTACCTGGTATTAAATTCATGTCGCTAAAAAAGAAACAGAAGAGGCAAAAAAAAAAAAAAAAGTCCTAAATTTCCAACATGCCTCCCACACCCCTAGGGGCTGTGTCTTGGTGCAGAGTGCATCTCTGGGTGCTGGGGGAGAGAGAAGACAGCACCTGTGAGGCAGTGAACTCAGTGCTGTCCTGAAAGAGCAGATAGAAACACATGACTAACCTCAGCTGATGCTTGCAAATGAAGGGAACATTCAAACAAGCCCTAGCCAGAAGGGAGTCACAGATCCCGGTAGACTAAACTTGAGTGCTTGCAAACCACACTACCAAGGACCACAGTGTTGGGTACCAGTCCCAACCCTCTACATGGGTGCCTTAGATCCAGCGGTGTTGAGGGAGTAAGAAAAGAAAGACAAAGACAAGAGTCCCGAGTTTCAAAATATGGGTCCAGGGGACCAACGCAAGCACTGGGACCACATTGGCCCTGAGCTCTGGCCTCCACATGCTTCTGTTAGGTGTATTATCTTTTTAATCTGGTGGGCTGTGGTGAGGGGAGGTGAGTAGGGTAAACTAAAAGCTATTGTAGGGCAAGATAGCTAGGGGGAGAGTCTGTGTCTGCAGCATTCAATAGCACATGTGGTTATTCTAAGAAATGCTAACCTAGAAGGACACTGAGTTTTACCACCAATTGTTATCAAGGTGCATCTTTAAAGAAGCACAGCGGATAAGGCACCACCAAGTCCGACCACACACAATGCATCAAGGGGCTTTTATCTCCCAAGCATTGTGGACACAGAACAATCAGAGTTATTCCATATTCTGAGAAGCTAAGCAGAGCCTGTGGCATTCCAGTTATCTCTGCCCTGCAAGGTCTTCCTGCCTTGCAAGCTACCATCTGCAAAGACCCTGCCAAGTCTTGTGAGCAGAGGTTGCATTCCTTCCTAGAGTTCTTGCACAAGCCCTCTTTATAAGACCTTCATGCAGACCCCATGTTATGAAGAGATGGTGAGACCAAAGCAGTCTTTCCCGCCTTGCAACCACATCACTGCTTTCTGCAGTTTTACAAGCGCTCTCAGATGGTCTTTACTTTGGACTTCCTGTGACTGCTTGGTTTCTGTTTTTATAGGCCTTAAACAATTTTTATTTTACTGCACCATTGTTTGGAGTTTTCTTAACTCAATATTTGATCCATGGCACAAATCGCAGAGTGTAAAAAGCAAAGCAAGTTTGTAATCATTTAACTAGACGTAACAAAGGTCTTTCCCTGACCATCTTGGCCCACACTACAGTGCAGTGTGTCTCCAAGCAAACCTGAAAAGCAGTCTAGGCCATAAAGATTGCAGCTATGAGGTGAGTCCTAGTGTTGAACTAGGCCCAGAGACAGTGGATTGAAAGGGAATGAAACATACTGAAACAACAGCTTGGGGAGCCAAGGGAGTGATGACAGTACCACTCTCCCAATCCCGGGTTGCACGGCTCGTGGCTCCAGAAGAGACACTTTCTTTCTGCTTAAGGAGAGGAGAGGAAAGGGGAGACTTTGTCATGCTAACTCATTCATAGCAGGATAAGGCACTAGTCAGTCTTGATGTGACATGGTAATTGCCCCATAAACTGCATACCTCAACCATGACTCGGCTTTCCATTGAAACTGCTCTCTGTAATAACACTAATGTGACAGACAGGCAAGTGTCCAAACCAATGCCATTTTGGCCATTTTGGCCCCTGTACCATTTTAAGAAAAACTAAGACTTGTAATAAGTAACTAATGTCTGTAACTTCCACCCTACTCAGACAATGTGTAAACTAACGCTTATCTTGACTTCTGTGAACCACTTAAGTAACAATCGGAATGTCTGAAGTCCCCTGGCCCTCAGTATGTCCAAAGCCCCTCACCCTCACCCCTGCCCAGGAAGTGGTTTATGGGAGTAAAAGATCTTGACACCCTCCTTTCAGGGCCATGGGTTAGAGAGACACAAGTCCTCCGTGGCGGCCAGCAATAAAGAACCTATAATTTGGCCTAGTCTTTGTCTCAGTGGTGATTTTGCGCTAGCTCGGTTACAAGACTGAGACCCCCATTCCAGGTGCGAGCTCCAGGACAACATTTCTAGACACACACTGAGCCAGAACAGAATCCACTGCCTTGAAGAAAAGGACCCAGTCCAACCAGCATTTATTAGCTGCCAATTGAAGAACCTTTAAGCCCTGAATAACCAGAAGCAATACCTAGGTATTACATTGAGGGCCTAAGGGTGTCTACGAGACCCCTGACTTCAGGTGAGATTCAGCAACTTATCAGCTATGGTAGCAATGGGGCAAAACTCATTCTTCATGAGAAAAGCAGAGGGTACAGTAAAGGGGACTTTGTCTTGCACCTTATGTACCAAAACTGCCACAAGATGATAGGGCACCAAGCAGGTTTTTGGGGTCTTCAGTTTCAGGACTTTATTCTTGGATGGCATTTCTGGAACTTCCCTGGGACAGAGGGGAGCTCAGTATCCTGCGGTGTAAGTCACAGGCCAGCCAGAATTCATGACAAGTGGATATAAGAGACATTGGGCCTTCAGAGAAAATTAGTGGTAGTCTGGCAATACTAATGGCCTGAGATGATGGTCGCTATGAGGTAATAGTGCTCTACCTTTGGAAAGAGGAGGAAAAAGTGGGGAGGAATGCCACTTGTTTTGAGATTTGCGTGCCAGATAGGATGGCAATGAAACAGAGAAACAGGTTTCTACAAGTTTTAGATTCCAATCTCTAACTCCAGAATAGCACTTCTTGACTCACCTGGGGCCTGAGAAACCTTGCCGCCCTAAAGGGAGGGACACAGGCCTGGCTGGCTTTGTCACCTGCTGACTGTAGAGCTTCACAGCCTTGAGTGAACATAGGCAGTAAGCAGGAAATGGTTACAGCACACCTTGAGTGAGACAGTTCTGTGCTGGCTTCAGGTAATCCTAAGGAAGAAGAAAACTTTAGGAATCACATTACCTGGTTTCTAATTATAGTACAGAGATATAGTAACAAAAACAGCATTTAACTGAAAAAAAAAAGCAAAACAAAACAACACAGAAAAATACACCAATGGAGCGGAACAGAGAACCCAGAAACAAGCCCACACACCTACAGTGAACTCATTTTTGACAAAGATACCAAGAATATATACTGGGGACAAGATAGTCTCTTCAATGAATGATGCTGGTTACACTGGATATCCATATGCCTAAGAATCAAACTAGACACAAAAACATAATCAAATAAATTAAAGATATAAATTTAAGAACTGCAACTATTAAACTACCACAAGAAAGCTTTAGAAAGAAAATCTCCAAGACATTAATGTGGGCAAAGAGTTTTTTAGTAATTCCCAGCAAGCACATGCAACGAAAGCAAAAATGGACAAATGAGATCACGTCAAGTTAAATAGCTTCTGCACAGAAAAGGACACAATCAACAAAGTGGAGATACAACAAACAGAATGGGATAAAATATT
Source organism: Callithrix jacchus (assembly GCF_049354715.1). Classification (NCBI taxonomy): domain Eukaryota; kingdom Metazoa; phylum Chordata; class Mammalia; order Primates; family Cebidae; genus Callithrix; species Callithrix jacchus. The sequence continues at coordinate 84,579,305 of NC_133524.1, forward strand.
TGCAAACTCCCCATGTGGCAAGAGATTAATAAGCAGAATGTATAAGTAACTCAAACAATTCTAAAGGAAAAAGTCTAATGATTTAATGAAAAAATGGTCAAAAATGTGAATAGACATTTCTTAAAAGAAGACATGGAAACAAAAACAGGTATATGAAAAAAGTCTCAATATAATGGATCATCAGAGTAATGCCAATCAAAACTTCAATGAGATACCATCTCACCCCAGTTATGATGCTGTATAGCAAAAGGACAGGCAAAAACAAATTATGGTGAGGATGTAAAGAAAAGGGAATCCTTGTACATTGTTGGTGGGAATGTAAATTAGTTTAACCACTATAGAGAACAGTTTAGAAGTTCCTCAAAATACTAAAAGTTGAGCTACCATGTGGTCCAGCTATCCCACTACTGGGCATATACCCTAAAATTGAGAAATCAGTATATTAAAGAGACGTATCCAGTTCTATGGTGTTTTTTTTTTTTTTTTTTTTTTTTTTTTTTTTTTGCAGCGCTGTTTACAATAGCTGAGATTTGGAAGCAATGTAAGTATTCATCAGAAGATGAATGGATAAAAAATGTGGTATATAAACATAATGGAGTAGTATTCAGCCCGGAAAAAGAATGAGATTCAGTCCTTTGCAACAACATGATTGGAACTGGAGATCATTATGCTAATTGAAATAAGCAAGGCACAGGAACACAAATATCAGATGTTCTCACTGATTTGTGGGATCCAAAAATCAAAACGATTGAACTCATGGATATAGAGTAGAAGAATGGCTAGCAGAGGCTTGGAAGGCTGGGGGTAGGGGTGCTGGGTGAAGTGGGGAAAGTTTAATGGGTAGAAAAAAAGTAGTTACAAAGAATAAATAAAACCTACTATGTGATAGCACAACAGAGTGATATAGTCAATAATAACTTAATTATAAATTTTAAAATAACTTCCATAGTGTAAGGACAAATGCTGGAGTGGATGGATACCCCATTTCCCATGATGTTCTTATTCACATTTTATGCCTGTTTCAAAACATTCTGTGTACCCCATAAATATATATACCTACTGTGTACCCACAAAAATGTTAAAGAAAATTAAAAATTAAAAAAATGTGAATAGGTCCTGCTGAAGAATGTTATTAAAATTTATATTTTCTTCCTCTGACCTTCTGATTCTGAAATGGAAAAGTGTTTATTTTAGGATTTGTGGGTCAAATTTATCCCCAGTTTTAAGGATGCATCCAAGTGGTGAGACCCAGGGTGCAGAGGTGGGATTATCCAACTGTAAAACAAAGCAGAGCAGAGGAAAGAAGAAGAAAGAGTCCCTTCTTGTTCCCCTTATACTATGGACAGGATTGAATAGGTCATCTCCCATATATCCTGGCCTTTCAAAATAAACTGCTGCTTACTGGGTACCCCTAACCTTGGTATTTCATTGTCCTTCTAGGAAAAGCCTTCATCTGTGTCCTAATAGTAATCTGTTCTGCACCTATGACTTCTGGCTGGGCAGTACTTTTGACCCCATGACCTTACAGTAACTCCCATCTGTAGCATGACAGCAATGAAATAGTTTTCGATTCTTTCATATTCACATTTCTCGTGTCCCTGTAGGTAGGTGAGGTCCTTATCTTCAGCCAACAGCTGTAAGAGAACTGGGCATTTCTGCCCCAGATACAGCACTTGAGGTCCTGGTGCATGTTATGAATGGCATGTGTCCTGGTGCAAGTTACAAATGGCAAAGGAGTGGAGAAAAGCATGCATTTGAGTCCTCCCACCGTTCACTGTGGGTTCCTGGGGAAGCGTTCAAAACAAGCATTTAAAAAGTCAGAAGGCTGAGGCATGGAGAATTGCTTGAACCCAGGAGGCAGAGGCTGCAGTGAGTCATGATTGCACCACTGCACTCCAGTCTGGGTGACAGAGCAAGACCCTGTCTCAAAGAAAAAGGAAACGTACTTGGATATTCACAAGTGCTGGATTCAAATTTAAGTCTTTCATTTCACACCTGCTTAGGATTCACCAGGTGTGGATAATCCGAACCACCATCTCAATCTTCCACTCACCTGTAGGTTCTCTTGGCTTGCACCACCTCTCCTGCTGCCACTCATCATGTCTGCCTTGGCTGGGACCTTGGGTCACAGCTCACAGTCTCTCCAAACTGGTACTGAATGAAGACTGCACAGGTAGAGGTTACCAAAAAACAGGCCATACAGAATAATGGAAAGGATTTTAGCCCATCAGGGGCCAGAGAGCTGAGTTTGACATAGCATGATTGCGTAATTGGTACTCCACAGAAACATACTCACCATTTGTGGAACAACTATTCTGTGTCAAACACTGTTAATTTGCTTTGCAATGTAACCTCTTGTGCGACCCTTACAACAACCTTATGAAGTGGATGGGGTTTATCTCATTCGTATCTTTTTCTTAACAATTAGAAAATTCAGGTCCAGAATAAATTAAGTCACTTGTGCAAGGTCACATAGCTGGTTAGTGACAAAGCTTCAGTGACTCAGATGTTAACACTAAACTATACTCCCTCCACACAAACAATTTGAAGTAGAAATGCACAACTTATCCTCTCCCTTCTACTTTGTCTTTTGCAAAACAAGGGATTTTTCATAGATAATATCATCTGGCTGTTGATTCTCACTATGTAGGAAATATAATTAATCGAATTTGTATAAATCAGAAGTCTTACATATAAAATATCTCCAGATTTACTTTATACAGTAGATAGATTTCTCAGCCATGATTTGCATGTGCCCATTGTGTCTGTAAATAGTGGTCTTTGCTGCGTGCTGGGTTTTCAGATCGCTTCCCCCCCTCCCCCCGGCCAGATCACCTATCATTTTGTTTTGTTTTGTTTTGGAAACAGACTAACTCTGTCATCCAAGCTGGAGTGCAGTGGCACGATCTCAACTCACTGCAACCTCTGCCTCACAGGTTCAAGCAATTCTCCTCCCTCAGCCTCGGGAGTAGCTGGGATTATAGGAGTGCGCTACCACCCCTGGCTAATTTGTTTTTTTTTTTTTTTTTTTTGGATTTTTGTAGAGATGGGGTTTCATCATGTTGAAAAAAAAAAAAGCAGGGCAATTTCTCTGAGATTGGTGGGAATGGGAGAGCACGAAAAGGATATTTGTGAGTTGCTTTTGTGCATTCACAAAAATCAGTAAACCTCAGAACAAAAAGGACCGTGCTTATTGGCATTCTTGATATAGAGGAGAAACAGAGGGCCAAGGAGTTTGGAATGGGAGACCTCAAGAGCTAGAGAAAGAATTGTCCCTCTTCCCAAAGTGGGGATAGCTGTAGAAGAAAGATAAGAGGCAATGTTACTGTGTCACAGACAGATGTCCTGTGGAAGTGAACAAATTGCCTCAAGAGCCACTGGAAAACCTGGTCTTATAGTGTAGCAGGAATTAAAAATGCATAATCGATAAGGAGTTGGTAGAGTCATTGTCCTCCCAGTGTTAAGCAGAGAAAAAGTCATGCCATACATAAAGCGAAAGCAGAGAAGCAGCTAATTTGTCCACAAGGCCATCTCATAGACTGCAGAAAAAAGAAGAGCAGGGTGCAAACTTATTGTGGAGAAACCAGTTTTAGTTAAGAAAATGAAGGTCTCCTGTCCTTGTTATTGAGGCTGGTTAGTGAGCTAAAACATTAAAGAAAGGAAACTTCATGTAAGCGGAGTTGGGTGCCTTCAATTGAGGAAGTTGAGGCACAGAGGGGTCTTGCCAAGAGGCAACAATCTGAGTCATGGCAATGAAATATGTCACCGGTGGCAAGTCTGGATGGGGTGCACAGTTCTCACTTCTTGGGAGTTCTTATTTCTTGGGAGAAATAATTTGATCAAGAGAAAAAAGTTGATTTAAGGTAGAAACAAGAGATCATTGAAGCAAAGATAAATATACTTGGAAGGAACCAAGCAAGCAACTTAAAGGCTTGAGTGACTTGCCTGATTGTTAGCTCAGGGCTCTGTTAGATTTACAATACTATTTCCTGTCATCTCTCCTCTTGAGAAGGCTGTTGGCTGATCAAAACATGCAGGGTGTCTTCCCAGTATCTGGGAGGGGCCACATGCACCATATATATGGTGGTTGAAATTATGCACTTGCTTTCTTGGGGCAATTTTCTCTTACTGACCTAGTGCTCCCAGAGGAAGGTAATATATGGGTCAAATTCTGTCATTTTGCCCCTTACTGTTCATGCCTGGACATGCTCCCAGAGGAAGGTCAAACTTTGCCATTTGGCCCCTTACTTCTCTTGTTGTGCATGCCTAGACATGTCCCCAGAGGAAGATCAAAGTTCACCATTTTAAGGTTTTGTTAGTAAGTTTTTGCCCACAAACTCAAGATCTCTCCAGTTTTGATAGTCAGATTTCCCCTACATGCCATCAGCTTCATGACGATCACCTGATAATGAAATGACAGTCGCCTGACATTCTTTGGGGCACTATTCTGCCCTGCTCTTATCTGCTTATACTGTTCCTAACAGTTCTATCAAACATCATCACATGCTACAGAGAAATATTTCATGAAAGAAAGAGTCAAATGATGCAGCAAACTTCATTGCTGTCTTATTTTTAAAAATCGCCATGACCACGCCAACCTTCAATAACCACAACTGTGATCAGTCAGCATTGATATGAAGTCAAAGTCCTCCAACAAGTCCCTTCACCAGCAAAAACATTACAATTACATGAAAGCTCATATGATCATTGGTGTTTTTCAGCAATATAGTATTTTTAATTTTTTAGATACAAAACATCTGTACATATTTAGGAAATACCTGCAAAATTGTGTTACATGCATAAAATGCATAGTGATTAAATCAGAGTATGTAGGATACTCATCACCTCAATATTTATCATTTCTATGTATTGAATACATTTCACACCCTCTTTTGTACTTTGAAATATATAATACTTTGATTGTTTTTAATGGTAATTGCCATAGTCTGCTGTTTAGATGTCTTCATTCTATCTGCATGATTGTACCTCTTAGCTGATCTCTCTTCATTTTCCCCTCGGTCACCCATGCACTCCTCTCAGTCTTTAGTATCCATCATTCTATGCTTCCGTCTCGATGAGTTCAACTCTTTTAACTCCTACATGAGGAAGAACATGTGATATTTGTCTTTCTGTGCGTGGTTTATTTTACTTAACATAATGACTTCAGTTGTATTCGTGTTGTTGCCAATGACATGTTTTAATTTTTACAGCTAAACAGTATTATATTATACATACATGCCATATCTTTTTTTATCCATGAATCCATTGATGGACACTTAAATTGATTCTATACCTTTGCTATTACCAATTGCACTGCAATCCATGGAAGTATGAGTATCTCTTAAATATCTTGATATGCTTTCTTTTGGATAAATACCCAGTAATGGGATTGCTGGATTGTACGGTACTTCTAATTTTAGTGTTTAAGGAAATATCCATTCTCTTTTCCATAGAGTCTGTACTAATTTACATTCCCATCAACAGTGTATAAAAGTTCCCTTTTTTCTGCATTCTCACCAACATTTTTTTCTTTTTAATAATTGCCATTCTAATTAAGGTAAGATGATATCTAATTATCGTTTTTATATTTATCTCCCTGATGATTAATAGAGCATTTTTTCATATATCTGTTGGCCATTTGTCTATTTTTTAACTACAGTATATACGTTGTTTCTTAAACATAATGCTGTTGTATACTTTATAGACTATAGTAATGTATAAATGTAACTTTTATATGCATTGGAAAACTTTAAAAATAATGTGACTTATTTTAGTATGATAGTCACTTTATCATGGTGATCTGGAACTTAACCCACAATATCGCTGGGATAAGCCTGTACCCAATTACATTTTAACCATTAGAATAGTTTATTTCCTAATCATTTGTTCATTATTGCAGTTATAAAAAGGTTGATAAATACAATCAAAACAGTTTTTTCTGTCTTCTAATTCATTTTCCAAGTCTGTAGACACATTGTTTTATGCCAGCGATTTAATTCTGTGCTCAAATTTGCATATGAGTGAATATTGCCCACTTCAGTTTATTGACATTTTTCCTCTGATATGATGAATACGTTCAAAAACCAAATGCCAAATTTTAAGAACATTTGGATTCAGGAAAAATTATAATAAATTTATTCTTCAATATACTTCTTAAAATTCTTCCTTGCAAACACCAGGATCTACTACTAATTTTAAATTATCATAATAACCCTGCATTGTTTTACTCACGTTGTTTTGCTAAACTAAAATGTCACTGTCTCAGCAGAGATCTACTATGATCCTAAAAATTTTTTAAAGCCCAGGACATGTTTTTGGACTCCCTGTGATTTTCAACCTGGTTATCTGATCTGCACAAAATAATTTAACATTAAAATATAATTGACACTGAATTGTTCATTATATTCTGTAGAATACTAGTCTTTCTAATTTATCTGGATAATAAATTTTTGAAGTGTGGCTCCAATATGCAACAATTCTGTTACTGAAAAGGGCTTAGGTGATAGATATTTGTAGGTCAAAAAGTGTTTTCCTAAAAGATATCCTCACTAAAGTAGTATTCATTTATTTTTAACCTGAGAAAGTTTGGCCAGGCTTAAAGCTCACACAAGCACCCACGGATCATTTATGAGAAATGACTATACTAACTTAAAAACAACTTCAATATATTTCAAACCGTAGAAACAATTCAGGGCATATTTTCTGTTTGCATGAAATAATTCTGAAAACTCATCAAAACTTAATCAAAAGACTCCAGTTAGTCTGGGCATGGTAGCTCAGTTCAGTGTTTTGAGAGGCCAAAGTGGGAAGATCACTGGAGGCAAGGCATTCAAGACAAGTCTAAGCACCATACCAAGACCCTGTTTCTGCAAATAAAATAACTGGCTACAGTGGTATCTGCCTGTAATCTTAGCTACTTGAGAGGCTGAGGCAGAAGGGTCACTTCAGCCCAGGAGTTTGAGGGTGCAGTGAGCTATGATTGCACCACAGCAATCCAGCCTGAGTTATAGAGCAAGACCCCATCTCTAAAAATAAAACAGAATAAAAGCTCCAATTACTTAAATGTAATCATATCTCGGTCTATTTCTCTTTTCTTTCTTTTTTTTTTTAATGTTTTTTTGAGATGGAGTTTCACTCTTGTTGCCCAGGCTAGAGTACAATTAATGGCGTGATCTCAGCTCACTGCAACCTCTGCCTCCCAGAATCAAGCGATTCTCCTGCCTTACCCGTCCAAGTAGCTGGGATTACAGGCATGTGCCACCAGGCCTGGTTAATTTTGTATTTTTAGTAGAAATGGAATTTTACCATGTTGATCAGGCTGGTCTCAAAATCCTGATCTCAAGTGATTCACCCGCATCAGCCTCCCAAAGTGCTGGGATTACCTGCATGGGCCATCTTGGTCTATTTCCATTGACTGGTTTTTACCCTGTTATGAGTTAATGATTTCTTTGTTTTAGCATGGCTAGTAGATTTCGATTAGATGCTGGTTGTTGTGAATGTTACATTGTTCAGTATCTCAAATTTTGTTTTTGTCTACCATTAAAGAGTGTTAAGCTTTTTTTGGTAGATACTTAATTACAATGTAGTTTAATCCACTAAAAGTTTGCTTTTTAGACTTTTAGAATAGGCACAAAATAGCCTTTTCTCTAGTCATAGCTTAGCTTCCATACTATGGAATGACCATTCTAGGATTTCTAGTGAATATCCTGAGTAATCACTGAGTACTCTCCACTTTGATTGTGGGGACCTTGAACTCTAGGAACCATTATACTACAGCTTTCAATTTGCTTTCTGCCCAATAGTGTGGGAATTTACCTTACTTATTCTCATCTTCCTGTTAAGTAAAAGCTCAAGAGTAACCATATATAGATATGTGTATGTTGTTTTCTCCATAGCTTCTTCTCTGGATTGCTGTTTTATAACTTTCTATAAACTCACACACCCTGGACTCAGATCTATCCCTCCTGGAATGAGTAAGACAGCTATGCTCTACTGGGATCTCGGGTTCAGAACATAACTCCAGGAAGAAATTCAAAGGGTTTATCTTATTTGTTTGCATCTTTTCCAAGACCACAATCTTATGCCGCCTATTGTATAATGTCAAAAAACAGTTGATTCATATATGTTGTCCAGTATTCCAGTTGTTTAAGGCAGGAGTGTAAATTCAGTCACTCTTTCTTCATTGTGGTTAAAGAAGAATGTTTCACATTTAGTTTAAAAATGAAACAAATGAAGAAGCAAAATCCAACCATTGAAATATTAAAGAAATATATCAACCTGATCCAACTCAAAGCTAACCAATCACCTAAGGTCACACATAAAATAAATTCCAGAATTCTTATTATATTTGGGTTTGCTTTTTGTGTTCATCAGATACTCCTTGGGTGACCACAGAAAAAAGTATTGAATCTGCTTAAGCCTTAATTTCACCTGTAATATAGAGGTGATAATAAGTGTATCTGCCTCTTAGAGATGTTGGGAAAATAAAGTGTTGATTTCTGTAGAGGACTTATCAATACTTGGCTCTCAGTAAGTGATCCAAAGATCTTTCTTTGTGAATATCCATGGCACAATGGTTTGAAGGCAGGGAAGGAGTAAAGACTGCACAGAAAAATTTGTAAAATTTATCACATTGTTACCCATGCATCAGGCACTTATTGATGCATAACGAACAACTTTGAAATTTCAGTGGGATAGAAGAATAATAATTTATGTCTCACGTATCCATAAGTGGCTGGATATCAGCCCATCTAGGATTGGCTTGGCTGGGTAGTTCTTCTTCAAGTTGTGTACCTAGTTGGGCTTGGGACTTTATGTGTTGGGTGCTTTTCCATTCCATTTATTTCATCCAGAGGGCCAGGCTGATGAAATAACTATTACCCTGATTTCTGACAGAAAGTCTTATTGTAAGTACAAAGGTGCAAAATGAAAAACAGAAGCATATGAGGCTTCTTAAAGTCTAGAGGAAACTCAAGTTTAACACACTGTCATGAATCTACTCACATTCCACTATCTATACCAAGTCACAGGTCACAGCCCAAAGTAAAGGGACTAGGCAGCACATGCTAATTTTTTTTTTTTTTTTTTTTTTTGGAGAGACTGCAAAGTTGCATGGCAATTTGTGTAGACCCAAGGAACAGTAAAATATAAAGCCCAATAATGCCATTTACCACACCATATGTAATAAGGTCAAAATAAGTAGAGTGGCAGGAGTAACATAAAAAGCATTTGGACAAAATATAGTCAAAATTTAGGTTTATGTGTATTCTCTTATAATACATTCTGCAGAGTAAAGGAAATGTCAACAAAGTGAAGAAACAAACCACAGAATGGGAGAAAATATTTGTAGTCTACATATCTCATAGGGGACTAATAACCAGAATATATAAGGAGCTCAGAAAACTCTATACAAAAAGATCTAATAATCTGACTTAAAATGTGGCGAAATATTTGAATAGACACTTCTCAAAAAAATACCTACAAGTGGCAAACAGGCATATGAAAAGGTGCTCAACATCATGGATTGTCAGATAAGTGTCGATTAAAACTATAGTGAGATATCACTTTGCCCCAGTTAAAATGTTTTTTATCCAAAAGACAGGCAATGCTGAATGCTGCTGAGTGGAAAAAGGAAATCGTGTACATCATTGGTCAAAAGGTAAATAATTACAACCACTATGGAGAACAGTTCGGAGGTTCCCCAAATATCTGAAAATAGAGCTACCACATGATCAAGAAATCCTACTGCTTAATATATAGCTGAAAGAAAGGAAATTAATATATCAAAGATATATCTGGATTTTTATGTTGGTTGCAGCATGATTCCCAATAGCCAAGATTTGAAGCAACCTAAGTGTCCAGCAACAGATGAATGGATAAAGAAAATATGGTAAATATACACAATGGAGTACTACTCAGCCATAAAAAGGAATAGCAACATGGGTAAAACTAGAGGTCATTACGTTAAGTGAAATAAACCAGAACCAAAAGACAACATTTGCATGTTCACCCTCACTTGTGGGAGCTAACAACTTAAACAGTTGAACTCCTGGAGATAGAGAGTAGAATAATAGTTCCTATTATTCTACTATTAGGAGAAGGGTAGTAGGCTGGGAAAGGTAGTACAGGGAGGAGAGGAAAGTGGAAATGTTAATGGGTATGAAAAGTAATTTGAAATAATGAATAATACCTATTATTTGATAACACAACAGGGTAACTACAGTAAAAATAACTTATACATTTTAAAGTAACTTAAATAATGTAATTGGACTCCTTGTAACACAAGGGATAAATGCTTGAGGGCATGGCTATCCTACTTACTGTGATGAAATTATGCATTGCATGTATCAAAGAATCAAATTATATCATGGACACCATAAATATTAAAAATTAATAAACTATCTAGAATATTCTGTAAATAAGTAAATATTTTTTCTCCCTAAAATGAAACATTGGTCAATTTGCTTTCAATCTGTGATACTATTTTAGATTTTTTCAACTATAGAATTTTTCTTTTTACTAAGTGCCTATTTTTAATAATGGGAGAAAATTTAGATAGAAACAGAACCATCTCTCCTTATTACATGAAATAAAACTGCAAAATAATGGTATGCAAAATAACTTTTCCAGGCTATTATAAAAGGATTACAACATTGTTAAAAAAGGGACTATAATAAACATCTGTCTTTAAGCAGAATCACCAAGAGTGAGCCTGTATGAAGAATAATGGATATTGTACATCTGTGAATAAACAAATACCAGAATAGTGAACTTTAAAACTGAACCAAAATTGACTACTTACAGAAAAGTGAAGACAGTTTGTGGGCCTTTGGAACTGAAATCTTTAGAACTGTCTCAAATAAAGCTTTTGTTGCTAGTTGTTAAGTACCTGAACCAAACAAATCTACGAGCAACATATGGATTGCAGTTTATCACAATGACAGAAAAATCTGTCATCCTCTACCTAAAGCTGTAAGTGTGTGCTCAAATAAGCAAGTCTCTCCTTCAGAGTAAGTCAACTGCAGATTACCTTTGACCAGTCACTCAAACTCAAAACAACCTCCCTGTTAATTGAAACACAAACGGTTTACTGTCGTTCATATTCAGAGGGAGCATGGCAGTGGCAGTGATGTTTGTGTGCCACAGTCTTCAAGCAATGCTATTCCACTATTGCTAAAAAGCTTAGTCAGATGTTAAAAATTAGCATACAATATATTTGTCTGATAGGATGTTTAACATTAAAAGCATTCCATGACTGAATTGGGAAATTCACAGTACAAAGAAAAGCAAAAGCATGTCACAAAGAAAGTAAAACAACAGCAAATTAATGGGAAGACTTCTTATGTGATGAAGAAATCTCAATAATTTCAGTTCTAATGTATTTTGTATGCCACGCACACATGTGTGTACACACACACACACACAAACACACACAAGAATTTGCAAAATTTGTGAATAATTTGAAATAATCCCATCACCATTTTCTAGAAATTCTAATTTTGCATTGTTTTCAATACACATCAAAAATTCAGGCAGCATTGATTGAGCAGCTAACAGAAAGTAGGCAAGCCCTTTTTGCTTTATTTTAAATCCCAAACGGTAATTTTCTAAAGTGGGAGCACTGAGGTAAAACCAGTGTATTTTTTTTAATCACTAAGTGCAAATACTTATGGAAGCCAAAGGATTACATTCTTTCCATGAGATTCTGAATGTTGATGCAGAGATTGACTCAAGACTGGATTGGAAAAATGTGGCACATATACACCATGGAATATTATGCAGCAATCAGAAATGATGAGTTCGTGTCGTTTGTAGGGACATGGATGAATCTGGAAAACATCATCCTCAGCAAACTGACACAAGAACAGAAAATGAAACACCGCATATTCTCACTCATAGGTGGGTGATGAAAAATGAGAACACATGGACACAGAAAGGGGAGTACTAAACACTGGGGTCTATTGGGGGGGAAAAGGGGAGGGCCAGTGGGAGGGGGAGGTGGGGAGGGATAGCCTGGGGAGAAATGCCAAATGTGGGTGAAGGGGAGAAGAAAAGCAAAGCACACTGCCATGTGTGTACCTACGCAACTGTCTTGCATGCTCTGCTCATGTACCCCAAAACCTATAATCCAATAAAAAATTAAAAAAAAAAAAAAAAAAAAAAAAAAAAGACATATAGCATTTAGGAAAGAAGTTCCAAAAAATAACGTTAACTAATTAGAAGGCCTTTGATATGAGGGTTGGTTTACATAAGAAACTGAAATATTTGTCCAAGCCGTATCTTCAATAGATGACTGTTCATTATGATACCGTCTTTGGGATGCACATGCTATTATGCGTCTCGGTGGTACATGTAAAGAGTGGCCGAGTATGGCAGAAAATACCTTCAGCACTTGATACAGATGTGAAGCATTTTCTAAAGCAATTGATGCCTATTTAGACACTAGTTGTCAAACTGGGATCTTTCAGCAACAACTTATGTTTTTTATTGAAAAGGGGATTCAACAAGTTTGTCAGAAATATAACCTAGGATATACAAACTACGCAGGTAGGATATGAGTTTTAACATAAATAAATTAGTTTTTACATTCATGTGAACTTACTTTTTCTAAAGTATTTTTAGCAAATATAATAGATAACAAAACATTTGGCAGCAACAAAAATATAAAATATTTTTGTGAAAGTTCATAAGAAACAACAATTTTTGGTTTTGCTCCTCTAAGCCATGGGTGTATTTGGTACAACAAAGATGCAAGCTTTTGGCAAGAAGTTCAGGAGCCATAAAGGCCGGAAACCCTGAGGCTGTACATTAGCAGGCATTTAGAAGACTAGTGAACAAATTCAATCAGCTGGATATATATTCAAACAGCTGGGATTTGGGATCTTTCATCAGATGAATTTTTCTCCTATTTTTTATCATTATGTTTGGACTCAGTCTTAGTATTCTTAATAGCTTAAACTTTTTGTTAGGTTATTTTTGCTTCCATAAAAAAATTTCTCTTTCATTATAAAAGCCTTATAACATAAGATTTTATGTTAAAAACAAATATTGGGGGATGGAGGGCTAGGTGAAGGATAGCAGGGAGTGGGGAGACTGGGGAGGGAGAAATACGTAATGTAGGTGAAGGGGGGATGGATGTAGCAAACCACCATGGCATGTGTATACCTATGGAGCAATCCTGTAAGATCTGCACATGCACCCCAGAACTTAAAGTAAAATAAAAAAGACAAGATCATGAGTAACTCTCTAAAAATGTGAAGAACATAACATTATACCTTAAACTTACTAGATCTTCAATAAATATCTGATGAATAAAAAAAAATAGCAAGCATCATCAGGGCACTGGACAAGACACCAAAACTCGGACTGCAATTTCATAGGCAAATTAATTAACAGTTCAATTGTTTACACTTTATGCTAGAGACTTTTCTCAGGATTTTAACATTTACTTGAGCCTATACCTGGGACAAAGTCTTTCCTATCTGAGTAGAAAGCACAGTATTTTAGAATCCTAATATGTGACTGCTGCGGATGGTTGCACTATGGTCATGAAAATCAAGTTGACTCTGGCTGGATTAGTTTGGTTGTGGCCCTACAGATAAAAAAAAATCTTAGTTTTTAATTCTCAGCACTGCAGTTCAATAGTTAATTCCCAAAATAGTCTCAATTGTTGTTCTCAAGGGACTTATTAGAATAAACATTACATTCTGAGATGAAATTCTTGCACCTGTAAATTGACTAATAATAAAGCATATTGGTTTCTAGCTGTTTTTCAGTCCTAGCTCTGAATGTGAACCATGACGTATGGGCAAGGACAGCATAGCAAGAAGAAAAACTCCAGACTGCAGAGCTTTGGTAAATAATGCACATAAATGGAATGAGATAGCTAATTGAAAGAGTAGTAATTCTTAAATAAAGCATATGGTGGCTTTATGTATGTAAATTACCTTTAAACTACACAAATCTTTTATTTTTCCCTGTGAGATTGGTTTTGCAACACTCCTTAAAAGTGACCAATGAAACTGATGACTCATTTCACTATGAAGCATTACGACTGTTTGAATAACATGTTACTTTGCATTCCTTTGATGTAACATGCATTTTGATACATTTTGATGTGACAATCACAGAACAATGTCATCTACAAAACTTCTGAGTAAAAAGTGTTTATCTTAAAATTAGTTTTGCTTAACATAACATTAAATCTTTAAAAATACTTTAAAAATTACCTAGTGTTCCCTTACAGGTATATTTAAAATGATAGACCATATGTTCCCTGAATCAAGATGGGTGGCTGACAGGGACATAAATGTGTTGCTATAAGAAGATATTTTACAGCTGCCACATCTCTATTCATATTATTTAAAGGTTTCTGGGTCAGACACTTCCTATTTATTAAAATTTATATTGAGTAGCTTCAGAAAGAAAAGCTGACAAAATGATTAATTAGACTGTAGCTCGTTGGCATACTATACATAGTTTAATAGAATTAACAGAGCTCAAGTTCATCTTTAAATATGATTATGGTCTTCCTATTAAAAATATCAAATTAAATTTTTCAGTTGTTACAAAATCCAAGATGACTTATTCCAAACTTACAGCAATAACCATGAAAAACTCAACAGAATACCATATCTAACAAACAATATCCACAAAAATCAAAATTTTTTCAGAAAATTTATTCAGTGGATCAAATTTTATGCATTTGGATCCTAAGTGTAAAATGTTTCCAAATATTTTATATTAAAACCACAGAATTATCTATACATTGCATTTATCTTTGCTAGACTGGAAAAAAATGTTATGCAAAGGTCCAACATTTAAAATTATATATATCTGACCTTGATTACTATCCTTGATTAGCCTTTAAAATAAGTTGTGAACAAAACAATATTTTATATACAAAATTATATTCATAATATAACTTCTGAATTAAATCCAGTTATGAATTCCTCTAGACGAGTTGGATCAAACATATAATGAAATGATGCCTTACATAAGAATAAAAAAGACATATTTTACATCTAATAGACATCTCAAATTGAACGTGCCACCATGCCCAACTAATTTTTGTATTTTTGTAGAGATAGGGTTTTTCTATGTGGACCAGGCTGGTCTCAAACACCTGGGCTCAAGTGATCCAACCACCTCAACCTCCCAAAGTGATGGGATGACAGGTGTGAGCCACAATACCTGGCCAGTCTCAAGTATGTTTCTTTTTTCTGAGATGGAGTTTCACTCTTGTTACCCAGGCTGGAGTGCAATGGCGTGATCTCGGCTCACCGCAACCTCCGCCTCCTGGGTTCAGGCAATTCTCCTGCCTCAGCCTCCTGAGTAGCTGGGATTATGGGCACGCGCCACCATGCCCAGCTAATTTTTTGTATTTTTTTTTTTTTTTTTTTTGTAGAGACGGGGTTTCACCATGCTGACCAAGATGGTCTTGATCTCTTGACCTCGTGATCCACCCTCCTAGGCCTCCCAAAGTGCTGGGATTATAGGCTTGAGCCACCGCTCCCGGCCTAGGTATGTTTCTTTATAGCAATGCAAGAATGGCCTAATACATGCATACGTATTTTTTTAAATGCTTTGTTTTCTTGGAGAAATGACCCGTTATTATTTCTGACTATTTTCTATGTTCTCAAGTCTGCTCTAAGAATAATACAGCTACTTCCACTTTTTAAAATTAGTGTTGAAATGGTATACTGTTCCCCATCCATTTACTTTTAATTTATATATGTCTTTTTTTTTAATATATGTCTTTTTTTTTAGTGGATTTCTTGTAGACAACAAAGAGTTAAGTCTTGTTTGTTGATTCACTCTGACAGTATCTGTCTTTTAATTGGTGCATTTACATGTTGCTGTTCAAAATAATTATGAATAAAGTTGAGTTAACGTTTATTTTATTACTGTTTTATTTGTTGCACTTGTTTGATTCAATTGTTGTCTTCTTTTTTGCCTTTCTTGGTATTAACTGAGAATTTCCTATCATTTCATTTTTCTTATTTTTTAGTGCATCAGTTATACTTCTTTTTTTAATATATATATATTATTGCACTTTAGGCTCTGGGGTACATGTGCAGAACACGCAGGATTGTTGCATAGGTACATACATGGCAATGTGGTTTGCTGCCTCCATCCCCCTGTCACCTATATGTGGCATTTCTCCCCATGTTATCCCTCCCCAACCTCCCTATCCCCCGCTGTACCTGCCTTATTCCCCCTCAACGGACCTCAGTGTGTGATGCTCCCCTCCCTGTGTCCATGTGTTCTCATTGTTATACTTCTTTTTTACTTTTCTCAGATGTTTGCCTAGAGTTTACAATATATATTTACAACTAATCCGAGGCTATTTTCAAATTGCACTATACCACAAGTGCCAAATTATAACACAATAATCCTTATTTTTCTCTTGCCCCTTTTATTATTTCTGTCATTCACTTCATCTATACAGAAGCATACATAAACAAACATATGCAGAAGCAAACATAATTAAACACATCGTTGCTGTTATTTTGAACAAACTACTATGTGAGATCAACTAAGAATGCGAAAAATACGTTTTTTAAAAAATATATATTTTACCTTTACTTATTCCTTCTTTTATTCTCTTCTTTTCTTATGTAGATTTGAGTTTGTGACATACATCATTATTCTTCTCTCTAAAGAACTTCTACATTTCTTACAAGGTAGATCTACTGGTAACCAATGGCTTCAATTTTTGATTGCATAAAGAAATCTATATGTATATATTTTTCATTTCTGAAAAAATAATTTCAAAGGGAAAAAATTTCCGGGTTGGTGGGGTTTTATTATCTGCGTTTAATTTTATTTTATTATTTTTTTAATTGTATTTATTTTTTTATTTTTTTAACTTACCAGTATTTATTCCCCTCCCCCCCTTTTTTTAAATTGTACTTTAGGTTCTGGGGTACATGTGCAGATCTTGCAGGGTTGTTGCATAGGTGCATACATGGCAAGGTGGTTTTCTGCCTCCATTCCCCCATTATCTATATTTGGCATTCTCCCCATGTTATCCCTCCCCAACCTCCCCACGCCCTGCTGTCCCTCCCCAGCCCCGCTAACTGGCCCCAGTGTGTAATGCTCCCCTCCCTGTGTCCACATGTTCTCATTGTTCAACATCCTCTTATGAGTGAGAACATGTGGTGTAAAATTTTCTGTTCTTGTGTCAGTTTGCTGAGAATGATGGTTTCCAGATTCATCCAAGTCCCTACAAAGGATAGGACCTCATTGTTTTTTATGGCTGCATAGTATTCCATGGTGTCTGTGTGCCATATTTTTGTTGTCCAAACTATCATAGATGGGCATTTGGGTTGGTTCCAGATCTTTGCTCTCCTAAACAGTGCCACAATGAGCATACGTGTGCATGTGTCTTTATAGTAGAATGATTTATACCCAGTAATGGGATTGCTGGGTCAAATGGAATTTCTATTTCTAGATCCTTGAGGAATCACCACACTGTCTTCCACAAGGGTTGCACTAATTTACACTCTGACCAACAGTGTAAAAGTGTTCCTATTTCTCCACATCCTCTCCAGCATCTGTTGTCTCCTGATCTTTTAATGATTGCCATTCTAACTGGCATGAGATCATATCCCAATGTGGTTTTGATTCGCATTTCTCTAATGACCAGTGATGATGAACATTTTTTCATATGTTTGTTGGCCTAATATATGTCTCCTTTTGAAAGGTGTCTGTTCATATCCTTCGTTTGGGCCAATATCCATAATGAACATCGACACAAAAATCTTCAATAAAGTACTGGCAAACCAATTGCAACAGCACATCAAAAAGCTTATTCAGCACGATCAAGTAGGCTTCATCCCTGGGATACAAGGCTGGTTCAGCATACACAAGTCTATAAACATAATCCACCACATAAACAGAACCAAAGACAAAAGCCACATGATTATCTCAATAGATGCAGAGAAGGCCTTCAACAAAATCCAACAGCCCTTTATGCTAAAAACTCTCAATAAACTAGGTATTGATGGAACGTATCACAAAATAATTAAAGCTATTTATGGCAAACCCACCAACGCTATTATACTGAACGGACGAAACCGGAAGCATTCCCTTTGAATTCTCTGCATTTTAAATATTATATTCTACTCTCTTCTTCCTTGCATGGTTTCTGAGGGTAAGTTGGATGTCTTGATTATATTTCCTCCTCTAAAGATGAAGTATTTCCCCACAAATGCTTCCTTTAGGAATTTAAATTTAGGTGTGATTAACAGTAGTTTGGATGTAATATGCCCTGAAGTATAAGTATTTTTTTCTTTGTTTTTTTTTTATGTTTTTGTCTTTTATCTGGCTTGCTGTTCTTTGAGCTTTCTGAATTTGTGAGTTGGTGTTTGACATTAATTTGGGGCATATTTGCTGA
The DNA here is from genome assembly GCF_049354715.1 of Callithrix jacchus. NCBI lineage: Eukaryota > Metazoa > Chordata > Mammalia > Primates > Cebidae > Callithrix > Callithrix jacchus. Next base: position 84,597,705 of record NC_133524.1, read on the forward strand.
CATTGTTGTTTCAAATATTTCTGTTTCTTTCTCTCTTTCTTGTTCCTTTGGTTTTCCCATTTGACTTATGCTACCCTTTTTGTAGTTGTCCCACCATTCTTAGATGTTATGTTGCTTATTTTTCAGAGTTGTTTTTCGCTTTGCTTTTTTATTTTTGGCAGTTTCTGTTGTGATATCCTCAATGTCACAGATTTTTCACAGCAATATCCAGTATACCAGCAAGCATATCAAAGGCAATCTTCATTTATCTTTGCAGTGATTCTGACCTCCAGCAATTTTGTGTTGCTTTTTCTTAGAATTTCCCATTTTTTTTTGTTTAAAACGCCCATGTCTTGTTGATTGTTATCTTCTCTATTTATTAGAGCCTTTAACATGCTAATCATAGTTATTTTAAATTCCTGGTGTGATAATTCCAAAATTTGTACCATATGAGAGTCTTGTTTGAATGCTTGATCTAGCTCTTCAAACTTTATTTTTAGACTTTAGTGCATCTTGTAATTTTTTTTCTTGATAGCAGTACAATATAAACTGGGTAACAGAATCTGATGTAAATAGGCCTTTAGTAATATGTTAATAGGGAATAGGTGAAAGGAATCATCCTACAGTCCTATAATTAAATCTCAGTCTTGTTTATATCTTTAATTTTTGTGGGTACATAGCAGATGTATTACTTATGGGGCATATGAGATATTTAGACACAGGCATGCAATGTAAAATAACCACATCTTGTAGAACAGGGCATCCATCCCCTCAAGCATTTAACCTTTTAGTTACCCACAACCCAATTATACATTTTTAGCTCTTTTAAGATATACAAGTAAGTTATTATAGACCATAGTTACCTTGTTGTGCTATCAAATAGTGATTCTTATTAATTATTTATAACTAGTTTATAGTATTTATTGACCATTTCCACCTCTCCCCTAACCAGGTCAACAACCCTTCCTAGCCTTGGGTAACTATCTTTCTACACTCTATATCCATGAATAAAATTATTTTTATTTTTAAATCCCCCAAATAAGTGATAACATGTGATGTTTGACTTTCTGGGATTGGCAAATTTCCCTTAAAATAATCATCCATTTCCATTCATGTTGTTGCATATCACTGAATCTCATCCTTTTCTATGGCTGAATAGTAATCCATTGTATATATGTAACACATTTTCTGTATCCATTAATCTGTTGATGAACACTTAGGTTGATTGCAAATCTTGGCTATTTTAAACAGTATTGTAATTAATGTGGGAGTACAGATATTTCTTCAATACATAGATTTCCTGTCTTTTGTGTATGTATTCACCAGTGAGATTGCTGGATTATATGATGGTTCTGTTTTCAGTATTTTGAGGAACCCCCAAACTGTTCTCTATAGTGGTTATACTAATTTACATTTCCACCAACAATATTCAAGGGTTCACTTTTTTCCACATCCTTGCCAGCATTTGTTATTGCCTGTATTTGGATATAATCCATTTTAAATGGGGCCCTTCATTGTACTTTTGATTAGCATTTCTCTGACGATTAATGCTGTTGATCACCTTTACATATGCCTGTTTGCCACTTTTATGTCTTCTTTTGAGAAATGTCTATTTAAATATTTTCCCCCTTTTTAAATCAGAGTATTAGAAATTTTCCTATGGAGTTGGGTTTGTGCTCCTTATAAATTTAGATTATTAATGCCTTGTCAGATGGGTAGTTTGCAAATATTTCTCCCATTTTATCCCATTGGATATTTCCCCCAAATATCCAACTCCCAAAGTGGGTTGTCTCCTCACTTTGCTGATTGGATACTTTGCTATGCAGAAATTCTTTAACTTGATGTGATCCCATTTACTCTGCTTGTCTGTGATTGTGGGGGATAACTCTAGAAAATTTTGCCCACATCAATGCCCTGGAGAATTTTCCCGATATTTTCTTGTAGTAGTTTCAGAGTTTAAGGTCTTAGATTTAAGTGTTTAATTCTATTTCATTTGATTTTCATATATAATGAGAGATAGGTGTCTAGGTTCATTCCTCTGCATCCTAGAGATTCTGGTACATTGTCTCTTTGTTTGCAATAGTTTCAAAGAACTTCTTGACTTCTGCCTTAAATTCATTATTTACCCAGAAGTCGTTCAGGAGCAGATTGTTTAATTTCCATGTAGTTTTGTGGTGTTGAGTGAGTTTCTTTATCTTGGGTTCTAATTTGATTGTGCTGTGGTCTGAGAGACTGTTATGATTTCAGTTCTACTGCATTTGCTAAGGAGTGTTTTATTTTCTATAATGTGTTCAATTTTAGAGTAAGTGCCACGTGGCAATGAGAAGAATGTATATTCTGTTGGTTTTGGGTGGAAATATTTATCAGGTTGATTTGACCCAGAACTGAGTTAAAATTCTGTGTATCTTTGTTAATTATCTGTCTCGATTATCTAATATTGACAGTGAGGTATTAAAGTCTCCCACTATTATTGTGTGGGAATCTAAGTCTCCTTGTAGGTCAAAAAGAATTTTTTTTTTATGAATCTGCATGCTTCTGTATTGGGTGCATATGTCTTTAGAATAGATAGCTCTTCTTGTTTAATTGAACCCTGTACCATTATGTAATACTTTTTTTAACTGAAGTATTAATCAACAATGTACATTTTTCTGGGGAAAAAAAGGATAGATAAACAGCCAATAGACTATAATATCTTGAGATTTTCCTGCTTCTATTTATAGTGCTTTTTTAAAAATTTTTTTATTGCATTTTAGGTTTTGGGGTACCTGTGAAGAACATGCAAGGTAGTTGCATAGGTACACACGTGGCAGTGTGATTTGCTGCCTTCCTCCCCTTCACCTATATCTGGCATTTCTCCCTTTGCTATCTCTCCCCAACTCCCCACTCCCCGCTGTCCCTCCTCTATTTCCCCCAACAGACCCCTGTGTGTAGTGCTCCCCTCCCTGTGTCCATGTGTTCTCATTGTTCAACACCCGCCTATGAGTGAGAACATGTGGTATTTCATTTTCTGTTCTTGTGTCATTTTGCTGAGAATGATGGTCTCCAGGTTCATCCATGTCCCTACAAAAGACACGAAATCATCATTTTTTATTGCTGCATAATATTCCATTGTGTATATGTGCCACATTTTCCCTGTCCAGTCTATCATCAATGGGCATTTGGGTTGATTCCAGGTCTTTGCTATTGTAAACAGTGCTGCAATGAACATTCGTGTGTGTGTGTCCTTATAGTAAAACGATTTATATTCCTTTGGATATATACCCAGTAATACTTTTTGTTGTCTTTTTTCACTTTTGTTGGTTTAAAGTCTATTTTGTCAGAAACTAAGATTTCAACCCTGCTTTTTTCTGCTATCCATTTTCTTGGTAAATTTTCCTCCATCCTTTAATTTTGAGGCTATGTATGTCTTTGTACATGAGAGGGGTCTTGTGAATACAGTATACAGATAAGTCTTTGCTCTTTATCTAAGTAGCCATTCTGTGTCTTATAATAAGACCATTTCGCCCATTTACATTTAAAGTTAATACTGTTATGTGTGAATTTGATCCTATCATCACGATGATGGCTGGCTAATCTGGCAGACCAGCAAACTTTGTTAATGCAGTTGCTTCACAGTGTTGGTCTGTGTACTTCAGCGTGTTTCTGTAGTGACTGTTAATGCTTTTTCTTTTCCATGTTTAGTGCTTCCCTCAGGAACTCTTGCAAGGCAGGCCTGGTGGAGACAAAATCCCTCCACATTTGCTTGTCTGAAAAGGATTTTATTTCCTTTTTACTTATGAAACTTAGCTTGTCCAGACATGAAATTCTGCATTGGAAATTCTTTTCCTTAAGAATGTTGAATATTGGTCCCCAGTATCTGCTGGCTTGTAGGATTTCCACTCAGAGATCTGGTGTTAGAATTTGGAGCTTTCCTTTGTAGGTGACCTAGCCTTTTTTTCTGGCTGCCCTCAACATTTTTTCCTTCATTTCAACCTTGGAGAATCTGATGATTATGTGACTTATTGGGGTTCTCTGGATTTCCTGAATTTGAATGTTGGCCTTTCTTTCTAAGTTAGGGAAATGCTCCTGGATGATATCCTGAAGTGTGTGTTGCCAACTTGGTTCCATTCTCGCCATCTCTTTTTGTATGCCAGTCACTTATAGGTTTAGTCTTTTTTACATGGTTCCAAAGTTCTCAGCAGTTTAATTCATTTCTTTTCATTTGTTTTTCTGTAATATTCTCTGCCTGCCTTATTTCAGCAAGATTCAAGATAGTCTTCAAGCTCTGATATTCTTTCTTTCTTCCACTTGGTTGATTCAACTATTGATGCACGTGTTTGCCTCCTGGAGTTCTCCTGCTATGTGTTTTTAGCTCCCTCAGGTAATTTACATTCCTCTATAAACTGACTATTCTACGTAACAGCTCCTGTAATCTCTTGTTATGGTTTTTAGCTTCTTTGCATCGGGTTACCACCCAATCTTTTAGATCAGCAAAGTTCATTATTTTACATTTATTGAAGCCTACTTTTGTCCCTTGACCGATCTCAGCTTCAGCCCAATTCTGTGCCCTTGCTGGAGAGGCGTTGTGATCATTTGGAGAAGAAGAGTTATTCTGGTTTTTTGAATTTTCAGCATTTTTACATTGGTTTTTCCTCTTCTTCGTGAATCTATCTACCTTTTATCTTTGAGGCTGTTGACCTTTGGATGGGTTTCTGTGGGGTCTTGTTTGTTGGTGGTATTGTTGCTGTTGTGCTTTTAACAGTTAGGCTCTTCTTCTGCAGGTCTGTTGCAGTTTGCTGAGGATCCACCCCAGACCCTGTTCGCTGGGTATTACCAATGGAGGTTGCAGAACAGCAAAGATTGCTGCCTGCTTTTTCCTCTGGAAGTTTCATCCCAGAGGGGCACCGACCTGATGCTAGCCTGAACTCTCCTGTATGAGGTGTCTGGTGACCCCAGTCAGGAGGCACAGGATCAGGGACCCACTTAAGGAAACAGTCTGGCTGCCCCTTCGGGGTGTGAGTGCCCTGTGCTGAGGGAAATCCCCCTTGTTCAGATTGCCTAGACTTTTCAGAGCCAGCAGGTAGGAAAGATTAAGTCCATTGAACCTGAGCCCGTGGCTGCCCCTTCCCTCAGGTGTTCTGTCCCAGGGAGATGAAAGTACTGTCTCTAAACCTCTGGCTGGAGTTGCTGAAATTCTTGCAGGGAGGTCCTGCCCAGTGAGGAGGGATGAACCTGGATCCCACCTAAAGAAGCAGTCTGGCCTTGATGTGCCACAGCACTGCTGTGCTGTGCTGTGGGGAATTCGACCCAGTACAAACCACTTAGTCTCCCTAGCAAAGGCAGGAGAAAACTGCGGACTAGAGCCGCAATAATGGCAGTCACCCCTCACCCCAGGAATTCAGTCGTCTTAGGCAGACTCCACGCTTCTGTGCTGGCCAATGGGGATTCCAAGTCAGTGGATCTTAGCTTTCAGGGTTCTGTGGAAGTGGGACCCATTCAACAAGGCTACTTGGCTTCCTGGTTTCAGCACCATTCTCGTAGATCTCCGGCCTCATTGAAGTTCTGAGAACCCCTGGAGTATGCAAAAAATCCTGCAGCTCAGGGCCTGCCCTAGGGGCCGCCAACCTCAGTGGCCACTGTGCGCCAACCTCAGTTGCACAGCTTTGTGCTTGGGATCCAAGGCCCTGGTGGCGTGGGCTTACGATGAAATCTCCTATTCCACAGGTTGCAAAAATCCATGGGAAAACTGTAGTTCCCTGAACAGATAGCACAATCCCTCACTGCCTCCTGGGTGGGAGGTCGCGTTGCCCTATGCAGTTCCTTTTCTTGCTCTCTGCAGATTGCACCAACCAGCTAGTCAGTCCCAATGAGAGAATCTGGCTACCTCAGTTGAAAATGCAGAATTCACTTGACATTTACATTCATCTCGGTGGGAGCTGCAGACTGGAGCTGTTTCTACGCAGCCATCTTGATCCCTCCCCTCTTTTTCTTACAGTTTTTGTCTTGAAATATATTTAGTCTGATTTAAGTATAGTGACTCCTGCTCTTTCTTGGTTTCCATAGGTGTGAAATGTCTTTTTCCATCTCTTTACTTTCAGTCAATGTGTGCCTTTATAGGCAAAGTGTGTTTCTTGTAGAGTCTTGTATGGGTCTTGTTTTTTCTTCTATTCAGCTAGTCAATGTGTTTTGATTGGAGAATTTATTTCATTTACAGTCAATATTATTATTTATATGTAAAGACTTACTTCTGCCTCGTCTTTGTTTCTTTCTTTTCTTCCCGTCTTCTTTTAGTGAAGGTGATTTCCTCTGGCGATATAATTTATTTTTTTTAATTTTAACTTTTTTGTATTCATTGTATGTGTTTTGGTTTCAGGTTGCCTTGAGGCTTGCAAATACCATCTTGTAACCAATTATTTTATCCTGGTAACAATTTACTACTTCATAAACAAGCAAAAAGAAAACTAATAAGACTATAAGCCTTAATGTAGTTCCCTGACTTTCTAAGTTTTATGTTTGTTTCTATTTACATTTTATTGTACTGAATATGTCTGTTGAAAATTTGTAGTTTCTGTTTTTGACTGTTTCTTAATGGAGTCTTTCTACTTAGTGTAAGAGCAGTTTACACACCACAATTTTGGTGTTATTCTGTGTCATTACCATGACCAGTAAATTTCCTACCTTCAGGTGATTATTTATTTCTCATGAATGTCCGTTTCTTTCTGATTAAGTATTCCTTTTAGCATTTCTTGTAGGAGATATTTGAAGTTGATGAAATCCCTTAGCTTTTGTTTTTCTGGGAAACTGTTTGTTTTGCTTGCATGTATGAGGGACATTTTCTTATGATATGCTATTCTAGGGTAAATATTTTATCCTTCAGCAATTTAAATATGTCATGCCACTTTCTCCTGGTCCATAATGTTTCCACCAGAATGTCTAATGTATTGCAGTTCCATTGTATGTTATCTGTTTCTTTTCTCTTGCTGCTTTTAGCAACTATTCTTTATCCTTGACTTTTGGAAGTTTGATTATTAAATGACTTAAAGTCATCTTCCTTGTGTTAAATCTTAGTGTTGCTCTGTAACCTTCTCTTTCTTGGAAATTGATATCTTTCTCTAGATTTGGGAAGTCATCTGTTATTCTTTCAGTAATCTTTCTATGTCATCTTTTTCTCTATGTCCTCTTTAAGCCCAATGACTTATATTTATACTTTTAATGCTATTTTCTAGATTCTGTAGGTATGCTTCATTAATTTTTATTCTTTTTACTTTATATCCTATGACCGTATTTTAAAATAAGCTTTCTTCAAGTTTTTCTGTGGCAATGTAGAACCATTATAGATTTGTACAATGGGTATTTACCTAATACTCCATAAAGGCAGAGATTATTACCTGTTTTGTTCGCTGCTGTACCCTTAACATGTACAAAAGTAGAAAAGTACCAAACACAATAGATTCTAAAATGAGCGTTTTTTAATATAAATTATAGAAACAGTTGTTATGAGAGAATAAAATAAATTAAAGACCAACTAGAAAGGTATTTTAATCTTTGTCTTATCAGGCTGTAGATTACCACTTTTACTTAAACTATTGTGGTATTGCTTTTAGGATGCTTTTGGAGGAAACTGTATATTCCTATGCTTGAACCAGTGAAATTGGCTAACAAGATAAAGATGTTTTCTTTTCATAAATGCTGGTAGTATTTGGTCTTCATTTAAGTAATTATAATAGAAGAGAGTAATATTGGCCACATATCTTCACCAAGTAGAATTAATAAGAGACCTTAATGAAAAAGTAAATGTTATCCCCTTATTATGCCTGAGGTTGACTGATTCATTATGACTCCACCCACCCGTGTGTGTGTGTGTGTGTGTGTGTGTGTGTGTGTGTCTTTAAAAACCTATGAGGTTACTTAGGAATAAAGCTATTCTATTTGATTGAATTTTCCGCTTAGTTAATATTAAGTTGCACAAGTTTACTGCAACTGTTATTGATGATTATTGCAGCCAACAATTACTGTTTGCTTTCTATCAAATTATGTTCTAAGCTATTTTCATAAATTGTTTTGTTTAATCTTATACAAACATTATAAGGTAGATTATTTTTTTTACATATAAAGAAACAAAATAACTATCTTACTCTGAATCCTAGGGCCCATGCCCTTTTTATATTTAACTGGTACTACCACTTTCCTTCTTTGGTAAACACAGTATGCTATAATTAAATTAAATTATGTCCTTCATGCTTTTTAGTGTTAAAATGTCCTTTCAGGAAATAATAATAACAAATTTAGTCTCATTTAGTAAATATTATTGTTTGCAAAAAGTTAGCAGTTTTGTGTTTTCTGAAACTTTTTTGGAAATTGTCTCCTCTATGAAATCTAAAAGTTTGAGAGTTGCCATAAAACAGCAAATCTCCCCTATCAATTAATAATCTTATGAAATGTAAAACCATTTCTATGAATATAAATGAACAGCATACAGATTTAGAGATATGAGAAATCAAGTAAATTTAGAAAAGTTTTCTTCCTAAAAAAAAAGAAAAATTAGTGTTTTAGGGGGTTCTTTACATATCTTTTAGAGCAGAGATCAGTTTTCTTTGACAGAGCCACACTTTGAAACTACACTTACAGTTCTTGTTAAGACCATTGGTGATAGATAGGTTAGATAATTTTATCATTTTGCATAATTAAATGTTGATATTTACTTTGATAAGTTTATTAAGCTAAACAATTTATGATTATTCCTTCCAACAAGTTCTCCTTTCTCAAATAAATTGATGTTATTCCAGCTATTTTTAATTATAATTACAAATTTTGATAGTCTCTATTGATGACACATGGGGCTTTTAGAAGTTTGATCATAAGTACAATATTAGACACATATTGGGATTCTGAAAGTCTTAGGATTACACATAGGTAAGTTAAAAAATAGAGCTTGTTTGTAAATTTTGACTGTCTGACTTTTTTTTAAACCTCAGTAATGGGTGAGAATACCAATGGAAACATTTTGTGGTTTGAGAACTTTTTTTTTCGGTTTTGGTAGGCCATAAAACCTTAGTTTTTCAAATAAATTATTCGTCTTAAGACAGCACATTCCATCCTTCCACTTAAATCAATGAGACTAGCATCTCATATTTCAAAGCTTTTGTATTTCATCACACATCATCTCTGTATAGGGAGCACTATTACATTGGAAGAAACTTGTGAGCACCCAGTCTAACTACCGTAATTAATTTTGCGGTCTTAAGCCAACTAGAGCTAATACAAGCTGTCTGACTGTTTATGATTTTAAGATTAAAATAAAAGCTTGATTCTTTATAGCCACCTGTTCTTTCACATGGATTTCTTTCATCTCATCTTTGTCACATTTCTCTTTTCTAGGGCTTACTTCTGAGTTTCACCTTGGTTTGTTTTCCAGAGTTCAGTCCAAGTTTTACCTAGACTATCTTAGTCCCTCAAGTACAAAGTATTTTGTTTGTGAGTCTCTTGTTTTTGTTCTCTGTTAAAATGAACAATAAAAAGCTGAAGCAATAAATAGATAAGTCTAACTCACAGGTATCTCTCAGAATTTCTCTCTCTCTTTTAAAATTCAAACCACAGGACTTTGGAAAGCATTCTTACAATGTTCCTCCCTCTCACTCTGGAAACTCCAGGCTTTTATTATAGCTGCTCCTAGCAGCCTTTTCAACTTCAAGATCCAGCTATTCATCAAGTTCTGTTATTGGTCTTAGCAACAGGGAAGCAAATAAAACTTTGTGACTCAAGCAAATTAAGATTTCTCTCCACTTTCTACAGAGTAGCTCATGTTTTGTACCTCCTTCTCTCAAAGAAAGGTTAGTCATTGCGTTAGATATTTTAAGTCTATGGAAGATCCACCTAAGTTTCCCAGAATTATGATAATAACTAAGATATTAGAGTTATTATTTGAATAAATTAGGATGAATAGATACCTGAGATGTTCCTATACAAGTGAGTCTTATTACAGGCAGAAGAGTGGAAGGACATTTATGACAAAGAGTGGAACCTGTGCCAAAATTTCAAGGATTCCTAAATTCAGGCACTGCTGGTAGGAATTGAAGGGGCTGTACAATACAGAGCCCTGCTCATACTAGAAAGTCCCTATAAGGTGTGAGGAACATAGGAACTTAGGTCATAGGAGAAGGAACTTCACGGTTCTATATACTGTAAATCACAGCAGGAATTCAGATGAAGTGTGGTATGATGTGATAGAAAGCATCATACTGGTTTACTTTCTGAATACTCAGTGAACTAGGTCTTATCAAAAGTTTGTATGACCAAGACCTAGAGGGCTCCAGAAAGTTACCATGGCTTCTGAGCACATACAACCCCAGAACGATCTAGGAGTGAGAGTGGAAGCTTTTGACAGCAGCACAGGCTATTAATTGAAGTGAAAGAATTGTTGGAGGTAAACCATGGCAGTCGCCATTGGTAGTCTTGAAATTATGGGCGATTTGTTATGCTTGTTATTCAGGGTGAAATTTCAGTTTCGGGAATATAAATTATTCAAGTCCATCAAATATCCACTAGGAAGAATAAGAAAATAAGGATTATATTACACAAAATGATGTACACTTTTAATAACTTTTTCACATGGTTTTGTTGTGGAAAAGCAAACTTATTTTCTGTATCACCTAGCTCAGCTAGTTTGCCCAGTGTAATACCTGTCAGGATACAGTAGACTGGGAGTTACATTTGTTTTTGTTTTGAAGAGATAAACTTGGGTATTTGGACAAGGGATTTTATAAAATAAAAATTGTTGTTTAATTTTAGAAAGGGTATTTTATTGAAGGCCAAAGGCCTTCTGAAAATTGTGTTCTCACTAGGCTTTGTTTATTTATTTTTAATCAAATGTTTATGCAACTGAATCTTTAAAATACTATGGGAAAAATGATTTTAAAAGATGAATTGTTTTGTTTTCAAAACGAAAAATGATAATTTGATATATTAATTGGATTTAGAATGCCTGACTGGAACTTAAGAGGGTATTGTTTAAGGTCAGTCAGAAATTTGAAAATGTACAGTTTACTCAATAGGTATAATAAATAATTGATAATAGCAGGTGAATATTTCATTATACTGTTACTTATCAAATTGTAAAAATATTGACACTGGATACATATTAATAAATTACTCTATTTATGTAAGTATACTTTCAGATAGATGACATTACTAAACATTATTGCTATGGTCTGAAAGTGTCCCTGCCTCCAAATTCATATGTTGAAAACTAGTCCCCAGTATAATAGCAATAAGAAGTGGAGACCTTTAAGACATGACTAGGACAAAGTCCTCATAAATGGGATTGGTAATCCTAAAGAAGAAGCCAAAAGAAGCTTGTTTGGCCCTTATACTATGTAAGAAATCAGCAAAAAGGCACCATCTTTGGAGAAAAGAACGAGTCCCTACCAGACACTGAATCAGCTTTTATCCTGTCCTTGGACGTCCCAGTCTCTAGAACTCTAAGCAATGCATTTCTGTTGTTTATAAAGTACCCAGTCTAAGGTACTTTGTTATAGGAGCCCTAATGAGTTAAGACAGTTATCTAATGAGGAATCTGAAGCAACTTCTAATAGAAAGGCAAAGAATAGTGTCAGTCAAGTTCAAATTATTTTCAAGTACTTACTCATATTTCTAGTTCTTGTGAATTTGTAGTACAAGAAGTTTCACAAAATGAGAAAGCCATCTTTGCATTTTCTGTTTTTTATACAATGAATCATCTCCTGATTTAGGTTCTTATCAACTGATAGCCTTAACTTCATTGCTATGTAAGATGATGGAAGAAATGATTTATTACATTCTGTCATTCTTTCTAGCGAAGAATAATCTCCTTTCTCAGTATCAAAGTGGCTTTCAGGCAAATCAGTCAACCATAGATGGTGTCATAAGACCATCTTCTGATGTTAATAAAGTGTTCTGTCATAAGGAGTTTTTATGTGTTATATTTATAGGCACTGAAAGAAACTATAAGAGACTTCTTTAAAACGGACTAGAGTACCTGTATGTCTTATACTATTATACTTCAAAATACCTAGCTGTAGTGTCCGTTTTTATAAATAATGAGTACTTCAATATGCCATCATATATTTCATCATACTGATTTTAGAAAATGACATAAGAAGATTTAGAAGTATTTATCCTTTGTGTTTCAAAAAATCCAACTATACTGTTTATATTTCATTAAAAGTAAACACTTGTATTTGAAAAGTATGAAGACAAAATGGTTCTATGCTCTATCACTGGCGTTTCCTTATAGATAATAAAATATATGTGTTTATTTGCATGATTCTTTTTAAAATATGCTTATATAAGACTGATATCACTTATATGAAAAGAAACAAAAATATAATAAGAAATCATTCCATGTTAGTACTTACCTCATCAAAACATTTTTTAATAATTTTGTAGAATATGTGATGGTAGGAATGTAACAGAAAAAAAGTTGAAGTGGAAAAACTCATAGTATACCACTTTCCAGAGTAATGCCAAGCTTTGTTTTAAATGCAGACACTTTTCTGGTTAGATATCCAATAAAGTTAGTAATTTAAATTATCTATGAATACTTTAAGGACAACTGTAATTCATTGCCTCCATTTGTGGTGATAAAGAAAAAATGACATTTACTATGGAATTGGAATATTTAGAAGTATGACTGAATAATGACTGATCTTAAGGTCATCATATTCAGTTTGGTGATTGAACAATGCATGCCTTAAGAGCACAGAATCAGAAGCATCAATAATCTTTTAGAAAATGTATAAGGAATTTCTTTTTCTATTATCTGCAAATCTGGTAATAGTTATTTGATTATATGTGTCAAATGTTTAATTCTGCAAGCTGAAATTTGATAGATATATTTTATGTTATTCAATAGTCTGCCCAATCATTTATTTTTATAGTTCTAAAGTGAAGGGAGAGCCATTCTGATCCTTGATTCAAAAAATAATGAAAGAGCTAAATTTGCAAAATGTTATCAAAGTAGAAGACATGAGAAATACCTCTTTTAGAATTTATAGGTATATTCTTTTGAACACAATGGCATCCATATATGGCGTAAAATATTGAGATTCAACATTTCTCTTTATTTTTCAACATCTGCAGTTTTGTTACTAAGGTCAGACAGAAAAGCTCTGGGAAGTATCTGACTGCATCTTATTCATTGAATAAAAATTTATATCTGTAAGAGAAATGTACCTACTAATGACTGAAATATAAATTTTATCTACTTTATAAGCTTAAGCAAGCATGGTGAATGTGATGCTATGTTTGGTACTATGAAATTTATAGATACTTCTATGGTGTGTTTTTTGTTAATGCACAGTTCACTAGGTTGTTTTTCATTTTAGCTTGTTTCTCCCTTTGAATACCACAAATAGTATTCTCATCCTCAGAAAATCGTCTGAAGGCAGGTTTTTTTTTATTTTTAGCCAGCTTAGACTACTTATCAGGTTATACTCATGAGTTATTTCATGCCCTTATGGCACCAAATTAGATTGCTAAAGTACAACCTTTACAATCTATCACTTTTCCAGATCTTTTAAGTGCCATTGATATCATCCTGGAAATTTCAATCACCACAGTGAGGAAGGGCTTTGGGAATTATTGATGTCTATAATACAGTCATATTTCAAGGCAACACTGTCATTTTTGTGTGGTTCCCAGTTTGTGTAGGTATTAAAGAAAATGAAATGGGAGATAAAACAGTCAAAAAGGCTTTGTAAAATCACTCAGTAGTATCCGATATTTAATTATTTTAAAGAGAACATAATTTAATACAAAACAAAGAACAAATGCCAAATGATGACATATACATAAATGAGGTTAAACACGTTTACATAAATACAAAGAATTACAAATTTATGCCACTTGTCAACTAGTTTAAAATATCAAGAAATATTCATTTGCTTATATCTAAATACGATACGCTGTTTCTGAAATGTTTTTCAATGTGCCGCCTTGCAGTCACATTTTTTTCTAGTAAATTAGCACAAACGTGATCAGACAATACAGTATTTTCTTTTCTACTAGTTAAAAATGTAATCATGAGTTCTACATTGGAGTTTAATAGAATAAATTGCAGCTATAAATAATAAAGGAGTTATAAATATAATTAATAAATGTCATTATGCTTACATAAGTCTTAAGATATTATTGACTTAGAAATGCTATCATTGAGGCAGTGCACACTTACTTAGAAATTAGAAAAATTATTGTGAAACAAAAATCCTAAAATTACTAGAATGCAGTAAATTAAAAATAGAATGCATAATGTGTTCTTGAGACAGTGGGGGGTGGGGAGGGAGGGGAGGGTGGAGAGGGATAACATGGGGAGAAATGCCAGATATAGTATGCACCTAAAGTAAAATAAATAATTTTTTTTAAAAAAGAATGATTAGATTATTTTTTTAAATCAAGTAATTCAAGTTTTTGTAAGTGAAACAATAGGTTTTGTTTTAACTGGTTGTTTTGCACCATATATATAGTTCTTAATCATTTACCACAATTGTCCTTATGGTTTCTAAATTAATTATGGTGTATCACTCCATAGACAATATAAATAATAAAATTGTCCTTCGCAAGACTCTCTCTTGAGAGGGAAAGTAATATTTTCAGTTCAGCATGACCCATCAAATATCCCCTACTCTTCAGTCCAAGGAGAGTGTTTCCCAGGAAACAGAACAGTGAAGCAAAGCAGTGCTGTGATATAAGAGCTGGAAGAAAGGCAGAAAAGCAGAAACATAATAAATCACCAACATAAGTATTTTCTTAACAATTTTACTTAAAACTATTTCTTAGGTAGAGCTAGTTACAAATACAATTGTACAAATACACACAATTTAGTAATAATTTATTATCTATATGTCTATGACTCCTTAAGGTGGCTTTTCCTCTTATCACTTGAAACCTGTTGCTAGTCCACTTGTTTTCAACTTGAAGTTTAATATTCTGCAAACTATCATAAATCCCCCTCAAACTGCTTCAATTTAATATCATCAGCAGCAAGGTCTGATCTTGGACCTTTACTCTGAACTGACTATTCCCCTTTCCATACGTTTCCTCCAGTCTCCATCTTCATTTATTTATTTATCTATCATATCAGGAGCTCTAATTTATACTCATTTGGCAGTTTTTGTAGTGCCTTCTTGGACTTAATAGCAATGACAATAAGAGACACTGACTGACATGCATTTACTGAGCATTTATCCCATGACAAGAATTGTACTAAACACGTGTATGTATATCATTATTATCTACACTTTACTGTTGAAGGAATTAGGCACAAAAATGTTAACCAACCTTCTGTGTCATAAATGATAGAGCTGTACCTCAAATTTAGAGCCTAAAAAGCTTCAGAAATAGACTATACTGCCTCTAATGTAGTAGACACTTTTCCTTCTTCCAGCAAGCATGAATGGACAAGCATGAATGGAATAGTCCTCTACTGGGTAATGGACTGAGAGGAAACAAAATATAGATCTATCATCTGACAAAAAAAAAATGCTAAGATTGCAAGAGCAAAGCTATCTCCTTAAACTAAACTGATCTTCCTGACCCCCAATGTGGTAGGTGGCAAGATTTTAAAATAATAATATTAAGAAAAATATTTAATTTCTTGAGTTAATATATATCAGTATTCCTCAGTTAAGCCTTTTCTTTAAGCTATCAACATTTTTTCTATAAATTTTTACTCTTTCAATATTCCCTTCTTGTATGAATATCTCCATAAGAAAGCACCTAGGTAAATGGTGGTAGTAGGGTGCTTACATGACTTCATGGCAATGGCGATGTGTATGTATATGGGGATTCTGCATCTTTGATACAGACCTAGCTATTGAGTAGCTGATTTGGCATAGTGTCTGGATTATTGGCCTGACCTCACTTCCACCCCTAGTCTAAAGCATCTGTATCAGGGGACTGACACAGGCTTCTGATTAATATTTTACTAATACTTTCTACACTTCTGTGTTTCTCATTAGAGATGGGAGATCTCTGCATGCCACGTGTAGGGCTTTCTGAATCAAAAGCATTGTTTCAGGTTCATTTATCTATCTTTGCTAAAATTGTGTCATCACTAATGCTGCCCCACCACTACAACTGCACACTCGGTCAGTGGTATATTCTTAGGATTCTAAATAGGGTGTGAGTCAAAAGCCCTACTATGTCCTATGTTCTGAAGGGTGAACCTATGATTCCAACACCTGCTTATGTAACCACAGAATATGTATATATTCCTACAGTTATTTGAATCAGGAGTTTCCCTTTCTTGTTTCTTGGTAGACTGCTGCTGGGTCATATTCTTCTCTTTCCAGAGGTAATTTTATAATGTACATTGCCCTGGAACAAAGTGGCAAATTTTATACAATGAGAGAAAACACAATTGGAGAAATATTTCTAAGAATATTCTATGAAATTACTCTAAATATGCCACATTATGTAAACTTCTAATTTCTTTCACTTAGCATAGTAATTTTTGTATTATTTAAAAGTTTTGTGACTTTCATTGAATACCTGATATTAAATCAGTTGATTTAACTCTAGTTTAGTAACCTTATTTATTTATTCTTATTGTTAAACATTTCACTTGTAACCTTTCATCTTTTTTATTGTAGCCTTTCTTACAGGTGTGAGGTGATATCTCATTAAGATTGATTTAGTCATTCCACAATGTAAACATATATCAAAACATCACATATTACCACATAAATGTATGCAATTATTATTTGCCAATTAAAAAAAAGAAATTCAAAAAAGAATTCAATTCCTACTGTTTCTTAAAAATAACATTGCAGTAGTAAATATGTTTTTCTCTGCAGTTAAAATTGTTTCCATAGGATAGATTGTCGAGTGTAACAGACCAAAAAATATGAATATTCTCTTTAAAAACATATTCTTCTTTTTGTTTTCTCAAACTACAATTGGCAAATAATTGTCTGAAGTTAAGGATACGAGAGGATTTGTTATATGTGTATATTGCGAAATTATTATCCCAATCAAGTTATTTAACACATCTGTCACTTCACCTGATCACCCTTATTTGTGTGTGTGTATGTGTGTGTGTGTAAGATTCACTATCTTAGCAAATTTCAAATATACAATACAGTACTGTTAACTATAGTCACCATGTTGTACATTATATCCTCAGAATTATTTTTCTTACAACTAAATGTCTGGACCCTTTGACAACATCTTCTCATTTTCCCCACTCTCAAGCCCATGGCAATTAATATTCTACTCTCTGATTTCTGATTCTATGATTTTATTTGTTTTTGTTTTTGAGGCAGGTTCTCTGCTTTGTTGCCTGGGCTGGAGTGCAGTGGCGTGATCATGGCTCACTGCAGCTTAGACTTCCCTGGCTCAAATGATTCTCTTCCATCACCCTCATGAGTAGCTGTGGCTACGTGGAGGCACCAGCACTTCCAGCGAACTTTTTTTTTTTAATAGAGACAGGTTATAGTCATGTTGCCTGGGACAGTCTGAAACTCCTGGGCTCAAGTGATCCACCTTCCTCAACCTCCGAAAGTGATGAGACTACAGGTGTGAACCTCTGTGACCAGCTAATCTCATCTTTTTTAGACTTCACCTATAAGTAAGATCACACAACATTTTTTGTTCTCTGGCTTATGTATTTAACTTACCATAATTCCTTCAAGGTTTATCCATATTGTTGCAAATGGAAGAATATTCCCATTTTTTATGACTGGGTAATATTTTATTGTATTTCTATACACCACAATTTCTTAATCTAGTCATCTTTCAGTAGACACATAGGTTGTTTCCACATCTTGGATATTGTGAATAACAACACTGCAATGAACGTTGAGTGTCGACACCTCTTCGAC
Source organism: Callithrix jacchus (assembly GCF_049354715.1). NCBI lineage: Eukaryota > Metazoa > Chordata > Mammalia > Primates > Cebidae > Callithrix > Callithrix jacchus. The sequence goes on from NC_133524.1 coordinate 84,615,518, forward strand.
ATACTGGTTTTTATATCAGTTGGATACATACTCAGAAATGGGATTGATGGTTCAAATGGTAGTTCTATTTTAAAATTTTTGAGGAACCTATATCTTGTTATCTATACTGGTTGTACCAATTTGCAAATCCTCCAACCTTGCACAAGGGTACTCTTTTCACTGCATCCTGGCCAATACCCTTTTCTGTTTGACAAGACAATTCTCTCTTGCTTGTTTTATAAAAGTCATCCTAACAGGTATAAGGTGATGTCTCATTGTGGTTTTTATTTGAAATTTTCTTATGATTAGTGATGTTAAGCATTTTTATATGCTTATTGGCCATTTGTGTATCTTCCTGGAGAAAAGTCCAAAGAATCAGATCCTTTGCTTATTTTTTAATTGGATTTTGTTCTTTGCTATTTAGTTGTACAAGTTTCTTTTATATTTTGGATATTACCACTTATCAGATATATGGCTGGCAAATATTTTCTCCCACTTCATATTTTCATTTTGTTTATTATTGCTTTTGTTTATTATTTTGTTCGTTATTTTCTTTTCTGTGCAGAGCCTTTTAATTTGATGTAGGCCCACTTACTTACTTTTGCTTTTTTTCATTTGCTTTTGGTGTTATATTAAAAATAGTCATTACACAAACCAATGTCAAAGAGCTTTTTCTTTATATTTTTTTCTAGAAATTTTACAGTTTCAGGTCTTACATTTAAGTCTTGAATCTGTTACAAGTTAGTATTTGTGAGTGCTGTAAAATATGGACTAAATCTCAGTGTTTTTCATGTGCATATTCTGTTCTCAAAAGACCATTTATTGAAAAGACCGTCATTTCTCCATTATGTATTCTTAACATTTGTGTCAGTATTAGTTGATTGTGTACACAAGAGTTTATTTCAAATCTGTTCCCATGTGCTTGTTTTAAACCAGTATCATACTATTTTGATTGCTATAGCTTTGTAATATAGTTTGAAATCAGAAAGCATGGAAAGCATGATGTCACTAGGATATTCTTTTTTCAAGACGGTTTTGGCAATTTGAGGTCTTTGTGGTTTTCTATGAATTTTAAGATTGATTTTTCTATTCTTTGAAAAATGTCATTCTCTATTATAATTCTAATAAGTATTATGTTGAATCTACAGATCACTTGGATAGCATGGACTTTTTAAATATATTGATTTTTCTCATCCATGAACCCAGGATAGTTTCATTTATTTAGGTTTTCTTCAAATTCTTTCATCAATGTCTTACAGTTTTCAATGTAAATAACTTTTAATTCCTTTGTTAAACTTATTCTTACATATTTTATTTTTTGATGCTTTGTCAATGACATTGGTTTCTTTATTTCTTTTCCAGAGAGTTTGTTGCTAATCTATAGAAAGTCAACTAATTTTTGTATGTTGATTTTCTGTCCTGCAACTTTAGTAAATTTGGCATTAGCTCTAACAATGTTTCGGTGGAGTCTTTAAGGAGATGTGTGTGTGTGCGCACGCGCATGTGTATTAAGAATTAGTTTGGTTATGTGATATGATGCAAGGAACAAGTTCATCTCCCAATGCTTACCACCACCATTACATCATTACCCTGACAATCAACCAGTCGCACCAACATGTTTATACTATTTGAAATGCCACTGTCATTGCATATTAATTGTTATTTAGTCTTCAGTTTATTTGATAGCTTCTTATTTCACTATACACAATGTATTGATTCAGAGTTTAGTTTCTGGAGTCACACAGGCTATCACGTTCTAGCTGTGTGCTTTTAGAGGTACTTACCCATTTTGTGTCTCAGTATCTTTATTCATAAAATTTGGATAATAATAATGATTACTTTCTAGGTGTAAGGTAGGATTAAGTGAGATAATATATGTTGAGTGGTTTAAATGAAATACTATGTGAAAACTATCTGAAACAGGGCCTGACATAGAATGAATAATCAATTTAATTCTAGCAACCAATTTACCTATCCATTTATATGCCAAATTACACGTTTTTAATTTTAATAATTTTAAAACACATTCCGATAAATGATGTATTATTCTCACACTATCTTTCCTAAAGTATTTTTGACTACTTTTGCCTGGTTACTCTACCTGATGAACTTTAGTTGTGACCATGTGTTTTAAAAGTCTCATCTTTACATTATTTTGTTCATTAGAATTGAATAATATTTGTTATTTATTTTGCACATTTTTATTTTTCAAGTATTCAATGTATTTCAGTAAAGGTTAATTGTTGCTTCATAGAAGACCTCACATTTCATGTAGCAGTTATGTCACTGTGTTTTCTCTATTAAATTCATATATGGAATCTTATTTCTTAAATTATATTTTCTACTTGTTTGAACCAGTCAATAAAGAATGAAATCCTAGCTCTACCACTTTCTAGCTGTGTAAACTGGAGCAAATTACCCATTCGTCCTATGCTTTGTTCTCTCAGATGTAAAGTGGCAGATCTATCAGGACCTATACTACAGAATTATTATAAGAATGATTATGTTAATTTATTCAAATTATCATATTGACTTTTCATCTGGTTCTCTTGAATTTTCTCTGTAGTAATTATATTTCCTGCCACAAATAAATGTGTTCCTCACTTCTCATGCTTCTTTTTTCTTTTACATGCTTTACACTAATACTAGAATGTTCAAAATAGTTTAAGTAATAATATTAATGACGTAGACTTATGTCTTCTTTATTTTAATATGATCACAGTGAATCTTGATCATGTCTGTTTGAGAGAGATGTGATTTATCATACAGAAAAAAACATGCTTCCATTTCTATTTTATTATGGGTTTTTATCAGAAATTGATAGTTCATTTTCTCAAATACCATTTCAACATTCAGAAGAAAATTGCATGTGTGCATGCAGCTGTGTGCAACAGCATTTGGTCTATTAAGGAAAGCAATTATAATAACAGATTGCTTTTGAACCATCCTCACATTTATGGAGCAAATTGTGTTTGATCATAGAGTATGATTATTTTAATGCACTTATGAATTTCATTACTTAACAATTAAGGGTATTGTGTCCACCTCCATAAATCACTTTGGTTTTTAGATTTCATAATTGTACTTTCTTTGTCAGATTTTTGCATTAAGGTAGTGTATTTGCCTCACAAATGAAATAGAAATTTTCCTTGTTTATCCTCTGAAAGAAACTAAAATACATTCGAATCATTAGCCCCTGTGGTTTTGAGGGAACTCACCTATAAAGTCAACTGTATTTCAAGTATTTTGGAGTAGTATTTTCTTGACAAGTTTTAGCAGTGTCTTTTGTTGTTATGTTTATTTTTATGCAATTTGGGTTAAGACAGCTTCTTATAAAACTCATGTACTAAATGTAAAATCTATTAAATTAAGTTTATTCTTTGGATTCTTTTAAATATCCCCTGTATCTATAGTTATAGCCTCTCTTGAATTCCTAATATTGGTGATCATGTATCCCCATATCAGGAGACAAAATATTAGACTATATGCCAGGTCTTGGTGGTCTTCAGGGATTTAGATGGCCACCGTAAAATGCGGCTGAAAATATTAGGATCAAAGGTGCCGGAGTCTACTGACAAGATATGCCTTTCTCTTCCTCCACATCAACAAATACATACATCTACATGTCCCCTGGTGCGTTACTTAGGTTTTTGTGAGCTGGCAGAAAGATACCTAACTAGAAATGAGGGCCTGGCGTTTTTCCTGAATCCTGACATTCCAATAGTGGAGAGACATGACCAGAAAGTAAAAGACATGTTTGTTTTCTGGGATCCTGTTCTGTCTTCCTCTTTGTAGTTAGCTGCTTTCTGACAGGACTTGCCTTGGGTGACATAAGCTAATTCCAAAGATAACAGCATGGCTATAAAAAGTCTTTTCCTATGTTCTTATTTTGTGACCTCCCCCTTTAAATTTTAATTACACTAATACAATCAAAATAGGTATGTTTCTACATGACATCAGTCTTCTGAATAAAACCTAAGTAACAGCAATTTGAAATGTTTGCCATTTTTATCCAAAATTTGCCTGATTCTATGTTTTCACTATGATATTTTTCCTCACATTGACACAATGCTACAAAGCATTTTCTGATATGTTTATTCTCCTTGCATTTGGGCCCTGCTACCAAGTATACACATTGTTTTTCTTCAGTGAAATAGATCATGCGAAAAGAAGTGCTTTATTTCTTGCTGCAATTAATAATGGTTATTACAACTGGTGTTTCTAGTACTTTTTAGAATCTTCAAGCATATATAGATATCACAAATGTGTAAAAAAATTTAATATACTTAATAGAAAAGCTAAAAATTTGTTTCATGATAAGTTTTTCAAATATGTTTTACAATGTTAATTCAGCAGTAAATGAAAATCTTTTGCTAAGAGTGGTTTACCGCAGTACCTATTTCAGAATAATTTTTTAATCAAAGAAAATGTTTTAGCGCCCTCTAGTGGCACACTGTGTAATTTAGCGTTAAGTAAAAGACCTACTGCTTGTAATAAATTAAACTGACAGGTTATGCATAAGAATAATTTATCTTACTGTAAAAATACGGCAATATTTTCCAGTATATGAAGAAATACTACAAGCATGTGTGCTTCGCAGCCTGCCATTGTTTTCTATTTACCTTTGTGAGATTTATCTAGCATTTAGTAGTCTACTGAAGCATACCTTTAATAACATTTGATATTTTTTATATTTTAAAATATTCTGACAGTTCAAATTGTTGACTTTTATATTTCTGATATGTAAGCTAACCATTGGTACCTAATATTTGTGAAACAAATGGATTTTTTTAATACTGCTATTTCTTTCCCAAAGTCAGAAGTGACTACATTGCAATTTAGCTATGTAAGTTCCTGGCATTAACCACATTGCAAGGTTAAAGATACAGTTCTCCAGATTTCCACTTTCTGACCAAAGCTTCTGATCCTAGCTGCAAGCAATTATGTAATCACCCAACTTCCTGCATGCTGCATAGGCAAAACCAATTCACCAAGAACATGCTATCACAGTTAAAAGAAAAAAAAAGGGTTTAGTTAATGTCAAGCTAGCCATGCAGTAGATTGAGATATTACTCAAGTCTCTCTTTCTGAGAACTCCGAGGCTAGGGATTTGTAAATAATTTGGTAGGCAGGGATCCAGGGTAAGCGTGCTGCCAATTGCTTGAGAATAAAATAATAGGGGTGTGGAAAACAGTCTTCATGTGCTGAGCCCACCTCTGGATATGGGTCGCGTGACTGCTTGAGTCATGAGTCACAGATCCGGGTGGGATCAGTTGGTTGCCAGAATACCAAAATCTGAAAAACATCACAAAAGACCAATCTTAGGTTCTATAATAGTGATGTTATCTATAGGAGCAATTAAGGACGTCACAAAATTTTGTGACCTCTGATGACAAGACTCCTGAGTAGTAAGGGATTATAAAAACTATGCCTACATTTTAGCAGAATTCAGGCCTTTCCTAGAATTCAAATCTCTTGCCCTTTTGTTAGTTTTACAAAGGGAGTTTCAGTCCCCCAAAAAACCAGTATTAGTTTTAGGGAGAGACTAATTATCCTTGCTTTAAAGTTAAACTATAATCTAAAGTTTCCCATGATTAACTTGGCATACACCCAGGAATGAGTAAAGACAGCCAGTCTGTGAGGCTCGAAGCAAGATGGAGTCAGCCATATGAGATTTCTCACTGTCACAACCTTTGAAAAGATGGTTTTAATTCCAGGACATGACAAAGTTGGAGAAAGAAAGGGTTCACACAAAACCACCCTCACTTCTGACATCATGTGTAAGTTTGGAGGTTTCCCAATCCATTCTCAGGTTTGCTAATTCAGTAGAAAGACTCACAGAATTCACTGAAAATTATTATACTCACAGTTATAGTTTGCTGAGGGCAAGAGTACAGAAAATTGGCCAAAGTGAGAGAAACATCGGACAACATCTGGAAGGGTTTCACGTGCAAAGCTTCCATTGTTCTCAGGATGTGTTACTTTCCTGTCATTAATGTGTGAGAATACACACTGAATATGTCAACCAAAAGGCACACCTAAACTTTGGTGTCCAGAATTTTTATTGAGACTTCAGTAAGCAAGCATTACTGATAGAATGATTACTCCTGTGTTTGAAGTTAATCGCTAACCTCTGTAACTTCTAGAGGTCTTGCTGTTATCATGTGGTTGGAGAGACCCACTACGAGTCACCTCATTTGCATAAACCATCAGGTATGCTTCAAGGGGCCCCAAATAAATAACAAAGGCATTCCTATGTCTTGGTCTATTCTATTTTTTTTTTGAGACAGAATCTCACTCTGTCGCCAGGCTCCAGGCTGGAGTGCAGTGGCACAATCTCGGCTCACTGCAATCTCCGCTTCCTGGGTTCAAAAAATTCTCCTGCCTCAGCCTCCTGAGTAGCTGGGGCTATAGGCATGCACCACCACACCCCGCTAATTTTTGTAGTTTTAGTAGAGACGGAGTTTCACCATGTTGACCAGGGTGGTCTCGATCTCTTGACCTCGTGATCCACCCGCCTCGGCCTCCCAAAGTGCTGGGATTACAGGCATGAGCCACCGCGCCTGGCCATGTCTTGGTCTATTCTAAGTATTTGGAGGTTATCTCCCAGGTCCCAGGGACAAAGGCCAGCATACTCTTTGGAAAAAACCATAAAAGAAATAACAGAATTGAGAAAAACCAAGGGGAAGAACTATTTGCTTCCTCTATATAAGACACTTTCATGAATGAAGTTCATTATTGACACTTTCCACTAAGTATTTTCTTCTAAGAAAAAAATGGGATACATGTGCAGAACGTGCAGGTTTGGTATGTAGGTGTATGTGTGCCATAGTGGTTTGCTGTACCTATTGACCAATCCTCTAGGTTCTCTTTCCTCATCCCCCACCGCACAACAGGCCCTGGTGTGTGTTGTTCTCCTCTCTGTGTCCATGTGTTTTCATCATTCAACTCCCACTTATGACTGAGAACATGCAGTTTTTGGTTTTCTTTTTCTAGTTAGATTGCTGAGTATGATGGCTTCCAGCTTCATCTATGTCCCTGAAAAGGATATGATCTCATTCCTTTTTATGGCTGCACAGTATTCCATGGTGTGAATGTACAACATTTTTTAATCCATTCTGTCATTGATGGGCATTTGGGTTGGTTCCATGTCTTTGCTATTGTAAATAGTGCTGCAATAAACATACATGTGCATGTGTCTTTATGGTAGAATTACTTATATTCCTTTTGGTATATACCCAGTAATGGGATTGCTGGGTCAAATGGTATTTCTGGTTCTAGATCCTTGAGGAATCACCACACTGTCTTCCACAATGGTTGAATTAATTTACATTCCCACCAACAGTGTAAAAGCATTCCTATTTCTCCACAGCCTCACCAGTATCTATTATTTCCTGACATTTTAATAATCACCATTCTGATTGGAATGAGATGGTATCTCATTGTGGTTGTGATTTGCATTTATCTGATGATCAGTGATGTTGAGCTTTTTTCATGTTTGTTGGACAGATAAATGTCGTCTTTAGAGAAGTGTCTGTACATATACTTTGCCCACATTTTGATGGAGTTGTTTTCTTTTCTTTTCTTTTTCTTGTAAATTTGTTTAAGTTCCTTTTGCATTCTGAATATTAGATCTTTGTCAGATGAGTAGATTGCAAACATTTTCTCTCATTCTGTAGGTTGCCTGTTTGCTCTGATGATAGTTTTCTTTTGCTTGCAGAGCTCTTTAGTTTAATTAGATCCCATTTGTCAATTCTGGCTTTTGCTGCAATTGCTTTTGGCATTTTTGTCATGAAGTCTTTTCCCATGCCTATATACTGAATGGTATTGCCTAGGTCTTTTGCTAGAGTTTTTATGGTTTTGGGTTTTACATTAAAGTCTTTAATCCATCTTGAATTAATTATTGTATAAGGTGTAAGGAAGGGGTCCAGTTTTGGTTTTCTGCATATTGCCAGCCAGTTTCCCCAGCACCATTTATTAAATAGGAAATCCTTTTCCTCTTGCTTGTTTTTGTCAAATTTGTTGAAGATCAGATAATTGGAGATGTGTGGTGCTATTTCTGAGGTCTCTGTTCTGCTCCATTGGTCTATATGTCTGTTTTGGTACTGGCACTATGCTGTTTTGGTTACTGTAGCTTTATAGTATAGTTTGAAGTCAGGTAGCCTGATGCCTCCAGCTTTGTTCTTTTTGTTTAAGATTGTCTTTACTATATGGGGTCTTCTTTGATTCCATATGAAATTTTAATGTTTATTTCTAATTCTGTGAAGAGAATCAATGGTAGTTTAATGGGAATAGCATTGAATCCATAAATTACTTTGTGCAGTATGGCCATTTTCATTCTTCCTATCAATGAAGATGAAATGCTTTTCCAATTGTTTGCATCCCCTCTTATTTCCTTGAGCAGTGGTTTGTAGTTCTCTTTAAAGTGGTCCTTCATATCCCTTGTTAGCTGTATTCATATGTATTTTATTCTCTTTGTAGCTATTGTCAATGGGAGTTTATTTATGATTTTGCTCTCTGCTTGTCTATTGTTGGTGTAAAGGAATGCTTGTGATTTTGGCACATTGATTTTGCATCCTGAGAGTTTGCTTAAGTTACTTATCAGCTTATGGAGTTTGGGGGCTGGGATGATAATAGTGTTTTCTAAATATAAAATCATGTCATATGCAAACAGAGAAAACATGACTTTCTCTCTTCCTATTTGAATTCCCTTTCTTTCTTTCTCATGTCTGATTGCCTGGCCAGAACTTCCAATACGATGTTGAATAGGAGTAGTGAGAGAAGGCATCGTTGTCTTGTGTTGGTTTTCAAATGGAATGCTCCCAGCTTTTGCCCATTCAGTGTGATATTGGCTGTGGGTTTGTCATAAGTAGCTCTTATTATTTTTAGGTATGTTCCATCAATACCTAGTTTATTCAGAGTTTTTAACATGAAGGGATGTTGGATTTTATCAAAGGCCTTTTCTGCATCTATGGAGATAATCATATGGTTTTTGTCTTTGGTTCTGTTTGTGTGATAGATTACATTTATTGATTTGCATATGTTGAACCAGCCTAGCATCCTAGTGATAAAGCCGATTTGATCATGGTGGATAAGCTTTTTGATGTTTTGCTGGATTTGGTTTGCCAATATTTTATTGAGGATTTTTGCATAGATATTCACCTTGGATATTGACCTGAAATTAACTTTTTGTGTTGTGTCTCTGCCAAGTTTTGGTATCAGGATGATGCTATCCTCTTTTTTGAGGGGTCCCCCTTTTTGATTGTTTGGAATAGTTTAAGAAGGAATGGTACCAGCTCCGTTTTGTATTTTTGGTAGAATTTGGCTGTGAATCTGTCTGTTTCTTGGCTTTTGTTGGTTAGCAGGCTATTAATTGCTGCCTTAATATCAGAACTTGTTGGTCTATTCTGGGATTCAACTTCTTCCTGGTTTAGTCTTGGGAGGGTGTATGTGTCCAGGAATGTATCCATTTCTTCTAGATTTATAGTGTTTATAAATATTTTTAGTGTTTATAGAGCTGGCATTAGTGGACATAATTTTCTAGGCATTCACATTCACTCTCCACTCACTCATTAACTCACCCAGAGCAACTTCCAGTCCCACAAGCTTCGTGGATGGTAAGTGCCTATAATGTGTACCATTATCTTTGTTATACTATATTGTTAGGAATCTTTTATGTGTTTAGATATGTTTATATACAAAAATACTAACCATTGTGTTGCAAAAGCCTACAGTATTCAGTGAAGTAACATGCTGTATAGGTTTGTAGCCTAGGAGCAATAGGCTATACCGTATATATGTGTTTGTATATATATATATATATATATATATATATATATATATATATATGCACTGTATATATGTAGCCATATAGTAGGCAATAGATCATTTAGATTTCTGAAGTACACTCTATCAAGTTTGCACAAAGATGACATTGCTGATGATACATTTCTTAGAACATATTTCCATATTAAGTGATACGTGACCATATATGCACCCATAAAACAATCACTACCATCAAGGGAATGAACATCTCATCGCCCCTAAAAGGCGCCTACTGTCACTTTATAAGCCCTCACTCACATCCCTATTTGTACCACCCACCCCAGAAAATAACTGAACTCCTTCCTATCATCATAGGTTAGATTGTGTTTTGTAAAAATTTTTATATAAACAGAATCATACAATGTGTACTCCATTTTGTCTGGCCTCTTTCATTCAGCAAAATTATTCTCAGATTAATCTGTTGTTGAATGTTTAATTTATTTTTATCCCTGAAGAGTATTCCACTGTGTGAATATACAAAAGTGTGTTTATCCATTTCCCTGCCAATGAATATGTAGATCAGTTCTGGTTTTTGACTGCTGTAAATAAAGTCGTCATGAATATTCATGGACAAGTCTTTGTGCGGTCATATGTTATAATTTCTCTTGGGCAAACAACTAGGAGTGGAATGACTGGGTCACAGGATAGATGAATGCTTCAGTTTGTGAGAAACTTCAAATAGCTTTCCTAAGCAATTGTATCACTTGATATTCCCACCATCAGTGTATGAATGTTCAACTTGCTTCATAAAAGGATTACTTTTAAATTCAGGCTTCCACTGGGAAATTATTTTTACAACCAAAAGGAGGAGAGTGAAATTCATTTATTTAGAATATGAATTCTGTTGTTGATTGTTGGAGTGTTCTATAAATGTTCATTGCATGCTGTTGTTGAAGCTCTCATTCAAGTCTACAATAAGCTTACTTATTTTTAATTTTGGTTCTATCAATTATTGAGAAAGGGTTATTGATATCTTTAACTACGATTGCTAGTTTGTCTATTTTTCTATGCAGTTCGTATTCGTTTTCTATTGCTGCCATAACATTACCACATACTTTAAAGGCTTCAAAAACAACACAAATGTGTTATCTCATTGTTCTGTATATCAGTATTCCAGTTTGGCTTGTCAAGTTTTTCTGCTCTAGGTTTCACAATGTGGAAATAATGTTGTTAATCAAATAGGGCTTTTTTGGGAGGTTTTAGGGGGAAAAAATCACCTGAAGACTATTTAGTTTGTTAGCTAAATTTAATTCCTTGTGTTTGTAGAACTAGGTTCCCAAATTTCTTGCTGGCTTTCTGCAAAGAACTATTTTTTTTCTACCCAGAGCTCACCCATACTCCTTATGTTTTCCAGGTTACCTCCCCTGGCAATGGTAGGTCAAATCTCTCTCTTAATTTGAATGTATCCAAATTCCTTTTCTGTCTCATCTCTCAGACTGGTTTTTCATCTTTTTACACTGCTTCTAAGAGCTCACATAATTTCACTGAGCTCAGCTGGATAATCCAATAATATCCCCGTTTCAGCAGATTAATAATCTCAGTTTCATTTATAACATTACCTATATTAGTGTTTGGCTAATTAACCAAATGTTTATTAGGCCCTCTGAAGCTTTCCCACAACTCATGGATACCCTGTTTGATTGAGCTTTTTGATCTGTGTTTAATGTTGAATAGGCTCATTGCTGTGTCTTCAAGTTCACCAATCTTTGGCAATACTAAATCTAATGTAATTTTCATCTTATAAATTCCGATTTTTATCTGTAAAAGTTAGATTTGGATCGTTTTCTATTTTCCAGGTGTTAATCTATTCTGTCATTCTTGAGTTGCTATAAAGAAATACCTGAGGCTGGGCAATTTATAAAAAAAGAGTTTTAAATGTCTCACAGTTGTGCAGGCTGTACAGGAAGCATATTGCTGACATATGCTTCTGGTGAGGACTTCTGAAAACATAAAATCATGGCAAAAGGTAAAGGGGAGCCAGCACATCACATGGCAAGATGAGGAACAAGAGAGTGAGGAGCAGGGAAGGTCCATCACTTTTAAACAACTACATTTCATGTGAACTCAGTGATAACTCACTTATCACCAAGGGAACAGGGCTAAATCATTCATGGGGGATCTGTCCCCATAATCCAATCACCTAGCACCAGGCCCCACATCCGACAGTGGGAATCACATTTTCACATGAGATTTGAAGAGGACAAACATCCAAACTATATCAGTCCATGTAACATGTTCAATCTTTCCTCTACCCCACTGAGTGCTAATTATTTTTGTATTTCTATAAGTTTACTTGAGGTTTGCTCTATGCTGCAGTTAGGTTACTTGGAAAAGTTTGATACTTTTGTATCTTGCTTAGAAAACATTAGTTCCAGAAGGAAGCTAACCTAGAGCTATTTATTCATTACTACTAAGAAGACACCTTCTTCTAGACTTTGATCGCACAAATCCATGGCTGGGCTCAGCTTTAAAAAGTCTTACTTGAGATTCCCCCTGTGGAACAAAGTTTCATCAAAGCCAATCTAAAAGCCTATGTAAAAGTATTCTTTCTGCACTACACACAAATAATTAGGCCAAGTATAATAAAGCAAACCAGTCCTACCATTTCTCATCTTTAGTAAAAATGGGAAACTGGAGAGAGAAAAAAATTATGTTTCAAAAGTACAGCAAACCTGTCGTTAGATTCCAGTCATGCCTAGCGTTTTATTTAATTTTTATTATTTTCTACAGATTGGACAAAATTCTGATTTTTCTTGGCTACAAATCTTCAAAATAATGTTTTCAATTTCTTTCTTCTTTTTTTTTTCCCATTTTTCCTAATTTGGAGTCACTGGAAACTAAGCTGTGCTTTCTTAAAATCCTGAGAACTGAAGGCAGACAACTTAAACTTCAGAAGAAAATAACAGCAACGCATTTACATACATAAGCCACTTTCATATCTGCTTACTAATGTACGGACCTCAGAGTAATGTGGCCTCTATCAATTTTTCCAAGATTGTTTTTTTGCTCGTTGTTGTTTTTTTCTCTATTCCTCCTCCCTATTTTATCTTCACAGGACATGAGACCTCGCAAGTTGCTAAGGATAAGCTTTTGGGACCTACCCGTCTAGGAATAAACCATCATGGCCATGAGAGATCAGACGAAACCTGAGACCAGAGACTTGTTTTCTTGTACAATGCTTTCTCCAAAAACTTTTTTAAATGAAAAGGGAGGAAATGGGAAAGGAAAATAGCTCTGACTCCCAAAATCACTAAGGAAAACTCAGGCTGGAAACTGCTTAGGGCAAACCTACCTCCCATTCTATTCAAAGTCACCCCTCTGCTCTCTAAGACATCTGATTGCCTCCTTTGGAAAGGCTAATCAGAAACTCAAAAGAATGTATCTGTTTGTGTATCACCTATCTGTGACCTGCAAGCTCCCTCCCTGGAAGTCTTCCTGTCTTTGCTTCAAGTGGTCTCTCCTTTTCAGACTGTACCAATGTACATTTTATATATATTGATTGATGTCTCATGTCTCCCTAAAATGTATAAAACCAAGCTTTGCCCTGACCACCTTGGGCACGTCGTCAGCACTTCCTGAGGTTGTGTCACGGGCACATCCTCATCATTTGCAAAATAAGCTTTCTAAATTAATTGAGAACCTGTCTCAGATTTTGAGGGTTTAGAGTAGAATATGTTCACCAGACGTATTATTTAAGGTAAAAGTTTTCTTCCTTCAGCACTTTAAATATGCAATGCCTCTCTCTCCTGGCCTATAACGTTTTTATTAGCAAGTCTGCTGCCAGATGTATCGGAACGCCATGGTTATGTTATTTGCTGATTTTATTTTGCTGTTTTTAGTGTCCTTTCTTTAGCCTGGACTTTTTGGAGTCTGATTATTAAATGCCTTTATGTATTTTTCTTTGGGTTAAATATGCTTGGTGTTCTATAATCATCTTATACTTGAATATTGCTATCTTTCTGTATGTTTGCGATGTTCTCCTGTTTTATTTTTTGAATAATTTTTCTACTCCCATCTCTTTCTCTACCTCCTGTTTAAGGTGAATAATTCTCTAGATTTGCCCTTTTGAGGCTATTTTCTAAATCTTGTCATTGTGCTTCACTTTTTATTCTTTTTGTTTTGTCTTCCCTGATTGTGTATTTTCCAATAGCCTGTCTTTAAGCTCATGATTTTTTTCTTCTCCTTGATCAATTCTGCCATTAAAGGACTCTGATGCATTCTTCATTATGTCAATTTCATTTTGAATATCAGAATATCTGCTTGATTCTTTCAAATTATTTCAGTGTTTTTGTTAAGTTTATCTGAGCAAATTCTGAATTTCTCTGTGTTATTTTGAATTTATTTGAGTTTCCTCAAAACAGCTATTTTGAATTCTCTATCTGAATGGTCTCATATATCTGTCTCTCTCTAATTCATGCCTGGTGTATTATTTATTTCATCTGGTGATGTCGTGCTTTCCTGAATGGTCTTGATGCTTGTAGATGTTCCTCAGTGTCTGGATGCTGAAAAGTTAGATACTTATTGTAGTCTTGTCAGTGTGGGCTTGTTTATATACATCCTTGTTGGGAGGGTTTTCCAGGGATTCGAAGGGACTTTAGTCTTGTGATCTAAAATTTTGGTCACTGCATCCATATCTGTGTTAGAGGGCACCCCAAGCCCAGTAGTGTTGTAGTTCCTGTAGATTTAGTGTTTATCACCTTTATGGTCCTTGATAAGATATGGAAAACTTCTCTGAATTATCAGGCAGGGACTCTTGTTTTTACTCTCTTGCAAACAAATAGAGTTTCCCCATCTCTGTATATTCTGAACTGCCTGGAAAAGGGTGGGTGACACTAGCATCCCCATGACCACAACCACTGGAACTGCGCTGGGTCAACTCTAACCACTATCTGGCTATTGCCTCTGTTCTCTCAAGGCGCTAAGCCTCTACAATCAGAAAGTGGCAAAGTCAGCCAGTTCTATATCCCTGTCTTCAAGGTGGTAAGTTACCTTTTTTCTCAGGCAGGTGGTTCAGGAGTCAGGTTCTGTAGTTGGAAACCTTAGGAATCTACCTGATGTTTCCTTCTACTGTGGCTAATGTGTCACCCAGTCCATAAGACAAAGTCCTTCCTATTCTTTTCTCCTCTTTACACAGGCAGAGAAGTCTCTCCCAATGTCTACCTTCACCACGGGTCCATGGGGATTACTCTCAGTGGATTACTCATGTTCACTTAACGCCCAAAGGCTCAACAGTCAGCTTGTAGTGAATAGTGACAGACCTGGGACATACCCTTCAGGGACATGGGATCTCCTTTGTCCCAGGGTCAGTCCAGAGATGCCATCCAAGTGCTAAGACCTGGAATCAGGGACACCAGAACCTACTTGGTGCTCTTCCACACTGTGGCCAAGTTATTATTAAGCTAGAAGGGAAAGTTCCCTTTATTATTTACTCTCTTCTTCTCAAGCAGAAAGAGTCTCTTCTCATAGCCACCACATCTGTCAATATGCTGGGTCACACTTGAAGCCAGCACGTCTCAAGAGTCTCACTCAAGGCCCACAGTGTGTATGACTTGGGTACTGCTACTGATTGTTCAGGACTCAAGGGCTCTTCGTTCAGCAAATAATGTATTCTGCTGGGAATGGGATATTCCCTTCAAGGCAACAGACTACTTTCAGGCTCAAGGTGTGTCTAAAATTGTCCAAGAGCTAAAACCTGAAATGGGGGTCTCATGACTCTGACCAGTGTCCTTCTCTTTTGTGGCTGAGCTGATGTCCAAGTTGCAAGGCAAAGTCATCCTTACTCTTAGGTCTCCTCTTCTCAAATGGAAGGCAGGTGTCTCTTTCAAAGCTGCAAGCTGTGCTACCTGTGGTGGGAGGAATGGTGATGCAAGCACTCTTTCAGCCTCTCTGGCTGGCATCTCACTCAGTCATGTGCCCCCAATTCTACTGGCTCCACAAGTCCAGAACAGCACTAGGATTTACCTAGGAGTTTCAGTCCTTGTTGCCTAGACTGCCTCTCAAGGTTTCTTTAGGATCCCCAAGCGCTTTAGCCCATGATTGCGAGGTTTGCCAAAACTAAAATGTTCTGATGGGATGGGTGACTCCCCTCTTACTAGTGCTGATCTAAATGCCCTCACCATGGGTGTTGGCTGAGTTCTACCTAATGTTGACAAGACTAATTTATAATGCAAAGTCCAATTGCTGTCCTTTCCCTCCCCCAAGCTACAGATTCTCTCCCCGTGCCACACAGCTACTGCTGGCAAATGGGAACTAAATGGAGTTGGCAATTCAAGTGTCTTTCCTACCCTATTCAGTGCCTCTTTCAGTGATATAAAGTTAAAACCAGCTACTGTAATCACTCACCTAATATTTGGTTCTTATGAAGTTGCCTTTTTGTGTGTGTGTAGTTGTTAAATTTGGTGTTCTGTGGGGAGGACAATTTGTGGGGGCTCTATTTGGCCATCTTGCTCTACCTCCTATCACTGTTATTGTTTACCCTATTGTGGAAAAGTCATTCTTAATGGAAGCCTGAGTTTACAATGATTTCTTTTTGGGACCAAGCAACGAAAACCCTCATATACTGCTGATGAGAATATAAATGGTATAATCAGTTAGGAAAGATGTTTGGCAATTTCTTGTAAATTTTAGAGCTCAGTTACTCTATAGTCGAACCATTCTGTTCTTAGGCATTTATCAGAGATAAATAACACCATATGTGTCCACATATTTGAAATATATACATGTTAATTATACTTCAAAAAAGTTGTATTAAAATGAACATAAGACAAAATAAATGCGTCTTTCAATGAGCAGAAACATAAATGATAGTACATTGTCTGTGAAACATGATGAGAAACATCATTTTCCCAAACCTTGCCGTAGTCAATAAAGGCAAAGCCCTCCTGTGTAACTCAGCTATAACTGAATTCCTGTGGATATATCTCATACCATTTTTGTTCTCACATCATATTCAACATTTCACTGTTTCTCAAAAGAAAATGATTACATTCTATAACTCATTAGAAAGTGATTTTTCCCTAAATATATTATATTAGACATAATCAAAGTTTATCACACAATATAACTTTATTAAGAGTAGAATTGATGAATCAATGAATACTTGATCACAGTAGTTCCCTATTGACATTTAGATTAGCAAGTAATTTATTGTAAACTAAGACCTGTCATTTTCACTAGCACAAATGTATCAAGTACTTTATTAAATTTTCATACTTTTCATTTTACACCTAATGTTTCTTATCACATGTGAGCTACTTTCTTTGACATTTTATTTATTCATATGCCCCTAACCCCACTCTGGTTTTTGAGCCATCCGGCAATGGCCTTAGATTGCATAAATCATTCAAAAAGTAAAAGTTCCTAGATAGGTGATTTCCCTGCTATTTTGACAAAAGTATATTCACAGCAACCACTGTTCCTCCAAAATACTCCTTGGGCATCTAATTAACTTTGCTGTGTATTCTCTCTCTCATCCCAAAAATACTCTTCATAGACAGGTATAATTCCAATAACAGCACATAAGAGTTTAATTACATCACTTTTTAAAGCTATCTCTTTATAATTATTGTTCAGTGGCATTTTGTGTTATTTGTAAGTCATTTATATGTATGTCAACATACATTCTCTTTAATTTTCTGAAAAAAATCAATGGCTCTAACAAATATTAATAATTCATTACATAGAATAATTAAAAAATCATCTACAGAGAAACAATGTACTTATCTGAGGAGAATGAGCATCACATACATGTTTCTTTTAATGTAGTAGTGATATTATCCCTGGAAAATAACTGTTATTTAAAGAAGGTTTTGCTTATGTTTCAATATTTTTCTCAGGATTTCTTTAAAAATTAAACTTTTTTTTTTCTGGTGCTCTCTATCTATTAACTACCTGCTAGAATCAAGGCCTTAGCAGTCTCATAGCTCCTTTTCATGAGTTGTTTTTTCCAATATCATGTAGCTTCACCGTGGAAGGCTATGCAATCTGTGAAAAGACATATGATTATAATCTAGATAGAATTTAAGATACCTAGAGTGTGTTTTATGGCAATAATCTTTCCACTATGATTTCTCTGGGTACCCCATAGCTACAGAGACATTGGGTGGTTCTGTGAAGCCCCTTCATGGAGCACTGGCAATGCAGAGGAATGTCCTGAACAAGTGGAATTTGGGATCGCAGTTCCTGCTTAAACAAGAGTATCTTACAGGTTATATGTTTTGAATATTGCAATTCTATTCTGGGTGTCATGGCTCATGCCTGTAATTCCAGCACTTTGAGATGCCAGGGATGGTGGCTCACATGAGGTCAAGAGTAGTGTAAGACTACCCTGGCTGACATGGCAAAACCCCATCTCTATTAACAATACAAAAATTAACCGGGAGTGGTAACATGACTATCATCCCAATTACTCAAGAGGCTGAGGCAGAAGAGTCTCTTGGACCCAGGAGGTGGAGGTTGCAGTGAACCAAGATCGTGCCACTGCACTCCACCCTGGGAAACAGAGCAGGACTACATATAAATAAATAAATAAATAAATAAATAAATAAATAAAATGAAAGAATATTTAGATTCTTGCAAGTATTCTTTTTTTCTGCTTTGTCTTTCTTTCTTTTCTTTTCTTTTCTTTTTTTTATGTAGTCTCACTCTGTTTCCCAGGGTGGAGTGCAGTGGTATTTTTTGTTGTTTGAGAGGGAATTTCTGATCTCAGCTCACTGCAACTTCTGCCTCCTGGGTTCAAGAGATTCTTCTGCCTCAGCCTCCTGAAACTGGACCCCTTCCTCACAACTTCTACAAAAATAAACTCAAGATGGATTAAAGACTTAAAACCATAAAAACCCTAGAAGAAAACCTAGGTATTAACATTCAGGACATAAGCATGAGCATAGACTTCATGACTAAAACACCGAAAGCAATGGCAACAAAAGCCAAATTGACAAACGGGATCTAATTAAACTAAAGAGCTTCTGCACAGCAAAACAAACTATCATCATAGTGTACAGGCAACCTACAGAATGGGGGAACATTTTTGCCATCTATCCAATTGACAAAGGGCTAATATCTAGAATCTACAAAGAACTTAAACAAATTTACAATAATAAACAAACCACCCCATCAAAAAGTGGGAAAAGGATATGAACACACATTTATGTATAACGTCATCTCAAAGAAGACATTTATGCAGCCAACAAACATATTTAAAAAAAGCTCATCATCACTGGTCATTAGAGAAATGCAAATCAAAACACAATGAGATACCATCTCACGCCA
This sequence comes from Callithrix jacchus, assembly GCF_049354715.1. Taxonomy (NCBI): domain Eukaryota; kingdom Metazoa; phylum Chordata; class Mammalia; order Primates; family Cebidae; genus Callithrix; species Callithrix jacchus. The sequence goes on from NC_133524.1 coordinate 84,634,589, forward strand.
GTTAGAAAGGGTGATCATTAAAAAGTCAGGAAACAACAGATGCTGGAGAGAATGTGGAGAAACAGGAACACTTTTACATTGTTGGTGGGGGAGCCAGGCTAGGAGATTCCCAGGCAGCACCGTTGTTTCAGCTGGTGCAGTGGGTCGTTGCTTGGGAAATCACACAGATCCCAGCACCCTTTCAGCAGGCGACTGGAACACCTGGGAGAGAGTCAACCATTCAACTTAAAAAAAAAAACAGCTCTGAGGCAGGGAGCCAGGTGATCAGGCTCCGCAGTTCCCACCCCCACATAGAAATTCCATTTGACCCAGCAATCCCATTACTGGGTATATATCCAAAGGACTATAAATCGTTCTACTATAAGGACACATGCACACGAATGTTCATTGCAGCACTGTTTACGATAGCAAAGACCTGGAACCAACCCAAATGCCCATCGATGATAGACTGGACTGGGAAAATGTGGCACATATACACCATGGAATATTATGCAGCAATCAAAAACGATGAGTTCGTTTCCTTTATAGGGATATGGATGAATCTGGAGAACATAATTCTCAGCAAACTGACACAAGAACAGAAAATGAAATACCGTATATTCTCACTCATAGGCGGGTGATGAAAAATGAGAACACATGGACACAGGGAAGGGAGTACTACACACTGGGGTCTATTGGGGGGGAATAGGGGAGGGACAGTGGGGGGAGAGCTGGGGAGGGATAGCCTGGGGAGAAATGCCAAATGTGGGTGAAGGGAAGGTGTATGTACCTATGCAACTATCTTGCATGTTCTGCACATGTACCCCAAAACCTAAAATGCAATAAAAACAAAAACAAAAAACAACAGCAATTGGAAATGCTCACGGTTGAGTTTCACGGCAAGCACAGCTGAACCCGGGACGGTCCAGCTCTGTGGGGTGGGGGGTGTCTGCCATTACCGAGGCACTCCACCCCTACGGAGATAGTCCGCCATTGCTAAGGCAGCCTGCCATTGCTGAGGCAACCCACCATAACAGAGACAGTCCGCCATTACAGAGGCAGGCCACAATTGCTGAGGCAGTTCTAACCAAATCCATATAAACAGGACTGCAGGGAAGTTCTCACAGCTGTAGGGCGGAGCCCACAGCAGCTCAGCAAAGCCTCTGCAGGCAGACAGTGACTAGGCTGCCTCCTTGCTGGGCAGGGCAGCCCTGAAAGAAAAAGGCAGCAGCAAAACGGATACTCATAAATAAAGCCCTAACTACCCGGACAGAGCACCTGGGGACAAAAGGGGGGTTTATGAGCTCTGCTGCAGCAGACTCAAACGTACCTGCCTAGCAGCTCTGAATGAACAATGGAGGTCACAGCTCAGCACTTGAGCTCCTATAAAGAACAAACTGTCTCCTCAAGCAGCTCCCTGACTCCCGTATATCCAAAGAGTCACCTCACAAAAGACTGATCAGACTGACATTTTGAGGGCATCATTCTGGGACAAAGATAGCCGCAGAAAAAACTGGTAGCAACCCTTACTGTTCTGTAGCTGCTGCAGGTTATCCCCAGGCAAACACGGCCTGGAGTGGACCTCAGCAGTCCTACATCAGAGGGGCCAGACTGTTAGAAGGAAAACTAAGAAACAGAAATAACTTCATCCTCAACAAATTGGACGCCCACTCAGAGACCCAATCTGAAAATCAGCAACTACAAAGATGACAGGTGGATAAATCCACAAAGATGGGAAGAAACCAGTGCAAAAAGCAGTAAAACACCCAAAACAAGAACACCTCTCTTCCTACAAGGGATCACAACTCCTCACCAGCAAGGGAACAAAGCTGGATGGAGAATCAGTGTGATGAAATGAGAATCAGAATTCAGAAGGTGGGTAATGAGAAACTTCTGTGAGCTAAAAGAACATGTTCTAACTCAATGCAAAGAAACTAAGAACCTTGAAAAAAGATTTGACCAAACAATAACAAGAATGGACAACTTAGAGAGGAATATGTGTGAAATGATGGAGATGAAAAACACAACACGAGAACTTCGCGAAGCATGCACAAGTTTCAACAGCCTAATTGACCAAGCAGAAGAAAGGATATCAGAGATCGAAGATCAACTCAATGAGATAAAATGAGAAGGCAAGATTAGAGAAAAAAGCACAAAAAGGAATGAACAAACTCTTTTTTATTTTTATTTTATTAGAAAAAAACATATTACAGGCCAGGCTCAGTGACTCATGCCTGTAATACAACCTCTGATACACTTTTCTAATTGCTCATTATAGTTGGTTGAGGCTAATATAACATCAAGTGTTAATAAAGCTGCCGTTCTATGGTTGCTGTTTAAAGGAGGAGTGGAAACAGAAACAGGAAAGGATTTTTCAGTGTTTTGCCAATAGTCTGTCTCTTCACAGCCACCCCGGCTCTCTCATTTTATATTAAAGTTCTTTTGAATAATGTCTAGAGAGCATATGAATGGCCTCTTGCCATTAATCTTGCTAGAGAAGGAGTTCAAAACATGTATTTTATGCTGGTGTGGCAGAAAAATATTGTTGGCAAAGACAGTCTGTCAGTTTTTTTTCTGTAAATACTTTGTTTCTGCATTATTTAAAATTATTCTAAAAACAAATATGTATACATATGTATATTTTTATCTATTTATACATATGTATTTCTATAAATAGCTCCTACTTTTAAAATTTTATATTTTATCTCTATCCATACTTATATTATGAATGCTATATAGAATTCTTTCTCTTTTTTTAGCAAAAGTGAGATTTTTCAAAAAAACTCAAAATAGCTCTTACATCATGCAAATATTATTATTTCCTGGAGATGTAAAAATATTTTCAACCTATTATGTCCTCTAACTTAAATTCTTACTCAATTAAATAGAAGATTATAGAAATATCACACATTTGTAATAGCATTTAATCTCAGAATAGTAATTTTTTAATGATTTCTGTCTTGTAAGTACAGTGACTTATATTTGCAATTATTCCTTAAGTATTTCAAAACTGAAGGAGGTGGGTATATATTGCTTTATCTACACAGAAAGAAATTCTTCAGGATATAGGTTATCTGAATAGATTTTCAGGGAAAAAAAGTGAGTTTCTCAGATGATCAAAACCCTGAAACTTTGGCAAATCCTTTATGTCTTAAGCAGGTATGTCCTCTTTCTTTTGTTTTTAACCTTTTTAGGGGGAAAAAGGCACATGATTCCTTCATTGGATAAGTCCTTGTGGATGTCTGCCTAAATATCTTGATAATCAGAGCTACATTTGCCCTTTTAAATTTCAATCCTTTAGTTCAAAACCCAGTGAACCTTTTAAAACATCTTATAACAATTAAGATAGTAATAATAGGAGACACAGGAGCAACTGGGTCATTGAAAATTTAAAAGCAAATGAGAAAAGTATCAAAAATCAAAATAGCTGAATCTGTCAGAGAGGTCAATAAGCAAGATCTGAAAAGCATTAGTCATTGATCTTAAAAACAGTAATTGGGGTTACAGGTCATCTTCGAAATGTGACTGTCCCCTTCACCAGATTATAGAAAGTTGGAGTAGAAGAGTGACTAATAAAAGCCTACCGTATCTCATTGTCTATGTGTAATGGTTAATTGTACTTGTCAACTTGACAAGGCTAAGGGATGTATAGAAAACTGCTAAAATATTATTTCTGGGCATTCGTGTAAGGGTGTTTATTTCAGAGACAAATTTATGGATTGGTAGACTCAGTGAAGAAGATCACCTTCACTTATGTAGGCAGGCATTATCCAATACGTGAAGGGACTGAATATAACAAAAAAACCCTTTGTAATTCAGCTGAGACTCACACTGTTGGCTCCCCTGGTTCTCAAGCTTTTAGATTTGGATTACATTAAACCGCTGCATTTTCTGGTTCTCCAGTTTGCAAACAGCAGATTGTGGAATATCGTGGTCTCCAAAATCATGTGAGAGGATGCCTAATGCCTATAATAAATATCTTTACACACACACACACACACACACACACACGATAGATAGAGATAATAGATAGATAAATCGATAAATCTGTTAGTTCTGCTTCTCTGGAGAACCCTAATACAGTATGTAATAGAAGTTTGAGGTTTGGAGTTTCTGGTTTATTAAGTTGTCTTATATTTATCGTCTCAGCTTTTCAGCTTTGGCTTGTTTACTTTAATACTTTATATGTATATATAAAGTATTTATATATATTTTATATGTATATATAAACACTTATATATGTATATAGTCTATCACTAAAGAATACCATGACCCCAAAACACTGGTGAAATAATTATTTCTTTTAAATATTTTCATAGTTTTTATCAAGTGACAGTAGCTCTTTAAATTCTGTTAATTATTTACTTTCACATATTTTATACATTTTTATATCTCTTTGAAATACTCTTTATTAATATTGTTAAAGAAGAATCCTCCATAGTTTCCTTGCATTACTGACTCTAACACTTTGCACTAAATTAAAAATAAAAAGAGCAGAGGTGCCAAGGTAGCTGAGGAGAAGCAGCTAGTGTGTAACACTCTCACAGAGAGGAGATAGAGTGGCAAATAAACACTAGCCCTTCAACTGGGTCATGCCAAGAGGACACACTGGGATTCATCAAGGAAGCAACATGACCCATGGAGAGCAGGGAGGAGCAATACAGGTGTGAGTTGCTCACCCTGGATTAGTGCAGAGCCAATGGAGGCTTTCCACCTTGGGGAAATAGAGCTCTCAAGGACCTTTACTTGTGCCATGGACCTATGGACCTTTGCAGTCTTGGGCACAGGAGATTCCCCTGACCCACCACCAATGGGGCCTCCAGACTGACACGCAGAGCCATGTGGAGTCTGAGCAGATCCACCCCTCAGAACCATTTGGAGCTCAAAAGGCCCTGGATCCCTGAAAACACTGGTGCTAGCTGCCATAGCCCTGCCAAAAAGGAAGGCCAGGCTCTCTTAACTGCCCACAGGGTAGTGGCCACATCCAGGGTGTGGATGAGCACAGAGATTGGAGGACTTGCCTCTGCTACATCTCACCAGTCAAAGCCCACTGGCCTCTGACCCCAGCACAGCCACCTCACCCTTGCTTGAGCACTCAGGCTGGTCACAGCTCTGCAATCCTCTGGGATGGAACTCCCACAGGTAAATGATAAGCACTTTTGGTGCTGCTGCAGCCCTGACCCCTACTGCCCTCAGGCTGGGGAGGGAGCTCAGAACCCAAGAACTATCTTGGGGCTTAAGTACATTGCAGCTGCCTTATGGAAAAGTGGCGAGACTCTTCTCCACGTGGGTTACTGCCTCTGCTGCTCATCCAATGGCCAAGGTCTCCCAACCTGGGCCCACAACACAGCCACTGTACCACTGTCTGATCACTTCAGTTGGTGGTGGCTTTGTATTTTTTTAGGAAGAAAGTCCCAAAGACAACCCAAACACTTTCTGCCATTGACACTGCAGTGGTACTGCCCTTGCTGCCTTTATGACCGAATAGCATTCCACTGTGTATATAATATGCCATATTTTCTTTATCCATTCATCCACTAATGAAAACATAGATTGATTCCATATCTTTGTTATGGTGAATAGTGCTGCAATAAATGTGAGATTGCAGGAATCCCTTTGATATACTGACTTTTTTTTTCTTTGAATAAATACCTAGTATTGAGATTGCTAGACTGTATGGTAGTTACGTTTTAATTTTAAATAAGTCTCCATACTGTTTTCCGTAGTGGCAATACTAATTTACATTCCACAAACTCCCTTCAAGAGTTGCCTTTTCACTACATCCTCACCAGCATCTGGCTTTTTTTTTTTTTTTTTTTTGTCTTTTAAATAGGAATTATTCTATCTGAGGTAAGATAATATGTCATTATGGTTTTGACTTGTGTTTACCCAATGGTTAGTGATATTGAGTATTTTTTCATATACCTTTTAGCCATTTGTATCTATTCTTCTGAGAAATGTCCATTATGTCCTTTGTCTACTTTTAATGGGATTATTTGGTGTCTTTCGATGTTGTTGTTACTGTTGTTTGAGTTACTTGCATATTCTAGATATTAGTCCCTTGTCGAATGAATAGGTTTTAAATATGTTTTCCCATTCTAAGGTTGTTTATTCACTCCATTGATGGTTTTCCTTGCATGGCAGAAGTTTTCAGTTTAATACAGTCCCATTTATGTCATTTTTTTTTGTTGCGTGTGCTTTTAAGGTTTATCCATAAAACTTTTTCCAAGACAAAATGTTTCCTCCATGTTGTCTTCCATTAGTTTTATATTTTTGGGTCTTTTTGGTCTTATATTTATGTCTTTAATCATTCTTAAGTTGTTTTCTGAAAATGATAAGAGATGTGAGTTCAGTCCCTTCTGCATATGGATAACCAATTTTCCCAGCACCATTTATTAAAGAAGATGTTGTATCCCCAATGTATGTTCTTGGTGCCTTTGTCAAAACTCAGTTGGCTGTAAATATGTGGATTTATTTCTGGCTTTTTTTCTCTTCCTTTGGTCTATATGTCTGTTTTTATGCCAATACCATGATGTTTTTGTGACTGTAGCTTTGTAGTATAATTTGATGTCTGATAACGATGCTTCTAGCTTTGTTCTTTTTGCTCAGAATCACTTTGGCTATTTGCAGTTTTTTTGGTTTTCTACTAATTTTAGGATTTTTTTTTCTATTTCTGTAAAAAATAACATTGGTATTTTGATACGGAATGCATTGAATCTGTAGGTAGCTTTGAACAGTATGATTATTTTAGCAATGTTAATTCTTCTGATTCATGAGCATGGGATGCCTTTCTACTTATTTCTGTACCCTTCACAAACAATTGTATTACTAATAAGACTAATTAATAATTTTATTCAACAGTGTTGCACAATTTTCCTTGTAGAAAGCTTTCAGCTTGTTGATTAAATGTATTCCAAGTGTTTTAATTATTGCAGCTATTGTAAATGAGATTGCCTTCTTGATTTCCTTCTCAGCTAGTTCATTCTTGGTGTCTAGAAACACTGTGATAAAATACTTTTTAAATTACATTTCATCATCCCTAATAGCCTTTAAGATATTCCTCTTTTATTATTATTTTGTTATTACTATTTTGCTACTTAATCTACAGATTAAAACACAAATATATAAATTATTTTATGTATTGTCTAAAGATACTTTCCTGCTTCAATTGCAGAGTTTACTAGTCACAACAGAGGTTTTATGGCCTGAAAACCTAAAATAGTTACTATCTGACTGTTAAACGATGAAAAGTGTTTCTTGCTCTCAATTCATATGTTGAAGCCACAATTTTCAGTACCTTAGAATATGACTGTATTTGCAAATATAGCCTAAAGTGGTGATTAAGTTACAATGAGGACAATTGGGTAGGCTCTAATCCAACCTAATTGATGTTCTTATAACAGAAAATATAGACACATAGAGAGGCAACAGGATGTATACACACAGAAGAAACACCATATGAGTACAGTCAGAAAGTGGTGAATATGGCATGTATATACCATGGAATATTATGCAGCAATCAAAAATGATTAGTTCGTGTCCTTTGTAGGGACATAGATGAATCTGGAGAACATCATTGTCAGCAAACTGACACAAGAACAGAAAATGAAATACCGCATATTCTCACTCATAGGCGGGTGATGAACAATGAGAACACATGAACACAGGGAAGGGAGCACTACACACTGGGATCTATCGGGGGGAATAGGGGAGGGATACTTGGGGGGAGAGCTGGGGAGGGATAGCATGGGGAGAAATGCCAAATGTGGGTGAAGGGGAGGAAGGCAGCAAAACACACTGCCACGTGTGTACCTATGCAACTATCTTGCATGTTCTGCACATGTACCCCAAAACCTAAAATGCAATAAAAAAAAAGAGAGTGGTCATCTGAAAGCCAAGTAAAAAGTGCTTAGGAGAAACCAAATCTGCTATTTCTTGAACAATGGATTATTAGACTTCTTGCTTTCAGAAGTGTGAGGAACTACATTTCTGTTGCTTAAGTCACCAAGTCTACAGGATTTTGTTATGGCAGCCTGAGAGAATGAATATGAATAAACCAGCCTTATCGAGCAATAACGTTTGCTTACCTATATTCTAGAGGGAGGTTCTTATGCTTATCAGCTTAAGGCTTAGCTTTCCTGATGTTTTAGCTCAATATCAATGGTATTAGTACGGTTTTTCCAGTAAGCCTAGCCTGAAACTCAAATTTCTTTAAGAATTATGCATCCTGTAGTTCTTTTGTTTCACTCCTAACTCTATAGCAGCCATTCTTTGTTATGGACTTATGGACTCTACCCTGTGAATATGCAGTCCAGCTCTCTGTCAAAGAATTGTAAGGATCTCACATACTTCTGGTTCCCTATCTCACATAATAAACAAGAGTAAACTCCAGCTGGATTAAGGACTTAAACATGTTAGGACACTGTAAAACTACTATGAGAAAACACAGGGGAAAAGCTCCATGATATTAGTCTTGGCAATGATATTATATATGACCCAAAATCACAGGCTACAGAAGCACAGAGACAAACGTAGTTACGTCAAACTAAAATGCATTTGCATGGCAAAATAACCAACTGACGGAGTAAAGAGTCAGCTTACTGAATGTGAGTAAATATTTGCAAATTATATATCTGATAAGGGGTTAATACCTAAAATATAAATAGAAACAACTAAAAATAAATAACTCAGTTTTTTAAATGGGCAAGCAACCAAAAAAGACATTTCTCAAGAGAAAACATGCAATGGCCAGCAGGTATATGACAAGGTGCTCAACTTCATTAATTATCAGGGAAATGCAAATCAAAGCACAATGAAATATTGCCTCATACCTGTTGAAATGGATAGTATCAAAAAGACAACAAGTATTGGCAAGAATGTGTAGAAAAGGGAACTCCTGTAAACTGTCAGTGGGAATGTAAATTGGTGCAGTCATTATAGAAAACAGTATGGAGCTTCCTCAAAAAATAAAATAAAAAGAAATAGAACTACTATACGATTCAGCAATCCAACTTCTGGGTACATAGTCAAAGGAAAAGAAAGCAGTATGTGGAAAAAATAGTTCGTGTTTATTTCAACATTATTTGCAGTAGTTAAGGTAGGAAGTCAACCTGTGTCCACCAACAGATGAAGGAATAAGGAAAATGTGGTACGTATTCAAAACAGAATATTACTCAGCCTTAGAAGAAAAGCAAATGGCATCATTTCGGACATAAAAGAACCTTTAGGACATTATATTAAGGGAAAGAAACCTGGCACAAAAACACAAGTACTGAATAATCCCACTTGTATTAAATCTAATCAACAACAAATAAAACATTGAACTCACAGAAGTAGATAATAGAATGGTGTTTATTGGAGGATGAGGTACAAGGGGTTGGGGAAACATTGGTCAAATAATACAAAACTTCAGTTACATAAGACAAATAATTTCAAGAGATCTATTGTATAACATGGTGACTGTAGTTAACAGCTATATGTTTTATTTTGAAAAGCTCTGAGAGTAGATTTTAAGTGTTCTCACCACAGAAATATGGTATGTGAGGTAATATATATGTATATTAGCTCAATTGAGCCATTATGCAATGTATACATATTTCAAAATATTATATTATCTTTGAAAAATATATGCATTTTTAATTTTCCAATTAAAAAAATAAATAATATGAGCTAAAACTATAAAACATATAAAACCTATAAGAAAATATGGGGCAAATCTTTATGACATTAGATTTGACAGTGATTTCTTTTAGCTATCACACCAAAAACACAGGGTTCAATAAAACATATATAAATTTTTTGGGCTTCTTCAAAATTAAAAACCTATTTGCACTCTCATACACTATCAAGTGAGAAAGTAACTCATAAAATAAAAGAAAATATTTGCAAGTCATATATATGATAAGGGATTGGTTTCTAGAATGCATAAAGAACTGCTACAACTCAATGAAAAAGAATACAATCCCATTAAAAATGGACAAAAGGCTTTAAATAGACAATTCTCCAAAGAAATATGCAAGTATTCAATATACACAAAAATTCTCAACATCACTAGTCATTAAGAAAATAAAAGGGAAATGACATATTACTTTACACCCATTATAATGGCTATTATCAATACAAAATAAAACTAATAAAAAGGCTGTTAAACATGTTTAGTAATTGAAACTCTAGTACATTGCTGATGAGAATGTAACATGATGTAGCAGCTGTTGAAGACCTCTAGTAGTTACTGAAAAAATTCAACATAGACCTACTATATAGAGAGAAATTTCACTTCTAGGTATGTATCCAAAAGAACTGAAAGGAAGAACTTGAACAGATATTTGTACATAAACGTTCGCAGCATTATTATTTGCAATTGCCAAAAAATAGAAATAACCTACGTGTCTGTATTTGGATGAATGAATTATTAATATGTGATATATGCATCTAATGAACTATCCTTTAGCCTTAAAATGAAATAAAGTTCTGATGCATATTAAAATCTGGATGATTTTTGAAAATATTATGCTAAGTAAAATAAGTCAGACACAAAAGGGAAATATTGTATGATTTCACTTGCCTGACATACCTAGAGTAGTCAAATTCATAGAGACAGAAAACAAAATAGTTGTGTTATAGGGTCTGCATGGAGGGCAACATTGGGAATCATTGTTTAGTGGGTACAGGGTTTTAGCTTTGAAGGATGAAAATGTCTGGAGATGAATAGTAGTGATAGTTGCCCAAGAACATGAATATTCTTAATTCCAGTAAACTGTATGCTTAAAAATTGTAAATTTTACATTATGTGTATTTTACCATCATAACAACTGATACAACAGAAAGAAAACATAATGAATGTGGAAATATCCTAAAAGGAATGAGAAAAAATATTAAGTGAAATGGCTTTGGGATTTAGAATATAGGAATAGAACATAGAAGAGAGTTATGATAAAATGGAAAAAGAACCATCTTTTTTTTTGCAATTGCCAAAAAGTGAAAATAACTCACATGTCTATATTTGGATGAATGAATTATCAATATGTGATATATACATCTAATGAACTATCCTTTAGCTTTAAAATCAAATAAAATTCTGATGCATATTACAACATGGATGACTTTAGAAAATGTTATGCTAAGTAAAATAAGTCAGACAAAAAAGGGAAAACATTACATGAATTGGTATAAAGAAAATTAGTAGATTAGAAAGATCATATCAATCAGGATATATGTAAAAGAGAAGTTATTGTTGAGCATGAGGGGAGCAGGAATGGAACTTGGATATGCACTTGGAAAATTGACTTGTGTTGGAAATAGTTTTTAACAAATTCTGTAACGAATTTTTAGAACTACTAATACGTATATTTTAATTAGCACACTTCGACAGTAACATGGCATGGTTAGTTTATTACAAAGCAGCAGAAACGTTTTAGATAATTCGTTCTCAAAATCTGAGTATGTGCTGTGCAAAAAATCAGTTTTCATTTCAATAATCCAGTATTCCAGCAGAGGGACATCTTGAGTTAAAAATTAACAAAGCGGCCATGGAAGTAAAAGAGGAAGAAGGAATCTATTTCTTCCCACTCAACTGGCATGATTATACTACAGTGACAAAAAAATGCATTTCATTAAAATTCTTAATGTACTTAATATGGTCTATGGCCAATAATGCCTAGCTTTTTGAAGTCTCAATTAACCCTTGGAACTTATTAGCTACAGAACAGTAACATTATTGGAACTTGGATATAAAAATTTCTCTCTTTTAATTATGCTGTTCAGATTGAACATATATTAAGTCCCTTGTTCACCATCTTTGTTGCTTTGCCTCCTATTATTCTGTACTATCTATAGCTTAGTTTCCTCTTATAAACAGTCCCAAATTAAACAAACAGCAGCATTTGATAATAGCTTACACATGTAAAGCTTTTGTCTTTCTCAATATCGTTATTCAAATCTTATGTTTCTTTTAATTTAAAAAACACATAAAATAGAAGCTTTAAATTAAAACTCTACGTGTTTTGAATATGAGTTACATTATTTTATTATTTTTAATCAATAGCATCTTTGTGATTTTTACAATAGACATTGTATGAATGAATAAAATCTAGCAATTACTCTGATACAAAGTTGTACTCCTGACAGAAACATGTTTTATAAAATAGCCAGTTAACAGGAATTTATAAAATCAAATTATGTCTTCTCACTTTTGGTTTAGACAATAGATACAAGAATTAACATTTTCAGCTTTGATCATTGTCAACAGCCAGTCTTTGGACTTCATTTCTTTAACTTAGTAAATAGTGTTGATTTACTAATTATGTTTCAGGCACCTATGATCTAGGAACATACCTGTTAATTTAAAGACAACAACTCTCTGTCCAAATGGACGTTACGTTTTTCTACTGGTCCTCAGAACTGTTACTTTCAGGTACTTCTTAAAGTGGTGATAAAAAGGGACAAAATTAAGAAAATTGTCTCTTTCATGACCTTATCTCATCTAGTTTCGCTTCTCTCTTTTATACTATTTTATCTTTGTTTTCTTCATTTCAATCAATTCTTCAAATTCATCTATAAATAAATTTAGACCTCTTTAGACTGTAAATTTTGGAGGAAATTTATCCCTAATTCTCCTATATTCTAATAATCTAATCTTTTACTTACTTTTACTTTGTATCATTTAGTGTGCTTTTGGTCTACAAAACAGCTACCCAATTCAGAATGACTTAAATAAGAATGAAATTTACTAAGTTACAAAAGTAAGGAGTCAGGGTAACCTCAAGGCCCTTGTTTCAATTCTCTGTGATTTTTTACAATCTCTATTTTTTTCATATATTAGATTTACCCTCAGGCTTCTAACAATAGGATTGAAATAGCTCAAGGTGTCAATTTCTGACATTGTGAAATCCAAAGGAAGAAAAGTATATTTTTTTGTAGTATCATGCTGACCGTCCTGAGAAGGAACTCAGCAGTGAAGGAGCTCAGCAGTGTTCTCATATCACGTTGACAAGATCTGGGCCACATGCCCATTTCTAAACTTATTACTGGCAAAATAAATAAGATTTTATTACTATAACTGGTTTAGACTAATAGTTCTGAGTGGTATCAATTATGACTACTGCAACGTCTCAAGTAAGTTTCTCTTAGACCATTTTTAGTCTACATAGTTGGATGATGTTAATCCCTATGGTCCATTGTTGGCTGTGTAATGTAAGAAATGCATCACATAAAATCCATTATTTTTATATTACTTAAAACATTCAGATAGAGTGCTTTATATATTTTGGTATATAGTAGATTTTTTAGTTGAACTTTGTTTTCACTATTTGAGTGTCAATGTTGATGCAGACTGCAACGTTCACAGAAAATTGATTTTGGACTAAATTAGCGTAGTTTTTGTTTTTGTCATCTTTTAAGAAACTGACTATTCTGTAACAATTATTATCACTATTTTTGTTATTAAAATTATGGATACAGGAGTACAAAAAGCATAAGAAAAATGTGATTTGTTTCTGTAAAAATGTTAAGAAAATATTAAGTTCTGTCATTTTACATGAATTCTTCCTCATTTATACCTAAGCATCATAGACTACCCTTACTATCATCATTTTATACTTATACTTTTATTTATTTATTTTGGACACAGCCTTTTAGTCTGTCACCCTGGCTGGAGTGAAGTGGTGCTATCTCAACTTACTGCAACCTCTGCTTTCAGGGTTCAAGTGATTCTCCTGCCTCAGCCCTCAACCTCTAGAGTAGCTGGGATTACAGGCACGTGCCACTATACCAGACTAGCTTTTTTTTTTTTAGTAGAGATGGGGTTTCGCCATGTTTGCCAAGTTGGTCTTAAACTCCTGGCCCCATGTGATCCAACAGCATTAGCTCCCAAAGTGGTGGGATTACAGGCATGATCCCAGGTGTATCCCACTGCACTTGGCACTTACACTTTTGTCTCCACTAGCATATTGACACTATTATTGGACTGTAAGAATCTTTAAAAATGATATAACAGGGCTGGTCGTGGTGGCTCATACTTGTAATCCCAGCACTTTGGGAGGCAGAAGTGGCAGATCACTTGAGTTCAGGAGTTCGAGACCAGCTTGGCCAAGAAGGTGAAACCATGTCTCTATGAAAAAAAAATTAGCTGGGTGTGGTGGCACTCACCTATAATCCCAGCCACTCGGGAGGCTGAGGCACAAGAATTGCTTGAACCCAGGAGGTGGAGGTTGCAGTGAACTGAGACCATGCCACTGTACTCCAGCCTGGGCAACAGAGCGAGACTCTCTTAAAAAAAGAAAGTAATATAACATACCCAAGAAAGTCTGAAAGCTGCATAAGCATTATGGGATTAATGAAACCACAATATCCAGTCTATACATTGTGGTTCATATACAACAAAGTACAGTGATTTCCTGAAAAGTGAGTTTTGGAGGCAAATACCTGCACCTTGAAGCCTGACAAAACTTCACAGCATATGACTGTGCTTATTACTTCAGTTTTGTAATACTCAGTTTATTTGTACATAAACTGAGGCTGTTAGAATTATACTTCATCTGGTTGTTTTTAGCATTGAAATAATACATCTACATCTAAAATACTACCACCATATATATGATGTAATAAACTCTCAGTGCATGGCAATGTTATTAATATGTACCAACTGTTGATTTTATAAATGTTGCCTAGTCAGTGATTATTTGTCTACGCTATATGCTTACTTGGCAAGCACAATAATGGTCCATCAAAGATGTTTGAATTCTTGGGACTTTTTAAATGCATTATATTACATGGTAAAGGGGAATTAAGGTAGCAGCTGAAATGAAGGTTGTTAATCAGCTGACCTTACAATAGAGTGCTTATCCTGAATTACTCAGGTAGCCCCAGGATAATCACAAAGATCTTAAAATGTGGAAAAGGGAGGCAGAAGAGAAGGTCAGAATGATGCAGTGTAAGAACTCTTGCTTACTTCAAAGATAGAAGTAAGACAACTACAAATCCAAGGAGTATGGATGGCCTCTAGAATACAGAAATGGCACGAAAAATGATGCTTCCAGATAATTCTTCAGAAACAAATGCAGCCTTGTGGAAACCTTGATTTCAGGCCAGGGAGGACAATTTTAGGTTTCTAAACTATAACACTGTAAGATTAAAAAATCATATTGTTCTATGTTGCTAAATTTTCAGTAATTTATAACAGCAGCCATAGGAAACTAAAATACCTGCCAAAAATGTTTAACGTATATTTGTGATACTCCTACAACATAAGGTATATTAAAAGTAGTTAACATCCATGAAAATATTAACATGCTAAATTGCTAACACTCCCCATGTTCATTAATTAATTTATTTAATAAATAATTATTGAGTCCTTACTCTTTGCCAGGTATTGTGCTACATTCTAAAGATATAGTGTTGATCAAAATACGTCACAATTTTGTCACTCATGAACTTTATTTTTCTATGTAATATTAGCAAGGTTTGCTGATATATTGGACGTAGGGAGTAAGAAAGACAAAAGTATTTATGGATGACTCATAAATTTCTGGTTTTCAAAACTGGATAGAGAGATGCCATTCATTGAGACTGGACTTACTAAGTGAAGACTAAGTCACATATTGCATTAAATATGGTGAATTTAAAGTTACTTTGAAACAGTCAAGTGGTGATTTTCTGTGAGAGCTGATTAAATGTAACTGGTATCACAAGTGGTCTGGGCTTTAGATAAGAAAAAATAAGAATAGAATGCATAGGTATGATTAAGCTCCTCTAAGCAGAGAGTATGGTATGAGCAATAAGAGTACTTGCAACTGAGTCTTGAGGAATTTCAAGTGTAGAAGAAAGGAAACAAAATAACTTTATGTCATGAAATTAAAAAAATAGAAACTGAAATAGGATATTGGTAAACTTCATCAATGTCATGGCTGATGTTAGTGTGAGCGATCCAGGTGTAGTGATTAGGACAGAATCAAAATTAGAGTAAGTGAGGAGTAAGGGTTGAAGAAATGAAATTATAGTGTAGACAACACTTTCAAGAAGCATGTCTATAAAGTGAAAAGAAGGAGAATCAGCATGAGAGCTCAACAAAAATATAGGTCAAGGGAGAAATGTATTTTATTTATTTATTGCATTTTAGGTTTTGTGGTACATGTGAAGAACATGCAAGATAGTTGCATAGGTACACACGTGGCAGTGTGATTTGCTGCCTTCCTCCCCTTCACCTATATTTGGCATTTCTCCCCATGAAATCTCTCCCCAACTCCCCACCCCCTGCTGTCCCTCTCCTATTCCCCCCAACAGACCCCAGTGTGTAGTGCTCCCTTCCCTGTGTCCATGTGTTCTCATTGTTCAACACCCACCTATGAGTGAGAACATGCAGTATTTCATTTTCTGTTCTTGTGTCAGTTTGCTGAGAATGATGTTCTTCAGGTTCATCCATGTCCCTACAAAGGACACAACCTCATCGTTTTTGATTGCTGCATAATATTCCATGGTGTATATGTGCCACATTTTCCCTGTCCAGTCTATCATCAATGGGCATTTGGGTTGGTTCCAGGTCTTTGCTATTGTAAACAGTGTTGCAACGAACATTCGTGTGCATGTGTCCTTATAGTAGAACGATTTATAGTCCTTTGGATATATACCCAGTAATGTGATTGCTCGGTCAAATGGAATTTCTATTTCTAGGTCCTTGAGGAATTGCCACACTGTCTTCCACAATGGTTGAACTAATTTACACTCCCACCAGCAATGTAAAAGTGTTCCTATTTCTCCACATCCTCTCCAGCATCTGTTGTCTCCAGATTTTTTAATGATTGCCATTCTAACTGGCATGAGATGGTATCTCAATGTAGTATTGATTTGCATTTCTCTAATGACCAGTGATGATGAGCATTTTTTCATATGTTTGGTGGCCTCATGTATGCCTTCTTTTGTAAAGTGTCTGTTCATATCCTTTGCCCACTTTTGAATGGGCTTGTTTGTTTTTTTCTTGTAAATGAGAAATGTATTTTAAATAAGAGAGATTAGCATATTTTAAATGTCAGTAAGAGAGATCCACTTGAAAAATAATGCTTGACTATATAGCAAAACTAATCCGTAATTGATCATTAGTTTGAGATAGTGATAAGGAATAAGATTCAAAGCATGTGGTGTTTGAAAAGAGAGTGATATATCCAACAACATAACCAGGAGGTAGAAGAAGAACACAGTTGTAGATGGCTTTATATGCTTTATGTGCTTCTTGGTCACAGCAGCCAGAAGAGGATATGGAGACAAGGCTCAGGAAAAAAGTCAAAAAAGATTCATTACCTTCATCAGTAGTAGAGAAGGAAGACAAGACATGCCACAGAAAGCCACCTGGGAGAGACACCAGGGTTGTCAGGAAGTAGAAGACAAGAGCAAGGGGACAGCATCAGACCAGAGCCTTTATTGAAGTTTCTGAGGGAAAAGCAAGGCAAGCCAGGGATATCAGTTTAGGACAGGCTGGATTGAATAATTTTGGTGAGCTTTAAGCTGTAGAGGTGGTCCTTAGTTTCCTGGCCCTGTAATGATTAGGCCAGAGGAATATTGTCTCCTGGAGTGTGCGATCAGAAAAAAGAGGCGTGGCTGTGGATTGGTTAATTTGCATATCAAAGACATGCTTCCAGTTGGGCTCTTCATTATTTCCAAGAATTGATTAGTTCTAGGAAGGGCCATCTTTCCTCAGCTAGAAAGGTTTTTTACGGTGTCCAAATATCTTAATATTTGGACATATCATAATATACAGAAAAGTAATGTATTTACAATACACACATACTAGGTTTAGCAGCCTAAAGTAGAAGGATTTTTTTTTCTTTGAAGTGGCAGATAAACAGAACATATGGGGAAGGAGAGAGATTCATCAATTTGAGGACAAAAGAAACTTAGGCTATTAGATATCTAATCTTAGTGAGAAGATAAGTACTGATTGCCAGACACATTCTAAACTGATTTACATGCATTATCTCACTTCATCCTCACAAGGACACTTGAAGATAGGTACTCTTACTATCTCCACTGTACAAATGAGGAAACAATCATAATAAAGTTATGGTATGTTTATTAGTGTATGTCTTGCAAATCTTAAGCGTTCATTTAAATAGGTGTTTCATCCTTTATTCTGAAGGTTTAAACACAATCTTTTTCATTTTGAACTGATGTAGAACATGTGAGACAGAATAGTGGTAGGCACAGTTTATCATGTGCACTGTACAAACATGAACAGAAAATAAAGATAATTTACATTAACATTTGTGAATACAAAAGGAAAAATGAGGAAAAATTAGAAAAATTCTCAACCAACTCACTGCTCTAAGTAACGAATAGACTTTGGCAATTAACTAATAACCTTTACATGGACAAACTCAGGGATACTTCTCAATTGGCCAAGAATTTAATGTTACTCGTTCAGAGTTGCTACCCTCAACAAGTAATACTAAATAATCCAAAATAACAACACTGTTAGATAAAACTGAATGTTAAGGGTAGATAACTAAACCTTCTATGAAACCAATTACTTAAAAATTCAACTTATGTCTTCCACTCTCAGGTAAAAAATAAACAAGTACCTAGAAAGATGGAGACACCTAACATCCTTTTTTTGAGGTATTCAAGGCACACATGTGAAAAAGTATAAATTTGATTATACACAAGAAACAATTGATGCACTCACTGTAGCATTCCTAACTGCTTACTATTCTTTTCTTACTCTCCTAGTGTAGAAAACAGTGACAAATTTTGATAAAGATTTCCGTACTTTTCATTTTTATCTCTTATACACCAATCTCTAAAAACTCTTTCATTAAGCATAATGAATCTACAGTAAGCCTCTGTTCACTTTTTCTTACAGAATAAAACAATGAATATATCAAACACTAATATTCAGAGCAATTATGATGCTTTCGTAATGAGATAGGATGTCAATGTTACTCCTGAGAAAGTATGTAAGATTTTATACTAGTAGTCCTTTAATTTAGATCTGTGTCAATTTCTAGTGTAGGGATTTTGTCAGAGACTTACAACTTTTCACTTTTGACACTATATTAGTCAGGGTTCTCTAGAGGGACAGGAGTAACAGGATAAATATGTATATGAAAGGGAGTTTATTAATGAGTATCGACTCACACTGTCACAAGGTGAAGTCCCACAATAGGCCACCTGCAAGCTGAGGAGCAAGGAAGTCAGTCCAAGCCAGTCTGATTTCCAAAACTTCAGAAGTGGGAAAACCATCAGTGCAGCCTTCAGTCTATGGCCGAAGGCATGATAGCCCCTTGCAAACCACTGGTGTAAGTCCAAGAGTCCAAAAGCTAAAGAACATGGAGTCTGATGTTCCAGGGCAGGAAACAATCAGCACAGGAGAGAGATGAAAGCCGGAAGACTCAACGAGTCTCCCCGTTCCACTTTCTTTTTCCTGCATTATTCTAGCCACACTGGCAGCTGATTAGATGCTAACCACCCAGATAAAGGATGAGACAGCCTCTCCCAGTCTACTGACTCAAATGTTAATCTCCTTTGACAACACCCTTACAGACTTACCCAGGAATAGTACTTTGTATCCTTCAATCCAATCAAGTTGGCACTCAATATTAATCATCCCAAGTCCACCCCTTGTCAACTTGAACCCATATTCATCTCCTGAAATCATACACAAATTTCAAATAAAGACACTAGTAAGGTCATAATTACACCTAACATAATACAGCTATCTTTGGTACAATCAGAAGCACATTAATCCTTAGCCTGAATGCTATCACAGCAACATTGAATTTGTTGGGTCATGTGTCCCAACTGGCAGAGCAGCTTGCATGGCAACCTGAACCTTTGGCAGAGCCTGCTCCTGTTCTGGACCCCACTCAAAACTGGCAGCTCGTTGGGTCACTTGATAAATGGCCTGGAGAAATATGTTGCCTCCAAACATATGAGGAATATGTTGCCTCCAAAATGCAAATAGACCCACTAGGAGTTATGCCTCTTTCTTGGCTGTAGTAGGGGCCAAATGCAGCAACTTATCCTTTGCCTTAGAAGGAATATCTTGACAGGCTGCACACCACTGGACCCCTAGAACTTTCACTGAGGTAGAAGGTCCCTGAATTTTTGTTGGATTTATTTCCCATCCCCTGGCGCTCTAATGTCTCACCAATAAGTCCAGGGTGTTTGCTACTTTTTCCTCACTGGATCCAATCTGCATAATGTCATCAATGTAATGGACCAGTGTGATCACTTGTGGAAGGGAAAAGCAATCACTATCTGCAAACAAGATTATGGCACAAAGCCAGAGAGTTGATATACCCCTAAGGTAGGACAGTGAAGGTATATTGAGGTCCTTGCCAGCTGAAGACAAATTGCTTCTGGTGGGCCTTATGAACAGGAATGGAGAAAAAGGCAGTTTCCAAATCAATGACTGCATACCAGTTACAAGGAGATGTGGATCACCTGAGGTCAGGAGTTCGAGACCAGCCTGGCCAACATGGCCAAACCTTGTCTCTACTAACAATACAAAAGTCAGCTGGGCATAGTGGCAGGTGTCTATAATGCCAGTTACTTCAGAGGCTGAGGCAGGAGAATTATTTAAATCCCAAAGGATGAATGTGGCAGTGAGCCAAGATCACACCATTTCACTCCAGCCTGGGAGGCAGAGTGAGATTCCAAATCAAAAAATTTAAAAAAAGATGCAGATGTTTCCCTCACAAATCTATACTGGTGGAGGGTATGACTTCTGGAGCCTCGCAGCTGGAATTGAGATTGGAAGCTAGCATTGAATATCCCTCAGCCTTTGGATTCCTTCTTCTACATTAAACCAAGGGAGATCAGCCATTTCCAGCTGATCACAGTAAGCCACCTTTTGCTCCTTATTTCAACTAGCCAGGCAAATAAACTATTAGAGCCTTGTGTGTGTGTGTGTGTGTGTGTGTGAGACAGAGTCTTGCTCTGTCACTCATACTGGAGTGCAGTTGTGTAATGTTGGCTCACTGCAATCTCCACCTCCCAGGTTTAGGAAATTCTCCAGCCTCAGCCTCCTGAGTAGCTGAGACTATAGGCACACAACCATGCCCAGCTAATTTTTGTATTTTTAGTAGAGACAGGGTTTCACCATGTTGGCCAGGATGGTCTCGAGCTCATCTCTTGATTACAGGTGTGAGCCATGGTGCCTGGCCGAGGCTGTTTTTTTAACTTATAAGCTGTAACATTAAATGCAAGATCCCTGCTTAGTGGGACCATACCAATAAATTCAGGCCGATCCAACTTTATGTAATTTCCACCATTATCCCACACAACCTTAATAGCCATTCCCATGACTGTTCTCTGGATTTCTGCTTATATAAATTAGAAAATTCAGCTTTTTTTTGTAGTGTAGTGTACTTCCTCATGGGTCACACTCTGAACCTCACCTGTAGGGTCCTGCTGGGACTTGAGTCTAGTCATAGGTCTAGAAGCAAACAGGGGTATTGAGGGTGAGTCCTGAGGAGAATCAGCATTGTCTTGCCTGGCAATTGCCTCAGGGGAGACCACCATTGTTGCCTTAGGCAGTGCATGGCTAATCTTCTCAGACAAAGGTGGAAAAGTTGATGGCAGCGTGGGTGAGGGAGGTGATATTGTCACCACTGGGGGTGGGGAGGATGGTTCCTCTGACAAAAAGGACTCATCAGAATTTAGGAGCTCAGTGCCTCCAGCATCATCAGTGTCTTCCCATATGTCCCCATTCCAAGTAGCTGGGTCCCATCTTTTTCCATTCAATGCGCTTACTTTAACAGTAGACAACTGGCAAGGCTGTGCATACACCTTTCCTTGCAGGTCAGCCACCTGCATGATAAGAGTTTGTGTCTGATTTTTCACAACTTCAGCTTTTACTCTACAGGAGATAAAACTCTCACTAAGGGCAATCTTAAAATATTTGAGGCTCAGTATGTGCTTCCAGAACCAGGAGATAGAATTACTGGGTTCATCATTTTCTTTCATCACATTTTCCAGTGAACTCAGGAGCACCCAACCAATGTCAGTATAATTTTTGGTTCTCCACATATGGTCAAAGGTATTATGTGTAGAGTTCCTAAACTCCTTGCCTCTTAGGAGCAATGAATCAGGAATATGAAATGCATTTATTTTTCATAACTCCCTAAACAGTTCATACCACAGACTATCGATGTTCTTCATACCATTAGAAGTATAGTCCTTAGCATTCTGGAGTCTAATCATATTAAGCAGTCAACTCCAAAAACCCCAAAACCAACTAACAGATTCCTTCCTTAAAATTATGTTCTTTTAGGACTACTTCTGGCACCAAGATTGTATTAGTTAGGATTATCTAGAAGGACAGAATGAAGAGCATAGATTTATATATGAAGTTCATTAAGGAGTATTCACTAACAAAATCAAAAGGTGAAGTCCCGCAATAGGCCATCTGCAAGCTGAGGAGCGAAAAAGCCAGACTTTATGGGAGCATTACTGTATACATTTTTCTATGAACATTTATTTTCATTTCTCTTGGGCACATAATTAAAAGTAGAATGACAGACCACAGGAAGACATTCTCATGGGAGCATTATCCATAGTAGCCTAAAGGTGAAAGCAACTCAAATGTTTGTCAGTGTGTTAGTAGGTAAATGAAATGTGCTAACTAGACAACGCAATATTATTCACACATAAAATAATAATGAAATACTGATTCAAGCCACAACATAGACGAAACGTGTCAAATGAAGCGTTAATTTAAGTGAAAGAAGTCAGGCAAAAAAGGCCACACTTGTATGATTCCACTTATATACGATGTCTACAAATAGGTAAATTCACAGAGACATAACGTAGTAATTGCTAGAGGCTGCGAGCAAGTCAATGGACAATGCCTCCTAACTGGTATGGGGTATATTTTTGGAATGATGAAAATGTTGTGGAAATAGTGGTGATGGTTGCACAACTCTGTGAGTGTACTAAAAATCACTGAAGTATACACTTTAAATGAATAAATGTTATGGTATCTGAATTATATCTCAATAAAGCTATTAAAAAAACATGAATGACAATTATATTTATTCTGTTCCTCCCAGAATTCGCTACTCTAAACATTTGGCATTTATGCTTCTGGTCTTTTGTTGTTTTGTATGCACACAAAAAAAAATCCATACATAGGCTGGGCGCAGCGGCTCATGCCTGTAAACCCAGCACTTTGGGACGCCAAGGTGAGCAGATCAGAAGGTCAAGAGATCAAGACCATCCTGGCTAACACGATGAAACCCCGTCTCTACGAAAAATACAAAAAGTAGCTGGATGTGGTGGTATGCACCTGTAGTCCCAGCTACTTGGGAGGCTGAGGCAGGAGAATTTCTTGAATCCAGGAGGTGGAGGTTGCAGTGAGCCAGGATCACGCCACTGCACTCCATCCAGCCTGGCAATAGAGCAAGACTCCATCTCAAAAAAAAAAAAAATCCATACATATGACAAAAGAACATATTGTCTTAATGTTATGACATTGTAGATAAAGCTTAAGTTTCACTTTTTGAGTATCCCTACTCATCAACTCCTGTCATAAGAGCAAGCACTCTATGGTGTTTTATATGTGTTTTAGATTTTGGGGGGATTTGGGTTTGTTTTTCTTTGTTAACATGAACTTGAACACCATTCGTAACAATGAAATAGCTTTCATTGCTTCAGTCTTAGTGGAAGGCTAGGATATATGGTTGATTACAGATTTGAAGTGCCAGATATACCTTTTCTCTAGTTTCTATCAGCCAAAGTGGCCAGAGTGCAGAACCTTGAATTAGGCTCAACCAATAATGCATTCTTGCTAAGGATTATAAAATTTAAAGAGTGATTCAAATACAAGGACTAGTTTATAAATTATGCAGGTAACAAAAGGCTTTATGACAGCAGTGTCCATAGTATTATCATATCCGATCTGTTTTTGTAAAATGGCCTTGTGTATTTCCTGCTGCCTTTCTTTGATAGCTGCTCCCTGTTTTCAAGCTAAATTTGCTAGTTGCTTAGCAATTTTTGAGCTAATCAATGTTGCCATAATTTTCTTTTATCTTCAAGTTAATTACAGTATATTTTGTTCCTTGGAAACAAGATTTCTAACTAAAGAAGTATGCTTTTTAAAAAATATAGGATTATGTGCATATATAAATCCATAAAATATATAATATTCTTTTGTGTTTTCAAATTTATGTGAGGAATATATAGTGATACATCAAGGTTACTGCAATGTTCTTCATTTAACATAATGTTTTTTAAATGTATTTATATTGATGATACATATACATGAAGTTCATTCTTTCTCCCAAATTAGTTGCCCTATGATTTGAGTCACTATATCAATACACTTCCTGATAGAACAAACTTGAGGGTTCCAAACAGCTCCCTGGAGGCCACAAGTATGGCAATAATGCCAGTTGGGTATCTCCAACCTATCTTAACTGGTGTATCTGCTTTTATGTTTTATTTGCTTATATACCTAGTTTCACCGCTAAAAATAATTAGGATGTCTTTTACCTAAACACATGGGGCTTTCACAGCTGAAACTGTACCAGAAAGACTATGTACTACTTTCAAGAAGATTGCACCAAGCTTTTACTCCAAAACATTTGGTGTGCCTTTTAAATTTGATTATTTTGTGCAATTAAGAAAATATCTCTTTAATAATTATAATGGCAACAATATAATAATACTATTAAAGAGTATAATCACAACACATAGCTTTGATTGAAAACTTAATATAATGTCAGAAATTTTTCTAAGTGTTTTACATATATTAGGTAATTTTATCCTTAACTCCTTGATGCATTATTATTCCCATTTTATACATAAAAGAAACTGAGAAACAGAGATTTTAACTGATTTGGGCATTAGTACACAGTCAGTAAGTGATTAACTTAGGCTGAGGATATTAGCAGACTAAAGCCATGCTATATAAGCCTTCAGTACTGAGCTAAAAAACAAGAAATATTGTCTACTAATAAGTATAGAAAAAAGATTCTAGGACTTTAACATTTGCATTGAAAATGCACATGTACTAGTCATACCTGCATATGTTTGGTGTAAATGATTTTGGATATCAACATTTCCAGTTCAGATTAACCAATTCTCAAATTGATAGCTAGAAAAAACAAATTGAAAAGGCAAAGAAAATCAGAATAAGTAGAATTTCTCTTTTTTTTTCTTTTCTTTTTGTTTCTTCTCTCTCTCTCTCTTGCCCAGGCTAGAGTGTAGTGGAGTGATGTAGGCTCACTGCAACCTCCACCTCCTGTGCTCAAGTGATCCTCCTACCTCAGCCTCCTGAGGAGTTGGGTCCACAAGCATGCACCACCATGTTTGGATAGTTACTGTACTTTTACAAGAGATAGGGTTTCACCATGTTGCCCAGGCAGATCTTGAATTTCTGAGCTTAGGTGATCCTTCTCCCTCAGCCTCTCCAAATGCTGGGATTACAGACATGAGCCACAGCACCCAAATTCACAAGTAGATTTCCAAGGAAGAATACCTGTTATTCAGCCAGATCAAAGTCAGTTTTATAGGGCTTTGAACAGGCTAGAAGATGGTAATTATAGAGAAAGAGAAGTGATAGACAAAAACAATCAGAGCTATAAATATTTTTGTTAATCATCAACTTTAGTAATTGATATAATTGCCTCAGCACATAATTTTGCATTAAATGTGCAGTTCTATCTACATCCACACCTAATTTTGCCTCCCTGATTATGTGGTTATGGAAGCAATGCTGAGAAGAGTGCTATGTTAACAATGTTTACCAGGAAACAGTAGGAAGGATGACTAGTTAATAATAATGTGTTTTTAAAATGTCATATATTCAAATTTGAACTAGTTTACTAATCAAATGTTTTCATTTAACATGTATCATTGACCACTGAACAATAAATAAGCAGGTTCGAAGCTTGTATATCTATTTACATATAGATTTTTAAAAATGAATATATTGGAAAGGTTTTTGAAATTTGTAGCAATTTGAAAAAAAATTGCAAATGGCACAGACTAGAAATGCTGAAAAATTTTAAAGAATTGTGTCATGGTACATAAATATATGTACATATTAGTCTATTTTATGATTTACTACCATAAAATATATACAAATCTAGTATAAAAAGTTAAAATTTATCAAAACATATGTACACAGACTGCACATGGAGCCATTAGTAGTCTGCAGAAAGATGCAGTACTAAATTGCAACATAAAAGTAACTGTAGTAGATATCGTACTCCTCTATAATTTTATGGCTGCCTTCCATTACTGTTGCAGTGAGCTCAAGTGTTGAGAGTATGTGCTTAGAATGCCATGTGATGTTTAGTCAACACTACATGAGCAGTTTGTCTCTCCAGTAAATTGCATATCATATCACAGTAATAGATAATCTCTCATGGTACTCATGTATTTTTCATCATGTTTAGTACAATACCATAAACTTTGAATAACACCATGGGACCTATACGAAGTGCTACTTATGATACTTGAAATGTTCCCAAAAAACAAAGTCATGACATGACAATAAAAAGTTAAGACTGGGAGCAAAGATGGCCAACTAGGTACAGCCAGGAAGAGCTTCCCACACTGGGAGAGAACAGGCCATCAAGTAGACTGACACACTCCAATCAGATCATCAGAGAGAAGGCACTGAGAGTGGGTGAAGGGAGGACACAGACCTGGACTAAAACGGGAGGAAGCTGGAAACCCTTTATGTGGCTGCCAAGCTGCAGGACCCGTTCTTAACCCTGAGCAACTCCTGGGGAAGAGATGAGTAAATAGGCATGGAGCAGTGCACTCTTGCCATGGACCTCTGAAATACGAGCTGCAGGAGGCTCCATGACCCCCACAGACATATGAGCTGTCAGGAGGAACTGCCCAGAAAGTTAACAGAAAAGAACTCCAGCTTTCATGGAGTCAAATGTTTGGCACAGGAATGGTTGCTGTGCAGGATGTCTTTGGGTACCCTTCCTTCAAGGGCTGCCATGCTCCTCTAGTTCTCTTTAGCCTTTGGAGTCTGCCATACCTCAATAGAGTAGAGCTATCTTGTCCATGCAATGGGGCCAGCCTGATCTGAGTGCTTCCCAGTCTGTAGCTCTATCACAGGCTCCCTGCCTGACTGCACCTGCTTACAGGACAACCTCAGCTTAGGAGGTGAGGCACTTACCTGAAGCCATCATTATAGCTCTTTTACCAACAGGCCCTTCTTAGTAGCTGAAGAACTGCCACAGGTGAGCTTTCATCAGAGAGCACCCATCCACAGTCCTCCCCAACTGTCACACACTCACCCACAGCCTCTGCCTGCTGATTCAGCTGCATGCATTCAGCCACAGCCTGCCCCATGTGGCTTCACCAACATATGTATGCATGGGACTCACTGACACCCATTGCTGCTGGATGTGCAAGCAGAGAATATGACCACCTACTGCCTGTATACCAAAGTGCTTTTGCTGGCATCCTTTACCAGAGTGTTGTGGCCAGCAGACAGACTAGAAGCACAT
The DNA here is from genome assembly GCF_049354715.1 of Callithrix jacchus. NCBI lineage: Eukaryota > Metazoa > Chordata > Mammalia > Primates > Cebidae > Callithrix > Callithrix jacchus. Next base: position 84,662,032 of record NC_133524.1, read on the forward strand.
AAGCCCCTCTAGTCCAGCAGATTCTTAACCTCAAGGGGACAAAGAAAAAAAGCTATGGGCCTGATCCCAGGCCCCCAGGGTTATAGCACAAAGACCATGAATGCTGAGCTAAGCCATGACCCCCTAAAATTATCCAGAAATGAAGCTAATGGATGAAAACTAACTTATACCACAGTGAAAACCTCACGGGCATCAAAAAAGACAAAAGCAAAAAACTATGAAAATGACAGCAAATTGAAAGATTAAAGAAACATGAGCTCATGAACACGACCAAGTGCCACTGCAAGAACTCTGGACACTCTAAAAGCCAAAATGTCTTTTTACCTCCAAATGACCACACCAATTTCCCAACAGTGGTACTTAACAGACCGAAATGGCTGAAATGACAGGCATAGAATTCAAAATCTGGATGGCAATGAAGATCGACATCCAGGAGAAAGTTGAAGCCCAGTGCAAGTAAACTAACAAATCTAGTAAAGTGATCCAACAGTGAAAGCACGAAATAGCCATTTTAAGAACCAAACTAATATTCTAGAACTGAAACTCACTACAAGAATTTCATAATATAACTGCCAGTATTGACAGCAGAATAGACTGAGCTGATAAAACATTCTCAGAGCTTGTAGACCAGTTCTTCAAATCAACTCAGTCAGTCAAAAATAAAGAAAAAAGAATTTTGAAAAGCAAAAATAAAAGCTCTGAGAAATATCAGATTCTGTAAAGACACGAAATGTATGACGCATTGGCATCCCAAAAAGAGAGGGAGAGACAGCAAGCAACTTGGAAAACACATTTGTACATATTGTCTGTAAGCCTCACTAGATAGGTCAAAATGCAAATTCAGGAACTTTACAGGGCCCCAGAGAGATATTATACAAGACAACCCTCATTAAGACATATAGTTATTAGACTTTCCAAGGTCAATGTGAAAGAAAAAACATTAAAGACAACTAGAGAAAAGGAGCAGGTCATGTACAAAGGAAACCCAGTCAGGCTAACAGCAGAAAATTCAACAGAAATAATTCAAACCAGAAGAGATTGGGGGCATATAGTCAGAATCCGTCAAGAAAGAAAATTTATATCTAGCCAAACTAAGCTTTGTAAGTGAAGGAGAAATAAAATCCTTTCAGACAAGTAAATGTTAAAGGAATACATTGTCACAAGACCTGCCTTAAAAGAGGTTCTTAAGGGAGAAAGACTGTTACCTGCCTCCAGAAAAGTGCACTTAAATACATAACCCACTGACACCAAAAATCAAGTCTATATAACAACCAGCTAACTACATAATGACAGGATCAGATATTCACATATCAATATTATTTGTTAATGTAAATGGGCTAAACTCTCCACCTAAAAGGCATAAAATGACAAGTTGGATAAAGAAATACATGAAACTGTGTGCTGTCTTCAAGAAACCCATCTCACATGAAATGATACCTATGGGCTCAAAGTAAAGGGATGGCAACAGATCTATAAAGAAAACAGAAAACACAAGAGGGCAGGGGTTTCTATTATTATTTCAGGCCATACAGACTTTAAATGAACAATGATCAAAAAGAACAAATAAGGGCATTACATAATGAAAAATTTAACAAAAAAACTTAACTATCCTAAATAGATGTTTACCCAACACTGGAGCACCCAAATTCATAAAACAAGCTAATAGAGACCAACAAAGAGACTTAGATAACCCTGCAAAAATAGTGGGATACTTCAACAACCCACTGATGGTATTAGGCAGGTCATTGAAGCAGAAAACAAACGACAGTATTTGGGGCCTAAACTTTATCCCTGACACAAGGGGCCTAACAGACATCTACAGAACACTCTGAGCAATAACAACGAACTGTACCCTCTTCTCATCTGCACATGGCACATACTCATAAGTCAACCACACACTCAGCCACAAAGCAGCTCTCAACAAGTTCATAAAAACTGAAATCATACCATCAATACTCTTGAACCACAGTGCAATAAATACAGAAATCAGTATCAAGAAGATCTCTCCAAACCATACAATGACATAGAAATTTAAAAACCTACTCCTTAATGAGTTTTGGGTAAAGAATAGAACTTAAGAGAGAAATCAAGAAATTATTTGATACTAATGAAAACAAACATACAACAAACCGGAATCTCTAGAAAGCAGCTAAAGAAATATTAAGAAGAAAACCTAAAATTGTAATAACCCTAGAAGTAAACCTAGGATACACAATTCTGGACATAGGCCTTGGCAAAGATTTCGTTATGAAGACCATAAAAGCAATTACAACAAAAACTGCAATTGAGAAATGGGACTTAAAAAAACTAAAAAACTTCTGCACAGCATTAAAAAAAACCTGTCAAGAGAGTAAAGAGACAATCCACAGAATGTGAGAAAATATTTGCAAATTCTGTATTCGACCAAGGTCTAATACACAGAATCTGTAAGTAACTTAAATCAACAAGGAAAAATACACATAACCCTATTAAAAAATTGACAAAGGACATGGGCACACACTTCTACTTACATGTGACCAACAAGTATACAAAAAATTGCTCAACATCACAAATCATTAGATAAATGCAAATCAAAGCCGTAATGAGATATTACCCCACAGCAATCAGAATAGCTATTATTAAATATTAAAAATAACAAATAACATGTTAGCAAGGTAGTGGAGAAAAGGGAATGCTTATATACTGCTGGTAGGAATATAAATTAGCTTATCCACTGTGAAAAGCAATTTGGAGGTTTCTGAAACAGCATAAAACAGAACTGACATTCAACTCAGCAATCCCATTACTGGGTATATATTTACAGGTATATAAATCAATCCGTCATAAAGACATACGCATGTTTTCATTTTTTGCAGCACTTTCACAATAGCAAATACCTGGAATCCATCTAGATGCCCAGCAAAGTTGCAATGGATCAAGAAAATATGGTGCATATACACCATAGAAAACTAGGCAGCCATAAAAAAAGACTTAAGTCCTGTTTTTTTGTAGCTACATGGATGCAGATGAAGGCCATAATCCTAAGCAAATTCACACAGGAGTAGAAAATCAAATACTGCATGTTCTCACTTATAAATGGGTGCTAAATATTCAGTATGCATGGGCACAAAAAAGGAATTAATAGATACTGGTAGTAACTTGAGGATGAAGAGTGGGAGGAGGGTGAGGATAGAAAAGCTACCTATCTGTACTTTGCTCCCTATTTGGGTGATGAAATTATTTGTATGTCAAACCCCAGTGACATGCAATTTACTCACTTATAAAACCTGCACATGTACCTTTTGAACCTAAATAAAATTTAGATTTAAAAATAAACAGTTGAATTGCTTGATATGTACCATAGACTGAGGTCTGAAGCTGCAGTCGCCCACCATTTCAAACAGAAGATACATCTTGTAAACAATGTAAACTTACAATATTGACAAATGTAGTACAGTATCATGAATGTGTTTTCTCTTATGAGTTTCTTAATAACATTTTATTTTCTAAGCTTACTTTACAGAAAGAATACAATAAACCATACAAAATGTATAATATGTATAACATACAAAATACGTGTTAATCTATTCTTTATGTTATCAGTAAGGCTCTGGTCAACATTAGGCTATTGGTAGCTATGTTTTGGAGGAGTCAAAAGTTATACTTGTAGTTTTGTGCATGGGATTAACTCTTTTAAACTTTGCATTGTTGAAAAGGAGTCAAGTGTAAGAAACAATGTAAATTTTTATTTGGAATTTTTCTTCTAGATAATTCTTTTCTAATATTTAAGATATCCTTAAAAATACAATGTATTCTAGATGTTTCAAATTTATAATCAATAAATAACTTTAACATAATTTTCATCAGTTAAAATTAATGTTCATACATTATATTGTAGCATATAAAATAAATCTACATTTATCAAAACTTGAATTCCATAAACAGATAAATTGAGACTCTAAGGCTCTGAGTGTAATTCCAGATAGGTCTTTCTAACAGTTTTAGCATAAATGGATTCACTACCCAACATGTAATTTTTATGCTAGATACCAAGATATTTGATATTTCTATTATTGCCATTGCCTAATTGACACATGGGTACTATGAAAAGAGAAACATTAGAGGCAGGATAAACCAAGAAAATTAATACAATTTCTGGTTAACGTGGACAAATCGGAACTCTAGTCTGTCACACTATTTATGTATTTTCTTTTGAATACACGACACTGGGCATACTGAGTAATTAAAATACTTTAGGTAACTGTTTTAAATGAAAAACAGTTACACTAAAAATATCTATTTTTTTTTCGTTCTGAAATTATAATCAAGCTTTTTGAAGACAAAATATAAATGTAGGATACTAAACTCAAAACATTTTTAATATATTCATAACATTTATTTATCTAAGTTCAAGAGTATACCAATTTTCCATATAATTACAATCTTTATAATTGCATGTTTCAACAAAAAATTCTCAAGCATGGCAGATCTCCATTTCAGGTAGTCTTGTGCTATGAAAGGGCCCTAGCATTCCTACAGAGTATGAAGAACAAAACATTCTAGAAAAGTAGAATAAAGTTCAATTCTCTGGTGGACAAGTAACTTTGAAATGAGTTAGAATTGTATAAAACAGTTTGAAAATTTTGATAAAGTATGCATACAATATTTTAATGAGATGATATTTTTAAGTTTTCATAAACTATACATACAACATTTTAATAAGAGATGGTATTTTTAAGATTACATTTTTTCTAAACATCTTTCTCCTACTTTCAAGTAACTGAATTTATTCAGTCAGGTTTTGAGAGGCCAGAGAGAAATATAAAATGGCTCTAAAATTCTTCAAATTATAATCCCAAAAAGTATGCAAATATTTCATAGAATTTAATTCTGAGAAAAGAAAAATAAGCAAAACCACCACCAAGCATAAAATTATAATATTTTATATTGTATATTAGCATGATGATACATTATATAGCTATTAGAATTGACTTTCTAAAGACTATGGAAATAGGTATATTTATTATTTGCAACATTAAATAAAATAATGTAGTAAGAACGATGTGTACCTATGTAAAATTGATATATGTTTTAAAGCTCTAAAAGTTTTTAATATATTCATAACTTTATTTTTTTGAAAAATAAAAGAAAATGTGTAGGATTTAGAACTGGAAGATAATCTACAAATAAATCAGTTTCTTTCACGTTGTAGATAAGAATGACATTTATTTTTAGTAAAAGAAAACTTTTAAGCTCACTGTCCTGTAACCTGCCAAAAGTAAACAAAGACAAACCATTCAAATATTTCCACATTTCTCAAATCATCATATAAAATATTAGGCATTTTTTAAATTAAAAAAATATTGTAAATCTCCAGGAACCGACATTTCTATTACAAAGGTGTTGGAAGACCTTTGATGACACTGGAATTTGTTTGAAAAAAGTAGATAGCATAGAAAGCATAACACTCAGGAAACAGTGACTGGCAATAGAATTGTTCAATGTCAGGTCTGTAGACAATGCAATAGAAAACATTATTCATATGTTTCCATGCTGGCAGCACAGCGTCAACTGTAAGATAAAATTGAAACATTTGTTAACAACAGTCAGGGTACAGAAGGAAGCATGCTAGTTACAGAATTTTATAAAATGCTCTGTCACTGGAAAGTAAGAACAAAGGATGTTTACTAGTAACAACAATAACAGTTAAACTTCCCTATCTACAAATTATTTGTACAGTAGAACATAATTGTTATTTATTTGCAGGGTGACCACTTCTTTTTGTTGCTTTCTTATTGACACCTAATTATTGTACATGTATCTGGATACATATGATAATTTGAAACATGTATACAGTGTGTAGTAATCAAATCAGGGTAGCTTAGATATACATCACCTCAACAATTATCATTCTTATGTATTGTGATTCCAACCCTTTTTCCTAGCTATCATCTCACCCTAGGTAAAACTGAATTTATCAAAAGACAAAAAATAGGCTGGCAAGGATGTAGAGAAAGATGAATGCTCATACACTGCTGGTGGAAATATAAATTAGTACAGGCATTATGAAAAACAGTCTGGAGTTTCCTCACAAAACTATAAATAGAACTACCATATGATGCAAGGTGATCACTTCTAAGGTAAAAAGCAAAGTTTTAATTTCACTGATCTTGTAATAGTGAAATAGCAAGGGAATTAACGTAACAGTTCCATTTTTGTTTAAAGAGCCTTTGCCCATTTAGGCAAGGATAATTTTAGAACACTCAGATAGTATAAAACACAGAAGTCACGTAGTTTTTAAAACTAAATCTGGGATCAAAGAGTAAGTATGTAAAAAACCATCTGTTGTGTTAAGGATTTACAGGAGTTTAGTGACCTGGTCAAGGACAAAAATATTGCAAAACTCCTCAGACCCTCACTGATGCCCAGATTTCTCTGGTTCTCAGTAGTCACTTTGTGATACCAATTCCTTCCTTTTTCCCCATATTCTCCTCTCATAAAATCCCTCTGGCTGGGAGACATTTGAAGCAAGATGGTGAAATAGAAGGTTCTACAGATGGTCCATCATTCAACAAGGGCAAAAATGTAAAAACTATATACACAAAAAGCACCTTCATGAGAAACAAACAAACAAATAAGCCGAGCACTCATAGTACCTGGTTTTAACTTTGTATTATTAAAAGTGCCACTAAAGAGGTAGTAAAAACAGTCTTGGTTAACTGACACCACCACTTCCCCATCCTCTGTCAGTAGTGGAGTAGTGAGGAGAGCATTCCTGTGTACTGGAGTAGTCAGAGCACAGCAATTGTGAGGCATTGGATTCATTGCTGTCCTGTTATAGCGGAAAAGAAAACCGGACCAAACTCACCTGAAATCCACTCACAGAAGGAGCATGTAAACCAGCCCTACCCAGAGGATGATGACTGAATCCAGTAGTCAGAATTTGAGTTCCCCCAAGACTTGCCACTGTGGGCTAAAGTGCACTGGAACTCAAAATAAACTTGAAAGGCAGGTTAGCATGCAACTCCTAGTCACATCCTAGTGCTAAACCCGGCCCAGACTCAGAGGACTGAGGCGGGGCAGGGGGCATTCAACCTACAGCAACACAAGCTGGGTTGGCTAATAAAGTGCTGACATTACCCATCTCCTCATCCCAGACTGCACAGTTCACAGCTGCAAAATAGATCTTGTCCTATGACTTGGAGGGGAGGGGAGGGGAGGGGAGGGGAGGGGAGGGGAGGGGAGGGGAGGGGAGGGGAGGGGAGGGGAGGGGAGGGGAGGGGAGGGGAGGGGAGGGGAGGGGAGGGGAGGGGAGGGGAGGGGAGGGGAGGGGAGGGGAGGGGAGGGGAGGGGAGGGGAGGGGAGGGGAGGGGAGGGGAGGGGAGGGGAGGGGAGGGGAGGGGAGGGGAGGGGAGGGGAGGGGAGGGGAGGGGAGGGGAAAGAGTGGGAAGGTTGACAAAGGGCTAATATCCAGAATCAACAAAGAACTTAAACAAATTGACAGAAAAAAACGAAACAGCAACCTAGATGGAACTAGAGACCATTATTCTAAGTGAAGTAACTCAGGAATGGAAACCCAAACATCATGTGTTCTCACTTATAATTGGAACCTAAACTATGAGGACACAAAGACATAAGAGTGATACAATAGACTTTGGGGACTCAAGGGGAAGGGTGGGAGGGAGGTGAGGGATAAAAGACTACGTATTGCTTATGGTGTACACTGCTCAGGTGGTGGGTGTGCCAAAATCTCATCAATCACCACTAAAGAACTTATCCAGGTAAACAAACACCACCTGTTCCCAAGAATATGATTGAAATTTTTTAAATGGTAGTAAAAATAAAATAAAATAAAAAAGAACAGCTTATGTTTTTCTGATATGTTTTCTATGCCTACCAAAGCTGTTATTATTATAAGTTTCTAAAAAGTAGTATTACTTACTTCACCTAAGAGCACTTTTAAGATAGCGATTTAAATTACTTTAAAAAATAAATTTAAATTAAACATTAATTAAAAAATACTTTTAAAATTAGGGACACTTCACAAATAATGAGGGAATACAAATTTATTTAGAACAAGTTAAAATCTATACATACATAGATATTATATAATCTGCAAAATCTGATTCCCCAATTTGGGAACTTCCCAGGGCCAGTAGTCTGTTCTTTCTTGTTCAAATGTTTTAAGGACTTCAGAGGAAAGAAGCACACAATTTTCTTTCAAAATATGATCACTGACTCTAGTTGATACTGTGACTCAGCAGTGATTTCATACCTCTGTCGTTATTTGAAAGCAATGCCTCAACTTTGTCCAGGGTTAAGTATTTATGATGTGCTCATTAACAATAAATACTGAATGATAATTCAGAACATGCACAACCATAAGAAAACTTTAAAAACACCCACTCTTTTAAAATAATGTTTCTCAGACCCAACTATGTATCCAAATCACTTGGAGAACTTAAAAAAAGTACTTATTACTGAGCATTACCCCACACCTAGTGAAATTAGAGGCCCTAGAAATGGAACTTCAAATATCTCATCTAGTAAGATCTCTTGTTGATTTCAGTGTTGTTCATGGACTGGTGTTTTGGCACTATTATTGTAGAGAAGTTATTCAAAATTGGGTTATTTTAAAATATAATATGTTCATAATCAGTTACTAAAAATGAACACTCACTAGAGCCGTCATTTTTCTATCAGAATAAAATTCTGTATCTTTTTTTTTTTTTGAGACGAAGTTTTGCTCTTGTTACCCAGGCTGGAGTGCAATGGCGTGATCTCAGCTGACCGCAACCTCTGCCTCCTGGGTTCAGGCAATTCTCCTGCCTCAGCCTCCTGAGTAGCTGGGATTACAGGCACGGGCCATCATGCCCAGCTAATTTTTTTTTGTATTTTTAGTACAGACGGGGTTTCACCATGTTGACCAGGATGGTCTCGATCTCTTGACCTCGTGATCCACCCGCCTCGGCCTCCCAAAGTGCTGGGATTATAGGCGTGAGCCACCATGCCACGCCAAATTCTATATCTTAAAATTAAAATAACTAGAAAATGTCTAATACAACCTCTGCCGCAGTGTAACAGTAATCTCTTTCATGGTATCCCTAATCTTCCATCACCTGCCTGCAGACTTTTAGCATTGATTGGGTGTGGCTGCCATGCGTTATCATAGAAAAAATTATATTTTAATAACAGGATTTTTGAGATATGACTTCTACATCATAAAATTTTCTCTTTTAAAATTATACAGTTCAGTGGTGTTTGGATATTTACAGAGCTGTGGAAACATCACAATTGTCTTATCTTGGAACATGTTAATCGTCCTCCAAAAGAAACCTGTTAGCAGTCACTTTCCTACTTCCTCCTTTCCCTACACCTAAATAATTATTAATTTAATTTTGTCTCTATATATTTGCACATTAACACACTTCATATTAATGGAATTATACAATATGTAGCTTTTAAGCATGTTTTCTTTCATTTAGCATGTTTTCATTGTTCATACATTTTGTACCACGTGCCAGTTCTCCATTCTATTTTATTGCCCAACAATATTCCATTGCATGGTTTTCCCAAATTTTCTTTTTCCATTTATCAGTTGATGAAGATGTGGGTTATTTCTGCTTTTGGACTATTATCACTAATGTTGCCATGAACATTTGTGTACTTTTTGTATGACATATGGTTTTGCAATTCTCCTGGGCATGTATCTACAAATGGATTTTTTGTATTATCTGGTAACTCTTTGGTTAACTTTTTGAGAAACTGTCAGACTTTTTGTAACAGTAGTTGTACCATTTTACAATCTCACCAATGCTGTATGAGGGTTTTAATTTCTCAACATCTCTGCCCAAATGTGTCTGTCTTTTCTATTTTAGACACCCTAGTGAGTGTGAGGTAGTTTCTTGTGGTTTTAATTCTGTTTTGTGATAGAAAATGATGTTAAAGTTTATTTTCATGTGATTGCTGGCTATTTGTATACCTTCTTAATGAAATGTATATTCAAATATTTTTCCCATTTTAAAAATGGGTAATATTTTATCATTGTGTTGTAAAAGACATTCGTATATTCTGATACAAGTCTGTTGCAAGACATGATTTTCAAATATTTCTCCTGTTTTGTGTGTCTTCTCATGCTTTTGATAGTATTGTTTGAGCATAAAGTTTTCAGGTTTGATGATGTTCAATGTATCTACTTTTTATTTTGTTGGTTCTATTTGGGGTGCCATATATAAGAAATTATTATCAGTACCAAAGTCACAACATTTCACTTTTATGTTGTCCCATGTGATATTCAGTCTCAACACTTATTTTCAGGTTTATGATCCCTTTTGAGTCAATTAGTTTATACGCTGTACAACAATGATTTTTGTAAAATGCTTCCTTGTATTGAGCCCATATCTAGTTGTGGTAGCTATTCCCTTTGATCTTGACATTTTCTTCTGAAATAGGAGGATATTACTTTATTCTGTCATCTACATAAGGACCATTAAATATTTGAATTCAACTCTCATGACTCCCATTACTCCTTTAAAGCCTATATCTTTACAAGATAAAAGTTTCTCGCCTCATCAATTGTTTTTTTGATGTTGGCACCTACCATCTATCAGTAGAGTCTAAAATGGCACTAGCTTATTTGGCACACACATACCACTATTGACTCAGTCAACTAAATCCAGGTTGTTAACAATACATAAAGATACTACAGAAAATTTAACAACTTTTTTAGAGAAAGAAAAGAAACCTACAAAATTCTTTCATTCCCAAATTCTAAATGTTTTCCAGTTCTCCTGCAGTCCTTATTTCTGTGTACACTCATTTTACACAGTTTAATCTGTATGTTTAGTTTTGCATTCTGTTACCACACTTGTTAGAATGTTATTATCTTGTTCTTGGTATATTGAAATATTTTCTTAGCTATTTCAGCCCTTGCCCTCTTGAATTGGCAGAGCAAATTACAACCAGCCTACTATTTCCTAAACACCATTTTATATACATTTGTTCCCTGCCAGAAAGTATTTAGTGGCTCTCTATGACCCCCAGAAAATTTTTCAGGCATGCAATTATCAAACAAATCTATAATCAGACCTCGGCTCCTCTACTTATAAGCTTTGTGACTTGGGACAAATAATTCGGTCTCACCAAGCCTCAGTGTTCTCAAATGTCAAATGGGTATCCTAAAACATACCTTGCAAGGTTATAATAGAAAGAAGTAAGACAATGCATAAATGAGGGATAACAAGAGGAGCCATTGCTCTATAATTTATCTTGAAGCTTGCAAATATATGTCATAAGTGCCCCGTGATTACAATCCAGAACTTACTAAAAACTTCCGTTAATTACTTGAAGCACTCTTTACCACACAGACCTAAATATAGCTTTTCCAGATAGTTTCTACATACTTACAGCATTAAACATGCAAGATATTATTTGCTTTTCTAGATTTGTCCCAACCAATACTTCCTCACTTTCCTCCCAATCTTCCCATGGAGAGATATTCTAATGAAATGAATTTACCTACTGTCCTAAGCATGTCTCACGTCTTCCCATTACCATGACTTTCCTCAAACGACTTTCTTTACCTAAAATATTGACTCACTCCTTTCTGTATTCATCAAAATTTCACCCATGAGGATATAAATAATCTTTGTCTCCTCCATGAATGCTTTCTAATCACTATTTGATTGCAATTTATCTCCTTCTGTTGAACTTTCACTAATTTATATACCTTGTCATAATCTATTCATTATTTTGGTTCATTTGTTTAAGACACGGTCTTGCTCTGTTGCCCAGGCTGGAGTGCAGTGGCATGCTCACGGCTCACTGCAGCCTTAACTACCCAGGCTCAGGTGAGTATCCCACTTCAGCCATCCATGTAGCAGGGACTACAGATGCACCACCAAACCTGGCTAATATTTTTTCAATTTTTTGTAGAGACAGTGTTTTAACACATTAGCCAACTGGTCTCGATTTTCTGGGCTTAAGAAATCCACCCACCTCAGCCTCACAAAGTGCTTGGATTACAAATGTGAGCCACCCTGCTCGGCCTTATTCATGACTTTTGAATGTGGCTTTTGAGTTAAGAAATTATCATGTCTTTTTTTAAATGGTGAAGGCCACACAGATATAACACATTCATTTACAAAAAACCTGGTTTTTTTTTTTCATTAAAGGAAGAGAAAAAGGGAGTGGAATTTACCAATCAGAAATGGTAAAAGGACAAAGGCTAACTTGGTAACTCAGTTGGTCTCAACCTATTTGAATCCCAACACATCTGAGGGATTTAAGTCTCACCAATAAAATATGGTGAGTCATCATCTCCCTTGGCATTGATTCTCATAATGATTACAATGGTGGTGATGGAAATAGAGTACCTGAAAGTGGTATGTGGTTTGGTAAAGCCGCAAAAAGTGATGCTGATAATGTTCCCTGTTATCCCTGGGATTTAATTTTACCCTGTTCACCAGCTACTGAGTTCACATGTAACTGTTTCAAGGATGCTGGCGGAACACGTAGAATTCCTGGGGCGGAGAGAGCAGACTTTATTACCCATGGCACAGGAAGCTTGAACATCAACATTTTTGTGTAGCTCCCTCTTGTACCCAATTCCCCCAGGGGCAATGTGCTATGTCCAAAAAGGATACAGACAATGGAGTTTGCATCACAGTTGGAAATATAGTGCTTGGAAAATCCACTACATTTGTTTCAAGTAGGGTAAAATCGAACTCCGTCTGGTTTGTGGAGAAGATATTACCTTATTCCTCAATATCATATCTTGTAAATTCAACTTTGAATAATGGTATGGTAAAGAGCATTTAGGGCCTGTCATTCTTGACAACTCAGCAAGATATATAGGAACATAAGGAACCCAAGGAGAATTGTCTCTGCTAACACCCTTTTGGCACTTTCTGTCCTTTCTGTCACTGTTCTAGAGTTACTCTTTTACCTATGGCCTAAAATCATCATGATATTAAACACACAGTAACCAAGGTATGGTAAGGTGATTTCTAGACCATCCTAAAATTTAGGATGCATCTAGATTTTTCATTGGGGTCTCTAAAGTGTGAGTTAATTAAAAAGGGTTGCCTTATAGTGTCTTCTCTGAGAAGAGACCTATCAGTCATGTGTTTCTGTTAAATTTTTGAAGGTAGCTCTTGGAAATAGTAGCCATCTTTGCCATCATTAGGGCTCAAAATAAATCAACCTGAGGAATATCTGCACGCTTATAAAGTAGTCACTTTTAATTATCTATACCATTTGCCAATTTATTTTGAATTATTTTGTAGATTTTAATGTTAACTTGTTATGACATTGTTAAACCTATATATACTGCATCTCTCAGATATCAATGTTTATTAGGCTAAATCTGACATATAAGCTTATCAAAAATCTAACAGAATTTAATTCTATAATTATTATATTTGTAGTGACCATTAAGTATAAAACACTGAATAACGAATTTCAAGCTTGATTTGTACACATGGCTACAGTACTTTTGCAACTAAAGATACTCACACTGTAAGGTTCAGTAACAGTGTTTTGGTATTCTGCTTGACACTGAGAAAAGTTACTGCAGTGAGTTAGATTGGAAGTATATCCTCCCCAAAACACGTAAATGTGTCACTAATTCACCAAGAAATACATACTATGACATAGTCAGCAATCACTTTTATTAACCAATGCCTTGTTATTAAAAAATAGAGTGATAGCCAAACTGTACCAAATAGCTGATAATTGCTTTTTATTGTTTATTTTCATGACTGTTTGCATAAGCCCATTGAAAATAAAACATTCCTTCTAAATGATAAATGACTATGGTACACAATGAGTATCTTCCAAATTCATGCCTCTTGTGTGCGAGCATTTGAAACTGTGTTCAAATATTTTGACCTATTTCAGTCCTGATATGAAGTTAGTTTTATTTTCCAGCTCAGAAATTCACTAACAGTGTATGCAAGTTAAAAATTTCATGAATATTATTTCTCAATTTCACTTACTGCATGCATTATGTAAAATGTTATCTATTAAAGACATCAAGACTGACCTAAAAAATTGACAACCTTTAACTGTAAAATGCATACAATTTGAAACATCGAGAAGGAACTAATATTTTTAAAAATCTAAAAATGCATGGTGTTTCACTTGGCTTAGTGCTTTAAACAGTCTCTGAGTTTGAACTGTTAGTCATTCAATAAAGTGGGTGAATTTAGCCCAGTTTGTCAAAGGGTTTCTATCGGGAGTAAATGCAAAATAATAATAAAATTGGTTAAATTATTACAATAGTTGTAAACATTAATAAACTACACATGAAAGCAGAAAAAAATGGGCATTTAATGCCACTGATTAAAAGCAACATTTATATTTCTATAAGAATTTTAGAAAAATTAAAATTTGCCATGCCTGAATGAGTTTTTAATAGATAAAAATATTTTTAAAAATATTCAGAGTTTGTGCATGCTATGTAAAGATTATAAGGACATCAAGGAAAAAGCAAATATAAGGTCAAAATTGAGAAATAATCTACAAGATTAGGGATTACAAGCATTTAAATTCAGTTGACCTAGAGAAGCATTAAAAGATAATATAGTCTTTAACTATGGTAATGAAATTGGAACAAAAAGTTATTACTTATGTTCTCTCATGACAGACTAGGAAAAAAAGTGTCTACTTGTTCATAATTTAAGCTAGAGATAAAGAAAAAAGATCTGATTATTATGTCTGTTGAAAATGAAACAAGATAACAGTGTGCTTGTCAAACATTTAATATTGACCTTAACATTTGGGAATATAGATAGACTTTTATAAAGTTCAGCAATGTACTATGTTCTTGTAACTACCTTTTCCCCCCTGTACTTTTAGTTTATGTAAAAACCAGAAACAAACAGAAAATCATATCAGAAGACAGCACTGTACATCAGAAGATAGCAGAGACATGAACACTACCTCAATTTTCACTCCTTCAGGGTCTAACTTCCTTCTTTCCCCAGGTTCTAAAGATGGGATTGACAGCAGAACTATAAAATGTTTTAAATTTGTTGCTCTGTGAAGTACTACATTGGAAGTGCTTTAGTACAGAATGAGAGAAGGGTTAGAAAAATTTACTGTGTATTAAATAAACTCTTTTCTAGCACTGAGATAATTTTTCCATAGCATAAAATATGCTACAAAGATTAACATATCTATGGAGAAATTAAGGGAGAATCTTAATTTTATTTAATTAAACTTTTTATTTTCCTTGGAAAGTTAGAGTATGTTGAATGATATTATTGGTTTTTGATATAATGTGCACAATTATATGTATATGAAAATCTAATAGAATGAAATTTTATGTGGCAGTAGAAAACCCTATTATAAGATGAGTATCAGTCATTAATTTGAAGGGTGGCATTAGAGGGTGGCATTAGAGTGAGGTTCCGGATGTAATTAAATTTTTCATATTGTTGGCCTAGAAATTTTCTGTGTAACTGCTTCCTCAAACTAAGTTTTTTGTAAATTCAAATTTCATGAGTCAAAACAAGACTTGTAGTCTTATATAAAGCCTAGATACTTCCTCGCACATTTATGATCTTCTATAAATATGGGGTTTGTAAAGGAAATAAGGCAATTTGTAAAAAATGAAATAATCAGCAGTTTGTGATGTCATCCTGACTACAGTACTCTGGTGAAGGGTCATTGGAAACATTAAGCATTTGACAAGATATTTAAAGAGCCAGGGGAAAAATAATTTTAAGCCTATGAATGACATTTTAGACAAAGATTTACTACCATAGGACATATGTTGAGGAACTAGCCTTTGATGACCTGTTACCTGAAATAACAAAGCTGGTTACAAAAGAACAATGGAAGGACAGGGAATTGTTGGCAGTGGAAACAAAACAGTATCATGAGAATTTTCCAGTCTATGGTGTAATGTTATTTAGTGGTAGACTTTCTCAGCATTCTTTGAATGAACTCACATCTGTGGGAAGGCTTGAGGTAGTGAATGCTTATGCTGAAATAATGAGGATTATTTTTATGTGATAATATAACTGATGAGAGAACTTTTTAATTTTTTTACAAATAGAGGTATGTGACTCTATACTAAACTAAAATGAATTCAAATTTTATGACTCAGCCTTCTTAGCCAACTTGTGTAAATTTACATCTAAAATAAAATGCAGACAATGGATGAGTACATATGTTAATTAACTTATTAATTCAACAACATGTATCAACATGTATATTGAGTGCCTGCTATGTACCAGACACTATGCTACAGATGGGTACACAGTAATTTTTAAAATGACATATTGTCTGTCCTTAAATAATTTATAGCTTAGTCTAATTTATATAAATTCTTATATTGTTCTAAGAAATTTCACAGGTGTTCAGTGATGTAGACAACTAGAGAATGGAATATCAGCTGCCTCCTCAGACACCACCCTGCCAGAAATTGAGATGCCGCCTTCTACTTCTGCCGTGTGATGGGACATTAGCTCACTCTAATCTGTCCTGCTGACACCATCTTTTAGAGGAATAAAAGCACTGCCTGTATTGTGTGGAGGGGGGTAGATTGATGAGGATGGGGGAGATAGAACAGGTATTGACAAAAAAGTTTTCTGTTGGTAGACCACTCTTTCTGTTTGTTTCTTTGTTTTGTTTTGTTAGGGAGTACAAGCTTCTTTTTGGTGTTTTTTGTTTGTTTGTTTGTGTCTGTTGGTGGTTCCAGGTTGCAGGTCTGTGCAGTGTTCTGTGTGGGATATATGAAAGGCAATAAGGAAAACAGGGAACTCACTCTTGCTGCCATATTATTCATTAACACAGATGTCTCAGGTCTCTTTGCCTTGTTTCTTAATATTTCTATGCTTGTTTATTGTTTTGTATTCAGAGGATTGAGCTGTAAAGAGTAGAGGAATGAATGGAACTATTTCATCTTGGTGGAAACAGAAGACTCAATACGTGTTTTTAAGAAAAACTAATACAACTCTTGTCTAGAATTACAGAAAAATATTTGAGGCATACAACTCGGACACTTAAAGGATAAAGATCTAAGAATTCTTTAGTATTTTGGATTTAGCAGCGGAGGAAACCATTTTATTTTGACTAAATTTTCTCATAGCAAATGAAAACAACCCACATAGGGGTTTGAAGTTTTAAAACTCAAATTAAATGTTTTAATTTATTTTCTTTGTAAACAACAACATTTGACCTAATATTATATAGAGATCAAGAACAAAAGGCAAGAGCATAAGCTTTCTTCAAAAGCATGTTTATTTTTTCTCCATCCTACCCTGTATTTTATTTCTATTGCCCCTAGAAGAGCAATAAAATTCTATAGATGATATAGCATAACAAACCCCAGCCCTTCTCAAGAGCTCATGGCACATAAGGACAATTGTAGGTCTACCATATACAAAATTCTAAGGTGGAAGAAGTTCATTGAATGGCTCTGTGAAAATGCTTTATCTTGAAGTGGTGTGCTTGAAATTTCTATAACTTCAATTTGATGTAGTTTGATATATGAAGTGACAGCTAGGAGCTTTGTCTATCAATTCAAGCCCAGGGTTGGAGTTATTTTCTCTTCCATCTGTCTATGTATCTTCCTCACCCCTCTTCTCTGTTTTCTGGATTCTCTGCCTTGGCAGTTTTCTTTGAAAGAAATGTTCCATATCTATGATTTTGTGTGTGTGTGTGTGTGTGTGTGTGTGTGTGTGTACATACATAGAAACTTAAACTTTGTATTATATATTTTCTAATTTATTAATATGTTTGTTAATATCTTTATTATCATAGGTAGTATGAAAATCTTAACTTATATTTATCAATGTTTTAACTAATAGAAATATACTTGCATTTTATAATTTTTCTCTGCAAAAATCCAGTGTCATAAATAATATTTTTACAGCACTTCTGAACTAGACATTGAGGCAGACAGTATTATGAATAAAAAGGTTTTTCCTTTAACTCCTCTCTACCATGTTCTTTGATGTCAGTTACATCACAGGGATGTAACTAATGAAAACATTAAATATGCCTTAGTCTATTTATTTCTAATATAAAAACATAATAGATCAACAATTAATTTTATTCCATGTTATGATATGATAATTTAATTTATGTCATCATTAACGAATTCCTATTAGAATAAATTTGTGATTATAGGGTAGTAAAATAGAAAAATACATTTTCACATATGATTTGGGATCAGTGTTAGCACAATTGCTTTTTGTACACATTTTGATAAAATCAGATAGAAATTTCTTGTGCAACCACATGGTGCAAATTATGTTTTGTCCAAGATCACAAGCTAATCAGTGGCCTAGTGGGATGTCAAGCTCCAAGTTTTCTAACTGCAAATACTTCGTGCTTACGATTGAGTCCTATAGGTCATGGATATGCACTACAATTGGGTTATCTATTGTATGAACGAGATCCCCTTTACTATGCTATTTCCAGTTTTTGTTTAGCAGTCATCACATTCAATCACACATACACTCACATATATAGATTTAGATATGTGCATACACAAGCACAACAAGACTCCTATTACTTTCTGCCACCATCGAGTAGTAGTACATAGCAACGTATTTTTGCCAAGGTGCAGGGAAATTTCTGATCCTTTTCAATCTTGGAAATCCTCTTTCATAATACTGCCCAGTATTGCATTTCCTTAGAATACTGTTTACCTAAAGGACAGTGGGTTGATCCTACAGATCATTCTCTGTAAGCACACTAGGCAGGTAATAGTTTACTTCTCCCAATCAACCCAATGCCTTAGTTTTAAAGATGATAATGCATTCATGTCTAGAGAGTCCTTAAGGGATAAGACTAATTAGTGAGAAACTCAAATATTATATCAAGACCCCTGGTAGAAGAATGTTTTTTAATGGCTGATCTTTTATTACCATTCAAGTTATACCTATTTCACCTGAATACAGAGCTGTCCCTAAAATCATGACTAAAAAATTAATTGGGAAATACTATGCCAGATTGTAATTGAGATTTCTGAGCAGTGTGAAGATCTTTTCTTGTCGTGCTGCTGAAAATCCACTTGGTATAGGATGACTCTGTCAAAAGTAAAAAGAAAAAAAAATACGAAGAGTAGGTATAACAAAAATACCTACTTGTAGGAACTGGAAAAAATAATATACTGGATAAATATTTATAATAAACAGATATAAAATATTTCAAAAGCATACACTTTAAATAATGTGCAAATGAGCTGTTATTCAAATTGCTGAAGCATTTCCATTCATTTTAAAAGTATAAAGGTCAACAGTAACCTAAGAAAGAATAATCTTTGTCTTATGTTAGAAATAAAAACCGTATTTAGTGGACTGAGGAGTTCCTTGGAGTTAAAGGAGACAGGTCTTGGGAAATTTAGCTGAGAGTAGTGTGTCTGTGTTAGGAAAATGGGGCAATGAGAAAGAAAAGTACTTAAAATTTGTTTGATTTTAAGGAGAGAGACTCTATAACAATTAAAAAGAGGACCCAATAGAGGGAGAGATGGGACTAATAACGTAAGTTTCTGAAGAAAACCAAGGGGAAAAGAACCAGAATACAGATGGAAGAATAATTTTTGTGTAGGAGGAAGACAAGTGGAGAGAGATGGGTAAAAAAAAATCCTTTTTTTACCTAAGGATTTTGTTAAATCTAGAAGACAAAAAAGTTCAGCGTGTAGGAGAAAGAGATCTAATATTGTTCTCAGGCAAATTAGAGGAATTATTTGGCCAGAGAATGCAAATAAATTATTTAGTAGTGTTTAAGGCTCAGTTTACTTTGGTGATTATGAACTTTTAGTGATGAAAATATTCCACTGTATAGGTGTGGGCTCATGCATGCAATCCCAGCACTTCAGGAGATCACCTGAGGTCAGGAGTTCAAGGCCAGTGTGGCGAACAAGGTAAAAATCCCATCTGTTCTATAAATACAAAAACTAGCTATGCGTGGTGGCAGACAGCTGTAATCCCCACCACTAAGGATGCTGAGGCAGGAGAATCACTGAAACCCAGGAGGCAGAGGTTGCAGTGAGCTGTGATCATGCCATTGCTCTCTAGCCTCAGAGAATGACTCTATCTGGAAAGAAAGAAAAGAAAGAGACAGACAGAAAGAAAGAAAGAAAAAAAGAGAGAGATAGAGAGAGAGAGAGAGAGAAAGAGAAAGAAAAAGAAAGAAAGAGAGAAAGAGAAAGAAAAAGAAAGAAAGGAAAGAAAGAAAGAAAGGAAGGAAGGAAGGAAGGAAAGAAGGAAGGAAGGAAGGAATAACAAAAGAAAGAAAGAAAGAAAGAAAGAAAGAAAGAAAGAAAGAGAGAGAGAAAGAAAATGTTCCATTATGTGTTAACAACATTCAGCTACCTACCTGGGTTGGAGAGTTTTCAAGTACATATAACGAATGACAGAAGAAGTTTAGGTATTGGCATGCAAGTAACTGAAATAACAAACCACAACATTTGAGATAAATAGAGAGTAAAATGAAAACAAAAGAAGGATGACAATACACAATTAGGTCATTTGAATGCTGGTCCTGTTAAGGGACAAGAAGCACCATAATAGGAAGAGTTTAGAAAGTAGCCTGTAAAGATAAATATTGATCAAAGTAGGATGTTTGAACTAGTGATTTAGTAACTACAGTAGTTCAGGGTGATGACAATATTCATGGTATGACAGTGAGAATGGTGGCTATTGAGTGGAGAACAAGGTCATTAGAAACGAGAAGTTTAAAGAAACTGAGACTAAAGGGAGATGGATGTACTGTCAACTTGGATTTTGAAATTACTGAGAGTGTGCTAGGATTTGCATTAAAAAAGAATACCATGTGTTACGGGCTGAATTGTATCTACTCTTAAAGTTTATCTGTTAAATTCCTAAGCCCTAATACTTCAGAGTGTGACTGTATTTGAAAATTAGGTCTTTAAAGATGTAATTAAGAAAAAATTAGGTCCTTAGCATGATCCCTTCTTATAAGAAGAGGAGATTAGGACACAGATACATACAGAGGAAAGACCATGTGAACCCATGTTAAGTAAAAAATATTTTGAAACTTGTTAAAACACTAAGGTTTCAAGATCATTGCACTAGGAAAGACAAGATAGAACTCAACTTCAAATTTAGAAACATTTGGTGATTTATAGCCAATCAGCAGACTGATTACTAAATTACTAAAAGGGCATATCAATGCTAGGGAGATTCTTGCTAAACTAACTTAACAGGATTCTTCCTGAAGGCAGGCAAAGAACTTTACATTAATAGTGGGGATGTTGAACATGGTCCAATATCAAGGGTAGGGAATTATCTCTTAAATGACTAATCAGGATTCTTGCTAAAAGTAGGGTATGCAAGCCACACACACACACACACGCACACAAGAAATTGGACAAAGTCAAGGTCTAGCTGATAAAAGGGCTCAGAGGAATGTGACTAAAATTTGATCAAGGAGACAGTCTTTGTCAGACACAGAGATAAGACAGTGATCTACAAGTCAAGGAGAGAGAAATACCTCAGAAGAAACCACCCCTACTGATACTTTAATCTTGGACTTATAACTTCCAGAATTGTGAGAAAATAAATTTCTGTTTTTTTTTAAGACATGAAGCCTGTGGCTCTTGGTTATGTCAGCCCTAGCAAACTAATAAACCATGATTCAGTAAATGAAGCAGAATAGCCAAGTGAACAGTGAACTGTGGTGACAGACATGAGTAGAGACAAATTACATCCAGATGTCATGGTATTAAAGTGACTGATGGAATACTATTCAACCTTTAAATTGGAAGAAATTCTGTAATTTTTAACAATATGGATAAAATTTGGAGAACATTATGCTAAATGAAATAAGCTAAACACAGAAAGAGATACCACATGTTTCCACTTATATGTGGAATCTAAAACAACAAACTCATTAAAGAAGAGAGTAGAGTCGGGGTTGACAGAGGCAAGGGATTGGAGGGAACGAGATGGTAATCCAAAAGCACAAAGGCTCAATTAGACAGAAGGAATAAGCTATATTTTTGTTGAGATCTTTTGCACAGCATAGTGAATATAGTTGATATTTGAGGGCTATACATTTCAATATTGCTTAGAGAATAAATCTCAAATGTTCTTAAAATAAAATATGTCAAATATTTGAGACTATGAATAGGTTAATTAGCTTTATTTAATGATTCCAGGTTGTATTAAAAAGTTATGTTATCACCTTCTAGCCTATAAATACGTAAAACTATAATTTGTTAATATATAATTTTAAAAAATGTTTTAGAGTGGCTGAGGAAGTAGTAGATTGCAAGTCATGATGAAGAGCAAAGGTTATACAGATCCACTTGCCAACCAAAGTTTTATCATAATAATAATTTCAACGATGACGATAAAAATAGCAGTAAATAATTATCTATTGATTCCTGTATGCCAAGTATTGTTCTAATCACTTAATGCACATTAACTCATTTAATCCTCAAAATCCTCTTATTACCTCTATTTCATAATGAGAACACTGAAGCATAAAAGATTAAATCATTTCTCCAAGGTTATATTGCTAGTCAGTCATAGGACTAATATTCAAGCTGAGACATTCAGAATCAATGCCTCTTCTCTGTCTGGACCAATATGCCACAATGTATACAGCATAGAGAATTAAAAAGTAGCTCCCACCTTAGCTTTTTTCCAAAGTCACACATCTCATGAAAGGCAGAATCCAGATCCAACTAATTATTCTTCTTCCAATTTTTGTATTCATATTAGCATTCATAATTTGAACAAAAATTTTACTGCGTAAATTGTGGTAATCTAGTCTATTATGATTAATACTGCCAGTTTGTTAACTAAATTGTATATGGGGAAATATAACCTGTGGCACAAAAGTGGAAGTTTTCGAAATTATTTAGAAAAAATATTAGCTTTAAGAATGTATCATTCACTCTTCTGACTTACAGCATTATAGACATAAAAATTTTCTAATTTAACAGTTTTTTGTTTATATGGTTTGGCTGTGTCCTTACCCAAATCTCATCTTGAATTGTAACTCCCACAATTCCCATGGGTCATGGGAGGAACCCGGTGGAAGGTGATTGAATCCAGGGGGCAGGTCTTTCCTGTGCTGTTCTCATGATAGTTAATTAGTCTCATGAGACCTGATGATTTAAAAAGGGGAGTTACCCTGCAAGCTCTCTTCTCTTGTCTGCCGCCATGTAAGACATGCCTTTTACTTTCTATCATGATTATGAGGCGTCCTCAGCCATGTGGAACTGTAAGTCCCATAAATCTCTTTCTTTTGTAAATTGCCCATTCTTGGGTATGTCTTTAACAGCAGCACGAAAATGAACAAATAAAGAAAATTGGTACCAGTAGAGTGGTGTGCTGCTGAAAAGATACACGAAAATGTGACAGCAACTTTGGAACTGGTTAATAGGCAGAGGTTGGAACAGTTTGAAGGACTCAGAAGAAAACAGGAAAATGTGGGAAAGTTTGGAACCTCCTAGAGTCTTGTTGAAAGGCCTTGACAAAAATTCTGGTAGTGATATGAACAATAAGGTCCAGGCTGAGGTGGTCTCAGATGGGGATGAGGAACTTGTTGAGAACTGGAGCAAAGGTGACTCTTGCTATGTTTTAGCAAAGAGACTGGTGGCATTTTGCCCCACCCTAGAGATTTGTGGAACTTTGAACTTGAGAGAGATAATTTAGAGAATCTGGCAGAAGACACTTCTAAGCAGCAAAATAGTCAAGATGTGACTTGAGTACTGTTTAAGGCATTCAGTTTTAAAAGGGAAAAGGAACACAAAAGTTTGAGAAATTTGCAGTCTGACAGGGTGATAGAAAAGAAAATCCCATTTTCTGAGGTGAAATTCAAGCCTGCTGCAGAAATTTGCATAGGTAATGAGGAGCTGAATGTTAATCTCAAGACAATGGGGAAAATGTCTCCAGGGCATGTCAGAGATCTTCACAGAAGCCTTTCCTATCGCAGGCCTGGAGCCCAGGAGAAAAAAGTGGTTCCTTGGGTGGGGTGCAGGGTCCCTGTGCTGCATGCTGCTGAGGGACTTGGTGCCTTGTGTCCCAGACACTCCAGCCATGGCTGAAAGGGGCCAACATAGAGCTTAGGTTGTGGCTTCAGAAGGTGCAAGCCCCAAGCCTTGGCAGCTTCCACGTGATGTTGAGCTGGTGACTGCCAGTGAGTGCACAAAGTCAAGAATTGGGGTTTGGGAACCTCTGCCTAGATTTCAGCAGATGTATAGAAATGCCTGGATGCCCAGGCAGAAGTTTGCTGTGGGGCAAGCCTCTCATGGAGAACCTCTGCTATGGCAGTGCAGAAGGGAAATGTGTGATTGGAGCCCCCAAAGATTCTCTACTGGGCAGCACGTAGTGGAGCTGTGACAATAGGGCCACCGTCCTCCAGACCCCAGAATGATAGATCCACCTACAGGTTGTACTGTGTGCCTGGAAAAGCCACAGACACTCAACACTAGCCTATGAAAGCAGCTGGGAGCAAGGCTATACCATGTATAACCACAGTGGTGGAGCTGCTCAAGACCATGAGAACCCATATCTTGCATCAGTGTGACCCAGATGAGAGACATGGAGTCAAAGGAGATTGTTTTGAAGCTTGAAGATTTCACTGCCCTGCTGGATTTTGGACTTGCATGGGGCCTGAAGCCCCTTTGTTTTGGCCAATTTTTCCCATTTAGAATGGGAGTCTTTACCCAATACCTGTACTCCCATTATATCTAGGAAGTAACTAACTTGCTTTTAATTTTATAGGCTCATAGGTGGAAGGGACTTGCCTTGTCTCAGATGAGACTTTGGACTGTGGACTTTTGAGTTAATGCTAAAATGAGTTAAAAATTTGGCACTGCTGAGAAGGCATGATTGGTTTTTAAATGTGAGAAGATGAGATTTGGGAGGGGCAGAAGTGGAATAAAATGGTTTGGCTGTGTCCCCACCTAAATCTCATCTTGAATTATAACTCCCACAATTCCCATGGGTTGTGGGAGGAACCTGGTGGGAGGTGATTGCATTATGGGGGTGGGTTTTTCCTGTGCTGTTCTTGGGATATTGAATGAGTCTTACTAGATCTGATGGTTTTAAAAAGAAAAGTTTCCCTTCACAAGCTCTCTTCTCTTGTCTGCCACCATGTGAGACATGCCTTTCACCTTCTGGAATGATTCTGAGGCCTCTCCAGCCACATGGAACTTTAAGTCCCATAAAAATTTCTTTTGTAAATTGTCCAGTCTTGAGTATATCTTTATCAGTGGCATGAAACTGACTAATACATTTGCATTGCCAAATTAGATGCCAAAGGAGATTTTAAAATTAGGTCTAGAATTCAGCTCAGTCAGGGAATAAATATTTATGTTTAGAAATGGTGATCTGAAGTATGACACATTATTTAAGTATAAGCATCTCTAAAAGTAATATATCTCTCTGTGAAATTAATTAATTGCTTTCACATTTTATGAAGACTTTATTAATTTGATAACCCAAACTCTTAATTTCTTTAAGTAGTATTCATGAACTGTGAAATTAAGGTTTGTTTTAGGGGTTAAATAACTTAAAGGAGAAGAATATTCATTTGAGTATATGCTAAAACGTTTGGTAGTAACAGAAAATCAAAATGTTTGCTCATGTGTCAAAAAGTCTGTTACTACATATCTCGGCACTCAGAAGCATAGTCTAGACACATGTTGAATGGGCGAGGAATACAGCACTAAATTTTTTGGTTATTCCTGTCACATCACCATTGTGAAGAGAATGAGATCAACGTGTCAGTAAGCTAAAGTTGTGAAAGCTTTCAGAATCATATATCCACAGAAAATTTAAAAATCACATGCAAAAGTAAAAATAAATTTGAAAAATAAATTTTCACTTTTCTTTACTGTTCACCATAAATGAGTCTATTAATTCAAGTATGTTGTAAAATTAGAGTAGGACTCATAAGATTTTCTTCAATAAGAAGTTTATTTTGTCTAGAAAAATATGTAAAGAAATCTAAATGTGAATATTCACAAAAGCATTTTGAAACTAAATAGCTTGAAACATATTTTGACAAATAATTTTAATTTCTCCTAAGTTTCTTATCAGTTACATGATTGGTTCTTAGCCATTTTTCAGGTAATAAATGATTTAATTGAAATGACATTGAAAAGGTAAGCAAATAAATAAAGTTTATTTTGTCAACATTTAACTGTAAACAAGGTAGTCTTGGTATTAAAAGTATCAAATAAAATGTCTTATTTAGTGTTGGGGATATATAAAATTTCAAAACTGGACTATACAGTTGTACAAATATTTTACATTTTATTGCTAATTTACTTATCATAGTTTAACTATCCCTCCCCAAGGATACACTTCTCCGTCCTTACCTGCCAACAGAGATATTTTTCAGCAATGTTTGTGTCACATCCACCATCCCATAATTTCCTGAGTTTGAAAGATAACATTTCATTATTTGAGTAGATGGTGGATTCAATTTCCTGACAGGTTGATTTTAGCATTTTTCCTACTTCTTTATGATTTTATTTCAGGACTAAATTCTATTAATTTCCTGCTCTGAAATGAATCATATTTACCTTGTCATAAGAGTGGTCTGAAAATGTTTGTGAAAATGAATTTTCAGCTGGGCGTGGTCGCTCATGCCTGTAATCCCAGCACTTTGTGAGGCTGAGGAGTGTGGATCACAAGGTCAGGGGTTTGAGACCAGCCTGACCAACCTGGTGAAACCCCATCTCTACTTAAAAATACAAAAATTAGCCAGGCATAGTGGCACACACCTGTAATTGCAGCTACTTTGGAAGCGGAGGCAGGAGAACTGCTTGAACCCAGGAGACAGAGATTGCAGTGAGCCAAGAGCATGCCATTGCACTCCAGCCTGGGAGACAGAGCGAGATTCCATTTCAAAAAACAAAAGTGTACTTTCATTCATAGAGATTGAATACACAATCAATAATATACCATCAAAATATACATTAATACCTGGTATATTTTAAAAATTTTAGTACTTCTATGTAAAGTTACTAAATATTTTCTTCTCAGAGGTATTGCTGTTTAGTGTCATTGGTATATCATAATTTGTTTTAAAATTGATTTTAAACAACTTATTATTAGCTATGTTATAGACTGGTTGTTAATAATTTATTCTAGGAAAATTAGATCTATATTTAGAGTGTATCACAAATTTTTTAAAACAATTACTTCCGGATGCACTGATCTCATAATCATTTTGCAATTTTAAATGAGAGTATAGAGATTGCTAGTGACTTCTTCAGAGGGAATGCTATATAAATTCCAAAGATATCACAAGAGTGAAAACTAGTCTGATCCTTTGAGAAACGTTTTCATACATTCATAAGAACATGAAATAAACTCCAAAGCATGTGATCTTTTGATATGCCATAAATCTTTAAATTTCTTTCAAAAACTCAAAATTTATTTTCAATGTTTTACATATATTGAAAGCTGCTAAGCAATGATAAGTAACTGTTTGGACTCAAGATAAATCATTATGATAAGATAACTGCCTTCATGGATCTTAGAGTTCGTACTGAGAGAAAATTACACACAAAAAAGGCAATTTGACTATAGAAATGAGGAATAATAGTAACATTAATAATATATTGCAAAGATGATGGCTTTTTCAATAATTAAAATACTTATAAAAATGTTTACAAAACAAGTAATAGGACTAATGAAGAAACAACTGAGGTATAAATTGGATTTTATAACTTGAAAAACAAAATTTCAAGGAAAAGAATTGGCAATAATTAGAACACAATTTCTGTTTGTGTTTGGAAACTTCAAACTCGTTCAGGGTTATGGCTGACCATTTTTTCAAAACAAATTGCAAGTCCTTTTTTTTTTTTTTTTCTAATTTTGCCCTGGCTCACTATATCTGGATATGTAATTAGCTGTTAACATTATTTCTGGATAGCCAACCAGAACCCAGAAGTACTTGCTATGCATTATTTGACTCTCCAATATTCACAAGGATTGTTGACTGAGCTGATTTATTCAACTATATAAGTGACCCCCATTCCTTCCTCTTCATATTATTCACTCAATAATAATATCCTTTCTTGAAAGACATGGAATCTTTTCAGGAAGGGTATACATGCATTAGAAATTGTTTTCCCCGTCAAGTTACAAAAATCTTACCAAGGTTGATTTGGGGGAGTGTGGACAGCAGGTTGTGTTCTTGTTATTCTAAAATATACAGAAGAACAACTTCTCATTAACTTGCTAACAAAATTTCCAAGTTTTGCAGGAAGGTAGTGATGGGAACTTTAAGATGAACATAATTCATACAAGCTAGTGAGTACGTTGGATAAGATTCAAAAGAATTGTTAATGGATTCAAAATCAATGCTGTTATTTTAATAACTTATATATAGCTTTTATCTATTTACCTAGTCAGAGAGAGAGCTAAAAATTTAATATACATACACAAAATATTTAGTTATGATGACACAGTTTAATATGTATGGTTTCTCAGAACTTTTCTTATACTAGAAATCCATTTTTGAGATAGCATGAAAAGAAACAGATAAAGCCTCCCAAGTACCACAGAGCCCCGCAACCCTTACCACCCCTCAGGGAGAAGGAAAAGCATGATAGATTATTGGAGAAATCAACATGTTTTCCTTTTACCTTGTCATTTTCTAACTTAGAAAATCTTGACCTGCTTCACGTACAGAAACCTCTGCTTCTGATATACAGTCTGTCCCATCACATTCATCCCATAGTTGCCAAACTGATGTTTAAGCACAGTGCTTCTCTTACAGGTAGTTAGGCATGAGTGGGGCAGAAGAGGGCTTTCTCCACCCATCTATCAGGAATATCAGGCAATCCAATAGAATAATTGTTCTACAGTTATCACATTGTCTTTCCAAAAATGATACAATCCAGGGAGATACAATGTCTTGCTGATACACAGCTGTTAACATTAAAGTATTAATTGAATACAGGTGACAGGGAGAAGCAAAAAGGCTTTCCAATAAAATCTCAGGTATTGGGCAAGAGAGCCCAGGCATGCACATTAAGAGACAAAATGGCAGAGTATGACCTTCTGGGGGCACTCCACAAGAAAAGGGAAGCTTCAGATGGACATGTGTACAACTTCCTAAATACACTGAGCATGCTCACCTCCCAAGGATAAAGAGGGTACTGGACATGCAGGCAGCCCTTTCGAAGTGAAGAATCATGGGAAAGGGGACAGTCCATAAAGTCCTATAACCAAGGATAAACACCAGACTTGACCTTCACGTGCTGACTTGGGTTTCTTCCAAGCAGACTTTCTTTTCTTTCCTGTTCTAAAGCCGTTTTAAATAAACTTCCATTTTTGCTCTGAAACTTGCCCCTGCCTGTTTTTCAGCCTTATGCCCCTCAGTTGAATTGTATCTACTGAAGAGTCAAGAATTGAGGTTTCTGCGAACCCATACGGATTTGCTACCAGTAACTTGGATACCTTCTATCTGAAACAGTTCTATGACCACAATCATTCATGTCCTCACACTGGAGAAACTGCAAAGCTTCTTATGACCTGTCTCACTGTATCTCAGACACTTCCACCTGTTTCTTAAATCTTTATCACCCCCACTGTTCCCATATAAACTTGTGTTAGTTTTATACACAGTGCTTTGAACCCTTCCTATTTGCTTGTCTCTATCTCTTAATAGACCGAGGAATTTTGAAGTCAACACTGACCTTATTTACCACTATACCTCCAACACCAGTGCTGTGCCTAGCACATAGTAACACAAAGAAATGCTAAAAAGATTAATGTTGAGAAGCCAAATTCTTCAAGAAGTTGAGACGCTAACTTCTTCAACAGCATTTCATTTTTTCCCCCCAAAGATCCGAGTTTTATTTCAGTGATATCCACTGGTCACACAACACTCCACATGTGTTTTGTTAACTTGCATCTCTAGGTCCTTCCTTAAAGACATGGGAGCTCTTCTCTACATGGTTAAACCCTACCTGCCTTTCTAAGGACTATGTCTAACCTCATATCACATGTCTTTCACAAAGCTCCTCAAAATACTCAAAACCCAAAATAAAGGTAAATGGCGTGCAATGCAGCATATGAGGGGCTATATGAATGGTATTGTGAAAAGGATAATTATGATAATGCACATTAGGAGCTGTGATCAGAAAAGTATGTGTTGCTATTCTGTATGAGCATGAGTTCAGAACACCTAATACACAATGGACCACTGCCAGAGTGAAGCAGTGTTTAGGCAAGAGTTGCTGCAGTAAAGTCATTTTGCTTGGAGACCTGAAAAAGAGAAGGCTGAGGTTAAGAGGAACAACGTTTAGCTTTGGGAACTTTCTGTATCAAAGCTTAGAAGTGAGAAAGAGCAGGGTGCGTCTGAGGCACTGTGAGAACTTAAGATGGTTGAAGAGTAGGTCGTCTGACTATAATGGAAGATAAACAGTGAGAATTTCATTCAATTTTAAATCAAACTGAAGTTTTGTTATGTAAATTAATAACTGATCTATACAACTTATTAACATTTGAAGGTGCATCCTTAGTTATATAGTTTCGGTATCACTGGGGTGTTGATTTTTTTGACCAGAAACGTCTGTGGCTGCAGCACTTTTGCTCAGGTTCTTGTCCTGTGTCCAGGAAGAAAGTGGTACACAGACAAACGAAGAGTGAAGAAGAAGGGTTTTATTTAGTGTTAGAACAGCTCAGTGGAGTGGGTAGCTCCGCTCTGTAGGCAGGTCATCCATTGAGTGTTCAGCTCTCAGCAGAGAGGAGTCCCTGGAGATGGTGGCTCCTCTCCACAGGCAAGCCATTCAGACATCTCTGCAGGTCTCTGAATCTCTCAGTAGAGAGGGTAGCTCCTCTCTGCTGCCGGCTGTCCCATCTCCAGTTATCAGCAGAGACAGTACTCCTCTCTACAGCTGGTCGTCCCATCATCTCTCTGCCCTCTTTCTCCTCTGGCCATTTTATGCCCTGCTCTGGCTGAGCTCAGGGCTTTTATGGACTTCAGAGGCAAGGAAATGCATGCTGACTGGTCCGTGGGCAGACATGAGTGGGCCCCAAAGAGACACCATGAGTCCCCACTCTGGTCCTCAGGACTGACAGCCTTTTCTGGAACCTTCATGCCCCGCCCCGACCCAAATATGAGGCCTTACTGGGGACCTACCTTCTTTTGCCCAGGAATCAATCTGCCTCCAGCTGCCATTCATGAACCCTGTGCTCAGCCCCAACCCTCCCTCTGAGATTGGGACAGGTGCTGAGAGTGGAGAGAGGCCAGGTGGACACCCCCAAGCCTATAGAGAAGTGGGGGTCCATCCTGTAGCCCCCAAGGGTGCACACTGCAGAGACACCTGGCTCCTGCACTTGGGACGGTGGCCACAGCCACACCTGAAAACGCAGATCCTGACAAGACCATCTCGGCAGTGCTGAAGGAATTAAGAAACAGACACAGAGATAGAGTGCAAAAGGTGCGTTCAGAGTGGGGCGTCAGGGGTCTCACAGCATTTGCAGCCCACTCATGTATTTATTCTTTACTTTCCAGTGACAAGTTTTACAAGTGAATTCTCTGTGTTCTTTTATTGGTTAAAGGTAAACTAACCAGGCAGCGAGTGTATGTTTACTATAGGTTAAAGATAAACTAGAAAGCACTCTTTATGGGGGAACAATTGAAGCAGAGTGACATAGCCTGTGTTCAAAGAACTGATTCATCTGGTGTGAGACATATTCATATTGGTTTCTGTTCTATAACATCTTAGGCAGTTTTCTGCTTTGAAGGGTTAACTAAGTTTTCCTTGCTGCCACCCTCAGCAAACAATATGATATATCACACATGTCAGAATTTGCTCTCAAGATCCTGCTTGCTCCTGGCCCTCCCCAAAGTGTACAGGGAGGCTGGGATCCACAGCTGCAGTTTGGGTGGCTGTTGTTCCACCCAGGAGGGTGGGGCTCCTGCCCGTTCTGTAGACCAGGAGGCCTGGGTCTACAGGTGCAGTTTGAGTGGCTGCAGCAGCACCTGGGTAGCTTCATCACAACTCAGAGGCTCAGGGCTCCCACTGGCTCCATGGAATGTGCAGCCTCAGCCATTCTTCCCTGCTGCAACTGGCATGATGGCAGCAGCCACTGCCATCAATATTATTATTTGAGGCTGTCTTAAAGTACTGGGAAATAGCTAGTGGAAAGAACCAGAGCTTTTGAGTCAGACTAAGGGATTTGAGTTACCTTAGAGAAACTTCTTATCTTGTCAGCAAAATCAAGGCATTAGTATTTACATCACAAGAATGTTGAAAGACTATTGTTTTATTCATTATACTGTTCCCAGTGCCTGGTACATACATAGGCATTTTATAAATGTTTCTTAAATTAATGTTAAATTTATTGTCCTTTGTTGCTTCTCTAAGTGACTTCTGGAGACAGAGTAAGAATTACACTATCTTTAAAGCTGCTGTTAATATATTTTGAGTTATGCAGAAGTGTCCAAGGTCATTTGATTACAAATATATGTGACAAATTCCCCATTTTTTTCTGCCCATGGATAGTAAGCAGTTTGTTAACCCAGCAAATTTTTACTACATTGTAATGACAAGGTGATGTTTAAGGTAACTATGGTACAGAGACTGAAGCCCTGTCTACATCTTAATAGCATTGACTATCCAAGCCATTTTCATATTTGCAGACTATAATGTTTACAGATATAATATTTTATATGTATTTTGTCTGTTTCTTCACTTAGTCCCACTGTCAACTGTTGTGTTGAGGCGATATGACTATTTCTGTCATTGACAATATCATTCAGCTTTGTTCTTCTGTTTTTCCTGCAACAAGAGCTTTAAATGTTGTTCAATAAAATTCTTGTTAATAGGGGTCATGTGTAATATTTCGAGCTGTATATATTTAACAACATTTGAGCTCTAATTTTTTTTTTTTTTTTTTTGAGACAGAGTCTCGCTCTATCGCCAGGCGCCAGGCTGGAGTGCAGTGGCACAATCTCGGCTCACTGCAACCTACGCCTCCTGGGTTCAAGCAATTCTCCTGCCTCAGCCTCCTGAGTAGCTGGGATTACAGGCACGAGCCACCATGCCCAGCTAATTTTTGTATTTTTAGTAGAGATGGGGTTTCACCATGTTGACCAGGATAGTCTCCATCTCTTGACCTCGTGATCTACCCGCCTCGGCCTCCCAATGTGCTGGGATTACAGGAGTGAGCCACCGTGCCCGGCTTGAGCTCTATTTTTAATTATTACAGTTATCTCATGCTCATATTACATACTGTTTTTGTCCTGAAGACCTTTTAATAAAATTTAAAACATGCATTATAAAGTCTCTAACTGTGAAACTCATTGTTGAATAAAATAAAATTACCATAGAGCATTGCATGAAATTTGCAATAATGGGAAAATTTATTAAAGTGTAGAACTGCACCCAAACCACAAAGGAATCAACTGCTGTCCTGTGCAAGTGATTTCCTCAAAAATGGTACTCACAAATAAACTTCCCTTCAAGATATACTATTTCCAGTTGGATGTGGTGGCTCACGCCCGTAATCTCAGCACTTTGAGAGGCCAAGGCAGGCAGATCACTTAAGGTCAGGGGGTTAAGACCAGACTGGCCAACTGGTAAAACCCTGTCTCTACTAAAAATACAAAGCAATTAGCAAGGCATGGTGGCACACCCCTGTAATCCCATCTATTTGGGAGGCTGAAGCAGGAGAATCTCTTGACCCAGGGAGGCAGAGATTGCAGTGAGCCAAGATCATGCCACTGCACTCCAGCCTAGATGACAGAACAATATTCCATCTAAAAAAAAAGAGATACTATTTCCATGGGCTTTATGTTGCAAGAACATTACTACATAGAATTTACTTTTTCTACCAACTCATTTTTGTCTGGCCTACGATTTCTCTGCCAAACTATTCTAGACACAATATGAGATATACAAATGTAAACACACATTCACTCAATACTATTAACTAAGGTGTATCAAGAAAACCTAAAGGAGTTCCTTTAAAAACTACCAAAATAATCAAAATGAAGGTTATAAAAAGGTAGATATTTCTGTTCAATTTTATGTCACAATTTATTTAACTAACACAAGTAACTCAGATAGTCCAATTCAGAGCCTTCATTATTGAGCTGAATAATTTATTATATGTTAATATGTCTACATACAGAAAGTAAGGAGTTCAAGTAAGATGTACATATGGAGAGAGCAACATGGGGATTATTACTACTTAACTTTAAGTAAATAGTTTCAGTGGAATAACAAGAATAATTTGTCTCTCAGTGAATTTGAAAAAAGTTAGGTTTCCTTAGGTAGACAGCAAGGGAAGGGTCCATGGATAAGTGCCTCAACCCCACATAACATACAAATCAGCCAGGGAAAAAATTCAGGCTGTAGGCACAGATAAGGGAACTAGCACAGGGTGTTGTGCCTAGAGACAGGCTTACAGCTGCACAGATAGAAAAACCTCAAGACCACTTGGATAAAAACTTGCACAAACCTCCAGCTCACTCAGATAAATGAACAAGGCCTGGCATAGAAATGCCTATGTCCTTATAGTCAGCAGGTTTCCAAGAAAAGTTTCTTCTCCTGTGGTGGACATGGGCACAGTGGGTTCTGGTGGGTTCCTGTGGGCACTTTCCTTTCCTTTTTGAATTATGTGTCTGACCTCTATGAATCATTTCAACTCATGGCCAGGGTTCAAGGTCAAGCTTTCACTTCAGCTACCGATAGGTCCTGGGCCAAGCTGAGCAACCTCTGTGAATCATCACTTCAACCCCTGATTGGCCAAGGCCCTGGGCCATGCTAAGTTATACATTCTCCAAGATAGCCCACAGACTAAGCACATTCCTTCCCCTTCCCAGTCCATAAAATCCCTGGGCACCAGCCTCATAGGGGGCACCCCACACAGGCCCCCCTCTCTGCTGGCAGAGAGCTTTCTTCTTTCAATTATAAACATTCACTCTAACCTCACTTTTTTGTCCATATTCTTTAATTTTCTTGGAAGTAGGACAAAAACCTCTGGGCATTATCTCAGAAAACAAGATAATGTTACATCTTGGAACATTACTGAGACTACAAAAAGTTAAGGAGTAAATAAAAGTTGAAGTGGTAGAGACAACACTTTTATGATTTTCTTATTAATTTGGCTTTGAAAGGGAAGAAAGAGAGGGAAAATGATAAATCCATATATTACACAATCTTATATCTCATTTCAGTGTCCAATTCATAAGGAATGCTCAGTAAATACACATTAATTTACCATTATGGGAAACTAAATGTACTTTACAAACTTATTAACAGGCCAGGCAAGGTGGCTCACACCTGTAATCCAAGCACTTTGGGAGGCTGAGGCAGGTGGATCACGAGGTCAAGAGATCAAAACCATCCTGGCCAACATGGTGAAACCCCATCTCTACTAAAAATACAAAAATTAGCTGGGCGTGGTGGCACATGCCTGTAGTCGCAGCTACCTGGGAGGCTGAAGCAGGAGAATTGCTTGAATTCCAGGAGACAGAGGTTACAGTGAGCTGAGACTGCACCACTGCAGTTATGTCTGGCAACAGAACAAGAGTCAGTCTGAAAAAAAAAATTCATGGTAACTAGAAGTCATTTACACAACAGACTATGATAGGGATTAAAGTTCTCAAAAATAAATAGAAGATCCCTGCTCTAACTAGCTACCTGGAAGAGAATAGAAATCAATGAGAGAATATTAAGTTTTCAGCAGCTGGATAAAACACATTTAATGCATGTATTAGTCCATTTTCATGCTGCTAATAAAGACATACATGAGACTGGGAAGAAAAAGAGTTTAATTGGACTAACAGTCACACATGGCTAGGGAGGCAAAAATCATCATGGGAGGCAAAAGGCACTTCTTACATGGTGGCAGCAAGAGAAAATGAGGAAGATGAAAAAGCAGAAATCCCTGATAAAACCATTGGATCTCATGAGACTTATTTACTATAATGAGGACAGTATGGGGGAAAATGCTCCCATGACGTAAATTATTTTCCACAGGGTCCCTCTCACAATATGTGGGAACTATGGTAGTGCAATTAAGATTTGGGTGGGGACATAGCCTAACAATATCATTCTGTCCCTGTCCCCTCCATGTCCTCACATTTCTAAACCAATCATGCCTTCCCAATAGTCCCCAAAAGTCTTAACTCATTTCAACATTAACTGAAATGTCCATAGTCCAAAGTCTCATCTGAAACAAGGCAAGTCCCTTCCACCTATGA
This sequence comes from Callithrix jacchus, assembly GCF_049354715.1. Classification (NCBI taxonomy): domain Eukaryota; kingdom Metazoa; phylum Chordata; class Mammalia; order Primates; family Cebidae; genus Callithrix; species Callithrix jacchus. Next base: position 84,698,191 of record NC_133524.1, read on the forward strand.
GCCCGTAAAATCAAAAACAAGCTAGTTACTTCCTAGATTCAATGGGGGTACAGGTATTGGGTAAATACACCCATGCCAAATAGGAGAAGTTGGCCAAAATAAACGGGTTATAGGGCCCGTGCAAGTCCGAAATCTGGTGGGGCAGTCAAATTTTGAAGCTCCAAAATGATCCCCTTTGACTCTAGGTCTCACATCCAGGTTGCACTGATGCAAGAGGTGGGTTCCAATGGTCTTGAGCAGCTCCATCCATATGGCTTTGTAGGGTTCAGCCTCCCTCTGGGGTGCTTTTATGGGCTGGTATTGTGTGCCTGTGGCTTTTTCAGGTGCACAGTGCAAGCCATCGGTGGATCTATTGTTCTGGGATCTGGAGGATGGTGGCCCTCTTCTCACAGCTCCACTAGGTGGTGCCCCAGTAGAGACTCTGTGTGGGTGCTCCAACACCACCTATCTCCACTGCACTGTCCTAGCAGAGGTTCTCCATCAGAGCCCCACCTGTGTGGCAAACTTCCGCCTGAGCATCTAGGCATTTCTATACATCTTCTGAAATCTAAGCAGAGGTTCCCAAACCCCAATTCTTTATTTCTGTGCACCATCAGGCCTAACCCCACATGGAAGTGGCCAAGGTTTGGGGCTAGCACTCTCTGAAGACACAATCTGAGCTCTATGTTGGCCCCTTTTAGCCATGACTGGAGCAGCTGGAATGCAGAGCACCAAGTCCCTCAGTGGCATACAGCATAGGGACCTGGGCCCCTGCCCATGAAACCATTTTTTCCTCCTAGACCTCTGGGTCTGTGATGGGAGAGGCTGCTGCAAGGTCTCTGACATGCTGTCCCTATTGTCTTTGGGATAAACATTTGGCTACTCATTCCTTATGCAAATTCCTGCAGCTGGCTTGAATTTCTTCTCTGAAATGGGATTTTCTTTTCTATCACATTTCAATCCTCAGGCTACAAATTTTCTGAGTTTTTTTGCTCTGCTTGTCTTTTGAAACTGAATGCATGTTACAGCACCCAAGTCACATCCTGAATGCTTTGCTACTTAGGAATTTCTTCCACCAGATACACTAAATCATCTCTCTCAAGTTTGAAGTTCCATAAATCTTCAGGGCAGGGCTAAAAACTACCAGGGTCTTCGCTAAACCATAAGAAAATTCACCTTTTTTCCAGTTCCCAACAAGTTCCTCATCTCCATCCAAGACCACCTCAGCCTGGATTACATTGTCTATATCATGATCAATATTTTTGTTAAAGGCATTCAACAAGTCTCTAGGAAGTTTCAAACTTTCCCACATTTTCCTGTCTTCTTCCGAGCCCTCTAAACTTCTGCCTGTTACCTGGTCCCAAAGTCATTTCCACTTTTTCAGGTATCGTTTCATCAATGCCCCACTCTACTGGTACCTATTTACTTTGTTAGCCTGTTTTCATGGTGCTGAAAAAGACATACCTGAGACTGGGAAGAAAAAGAGGCTTAATTGGACTTATAGTTCCACATGGCTAGGGAGATCTCAGAATCATGGTGGGAGAAGAAAGGCACTTCTTACATGGTGGCAGCAGAGAAAATGAGGAAGATGCAAAAGCAGAAACTCCTGATAAAACAATCAGATCTCATGAAGCTTATTCACTAGCACAAGAATGGCAGGAGGGAAACTGCTCCCATGATACAAATTATCTCCCACTGAATCCCTCCCACAGCATGTGGGAATTATTGAAGTACAATTTAAGATGAGATTTGGGTGGGAACACAGAGACAAATCTATCAAGACACAGATAGAAAATCCAGATAATTATAACTGCAGACATTATTCAGAAAATCTGTTTGTACAGAGATATAACCCATATATATATGTATATATATATATATACACACACACACAAAACTATCATGTACTGTAACAATAAAAATAATACATAATTAAATGAGGACCTAATGGTCTGAATTTATTGCAAAACTGTGAACTCAATCTCAACTATATGAAATTCTCTCAAAATGTTTTGATATATACAGAAATTTATTTTTAAAAAGATGGACTGGTAAAAATTTGATCTACTGACAAACAATTTTAAGGCTTTAAAAAATCCCCATAAGTAGGATAGAAACCCACATTTGAAAATTTTAAAAAAGAAGAAAATATTTAGGAAGCTTCTCACATTAAAATTTTTTTTACCTGTGAGTTCTGTTTTATTCTTTTTAGGATTAATTTATAGTTGTTTAGAGTTGCTAATAAGCCTCCAGGAGGTAATAAAGGCTTAAAATTAATACTTTCATGAAATTTAAGAATGATTATACATTTTTATATCATCAATCTATTTAAGTATTATGTTTCCAAACCTTAATTAATACTACATTTAATTTGATTTAAAAAGGGATAATTTTAAATCTGTATCTTAAATTTTACACATATATCTTAAATATACATTTTAAGTATATATCTTAGACATAATGCTTTAGATGATTTTCTCTGAGTGCTAGATATATTTATATGACAGAGACAATTGCTATCATTATAAATTCATTCTCTCATAATTTGCTTTTCAATTTGTGGGTGGCAGGGGAGAATGGTAAGTTTAGTATTTCACATTTCTTGACTATGGAATCTTTGATTCATTTTAGTTTTTTTTAGTTTGAACAGTTTACAAATCAACTTGGTAATCTTCTGCTCAACTGTATAAATACAATATTAGATATATGCAACACTTCAAATTTTCTGTGGTAAAACCACAAAAAAGTGGTACAGTTCAATGTGCTGCAATATTTTTAAGGTCAAACTCGTGTTGTTAAACTTTCTTTTTTCTTTTTCTTCTTTTTTTTTTGAGATGGAACCTTACTCTGTCATCCAGGTTGAAGTGCAGTGGCACATTCTCAGCTCACTGCAACCTCCGTGCCCAGACATTAAACTTTCTTTTACATGATTAAGCTTTAATGAATCCTTGAACTTCATGCCTTCATTAAGAACATAATGCACTCCAGGAAATACAACTAGTAATTTTCTTGTCTTGTTTAGAGAAAATGTTCACATATTTGCACATGTAACATTGAAATAATTATATACAATTTAAGAGAGGAGAAACATCTAAAGTTTGAACTTATAAATGAGCACTAGGTCACTGAAAAATAAATGGAAGAATGATGTTCATACAGGAGCATGAGAGTTTTCCATTGCTTGTTGGATTCTGTTTAAAAGTACCTTGCTATATTACTCTGTCTTTATGAAGACGTTTTAGCTTCACAGCTTATATAGCTCCCTATCTTTATCTCTAATATACAGAAAGGACACAGACTTGAGTAGTAAACTATAGTTAAAGAGCCTGGAGAGTTAGTTCGTAATGCTTATAATAAATAAAGGAATAATAATTAATTAATGCACCCTTTATTTGCCTCTCCCAAAATAAGTCAAGTACATCACAGTTTGGATATGAAAACCAAAAGCTGACATCTACAAACTTAACACATTCCCTTTTTATCTAACCCTCTTTTAATGTACAAATGGCATTTTATTTGAAGCGACCTATATATTTTTAAGACTACAGTAACTATTTGCATATGAAACCCATTGCTAACCTACCAGCAGTGGGGCAGTCAATAGTAGTTAATTTTCAAGTAATGTTGGTGGATCTGTGCTGTTTTAGTCACATACCATCGCACAATATCCCCTGTGACTAGCAGTATGCATTTGTAAAATATTTGCTTGAAACAAGAAGTATGGTCTGTGCCCATAGTACTAAGTCAAGCTAACTAACATAAATAAGAATTAAGCTTATAATTCTGGCTTACAGACCATGTAAGCAAATGAACACATATAGTTGCATTGATTTAATTAGTTTTCTCTCTAAAGAACTACTTTCATAAAATTCCTATTAATCACTTTTAAAATTTAATGCTTACATTCATAGAAATATGTGAATAAATAGAACTCCTTGAATGAAAGTTTTGTAAATATAGGACCCAATTTTAATGTTTTGCCTAATTGGCTGAGGAAAGACTCAGATTAACACCATGCAAAAAATAAATTCAAAGAATATTGAAAGAGTTAAATGCACAAGGAAAAGAAGGAAGTGAGAGAGTGAGGAAAGACAGTAGGAGGGAGGAAAGAAAGTAAAAAGAAAGGGAAGGAATGAATAAGGAAAGAAACCTAACAACGACAACAACTAGAATAAAGTGTTTATATTTGATTATCTCAATTTTGAAATATACATAAATTGCCAAGTATACTTGAGGAAATCCCAAAGGAAAAAATCAAAGTCTTTGAGAATATGAAATCAAAACATAATAATAAAGAAAAAAACATGAATCACAAATATGAAAATAACACAGTAAAGACATACTAATTCATTACTGAAGGAACTAATAAGATGTTAAGTGGGATCCAGGAGCTTATGAAAATAGAGTATTTATAGACATTTTCAAAAAAATTCCAAGTGAGAGGATGGACAACAGCAAGATGGTGAAAATAAGACTCTCCAAGGGCTCGTTCACCCCCTTATCCATCCTGCAGAAAAAACAATTTGAATAATTAATCACATAAAAAAATACCTTCACAAGCTTTAGAGAAACCAAGTGAGAGATTACAGCATCAAAATAAGAAAGGGCATATTAAAGTGTGTAAAAAGGACAGTTATCCCCTTGTTATCCCTCAACCCCAAGCAGCACAGCAAAGAGAAATACTCTCCAAATGGTGAAAGGAGAGGAAAATTAGTACAGGGCTTTTCCTCAGACCCTTAAATTGAACCTAGCAATAAAACCAACACTAAGCAGGGCACCATGGCTCTAGACTGCAGGCCAGTATGCGCAGACTAAGCCTCCAGGCCTACTCATTGCCAGGCTGGATCCTACAGGCCCAAGCTCCATGCCTATGCTGCAGACTTGGTCCTGGGCTGCCCCAAAACCAGGCAACACCAGAGACCCCAAGCTCCAGACTGGTACAAGTAATAGCCAGTTCCAGCATTCCTGGGTTTTTGTCAGTCCCAGTTGCAGGCCTACTCCAAACCACCCCTAGGACTGAGCCAGCCCTAGTGGCCTCCTCAGTCTCTGAGCCATCCCACCACAAGGTTAACTTCAGTGACTCAAGGTTCTGGACAGCCCTCAGAGTCAGGCTGGCCCAAGAATGCAGGGTTCAGACGACACCCAGGATTGGTCTTGCCCCCATGGCCACAGGCTTCAGGCTCACCCCAACACCAAGCTGATACCTGCAACTCTAGTCATCAGAAAGGCATCTGTAGGGCTGCCTGTAGATGTAAGATTCAGTTTCATCCAGTGCCAAGGAAGCCCTTAAGGCCCCAGACTTTAGGCTTACCGCAACACCAGTTTGGTACCCCTGGCTTCAATTATCAGGCAAGTACCCTTGGACACAGTTCCAGGCCTTTCCAGTGCCAGGTCAGTTTCTGTGGTCTCACTCTCCCTGCCAGTTCACACAGCCCCAAGCAGACACAGGATCGATGCCTCTCCCAGTAAATATCAGTGCTGGACCAGGCCCTCCAGAACCAGGCTCCAGGATAGGTCCTTTCTACCCAGGTCCCAGCCTGGCCCCTGAGACCACAGAATCCAGTTCAGTCCTCATGGATCCAGCCACTAAGCCAGAACCTGCATATAGAACCTTCAAAATAGCACCAGCAGACACAGGCTCCAGGCTGGCTGCAGTCTCTAGGACAACCCTTATGGACTCAAGACCCAGATCTACCCCCATAGACTCATGCTCCTGGCCAGCCTCTGTAAATTCAGGCTCCAGGCATGTCCCAGTGGTCCCAAGAGCCAGGCACACATAAAGCACCAGCCAGCCTCTTGGACACAGGCTTCATGTACATCCCAGTGGACCCAGGTATCAGGTCTATCCCAGAACCTAACCAATCTCTGCAGACTCAGGCTCAAGTCCTATCCCGGGGACAGGCCCAACCACCTGCTAACTCAGACACCAGGATTGCCAAGGACTCCAGCAGCAATCCTGATTGTGGACCATGTAAGACAGCCTACCCAGAATCTCTGAATGAGTTGACTAGTAAAGGACTTTCCCAGATAAAACTATTCTGCAAATACTAGAATAATTTCCTACTTCTTAAAATGTGCAGGCATCAATGTGAGGCAGTAATAAACACGAAGAACCAAGGAAAGATAAAACCATAACATCAAAAGAACACAGTACTGTCTCAGTATCTGACCTCAAAGTAATGATAATATGTGAATTTTCTGATACAGAATTTAAAATAATTGCTTTACAGAAGTTCATTGACATTTAACAAAACACAGAGAAACTGGTAAAAGTAAGTAAAAACTCAAATGCTGTAATGATGGTGTATAAATCACTTATATCTTCAGTATGAAGGCTAAAAGACAAAATCATTACAATAATAGCTACAATAATTTGTTAAAGGATAAACAATATAAAAAATGCAAATTGTGACATCGAAAGTTCAATATATAGGTGAAGCGTAGTGGAGTAAAAGTGTCATTTTTCTATGCAATCAATGTTAAGTTGACATAATATTAAAGTAGTATTTTATAACCACACGATTTTTTTGTAAGTCTTATGGTAACCACATAACAAAAAGTGGGAGTCGATGAGAAAAAAATAAAATGTAAGACAGCAAAGAGTGTTGCCAGAGAAACAATTTAATCATAAGGGAATAGAGCAAAAAAAGGAGGAAAGAAAGAAAATAACTGTGAAACAAACAAAATATTATGAACAAAATGGCAGCAGTAAGTCCTTACGGATCGATAACTACCTTGAGGTAATTGGATTAAATTATTCAATCAAGAGACATCAACTAGCTTAGTGGATAAAAATAAAACAAGACACAACTGTATTCTGATTGGAAGAAACTGACATCATAAGGACAGAAAGTGAAGGATGGAAAAATATATTCCACAAAATGGAAAGAAAAGAGAGCAGGAGTTGCTATATATATCAGATAAAATAAACTTTGAGTCAAAAACTATAATGATAAAGGGGTCAATTCATTAGGAGGTTATAAAGATTCTAAATACATATGCATGCAACATTAGAGCACCTAAATATATAAAGCAACTATTAATATATCTGAAGGGAGAAGTAGATTGTAATAAAGTAATGGTAGGAAAATTCAATACCCCACTTTCAGTAATGAAAAGGTTATTCAGACCAAAAAAAAAAAAAAAAAAGGAAATATTGGACTTAAATAACTCTATATACCAGACAGGCATAACAGCTATATACAGAACATGCCATCCATCCAACAGCAGCTGACTACATATTCTTCTCAAGCACAAATAAAATATTCTCTGCAACAAATCACATATTAGGCCAGAAAGCAAACCTTAACACATTTAAGAACACAGAATTTATATAAAGTATCTTTTCCAACCACAATGATATGAAACTACAAATTAATAACAGAAAGAATTTAGGAAAATTTACCAAATACATGGAAATTAAACAACATTCTGCTAAAAGGGTTAAAGGAAAAAAAATGAAAAATATCTTGAAATAAATGAAAATGGAAACACAGCATATTAGAACTTATAAAATGCAGAAAAACCAGTTCTAAGAGTGAAGTTTATAGCAACAAATGTCTACATCAGTAAAAGAAAGATAACAAACAAAATATTACACCCCAAAAAATAGAAAAACAAGAACAAACTAAGCCAAAATTTAGCAGAAGAAAAGAGAATATAGAGCAGAGCAGAAATAAGTGCAATAGAGACTAGAAAAACAACACAGAGAATCAATGAAGCTAAGAGTGGGTTTTTGAAAACAAAGAAAATCAGCAAACCTTGAGCTAGAATAACTAAGAAGGAAAAGAGAAGACTCCAATAAAATCAGAAATAAAAGAGAAGACATTATAGCTGATACTACATAAATACAAAAGATCATAGAAACTACTATACACAGTTATATCACCACTAAGTGGATAACCTATAAAGGATAAATGCCTAGACATAAACATTCTCCCAAGGCTGAATCACAAAGAAATAGAAAATCTGAACAGACCCATGGCAAGTAAGTAGATTGGATCTATAATAAATAGTCTTCCATCAAAGAGAAATCAAGTGCCTGACTGTTACCTGTTGAATTACATTCAAATACTAGAAGAAGAACTAATAATATCAAGCCTCCTCAAGCTTTTCCAAAAAAACCCGAGGGGGCTGGGAGCGATGGCTCATGCCTGTAATCCCAGCACTTTGGAAGGCCAAGGCGGGCAAGTCATGAGGTCAGGAGTTTGAGACTAGCCTGGCAAATGTGGTGAAACTCCATCTCTACTAAAAATACAAAAATTAGCCAGGTGTAGTGGTGCATGCCTATAATCCCAGCTTCTTGGGAGGCTGAGGCAGGAGAATTGCTTGAAACCAGGAGGAAGAGGTTGCAGTGAGCCAAGATCACGCCATTGCACTCCAGCCTGGGCAACAAGAGAGGAACTCCATTTCAAAAAAAAAGAAAAATTGGGGGACTACTTCCATCTCATTTTACAAGACCAGTATTATCCTGATACCAGACAAGAACACTATAAGAAAAATAAACTGTAGGCCAATATTCCTGAGTAACACTGATGTAAAATCCATCAACAAAACACTAGTAAAACCAAATTCAATAGCAAAACCAAATGATCATTCACCATGATGAAGTGGGATTTATCCTAGGAATACAAACATGGTTCAGCATATACAAATCCATAGATGAGATACACTATATTAACCAAATAAAGGACAAAAACTGTGATCATCTGAATGTATGCAGAAAAGACATTTAGCAAAATTTGACATCATTTTTTGATAAAACTTTAAACAAATTAGGTATTTAAAACATGTTCAACACAAAAAAGGCTATATAATAAAAACTCACAGCTAACAAAATACTCCATAGTGAAGTTAAACACTTTAACTCTGAGATCAGAAACAAGACAAGGATGCTCACTCTCACCACTTTTATTCATCATAATATTGGAAGTCATAGCCAGAGCAATTAGGGAAGAGAAATAAATAGAAGACATCTAAACTGAAAAAAATATTAAATTGTCACTATATGCATATGATATGATGTTAAATATAGAAACCCTTAATGACTGAAACAAAAAACTGTTAGAACTAATAAATATATTCAGTAAAGTTTCTGGATCTTAAAAAAAATACAAAAATCAATAGTATTTTTAGGCGGTAATAACCTGAAGAAATTAAAAAAAAATAATGCTATTTACAGTAGCTACAAAAATATTAGGTGCTTATACATAAATTTAGCCAAGATGTTGAAAGACAATAAAAATTACTAAAAATGATTAAATAAGTTGAAAATGACAAATAAATGCAAATATAGTATATGTTTATGGATTGGAAGAATTAGTATTGCTAAAATGTGTACTATATCCAAAGTGATTTACAGACTCAGAGCAATCCCTACCAAAATTCCAATCACAGTTTTAACAAAAATGTAAACATTTTTAATATTTATAGGGAACCACAAAAGACCACAAAACAAAAGAAATCTGGAGCAAAATAAGCAAAGCCAGAGGCATCGTATTACCTGATTTCAAAATTTGCTGCAAATCTCTAGTAATTAAACAGCATGGTACTGGCATAAACACCACCTCATAAACCAATGGAACATAATAAATTCAGGTCAATAGATTTTCAACAAAGATGCCAAGAAACGGCAATAAATGATGTTAGGAAAACTGGATATCCACTTACAGAAGAATAAAATTTGACCCTTATCTCTACTGTATAAAAAAGTAAACTCAAAATGGATTAAAGGCTTAAACATAAGACCTGAAAACATAAAACTACTAGAAGAAAACCCAGGGGAAAACTCCACAATATTGACCTGGTTTATACATTTTGGGGTATGAAACCAAAAGCAGAGGCAGCAAAAGTGAAAACAGACAAATGAGATTACATCAAAATTCAAAGATTCCATGTAGCCAAAGAAACGATCAAAAGAATCAAGCGACAGTTTTGAAAATGGAAGAAAATCTTGGCATGGGGTTAAAAATCAAAAGATATGGGGAACTCACCACAACTCAACAGTAAGTAAACTAATAACTCAGTTTTAAAAAAATAGGCAAATAATCTGAATGGACATTTCCCAAAAGAATACATTCACAACATCATTAAAACACATGACATGTAAAACTCATAGGTCTTATAAAGCAGTTACACAATTGAGACTACAAAGCAGCCAGGTAACTATTAACATTATGACAGAAAAACAATTTCACATATCAATACTAACTTTGAGCATAAATTGAATAAATGCTCCATTTAAATGATATGAAGTGGTAGAATGGATAAAAAAGCAAGATTTAACCATATACTACCTATAAGGAAGCCACCTAAATGGTGATGACACATAGACTTAAGGTAAAGTGGTAAGAAAAGCTATTCCATGCAAATGAAAACCAAAAATGAGGAGAAGTAGCTATACTGATACCGGATAAAATAGATTTGGTATCAATAACAGAAAAAAAGACTAAGAAGGTCATTAAATAATGAAAAAAAAAGAGATCAACTCAACAAGAAGATATAAGAATCCTAAAAATATATGTATCCAAACCTGGAGCACACAGATTGATAAAATCAATACTACTATACCTGGGAAAAGAGAAAAACAATAATAGTGGGGGACATCAACAAATTATTGATAGCACTAGACAGACCATCAAGGCAGAAAACCAAAAAAGAAACACTGGACTTAAACTGGACTCGAGACTAAATGAATGTAATAGATATTTATAGAACATTCCACCCCCAAACTGCAAAATATATATTCTGCTCATTAGCACATGAAATGTTCTTCAAAATAGACCATGTACTAGGGCATAAGTCTTAATAAATTTTAGATAATTAAAATTATATCAAGTATTTTCTCAGACCAACTTAGAGCATAGTGGAATAGCAGTGGAAAGCAACAGTAGGAGGAACTCTCAAAACTATAAAAATACATGGAAATTAAACAACTTGCTCCCTAATGATCTTTAGGTCAATGACAAAATTAAGATAGAAATCAAACATTATTTTGGAATGTATGAAAATATAGTCACAATGTACCAAAATCTTTGGGATACAGAGAAATAATGTTGAGAGAATTTTTTTTTTAATTGGATTTTAGGTTTTGGGGTACATGAGCAGAGCATGCAAGACAGTTGCGTAGGTACACACATGGCAGTGTGCTTTGCTTTCCTTTTCCCCTTCACCCACGTTTGGCATTTCTCCCCAGGCTATCCCTCCCCACCTCCCCCTCCCACTGGCCCTCCCCTTTTCCCCCCAATAGACCCCAGTGTTTAGTACTCCCCTTTCTGTGTCCATGTGTTCTCATTTTTCATCACCAGCCTATGAGTATAGCATTAGATGCTTACATTAAAATGCTAGAAAGTTCTAAGATTAACAAACTAATATTGTACTCCAAGGAAATAAAAAAAAAAGCAAAAAAAATAAAAAAGTCCAATACTAGCAGAATAAAAGAAATAATATGAGCCAGAGCAGGCTTAACTAACATTAACACTAAAAAAAGTTTCAAGTAAATGAAACATTAATTCTTTGAAAAGATAAACAAAATTGATAGACACTCATTAGATTAACCAAGGGAAAAAGAGAGAAGATTCAAATAAGCACAATCATAAACAAAAAAGGAGGCATTATTAACAGATACTATAGAAATACAAAATATTATTAGAGACTAATATAAGCATCTCTACATGCAAAAATTGGAAAATCTATAGGATATTAGTAGTTTCTGGAAATATACAACCTTCCAAGATTAAACCAGAAAAAAATAGAAATTCTAAGCAGACCAATAATGAATAGTGAGATTGAATCAGTAATAATAATAATTCAAAAAACCTCCTATCAAAAAATCACAGGACCAGTTAGATTCACAGCCAAATTCTACCAGACATACAAAGAACTGGCACTAAACCTATTGTAACTGTTCCAAGAAATAGGGAAAGGAATTTTTCCTAATCCATTATATGAAATCAGTATCACCTTGATACTGAAGGATGCAAGGAATCAGCAGCAACAACAAAGTAAATGTACATGTCAATATCCCTGTTGAGCAAATATGCAAAAATCCTCAACAAAATACCAGTAAACCAAATCCAACAATACATCAAAGACCTAGCACACCACAATCAAGTAGGTTTTAGTCTAAAATTTCAAGGATGTTTCAACATAAGTGAATCAATAAATGTGATTTACCACATAAAGATAATTAAAAATGAAAACTGTATGACCATTGCAGTAGATGCAGGAAGAGCTTTCAATAAAATCCAGCATCCTCTTATTATAAAAACGCTTGACAATTTAGGCTTAAAAGGAACACACCTCAAAAGAAGAAAAACCATACATGACAAATCCACAGTTAACATTATAGTGGGAAGGGAAAAGTTGAAAGCATTCTAACTAAGAATGGGAAGACAACAAGGAAGTCGACTTCCACCACTCCTATTAAACATAATACTGGATGTCTGCCTTGAGCAATCAGACAACAGAAAGAAATAAAAGGCATGTAACTTGGAAAATAGAAATTCTCATATCTCTGTTTGCTGATGATATGATCTTATATCTAAGAAACCCGAATGCCTCCTCTAAAAGAATCCTAGATTTGACATATGACTTCAGTAAAGTTTCACAATACAAAATCAACATTAAAAATTGAAGACATAGTAGCATTTCTATGTATCAGTGATGATCAAGCTGAGAACTAAATCAAGAATTACAAAAATATATATACCTAGGAATACATTTTACAAAGAAGGTGGAAGGTATCTAAAAGAAAAACTACAAACATTGATGAAAAATAATAGATGACACAAACCAATCAAAAACCATTCTCTGCTCATGAATTGAAAGAATCAATATCATTAAAACAACTTAAAACCTTCTCCGAAGCAATCTACAGATTCAGGACAATTCCCATGAAAACGCCAACATCATTTTTCACCATGTTTTTTTCAGAATTAGAAAACACTATCCTAAAATTTATATAAAGCCAAATAAAACCCCAAGTAGCCAAAGCAATCCTAAGCAAAAACCACAAAGTAGGTGGCATTACCTTACATCACCAGACATCAAATCATACTAAAATGATATAGTAACCAAAAGAATATGGTAATGGTATAAAAATAGACACATAGATCAATGGAACAGAATAGAGAACACAGAAATGAAGCCACATACTTACAGTGGATTTTTTAAAAAGTTGACAAAAATATACACTGAGGAAAGAGCACCCTATTCAATATATAGTGCCAGGAAGCTTTGCTAGCTATATACAGAAGTATGAAACTGGACTCATATCTCTAACTATATACAAAAATGAGCTCAGAATTGATTAAAGGCTTAAATGTAAGACCTGATACTTTAAAAATTCCAGAAAAACAACCTAGGAAGAATTTTTGTGGACATTAGCCTAGGAAAAGACTTTATGACCTCAAGGCACAGGTAGCAAAAACAAAAATAGTCAAATCTGACTTACTAAACTAAAAGTCTTCTGCACAGCAAAAGAAATAATCAACAGAATAAACAGACAAACCTACAGAATTGGAAAAGCTATTTTCAAACTATGCTTAATACAAAGAACTAATATTCAGAATCTACAAGAAACTCAAACAGCTCGACAAGCAAAAATAAAATAATTCTATCAAAAATGGGCAAAGGACATGAATAGGTATTTTACAAAAGAACACATATGCGTGGCCAACAAACATGAAAAAAATGCTCCACATCACTAATGATTAGAGAAATGCAAATAATATAACAAGTGGATATCATCTCACACCAGTCAGAACAGATACTATTAAAAAACCAAAGAACAACAGATGATGGCGAGGTTGCAGAGAAAAACGAATACTTATGCACTGTTAGTGAGAATGTAAATTAGTGCACCTTCTATGGAAAACAGCATGGATATTTTACAACAAGCTAAATACAGACCTATAATTCAATCCAGCAATCTCAACTGTACTCATACGTATATTCCAGCAGTATTCACAATACCAAAGTCACGGAATCAATCAGTGTGCTCACCAGTAGATAATCAAGTAAAGAAGATGTGGGGTGTGTGTGTGTGTGTGTGTGTACGTATATATATATACTATGGACTAGTCCTCACCTGTAAAAGGAAATAAAATCCTGGATGGAACTGGAGGCCATTATCCTAAGTGGGAGAAGATGAGGGATGAAAAATTGCCTATTGGGAAAAATGTACACTATTTTGCCTGAGGGGTACATGAAAAGCCCCAACTTAATCACTACACAACATGTCTATGCAACAAAAGTGAACTTTTGCCCATTATCTCTATAAAAATAAAAAAAAGTACAACTGGTCATCAGGTGTATAAAAATGCTCAGTATCACTAATGATCAGGGAAGTGCATATTAAATTACAATGAGATATAACCTCACACATTTTATGGCCATTATCAGAAAGATGAAAGACAGAAAGTGTTGGCAGGAATGTTGAGTAAAGGGAAAACTTGTATACTGCTGGTCTGAATGTAAGTTAGTAAGCTATTATGGAAAACACTATGGACAGTCAACAAAGCATTAAAAAGAGAACTACCATATAATCCAACAATCTCACTACTGGGTATATATCCAAAGCTTAAAAAATCAGTGTGTCAAAGAGATTTTGCGTTCCCATATTCATTGTAGCATTATTCACAATATTCAAGATACAGAAACCACGTAAGAGTCTGTCAATGAATGAATGGATAAAAAAGTGTGGATGAATGGCTAAGAAAAATATAAAAAATCAGAAAATGTGGAATACTACTTAGCTATAAAAAAAGAAGTCCCTGGCAGGGCATACTGGCTCATGACTGTAATCCCAGCACTTTGGGAGGCAGGAGAGGAAGGCTTACTTCAGCCCAGGAGTGTCAGACCAGCTGAAGCAACACAGTGAGACTCCATCTCTATTAAAAATAAGAAACAAGTTAATTGGGTGTGATGGCACTCATATGTTGTCTCAGCTACTCAGGGAGTTAAGACGGGAAAGTGACTTCAGCACAGGAATCTAAGGCCACCATGAGTTACGATCATACCACTGCACTCCATCCTGGGCAGCAGAGTTAGACTCTGTCTCTAAAAACAAATAAATAAATGTTAACTGGAAATCCTCTCATATGAAATATCAAGGATGAATTTGGAGGAAACTATGCTAAGTGATATAAACAGGGCACAGAAAGACAAATAAAATACTGTGTGAATCTCACTTACATGTGGTGCTTAAAAAAGTCAAACTCATAGATATAGATAGTAAAATGGTGCCTACCAGAGGCTGGGGGTTGGTGAAATTGAGAAGATGTTGGTCAACGGACAAAAAATTTTAATTAACAAGAATGAATAAGTTCAGGTGATCTATTATATATTATAGTAACTATAGCTAATAACAATATATTTTATACTTGAATATTACTGACAGTGTATTTTAAGTGTCCTCACTATTTAAAAAGTAGGTAATGTAACTCATATGTTAAATAGCTTTATTTAGTCACTTCACAATGTATACATACATGAAAATATTAAGTTGGATATAGTAAATATATATAAATTAAAACAAAAACCTACAAAATATTGTAATGAATTATTCTGTTTGAAGAAAATATTTTCCCTATTGATGTAATAAATATTTTTTTATGTGTCAGAATTGCTTAAAGTAGCTCTTATTTTCCATTTCACGATATAATGTTTAGGATTCATCTTTGGAATATTACCTATAAAAACACAAACACAAATAAACTAAATGTATATAGTCCTGTCAATTGATTGAAAGATTGTCAATTAAGTGTGTCCCACTATCTTAATTGCATAATTTCTTACGTCCTACAGCTTGTTTTTCATGTATTCATATGTTATGATTTACCAGTTATATACTATCAAATAGTATTTCAATAATGTACAGACAATCCAATTTTGTCAAGAAGGACTTATGTATTTTCAAATTTTCTGCATTGACATTTGTCATTTAAATATAAGATATAATAACTTAAAAAGGTCCATTTACATAGTTCCAAATATATATTTGCTCAAAAAAATCAATTACAGCTAGTAATAATCTAGATGAATGAGAAACTATAAGAAATATTCAATATACAAAATTACTGACAGTATACTAGGAAACCTTGTTTTTGTAATGCTATTTTTGTAAAAAGACTTTAAAATAAATTTTTCTGAGAATATAAATATGTTTGAACGATTTATCTTGATATTATCAAGATCCTAAATTAAAAAATTGAAAGAGCCCCCTTCTTTGCCTTTTAGAAAATTTAATTCATTATACCACATTTATTTATTATGCCAAAATCATTAACCTGCAATACACACACGTGAGGCAGTATAAAATAATGCAAAAAGTACAGGCTTTGCAGTTGGTCTTTGGTCTGACTCTTGTCTGTACCACCTGCTGGCTGTGTTACTTTGAAAAAAACTGTAACATCTGGACTCAGGTTTTTCAGAATAATAACTAATAATAATAATAATAGCTACTGTGTAGGTTTGGCTTAAATATTAGATAATAAGATGTATTTACATTTCTGGCCTGGAATATTAAAAAAATAAATGGAAGTTGTTATTGTGGTTTATTATATTTAAGAAAAACAGTCAACATAAGCATTTTCAAAGAACATAGGTATACAGAAGAGGGAAAAAGATATTTTACATGTTTAACTGGTGTCCTTTCAAGAAACACTGCATATGTTATTCAGATCTTTTTTCCATTTCTGTGTTATAGTACTGTTGAAAACTAAAATAAGCAGTAAGCAAATTATACATTTAAATAGCTATACCAATGGGATACAGATAGATGGTTTTACACATAATGATGTAATTCATTTCCACGAAGAAATATATGGCAAGTTCATTTTATTTCGAAAGAAATCCATCGCCTAGAATTGATGTCTCTGATTTCCTCTTGCATATACACTGAGGAAATTGACCACCATACAGAGAATGTTTAAAAGGAATGTAATTCTATGTGTGATCGTGGAGATCACAGTCTCTGAGGAAATCATTACTGTGTAGAATATCAAATTTTTCAAAACCTTAAGTGAAAAGACATCCATAGACAGGCAAAAGACACAAGAGGGGAATGTAGTATGTATACTGTGTAACAGCACATTAATATTATATTCAAGAACAGTACAATATCATATTTACATATTATAATTCTAGTATGTTGTAGTGGAAGATGATTAAGCATATTAATGTTTTACTTGGTGTCTCAAGGCTTCTATATGGTTATTTTTCAAATACTTATCATAGAAGCTTGTATTAAGCACCCACTATCAACATGGAACTTTATTAGGTGTTATATAGTGCTAATGGAATAGATGGCATAGAATGCTATTAGGCTATTTGCAATTCTAAAGAGAATAAACACTTCTCATGAATTTTCAGTGATATGTATAATATACTATTCAAACTTTTTGTGGGGTAGTACTTTCTGATTTATATTTTTAATGATATAAATTACTTAGGGGAAAGGAGTTTATTTTCAGAATTTGGTCACATCATAGAAAACTAACAAATAAGTCAGCTTCACCTTTTAAGTAGCATGTGGAAGCCGTATGCCTAAGCACTGATTTTTTACTAGCTGTCTTTTTCTGTTCGGGTTGCTATGGCAAAATACTATAAACTGGATGGCTTATAAATAATACAAACTTATTTCTCACAGTTCTCAAGGATAGGAAATCCAAGATCAAGACCAGCAGCAAGTTTAGAGTTTGACGAGAAACTCATTTCTGGTGTTTGCCTTTTTGTTGTATACTCACATGGCAAAAAGAGTGAGTATCTCTCTCAGGCTTCTTTTATAAGGGCACTAATCCCATTCTGTCCCTCCCAAAGGCCTCACCTCCTAACACCATCATACTGGTGTTTAGGTTTACATATGAATTTTAGGAGGATACAAACATTCAGGACATTGCACTAGCCCAGGAAGAGGGTTTGTATCTCCCACATTAGCAAAGCCTAAGCCA
This sequence comes from Callithrix jacchus, assembly GCF_049354715.1. Classification (NCBI taxonomy): domain Eukaryota; kingdom Metazoa; phylum Chordata; class Mammalia; order Primates; family Cebidae; genus Callithrix; species Callithrix jacchus. The sequence continues at coordinate 84,716,121 of NC_133524.1, forward strand.
CTGGTCTTTAGTCCCTTACTATACCCTGAGTTCGGACATGGTCCTAATAGAATTAAAAAGGACAGGCCATGTGCAGTGGCTCATCCCACCACTTTGAGAGGCCAAAGCAAGCAGATCACCAGGTCAGGAGATTGAGACCATCCTGGCCAACGTGATGAAACCCTGTCTCTACTAAAATTACAAACATTAGCTGGAAATGGTGGCATGTACCTGTAATCCCAGCTACTCTGGAGGCTGAGGCTTGAACCAGGGAGTCGGAGGTTCAGTAAGTCGAGATCACACCACTGCACTCCAGATTGGTCACAGAGCGGGACTCCATCTCAAAGAAGAAAAAAAAGGACAATCCTTAGTGCTCTACGGGGGAACATTCAATCTATTCTGCCATAGCATAGCCTCGACTGTGCCTGATTTTTAAAGGTCAGGAAGCCACTAGCCACTTTGCATGTCTTAGAATTGTTAGTCCTGTTGTCAGTTGACTACAATAAATAAAGAACACATTTTTCTAAGTAAACAATACTTGAAAGTGTCAATAGGTGATGAGCAAATTTTGTCTAAATTGTAAAATAAGAAATAATATAAAGCTGTTATTGAGGGTAAATCATTATATAAAAATACTGTTATTAAAATCACTATTGATGCAGGAAATGGTGGCTCCTGGATTTCTTGATAGAAAAAGTGAAAATTCGAGTGGAAGGAAAAATCTAAGGCCATATTTCAATAATAAATACTCTGCTTTTACTTACTATCTTTATCTGGACAGCTTACTGAAGACACTCCTTTGCATTGTCACTGCTTTTAACAATATACTCAAGAGAAAATATGGCATACTGTTAACACTTTCTCAAGTTCTGGCAATTACCACCTGAACTTCAACAAATTCATTAAATTGTCTGATTCTTGATTGCTTTATCTGTGAAAACTGGGCACCATAGTAAGTATCTTGCAGGATTGAAATGAAACTTAAACAAGATCGTTCACGTAGAAATATCAGTATAGTTCCTGGACACATTGCATTGTTATTAAATTTTATTTCCTTTTATGGTAAAACTTTTCTCTCAAATTGTTCTCATAATGAGTTTACGTAGCTTGTTGTCCCTTCCAGGCAGATTAAGTAGAGATCAATACTTTCTAATATAGTGTGTATCATGACCTGACAAGGTTTTGTTTTTTTTTTTTCCTTTTCTTTCTTGTATTAAAGCCCAGAGTAAAAACAGTTATTAAATATATCTTGGAAAGATAATAAAAGGAATTTGACCCATATTGTAGATGAGCCCATGTTTTGATTAGCTTCTAAAAGCAATTATCAGGAATGCTTGAGACCTAGACATGAGTATGCTTCAAAAGGCCAAGAGATGGTTCTGATGGAATCCTGGTTTTAAAATACTGCAAGCATGTTCATGGACATGTATCTATCCATGTACACATAGATGCACTCATGTTGTATGCATGTATGTATACATATATGTCTGCACACATTCAATAATTGTATGCTATATTGGCAAACCTGTATGTTTTCAAGTATTTGTAAGCAGTGATTTTACATACATTTTTTAGTGCACCTTATCCTCAAACTATATTTTCTATACATCGTGTAGAGTACTGGAATCACATTTCTTATCAGAGGAAAATATGTCTTCTTAAATAGAGTTAACATTCCTACCTGGATAGATCATTTTATTCTCTAGCCAGATTGAATTGAGGTGGCATAAAGGGCCAGAAAATGATGTAGGGAAAAGTAAGAGACATTAAATAAATTATCAAAGTAGAAGTAGTTTTTATACCTCTCCCTTCCAAAGAAAATCTCATTCTGTCAGTAGCAAAAACAACAACAAAATCAAAGCAAAGACAGAGCTAATTTTTTGTTGCAATTATGAACTACTTTGGAAATTTTTGCAGCTTTGCACTTCTGATGATATAAACCATGCATACTCATTACACAAACCCTAAAATATCAACGCCAGTGCAAATAAGGTCAAATCACCTGTGATCTCACCACCCACAGGTAACCATCATTAAAATACTGCTAAGGTATAGATTTATGCGTTTTTACTATCTATTATATTTATATAATTGAGAAGATGTAGTTTATTCAGTTGTTTTCTGTTTTTCTGATTTGGCATTATATTTAACTTTTATATGGCATAGAACGGTCTTCAAAACATGATTTTAAAAATAATTGTAAGATATTTTATCAAATGAGTGTGCCATGATATATTGAATAATTTCCCTATTGTTGATATATAAATTGTCTTAAACATTACTCATTGGAAATCATACGCCCACAAATTCTTTATATATAACTCTTTGTCTTTCTTAGTATAAAGGTGGCTCACACCTGTAATCCCAGCACTTTGGGAGGCCGAGGCGGGTGGATCATGAGGTCAAGAGATGGAGACCATCCTGGTCAACATGGTGAAACCCCGTCTCTACTGAAAATACAAAAAATGAGCTGGGCGTGGTGGCACATGCCTGTAATCCCAGCTACTCAAAAGGCTGAGGCAGGAGAATTGCCTGCACCCAGGAGGCAGAGGTTGCGGTGAGCCAAGATCACGCCATTGCACTCCAGCCTGGGTAACAAGAGCAAAACTCCATCTCCAAAAAAAAAAAATTTCTAGGAGTGAAGTTAGTTATTTCAGGTTTGGGTAATTATGAAGTTTCTTCAAACATATGGCAAAGTTGCTTTTCAACAAATGATGCTTTCAGCCAATTTACATTTTCTCCAATTGTTTATTTAAAAATGATTTTTAACAAGTTGATAGTTCAAAATAATAAAGTTTTAAATTTTACTATTTCTATCTCATCCAATATATGGATCTTATTCTTTTTATTGCTTTTAGCCTTAACCAGTTTTTCTCTAACATAAGATTAGTTAAATTGTCACCTGCAGTGTTTTCTATTATTAAAATTTTATACATTTCACTTCTTAGCATACCGGGAATTTATTTTACTTCATAGTAACTGGTAAGATTAAAATATTTATTATACAAATAGCCATATTTTTACATTTTTTCTTTTTTTCTTGAATTTCATGTTTCTTCTCAATACTTCAACGTATTCTATTTATCAAATGTTAAATGCTTTTGTTAGAATTTATTCCAGGAATATTAATTCTGATTCACTTAATCTGTTGATTATTTCAGTGCAGAGCAGTTTAGTTTGTTTTTATTTTATTAACATTTTACTATTTGTAAGGCAAATTTGGGACAAATTTTTGAAGATAAATCTGTCTTATATCACATTGTATAGTCCTAAAGAAAACATTATAAATATATTATTCAACACATGTAATTACATATGTAGGTAATATAGATACAAACATACCACTTATTCAATCAACCTAAAAATAGCTGACTAAAATAATAAAATGATAAAATGATATTATGTATATTGTCCAACTTTTCCAAATACAATCTTTATATTAATTGAACTGTTGATAATAATCAGGTTGTTTCTCAGTGCTCATAAATGATGCACACTTAATGCTTACATACAGTAATGTTTTAAAAAGCTTCTCACAGAAGGATGATTTACTTATAAGATGTCTGTTAGGTAAGGTTCTCCAAAGAAAGAAAACCAGTAGAATGCATATGCATGTATTTTAGTGTACGTATACATATATGTGTGTATGTGTATATGTATGTATATGAATATATACTTTATTATCTGTTCTTAAACTGTTAAAAAGACATATCTGAGACTGGGCAATTTATGGAGACAAGAGGTTTAATTGACTAACAGTTTTGCAGGCTGTTCAAGAGGCATGGCTGGGGATGCCTTAGGAAACTTACAATTATGGCAGAAGGTGAAGGGGAAGCAGTTGCAATCTTCATATGGTATCAGGAGAGAGAGTAAAAGGGGAAGTGCCAATTACTTTTGACCTGTCAAATATTGTGGGAACTCCCTCATTGTCACTAGAACAAGGGTTATGTCTGCCCTGATGATCCAGTCACCTCCCACCAGTTCCATCCCCCATTATTGGGAAATAGAATTCAATATGAGATTTGGGTGGAGACACAGAGCCAAATCATATCATTCCGCCTGTGACCCCTCACAAATCTCATGTATTTCTCATATTTAAATAGATGTTCATGCTTTCCTAACATTCCCCCAAAATCTTAACTCATTCTAGCATTAAATCAAAAGTCCAAATCCAAAGTCTCATCTGAGGCAAAGCAAGTTCCTTCCACTTATGAACCTGTAAAATCAAAAGCAAGTTAATTACCTCCAAGATACAGTGAGGGGTACAGGCGTTGAGTAAATGCTCCCCTTGCAAATGGGGGAAATTGTCCAAAACAATGGGGCTAGAGGCCCCAGACTCCAAGTCCAAAACTCAGCAGGGCAGTCATTAAATTCTAAGGCTCCAAAATAATCTGTGACTTCATGTCCCACACCCAGGGCATCCTGATGCAAGAGGTGGGCTCCCAAGCCCTTGTGTTGAGTGCCTGCATCTTTGCATCTTTTCCAGGCACAAAACATAAGCTGTTGGTGGATATGCCATTCTGGGGTCTGGAGAATGCAGTCCCTCTTCTTACAGTTCCACTAGGCAGTGCCCCAGTGAGAACTGTGTAGAGATTCCAACCCACATTCTCCCTCCCCACTGCCCTAGTAGAAATTTTCCACAAGGGTTCAACCACTGCAGCAGACTTCTGCCTTGACATCAAGGGATCTCTATACATCCTCTGAAGTCTAGGTGGAGGCTCCCAAGCCCTTTCCCTTAGCACACTTGCTGTCCCAACAATATGTGGAAGCCTCCAAGGCTTGAGGCTTGCACCCTCTAGAGACACAGGCCAAGTTGTACCTTGACCACTTTTAGACATGGCTGGATCTGGAGGTGCTGAGATGCTGAGTGTCACGTCCCGAAGCTGCACAGAGCAGTGGGGCCCTGGTCCTAGCTCAGGAAACCATTTTTCTCTGCTAAGTCTTCAGATCTGTGATGGGAAGGGCTGCTATAAAGGTCCCTGAAATGTTGTGGAGACATTTTTCCCATTATCTTGGATGTTGACATTCTGCTTCTTGCAAATTTCTGGAGCAGGTTTGAACTCCTCCCCAGAAAATGGGTTTTTCTTTATTGACCACATGATTGGACTGCAAATTTTCAAAAAGTTTATGCTCTGACTCTCTTTTAAATATAGTTCTAGTTTCAGGTCATTTCTTTCTTTATGCAAATAAGTATAGGATTTTAGAAGCAGCCAGGCCACATTTTAAATGCTTTGCTGCTTAGAAATTTCTTCGGCCAGATACCCTAAATCATCTCTCTAAGTTCAAAGTTCCACAGATCCCTAGAGCCAGAGCACAATGCCACAAGTCCCTTTACTTAAGCATACCAAGAAGGAGATTTACTCCAGTTTCCAATAAGTTCCTCATTTCTCTCGGAGATGACCTTAGCCAGGACATCACTGTCCATATCACTATCAGCATTTTGGTTACAGCCATCCAATGAATTTCTAGGAAATTACAAGCCTTCTTTCATCTTTCTGCTTTCTGAGCTCCCCAAGCTGTTCCAACTCTGCCAGTTACCCAGTTCCAAAGTGTCTTTCACATTTTCAGGTATTTTTATAGCAATGCCTCACCTCTCTGGTACCAATTTTCTATATTAGTCTATTCTCACACTACTACTATAAAGAACTATCTTTATGAAGAAAAGAGGTTTAATTGACTCACAGTTCTGCAGGCTGTATGGGAAGCATGCTGGGTTCCTCAGGAAACTTAGAATCATGGCAGAAAGGCAAAGGGGAAGCAGGCACATCTTCAAATAGTGGCAGAAGAGAGATCGAGCAAAGACTTTTAAACCATCCTATCTCATGAGAAAACACTCAGTATCACGTGAACACCAGGAGGAAAAGCCATCCCAATAATCCAATCACCTCCCACCAGATCTGCTCCCACCAGCATTGAGAATGACAATTCAACATGAGATTTCAGTTGGGACACAGAGCCAAATCATGTCATATATGTACATATATTATATGGACAGGGGGATTTATTTTACAGTATTGGCTCACATGATTGTGGTGGCTGGCAAGTTCAAAATCTGTGGGACAGTCTGGTACATGAGACCTAGGAAAAACAGTTGCTATTGCAATTGGAGGTCAAAGGAAAAATGTACAATTTCTTATTTAGGCTCATTGAAGTATGATTAGTTTATTAAAATTATTTCAGGTAACCTTACCACATACACACAGAAAATAACTATGTGAGGAAATGGATATGCAAACTTGCTTAACTGTAATATTTGTTTCCCTATATATGTACATCAAAACATGATTTTTATAACTTTTTTATTTACAAAGAATTTGTAAAAATTATTTTATTAAGTTGAACCATATTAAATTGCTAATATTTGACTGTGTTTAACCTACAAAAATGCCATTCATATTGTTCAATCATAGAGTTATCAATGATTTTCATAACTCGTACTGTGGTATGTATAATCTGGACTTGGATTTCTAGTGACACTATTTATCTTTAAAAGTAGGCCATCTTGAATAAAAAGCTAACAGAGATCTGTTATACTTCTTCTTAGAAAGTATCTGGTGAGTTCAGATTATTATCAGACTCTGCCAATATCCTACTTTAGTTTCATTTTTAAGATATTATGCAAACCATCTGCAATCATCCAAAATATATAAAACTTAAATCAGTGAGCAAAAGGCAAAGCCGATAACTTCACTAACATATTGTGCAGCACTTCTAGAGAATTTGTCAGTATAAGTACTCAGAAATGCCATGTTTTCTACCTTTTTTTAATGTGAAGTAATGTTTATTATCTACGGTCAATAGATAACATTTGTTTTTAATTATTTGGACACAAACGATGAGTCTAAAGAATTTGCTTCATTTGCATATGTTTGTATGTTTTATCAAACCATAAATTATATTCTTATGTCATGAAAAAGTATATTAAAAGTTTATTTTTATTTTTCATACTAGAAAACATATATTCGAGAATAGATGCTGAAAAAGGAAGTCACAGCCATCTGGTCAAATCTTGTCAAAAGGCCAGTTTGAACAGAAGAAACGCAGTGGTAACTAGGAAAGGCAGAGAACGCTTTTCTAAGGGTGAACATAAGTTGTCTACTTTGAGATCCTTTCAGTTTTAAAGATATTGTTGAGTTAATAAAAGCTTTAATTGCAGAAAAAAACACTATATTAAATACATGCATGTATTATATAATGCATCATTATTCCAGAATCATTAAAATGTGAAAGAAGTCTACATCTTAGAATCAAATAAATATGCTTTTTGTGGCTTAGTTGGGAATTTTTCCAGAAGCTTGCAAGAGTGAGAAACACTGACACACAGCAAGCACTTATTACAAGATGCAAATATGGAAAATTATAAGGAAAAGATGATAAATCCTTTCAATATTTTAACTGATAACACTGGCATTAAGTATAAAGCAGTATATTTTGGCTGGGAGCAGTGGCTCATGCCTGTAGTAGCCTGGGAGGCTGAGGTGGGCAGATCACTTGAAGTCAGGAGTTTGAGACCAGCCTGGACAACATTGCAAAATCCCATTTCTACTAAAAGTACAGAGATTAGTCAGGCATTGTGGTGGGCGCCTGTATTCCCAGCTACTCAGGAGGCTGAGGCAGGAGAATCATTTGACCCTGGGAGGCAGAGATTGCAATGAGCCAAGATTGCACTACTGCACTCCAGCCTGGATGATAGAGTAAGACTCTGTCTTAAAAACAAACAAACACACAAACAAAAACAAAAACCATTTTTTCCTACAGCTGTTTTTACTTCAGCTCATACATACATTTTCATATTGCATATTGATATATTTAATAATTTACATGCAGCTTAAAGAAGTTTAGCTTATTGTGATGTGCCCACATTAGGTAATACTATCAAAAGGCGTAATTTAGTATCTATGAAGAAATAATTCTGTTTTCCAGGCCCTAAAAGGTGAGAGACTGCCTGTAGTTGGATCACAAAACCTCACAGGGTTCAAGACTGTGGATTTATGTTTATGCTAGAAAAAGTCCAAAAAACAGTTAATTTTCCATCACAACATAACCTTTAGATAGATAGATAGATCGATTGATAGACATTGATAGATATAGATATATATACATTTATACACACACATATAAATAGTAGAGTTCATTTTTGTAAATTTAAATATCCATTTTAGATACATTAGATATATGGGCAGGTTTTTTATGTGGGAATATTGTATGGTGCTGAGAATTGAGGTATGGATCCCATCACTCAAGTAGTGAGCATAGTAACCAATAGGTAGATTTTCAAGCCATGTTCTCTCCCTTTCCTTCTCCTCCAGGTAGTATGCAGTGTCTGTTATTCCCATGTTTATGTCCAAGTGTACTCAATATTTAGTTTTCACTCATAAATGAGAATATAAGGTATCTGGTTTTCTTTTTCTGTGTTAATTCATTTAGGATTATGGCCTCCAACTGCATCTGTGTTGCTGCAAAAGACACGAGTTTGTTCTTTCTTATGTCTACATAATATTCCATGGTGTATATGTAGCACATTTTCTTTATCCAATTTACCATTGATAGGCACATAGTTTGATTCCATGTCTTTACTATTGTAAATAGTGAAGCAATGAATAAATACGAGCCTGTGTCTTTTGGGTAGAATAATCGATTTTCCTTTGTGTTTATACACAGTAATGGGATGGCTGGGTCAAATGACAGCTCTGTTTCAAGCTCTTTGAGAAATCTGCAGACTGCTTTCCACAGTGGCAGGATGAATTTACGCTCTCACCAACAGTGTATGAGGATTTCTCAGCAGTCTCAGCAGCCTCTACAATTTTTTAACTTTTTTATAGTAGCCATTGTGATTGGTTTAAGATGGTATCTCATTGTAGTTTTGATTTGTACTTCTCTGATAATTGACGATGCTCAGCATTTTTTCATATGTTTGTAAGCCACTTGTATGTCTTCTTTTGAGAAACATATGTTCATGTCCTTTGCCCATTTTTAAATGGGGTTACTTGTCTTTTGTTTGTTTATTTAAGTTCCCTATAGATTCTGGATGTATTAGTCTGTTCTCACTCTGCTAATAAAGACATACCTGAGACTGGGTAATTTATAAATAAACAAGATTTAGTTGACTGACATTTCCACATGGCTGGGAAGGCCTCACCATAATGACAGAAGAGCAAGGGGCATCTAACATGTTGGCCAGCAAGAGAGAGTATGTTCCTGGGAACTCCTCTTTATAAAACTCTCAGATCTCCTGAGACTTATTCACTATCACAAGAACAGTATGGGAAAACTCTCCCTGATGATTCGATTACTTCACACCAAGTCCCTCCCATGACATGTGAGAATTATGGGAGCTACAATGCAAGATGTGATTTGGACGAGGAAACAGCCAAATCATATCACTCGATATTATCATAACAGCCTTTGTTAGATGCACAGTTTGTGAATATCTCTCATTCTGTAGGTTATCTGTTTACTCTGTTAGTAGTTTCTTTTGCTGTGCAGAAGCTTTTTGGTTTAATTAAGCCCCATTCGTCCATATTTGTTTTTGTTGTAGTTGCTTTGGGGGACGTTGCCAAAAATTATTTGCTAAGACTAATGTTGTGAAGAGTGTTCCCTATATTATCTCCTAAGATTTTTATAGTTTGAGGTTTTACATTTAAGTCTTAGATCCATTTGTAGTTAATATTTTTATATAGCAAAATGTTCACTGTTCAGCATATGGCTCTCCATTTATCCCAACACCGTTTATTGAATAGGGAGTCCTTTCAATGTTGCTTGATTTGGTCAGCCTTGTCAAAGATCAAATGGATTAAAAACTAAAATGTAAAGCCGAAAACTATAAAGACAATGCAGGCAATACCATTCTGCATAGAGAAACAGGCAAAGATTTCATGACAAAGACACCAAAAGCAATTGCAACAAAAGCAATAATTGACAAATTGGATCTGATTAAACCAAAGAGCTTCTGCACAGCAAAGAAACTATCAACAGAGTAACCAGACAACATAGAAAATGGAAGAAACTATTTGAAAACTATCAAACTGACAAAGGTCTAATATCCAGAAACTGTAAGTAATTTAAATTATCAAGCAAAAAAAAAAAATAAAATGGGGAAGAGCATGAATAGATACTTTTCAAAAGAAGACATACATGTGGCTAACGAGGCACATGAAAAAAATGCTCAACATTACTGATCATTAAAGAAATACAAAGCAAAACTGCAATTAGATACTATCTCATGCCAGTCAGAATGGCCATTATGAAAAAGTAAAAAAAAAATAACAGGTTCTGGCAAGGTTGCTGAGAAACAGGAATGCTTATACACTATCGGTGGTAATGTAAGTTGTTCATTTACTGTAGAAAGCAAGAAGATCTTTGAAACAAATGAGAACAAAGATGCAATTGTGCCATAATCTCTGGGACGCAGCCACGGTAGTGTTAATACGAAAATTTATAGCACTAAATGATGACATCAAAAAGCTAGAAAGATCTCGTTAACAACCTAACATTACACCTAAAAGAACTAGAGAACCCAGAGCAAACAAATACCCAAACTAACAGAAGAGAAAAAGTAATCAAAATCAGCTGAGATGAAGGAGATGGAGACATGAAAAGACATTGAAAAGATCAATGAATCCAGGAGCTATTTTTTGAAAAAATTAATAAAATAAATAGGTCACTAGTTAGAATAATAGGAAAGAAAAGCGAAAAGATTCAAGTAAATGTAATCAGAAATGACAAGAGGGATATTACCACTAAGTCCACAGAAATATAATCAACCACTGGAGTTTTCTCAAAGAATTTAAAGGAGAACTTCTATTTACTCAGCAATCCCATTACTATTTACACAAAGGAATATAAATATCTTTCCTAAAAAGACATATGCACTGGTATGTTCATTAAAGCACTATTCATATTAACAAAGACATGGAATCAACCTAGGTGCCAGTCAATGGTGGACTAGATGAAGAAAATGTGGTTCATATATACCATGCAATATTGTGTATCCATCAAAACAGCAACATAATCATGTCATTTGCAGCAACAGGGGTGCAGCTGGAGACCATAATTCTAAGCAAGTTAACAGAGGAATGGAAAACCAAATATTGCAAGCTCTCACTTATAAATGGGAGCTAAATATTGAGTATATATGTACACAGATGGAAGCAATAGACACAAGGAGCTACTTGAGTGGCTATGGTAGGAGCAGAGTGAGGGCCTAAAAACTACCTATCAGGTATGATGCTCACTACCTGGGTGATAAAATTATTTGTGCACCCCACTTCAGATATGCAATTTACCTATGTAAGAAACCTGCACATATACTGCCAGAACCTGAAATAAAAGTTAGAAAAAATATTAAAAATAATAAATGATAAATTATGCAAGTAAAATGAAATGCCATTTGCTGAGTTTTCATGTAGCACCAAAAATGAATATCTACATTTATTTAAAAAGGCTAATAAGATATTTTTATTGGGCAGGCGTGGTGGCTCATGCCTGTAATCCCAGAACTTTGGCTAGCTGAGTTGGGTGGGTCATCTGAGGTCAGGAGTTGGAGACAAGCCTGGCCAACATGGTGAAACCCGTCTCTACTAAAAATACAAAAAATTAGCCAGGCATGGTGGCAGATGCCTGTAGTCCTAGCTACTCGGGAGGCTGAGGCAAAAGAATCACTTGAACCTAAGAGGTGGAGGTTGCAGTGAGCCAAGATCACACTGCACTCCAGCCTGGGCATCAGGGTAGGACTCTGTCCCAAAAATAAATTATCCTTTTCACTACATACCTTTTTGAGGTATGATTTTATTCATATAGTTCAACCAAAATAGCATTTGGAACATGCAGAAGATGATGAGAATGTAGACATCTTTTATTAAGCCATGCACCATGGAGTTTGCAAAATATAAAGCTGTGACAAGCTTCTCTCTATCAATTTTGTTTTGCAAAATATTATTTTGAGAAATATATTTTATTTATGTTCACATTTGTTGGTTTTATAAATATTCATAAAATTGTTATTTAAAAATTGTTATATTAAGATTTAATTGCCATATATTCCTAAACTTTAATTTCAAAAATGATTTATATCAATAATGTTAATCCAATTAAACAGATGGTCGTTGAGGGCCTCAATAATTAATTATTATTTCTTACACTGTGATTAAATACACATCACGAAATTTATTATGTTAACCATTTTAAGTGTAATGTTCTGTGGAATTAAGCACATTCACACTGTTATGCAACTATCACTACAATCCATCTCCCGAACACTTTTTATCTGGCAGATTGAAACTATGTACCCATTAAACCAAAACTCCCCATTTCAGTCTCCATCTAGTCTCTGGCAACCATCATTCTACCCTCTGTCTCTATGAATTTGACTATTTTAGGTAGCTCATATAAGTGGAATCATTCAATATTTGTCCATTGGTGACTGGGTTATTTCACTTAGCATAGTATTCTCAAAGTTCATTTTTGTTGCATCATGTGTCAGAATTTTGTTAAGGCTGAATAATATTGTATTGTCGTGGGCCTGATGCGGTGGCTCACTCCTGTAATCCCAGCACTTTGGGAGGCCAAGGAGGTCAAGAGATGAAGACCATCCTGGCCAACATGGTAAAACACCATTTCTATTAAAAATGCAAAAATTAGCTGGGCATGGTGGCATGCACCTGTAGTCCCAGCTATTAGGAAGCCTGAGGCAGTAGAATCGCTTGAACCTGGGAGGTGGAGGTTGCAGTGAGTCCAGATCATGCCACTGCACTCCATTCTTGTGACAGAGCAAGACTCTCTCAAAAAAAAAAAATTCATTGTAGATGTATACCACATTTTGTTTATCCATTTATCCATCAATGGACATGAGTTGATTTCACCTTTGGACTATTGTGAAAAAACCTGCTAAGAGCAAGGGTATACGAATATATATATGTTCAAGTTGCTTTCCATTTTTTGGTTATACACCCAAGAAAGAGATTTGCTAGGTTATATAATGATTCCATTTTTAATATTTTGAAGCACTCCTATACTATTTGCCACAGTGGCTGCACCATTTTACATTCCCAAAAAATAGTGCATAAGTGTGTCAATTACTCTACACCCTTGCTAGCTACTGTTATTTTCTCTTGTTGTTTTTTAGATATAGTAGCCACCCTAATGTTCTCATTGTGGTTTGGATTTGCATTTCTCTAATGACTGGTGATGATCAGCCCCTTTTCCTGTATTTACAGGTTGTTTCGTATATCTTCTTTGGAGAAATGTTTACCTATGGACTGTGACTATTTTTTTTAATTAAGCTGTTTTTGAAATTTTTGAGTTGTAGATGTTCTTTTCATATTCTGCATATGACTCCTTATCAGAGATATTATTTATAAATGTTTTCTCCCATCCATTCCTTTCACTCTTTTGATAATGTTTTGTGATGCACAGAAGTTATTAATTTCAGTGCAGCCCAATTTACTTTGTTTTTCTTTTATTTCCTGTGCTTTTAGCATCATATCCAAGAAATTATGGCCAAATCATATGTCATAAAATGTTTCTCCTAGGCTTTCTTCTAAGAGCTTTATAGTTTTAGTTTTTACATTGATGTCTTTGTTCCATTTTGATTTTTTTTTATATCTTGTAAGATTAATTGTCTGGCTTCATTTTATGCATGTACAGGTACAGCATTTCCCAACACTATTTATTGAAAAAACTTATTTCTCCCATTTAATGTCCCTTGCATGGCATACTATGCAGTCATAAAAAGAACAAGATCATGTTCTTTGCAGAAACATGGACAGAGTTTGAGGCCATTATCAGCAAACTAGTGTGGGAGCAGAAAATCAACTACCACATCTTTTCATTTATAAATGGCAGCTAAATGATGAGAAAACATGGACACAAAGGAACAATAGGATGGAGGCAGCAAATCACCATGTCATGTGTATACCTATGTAACAATCCTGCACTATCTGCACATGAATCCCATAACTTAAAATATAATTTAAAAAAAGAAAGGAAAAATAGATACTGAGGTTTATTGGAGGGTGGTAGATAGGAGAAGGGAGAAGATCAGCAAAAAATGACTAATGGGTAATAGGCTTACTACCTGAATAATGAAGCAATCTGTAAAACTATCCCTTGTGACACAGTTTATTTCTATAACAAACCTGTATATGTACCCCTGAACTTTAAAGTTAAAATAATCATTTGACCATGTAGGTGAGGGTTTGTCAATAGGCCCTCTATTCCATTGGGTTAAGTGATTATCTTTATGCCAGTAATGTACTATTTTGATTACTGTAATTTAAGAGTAAAGAGATCCGGAATGTAACTTTATGGCATAAAAATTACTTTTAAGCTGAAAACATTTGTGATTCAATAGATGCAAAAATAAGCTTTTTTAGAGCCTTCCTTATTTGACTAGAGATAGAATCTTCTGAGGGTGAGGATTTCCTAAATCCCCTTTCAAGGGGCGTTTTATTGTCAATGAAGACAGAGAGAACCACTCACACCTGCATAAACACATTTTATCACAAACTTTCTTATCTCGTTTGTTTTTCTAAAAATACATTTGTCTTTCTTTTGAAAAAACAAACAATCTTCCCAGAGAAGTCCTTTTCTTCCCACTTCCTTTTTCCTATTAAGTTAGATACATAAAATCGTATTTTTCAAAAATTTTACTTTAAGTTCCAGGATACAAGTGCGGAACGTGTAGATTTGTTACATAGGTACACGCCGTGGTGGTTTGCTGCACCTATCAACCTGTCACCTAGGTTTTAAGCCCTGCATGCATTAGATATTTGTCATAATGCTTTCCCTTCCCTCACAATCCATCCCTACGACTGTCCCTGGGTGTGTATTGTCCCCTTCCCTGTGTCCAAGTGTTCTCACTGTTCAACTCCCACTTATAAGTGAGAACATGCTGTATTTGGTATAAAATCCTATTTCTAATTATTGAGCAAGCCACTTCTTTTATATACTACTACACATGTGACTAAACCTCCTATTTTCTCTTATTAATCTATCTTCTGTCAATTTATTCACCGGTTCTTAAATATTAACTAAGTGAGTAGAGGAAAAGTTTTTCCTTCTAGAAAAGAGTAAAATTGAAAATCAGGAAGCATGAGATCTCTAATTTTATTATTTTTGGTTGTTTTACTATCCAAAGTCCTTTGAGGTTCCATATAAATTTTAAGATGAGTTTTCCTATTTCTGCAAAAAGTGTCACTGGGATTTTTGATAGGCATTGCATTGAATTTGTAGATTACTTTGGGTAACATGGATTAATGGCATTAAGTTATCCAATTCATGAATATCATATATTTTTCTACTTATTAGTGTCTCCTCTGATTTCTTTCTGTAGTGTTTTACAGTTTTCAGTGTACAAGTCTTTCATCTCTTTGGTTAAGCTTATTCCTAAGTATTTTATTATTATTTTGGATGCTATTGCAGATGCAATTGTCAATTTTCTTTTTGTTCCTTTTTAATGTGCAGAAATGCAATTGATACTTTTGTGTTGCTTTTATCCTTGTGGAATTCACTTTTTAGTTATAACACTCTCTCTGTGTGTGGTGTGTTTGTGTGTGTGTGTGTGTGTATAATCTTTTGAGTTTTCTAAATATAAAATGATGTTATCTGCAAACAGAGTTAATTTTACTTTTGTTACCAGGAAGTGTGGGAATCCCCAGTTCTTGTCTAACTTGTAAGAAATTATGTAGCCAAGAGATACATAGCAAAGATTAAATAGCAGAGTTTATTGAAGGAAGATAAAATACATTCCTAGAAAGGTGTGAAAAACAGCTGTTCCATATGGAAAAATAGTAGTAACAGTGTTTATTTAAAGAGACAGTATACTCTGAGAGATGAAACAGAGTGGGCTCTTAGAATGAGCCAGCAGCAGCAAATTCTGGGAACTCTGTTTATGAGACTCTTACATGATTATTCATGAAGGGTATGAGGGGGTGTTACAAGCACGTTTCAGGAAGTCTTTTTGGGCATGTATGCTCCATTGGTTGTACATGCTAGTAAACACATCGTTTGTCTCATTAGCATTTAAAATCTATACACAGAGGTGTCTTTTTTATTATTATAATGAGCAAAAGACTATGTCAGGGCAGGGTTTTGGAGGAGTGTGCATTATCATCAGCAGAGAAAATCCCTACCATGGTTATTTCAAGCTAGAGCCTGAGAGGTCCGGTTTAGGGCTGAAGGAAGCCAACAACAAGGCCAGATGTAGCTAGCATAGCCATTGTTCTTTTTTGTTGGTTTTGTTTTTGTTTTTTACTGACCGTCAGCGACAGTGCTGACTATCATTGGGCAACATACTCAGGGTTTCTTTTCCCAGGGAGCTCCCTTGCCCGGTCATTTCTGGCTATCTGCCTACTCTAACACTTCCTTTTGTCTGATTTGGATCACTTTTACTTCTTTTTCTTGCCTAATTGCTCTCTCTGAGACTTCTAGTACAACATCAAATAGAAAGGGTTCTCAGGTATTTTTAAAGTGAAATATTTTTTAAAGTTTTAAGTCCCAAAATTTTGAGAGAGTCTAAGAGGAAGAAGACAAGATGGTAAGAAAAAAAAGTCTGCTCCTCTTTCCCTTAAGCCATAGTTATCTTTTTTTATGCAAAGTAAATCTTTTAACTTCAAGATCTTACCTATTTCTTTAAAAAAAAATGGAATAGAGTGTGGCTGCAAATAATTAACAAAAGCTAAATGAGGAATATTTTTTCTTTTTTTATTTTGTATATTAACAATCATTATACTTAAATATGTATGTATAATACCAAAATATTAAATTCAGGATCTTAAACTCTACCTGTCATATATAGTTTAAGTTCACAACATGAGAAAAACTGTGTCTTAATGGGTTGCTTGGCCCTTTACACTTGCTTTTTAGCTTTTTCTTTCCAGAAATAAATATTCCCTTTTCAAACTCCATGCTTTTCGCTGTTACTCCTAGAAGGGCATTCATTACCTCATGTGGAATGCCATTTAATGGCTTGTTTTTGAAAGCCTCAGCTATTTGTTGCTAATGTACTTATTTTGTAAATCTTCTATGTTGAAAGTCAAAATGTGCCTTGTGAAATGAAATTAAAATGAGGGAACTGTAATAACAGCACATTTCTATAAATGTAGCTCCATTTTTGACACATTTCTTTAGTATGGAGAACTTCTATAGATGCTATTTTGTGGGGAGTCATTTCAATTAATGGCACTGCCAAAACCCACCATTCATTTGAAAAATATCCAGTCTGAGAGTTTTCTATAGGAGGGCACTAGGATGGCTGTATGGTTGGTCAGGATAATGTCCTGACACAGTCTACAGTTAAGTACAAAATTTATCAGCACCATGACTTTAAACAGAGCACACCAAAGGGAAGAATGACACTGTAGAGAGGACCAGCAATATTGAGTGGAAGACATAGTCTGCTTTTTTTTGAGCAACCTTACTGAATGTGTATAAATTTTTTTCAGTTTAATTGTATTCTTGTGCAATATTACTTTGAAAACAGACGAATAATTTCCCAAAACATACCCCCACCTCCTAAAAAAAGGATAATATAGATATAACTATTTAAACAATAACAATTATATTTCAGATGTTTTATAAGTTGTATTGCTAATATTACTGATGCATTAACAGATATATAAAAAAGAAGATAAATTTATAATAAATAACTATAATGAAATATATAGAAATGACTGATAGTATTTAAGCTAATGAAGTATTAAAAATTGCCCTAGACTTGGAAGTAATCTGAAGAGATTACTGGGTGTCCTTTTAGAGTATTGTTACTAATTGTCTAATGAATTATTTGGGGCATTGTTTAAGAGGAATGTTAGCTTTGACTGATTTTTTTTTAATTTGCTAGGTTATTTCCTATTTTGTAGTGTAAGGAGTTAATCTTGTAGTTATCAGATACTAATGTAGATGTTTGTTTAAGCTATGCAAATGGATTTGATTCTGTAAAAATACCTTTGATTGGGACTGGAGCAGTGGCTCACACCTGTAATCCCAGCACTTTGGGAGATAGAGAAAGGGTGGATCACTTGAGGTCGGTAGTTCGAGACCAGCCTGACCAACATGGAGAAACCCCATCTCTATTAAAAATACAAAATTAGCTGGGCATTGTGTCTATAATCCCAGATACTTGGGAGACTGAGGCAGGAGAATCGCTTGAACCAGGGAGGCTGAGGTTGCAGTGAGCTGAGATTGTGCCACTGCACTTGGGCCTGGATGATAGAGCAAGACTCCTTCTCAAAAAAAAAAAAAAAAAAAGAAGCAGACCTGTTAGTTAGTAAGTTAAAAATACTATACTGAAAAAAGCACCAGATTTATATCAGAAGACTTAGTTATTCATTCTGGATCAGCCATCTATTGGTGCTATGGGATAGGTGAAATTGAATTTCATGAATCTGTCAAGCCAGCTTAATAACTCTTGTCCACCTCGTGGTTTCCTTGTAAGATCAGATATGTGGCAACAGATTTGTAACTAAAAGTTTTATAAATATAAATACTATAAATAGTTAGGTCAGGTTGAGAAATTACTTTAAAACAGCTAATGACACCAAAAATTTATTTATCCTTCATAAGTACTAGGTTCACCAAACTCATAATAAACTAAAATTCTATTTGGGTTAACTATGTTCTAGATCCTGGGTGAATTTTGTCCTCTAATTGGGCCATAAGAATCTTTCCCTAGACTACGGATCTTGCTTGCATCTCATTTATGGCCTTGTTGTTTTATAGATATGACCAATAAACTCCCTCCATGAATTTAAGATATCTTCAGAGGTATTATTTTGCCATTTTCTCTGTTTACTGAAAGTGACTTCAATACAAGTTTTTAGATCAGGTCAAAAGTTCTCATTCCTTACCACCAATGTTTTTTCCTTATTCTTTCTGTGATAAAAATGGCTGCTGGGATGAGAAAGGGTAACAGAAAGGCTAATTATGTTGACAAATAAACTTACCATTCAACAATAAAGGATCTCTTTCTGAATGTTTGCGTTGAAATTACATATACTAATTGCTGAAGCACTGGGAAATTGTAAAAGTAAGTATAAATGTTTGTAAAGACAGATCTGTAAATAGTACTGCCAAATTTAGTGAATAATAATACTGGGTGTCCAGTTCAATCTGAATCTTAAAATCTTTATATTTTTAGTCTACGTATATCTAATACGTGGCATGAGACACACTTAGTCTTAAACATTATCTGTTGTTTATCTAAAGTCAAATTTAACTTGCTGTCCTGTATTTTCCACTGGTTGCTCTATCTGCAATCCATTTTTTGGTTAAGTATTTTCCACAAGGGAGCAGTGTTCAAAAACCAGAATCAACACTCATTCAGTTTAACATGTTTTAGTAACGTTTTATAGACCAATGAGAATGTGATTAGGACAGAGGAATTACTAAGCATGCTGTTCCTAGTAGGCTAGTTAATAGTTGAAAGAAGATCCTGGCATTTGGCAAAAGGAGAGGAAGATCAAAGACAGGATAATCTGCTGGTTTAGCTAAAATATAATCCTTTTTATCTTGGTAATAGCTGATTATACTTGATTATACTTGGTGAACAAGCTTATACTTAATAAAGAAGTGAGCCAATTATTTACCACCTGCTTAGTATAAATCCTAATTGACCAAGGAAAGGAAATGATGTGAGAGACAGTAAATCCCTGGAGATTGATGTGCATAATGACCTTAGGGAAAGTTAAGTAATGTAGACTAATCCCCACATTCCATTTATAGTCTAGGGAGGAATCACAGAGCCAAATTAAGAACAAAATTCACCTAAAGTCTAGAGACTGGACAAAAACAGAAGGAAATAACTAAGGGGAATTTTCTGAAAACTAAGCCTAGATGATGAAAAATTGGATTGTAGACAAAATTTCAACTCCACAATGACTAAAAACTGGCTGTTCTTGATAATGGTATCAAGCAAAAAAATACAATAATAATATTGAGTTTAGGTATATTTTCCAGGAAAATAAAAAGAAGTCGTGAATGTGTGACTGGATTTTTACTCCCTACCCCCATTTCCTTTTTGTTTTTCTTTAAAAATTTCCTCTGAAAAATATTGGTCTAAAGAATTCCACAAAACTTCCTGTGAGGTTAGCTTTTAAAATGCTTGTAACAATTCCAGCAGTAGAAATAGAGGGGCAAAATTTCTGGAAAGAAAATTACTTTGCTTTATATTGAATCTGTTTTCTTTTTTTTGTTTTGTTTTGTTTTTTATTTTATTTTATTTTTTATTGCATTTTAGGTTTTGGGGTACATGTGAAGAACATGCAAGATAGTTGCATAGGTACACACGTGGCAGTGTGATTTGCTGCCTTCCTCCCCTTCACCTATATCTGGATCTGTTTTCATACATCATAATTTTGCTATACTAAAAACCCTAGGCCTACATAGATACATTTTAACTGTAAAGGACTTCAGTAGATAAATGAATATCACTTAGATTTTCATACATAGTTCCTGTAAACTTAGACAAATATATTTAAAATTTTTTATATAAGATGAAGCACATTGATGAGTTAAAATACAGAGTTTGTAGTTATTTACTTTATCTAAACATTTTCTCAAAATCAGATAAAAGAATTTATAGTTAATATAAATTCTCAAATACAAATGTAATCCTCTGCTGCTTGATTGTGACATCTACTCGGTAAAGCTTTGTCATGTTAAGTACTGTGATTCATTTTGTTCACTCTTTAATGATATCTATAAAAGGTATTTTAATGTAAATTGTCTTGCTGCTTCTCATTTTTCCCTGAAGTGTTATGTTCTATACCATAAGAAACAGAAGTGCCAACAATTGCTTTTTTTTAATGCTTGATAAAGAGAAGTGCTACAAAGTGGAATTAAAAACAAACATAGATGACTTGCAGAAAGCATAGTGTGAATAAAGTTTTTCATCACTGTTTTTGACTATACTGTGGGAGAAGTTTACCAAGAAAGGTGAAACATTTCCCCATTCTATTTTACTTAATCTGTTATGCAAGTCATTCTACTTAGAAAACATGTATTTTTGAGTTTCTATATTAGATATATTTAGAAATTTGGGGGGATTTAGGAATTGAGAGAGGTATCTTATTTTTTTTAATATGTCTTAAAGCAGATTTCCCATATTACTCCGTTGGCATTTGAGTATCATTAGAATGAACTTCCAAATGAATCCACTTAATCCCAAGTCTGGCCTTTTTCTCTTCCCAAGGGAAGAGAAAGCACTTCCTCTGTGACTGAGGAGTAGATATCAACATCTCTGGACCTAAATATCATTGTCTTTCCTCATTAGCCATGGCATGTGAAATTACAAGTATTATCTTTCCTTTATATTAAAAGAGTAATATTCATGCACACCCAGAGGGAGAGTGGGTGGGCAATATCATATAAGAATCTCAGAAAATGAGTGAAAAAGAAAGATGAGAGTTATGTATTTATTAAAGGAGAGCATAGGAAAGGATGGAGTATTCAACGTGGTTTGACCCCAAATGGTTTGGGGTCAACCAGCTATGGATTGGCAGAAAATAAAAGTAGAAACCAGCCTGACACCATTTATACCATAAGTACAGGTGAATTAAAGACAGAATTTTAAGAGTCATATAAAATGTTACAAGAAATTAAAGGATAATATTTGTGTATTCTTTAGACAGAGGAGACCTTCTTAAACAGGACAAAAATCACAAAAGCCATAAGTGAAAAAAAATTGATTTCTTATTTCTGTATGACAAAAGACAATATCATTCAAGTCAAAAGACAAGCGGCACTCTGAAAGAAAATGATTGCAACATAAAACAACGTGTTTTCCTTGTAAATACTGGTTGCAATAAATAATAAAAGATATGCACAACATGATATGACTATGAAAACAAATGCTGGTAAATGGGAAGAATATAAATAAGCAATTCATAGTAGAGGGAATGAAGAGAGTAGATCAGAAATTCTAAACAGCTCTAATAATGAGAGGAAGAAATTTTTTATATACTTTAAGTTCTGGGGTCCATTTGCAGAACGTTCAGGAAGAACATTTAAAATAACTTTTCCTCTATCAGACTCAAGAGAAATCGCATGGGTTTGAATAATAGGTCTCTCACTTGCTAATTGTGTGACCTTGGGTGAGTTAACAAATCTATAATCTTGATTTAGTTGCTTCATCCATAAAAATGGAGGTAATAATTTCTATGTCACAGAATTATTTTGGTGTTGATCATGTCCTTACAATAGTTTCTAGAACATTGTGAGTCCTATTAAGTGTGAGCTAATATTATTACTATTGTTATTATTGGGAATAATGTTAGTAAGTAATCCAGCAATTTTTTTAAATTATGAATTTACATCTTTTTTAGCCAGCAGCCTCATATTCGGGAATTTTATCCAAAGTATTATTTCTGCATCTTTGATGCAATAATGAAACTTTAAGTGACTTTGAAGTTTATTAATAGGGAGATAATACAATAATATATATGGTATAGTGGCAATGGAATCTAATGTAGCTAAGAACAAGGAAAGGTAAATTTATATGAAAATGCTTGAAAGAATGCCCATGATGTTTTAAGTAAGCAAAGCCAGTTAGATAAAAAGATTTAAAGTATGATCCCATGTTTGCACAAAACACAAGCAGTGCACATATATTTGTACAAGGAAAAGAAATGGTATACAAAAAGAGAGACCAAATTTTTCACAATAGATATGTTCAGGGCATGGAATGGGAGTATAAAAGGAAGCTTACCGGTTTGACTTTAGGTATGTCTGGCCTCTTAGGACTTGAATGTCAGCTCCCTCCATGATGGCAACACCATATATGGCTTATTCACTGCTGCATTTTCAGTGCTCAGAAATAAGTATTTTTAAATGAATAAAGAATCAACATTTAAATTCATATAGGTCAGGTAGACACTATTTACAGATATAATAATGTTTTCTCATTGCACAAATTAGTCAGCAATTTCACAAAGAGTTTGAAGATTCAGACATTTCTTACTGTCCTGAAACCACTTTATGATATAAGGCTACAGAAACTTTATATTTTGCTTTTATTGTTTTGAATGGCATTTATTTTGATCTGTACGTCATTTAATTTGGAGATGAGTTTATCAAAGGGTTGTGTTTTATCATGATGCATGAAGCAAGTTAGGAAAATGCTTATATCCATTAAGAAAAGTCTCAAAGGCTTTGCAACTATTCAAGACAGAAGTATGAAAATAACCATTGAGAATCAGGAAGCTCTGGTTAAGTGGTTGTAATTTTTTTTCCAGAGCAGATTTTCAATAAAAACATACACCTTAAATGTTCTGAAAGGACAAGGTGTGTCTTTGCCTGCAAAGGATACTGAGCTGAAGATACAGACGGTCATTCATTTGTCCTTCTTTCCCTGATAGGGTTCAGGAAGAGGTGCACCTGTGTTCCTGGAAGGCAAGGTGGAGGAGAATTCAGAATAGTTCAGGGAAGTAAAGCCATGAAGAGCTCTGTACCTAACTGAGAGTATGTAATGCAACTTTATTTCCTTTTCCCATCACAGTCCCCTCTTCTAGCCTGTTCTATATCCTCTCAATATCTGTTTCTGGCCCCATTAAGGCAACCTGACTTTGATTAGCGCTGCTGTTTTAACAGTTCGGTTTGGTGGCGTTTTTCTCAGATAATTTCATGAGAGCAGTTAAGTTTGCTAATTTGTTCAGCTTCCAGGGTCTAAGTCTCTTCATCACATATTAGTGGTTAGACTATTTAATGTAACTCCTTTTTCACTCTAAACATTTAAACAGATTATATTTTGCATTCATGTGTTCCCCATGTCATGGAAAGCAGATTAATATTGTGAAATGAGAACCGAAATAGGGATTATGCATTTGCTGAGAATAGGATCAAGTTATAATTTTGTCTCCTGAGATGGTGTGTGATTTGGGGCAAGAGCCAATTGGAGGCAGTAGAGCTCAGCAGTTTATACCATGGACCCCAGAGACAGACTTCCTTCATTGAAATCCTGATTGTGACACTCAAGCAATGTAAAGTTGGGTAACTTACGTAACTTCTTTATCCTTTAGTTTCATCATCTGTGCAATGGAGATAACTAGGATCACATAGAAAGCTAGGTCTGCTGTGTCAAAAGTCATTGTTATTTCCATTACATTATGCCAAGATATCTCATGTGAAAACTCATTGAGATGGACAAAGTAATATACACTTAAAACATCTGCAGAATGAGAAAAAGTTTTAATGATCAAAATAATGAATAAATCAACATAAAACAGCATTTCTAAAAACTCATTCTGACACCTCACTGGCATAAGCCAGCTATTTCAAAAGAGATCTTGTTTTAAACTTCTTTTTTAAAACAAAAAAACAAAAGAGAATATCTATCAAACCATGGCAGGCAGGAAATACCAAAGATACTGACCTTCCCCTGGAAACATGTGACTTACATTGTTTGTAGTGGAGATCTGAGAACCTTTTTAGGAAAGGACATGAGCCTATCTTAGGTATCATATGGCTCCATAAGTATCCAGGTTTAAATAATATGAGACTCAATACAGCTGCTTAGTTAAAAAGCTCGCAAATTAAATGATAGAGGGAGCTTCCTTTTGTTAGAATTTGATCTCCTTACCTACTAAAGCCTAAGTCCTAAAGAGGTCTAACTAAAATAAACAATAAAAATAGGCATGTTTCTATAATTGTAGAACATCGAAACCACGGATTGATTCAGTCAAATAAGAAAATAATATATTAATTTTAAAACTCTGAAACAAAACAATAAGTAAAGGAAACTGATTATTGGCATTGCATTGATGAAACTGGGTAAGTGAATCTTTCTAATTTTTAAACTATAAGCATGGACTGACTGCTTATGAAACATTTTGACGATAACTTTTGGTCAGTGTAATAAAAACATTGATCTATATGGTGGCGTAGTCATCAGAAGACTGAAAATCTCAAGCACACTACCACAGACATTACTAAAAAAACTAACTCAAATTCTTTGCTGGCCCCTCTCCTAGGTGATCTCATTTATTCTCTCAGTTGAGAGTATCTATATTAGATCCAAATCCCTAGTTCCAGCTCTAACTTATCTAACTGTAATTTGTATGTGCAACCATCTACTTATCCAGTTAGATGATTTGTCTATCTCCAATTTTCCAAAAAGATACTCTATTTTTTCTTCTGTGCTTGCCTTTTTTATTACAGTAAATGGGACCACCATCCACCCTGTTGATCAAGACAGAAACCTAGAAGTCTAATGTGATTCCTTTGGTTTCTTCATTCTGTAGCCAGTACCTCATTCTTCAACAAGTCTTGTGGGTTTTACCTCTGAAACATGTATCTTTATTCTGGCCATTACTTTTCATCTCTATTGCCACTATCATAGTCTGAGCCACTGTCATCTCTAGCCTGGTATATCTCAGTAGTCTCTTATGTGGTCTCCCTGCTTCTATGCTTCTACCTCTGGCTTTCTCTGATCCATTCTTCAAATAGCAGAGAGATCTATTTTAAAGGATAAATCAGATCAGGTCATTTCTTCATCTAAAAGTTGTTTTTCCATTGCAATTAAATAAAATCCACTTCTCACTCTGATAATCTACAAAGCCTTGCTTGATGTGGCTCCTATTTATTTTGCAACCTCATTTCATAGGACACCATGTTTTGTTCTCTTTGCTCTAGCTTTCTTTCTGTTCTTTGAGCACATCAGACTTTTAGGGACTTTTACATTATGTTTCTTTTATTTTTCCTTCTTCAGGTGCTTCTCATGGCATAAATGTGTCTTTGGGGATTCTTGGGTCTCAGCTTAAACTTCACTTCTTCTGTAAGGCTTTCCTAACCATGTTATCTAAAGTAATCCCTACCCATTATTTTCTACAACATACTCTTCGCTCTCTTCATAGTTGAAAAAAGAGGAATACTTACTATAACCTGTAATTATATTTGAGAATATTTATTTATTTACTGTCCTTCTCCACCAGAATATAATCTCATAAAGGTAGAGTATATGCCTACTATTTAACTGATGGTTCCCCAGTGCTTAGAACAATGTTTGCTGTAAGTAGACAATCAATAATTACTTGTTAAGTGGATGTATTATTGTGTTTAACTTTTGGTCTTTTAATTTATACATTCCAGCCTCAGAAGCCTCTTAGGAGAAGACAAACTTTCTCAGGGTAACCATAGTTTGGAGGCAAAAGTGACCAACTATAATAAAATTGTGTGAAGTGCCAAAGCATATGATTCACCAAAGGCCTAAGGAAAAGTTGTTTCGAGGGATAAATTCACGTCCACATCTATATTAACACCCTATCACAATTTAAGGGAGTAGATCCTAAAAGTCAAATAATATTTTATTCTTATTGGATTATACTTGCTTGAGGACATGCTTCTCCACTCTAGAAACTCTAGGTCATATCTTGGGGCATCAATAATGTCCCAAAATAATAATATATTTTCACTCTCTGCAGTTTGGCATCAACTAAAAGGGGTAATGGGAAAAAGGACTAGGAAGAATCAATATTTTAGTACGGATATTAATAACATAGGACACCATTACTCCATTGAAATAAACTCAAAGCCGAAGAAAACAGAGGGATGTAGAGTTATGTAGAGTTCTAATTATAAAAGTGGCAAAATGCATACCTTTATTTCAGGCTTTCTATGACCTTCACTAAAATAACCAAAAATTCAAAATCAAGAGTAAAAAAAATACTCATGGAAAACACTGTTCTCCATCTCCTATTAGTAATCAAATTCATTCTTGTTTTAGAAGAATAGGAATTCACCTAATGCAAAGGAATATTTTCTGCCAGAGCAATTTTTATGTATACAAATAAAATGGAGTTCAGCAGAGGAGATATTTTGGAAAAGAGCTGTATATAGCACAAGCAACTCTAAGAATATGAGATAGGACCAGAGTTACTATCCTTGAGGATCAAGTTAATACGCATAAGTATAACCTGACGAAGAGGGCCTGGTGAAAAGGAGATGTGTTATGAACTGATTCTGAATTTCAGAGGCTGAGTGCTTATTTAACAATTTTGGAACCAGAATCTACAAAGAACTTAAACACATTTACAAGAAAAAAAACAAACAACCCCCTCAAAAAGTAGGCAAAGAATATGAACGGACACTTCTCAAAAGAAGACATTTATGCAACCAACAAACATATGAGAAAAAGATCATCATCACTGGTCATTAAAGAAATGCAATAAGGCAATTTTATCTCAAATTAGTCTTTCTTCTGCCATTTTGATCATAGTATTCTGGGCCATTCCAAGATATAAAGTTGGGTAGGGCTATTGTTGTGGCTACTTCTCAGGAGGAAATTGTTTCTAAATCAGCATGTTTCTTATGTTCCCATTTTTCTAATGGTACCATTATTTTCCTATTATCCAGCCTTGAAACTTCAGAGACTCACTCTAAATGCTTCTATTATTCACATATAATTAGCCAGTACAGTCAACCTACTAAAAAAAAAAAAAAGAAATGCATATCAAAACCATATTGAGATATCAACTCACACCAATTAAAATGGTGATTCAAAAGCCAGGAAAAGTCAGGAATCAACAAATGCTGGAGAGGATGTGGTGAAATAGGAATGCTTTTACACTGTTGGCGGGAGTGTAAATTAATTCAATCATTGTGGAAAACAGTTTGGTGATTCCTCAAGGATCTAGAACCAGATATACCATTTGACCCAGCAATCCCATTACTGGGTATATACCCAAAAGATTATAAATTATTCTACTATAAAGACACATGCACAAGTATATTTATTGCAGCACTATTCACAATAACAAAGACTTGAAACCAACCCAAATGCCCATCAATGATAGACTGGATAAAGAAAATGTGGCACATATACACATGGAATACTATGCAGACATAAAAAAAAGACAAGTTCATGTACCTTTGCAGGGACATGGATGAAGCTGGAAATCATCATTCTCAGCAAACTGATGCAAGAACAGAAAACCAAACACCGTGTGTTCTCACTCATAAGTGGGTGTTGAATAGTGAGAACACATTGATGCAGGGAGGGGAACATCACACACCAGGGCTTGTCAGAGGGTTAGAGAGGGGTGGAGGGATTTGGAAGGGCTAACATTAGGAGAAATACCTAATGTAGATGACGGGGCGATGGATGCAGCAAATCACCATGGCACATTTATACCTATATAACAAATCTGCGTGTTCTGCACATGTACCCCAGAAGTTAAAGTATAATAATAATAATTTTAAAAAATTTTGGTACAAACATTTTCTCCAGCATTTTTTTCTCAATCATTTCCCAACTAGCAGCTGGATCACTGAAGTGACCTTCTTTGTCTCTTCTTATGATTTTTGTCTTGAATTAGATTTTGTCTGCTATAAGTATAGCAACTCATGCTCTTTCTTCTTTGGTTTCCATTGACATGGAATATCTTTTTTCATACCTCTATTTTACGCACATGTGTGGCTTTACAGGTGAAGTGTGTTTCTTGTGGGAAAAAGATTATTGGGTCTTGTTTCCTCATGCATTTATCCAGTCTATGCCTTTTGATTGGACAATTTAGTCCATTTACATTCAATGTTATTATTGATAAGTCAGGACTTACTCCTGGCATATTGTTGTTTGTTTTCTGGTTGTTTTCTTGTCATTTCTTTCTTCTTTCATTTCTCAAAAAAGCAAATTTAAGAGTTATTGGCCTTAAAAAGGAGGTAGAGAAAGAGATAGGTGTACAAACTTTATTCAAATGGATAACAACACAGAACTTCCTAAACCTAGAGAAAGGTATCAGTATTTAAGTACAAGAAGGTTATAGAACATCAACCAGATTTAGGCCAAAGAAGACTGCCTCAAGGCATTTAATAATCAAACTACCAAAGGTCAAGTATAAAAAAGGAATCCTAAAAGCAGCTAGAGAAAATAAAATTACAATAAAGCTTCAATACATCTGGCAGCAGAATTTTCAGTGGAAACCTTAGAGGCAGGAAAGTGGAATGACATATTTAAAGTGCTAACGGAAGAATCTTTTACCTTAGAATAGTAAATGTGGCGAAAATACACTTAAACCGTGAAGGAGAAATAAAGACTGTTTCAAACAGAAGCTGAAGGATTTCATCAACACCAGACTAATTGTACAAGAAATACTAAAGGAAGTGCTTTAATCAGAAAGAGAGGATATTGATAAGTAACAAGTAATCAACTGAAAGTACAAAACTTACTAGTAATAGTAAGTACACAGAAAAACAGAATATTCTAACACTAAAACTGTGATGTATAAGCTACTCTTAAATAGAAAGACTAAATGGTGAACAAATCAAACCTAATCACTACAAAACCTTTTTAAGGCTTAGTCAATACAGTAATATATAAATAGAAACAACAAAAAGACAAAAAGCAGGAAAACAAAGTTAAGGAATACAGTTTTTATTATTTTTTCTTTCTGCTTGCTTGGTTATGCAAAGAGTGTTAAGTTATAAGGTTAAAACACAGGGTTATAAAATAATGTTTGCAAGCGGCATGGCAAACTCAAACCAAACAAAATACAGTAAGGACACAAAAAATAAAAAGCAAGAAACTAAAACATATCACTAGAGAAAATCAACTCCACTAAAAGGGAGACAGAAAGAAATTCCTTTTTTCTGGCGGGATGCAGAAGAGGGTTTTTCTCTAATTTTCACTGTGGGAACCGGGTAGGGTTACAGTAGGTAAAACTTACACAAGTGTTAGACCCTTCCTGGAAATTTTAACTCTCAGACTTGTTCACACTCAGCATTCAGCAATTATTCAAGTAAAGTTTAAGTTTTCCTTTCCTTGTACTGGTTCTTACACATTGTGAGCATTGTTAGACCTTTGGAGACTTTCCATGGGAAAAAAAAAAAGTAAAGATTATCAATAAAATCAAAAGCACTGCATGTTCTCACCCATAAGTGTGTGTTGAACAATGAGAACACATGGACACAGGGAGGGGAACATCGCACACCGGGGCCTGTAAGGGGCTGAGGGGCTAGGGGAGGGATAGTAGGGTGTTGGGGGATAGGGGAGGGATAATATTAGGAGAAATACCTAATGTAGATGATGAGGTGATTGATGCAGCAAACCACCATGGCACGTGTATACCTATGTAACAATCCTGCACGCTCTGCATATGTACCCCAGAACTTAAAGTATAATAACAATAATAATAATAATAAAAAGTCCATTGGAAAAAAAACAAGTTATTTCTTTTATAAAACATTAAGCTATTAACTATTGCCATGTCTGATCCAATTAATAAAGAGAAAATACACAAATAAGTAACTTTAGCAGAGGATGATGCTTCCACTCCTCA
This sequence comes from Callithrix jacchus, assembly GCF_049354715.1. Lineage (NCBI taxonomy): Eukaryota > Metazoa > Chordata > Mammalia > Primates > Cebidae > Callithrix > Callithrix jacchus. Next base: position 84,746,363 of record NC_133524.1, read on the forward strand.
GCTTCAACTCCAGTAAGTCATGATTCTTTTTACCCACTTGTCTGTGCTTCCAGTTTTGGGAGCACAGTTGTTTGTCCTGTGACCTCAATTCTCTGATGAATCGAGAAACAATCGTTGATTGTTAGTTTGTTTAACGTGTTACTTAATTTGAGAATGAAAGTGGTGATTTCTAGACACCTTATATGCTGGACTAAAACTGGAAGTAGTTTTGTTTTCCTAAGTAGCAAGAACATCTGACAAATATTGTGTACAAAGCAACATAATATCATTTATCTTTGTTGTTTTAATAAAAACTGTGCATAAGCAATATATGAGTATATGTTCATATGCATTTTTTCTCAGTACTATAGAAGAACTGAGATTCGCTTTCATTTCGCTTCCAATATCCATTCCCCTTCCTTCAAATAATCACTGTTAACATTTTGGTAAAGAAGACTTCTAGATATTTTTGTACTGTTACATATATAACTATGTCTCCATGCTATAGCCACAAATCCATTTAGTTTTAAATATGTTAGTTTAAAGACATATATAGCATTCTTCAATAATTTTACATTCTTTTTTAATTTGATCATTTCCTCAATCATATAGTTACTTATTTGTGTTTTTTCTCTTCTTCGTTTCAATCAGATATGACAATTGTTTAATGACTTATGAAAGAAATTGCTTTTGATGTTATTGATAACTTTACTTTTTTTCTTTCTCATGGAAGTTCTTCAGGGATGGAGCAATGCCACGAAGGAAATATTCAAGCTTTGGTATGATTTATGGATCACTCAAGGCAATGGTATACAAATTGCATAGGCTTAAAGATAAATTGAAACTATTTTATGACATTAAAATAATGAAATGCTAAAAATATTTAAACACTTTGTACACTTTGACTTTTTTCATTCATGTTTTATTCTTCTTTTTTTTTTTTTTTTTTTTTGCCAATCAGTTTGAGCTTATGAGGTTGCTCAGGTTAGCCCTGAACTGATGACCTCGCCTTCGCAAGCGCCATGACCTCCGGTGGGAGCCACTTTGGACCCCCCCTTTTTTTTTTAATGGAGTCTGACTCTGTGGTCCAGGGTGGATTGCAGTGCAACCTCTGACTCCCAGGTTTAAGCGATTCTCATGCCTCAGTCTCCTGAGTAGCTGGGGTTACAGGCTTACACCACCATGTCCAGCTAATTTTTGTATTTTTAGTGGAGACAGGGTTTCATCATGTTGACCAGGGTGGTTTCAAACTCCTGGCCTCAGGTGATCTGCCTGCATTGGCATCCCAAAGCACTGGAATTATAGGTATGAGCAACCACATCTGACCGCTTTTTTCTTTGTTAGTGAGTTACTTTAGCTTTGTCAGAGTTTATTTTGTAATTCTTTTTAAGAATTGTTGACTTGAATTCTTAGTTCATTCATTTATATTTTTTCTTGTTCTTCTTGGTTCAAGACTAAAAATGTATCTGAATGTCATTTTGGCTACATTCCATACATTGTGATATATAATGTCTTCAGTATAATTTGTTTCTAAATGATTTATATTTAAAATTTTTATTTCTTTTTTAATTCAGGCATTATATGCCAGTGTGTGGTTTATTGTTTTATTATTTGTTTTCAGTTTTACCCTAGATAGTTTATTTACTCTCTTCTTTTTATTTAATTTCTAATTTCTTATGTGTCTTTGAACATAATTACTTTTTATTAATGTTCTTTGCATGTTAGAGCTTAATGTACATTTGTAATATGTTCAAAGTAATAGATCTTTATCAAAGAATTCTGATTACCTACGTTATTCACTTCTACTGCCTTGATTATTTTTGTATCTTTATTTTATCATTTTCTTTAAAAAACTCCAACTATGAATATAGAGGTCTTATTTTCTTAACATAAATTTTGTACTTTAATTTTTAACATATTAATAAAATTAAAACTTATGGTAGTTTTATAGCTTTGATTCACAGGGTATATTCTGACAAGATCATACATACATCCAAAGAACAAAGTTGAGATCTGACACCAGTCCTCCAGAGTTAAAACACACATTCCAGAAGTTGGGAGCTGAACTTTGAATGATTAAAATATCCTAGAAACGAAGCCAGTCAACTAAACCAACTTATACCACAATCAAAACGCAAAGCAATTTTCCATATTAATTTTGAAAAACAATGTGCAAGTTTTGGTTTTAGAAAATTAAAATACATGTAAAAAAGTAGGTGGAAGCTTGCAGTTAGAAAATAAGTCTTTAATAGCCCAAATAAAAAAGCTCTTCAGAGTTTTTCAAATAATGGCAGTAGTTAATTGATAGTATACCATCTTCATCAAGGAGTTATGATGATCCATACAGCTCTGGATGCCCATGGAAGTTTTTTCGGGGTGGAGAAATGCTCATTAAGGAGCTATTCAAGTGTTAGTGTGATTCATGGATTAATCAAGGCAATGATCTAAATAGCATGCACTTAAAGGTAAATTGATACTAATTATTTTACTATGTTATCATAATAAAATCATGTTTAAAATTTTCAAGTACCATGTACACTTCTATTTTTTGTGTGTATAGACAGGCTCCGAGAAAGTGTTGGCATTGACAGCTATATGTAGGTTACAAGCTGCAGCTCATAGTTCTATTTCTGAACTTAGTATAAACACAGCATGGAGAGAGAGATGGGTGAGAGAAGGGAGAGGAAAGTTTTTTCATTTCACCAAACACATTTTATGTCATTTGAATATCAGGAAATGTTCCTAAGCTATTGTTCTAGAAATAATATTAATGTTTCTGAATAGTAAGATTGTTCTTGAGACTCCTTAGCTTATTTTATTTGTAATGTATTTCTAAGAATTAGAAAGAACATTATTCATTTAATGTTCTAAGATTATGTTAGAACTAATTTTTAAAAGAGGAAGAATCTTCTAAATAAAATATCTTAATTAGAAGCAGCATAATTCTTATTCTTTATTCTATAAATTACATGTACGTTATTTATGTGGTTTATCCCTGATATCCGAAGAAGAGAATAAATAAAATAAATCACACACATAAAAAGCACAAAAAACACAATACAGGAAGATATATGAGATATCAACATATGTAGAAAATTCTCAAAGGCACACAGTAAATGAGCAATTTATAAACTCTCAATAGACTTTGTTAGGAGAAGCTAAATAAAGAATTCCTGACTTTCAGTTCTAGCAGAGATTGAAGTGTAATTTGATGTTCTGTTGTATGTGTAGCCCAAGCTAATGTAGAAAAGAAATATAATTTCAAAGGTTCGGGAAATTTACACATTGTAAATATAATTGCATAGCATATGAAGTAAGTAAAAGTTATTATCATATTTTTTTGAGATGTGGATTCACTCTTGTTGCCCAGGCTGGAGTGCAATGGTGTGATGTAGGTTCACTGCAACCTCTGCCTCCTGGGTTCAATCAGTTCCCCTGCCTCAGCTTTCCAAGTAGCTGGGTTTACAGGTGCCTGCCACCATGCCTGGCTAGCTTTTTTAATTTTAGTAGAGATGGGGTTTCACTATGTTGGCCAGGCTGGTCTCAGACTCCTGACCTCAGGTGATCCACCTACCTCGATTTCCCAAAGTGCTGGGATTACAGGAGTGAGCCACCACACCTGGCCAAAATTTATTAATTCTATATCTAACTTTAACTAGAGTGACCTTGGGCAAGTCACATCATCTATTTTCTCCAATATTAATTACACTAGTTACAAAGTTCTGTGGTTTCCATATATTTTTAAACTTATGTGTTATAAAACAGATGCCATCATCCAGCCTTAGCATCCAGTCAGTAGCTAATGTAAATGAAAACATAGGCAAATTGCCCCACAATTCTCTAAATATATGAGCTGTTGTGTATAATATAAAGAATACATTTGAGATAAATTATGCAGGTAAACCCTTATAGTTGACAAAATACCTTAACCTTCCCTAAACTCCACTTTCTAAATAGTCTACCTTCCTGTTGATTGCCATGTCTATAAGCTATGGACATGTGCTGTTAGATAACCCACTAGAAGCAGCCTTGTGGAACAAGGTACAGGGACAACCAGTGCTCTTCTAACAGATCTTCAGAGGGAAGGCACTGACAGTGAACAGAAGGAAGACACAGAAGCTGCGCTAAAGCAGGAGGAAGCTGGGAACCTTGCACAGGACTACCATGCACCAGGACTTGTTCCTGGCCACTAGTGACTCTGGGAGAACAGGTGAGTTGAACTGTCTAGAAACAATACACTTTCATCATGTGCCTATGAAATACTGACATGGGAGACCCCTCAACCACTGTGGACACATGAGTTGTCATGGAGAGCTGCTTAGAAAACTGGTAGGGATAGCAAACCTGCCAGTGTGCAACCCAGAGAGTTTGGTTTGAAAGGGTCTGTAGTGGAGCACAGCCAGGATCACCCATCCACCCATCCCTGCTAAACACCACTTGCTCCCAGAGAAGAGTTTAGCCCTAGGGGAACCACCTGGAACTAAACTCTGAAGGGCAGTCTTGCCATCAGATGGGGCCAGTCTGACCTGAGTATCTGTTGGTCTGCTGCCCTCTCCCAGGGTCTCAGCCCAATTGTGCCTGCTAGCAATGAAGACTCAGGTGTCCTGGGGGCCTACATCATAGCTCTTTCAAACTGTTGGACCTTGCCTGACTAGTGGAGAGCCCCAGTGGGGCAGTCTGCATGGCAATACACCAGCTTGCCTACTCTCTCCCCTGACAACAGCTTTCTCCAGGTTCACGGACATTCCACACATTGTTTTGCCAGCATGTGTGTATGTGAGCAGGCACCCTGCCCCATCACTACTGCTAGTGGGAGTGCACTCCATCCCACTTCCTTACCATATCACCATTGCAGTCAGAGCCTTGTTAGGCACAGGGCCTTCCATGCTCACTCCCACCAGCACCCCACCCTCATGCCAACACTGCCACCAGAGTGAAACTAGGCATGAAGAACAACAGATCCCTCCCACCTTGTGCAGCCACCCCTGCCTGTGTGAATGCACACAAAGGGCATACTTAGACCTGCGCCCGCCAGTACCCTGATCCTGTGGCAACACCATCACCAATGCAAGTGCATGCATAATCACCAGCAGGGGACCCACAGATCCACCTAGTCCTGTTGCCTTCACCACTACTATAATTGCCTGCAGGGAATACCCTAGCACCAGCTACACCCTGCCACAGCCAATGAGCATGCACCCCATTGTGCTGCTGCTTCTGCTTCCGCTGACATATGTGAACAAAGACAGATCCCACTTCCACTTCCCTACAAATGCCTTGGCTGGCACCACCCATTGGAGGATAGATCAGTGGTCTGAGAGCACCTCATCCCCAGCCCCAGTGCAATGGGTTCTTAACCTCAAAAAGCCAAAGAACAAAATTGAGATCTAATACCAGTCTCCTAGAATTAAAACACACAGTCCAGAAGTTGGGAGCTAAACCTTGGATGATTAAAATATCCTAGAAATGAAGCTAGTCAATAAAACCATTTTAAACCACAGTCAAACAGACAAGGGCCTCAAATAAGTTTTTAAAAAATTCCAACACAAGAAACTACAAAGATTGAAGGAGGGTAAGCCCACAAAAATGAGAAAGAACTAGCATAATAACACCGAACAATGCAAAAAGTGAGAGTGCCTTTATTCCTCCAAATAACTGTACTACCTCTCCAGCAAGGGTTCTGAACATGGCTAAGATGGTTGAAATAATAGATATAAAATTTAGAATATGAATAGGAACAAAGATCATTGAAATGTACGAGTACACTGAAACCCAATCCAAGGAAGCTAACAATCACAATAAAAAAATACAGGAGCTGACAAACAAAATAACAAGCACAGAAAAGAATGTAACCAACTTGTTAGAGCTGAAAAATATACTATAGGAGTTTCATAATGCAATTAAAACTATTAATAGCAGAATAAATGAATCTGAGGAAAGAATCTCAGAGCTTAAAAACTTTTTCTGAAATAAGACAGAGAAGAATAGACCAAAATGAATGAAAATGAAAGAACAAAACCTCTGAAAACTATTGGATTATGTAAATAGACCAAATCTATGACTCTCATTGGTGTCTCCAAAAAACATGGGGAGAATGAAAGCCACTGCAAAAACATATATTAGGATATCATTCATGGGAACTACCTCAACCTAGCTAGAGAGAGTAACATTCAAAATCAGGAAATACAGTAAGATACTTTACAAGAACATCATCCCAAAGACACATAATTATCAGATTCTCCAAGATCAAAATGAAAAAAAAATGTTGAAGGTAGTTAGAGAGAAAGGTTAGGTCACTTACAAAGAGAAGCACAACAGACTAACAGTGGACCTCTAAACAGAAACCTCACAAGTTAGAAGAGCTTGGGGGCCAATATTCATCATTATTAAAGAAAAGAAATTCATATCCAGCTAAACTAAACTTCACAGAGAAGAAATAATATTCTTTTCAGACAAGCAAATTCTGAGGGAAATCATTAGCACCAGAGCTGCCTTAAAAGAGCTCCTGAAAGGAGCACTATATATGGAAAGAATATATTGTTACTAGCCACAACAAAAACACACTTAAGTACACAGACCAGTGACACTATAAAGCAACCACACAAGCAAGTCTTCATAGTAATGAGCTAACATCATGATGACAGGATCAATTTCACACATTAGAATACTAATCTTGAATGTAAAGGGGATAAATGTCCCCAGTTAAAAGGTACAGAGTGGCAAGCTGAATAAAGAACCAAGATCTGATGGCATGCTGATTTCAAGAGACCCATTTCACATGCAATGGTATCTATATTTTCAAAATAAAGGGATGGAGAAAAATCTACCAAGCAAATAGAAAACAGAAAAAAAACAGGATTACAATCCTAATTCCAGACAAAACAGGATTTAAACCAATAAAGATCAAAAATGACAAATGCCCATCAATGATAGACTGGATAAAGAAAATGTGGCACATATACACATACATATTGGCAAATGGGATAATTCAACAAGAAGACTTAAATATCCTAAATATGTACATAAACATAAAAGGAGTACCCAGACTCATAAAGTTCTTAGATATCATCAAAGAGACTTAGGCTCCCACCCAATAATAATGGGAGAGTTTAACATAAAGTATCAGAAAGATCATTGAGGCAAAAAACTAATAAACATATTTAGGACAAACTCAGAAATAGATCAAATGGGCCTGATAATATGTCTACAGAACTCTCCACACCCAAACAACAGAATATACATTTCCTCATTACCTCATGGCACATACTCTAAAATTGATCATATAAACAAACATAAAACTCTTTTCAGCCAATGAAAAAGAAGTGAAATGATAAAAACCACTCTGTCTAACCACAGCACAAAAAATAGAAAGAGAGCAAGACTAAGAAACACCAAATAATTACATGGAAATTGAATAACCTGCTCCTGTATGGCTTTGGGTAAATAATGCAATTAAGGCACAAATGAAGAATTTCTTTGAAACTAGTGAGAACAAAGACACAATATACCAGAATCTCTGGGACACAGCTAAGGCAGTGATAAGAGGGAATTTTATAGTACTAAATGCCAACATCAAAAAGTTAAAAAGATCTCAATTTAACAGCATAACACCCAGGCATTGCGGCTCATGCCTGCAATAACAAGACTTTGGGAGGTTGACATGGATGGAATACTTGAGGTCAGGAGTTTGAGACCAACCTGACCAACATGGTGAAATCTCATCTCTACTAAAAATACAAAAATGTAGCCAGGCATGGTTGTGTGCACCTGTAATCCTAGTCACTAGGGAAGCTGAGGCAGGAGAATAGCTTTAACCCAGGAGACAGAGGTTGCAGCGAGCTGAGACTGCACCACTGCACTCCAGCCTGGGTAACAGAGTAATACTCTGTCTGTAAAATAAAATACAATAAAATAAAATAAAATACAACTAACATCACAACTGTAAGAACTAGAGAACCAAGAGCTAACCAACCCCAAAGCTAGGAGAAGACAAGAAATTATCAAAGTTAGAGCTGAACTTCAAGAGACTGAAACAAGAAAAGTCATTCAATCAATGAATCTAGGAGTTTTCTTTTTGAAAAATAATATAGACTGCTAGCAAGAGTAATAAGAGGAAAAGAGGAAAGATGCAAATAATCACAATTAGAAACAACAAAGGGGACATTACCACTGACCCCACAGAAATTCAAACAATCATCAGAGGATCTTATGGACACCTATATTGCACACCTATTTTCCACAAACGGGAAAATGTGGAAGAAATGAACAATTTCCTGGACATACACCCTCCCAAGACTGAATCAGAAAGAGATTGAATCCCTGGACACACCAATAGCAGTCCCTGAAATTGACTCAGTAAAAAATAGACTATCAACCAAAAAAAGCCAAGGACAAAACAGATTCACAGCCTAAATTTTCTGGATGTACAAAAAAGAGCTAATATCATTTATACTGTAATTATTCCCAAGAATTGAGGAGCAGATACTCATCTATTACTCACTCAATGAGGCCAGCATCATTCTGATACCATAACCTGACAGAGATACAAAAAAAAAAGGAAAGAAAAGAAAACTTCAGGTCAATATCCTTGATGAACATCAGTGCAAAAATTCTCAACAAAATACTTGCAAATCAAATCCAGTAGCATGCCAAAAAGCTAATCTACCACAATCAAGTAGGCTTTATCCTTAGGATGCAAAGTTCATTTAACATACACAAATCATTAATTATGATTCATTACATAAACAGAACTAAAGACAATATCCACATGATTATCTCAACTGAGGCAGAAAAAGCTTTTGATAAAATTTAACACCCATTCATGTTAGAAACTCTCAATAAACTAGGTAATAAAGAACATACCTCAAAATAATAAGAGCCATATACGACAGACCCACAGCCAATGTCATACTTAAAAACTGGCCCAAGACAAGTATGTCCTCTCACACTACTCCTTTCAATGTACTACTGCAAGTCCTTGCCAGAGCAAACAAGCAAGAGAAAGAAATAAAAAGGCAACATAATTCTATATCTAGAAAACCCCATAGTCTTACCCCAAAAGCTCCTTCAGCTGAAAAACAACTTCAGCAAATTCTCAGGATACCAAATCAACATATAAAAACTACTAGCATTTCCATACACTACAAATTCAAGCTGACAGCCATATCAGAAATCCCGTCCCATACACAGCCTCAAAAAATAATAAAATACCTAGGTATATAGGTAACCAAGGAGGTACAAGATCTCTACAATAAGAACTACAAAACACTGCTTAATGAAATCAGAGATGACACATAGAAATGGAAAAACCTTTTTTGCTCATTGATAGAAAGAATCAACATTATTAAAATGGCCATGCTGCCACAAGCCATCTATGGAATAAATTCTACTTCTATCAAATTACCAATGACATTCCTCATAGAACTAGGCAAATCTATTTTAAAATTCATACGGAACCAAAAAGAGACTGAATACACAAGACAATCCTAGGCAAAAAGAACAAAGCTGGAGGCATCACACTACCCAACTTCAAACTATGTTACAGGACTACAATAAACAAAGCAGCATGACACTGGTATAAAAGCAGATACATAGACTAATGGAACAGAATAAGGAGCCCAAAAATAAGGCCACACAGTCAAAACCATCTGATCTTCGACAAAGCTGACAAACATAGGCAATGGGGAAAGGCTTTCCTATTCAATAAATGGTTCTGGGATAACTGCCTGGCTGTATGCAGGAGACTGAAACTGAACTCCTCCCTTACACTATAAACAAAGATCAACTAAAGATGGATTCAAGACTTAAATGCAAAACCTAATACTATAAAAACCCTGGAAGACAACCTAGGCAATACCATTCTGTACATAGGAAAGGGCAAAAAATTTATGTGTAAGACGCCAATAGCAATTGTAACAGAAGTAAAACTTTACAAATAGAATCTAATTAAGCAAAAGAGCTCTGCATAGCAAAATAAATGATCAGTAAAGTAAACAGACAACCTACAGAATAGGAGAAAATTTTCACAAACTATGCATCTGACAAAGGTCTAATATCTAGCATATATAGATAATTAAAACAAATTTTCAAAAAAAAATACTTCATAAAATGTGGGTAAAGGACATGAACAGACAGTTTTCAAAAGAAAGCACACATGAAGTCGAAAAGTATATGAAAAAAAAGCTCCACATCATTGATTAATGTAGAAGTGCAAATCAAAACCACAATGAGAAGCCATCTTACACCAGTCAGAATGACTTATTAAGAAGTCAAAATATAGCAGATGGTGGTGAGGTTGTAGAGAAAAAGAAATGCTTTTACACTGTTGGTTGCAGTGTAAATTAGTTCGACCATTGTGAAAAGCAGTGTGGCAATTCCTGAAAGAGCTAAATAGAAAACTATAATTTAACCCAGCAAACCCATTACTGAGTAAATGCCCAAAGGAATATAAATCATTCTATTATAAACATGCATGTATATGTTCTTTGCTGCACTATTCACAATAGCACAGATATAGAATCAACCTAAATGTCCATTGATGGTAGATTGAATAAAAAATGTGGTACATATATACCATGGAATATTATGCAGGCATTAATAAGAATAAGATCATGTTGTTTGCATGAATATGCGTGGATCTAGTGGCCATTATTTTTAGCAAGCTAACACAGGAACAGAAAACCAATTACCAAATGTTCTCACTTATAAGTGGAAGCTAAATGATGAGAACACATGAACATATAGAATTATTACAGATTCAATATAATTTGAGAGAAATATCTTCATTCTTCACAGAAATAGAAAAAAAAATTCTAAAATTCATATGAAATATAAAAAGAGCCCACATAGACAAAGGAATACTAAGCAAAAAGAATGAATTTGGAGGCATAACGTTACCTGACTTAAAACTATACTACAAGGCTATATTTATAAAACAGCATGGGACTGGTACAAAAATATTCATATAGACCAATGGAACATAATAGAAAACACAGAAATAAAGCCAAATACTTATAGCCAGCTGATCTTTAACAAAGCAAACAAATGCGTAAAATAGAGAAAGGACAACCAACTCAACAAACAGTGCTGGGGTAATTGGCAAGCCACAAGTACAAGAATGAAACTGGATCCTCTTCTCTCACCTTATAGAAAAATCAACTCAAAATGGATTAAGACTTAAATCCTGGGGCCGGGCGCGGTGGCTCAAGCCTGTAATCCCAGCACTTTGGGAGGCCAAGGCGGGTGGATCACGAGGTCAAGAGATCGAGACCATCCTGGTCAACATGGTGAAACCCCATATCTACTAAAAATAGAAAAATTAGCTGGGCATGATGGCGCGTGCCTGTAGTCCCAGCTACTCGGGAGGCTGAGGCAGGAGAATTGCCTGAACCCAGGAGGCGGAGGTTGCGGTGAGCTGATATCGCGCCATTGCACTCCAGCCTGGGTAACAAGAGCGAAACTCCGTCTCAAAAAAAAAAAAAAAAACAAACAAATAAAATCTAAGACCGGAAGTCATAAACTTATAGAAGACATCATCAGAAAATGTCGTCTAGAACCCAAAAGCAAATGCAACAACAACAGAAAGCAAATAAATAGGACCTAATTAAACAAAAAAGCATCTGGACAGCAAAAAAAAAAAAAAAAAAAAAAAATTGGCAGAGTAATCAAACAACCCACAGAGTAGGAGAAAATATGTGCAAACTATCCAACAAAGGACTAATATCTAAAACCTACAAAGAACCCAAATGAATCAATAATAAAACAAATAATCTCATTAAAAACGGTCAAAGGACACATGAATACACAATTCTCAAAAGAAGATATACAAATGGTCAGCAGACATAAAAAATGCTCAACATCAGTAATTATCAGAAAACTGTTAATTAAAAGCACAATGAGGTATCACCTTACTCCTGAAAGAATGATCATAATAAAAAATTTTAAAAAATAGATGTTGACGCGGATGAGGTGAAAAGAGAACACGTTTACACTGCTGGTGGGAATGTAAACTAGTACAATTGCTATGTAAACAGCATGCAGATTCCTTAAAGAACTAAAAGTAGAAACACCATTCAATCCAGTAATAACACTACTGGGTATCTACCCAAAGGAAAAGAAGTAATCATATGAAAAAGACACTTGTACAGGTGTGTTTACAGCAACACAATCTACAATTACAAAAAATGTGTAGTCATCCTAAATGACCATCAACCAATAACTAGATAAAGAAAACATGGTATATATACACCATAAAATACTACGCAGCCATAAAAATGAATAAAATAATGGTATTTCCTGCAACCTCGATGGAGTTGGAGACCATTATTCTAAATGAAGCAACTCAGGAATGGAAAACCAAACGTTGTATGCTCTCGCCTGTAAGTGGGAATTAAACTATAAAAATGCAAAGGCATAGAAATGATATATGGGCTTTGAGCACTCAGGGTGAAGGGTAGGTGGGGAGAGTAAGGGGTAAAAGACTACACACTGGGCACAGTGTACACTGCTCAGGTGTCACAGAAGTCACTACTAAAGAACTTAACCATGTAACCAAAGACCACCTGTTTCCCAAAAAGTATTGAAATAAAACACAATTTCAAAAAATAAGTAAATAGAAACCAAGGAGACATATCACATAAAAAGACAAAATAATATCTCAGTAGCTGACCCCCAAAGGGAAGGAGACATATGAACTCCATAAAAAATAATTTAAAATAATTTTGTTTTAAGAAAAAACTGGTGAAATTTCAGAAAACACGAAAAAAACAATTCAAGAAAATCAGCGCAACAATAAATTACCAAAATGAGAAATTTAGTAGATTTAAAGTATTAATATTATTATATTTTATTGCACTTTAGGTTCTGGGTACACGTGCAGAACATGCAGGATTATTGCGTAGATACATACATGGCAATGTGGTTTGCTGCCTCCATCCCCCCGTCACCTATATCTGGCATTTCTACCTATGTTATCCCTCCCCAACCTCCTTACTCACCACTGTCTCTCCCCGATTGCCCCCCAACAGACCTCAGTGTGTGATGCTTCCGTCCCTGTGTCCATGTGTTCTCATTGTTCATTTTAAGAATCAAAAGAAATTCTGTAGCTTAAGAATATAATAAATAAAAGTTAAAAATAAATAGTCACCATCAATAACAGAATTGATCAAGCAGAAATAAGAATCTGTGAACTGAAAGGTTATTTGACAATATATAGTCAGAAGAGATAAAAAAGAAGAAATCTCATGGAATTTCTGGGATATCATCAAAAGAGAAAATAAATATTTTATGAAATTTTAAGAAAGAGAAGAGAGAGATAAATGGGTACAAAGCATATTATAATAAATAATGCCAGAAACTTTCCAAATCTAGGGAATAATGTAAATATCCAAATACATCAAGGAGGTCAAAATCTCCAAAAATATTTAATCTAAGCAAGAAGACACCAACACATTATCAAAATGGCAAAAATCAAGGACAATGAGAGGATCCTGAATGCAGCCTAAGTAAAGAAGCAAATTATATATAAGGGATGAGAACATTTGAGAGTTACTGTCATCAATATTGAAATGTGCTGTACTCAATTATTAGTTATATTCAACCTGTTGTACAATAGATCTCAAAGAAATCAAATTCATTCCTCTTATATAATGGAGGCTTTGTATACTTTGATGAGTATTTCCTCATTCCTCCTCCCTCTGTAACTTCAGTCTCTAATGACCCCCATTCTACTCTCTGCTTCTATAAATTTAATCGTTTTAAATTCCACATGTAAGTGAGAATATGTGGTATTCTTTAACCTGTGTTTGGATTATTTGACTTAGCATACTCTTCTTCAATTCCATTCATGTTGTTACAAGTGACAGAATTCTTCCTTTTTGAGGTTGAATAGTATCCCACTGTGTATGTATATAACATTTTCTTTATCCATCCATCCACTGTTGGGCAGGATTTTCTTCTTTTTTAAGGCTGGATAGTATTCCATTGTGTATATATACTAATTTTTGTTATGTTTCATACACTGCTGAACACTTACATTCATTCTATATCTTGGCTATTGTGAATAATGTTGCAAAAATGAGAGTTCAGGTATTTCTTCACACTGTTTTCAAATCCTTTGGATATAGACTGAGTAGTTGAATTGCTGGATCATTGATTAGGTCTATTTTTAAATTTTTGAAGAATATCCATACAGTTTGCCATAATAGCTGTAATAATTAACATTTGCCACAACAGTGTATAGAAGTTCCCTTTTCTCCACTTCCTTGTCTATTTTGTCTTTTTATATATATTTTGCCTTTTTAATAATAGCTTTCCTAATAGGTGTGAGATTATAGCTCATTATGGTTTTAATTTGCATATCTTTTATGATTTGTGATGCTTAGCATATTTTAATATACCTGTTGGCCATTTGTATGTCTTCTTTTGAGAAATATCTATTCAGGTTATTAGCCTTATTTTTTTTTTTCTTGAGACAGAATCTCACTCTGTCACCCAGGTTGGAGTTCAGAGGCACTATCTTGGCTCATTGCAGCCTCGAGATCCCAGGCTCAGGTGATCTTCTCACCTCAGTCTTCCAAGTGGCTGGGATTACAGGTGCATGTCACCATTCTCAGCTGATTTCTTTATTTTTAATTTTGTAGAAACGGAGTTTTGTCATATTGCCTAGGCTGCTCTTGAGCTCCCAATGTGCTAGGATTACAGACGTAAGCCCTCCATTTGTTTCCTTGATATTGAGTTGTGCGAGTTCTTTATTTATTTTGGATATAAGCCTCTTATCACAGTTGTGGTTTTGAAATATGTCCTCCCATTCTGTAGGGTATATTTTTACTCAGTTAATTGTTTCCTTTGCTGTGCAGAAATTTTACAGTTTGTTATGATCAAGAATCAAATATTAAGAAAATTTAAAGAGGAGAAAATATATCTACTATGTATTAAGTGAAAATGAATCATCACTCCTGGCTTCAAACAATCCCCACCCCTTGACTTCCCAAAGTGTTGGCATATCAGGCATGTACTACTATAACTGGCCTACAATCAAAAACCGTAAAAATTCTGGATGATAACCTGGAAAAACCCTTCTGGACATGGGCCTAGACAAAAAAATCATGACTAAGACCCCAAAAGCAAATGCAACTAAAACAAAAATAACTAAATGAGACCTAATTATACTAAAAAGCTTCTGTACAGCAAAAGAAATAATAATCAGAGAAAATAAACAACACGCAGAATGGGAGAAAATATTTGCAGACTATGCCTCCAAGGACTAATATCCAAAATCAAAAATTAACTCAAATGAATCAGCAAGATAAAACAAATAATCCCATCAAAAAGTGAGCAAATAACATGAATAGATGTTTCTCAAAAGAAGATATACCAATGGCCAACAAACATGAAAAAATAATGCTCGATATCACTAATCATCAGGGAAATGCAAATTAAAATTACAAAAAGATATCTTTTTACCCCAACCAGAATGCTCTTCATTATTTGCTGCTAAATTTTTGATTTAAGTTTCAGGGTACATGTGCAGGATGCACAGGTTTTTTACATAGGTCAACATCTGCCATGGCAGTTTGCTGCACAGATCAACCATCATCTAGGTATTAAGCCCAGCATCCATTAGCTATTCTTCCAATTCTCTCCCTTCCCTGCCACCACATAGGCCCCAGTGTGTGTTGTTCCCCCTATGTGTCTATGTGTTCTCATTTCTCAGCTCTCACTTATAAGTAAGAACATGTGGCCTTTGGCTTTTTGTTCCTATGTTAGATTGCTGAAGATAATGGTTTCAAGCTCCATCCATGTACCTGCAAAGGACATGATCTCGTTCTCCTTAATAGCTGCATAGTATTCCATGGTGCATATGTACCACATTTTCTTTATCCAGTCTATCATTTATGGGCATTTAGGTTGATTCCATGTCTTTGCTATTGTGAGTAGTGCTGCAATGAATAGACACATGCATGTACCTTTATAAAAGAATGATTTATGTTTCTTTGGGTATATACCCAGTAATGGGATTACTGGAACAAATGGTATTTCTGCCTCTAGATCTTTGAAGAATCACCACACTGTCTTCCACAGTGGTTGAACTAAATTTAAAGTCTTACTAATAATGTAAAAGTGTTCCTTTTTCTCTGAAACCTTACAAGCATCTATTGTCTCTGGACTTTTTATAATCAACACAGAATGGACATTATTTTGAAGTCAAGAAAAAGTTGGTGTTGGGATGAATGGAGTGAAAATGGAATACTTATGCACTGCTGGTGGCAATGTTAATTAGTACAAGCGCTATGGAATACAGTAGAGAGATTTCTGAAAGAACTAAAAGTAGATCCACCATTTGATCCAGCAATCACACTACTAAGCATCTACTTAAAGGAAAGAAGTCAATATATCAAAAAGACACCAGCACATGTATTTTAAAATTGCAGAGATATGAAACCAATCCAAGTGCCCAATGGCCAATGAGTATATAAAAAAAGAACAAAATAATGTATTTTGCAGCAACTTGGATGAAGCTAGAAGCCATTTTTCTAAGTGAAGTAACTCAGGAATGAAAAACCAAATATCATATGTTTTCACTTATGAGTAAGACTCAAGCTATGAGTATACAAAGGCATACCGAGTGACATAATGGACTTTGGAAGCTCAAAAGGTTGATGGTGGACAATTGGTGAGGGATAACACAAGCAATGTATTGCATACAATGTTCACTACTTGAGTGATGGGTGCACTGATATCTCTGACTTCACCACTATACAATTCATTCATGTAACCAAAAAACCACAAGGACCCCCAAAAGTTATTGAAATAAAAAAAAAATTTAAACATTACCTATTTTTTTGCTGCTTGAGCTTTTGAATTTATATGCAAAAAATTATTGCTCAGACATATGTCATCAAACTTTCCTCCATGTTTTCTTCTGGTAGCTCTCTATTTTCTTTAGGTCTTACATTTAAGTAATTTACCTACTTTGTGTAGATTGTTTTATATGATGTGTAATGAGGTTTTAATTTTATTCTTTCACATGTGGATGTTAAATATTTCCAACATCATTTATTGAAGATACTGTCCTTTCCCTATTGTGTACTCTGGAATATTTTTGGAAAATCCATTGACTATAAGTGTGTGGATTTATTTCTCAGGTCTTTATTCCGTTCCATTGTACTATGTGTCTTTTTTTATATTATAATAGCACCATGCTGTCTTAGTTACTATAGCCTCATTGTAGATTTGAAATCAAATGCTGTGATTATGATGTCTCTGGCTTTGTTCTTTTTGCTCCACATTGCTTACCTATTTGGGTCTTTTGTAATTTTGTATGAATTTTAGGTTTACTTTTTCTATTTCTTTGACAGGTTTTATTCGAATTTTGGTATAGGCTGCATTGAATCTGCTCATTGCTTTGGATAGTAGGAACATTTTAACAGTATTATTCCATTTCATCAACACAGTATATTTTTCTATTTATTTGTGTCTTCCTCAATTTTTCTATCTGTTTCATAGTTTTCAGTATACAGGTCATTAATCTCCTTGGTTAAATTTATTCTTAAATATTTATTTTTTGTAGCTAACATAAATTGCATTGTTTTCTTTATTTATTTTCAGGATAATTTGTTGTTAGTGTATCAAGCTTACTTTTAATCATGTTATTCTTAAATCACAAAGTTGTAATGAATTCTTACTGACCTTGCTTTTAATTATCTTTTTCTTTTTACTTTCTTTGAGTTTAATGTATTTTTCTTTTTCTGTCTTAAGATGAGCGTTTAACAAAGTAACTTTAAGCACATGAGATTTATCTTAATATATTTAAGGCTGTAAACTTTTCTCAAAAATGATGAGAATCAGTTTTGTTACAGCCCACAGGTATTCATAAATAACAATTTCATTAACATTTATTACAACATTGTTTTAAAATTTTTTGTTGTGATTTATGTCTTTAACTCATGAGTTATGTGGCAGCACATCTTCCTTTTAATTACCAGAGAGTGGAAGTGTTTAAACTTTATAATTTCATCACTAATGTCTAAGCTGTGTTGTCATTAAAAAATTGTAATATTCCTGGTACTTATTCTCTGTTATTTTCTGAGACTTTCTTTATGGCCTGGTACATAACCAAGTTTTGGAAATATTCCACTGATGCTTGAATACAAGTCTATCCAGTAATTTTTGGTTATATAACTCTATTTTTTTATACATTTATTGCTTGTGTTTTCCAGATCATCATTTGTGTCTTTTTAACTTATCAATAATAAACAAACATATATTTAAATCTTTCAACATGATGGGGATTTATATTACGACTTTTTTTCTTACTACATACATGGTTAATCAATTTTTTCTTACAATTTAATAATCCTTTGTATATCCCAAAATACTGCATTGTCTTCAAGTCTACTCAAGTTACACAATTTTATTTTGATTAGTTGTGGTCTGATATGTTTTCCTGTTTTTTTTTTTTTTGTTTTTTTACTTTCATTATATGGGTGTTAACTGAAAAGAGCATATATTTAGATTTTTTTTTCCAGTTTACCTTGTGTGTACTCTACTGCATATCAATACTTGGTAAAATTCAAACTTCTTAAGTAAGGCCTTTTCTAATTGTACCTCAGTCTCTAAATTTATCAATGTTATTTCTGTTTTCATCAGATTTATTGGGAACATAATTGGTATGCAAAACACATAACATAATATATACTGCTTGGTAAGTTGGGACGTATGCATATGTTCGTGCTACTGTTGCCACAATGCAGGTGATAAACGTATTCCTTACCACCAAAAGTTTCCTCATGTCCCTTTGTTTATAGTTTTGTAGTTTCATCATGGTAAGCACACATATCATGAGATTTTTCTTCTTGAATTTTTAAGAACACAATATTTTATTGTAAACTTTAGGCACTATGCTGTATAGTAGAGCTCTGGAACTTACCTTGTGTAACTGTAATTTTTTACTTGTTGAGCAACTTCTCTCATCCTATTTCTCCCATTTCCTGCTAAACATTCTCTTATTGTCTACTTTTGTAACTGTTGTGACTACTTTAGATGATACATATAAAAGGAATCATGAAGTACAGTTGGTCTTTCAAACAATGTGGGAGTTAGGTATATTGAGTCCCCATGCAGTTGAATATCTGTGTATAACTTTTTGGCACTCCCAAAACTTAATAACTGGCCAGGAGTGGTGGCTCACACATATAATTAATCCCAGTACTTTGGGAGGGGGAGGCCAATGTGGGAGGACTGCTTTAGTCCAGGAGTTCAAGACCAGCCTAGGTAAGATGGTGAGACCTTGTCTCAAAGAAAGGAAAAAAAATCCAGGTACAGTGGTGGGGGCCTGTAGTCCCAGCTACTCAGGAGTCTGTGGCAGGAAGATCCCTTTATTCCAAGGAATTTGAGGCAGCAGTGAGCTATGACGGCACCACTGTACTACAGCCAGGGCTACAAAGTGAAATCTCATCTCTAAAAAAATAAAATAAAATAAAAAGTAAAAGGAACAAAAACTTAACAACTAATAGCCTACTGTTGACCAGAAGCTTTACAAATAACACAGTCGATTAACACATATTTTGTATGTTATATGTATTATATTCTGTATTCTTACAATACCATATTCTAGAGAAAAGAAAATATTAAGAAAATATAAAGAAGAGAAAATATATCTACTGTGGATTAAGTGAAAATGAATCATCATAAAGATCTTCATCCTCAATGTCTTCATGTTGAATAAGCTGAGGAGGAGAAAATAGAGGAGGGGTTTGTCTTGCTATCTCACTGGTGGTAGAGGCAGAAGAAAATCCATGTACAAATAGACCTGCACAGTTCAAGCCTTTGCTGTATAAGGGTTGACTGTATTTGTTGTTGTGACTGGCTTATTTCACTTACCATGTCTTTAAGGTGGTTGTGGTTTTAAACGGTTAGACTCCCTCTCTGTTAAGGCTGAATAATATTTTTTCATGCATATATTTATACATATACATATATACATGTAACATTTTCTTTATTCATTTGTTTACTGATGGACACCTGGGTTGTATCCATATCTTGGCTACTGTGAATAATGCTCCAATGAAGAAAGAAGTAAAATATATCTTCCTGATGCTGATTTTAGTTTTGGGGGACATATATACCCAGAAATGGGATTGCTGGATCATATAGTAATTCTATGTTTAATTTCTTGAGGAATCTTTATACTGTTTTCCATAGTGGTTTTACCATGTTTTATTACCACTAATAGTGAGCAAGTATTTCAATTGATTTGCAATCTCACTAACACTTGTTATATGTTTTCTTTTTATATTATACATCCTAACTGATATAAGGTGATATTTCATCATGGTTTTGAGATATACTGTTCTAGTGATTAAGAATATTGAATAATTTTTCATATACTTCATCTGGCTTTGCCCATTTTTAAATAGGGCTAACTTGATTTTTTTTCTATTGACTTTTAGAAGTTCATTGTGTATTTCAAAAATCAACCCTTTATCAGATATATATTTGGAAAATGTTTTCTCTCAATTCACAGGTTGTCTTTTCCTCTGTTGGTTGTTTCCTTCACCATCCAGAAGTTTTTCAGTTTGATGCAGTTCCACTTATCTATATTTTCTTTTTTGCCTGTATTTTTAGTGTCATAAACAAGATCAATTTAAGAACATTTTCCCTAATGTTTTCTTCTAAGAGTTTTGCAGTTTTGGACATTATGCTCAAACCTTTAACTTATTTTTTAGTTTATTTTTTTGTACCTGCAAGATAAGGGTGCAATATTTTTGATGTGGTGTGATGGTCGCTATGGAGTGTCAACTTGATTGGATGGAATGATGCAAAATATTGTTCCTGGGCATGTCTGTGAGGGTGCTGCCAAAGGAGATTAACATTTGAGCCAGTGAAATGGAATAGGCAGACTCACCCACAATCTGAGTGGGCACCATCTAGCACTAGCATGTCTAGGATAAACCAAGCAGAAGAAATTGGAAAGAGAAGACGTGCTGAGTCTTTCAGCTTTCCTCTTTCTCCCATGCTGCATGCTTTCTGCCTTCAAACATCAGACTCAAAATTCTTCAACCTTGGACTCTTGGACTTATACCAGTGGTGTACCAGGGGATTTTGGGCCTTTGGCCACAGAACGAAGGCTGCACTGTCAGTTTCTTTACTTTTGAGGTTTAGGAACTCGAACTGGCTTCCTTGCTCCTCAGCTTGCAGATGGCCTAATCTGGGACTTCACCTTGTGGTCGTGTGAGTCAATACTCCTCAATAAACTCCTTTAAATATATATATCTTATTAGTCTTGTCACTCTTGAGAACCCTGACTAATACAGATTTTGGTAAGAGGAATGATTGTAGAGAAACAAAATTTTGAGGATGGAGTTTTTTAATTAGTTTGGGGTTTTTTGGAGTTGGCTGCTTCATTTGATTAGACCCAAAAATGCTATGGACTATACTTCTAATAGTATGGAGAACACTGATAGTCCTTGGCATAAAAGGTTTAGAGAGTTGTGCAAAGTAAATGCATTTGATACTCCTGATTGATCACTTATTAGAGGCAAGGAGTTTAGTGACTCTATACATAATACATAGTGCATAATATCTTTGGCCTTATGTGGAAAACTGAAGAATATAATGAAATTGGTTGGTTGCTCCTAAGTTCAATGGACAAAGCAATGAAAGAAAAGAATGAGCTCAGGGATTCCAGCTCCTGGCTCCAGAAGCACATACTGAGCCACAAGTCTTATAAGATTGCCCTGAGTGAGTCTAATTTCCAGCTGAAATGATAAAACATCAGACACAAGCTCTTACCATGTGAGTGGCTGACTTGCAGTTTTAGCTAAAGCAATCAGACAAGAGAAAGATATAAAGGCATCAAAATTGGAAAGGAAGGTGTCAAATTATCAGGTTGCTAATTACATGATCTAATTCTTGAAAAAATCTAAGGAATCCACAATAAAGTGATTAGAACTGATAAACAAATTCAGTGAAGTTGCATAATACAAAATCAACATACAAAAATTAGTAGCATGTCTATATGTCTGCAGTGAGCAATGTGAAAATGAAATTTAAAAATTAATTTTATTTTATTTTAAATAGCCACACATAAAATTAAATACTTCAGAATTAACCAAATAAATGAACTATCTATATAATAAAAACTATAAATCATCGAAGGAAATTGAAGAGGACACTGAAAATGTAAAAATATTTCATGTTCATGAATTGGAAGAATCAATAGCTAGAATTTCTATACTACAAAAATCTATTTACAGACTGAATGCAATTCCTATCAAAATATCAATGACACTTTTTACATAAATACAATAACAGTACTAAAATTTGTATGGAATACCAAAAGTTCTAGAGTAGCTAAAGCTATCCTAAGCATAAAAAACAAAACTAGGTTGAATCACATTACCTGGCCTCAAATTATAGTACAGAGCTATAGTAACCAAAATAGCATGGTACTGGCATAGAAACAGACAAAAAGACTAATGGAACAGAATAAAGGTCTGAGACACTGATCCACAAAACTACAGTGAACTTATTTTGGACAAAGGTGACAATAACATACACTGGGGAAAAGGCAGTCTCTTCAATAAATTGTGCTGGGAAAGCTTAATAGCCCTATGCAAAGGAATGAAACTAGAGCTTTTTTTCTGGCCATATAAAAAAACTAAATCAAAATAGATTAAAGACCTAATTGTAAGACTTCAAACTATGAAACTGCCAAATAAAAACATTAGGAAAAGTCTCCATGACATTGTTTTTGGCAAAGATCTTGAGCAATACTCTACAAGCACAGGCACCCAAAGCAAAAATGGACAAATGGGATAATATTAAGTTAAAAAGCTTCTGCACAGCAAAGGATAGAAGCAACAAAGAGACAACCAAAAAAAATGGAAGAAAACATTTGCACAATGTCCCTCAGACAGGGATTAATAAAGAGAATATATAAGGAGATCAAACAACTCTATTGGAAGAAATCTAACAATTGCATCAAAATACGAACAAAAGATTTGAATAAACATTTCTTGAAAGAAGACATATGAATGGCAAATAGGCATGTGAAGAGCTACCCAACATCACCAGTTATCAGATAAATGGAAATTAGAACTACAATGAGGTATTATCTCACACCAGTTAAGATCGCTTATATCCAAATGACAGATAATAACAAATTCGGGCAAGGATATGAAGAAAATTGAACGCTTGTACACTGTTGGTGGGAATGTAAATTAATATGGCCACTGTAAAAAAAAAAAAAAAAAAAATATGGCCACTGTAAAGAATAGTTTGGAGGTTCCTCAAGAAACTTGAAAATGAGCTACCATATGATCTAGCCATCCCACTGCTGGATATATACCCCAAAGAAAGGAAATCAGTATATCAAAGAGATATCCTCACTCCTATGCTTGTTGCAGCTGTGTTTGGAGGAGCTAAGATTTGGAAGCAACCTAAGTGTCCATCAACAGATTAAATAGGTAAAGAAAATGTGGAACATATAAACAATGGACTACTATTCAGCCATATTTTAAAAAATGACACCCAGCTATTTGCAACCACATGGATGGAATTGGAGATTACTATGTTGAGTGAAATAAGCCAGGCACAGAAAGACAAATCAATCAAAACCAAATCAATTTAACTCATGTACATAGAGAGTAGAAGGATGGCTATCAGAGGCTGGGAAGGGTAGTCAGGGGTGAGAGTGGAGGTGGGATTGGTTTAGGGACACAAAAAATAGAATGAGTAAGATGTATTATTTGATATCACAAAAGGGTAACTATAGTCAATAATATTTTAATTGTGTATTTTAAAATAACTTTAAAAATGTAATTGGATTATTTATAATTCAAAGGATAAATGTTTATGGGGGTGGATATACCATTCTCCATAATATGCTTATTCCTCATTGCATGCATGTATCAAACCATCTCAGGTACCTTATAAATACACATGTACTATGTACCCACAAAAATTATTTTAATAAAAAAAATTTAAGAAGCCTCTGATGCATTCTTCAGTATGCCAATTAAATTCTTCAGCAAGAGAATTTCTTCTTCTTTAAATTATGTCAATCTCTGTTTTAAAGTTATCTGACAGAATTCTAAATTATTTTACTATGCCATTTTCAATTTCTTTGAGCTTCCACAACACAGCTATTTTGAATTCTCTGTCTGAAAGTTCACATGTCTCTGTTTCTCCAGGATTAGTCCCTGGTGCCTTACTTAGTTCATTTTGTGAGGTCATGTTTTCCAGGATGGTGTTGGTGTTAGTAGATGTTCTTCAGTGTCTGGGCACTAAAGAGTTAGATATTTATTGTAGTCTTCATTGTCTAAGGCTTGTTTATAATTGTAAAGGCTTTCCAAATATTTGGAAAGACTTGGGTGTTATGATCCAAGCCGTAACTGCTTTAGGGGTAACCCCAATCCAGTAGTGCCGTAGTTCTTGCAGATTTGTAGAGGTACTACCTTTGTGGTCTCAAACAAGATCAGAGAGAATTATATGGACTATCAGCCAGAGAGTCTTATTCTTTACCTTATTTTATCCCACACAGAGTATCTCTCTGTTCCAGACATCTGAAGCTGAGGGTAGAGTGACACAAGCACCTCTGTGGCTACCATGACTATGACTGTGCTGGGTCAGACCTGAAGAACGCACAGTACTGAGTCTTGCCCAAGGTCTGCTGTAACCACTCCCTGGCTACTGCTTATATTTCCAAGGCCCTGAGGATCTACAAGCAGCAAGTGGCAAAACCAGCCAGGTCTGTGTCTTTTACTTCATAGTAGCAAGTTCTCTCAAGGCCTATTCAGTCCAGTGGTACCATCCAGTAGTAAGCTGGTAATATGCTGAGTCTCACCTGAAGCCAGTACATCTCAAAGAGTCAAACAACTTAGAAAGATATCTGGTATTCTATTGTACTGCAGCTGAGGTGGCAAAAAAAAAAAAAAAAAAAAAAAACCCACAGGATATAGTTCTTCCTTCTCTTCCCTCCCCATTTCAAAGGTAGAGGAGCCTTACCATAAAGCCACTGCCATCAGAGTCCATGAAGAGGACTGCCAGATTACCACTGATGTTTCCCTTAAGGCTCATGGCCTCTTATTTCAGTTTGTGGTGAATGCTGCCTGGCCTGGGACTCACACTTTAGGGCAATGGTATCCCCTCTGGTCCAGGGCAGGTGCAGAAATAATGTCAGAGTCAAGTCCTGGAATCAGGACCACAAGTACCCACTTGGTGCTCTTCCCCCCCGTGGCTGTGTTGGTACCTAAGCTGCAAGATAAATTCCACTTTACTATTCCCTGTTTTTCTCAAGCAAGAGTTTTGCCCCATCACCACAACAGCTGATAATGTGCTGAGTCTCAACTGAAGCCAATATATCTCAAAGGCTCATGCAAGCTCCTCAATTTAGTACCTAGATGCCCCTGTTCAGGGTCCAAGGGCTCTGCAGTTAGCAAGTGATGAATGATTCCAGGACTGGGCAACTTGCCTTCAAAGCAGCAGGTCCCCTTTTGGCCCATTGTGTGTCTAGAAATGTCACCTGGAAGATAGAGCCTGGAACAGGGATATTACCATTCTGACTAGTACCTGATCCTTCTGTGGCTGAGCTGGTATCTGGGATGCAAGAGATAGTCTTCCCTATTCTTCCCTCTTTTCTGCTTAGGCTAAAGGACGGGGCCTCTTTTGGACCCATGAGCTGTGCAGTCTGGGGTTAGGAGAGGGTTAGTGCCAGTACTCCCTTAGCTGTCCCAGCTGGTGTCTCCATAGGGCTAATGCTCCCTCCAGGTCACTCTCTCTAGGCCCAGTTCACCACTGGGCTCACCTAAAATTTGAAATCCTTATGGCCTACACTGTCCTTCAAGTTTACTTGGAGATCAAGAGCACTTGTGGCAAGGTTTGCAGGAACTCAAGTTCCGACCACTTGGATTAGGGTTCCCCTCTGGCTAAGGCTGGTTTAAACGCTCTCTCTGTGGGCAGGTATTAGCTGAGCTTGGCACGGTTTTTCTTTCTGCTCTAACAGAAAAGAATTTAGTTATTACCTCAAAATTGCTGTGCTCTCCTTCCCCCAGCACCCAGAGACACTCTCTGCACCATGTCACCTCTGCAGGGGTTGGGGAAGGGGTGGCAATTGTAATTAAAGGCTTTTTTTTTTGTACCCCTTTAGTGTAGTAGGAAATTTGAGACTTGGAGAGACTGATAGGGTAGCAGAGGAATGTATTTAATGCGATTATGGGCCCAGTGGAATTGCTTTCCAAGACTCGGCAAAGTGTAAAGAAACTGAGGGCCTTTTAAGCATTTTTGTAATGCATGATGACAAAGCAGGAAGTAATTTTACAGAACCACGAACCAAGAATAGTTAATTAACCCGAATCATGTTTTCTGATGTATGTTTCATTTGAGAAACAGCATTTTGAGAAACACATTGTACATTTTTGGAGTGTTATTTTGCCCTGTGACCTTGCAGCTGGTTAGCAAGAAAAAAAAAAAAGGAGTTTTAAGATGCCTGGGAACTTTGCAGAGAATGTGAGGAGAATAGATAAGGTACATCTAAAACAGGGGAATCCATGTTTTACAGGGAGCTAGTTAATTTTAAGCAGAGCTGGGGGTTAACGTTTATATTAAACACAACACAGTAAATTAGCTTTATTGTATCTCAATTGCAAATTATTAATTTCCCTTTTTATTAGTGTATCTTTCAGTGATATGAAGTTAACACCCGGTACTATGAGTGCTTACCTGATTTTTGGTTGTAATGAAGATGGTTTTTTTTTTTCTGTGTAGATAGTTTTTTTTTTTTTTTTTTTTTTAATTTTTTATTGGATTATAGGTTTTGGGGTACATGAGCAGAGCATGCAAGACAGTTGCGTAGGTACACACGTGGCAGTGTGCTTTGCTTTTCTTCTCCCCTTCACCCACATTTGGCATTTCTCCCCAGGCTATCCCTCCCCACCTCCCCCTCCCACTGGCCCTCCCCTTTTCCCCCCAATAGACCCCTGTGTTTAGTACTCCCCTTTCTGTGTCCATGTGTTCTCATTTTTCATCACCCACCTATGAGTGAGAATATGTGGTGTTTCATTTTCTGTTCTTGTGTCAGTTTGCTGAGGATGATGTTCTCCAGATTCATCCATGTTTTTAAATTGATGCTCTTGCAGACGAAACAATCTGTGGAGCCTTCTATTTCACCATATTGCTCCACTACCTCTTCTTCCATTTTATCTTAGCTAGTCTAACTAAATGTTTGTCAGTTTCATTCATATGGTCAAACACCAACTCTTAGTTTCATCAATTTTTATATTGTTTTCCTCTATGTCCTCTATTTCATTTGTTTCATCTCTAATCTTTATAATTTTTTCAATCTGCCAGCTTTGGGCTTAATTTGTGGTTCTTTTCTAGCTCTTTGAAGTTTACTATTAGGGTGCTTATTTTAGAATCTTTCATTTTTTAATGTAGTCATTTATTGTTATAACTTCACTCTTAGTAATGCTGTTATATCCCACACATGTTGGTATGTTGCGTTTCATTTTTATTTGTATTGAGAAATTCTCTGATTTTCCTTTTGCTTTCTTCTTTGACCTGAGAGTTATTCAAGAGTGTGTTGCTTAATTTCCATGTGTTTGAGTCTTTTCTTGATTTCCTTTTGTTATCCGTGTCTACTTTTCTTCTCTTGTGGTTAGAAAAGATACCTGGAGTATTTCAGTTTTCTTAAATTTATGAGGACTTCTTTTGTAGCCAACATGTTATCTATTGCAGAGAATACTTTATGTGCACTTGAGAAGAATGAAAATTCTGCTCCTGTTGGATGGAATGTTTTATAACTTTGTTTTAGATCCACTTGGTCTACAGTGTTGTTTAAGTCTTCTGTTTTCTTATTAATTTTCTTTGTGGGTGGCTTATCCATCATTAAAAGTTGAACATTGAAGTATCCTACTATTACTATATTATACCCTTTTATTCCCTTGAGATCTGTCAATGTTTGCTTTGTGTATGAAGGTGCTTTGGACTGGTGTTCATACATATTTGTTATTTTGGATCTTCCTATTACATTGACCTTTAATCATTATGTGATGACTTTGCCTATTGTAACAGTTTTTTATATAAATTCTGTTTTACTTGATATAAATAGATCACCTCTGCTTTTGTCTGGTTACTATCTTCATGAAATATCTTTCCATTCCTTCGCTTTCAACCTATGTGTATCCTTGAGTCTAAGGTGAGCCTCTTGTATACAGCATATAATTTGGTCTTGTTTTTATCCATCCAGCCACTCTATATGTTTTGACTGGTTTAATACTTTCACATTTAATATAATTATCAATAGATAAGGACTTATGATTGCCATGTTCTTAATCATTTGCTGTTTTGTTGTTCTCTTATTCCTCCCGATTCTCTTGCTGTCTTTCTCTGAGGTCTATGATTTTTTAGGGTGATATGGTTAAGATTTTTCTATTTATCTTTTATTTATCTACTATAAGTTTTATTGTTCTTACCAAGAGACTTAAATTGAAATTATTATTGTTATAACCATACATTTTAATCCAGTAACGATTTGACTTGAGTCATGTTCAAAAACTCTACAGTTTTACTTCTTCCCCTTGCATACTTTATGTTATTGCTATCAGAGGTTATTTGTTTTATATTGTGTACTTGTGTTGTTTTTTTTTTTTAATTTTTTATTGGATTATAGGTTTTGGGGTACATGAGCAGAGCATGCAAGACAGTTCCGTAGGTACACACATGGCAGTGTGCTTTGCTTTTCTTCTCCCCTTCACCCACATTTGGCATTTCTCCCCAGGCTATCCCTCCCCATCTCCCCCTCCCACTGGCCCTCCCCTTTTCCCCCCAATAGACCCCAGTGTTTAGTACTCCCCTTTCTGTGTCCATGTGTTCTCATTTTTCATCACCCACCTATGAGTGAGAATATGCGGTGTTTCATTTTCTGTTCTTGTGTCAGTTTGCTGAGGATGATGTTCTCCAGATTCATCCATGTCCCTACAAACGACACGAACTCATCATTTCTGATTGCTGCATAATATTGTGTACTTGTTAACAAGTTTTTGTTGTTATAATTATTCTTAATAAGAAATACTTTTGGGCTGGGGGCAGTGGCTCACGCCTGTAATCCCAGCATGTTGGGAGGCTGAGGCAGGCGGATCACGAGGTCTAGAGATCAAGACCATCCTGGCCAACATAGTGAAAACCTGTCTCTACTAAAAATACAAAAAAATTAGCCAGGCATGGTGGCATGTGCCTGTGGTCCCAGCTTCTCGGGAGGCTGAGGCAGAAGAATTGCTTGAACCCAGGAGGCGGAGGTTGCGGTGAGCCGAGATTGTGCCACTGCACTCCAGCCTGGTGACACAGCATGACTCCATCTCAAAAAAAAAAAGAAAAAGAAAAAGAAATACTTTTTACTAGGGTTAAAAGTGATTTCTCTGTCACCATTACAGTTTGCTTATATATTTATTTTCATCAGTGAGATTTGTAGTTTCATATGCTTTTGTGTTGCTTAGCATTTATTCAACTGAGCGTCATGGTCAGTCAGGGCTGCTGGATAAGCTTTCTGTTAGGATGAGGCTGTTTTCTGGGCTCTGTGGTTGAGATGGGCTGCTGGCTAGACTCCTTAGTTGGGAAGGCCTCTGGGTAGGCTTTCTGGATGGCTGGATCTGCTGGTTGGGCTCCACAGTCAGGCACTGACAGTTGTAGTGACTCCGAAGTTGAGACAGGTTGATGGTGAGGCTCTGTGTTGGCAACATAGCTGGCAGGGGGTGCAGAGCTACCACTGGAATCTGTGTGTTAGTCACTGAGAACTCCCACCTCTTTTCTTTGTTCTTAGCTGTCCCCAATGTTCTACCAGTGCCAATTTTCCTTATGTTCTGCCCGAAGGGAAACAAAACCAGATATCTTAAGTAGTGCCCCCAAATTGCTGAGGTTGAACACCTATCTTTATCTCTCTTTCCCACACTGAAGAACTCATGGGTCACAGGGATCCTTCCCCCCACGGTGCTATATACCAGCTTAAGGGAGAAGCAACGTGAACAAAGTGAAACCATGTATGTTCCCAGTTTAATAAAGTTTTTCTCATTTTGTTGTGCTTTATTAGGATGCTGCAGCCTCACCTCTGTGTTCTGGAATTTACACAAAGGCATTTTCACCTGTGAATAATAGCTAAATTGGTGTTTTTGTGAAGGAGCAAGGACTGAGAACTTTCTTTTCCACTATCTTGCTGACATCATTCTTCTGCTAATCTTATTTCTTGCTTTTCCTAACTCATCCCACAACCTAGCTTATATTACTCATTTCTCTATAAGCACAATTTATTTGGTTTTGTGAAACTGCAAATATAATACATTCTGCCTAACACCTGTTTGCAATATTTCTCAAAATTGGATGAAACATTCATGTCATTTACCTATACAAAACCTTACCTTCATTTTCTATTAATTTCTTAATCTGAATCTCCAAAGAAACTTAATGCTAAATTTCTATATTAATTTAAAATAATTATAATCATCTTTTCTACAGATTAATTGTGTTTCCTCAATTGTTCTGTGATCGCTTGATTTGAAAGCTGGGACCATAGATTTTACTGAGATATGTGGAATATGTATTTAGAGTTTCTTAAGCATGCGTTAAGTAGAAATGTTTTGAATGATGTCAGTTACAAAAAATATTCATAAAAATAAATTGTCTGCTAATAATAGGTTTGAATCATAAAAGTAGAACTCTCCAGAGAATTATATTATTAGCTGGAATGATGATTGCATTATTGAAGTGAAGTTAATGAGTTTACTGAGAATGTTTCCAAAGCCAAAAATTGCAGGGTTTGTGGGTTGTCCCACTATTGTAATGTATGATTTCAAGATTATCATTATATTTTTCTACAATGAGCTACAGTGTATAAATGGATACAAAGATGCCAAACACATGGGGCAAGGTCACCATTTAATAAAAAGTAGCTCAAAGATAAAAAAAAAGTTGTTGTATACTAAGTAGCTATAACCACGTTTAAGAAATTTTACCTTGTGTCATGTAGGAAATAAAGCATATCCATGTTACTTATGACTTAGGTGAAATTATGAGAAAGATATTTTGAACAGGAAACTAGCAATGAAAGACATAACAAATGTCCTAAGTAGAACCTTAACTAATTTGCATCTTTAAAAATCAGATAAGATTTTAATAAGAAAGTAAACATTTTAGAGGATCCAGGAACCTCCTCAAATCCATGCGTGTACCCTGTAGGTATTAAGAATTCTAATATGAGAAGAAGGAATACTCATTAAATACAGAGCAGGTAAGATCTGAGATAAGCCTTGAAAGATAAGTAGGATTTGAAAAATCAGAGGGAAAGTGGTGATAAATCAAATCATAGAGAATGATGTTAACAAAGGAAAAGAGGGAATAATCAGCAATCTTTTATTCAACCATTTGGCTGCAATAGAGGGTCTCATTTGAAACTTGTAAGCAATATGGGTGGCTAACTAAGGCTAGAGTGTAGATAGCCTTATATATCAGAAAGTGAAATGACCAAATAAGTCTTCATCTCTATCCATACAGAATTTGCTCTAGTACTTTCCCTATCAATTTTACAAGTACTACTTCCCTAATTGATCACTGTCATGTCAGATATGTATCTAGTGCCATAAACTTTAGGAACTAGAGAAGAACAATTCCAATTAGGTTCAGTTTTCTTATCTACTAGAAAAAAAGTTTATTGCCCACATTTTCAGCTTAAATTAGGTTTAGCCCCTGAAGATCAGGACCTGAGGCATTAGGCTTCTTCCCATAGTGTGTTACAAAACATGTAGGCAATAATACACCCATTCACAGGAATGACTCTCAGAAGCAAAGTCCACAGTTTATACTTATATCAGCATTTATCTTTTGATTTACAATGTTTTGGGTTGATAATAGTCACATTGTATTGTGTATGCAAATGAACAGGTTGTTCTCTAGGACAAATGATAGCTATAAATCCGCTGAATAACTATAACATCCAAAAATTATAGTAATATCTATTACATGGTGTCAAATAATTATAATTGCAATAAATTACTGTATTAACGGAGAGGGGACGTTGGAGGGGGAACATATAATAATCTAGGAAATCACTTTGATTTTGTTTTGTAATACAATCAAACACTGATACATGTGGGATTAAACATTTTCACAGATTGTCTCTCTTTACCCCAGCCCCAAAAACACATGATAGATGTGAGATGATTTGAGGACTTAGATGAGTTAGTTTTTTGAGCTATTTCCACTTCTTTTTCAACAATAGCCTTCCTCCTTTGATTTCCTCCCTGCCACCCCAACCTCAGGCTTTCAAGGCCCTCATGCAGCATCAAGACTGCATTGCAGTGCCCCTTTCTTTCAAGACCTCTAACTCTACTGCAGACCTTATAATTCTGTCTGCCTCCTGGCTAGCATCTGTATATCCTATAGACACCCAAACATAACTTAATTCTTCATCAGACTCTTTCGGTCCCCATGACCCAGGTTTGGTTGGCGAAAGCAGCCAAGTTAAACCAAACATAATTCTGTAAGGTTGGAAATCTTCTCCCTCATATCTCATATGAATTATAAATCTTAATGATGCTAATGTGTCACACATTTTTGCTTACTTTTCTATTTATGCCACCACTACCAGTTCAGGCTCATGTCACCTTACAATGGATAAGTTTTTTTTTTTCTCCCATCTTTATCAGGTAAAACTCTTCTTGTATTTCAAGGCTCACTTCAAATTCTTAATTTTCTAAGCATGTTACTCTATTTCTATTTTTTAATAGTCATTTGTTTGTAAAACTTTAGAAATCACACATATCACGTTTTGTCTTATATTCTACTTGGACTACATCTCTATATTTAACTTACACTAGATTATAGGATCCTCAAAAGAGACTAGGTCCAGATGCTAAGTATACTTTTAGTGAAATACATTAAATTTTACTTGTGTCATATGTATAATTTTATAATCTCGTACCTTAGTAATTTGTATATGTGATCTCTCCACGATCATTTTTTAAAAGAACAATTTTGCTAAAATGAAGTTGAAAAGAGATAATAAATCTCATGCTAAGAAATAGAGATTGTATGACAAAAGCAATAGAAAATCATGCCAGATTTTGAAGAAAGACAGACAGTGGCATGATTTATATATGTTTTAGAAAGATAGATCTGGTGGCAGGATGAAAGATGCAATAAAGTAGCAAACTTTACAAAGCAGAGATTAGTTGGGAGGCTCATATAGTAGTCTAGTCTGGGGATTCAGAATAAATAGAGAAAAGAGAATAGGAAGCTGTAGTTTTTCTAACTTTGAGAGGAACACCATGCTAATGAAAATAGAGTTATTTAACTTAGATTAAATTTGTTTACCTGTGTTTGTGCTATGAAAACATACATTTAATTTAGATTAGTTGATCATTAGTGATATTTAGTAAGGATCATCAAGTATACGAAGGGTACATTCATGCCAAATTTCCACTGGGCTATAAAAACAAATAAAGCCAAACTCTAACATGAGGACTTAAGATAATTTATTGCCTATTATTATTATTGAATTCTAGATTAATTTTGTCAGCCTGTAAGTTCTTTAAAGAATTCTGGTGCATTATTTAAAAATTGGATTCAAGCACAATATTCCCTGTTAAAATATATCTATCTGTTTGTAAATTTTAGTAACTTGGAAGGCTGTCTGCATGAGCGTATGCTCTCTCTCTCTCTCTCTCTCTCTCTCTCTCACACACACACACACACACACACACACACACCCTCTCAAATATCTGTTACTTATGGCTTTCATTCTATCATTATTTTTCTCTCAATATTCATCCTCTGTCCAGATGCAAATGCCATTGAGAGTAATACAGGGAGCTGACAAGTTACTAAAGAAAGCAGTGACGGAAACATAGAGTCTGAGTACAGTGTATAGGAAGAGTCAGAAGACTTAATTTAAGAGTATATGGGTAACATAGAACAGCATGAGAGGAAGGGATCCCATATGAATCGAACTTCAAAAGGCAAAGTTAGAGAATGCATCAAAAATCAGAATTACCTATGTCAAAAATCTCACTGAAACTGAATTTGGTTAAAACTTCATCTACCTGAAAAGACTGTAATGACCACAGATCATATCCACATTTGCTTCTAACAGAAAAAAAAAAAAATCAGAACTTTCTCCCTCCCTTCTCTGGGGGCTCACACAAATATTCTGCCACCAAATAGGAAAGAATGACTCACATATCAGGAGCATAAACAAGATTTACCATTATTCATGATATAATTTATATTTATTAGTTGTCAGTTAAGACCTTATAAATTCTGTAATGAGGAAATGAGACTTTGGCTACTTACTAGCAGTGAATTTCATACGCAAGCTTTTCAGGCTGACATGTACAACTAGAATTATGGTAGGGAATTCTTTTAGTTAAGGCCCTGGTGATTCTGGAACTAATTTCCACTGAGAAAATGAACATCACTTTATAGTCAACAATTGAGCTCTACTTAGTGCTACAAAATAATTTATTTAAAAAACTGTTTGCAAACTATATTTGAGAAATTATTTACTTTCTGAAGGTGAATTAAAACTTGTAGTAATGGTAGAAGTAAAAGGAGGAAATTTCAATGGTGCCAATACTGTTGGCATATAGGAAAAAATAAATTTAAAAATGTTTACTATCGTATCAAACTATTGCATAGAATTCATTTGTAATGTACTCAGACTATACTAGCAGAAATGTGGATCCTGTATATTAGGATCTATGTGATCAAAGAATAGTTTTGAACTATTTTAAATCAACTCCAATCAGTAAAATATTTTAAGCATGCAACCAGAACACATGTATACCTGTTTTTTAATACAACTGTAAAAAACCCTATTTAAACATTTAAGAAGAATTACATAAAATTAGATAATTCTTTTGAACGTCTTGATAATTTTGATGATTCCATACATTTATTAGTAAATATGTCAAGGCGTAATATGCACTTAAGGTAAAGTGTATTGTTACTGATCACTGATACAAATTCATGCTTCAAATTATCTTTATAATTTAGAATTTTTTACTGAATTCCTGTTATATCTGATTGGATAACCATTTTTTTCCTTAACTGTCTAATGTGAATAAGCAAGAGCATTTTCAGCTCTATTTTTCTATTATTTGTTTGCCTTTGCATTACTAATATCATTTTCAATCTGCTGTTTTTTGCATAATACACATGCACACAAGTACAGTCGATTTTTATTATTCGCAGTAGTTATGGTCTAAAAGACACGATGAGCCCTGAATTTGCAAATGCTGAAGCATAGTTCCAAGGGGAACCTCCTAGGGATAGGTTTCAGCAAGCCTCTGGTCATAATATTTTCAGCAAATATTTCATACATAATCCTTATATGGGTATGTTTCCTTTTAAATATACCTTATTTAATATCTATTGTCAATTTATTGACATTAAATCCATGGCCAACTGCACAATAACTCATGCCTGAAGTAAGCTTAACTAACACACACACACATTTTTCTGTAAGGCACATCACAATCTTCCGCTTAGCAAAACTAGACGGGACTTCTGCACTATGTTTGGTGGCTATTTTAAATAGCAAAATACCAATAAAAAGCAAAAAGTGCAATAAATTTGACCATAAACAGATGGCAAAGAAGCACTCAATTGCAGTATAAAACCCAAAACAACAGGGCAGATCAGATCATAGCCTGTTTGCCCTCAGCTGAAGATAGCAGCCTATACATAAGGAGACTCAATTTTTTCCCTGTTCTGTGTATGTTTGCAAATGACCATAAAAGCACTGTGAATACTGGTTTTGGTGTCACAAATACATTAGGGCCAGTAGGTAAATATGAAAGTCCCTAATGATGGGTATCAAGTGTGTATACACACATACATATATAAACACACATATATATGTACACATATATAATATACGTGTATATGCCACACGAACACTAAAGATACAACGATGTAAATACTGCATTTTATATTTTACACGTTGCTGAACAGGTTTTCACCACAAAGTAATTGGGATGCTGTAATATTGTTACACAGATACCAGAAGTTAAAGTGCCTATCTGTTAATTTATCTGACCTTACTTGTATGAAAAGCAGAAAGTTAAAATAACATTTTCTGGGATGAAACAAATGTGTTTTGTCATAACAAAAGTAAATCTGTTTATTGAATGTTTAGTTTCATTTTATTTGCATGTTTACCTTTTCTATTAATTTAATGAAATTATCTTTTGTAATATAAAATATTGATTGATTTAGCAAATCAGCATGTTTGGAAAGGTCACTGGAGTTCAAGAATCTTGCTGTAAATAAATGAACTTTATTGTCTTACACATCCAAGCATCGCGTCTTTACATAGTCTTTATGCCACTCAAAATCAATTTTCATTTGCAGTGTTAAATGTAGAGGTGAAAATTGTATGTTACTACCGTCTCTGGGAGGAAGAAGGCAAGACATGCTGGATGAGAAGATGGAAACATGCAGTTTTTCTTAACTTATAATGACCTTGGAAAAAGCAGCCTGTTAAGGGAGGACAGACAATAATAATTGTGAAGATAAGTTGACTCAAGCTTGAGAGACTGTAGTTGAAATTCATTAAGATAGGAGAGAATAGCTCAAAGTGCTGATGTGGAAAGCAAATAGGTTGACTCGTGGTGAAAGCAGATGCAACTGAGAACCCAGTTTAGATCATAATTCTTAGATGACAATTTCTCAAGTAGTAAAAGAGCCCACAAAGACTGGAAGTGTTTTGATATTTAGGTC
This sequence comes from Callithrix jacchus, assembly GCF_049354715.1. Taxonomy (NCBI): domain Eukaryota; kingdom Metazoa; phylum Chordata; class Mammalia; order Primates; family Cebidae; genus Callithrix; species Callithrix jacchus. Next base: position 84,783,107 of record NC_133524.1, read on the forward strand.
ATTCCCATGGCTGAATTCTGATTTCACCTACAAATTGCCTTGGCTTTGTTATAATTTTGTGACAGTTTTGAAAAAGCATTTGTATATTCTCCTTATGAAAACATTTGTTTTGAGGGGGAAAAAAAGGCTTTTTGAAATCTTTTAGGTTTATCAAACTTACTCCCATGAACTGCAAGTGAATTGTACCATAATTAAATTAATATTAATCAAATTTAATGGAAAGTAGGCTTTCTAGTTAATGTTTGAAAATAAAAATAGATATACAAAGATTACTAATTAATTAGATTATCTAGAGGTATAAAATTTGGTTTCTGGTAACCAGAAGGTAATGTATATGTTTGTGTGTGTGTGTGTGTGTGTGTGTGTGTGTCCACCATTTAAATATGTAAGCTCTATGTAATTTAATTAAGTATTGAAAATTGGGTTTCTCAACTATGAGAGTGAAGGTAACAATACCTAATTTGAAAGATTATGCCAAATATTAAATAATACATGTAAATTACCTGGTATATGTAATGCAATGAGAAAGATTCTGTTCTCCTTTCTTTCTTTTGGCATTTAATAAGACATATTTATTTCTTGTTAACACATCTGTGGGGTCAACTGGAGTGTCTGCCGCATGTGTAACATCCAGGAACACATGATGTCACTCAAGCCACTCCAGGAGTGGTGGCTATCCAGGATATGCTCTTTTCTTTTTTTTAATTTAATTTAATTTTACTTTAAGATCTGGGGTACATGTGCAGATCTTGCAGGATTGTTACAGAGGTATATACATGCCATGGTGGTTTGCTCCATCCCGCCACTACCTGCATTAAGTATTTTTTCTAATGTTGTCCCTCCCCAATCTCCTCACCCCCTGCTATCCCTCCCCTAGCCCCACGCCCCCCAACACATGTACATCCCCTCACTGTGTCCATGTGTTCGCATTGTTCAACATCCATTTGTGAGTGAGAACATGTGGTGTTTGGTTTTCTGTTCTTGTGTCAGTTTGCTGAGAATAATGGTTTCCAGTTTCATCCATGTCCATGCAAAGGAAATGAACTCACCCTTTTTTATGGCTACATAGTATTCCATGGTGTATATGTGCCACATTTTCTTTATCTAGTCTATCTTTGATGGGCATTTGGGTTGGTTCCAAGTCTTTGCTATTGTAAACAGGGCCGCAATAAACATATGGGTGCATGTCTTTATAATAGAACAATTGATGATCCTTTGGGTATATATCCAGTAATGGGATTGCTGGGTAAAATGGAATTTCTATTTCTAGATCCTTGAGGAAACACCATACTGTCTTCCACAATGGTTGAGCTAATTTACATTCCCATCAACACTGTAAAAGTGTTCCTATTTCTCCACATCCTCTCCAACATCTGTTGTCTCCCGATTTTTTAATGATTTCCATTCTAACTGGCGTGAGATGGTGTCGCAATGTGGTTTTCATTTGCATTTCTCTAATGACCAGTGATAACAATAAGCACTTTTTCATGTTTGTTGGCCACATAAATGTCTTCTTTTGAAAAGTGTCTATTCATATCTTTTGTCCACTTTTTGATGGGTTTGTTTTTTTCTTGTATATTTGCTTAAATTCTTTATAGATTCTGGATATTTGCCCTTTGTCAGATGGGTAGCTTGTGAAAATTTTTTCCCACTCTGTTGGTTCCTGGTTCACTCTAATGATAGTTTCTTTCACTGTGCAGAAGCTCTTAAGTTTAATTAGATCCCATTTGTCTGTCTTGGCTTTTGTTGCCATTGCTTTTGGTGTTTTAGTCATGAAGTCCTTGCCTATGCCTATGTCCTGAATGGTATTGCCTAGGTTTTCTTCTAGGGTTTTTATGGTGTTAGGTCTTGTGCTTAAATCTTTAATCCATCTGGAGTTAATTTTGTATCAGGTGTCAGGAATGGATCCAGTTTCAGCTTTCTGCAAATGGCTAGCCCATTTCCTCAGCACCATTTATTAAACAGGGAATCCTAAAGAACAAAAAATTGCTTGTTTTTGTCCAGTTAGTTAAAGACCAGATGGTTGTAGATGTGTGGCATTACTTCCAAGGCCTTTGTTATGTTCCATTCGTCTATATCTCTGTTTTACTACCAGTACCATGTTGTTTTGATTACTGTAGCCTTAATGGTACAGTTTGAAGTCAGGTAGTGTGATGCCTCCAGCTTTGTTCTTTTTGCTTAGGATTGTCTTGGCTTTGGGGCTCCTTTTTGGTTCCATATGAAGTTGAAGGTGATTTTTCCACTTCTGTGAAGAAAGTCAATGGTAGATTGATGGGGATAGCATTGAATCTATAAATTACTTTGGGCAGTATGGCCATTTTCACTATATTGATTCTTCCTATTCATGAACATGGAATGTTTTTCCATCTGTTTATGTCCTCTCTTATTTCCTTGATCAGTGGTTAGTAGTTCTTGAAGAGGTCCTTCATGTCCTTTGTTAGCTGTATTCTTAAGTATTTTATTCTCTTTGTAGCAATTGTGAATGGGAGTTCACTCATGATTTGGCTCTCTGTTAGTCTGTTATAGACTCTATATGTTTGGCTCTCTGTATAGGAATGCTAGTGATATTTTCACATTGATTTTTTATCCTGAGACTGCTGAAGTTGTTTATCAGTTTAAGGAGATTTTGGGGTGAGATGATGGGGACTTCTAAATATACAAGCATGTTGTTCTGAAAATAGACACAGTTTGACTTCCTCTTTTTCTAATTGAATAATGTTTATTTCTTTTTATTGCCTGATTGTGCTAGCTAGAACTTCCAATACTATGTTGAGTAGGAGTAGTGAGAGAGGGCACCCTTGTGTAGTGCCAGTTTTCAAAGGGAATGCTTCCAGTTTTTGCTCATTCAGTATGATATTGGCTGTGGGTTTGTCATAAATATATTGTATTATTTTGAGATATGTTCCATTGATACCTAGTTTATTAAGAGCTTTTAGCATAAAGGGATGTTGAATTTTATGGAAAGTCTTCTCTTTATCTATTGAGATAATCACGTGGTTTTTGCCTTTGCTTCTGTCTATGTGATGAATTATGTTTATACATTTGCATATGTTGAACCAGCCTTGCATCCCCAGGATGAAGCCAACTTGATCGTGATGGATAAGTGTTTTGATGTGCAGTTGCATTCGGTTTCCCAGTTTTTATTGAAAATTTTTGCATCAATATTCATCACGTATATTGGCCTGAAATTTTCTTTTTAAGTTGTATCTCTGCCAGGTTTTGGTATCAGGACGATGTTGGTTTCATAAAATGAGGTAGAGAGGATTCCCTCTTTTTGTATTGTTTGGAATAATTTTAGAAGGAATGGTATCAGTTACTCTTTGTATATCTGGTAGAATTTGGCTGCGAACCAGTCTGGACCTGGACTTTTTTTGGTTGGTAGGCTATTCATTGCTGCCTCTACTTCAGACTTTGTTAATTGGTCCAGTCAGGAATTCAACTTCTTCTTGGTTTAGTCTTGGGAGGGTGTAAGTGTCCAGGAATATATCAATTTCTTCTAGATTTACCGGTTTATGTGCAAAGAATTGTTTGTAGTAATCTCTGATGGTAGTTTGTATTTCTGTGGAATCAATGATGATATCCCCTTTATCATTTTTGATTGCATCTATTTGATTCTTCTGCCTTTTCTTTTTTATTAGTCTGGCTAGTGGTCTATCTATTTTGCTGATCTTCTCAAAGAAATAGCCCCTGGATTCACTGATTTTTCTGAAGGTTTTTTTGTGTCTCTATCTCCTTCAGTTCTCCTTTGATCTTAGTTATTTCTTGTCTTCTGCTAGCTTTTGAATTTGTTTGATCTTGCTCCTCTAGCTCTTTAAATTTTGACAATAGGGTTTGGATTTTAGATCTTTCTTCACTTTTCATATGGGCATTTAGCACTATAAATTTCCCTCTAGATACTCCTTTAAATGTGTTCCAGAGATTCTCGTACATTGTGTCTTTGTTCTCATTGGTTTCGAAGAGCATATTTATTTCTGCCTTCATTTCATTGTTTATCCAGTAGTCATTCAGGAGCAGATTGTTCAGTTTCCATGTAGTTGTGTGGTTTTGAGTGAGTTTCTTAATCCTGAGTTCTAATTTGATTGCACTGTCGTCTGAGAGACTGTTTATTATGATTTCTGTTCTTTTGCATTTGCTGAGGAGTGATTTACTTCCAATTATGTGGTCAGTTTTAGAGTAAGTGCAATGTGGTGTTGAGAAGAATGTATAGTCTGTTGATTTGGGGTGTAGAGTTCTGTAGATGTCTATTATATATACTTGGTATGGATCTGAGTTCAAGTCCTGGATATCCTTGTTAATTTTCTGTCTCATTGATCTGTCTAATATTGACAGTGCAGTGTTAAAGTCTCCCACTACTATTGTGTGGGAGTCTAAGTCTCTTTGTAGGTTAAGGGCTTGCTTTATGTATCTGGGTGCTCCCGTATTGGGTGCATATATATTTAGGATAGTTAGCTCTTCTTGTTGCATTGATCCCTTTACCATTATGTAATGCCCTTCTTTGTCTCTTTTAATCTGCCTTGATTTAAAGTCCATTTTATCAGAGACTAGGATTGCAACCACTGCTTTTTTTTGCTCTCTATTTGTTTGGTAAATCTTCCTACATCCCTTTATTTTGAGTCTATGTGCATGTTTGTATGTGAGATGGGTCTACTGAATAACACGCATCAATGGGCCTTGACTTTTTATCCAGTTTGCCAGTCTGTGTCTTTTGATTGGGGTATCTAGCCTATTTACATTTAAGGTTAATATTATCTGTGAATTTATTCCTGCAATTTTGATACTAGCTGGTTGTTTTGCCCATTAGTTGACACAGTTTCTTCATTGTGTCAATGGTCCTTACGTTTTTGCATTGGCTGATGCTGGTTGTTCCTTTCCACGTTTAGTGCTTCCTCCAGGAGCTCTTGCAAGGCAGGTCTGGTGGTGACAAAATATCTCAGTAATTGCTTGTCCATAAATGATTTTATTTCTCCTTTGCTTATGAAACTTAGTTTGACTGGATATGAAATTCTAGGTTGAAAGTTCTCTTCTTTAATGATGTTGAATATTGGCCCCCACTCTCTTCTGGCTTGTAGGGTTTCTGCCAAGAGATCCGCTGTGAGTCTAATGGTAACCAGACCTCTCTCTCTGGCTGCCCTTAGCATTTTTTCCTTCATTTTAACCCTGATGAATCTGACGATTATGTGCCTTGGGGTTCCTTTTCTTGAGGAATATCTTTGTCATGTTCTCTGCATTTCCTGGATTTAAATGTTGGCCTGTCTTGCTAGGTTGGGAACATTCTCCTGGATAATATCCTGAAGAGTGTTTTCCAGCTTGGATTTATTCTCTCTGTCATATTCAGGTACACCAATCAAATGTACATTAGGTCTTTTCACATAATCCAATATTTCATGGAGGCTTTGTTCATTTCTTTTCACTTTTTTTCCTCTAATCTTGCCTTCTCATTTTATTTCATTGAGTTGGTCTTCAATCTCTGATATCCTTTCTTCTGCCTGATGAATTGGCCTATTGAAACTTGCGTATGCTTCTTGACATTCTCGTGCTGTGATTTTCAGCTCCATCAAGTCATTTATGTTCTTCTCTAAGCAGGTTATTCTAGTTAGCAATTCGTCTAACCTTTTCCAACATTCTTAGTTTATTTGCATTGAGTTAGAACATGTTACTTTAGCTCAAAGACCTTTGTTATTATCCACCTTCTGAAGCCTGCTTCTGTCGATTTGTCAAAGTCATTCTCCATCAAGTTTTGTTCCCTTGATGGTGAGGAGTTGTGATCCCTTGGAGGAGGAGAGGTGTTCATGCTTTCATCCTTTTTTTGCTAGTTTCTTCCCATCTTTGTGGATTTATCTACCTTTGGTCTTTGTAGTTGGTGACTTTCGGATGGGGTCTCTGAGTGGATGTCCTTTTTGTTAATGTTGAAGCTACTTCTTTCCATTTTTAGTTTTCCTTATAACATTCAGGCCTCTTTGCTGCAGGACTGCTGAAGGTCCACTCCAGACCCTGCTTGCCCGGGAATCACCCACAGGGGCTGCAGAACAATAAGAGTTGCTGCCTGTTCCTTCTTCTGGTATTTTCATCCCAGAAGGGTACCCACCAGATTTCAGCCATTGCTCTCCTTTATGAGGTGCCTCTGGATATACGGAGGTCAGCGAGCCACTTGAGGAGGCAGTCTGTCCCTTATCAGAGCTCAAGTGCTGTGCTGGGAGCTCTGTTGTTCTGTCCAGATCTGCTGGGCAGGGATGTTTAAGTCTGCTTCAGTGGAACTCACAACCACCTCTTTTTCCAGGGGCGCTCTGTCTTTAACATTTTATGTTAAAGATAGGAAAGTGGAACTTTATTTATAAGTCCCAAACATGTTGCTGCCTTTTTTTTTTTTTTTTTTTAATTTTTTATTGGATTATAGGTTTTGGGGTACATGAGCAGAGCATGCAAGACAGTTGCGTAGGTACACACATGGCAGTGTGCTTTGCTTTTCTTCTCCCCTTCACCCACATTTGGCATTTCTCCCCAGGCTATCCCTCCCCACCTCCCCCTCCCACTGGCCCTCCCCTTTTCCCCCCAATAGACCCCAGTGTTTAGTACTCCCCTTTCTGTGTCCATGTGTTCTCATTTTTCATCACCCACCTATGAGTGAGAATATGCGGTGTTTCATTTTCTGTTCTTGTGTCAGTTTGCTGAGGATGATGTTTTCCAGATTCATCCATGTCCCTACAAACGACACGAACTCATCATTTCTGATTGCTGCATAATATTCCATGGTGTATATGTTGCTGCCTTTTTTAAGAGATGCCCTGCCCAGCAAGGAGAGAGTCTAGTGACAGTATGCCTGTAGAAGCATTTCTGAGCTGCCATGGGCTCTGTCCAGCTCCTGTGTAAACGTCCTAGAGGTTTTGTTTATACGGGTAAGATTAGAACTGCCTTGGTAATGGTGGACTCATTCCCCCCACAGAGCTCAACCGTCTGGAGTCAAGTTCAGATTGCTGTGCTGGCTACGAAACTCTCAAGCCAGCGCATTTCAGATTGCTGTCCTGTGTGAAGGTGGGACTCACCAAGCCAGATTACCTGGGTCCCTGCCTTCAGCCTCCTCTTTTTCAGGGGAATGTGCAGCTGTTTCACAGACATTCCAGGTGCCAGTTAAAACAGGCAGCAAGATTTGTGCAGGTTTTTGTGCTGGAAACCCGTGTGCTTGTCGGCCGGTGGGAATCTCCTGGTCTGTGGACCACAAAGACTGCTAGAGAAGTATCTGAACTGGAGTGTCAGAGTGGCTGGAAAATTCCCAAAAGGTCTCCGTTGGGCAGGAGGGGGTCCTCCTGTCTGCTACACTTCCCAGGTGAGGCAGCTCCCCACCCCATCTCCACTCACCCTCCTTGGGCTACACCCACTGTCCAACCAGTCCTATTGAGATGCACCTGGTCCGTCAGTTGGAAATACAGTGATCACCTGCCCTCTGCATTGCTCTTACTGGGAACTGTGCTCTGGAGCTTTTCCTATTTGGCCATCTTGGCCACACCTCCCAGTTCCCTTCTTAAAGACTGATCCAGGCTGGGCTCAGTGGCTCAAGCCTGTAATCCCAGCACTTTGGGAGACTGAGACAGGCAGATCACCTAAGGTCAGGAGTTCAAGACCAGCCTGACCAATATGGTGAAACTTTGTCTCTACTAAAAACACAAAAATTAGTAGGGCATGGTTTCATGCACCTGTAATCCCAGCTACTCACGAGGTTGAGGCAGGAGAATCGCTTGAACCTGGCAGGTGAAGGTTGCAGTGAGCCAAGATCCTTCCACTGCACTCCAGCCTGGGTAACACAGCAAGACTCAGTCTCAAAAAAAAAAAAAAAAGATCCTTCATCCATGGCCTCTCCTGGGGGAACTTGGAGCACATGCAGCACCATTTCTGTAAAAGTAACATTGTATACACATCCACCAGCCTAAAATATTTCAATCAAAGATTTAAATAACAATTTTTGAAAACCTCATGCAACTTTCTCAGTAGCATTTCATTTTTACTCTCTATCAATACACTATGCTCTCAAGAGCTTCCTAACTCCAGATAAAAGATATTGTTCATTACCTTTCCGCTAACATTAGTTAACAGATATTTGCAGAAAGAGAAATGTTTCAAATTTGGAATGAAAGAGTAACCTTGGGCATAAATCTTTTGGTTTTTCTGGGATTCTCTGTCATACTCTTCATTTAAGATGTCTATGACTGAAATAACTTTCAAATTGTTTATGATTACATTTCTTTTGTTCTCTGAAGCTTACAAACTGATACTATGCATTTAGTCAAATGATCCATTTCCTGATGCAATTTTTCAGAATATTGGAGACTACGTTGCAAACAGGTGCCAAATTTTCATGGGATTTGCCTTATTTGAAATAATTCCTATCATTTTTGTTGTTTTTGTATCATTTGTGTTTCTTTCATTTTCTTTTTTTGTTTGTTTGTTTTTGTTGCTATTGTTGTTGTTGTTTCCTGAGTTAGAGTCTCACCGTTACCTAGGCTGGAGTGCATTGGCGTGATCTTGGCTCACTGCAAACTCCACCTCCTGGGTTCAAGCAATTATCCTGCGTCAGATAATTTCAGCTTCCAGAGTAGCTGGAATTACAGGTGCCTGCCACCATGCCTGGCTAATATTTGTATTTTTAGTGGAGACAGGGATTTACAATGTTGGTCAGGCTGGTCTTGAACTCCTGACCTTAGGTGATCCTCCCACCTTGGCCTCCCAGAGTGCAGGAATTACAGGTGTGAGCCACCACACCCAGCCTGTGTTTCTTTCTAAAAGATCATGTACTGTAAAATTCACCTATTTAATGTGTATGATTTAAAGATTTTTAGGATATTCAGAGATATATAGAATCATCTCTGGAAACAGTAAATATATGCGGACCTCACTCTGCATACTCTTAGTAGACAGCATAAAATGTTAAAGACACAACAGTGTTGCTTTACAATTCTAGCACATATAAAAAGTCTCTTTTTGCTAACTCTCTCCTATTTTCTTTATTTTTTCTGTTTTCATGATATAGAAAGATGTTTCTTCCTACCATAGCCAATTTTTCCAGGCATCGAATTCTATTCTCTGCATTTCTTATCATCTTAATTCTGTATGCTTTTCTAACACCTTACTTTTACTCCATCTGTAGCATCTACCAGATTGCTGGATTGTCAGATTGAACTTTAAGATCTTTGGACTTCTTGGTTTCCTTTATACATATTGCCAAATAACACTTTCCATTATGCTTTCTTTTATTTCACATGTTAGTGACTCATATAGCAGAGTAAAATTACCAGCTCAATTTAGGTTGGGAAATTAAGAGCTGTCTGATCATAGAAATTGACATCATAGTTAACTTGAATATGATTTGTGTCAATGACCTACAGAAGCAACAGATTCAGGAAACCACCACCTAGTCTCTGAGCTATGTATTTACCTATTTTTTTATATGAAATGCTTTATTTAAAAAACTTCACAATTTCTTTTTTTTAATTTTTAATTTTTTATTGCGTTTTAGGTTTTGGGGTACATGTGCAGAACATGTAAGATAGTTGCATAGGTACACACATGGCAGTGTGTTTTGCTGCCTTCCGCCCCTTCACCCACATTTGGCATTTCTCCCCATGCTATCCCTGTATTTACCTATTTACTAGCAATGGTTGCAGAAATATTTCAGGTAATTCTATACTTATTTCTGAGCAACCTATAATTTACTTTTAAGTCAGTGATTCTAACATTTTGGGGGTTATCGTATCTTTCATTCCCCAATGTGTTCTGTCTCCTCCTCAGACTTGCTATACAATATATGTGCTATTTTTAGGTGAAAGGAAATGTAAATTTGCTTTATTTTGAGAATTTCAATATATTCCTTGAGAAAAATCAGAAGAACTCTAGGATTGTTTCCAGTCAAAAGTTGTGTGTGTCTGGGGGGAGTTGGGGAGAGGAAATATAGTTTGAAATAGTTTTTGCAATGGAAAGTAATGGCGAAAACTGCAATTAGTTTTGTACCAACCTAATACTTTTGCAAATGATAGGTACTGAATAGTACTTTGGAAATATATAATATTGATTTTAATTTTTTTGCCTTTCTATAAAAAGTGCAAATTGGGTTATGTTATCATTTTCTAGACAAAATGAAAGGGTTTTTTTTCTTTCTTTCATAAAACAGTTTCTCTTTGAACTACACATCATTATACTTGAATGGTGTTTGTTCAGGGTTTGGTGATGTCTCAAAAATAAGTATACACACACACACAATATAAGTACATCTTATTTTTATAATAACAGAAGGAAATTTTAAACTAAATATTGCTCTATTATAGGAAAATTGATTCAAACTTTGTGATGAGAAATAAAATGCAACTAAGGAAAAAAGCATGATATAATGAAAACAATGATGAGAATACTATCTCACTTTCACATGGCACACACCCTATTATAAGATAGGAAGCAAAATATGTTCCAACTTACGACTATTTCTAGGCCAAATAAAAAACATAAATAAATAGGGAATGATCTGTACAGAACCCTAAATATAGTATAACTTCTGGGCAGTTATTGCAAAATAACTAAAACAAAATAGTTATTTTATATGCAGTCATCCAAAAAGAACTGTTATGTTTGTCAATATCTATATTTACTGTTTCCTTTGTCTTCATGCAAATGTTAGTTTTGCTTTCGTTTTCACAACAATATATATTGTTATAATATAATAACTTTTTAAAAACAGCTCCAGGTCTTAAATATTTAATGATTTGATACTGACTTTTTAGAGCCATTAAAAAAAAATGTCAATAATGAAGACATTTCAGATAATCAAGAGCACTTCCCAGAAGCAATTTTTTGAAAACACTGAAAGGATATAGCTCCAGATAAGTTGGAGTACAGATAATCATGGAAGATACTTTCTAGAAAATATGGTGATGATGATGGGGGCAGCTTCATTGAAGCAAAAATTTTTCAAAAGCCTTATCCATTGAAGGTAGTTTTTTTAAAAATTGTGACTTTGTTGCCTTGAATAATGCCAACAAAACTCAATCGTATGTAGTGATATTTCTTTATGTAAATGATCCTTCATATTTTTCCTTACAGTATGACTGATACCTTTCTATCACATGATTTTTTTTCAAGACTTAAGGTGCTGCTTTGTTTGTAACGTATGAGTCTGGCTTACAAATTTTACAGTATATTTCATGATTGGTATTTATGAAATAAAACATGTATACAGTGTTTGTTGTATTTATTTCAAAACCAATTGGTAAAATATATTTATATATCACCTTATATAGAAATAAAATATTTTTCAAGAAACAAGTGAGTTTAATAATTTTCAGTTATACTTATTATATATTTATATTTTTTACTTGAACCTAAATTTAATTAAAATAAATAGTAAGAAAAGCTCCTTATATGATCCAGGAATTCTCAAGCTCAGTATTATTGATATTTGGTCCTAGGGTTGTTGAAGGGGCAGCCTTGTGCATTGTAGGGTACTTAGAAGCATACATGGCCTCAAGCTGGTATTACCTTTAAGAATTGAGAGACTAGGTCAATATGGCTGATGGCAGTGTATTAGAGCTAGTGTAAGCATCCCAAATTACACATTCAGCAAATAATTATGGGTTGTTTACTAACCATTTGACATTTTGAAAAATTTTAGTGGTACAATGATGAACAAATAAACAAGGTCCTTGTTTGAAGAGAGTGGAGGATAACAGATAATTATAGCATTACATGATAATAGTTCCTGCAGGCCGGGTGTGGTGGCTCACACCTGTAATCCCAGCACTCCAGGAGGCCGAGGTGGGCAAATCACCTGAGGTCAGGAGTTTGAGACCAGCCTTACCAACATGGAGAAACCCCATCTCTACTAACAATACAAAAATTAGTCTGGTGTGGTGGCGCATGCCTGTAATCACAGCTATTCCGGTGGCTGAGGCAGGAGAATCGCCTGAACCTGGGAGGCAGAGGTTGTGGTGAGTTAAGATCGTGCATTGCACTCCAGCCTGGGCAACAAAAGCGAAACTCCATCTCAAAATAATAATAATAATAGTTCCTGCTGAGTGTTATGAAGAAAAATTACTGTGTGTAAAAAGAGTGTGATACTTTGCCCCCTCTGGTGTATGGTGCTATGAATAGTGTCCCTAAAGAAGTGACATTGAGGTAGAGAACTGAAAAATTGGTGAGCATTAGACTGCAGATTGATAGAACTTATTTTTGCCTTTAAAGAATGTATTCATTAAGCAAACAGGGACTTTGGGGTTGTTTCTAGGATCATAACTTCTCTAATGTTCATTCAGCAATCAAGTTTAAGAATGTATTTTTAAAAAATAGAGATGAGTTTTTGCCATGTTGGTCAGGCTGGTCTTCAACTCCCAGCCTCAAGAAATCCACACTACTAGGCCTCCAGAAGTGCTGGGATTACAGGAATGAGCCACTGCATCCAGCCAAGAATGTATTTTTTATTTCTTGGCCACATACTTGGTCAATAAAAAAATAGAAATTTGATGAAATCTATGTAACCATTTTGGATATGGCCACATTCCTTTAGAAATGGCACTTTTAATGAATTTATATTGTCTAATTTCTTCACTGTTATTGGCAATTAAATATGGTTTTACCACAGTAGTACAATAAGTGTTGGCAAATATGCTGTTACAGCTATGATACTTGTGCTCACTCAGCATTCATTATTAATCTGTTATTATCATTTCAACACCATTCCCACTTAGAAAACACTAAGTATTTTACTAGATAAATGGCCACAGATCAAAACTATTGACTAGTCTACATATGTCATGACATATATAATATTTTTATTATTAAAGTTATACATGCACATTTCAAAATTTCAATCATTGTAAAAGGGCATAAAGTCATAAGTAAAAGTCCTCTTCCACTTACATGCAGAACTATATTATTTTATGGGCACATCTAAATTGATTGTGCTTCACTTCATTGTGCTTTATAGGTAGTGCTTTTTTTTTTTTTTTTTTTTTTTACAAATAGAAGGTTTGTAGCAACCCTGCATCAAGCAAATACATCAGCACCATCTTTCCAACAGCGTCTTCTCATTTCATGTCTCTAGCTCACGTTTTGATAATTTTCACAATATTTCAAATTTTTCATTATTATTTTATCTGTTGTGATCTGTAATCAGTGATCTTTGATGTTACTGTTGTAATTGTTTGTGGGCAGCACAACCTCACCTATGTAAGATGGACAAGTTAATGAATAAATGTGTTGGGTCTTCTGACTATTCCACTGAACAGACATTTCACTGTCATTTCCTTTCTCTATTCCCTGAGATGTAATAAGATTGAAATTGGGAACATTAAGAAACCTACAGTGGCCTCTTAAGTATTCAAGTTAAGGGAAGAGTCACACATCTCTCACTTTAAATCAGAAGCTAGAAGTAATTAACTTAGAAAGAGGGAATGCCAAAACCAAGCTATGAGGCCAAAAAAATATGAAAAAATGCTCATCATCACTGGTCATTAGAGAAATGCAAATCAAAACCACACTGAGATATCATCTCACACCAGTTAGAATGGCGATCATTAAAAAGTTTGGAGACAGATGCTGGAGAGGATGTGGAGAAATAGGAACACTCTTACACTGTTGGTGGGAGTGTAAATTAGTTAAACCGTTGTGGAAGACAGTGTGGCAATTTCTCAAGGAGCTAGAAATAGAAATTCCATTTGACCCAGCAATCCCATTGCAGCCATAAAAAACAATGAGTTGTTGTCCTTTGTAGGGATTTGGATGAATCTAGAAACCATCATTCTCCGCAAACTGACACAAGAACAGAATGTCATACACTGTATGTTCTCACTCATAGGTGGGTGTTGAACAACGAGAATATGTGGACTCAGGGAGCGGAGCATCACATACTGGGGGCAGTTGGTAGGGGGTAGGGGAGAAACAGCTGAGGGTGGGGAGGGATAACATGGGGAGAAATGCCAGATATAGTATGCACCTAACGTAAGATAATAAGATAAATAAATAAGAATTATGTTAAAAAGAAAAAGATAGGCTAAAAGCTAGGCCCATTGTGCCAAATAGCCAAAATGTGAATGCAAACAAAAAGTTCTTAAACAAAATTTAAAGTGCTACTCCAAAGAACACATGAATGATAATGAAGTGAAACAGGCTTTTTGTTGATCTGGAGATGGTTTTACTGATCTGGATGGAAATTCAAACCAGCCACAAGATTGTCTAAGTCACAGCATAATCCAGAGCAAGGTTCTAATTCTCTTTAATTCTGTGAAGTCTGGGAGAAGTTAAAAAGGTGCAGAAGATAAGTTTGAAGCTAGCAGAGTTTGGTGAATAAGGTTTAAGAAAGTAAGTTGTCTGCACAGCATAAAAGTGCAAGATGAAACAACATGCCTTGATGTAGAAACTGCAGCAAGTTATCCAGAAAATCTACTTAAGGTAATTGATAAAGTTGGCTACACTACACTGCTGACTTTCGATGTTGATGAAACACTCTTATTTTGGAAGAAGATGTCATGCAGGACTTTCACAGCTGGATAGAAGAAGTCAGTGCCTGGATGGAAAGCTTCAAAAGGCATACTGACTCTCTCGTTAAGAGCTAAATCATTTGGTGATTTTAAGTTGAAGCCAATGCTCATTTATGTTTCTGAAAATCTTAAGGCTCTTAAGAAATACGCTGGGCTGTGTGCGGTGGCTCACGCCTGTAATCCCAGCACTTTGGGAGGCCGAGGCGGGTGGATCATGAGGTCAAGAGATCCAGACCATCCTGTTCTACATGGTGAAACCCCGTCTCTACTAAAAATACAAAAAATTAGCTGGGCATGGTGGTGCGTGCCTGTATTCCCAGCTACTCAGGGCTCAGGCAGGAGAATTGCCTGAACCCAGGAGGCGGAGGTTGCGGTGAGCTGAGATCGCGCTATTGCACTCCAGCCTGGGTAACAAGAGCGAAACTCCGTCTTAAAAAAAAAAGAAAAGAAAGAAAGAAATACGCTAATCTATTCTACTTGTGCTCTATATGTGGAACAATGAAGTCTGAATAACAACACATCTATTATATCATGGTTTACTGAAATTTTTTAAAGCCCATTTTTGAACCCTTCTCTTAGGAAACAATATTCATTTAAAAATATTGCTGCTCATTGATAATGGACCTGGTCATGCAAGAGCTCTGATGAAAACTATAAGGAGATTGGTGTTATTTTCATGTCTGCTAACACATCCATTCTACAGCCCTTGGTTAAAGGAAGAATTTGAACTTTTGAGCCTTATTATTTGAGAAATACATTTTATAAACTTTTGTCATAGAGGTTTGTTGTACAGGCTATTTCATCACAAACCTAGTATTAAACCTAGTCCCCATTAGTTATTCAAGCATGCACATGTACACATGAACTTAAAGTTGAAAAATGCATTTTGTAAGGCTATAGCTGCCACAGATAGTGATTCCTATGATGGATCTTGGCAAAGTAAATAGAAAGGATTCACCATTCTAGATTCCATTAAGAACATTCGTGATTCATGAGAGGAGGTCAAAATATCAACATTAACATGAGTTTGGTGGAAGTTGATTTCAACCCTCAGGAATGACTTCAAGACCTCAGCGTAGAACGGCACTGCAAATGTGGCACAAATAACAAGGAAACAAGAATGAGAAGGGGAACCTGAAAATGTGACTGACTTGCTGCAATCTCATGATAAAATTGAACGTATAAGGAGTTGCTTCTTAGTGATGAGCATATAATTTGGTTTTTTTGTGATGGAATCTATAGCTGGTAAGATGCTGTGAACGTTGTCGAAATGACAACAAAGCATTTAGAATATCACATAAACTTAGTTGATGAGACAGCAACAGGGTTTGAGAGGATTTATTCCAATTTTGAAAGAATGTCTATATGGGGGTCAAATATCATATGCTACAGATAAATCTTTCATGAAAAGAAGAGTCAATCGATGTGGCAAACTTCCTTATTGTCTTATTTTAAGAAAATTGCCACAGCCTCTCCAACCTTTAGAACCACTGCTCTGATCAATCTGCCACTATCAACATTGAGGCAAGACTCTCCTCCAGCAAAATGATTACAGTTCACTGAAGGCTTCAATAATCATCAGCATTTTTAGCAATAAAATACTTTTAGTTGAGGTGTTTACATTGTTTTAGATCTAATGCTACTGAACACTGTAGTGTACAGTTTAAACATAACTGTATAAACAAAATAGACAACAGTGTAGTTTACATATAATTTTTATATGCAATGGGAAACCAAAAACATTGTGTGGCTTGTTTTGTTGAAATATTTATTTTATTGCAGTCATAAGAACCGGAGATGTAGCATTTCTGAGGTATGCATGCACACTCATAAGTAATGAAATTTTTTTTTGTGACCAAAAGAACTACAATTACACAAATTATTAGAGGATAAATGTTCATTCTCCTCCAAAATTATGATGTTGAATCCCCAACTCCAAATGTAATAGTATTATGAAGTGGGTTTTCTGTGTGGTTATTAGATGAAGTCATGAGGATAGAGCCCATAATATGTAATTAGTGTCCTTGTAAGGAGACGAAGAAACCAAAGCTGGCTGTCTTTCTCTCTGCTTCTGCCATGTGAAGATATAGAAAGAAGGCAGCCCTCTGCCAACCAGGAAGAAAGCTTGGCAAGACCCGGCTGTAGTGGCACCTCGATTATGGATTTCTCAAACCCCAGAACTATGAGAAATAACTGTCTGTTGTTTAATCCAGTAAGACCGTGATATTTTGTTAATGCAGCCTAAGGTGGCTACAGCATGAATCTTATAATTTCTAACATGTATATGAGCAATAGTGTTTTGAACAGATACAAGAATAATATTGCATTTTGTAAAGAGTAATAAAAACCACCATAATCAGCTAGTGAGTATTGCCAAAATAAATATGAATAATAAAATTTTCCCAGTATTCTTTATATACATAAATTCAGTAAAGAGTATTGGAATTATGAAAAGTTTTAAATTACTAGAAAGGGAAATAATGCTTTAGAGAGTAAAGCTTAAGGAAGAAAATACATATTCAAAGCTTTATATATCTCTATAAACCATGTGATTTTTGTATAGTCACTATCAAAGAAGAAAGCGATCTCTTTTTCTAAAAGAAGCAACCTTATTCACTACAGAAGTCTAATTTTTATAAGCTCCTTAGTGATTTTTAAAATGTGATCGTAAAAATAAGGTTCAGTATACTTCCGGTAATGTGCCACAATTTTGTTTTCACTTTCTTTTTTTCTTGTTTCTCCTCAACTTGCATATAAAACATTTTATCTGTTTACATTTTTAATCCTTATTATAAGTAATTTTTGAGTTGTAAACACAACTATATTACTTGACGTCTTTTTTTTTCAACTTTATTTTAGTTTCAGGGGATACATGTGCAGGTTTTTTACTTGGGTAAATGGCACATGACTGAGATTTGGGGTGTGAATGATTCTGTTACACAGGTAGTGAGTATAGTACCCAATAGTTTTTCAACTCTCCCTGCAAGAACTCCCTTCTCTAGTAGTTCCTAGTGTCTATTGTTCCCATCTTGATGTCCATGTTTATATCCAATATTTCACTGCAACTTATAACTGAGAATATGTGTTCATTGGTTTTCTAATCCTGCATTAATTCACTTAGGACAATCGCCTCCAGCTGCAATCTGTTGCTACCAGGGCATAATTTTGTTCCTTTTTATGGCTGTGTAGTATTCTATGATATATATACCATGACTTTATCCAGTTCACTGTTGACGGACATCCAGGCTGATTCCATGTCTTTACTCTTGCAAATAAAGCTGTGGTTAACATACAAGTGCATGTACCTTTCTGGTAGAAAAATTTCGTTTCTTTTGGATATTGAAATGGTTTGGCTCTGTGTCCCCACCGAAATTTCATGTCAAATTATAATCCGTATGTGTTGGGGCCTGGACCTAGTGAAAGGTGATTGAATCACAGGTGATTGAATTCCCTCTTGCTGTTCTCATGATAGAGTTCTCATGATATCTGGTTGTTTGAATGTGTGTACAGCTTCACCCTCACTTTCTCTCTCTCCTGCCATGTGAAGAAGTTGCTTGCTTCCCCTTCACCCTTCTTCCATGATTGTGAGTATCCTGCGGCCTCCAGATATGCTTCCTGTACAGCATGCAGAAGTGTGAGACAATTAAACCTCTTTTCTGCATAAAATACCCAGTCTCAGTTCTCTCTAGCAGTGAGAGAACAGACTAATACAGGCATATTTCCAGTAAAGAAATTGCTGGATCAAATCACAGTTCTGTTTTTAGCTTTTTAAGGAACTACCACACTGCTTTTCACAATGGTTGAATGAATTTACACTCCCACTAAAAGTGTATAAGCATTCCTTTTTCTCTGAAGAGGAAAATAAAATAAAAGACAGAATTAAAATAAAATCAGTAATAGTTAACATTAGGACTAGGTCATTAAAAAAAATCAGAGTAAGCAAAAATAAGTAACTCCTCCCAGCTTAGCCCAACTAACTGCAGCTGCAAACTTAGCTCACAGCCCACATTCCAGGCTAGTCATAAAACCTGTATTTAGAGAAAGTAGAGGCAAAGCAGACCTAGTACAACCCTTTCCCTACTTAGATAAGAGCACCAGAGCACATCTTTAGGTCTGCAGCCCACACATACTTCTGCAATTCCTGTTTTTCTGGTCTCCTACTCAACCTTTCAACCTCCTACCTCAGCTGCAAGGTTATAAAGTCAAATGACCACGAAGCCCAAGATTGTAAACCTTGATTAACTGTCTTTGTCCAAAATCTGTTTCCTGCCTTCTTTTCCTGCCTCAAATTGTACAAAAGCAATACATTCTTTTTGTTCATGGCTGGCGGTCATTACAGGCATGAGGCTACCATCAGCCAGAGCTCCAATAAAGACATTCTCTTGGGTCTCTTCGTCTCTCTGTTCTTGGCTCAAATTTCCACAACATCTCTGCAACCTCACCAGCATCTGTTATTTTTTGACTTTTTCATAATAGCCATTCTGACTGGTGTGAGACGTTATATCATTTTGGTTTTAATTTGCATTTCTCTAATGATTAGTAACACTGAACTTTTTTCATGTATTTGTTGGCAGTATGTATGTTTTTTGGTTTTTTTTCTTTTGAGGCAGAGTTTTGCTCTTGTTACACAGGCTGGAGTGCAATGGTGCGATCTCAGTTCACTGCAACCTCCGCCTCCTGGGTTCAAGCAATTCTCCTGCCTCAGCCTCCTGAGTAGCTGGGATCACAGGCACGCGCCACCATACCCAGCTAATTTTTTGTATTTTTAGTAGAGACAGGGTTTCACCATGTTGACCAGGATGGTCTCGATCTCTTGACCTCGTGATCCACCCGCCTCGGCCCCCCAAAATGCTGGGATTACAGGCTTGAGCCACCACGCCCGGCCGTATGTTTTCTTTTGAGAGGTGTCTGTTCAGGTTCTTCACCTATTTTTAATGAGGTTGTTTTTTTGCGTGTTGAACTGTTTAAGTTCCTTAGAGATTCTAAATATTACTAATTTGTTAGCTGCATGATATGCAAATATTTTCGCACAGTCTAGAGGTTGTCTGTTTTCTTTGCTGATAGTTTCATTTGCTGTGCAAAAGCTGTTTAGTTTAATTTGTCAATTTTTGTCTTAGTTGCAAATGCTTTTGGGGACTTAATCATAAATTATGTGCCAAAGCTGATGTCCAGAATCAAATTTCCTAGGTTTTCTTCTACAATTTTTATAGTTTTAGGTCTTACATTTAGGCTTTTAATCCATCTTAAGTTAATTTTTGTATACATTGACATTTTATTATATTTTCCCTTTTAATTGGAATACTTTTATAGGAATCAAGTTTATAAAATTTATGTTCAGAAATAGGCTAAAACTGGTTAAATGAGAAGAAGACTGAGATTAAAGAAAGTTATACTATATGCCTAAGTTTTTGTAAATGTTCACAGTGAGAATAGCTAATGAAACAAAGGTGCCACTTAAGTGAACAACACCAAAGTCTGTTTTTTTCTCTAGCTATTTTTTTGTTGTTGTTCTACTTTGGGCTCTGGTACACATGTGCACCTCCTGCATCCTGCAGGATTGTTGCATAGGTACATACATGCCATGGTGGTTTTCTGTCTCCATCCCTGTCCCTGTAGCCTACTTCTGGCATTTCTCCCAGTGTTAACCCTTCCCATCTTCCCCGAATCCCTGCTGTCCTTCCCCTCCCCTCCCCTCCACTCCCCTACCTAGTCCTGTGAGTGTTGTTCTCTTCCCTGTACCCAAGTGTTCTCATTGTTCATCACTCACCTATGAGTGAAAACATGCAATGTTTGGTTTTCTGTTCTTGTGTCCATTTGCTGAGAATGATGGTTTCTAGATTCATCCATGTCTCTACAAAGAACACAAACTCATCATTTTTTATGGCTGTGTAGTATTCCATGGTGTATATGTGCCACATTTTCTTTGTGCAATCTATCATTGATGGGTGTTTGGGTTGGTTTCAGATCTATGCTCTCATAAACAGTGACACAATGAACATACATGCGCATGTGTCTTTATGACAGAACAATTTATAATGCTTTGGGTATACACCCAGTAATAGCATTGCTGGGTCAAATAGAATTTCTATTTCTAGATCCTTGAGGAATCACCACACTGTCTTCCACAATGGTTGAACTAATTTACACACCCACCAACAGTGTAAAAGTGTTCCTTATTCTCCACATCCTCTCCAGCAACTGTTGTCTCCTGATTTTTCAATGATTGCCATTCTAACTGGCATGAGATGGTATCTCAATGTGATTTAGATTTGCATTTCTCTAATGAGCAATGATGACGAGTATTTTTCATGTTTGTTGGCTGCATATATGTCTTCTTTTGAAAAGCATCTGTTCATGTCCTCCACCCACTTTTGAATGCATTTGTTTGTTTGTTTGTTTGTTTTCTTGTAAATATGCTTTAGTTCTTTGTAGATTCTGCATATTAGGCCTTTGTCAGATGGGTAGATTGCAAAATTTTTTCCCATTCTGTTGGTTGCTGGTTCACCCTAATTATTGTTTCTTTTGCTGTGTAGAAGCTCTGGAGTTTAATTAGATCCCATTTGTCTATTTTGGCTTTTGCTGCTATTACTTTTGGTGTTTTAGTCATAAAGTCCTTGCCTGTGCCTATGTCCTGAATGGTTTTGCCTAGGTTTTCTTCTAGGGTATTTATGGTGCTAGTTCTTATGTTTAAATCTTTAATCCATCTGGAGTTAATCTGGAGTTAATTTTTGTATAAGGTGTAACGAAGGGGTCCAGTTTCAGCTTCCTACATATGGCTAGCCAGTTGTTCCAACACCACTTATTAAACAGGGAATCCTTTCTCCATTGCTTGTTTTTGTCTGGTTTGTCAAAGATCAGATGGTTGTAGATGTATCTGAGGCCCCTGTTCTGTTCCCCTGGCCTATATCTCTGTTTTGGTATCAGTACCATGCTGTTTTAATTACTGTAGCCTTGTGCTATAGTTTGAAGTCTGGTAGTGTGAAACCTTCAGCTTTGTTCTTTTTGCTTAGGATTGTCTTGGCTATGCAGGCTCTCTTTTGGTTCCAATATATACTTTAAAGTGTTTTTTTCCAGTTCTGTGAAGAGGGTCAATGGTAGCTTGATGGGGATAGCATTGAATCTATAAATTACTTTGGGCAGTATGGCCATTTTCAGAATATTGATTCTTCCTAACCATGAACATGGAATGTTTTTCCATCTGTTTGTGTCCTCTCTTATTTCCTTGATCAGTGGTTTGTAGTTCTCCTTGAAGAGATCTTTTACATTCTTTGTTAGTTGTATTCCTATGTATTTTATTCTCTTTGTAACAATTATAAATGGCAGTTTTTTTTCATGATTTGGCTCTCTGTTTGTCTGTAATTGGTGTATAGGAATGCTTGTGATTTCTGCACATTAATTCTGTATCTTGAGACTTTGCCCAACTTGTTTATGGACGTTTTGGGATGAGATGATAAGGTCTTATAAATATACGATCATGTCTTCTGCAAGTAGGGACAATTTAACTTCTTCTTTTCTTAATTGAATGCCCTTTATTTCTTTTTCTTGCCTAATTGCTCATGCTAGAACTTCCAATACTATATTGAATAGGAGTGGTGAGAGAGGGCACCCTTGTCTAGTGCCAGTTTTTAAAGGGAATGCTTCTAGTTTTTGCCCTTTCAGTATGATATTGGTTGTGCGTTTGTCATAAATAGCTTTTATTATTTTGTGATACACACCATCAATACCTAGTGTATTGAGAGTTTTCAGCATAAAAGTCTGTTGAATTTTGTTGAAGACCTTCTCTGCATCTATTGAGATAATCATGTGTTTTCTGTCTTTGGTTCTATTTATGTGGTGGATTACCTTCATAGATTTGCATATGTTGAACAAGCCTTGCATCCCCAGGATGAAGCCTTCTTGATCATAGTGGATACGCCTTTTGATGTGCTGTTGGCTTCAGTTTGCCAGTATTTTATTGAAGCTTTTTGCATCAATGTTCATTATGGATATTGGTCTGTAGTTTTCTCTTTTGTTGTTTCTTTGCCAGGATGATGTTGGTCTCATAAAATAAGTTAGGGAGGATTCCCTCTTCTTGTATTGTTTGGAATAGTTTCAACAGTAATGGTACCAGCTCCTCTTTGTACAGCTGGTAGAATTCAGCTGTGAACCTGTCTGGACCTAAACTTTTTTTGTTTGGTTGGCTATTAATTGCTGCCTCTACTTCAGATCTTGTTATTAGTTTATACAGGGTTTCAACTTCTTCCTGGCTTAGACTTGGGAGTGTGCTAGTGTCCAGGAATTTATCTATTTCTTCCAGATTTACTGGTTTTTGTGCATTGAGCTGTTTGTAGTCATTTCTGATGGTAGTTCCGAGGAATTGGTGGTGATCTCCCCTTTATCATTTTTTATTGCATCTATTTGATTCTTCTCTCTTTTCTTTTTTAATTAGTCTAGCTAGTGGTTTGTCTATTTTGTTAGTGTTTTCAGAAAGTCAGCTCCTGGATTTATTGATTTTTTGGAGTTTTTTGTGTCTCTATCTCCTGCAGTTCTGCTCTGATCTTAGTTATTTCTTGTCCTCTGCTTGCTTTTCAGTTTTTAATCTTGCTCCTCTAGTTCTTTACATTTTGGTGATAGGGTACTGATTTTTTATCTTTCCTGGTTTCTGATGTGGACATTTATTGCTATAAATTTCCCTCTAGACGTTGCTTTAAATGTGTCCCATAGATTATGGTAGGTTTTGTCTTCATTTTCATTGGTTTTGAAGAACATTTTTATTTCTGTGTTCACTTCATTGTTTATCCATTTGTCATTCAGGAGCAAGTTATTAAGTTTCCATGTGATTGTGCAGTTTTGAGTGCTTTTCTTAATCCTGAGTTCTAATTTGATTATGCTGTGGTCTGAGAGACTGTTTGTTATGATTCCCATTCTTTTGCATTTGCTGAGAAGTGATTTACTTTCAATTATGTGGTCAATTTTAGAGTAAGTGCAATGTGGTGCTGAGAAGAATGTGTATTCTATGGATCTGGGGTGGAGTGTTCTGTAAATGTCTATTAGGTCTGCTTGGTCCAGATCTGTGTTCAAGTCCTAGATATCCTTGATGACTTTCTATCTTGTTGATCTGTCTAATATTGTCAGTGGAGTGTTAAAGTCTCCCATTATTATTGTGTGGGAGTCTAAGTCTTCTTGTAGGTCATTAAGAAATTCTTTTTTTTTTTTTTTTTTTGAGACAGTTTCGCTCTTGTTACCCAGGCTGGAGTGCAATGGTGCAATCTCGGCTCACTGCAACCTCCGCCTCCTGGGTTCAGGCAATTCTCCTGCCTCAGCCTCTCGAGTAGCTGGGACTATAGGTGCGTGACACCATGCCCAGCTAATTTTTTGTATTTTTAGTAGAGACGGGGTTTCACCTTGTTGAATAGGATTGTCTGGATCTCTTGACCTTGTGATCCACCCGCCTTGGCCTCCCAAAGCGCTGGGATTATAGGTGTGAGCCACCGCACCCGGCCAAGAAATTCTTTTATGTAACTGGCTGCTCCTGCATTGGGTGCATATATATTTAGGATAGTTAGCTCTTCTTGTTGCATTGATCATTTTACCATTACATAATGCCCTTCTTTGTCTCTTTTGATCTTTGTTGGTTTAAAGTCCATTTTATCAGAGACTAGGATTGCTACCCCTGCTTTTTTTTTGCTCTCCATTTGCTTGGTAAATCTTCTTCCATCCCTTTTTTTTTGAGTCTATTTGAGTCTATGTGCATCTTTGCATGTGAGATGGGTCTACTGAATACTGCACAATGATAGCTCTTGACTTTTTATCCAGTTTGCCAGTCTGTGTCTTTTGATTGGGGCATTTACAGTCAATGTTAATATTGTTATGTTTGAATTTCACCCTGCCAATTTGTTACTGGCTGGTTGTTTTGCCCATTAGTTGATATGGTTTCTTCATTGTGTCATTGTTCTTTACAATTTGGTTTGTTTTTGCAGTGGCTTTTACTGGTTGCTCCTTTCCTTGTTTAGTCCTTTCTTCAGGAGTTCCTGTAAGGCAGGTCTTGTAGCGAAGAAATCTCTCAGCAATTGTTTTCCCATAAAGGATTTTATTTCTCCTTCAGTTATGAAGTTTAGTTTGGCTGGATATGAAATTCTGGGTTGAAAGTTTTTTTCTTTATGGATGTTGAATATTGGCCCCACTCCCTTCTAGCTTGTGAGTCTGATAGTCTTTTTTTTTTTTTTTTTTTTTTTGGGTGACTAACCTTTCTCTCTGGCAGCCCTTAGGATTTTTTTCCTTCATTTTAACCCTGGTGAATCTGACAATTATGTGCCTTGGGGTGGCTCTTCTTGAGGAATGTCTTTGTGGTGTTCTCTGTATTTCCTGGATTTGAATGTTGGCCTGCATTGTTAGGTCTGGGAAGTTCTCTTGGATAATATCCTGAAGAGTGTTTTCCAACTTGGATTCATTCTCCCCATCACATTAAGGTGCTGATCAAGTGTAGATTAGGTTTTTTCACATAATCCCATAGTTCTTAGAGGCTTTGTTCATTTTTTTTTCACTCTTTTTTCTCTAACCTTGCATTCTCATTTTATTTCATTGATTTGGTCTTCTATCTCTGATATCCTTTCTTTTGCTTGATTGATTCACCTGTTGAAACTTGTGAATGCCTCGCAAAGTTCTCATGCTGTGTTTTTCAGTTCCATCAAGTAATTTATGTTCTTCTCTACGCTGGTTATTCTAGTTAACATTTCATCTAATCTTTTTTCAAAGTTCTTAGTTTCTTTGTGTTGGGTTAGAACATGGTCTTTTGACTCAGAGAAGTTCGTTATTACCCACCTTCTGAAGTCTGCTTCTGTCAATTCATCAAACTCACTTTCTGTCTTGTTTTGTTCCCTTGATGGTGAGGAGTTGTGATCCCTGGGAGGGGCAGAGGTGTTCTGGTCTTTGATGGTTGCATCCTTTTTCTGCTGGTTTCTTCCCATCTTTGGGGATTTATCTCCCTTTGATCTTTGAAGTTGTCATTTCAGGAGTAATCTCTGAGTGGACATTCTTTCTATTGTGGTTGGAGCTATATCCTTTTTGGCCTGTAGGGGCACTGTTGGGCTGCCTTGTATTCGGTCAGGTTGCTGGGTGGATGGCTTTCCCCTGGAGTTTGTTTGCAGGTGAGATTAGCCCTACCTTCCCAATGGCATCTCTCCTTCCCTGAGCTCGATCTTCCCCATTGGGGTCAAACTGGTGTATTTGCTGCCAAGCTCTCTAGCACGGGCTTCAGTTTGAGTTTTGTGGGGGTGGGGCCTGCCAGGCATTATGGCCTCTTTCCCTGCTTTCAACTCTGCCTCTTTCTGTGGAACAAATAGTTCCGTCCCACTGGCATTGGTCCAAACTTCCACCCAGGTCCTTGCCAACAACTTGAGTCACCAGGCGGGAGCCATCACTCAGATTTGCATCAACCCACGGTGCCTGCCCCTCAGTCTGGCGGGCTCTCGGGACCATGGGTTGCAGGAGGGATGAGGTAAGCACAGGATCTGAATCAGAGCACCAAGAGGGTGAAGTCCCCGACCCTCCGAGCTGGCTGTACATTCCAGGTGGGGACGTGCCCCACCCTATCTTGGTTAACCTTCCCTGGGCAGCACTTGCCCTGCTTTGGCCCCTTCCTTGGGCTATTTTCAGAGTCCTACCAGTCCCATCAAAACAAACCCAGCACCTTGCTTGGAATCATGAGGTCCTCTCATTTGCTGGGAGCTGCATTCCGGTTTTGCCTCCTCACGGCCATCTTGGCACACCCGCCTGTCTAGCTACTTAAATTAAGTTACTCTGGTCCTCATTCTATGTTTGATATGAGACATCAAATAATTCACCTCCTCTGCCAGTGTTATGGGCTGAATTGTGCCCTTCCACAACTACTTAATATATTAAAGCCCTGATTCTCATTACCTCAGAATGTGACTGTATTTGAATACAGGCCATTAAAAAGGTGATTAAGTTAAAGGAAGCCATTAGGATGGGCCCTAATACAATCTGAATGGTCCTTATTTGCACACAAAGAAAGACACCATGAGGCTAATGCACAGAAAAGAGGTCAGAGGAGAACACAGAAAAAGGGCAGGTATCTACAAACCCAAGAGAACTCTGGGGAGGAAAAAAACCCACCTGACAGCTTTACCTGGGAATACCAGCATCCAGAACTGTGAGAAAATAAATTATATCATCTCAGTCACCCAGTCTGTGGCATTTTGTTATGGCAACTTTAATAATCTCATATACCTAATGTCCCTCAGGGAATTCATTTACAGCGCAGCAAACAGTTTAGAGGTTAGACATCTTTATTCTAAATTCCCTTGGCCATTGCTGCCATTGAAGATTTTTCATTCCCCATTATTGAGTTGCACCCTATATTTTTATCTACCAGATCTCACTTTTCATATCATCTCTTCTCTCCATTTGCACCTAATTTCAATTCCCTTGGACTGTCCCTTGGAATTTAGAATCTTCCTCAATTCACTGTACAAAATAATTTGGCTTTCTAATTTCCTACCTCTTTTCTCTCTCTTTATGGGGTCTGCTCCAGGACTGAAAACAACTTAAGTTGTTCCAGTAAACCAACTCTTAAATTTGTCATATTAAGTCTTTCGTCATATTAAAGGATTTTTTGGCCGTTCTTTCTTAAAATACTTTTGTTGACCCACTAATTATCATTTATAATTCTGAGATTTAAAATTACATATATATTAGACATTTTCATGCTGTCAAAATTACATGTCTATTAGACATTTTCATATTGTCACATAGATCAATTTTTCTTAAATTCTTTTTTCTCTCTGTTATTCAGATTGGATAGTTTATCAGTTACTATCTTCCAATTTTCTAACTCTTTTTTTATCCCTTTCTATTGCTAAGCCCATCCAGGGAATTTTAAATTTCAGACATTGTATTTTTTCAGCTCTATATTTTCCATTAAGTTCTTTTTAATGACTTATTTCTCTGCTGCTATTTCCCACATTTCTTTACACCTTTGAACATAATTACAATACCAGCTTTAATATTCTTATCTGCAAATTCTAATATCTGGTATATGTTGGGCTTAACACTCATGGGTTACTTTTTCTCTTAAGTTACATTTTTACATGTCTAGAATTTAAAATTTATCTTGGACATTTTGATTTTACATCTGCAGAGATTTTGGATTGTGTTATCATCTTTCAAAGAGTATTGATTTTTCCCTACATGTTTTAGTAGTCAGTTATATTATGAAATCAAGCTTTGAACTATCTCATTTTCAGTGGTATGCAGCTTAAGTCTTTGTTCAGTTCCTTTAGCCATAGCTGAGCTGCTAAAACCAACACCATACATAGATAGTTAAACCAAAACTTTGGGTAGGGTTGAATTCATATTAAAAATTAATGAAGCCATCTTTGTGACTCTACTGTTGGAATTTTCTAATTTCTTGTCCATCTTAGATGGTTAACTTGAACCCTATTCTCTAATTCTTGAAGATAATAAGACTACAGTTTTATATCCATGTAGGAGCTGGCTCATTTATGTGCAATATGTCCTGTTCTCAAGATCAAAGGCATAAAAATAAAAATAAAAATCACTCAATGATGTTGCCATTGCCACCTTCCATGTATAAAATTTTCTCCAGTATTTTCCTGCTTTTTGCCACTCTCCAGTGACTTCAAGTACTTTTTAAAATATTTCATCCAGGAGTTACAATTATTATCTACAGAAGTATTGGTCCAATAGGAGAGCTAGTCCACTTTTATTACAAGTAGGATCACCCCATAGATTAAATGAGGTAATTCTTGTATAGTGTTTTAGAAAGTGCTGATCAGAGAGTAAGATTTCAAAAAATGAACCTATTAGTATTAAACATAAAATAAATCTTGGTATTGCTTGCTTTCTCCACTAATTATTCTGTCTGCCTAGCTCTTGGGTACAGGTTATGCTTTGAACATGACAGTTGATAGTCTAACAACAAAAAGCACATTACATATGTATGATTCAAAAGGATTATCTTTTAACAATATATGTATATGTGTATATATATGGTCCAAAAGGATTATTTTTTTAACAAAAAGTACATATATATATCTATGGTCCAAAAGCATTATTTTCTTAACAAAAAGTTCATATATATACGTATGGTCCAAAAAGATTATTTTCTTAACAAAAAGTACATATATATACGTATGGTTCAAAAGGATTATTTTTCAATAATATATGTACATATATATATGGTTCAAAAGGATTATTTTTCAATAATATTTAGCAATATTCTCTCAAGGTTTTCTTTTATCACATTTAAGCCAAGCTAGTAGAACAATTCAGCAATATACATAATTCAGTTTATAGATATTTTACAAAAGAAATGACTATTGCAATGCTTAGTTGAGTTGTATTTCCTAAGTGATCTACCTGTGCAAACATAACTTAATGGTTGTTTTATATAATGGTGATATAACATGAATTTTGTGAAATAAACATTTTTATTTTGTTTATTTATATGCAGTTGTAATAAATAATATAGTCAAATCTTTTGTATCATTTATCCACTTTCCTGATGGAAATACCTTGCAAAACTATAATGCATATTGCAGCTAGGATGATGGCATGGATGCAGACAAAATACAGAACAGTTTCTAACCCATGGAACCCCTATGATAGCCTTTTATATCCAAATACACCCCACTCTTATTCCTAACTTCTGAAAAACACTAATCTGCACTCTCTCTCTCTCTTTCTTTTTTTTTGAGACAGAGTCTTGCTCTGTCACCTAAGCTGAGTGCGGTGGCACAATCTCAGCTCATTGCAACCTTTGCCTCCTGGGTTCATGCAAGTCAAGCTAATTTTTGTATTTTTAGTAGAGACAGGCTTTCCCCATGTTGGCCAGGCTCATCTTGAACTCCTAACCTCAAGTGATCCACCCGCCTTTGGCCTCCCAAAGTGCTGGGACTACAGGTGTAAGCCACTGCACCTGACCATTTATAAAATTTTGCATTTTTTTAATTGCAACTTTTGGGAGAAAATGTTCATAAAAATGCATCTCACAAAGTCCTATTATTCAGAATCTACAGGGAACTTAAATCAAAAAGCAAAAGACATATAACCCCATTAAAAATTGGCAAATGACAAATTTTGTCTTTTCAGTAATGCTATATAGATAGAATTGTATAATATATAACCTATTGGGAATGTTGCTTTTCTCCCAGCATGATTTCTTTGAGGTTCACTGAAGTTGTTGTGTGTATCAGTAGTTCATTATTTTTATTGCTGATCGATAATACATGGTATGGATGTATGACAGTTTGTTTAATGACTCTCTTGTTGAAGTACATCTGTGTTGTTTCTACTTTTTGACAATTACAATTAAAGCTGCTAGGAATATTTGTGTATAGTTTTTGCATGAACATAAATTTTAATTTCTGTGTGAAAAATGCAAAGCGCAATGCCAGGTAATATGGTGGTGGCATATTATTTTTATAAGAATCTGTCAACCCGGGCACAGTGGCTCACGCCTGTAATGCCAGCACTTTGGTAGGCCAAGGTGGGTGGATCACCTGAGGTCAGGAGTTTGAGACTAGCCTGGCCAACGTGGTGAAATCCTGTCTTTACTAAAAATACAAAAATTAGCCTGGCATGATGGTGGGTGCCAGTAATCCCAGTTACTGGGAAGGCTGAGGCAGGAGAATAGCTTGAACCCAGTAGGTGGAAGTTGCAGTGAGTCAAGATCACACCACTGTACTCCAGCCTGAATGAGGAGGGGGGAGGCGGGGGGAAGCAAACAAACAAACAAAATTGTCAAACTGGTTTCCAGAATGGCTGTACCATTTTACATTCTCACCAGCAATATATGGGAGATCTACTTTTACCACATTCTCGTAAACATTTGGTGGTGTCACTATTTGTTATTGTAGTTATTTTGATAAGTGTGTAGTCATATCTCTTTGTGATTGAAATTTGTATTTGCTCTGTGGCTACTGAGGCTGAACATCTTTTCACATCCTTATTTGACGTTTTAAAATTAATTTTGGTGAAATATCTCTTGGTGTCTTTCGTGAATTTTTAATCAGATTGTTTAATTTAATATTGTTGAGTTCTTTATATAGTCTAGATCTTAGTCTTTTCTTGGATATGTGGTTTGCAAATATTCTCACATTAGCTTGTCATTTTATCTCTTCTGTAGATTCTTTTACCCAAGCGAAGTTTTAAATTTTGACCAAGTCCAGTTCATCAGATTTTCATTTGATGGATCATCCTTTTGATGTCAAGTCTACAAACTTTTAGTTTAGCACCAGATCAAAAAGATTTTCTGTTATTTCCAATAATCATATTTCTGCTTTTTATATTTAAGTCTGTGATCCATTTTGAGTTACTGTGTGTATAAAGTGTGACACTTAGGTCAACATTCATTTTTCTGACTATGGATGTGCATTTGCTCTGACACTATTTGTTGAAAGGACTATCTTTTTTTCCATTGAACTGCTTTTGCAACTTTGTCAAATATCAGTCAAGCATGTACATGTGGGCCTACTTTCGGGTTCTCTGCTTGGTTCCATTGATCTATTTGTCTTTCTCTCTGCCAATATTACACAGTCTTGATTACTCTAGTTATATAAAAAACCTTACTGTTGGGTATCAGGTAGATTTCTCCCACTGTATTCTTATTTTTCAAGATTGTTTTAGGTATTTTCAGGCCTATGCCTTTCTATAAACTACAAAAGCAGCTTCTCTATGTATACAAAAATTTTTGCAGGAGTTGATGAGAATATCATCAAATTTGTATATCAAATACATGTGTGTATACAAACTTAGGAATTTCATCAAATTTGTGCATCAAATCCTAAATATATACATACTCCAAATATGTATATTTTAAATACGAATTCTAAATATATATATTAATTATATATATGCACACAAATATATACTAAATATATATATATGTATACAGGTACGTACTCACATACATCAATTTATCTTGGTTAATATTGCTATGCAGTTAATCTTAACATTTTACTCTTATATTTACTGTGCAGCCTTCTTCTCTTTCTTAGCCTTAACATTTTTCTGTACCACACAGACAAGGCCATCATAAAGGAAAACACCTTCCATAGTATTCTTTTTGTGCACACTTTCTTGTGACTTCACAAATTAGTCTACTTAGTGTTATGATTTTTATATTTAGTTTCATGTTGATTTATTTCTAGTTTGTTTATTTTTGTTTTTGAGTAGTATTTTATTGTATAACTACATCAAAACCAGTTTTTTCTATTCTTATATTGAAAAGAATTTGGTTTTTGTTCTGGTTTCATTTTATTACAAACAATTCTGCAACTAATATTTTTTTTCCCATGTGTGTATGTGAGAGCTTCTCATGGTATTATATTTAGGAGTGGAATACTTGACCACTGGGTCTGTGCATCTTCAACTTTATTACATGTTGCCAAAATTATTTATTGATGTAAACTCCCACTGTCAGTGGAAGTAAATTTCTGCTACATAACTTTACATACTTGTCAATATCAACATCATAAGGTATTTTAATTTGTGCCAATTTGATGAATACAAAATTATAGTTGTTAGTTTTTTTATTTGCGTTGTTTCATAATGTGTCATTCTGAGCATGTTTTCACATGTTTATTGGACAATCCTGTTTTCTCTTCTGTGGACTGTCTGTTAATGTACATTACCCCATTTACACATGGTTTGTATTTTTTGCAAAGTAGTTGCAAATAGTGAAATTTTCTAAACCAAAAGCTGTGTGTGAGTGTGTGTGTATACAGAGAGACAGATGGCTGTTTTGCGAGAATAAAGTTAACATATTAAAACAAAGTTTGGAGGAGGAAGATCCAAGATGGCCATTTAGGAGCAGCTCAGGATTGCAGCTCCCAGTGAAAGTGCAGAGGGTCAGTAGATGCCACATTTCCAGATGAATCTTTATTGTCCACAGACCAGGAGATTCCCAGGTGGAGGAGCCCCACAGGTCACCAGCATGGCTGTTTTGGCTGGCACAGCTGTATTGCCAGCGCCCCAGCACGGCAGTTCTCCATACAAAATGCACTGGTCCAGTTGCCCTGTTAAGCTGGTGATTGGAGCTCCTGGAAGGCAGAGTCGCCCATTCATCTGATTAAACAGGGGACTGAAACAGGGAGCCAGGCCAGGAGATTCCTGGGCAAAAAAGTGCCACGAATCTCAGCACCATTGTTTCAGCCAGGGCAGTGGGTCGTCGCATGGGAAATCACACAGATCCCAGCATCTTTTCAGCAGGCGACTGGAACACCTGATACAGAGTCAACCTTTCAACTTAAAAAAAAAAAAAGGCTCTGAGGCAGGGAGCCAGGTGATCAGGCTCAGCAGGTCCCACCCCCACAAAAAAAAAACAGCAATTAGAAACTCTCTGGGTTGAGAGTTTCACGGCAAGCACAGCTGAACCTGGGATGGCCCAGCTCTGTGGGGGAGGGGCATCCACCATTACCAAGGCACTCCACCAATACGGAGGTAGTACACCATTGCTGAGGCAACCCGCCATTACAGAGAGAGTCCACCATTACAGAGGTGGGCCACCATTGCTGAGGTAGTTCTAACCACACCCATATAAACAGGACTGCAGGGAAGTTCACACAGAAGCAGGGTGGAGCCCAAAACAGCTCAGCAAAGCCTCTGCAGGCAGACAGTGACTAGGCTGCCTCCTTGCTGGGCAGGGCAGCCCTGAAAAAAAAAGGCAGCAGCACAACAGAAACTCATAAATAAAGCCCTAATTCCCTGGAACAGAGCACCTGGGAAAAAAAAGGGGGTATATGAGTTCTGCTGCAGCAGATTTAAATGTACCTGCCCAGCAGCTCTGAATGAACAATGAAGGTCACAGCTCAGCACTTGAGCTCCTATAAAGACTGTCTCCTCAAGCAGCTCCCTGACCCCCATATATCCAAAGAGTCACCTCACAAAGGACTGATAAGACTGACATTTGGCGGGCATCATTCTGGGACAAAGATAGCAGAAGAAGAAACTGGTAGCAACCCTTACTTTTCTGCAGCTGCTGCAGGTGATCCCCAGGCAAGCAGGGCCTGGAGTGGACCTCAGCAGTCCTACAGCAGAGGGGCCAGACTGTTAGAAGGAAAACTAAGAAACAGAAATAACTTCATCATCAACAAACCGAACATCAACTCAGAGACCCAATCTGAAAATCAGCAACTGCAAAGACGACAGGTGGATAAATCCACAAAGATGGGAAGAAACCAGTGCAAAAAGGAGGAAAACACCCAAAACCAAAACACCTCTCCTCCTACAAGAGATCACAACTCCTCACCAGCAAGGGAACAAGGCTGCATGGAGAATGAGGGTGATGAAATGAGAGAATCAGAATTCAGAAGGTGGGGAATGAGAAACTTCTGTGAGCTAAAAGAACATGTTCTAACCCAATAAACAAAAGCTAAGAACCTTGAAAAAAGATTTGACTAAATGCTAATGAGAATGGACAATTTAGAGAGGAATAAAAGTGAATTCATGGAGCTGAAAAACACAACACGAGAACTTCATGAAGCATGCACAAGTTTCGACAGCCAAATTGACCAAGCAGAAGAAAGGATATCAGAGATTGAAGATCAACTCAATGAAATAAAAAGAGAAGGCAAGATTAGAGAAAAAAGCATAAAAAGGAATGAACAAAGTCTCTAAGGAATATGGAAATATGTGAAAAGACATAATCTACATTTCATAGGTGTACCTGAATGTGATGAAGAGAATGAATCCAAGCTGGAAAATACTCTTCAGGATATTATCCAGGGAAACTTCCCCAACCTAGCAAGGCAGGCCAATATTCAAGTCCAGGAAATACAGAGAATACCACAAAGATATTCCTTAAGAAGAGCAACCCCAAGGCACGTAATTGTCAGATTCACCAGGGATGAAATGAAGGAGAAAATGCTAAGGGCAGCCAGAAAGAAAGGTCCGGTTACCCACAAAGGGAAGGCCATCAGAATCACAGCAGATCTCTTGTCAGAAACCCTACAAGCCATAAGAGAGTGGGGGCCAATATTCAACATCCTTAAAGAAAAGAACTTTCAGCCCAGAATTTCATATCCAGCCAAACTGAGCTTCATAAGTGAAGGAAAAATAAAATCCTTTGCCAACAAGCAAGTATTCAGAGAGTTTGTCACCACCAGGCCTGCTTTACAAGAGCTCCTGAAAGAGGCACTACACATAGAAAGGAACAACAAGTACAAGCCACTCCAAAAACATACCAAATGGTAAAGAGCATCAACAAAATGAATTATCTGCATCAACTAACAGGCAAAACAGCCAGCTAGCATCAAAATGGCAGGATCAAATTCACACATAACAATATTAACCCTAAATGTAAATGGACTAAATGTCCCAAACAAAAGACACAGACTGGCAAATTGGATAAAAAGCCAAAACCCATCAGTGTGCTGTATCCAGGAAACCCATCTCACATGCAAGGATACACAAAGGCTCAAAATAAGGGATGGAGGAAGATTTACCAAGCAAATGGAGAGCAAAAAAAAGCAGGAGTTGCAATTCTTGTCTCTGATAAAATAGACTTTAAAGCAACAAATATCAAAAGAGATAAAGAAGGACATTACATAATGGTAAAAGGATCAATGCAACAAGAAAACTAATGATCCTAAATATATACATACCCAATACAGGAGCACCCAGATACATAAGGCAAGTTCTTAATGACTTACAAAGAGACTTAGACTCCCACACAATAATAGTGGGAGACTTTAACACCCCATTGTCAATATTAGACAGATCAACCAGACAGAAAATTAACAAGGATATCCAGGACTTGAACTCAGACCTGGAATAAGCAAACCTAATAGACATTTACAGAACTCTCCACCCGAAATCCACAGAATATACATTCTTCTCAGCACCACATCACACCTACTCTAAAATTGACCATGTAATTGGAAGTAAATCACTCCTCAGTAAATGCAAAAGAACGGAAATCATAACAGTCTCTCAGAACACAGTGCAGTCACGTTAGAACTCAGAATTCAGAAACTAACTCAGAACCACACAGCTTCAAGGAAATTGGACAATAGGCTCCTGAGTGTTGACTGGATAAACAATGAAATGAAGGCAGAAATAAAGATGTTCTTCAAAACCAACGAGAACGAAGACACAACATAC
The DNA here is from genome assembly GCF_049354715.1 of Callithrix jacchus. Classification (NCBI taxonomy): domain Eukaryota; kingdom Metazoa; phylum Chordata; class Mammalia; order Primates; family Cebidae; genus Callithrix; species Callithrix jacchus. The sequence continues at coordinate 84,818,740 of NC_133524.1, forward strand.
CAGAATCCCTGGGACACATGTAAAGCAGTCTCTAGAGGAAAATATATAGCAGTAAGTGCCCATATGAGAAGCAAGAAGAGACCCAAAATTGACACCCTATCATCAAAATTGAAAGAGCTAGAGGAGCAAGATCAAAAAAACTCAAAACCTAGCAGAAGACAAGAAATAACTAAGATCAGAGCAGAACTGAAGGAGATAAGACACAAAAAAACCCTTCAAAAAATCAATAAATCCAGGAGCTGATTTCTCAAAAAGATCAACAAAATACACCACTAGCCAGATTAATAAAAAAGAAAAGAGAGAATAACCAAATAGATGCAATAAAAAATGATAAAGGGGATATCACCACAGATTCCACAGAAATTCAAAATACTGTCAGAGAATATTACAAACAACTCTATGCACATAAACTAGTAAACCTGGAAGAAATGGATAAATTCCTGGACACTAGCCTCCTCCCAAGCCTAAACCAGGAAGAAGTCAAAACCCTGAATAGACCAACAATAAAATCTGAAGTTGAGGCAGCAATTAAGAGCCTACCACACAAAAAAAGCCGAGGTCCAGATGGGTTCACAGCCTAAATCTACCAGGCACATAAAGAGGAGCTGGTACCATTCCTTCTGAAATGATTCCAAATAATCCAAAAAGAGGGAATCCTTCCCAAATCATTTTATGAGACCATCATGCTGATACCAAAACCCGGCAGAGACTCAACAAGAAAAGAAATCTTCAGGCCAATATCCATGATGAACATAGACGCAAAAATCTTCATTAAAATACTGGCAAGCCGATTGCAACAGCACATCAAAAGGCTATTCATCATGATCAAACAGGACTCATCCCGGGGATGCAAGGCTGGTTCAAAATATGCAAGTCTATAAACATAATTCACCACATAAACAGAACCAAAGACAAAAGCCACATGATTATCTCAATTCATGCAGAGAAGGCCTTTGACAAAATTCAACAGCCCTTTATGCTAAAAACCCTCAATAAACTCGGTATTGATGGAACATATCTCAAAATAGTAAAAGCTATTTACCAGAAACCAACAGCCAGTATCACACTGAATGGGCAAAAACTGGAAGCATTCCCATTGAAATCTGGCACTAGACAAAAATGCCCTCTCTCACAACTCCTATTCAATATAGTATTGGAAGTTCTAGCCAGAGCAATCAGGCAAGAAAAAGAAATAAAGGGTATTCAAATAGGAAAGGAGGAAGACAAATTGTCTCTGTTTGCAGATGACATGATTGTATATCTAGAATATGCCATCGTCTCAGCCCAAAATCTGAAACTGATAAGCAACTTCAGCAAAGTCTCAGGATATAAAATCAATGTGCAAAAATCACAAGCATTCTTATACTCCAATAACAGACTTCAAGAGAGCCAAATCAAGAATGAACTGCCATTCACAATTGCTACAAAGAGAACAAAATACCTAGGAATACAACTAACAAGGAATGTAAAGGAACTCTTCAAGGAGAACTACAAACCACTGCTCAATGAATAAGAGAGGACACAAACAGAAGGAGAAACATTCCATGCCCATGGTTAGGAAGAATCAGTATTGTGAAAATGGCCATGCCACCCAAAGTAACTTACAGATTCAATGCTATCCCCATCAAGCTACCAATGACCTTCTTCAAAGAACTGGAAAAAAACCACCTTAAACTTCATATGGAACCAAAAGAGAGCCCGCATAGCCAAGACAATTCTAAGCAAAAAGAACAAAGTGGGAGGCATCACATTACCGGACTTCAAACTATACTACAAGGCTACAGTAATCAAAACAGCATGATACTGGTACCAAAACAGAGATATAGACCAATGGAACAAAACAGAGGCCTCGGAGGCAACACCACATATCTACAACCATCCGATCTTTGACAAACCTGACGAAAACAAGCAATGGGGAAAGGATTCCCTGTTTAATAAATGGTGTTGGGAAAACTGGCTAGACATGTGCAGAAAGCAGAAACTGGACCCCTTCCTGACACCTTACACTAAAATTAACTCCAGATGGATTAAAGACTTAAATATAAGACTTAACACCATAAAAACCCTAGAAGAAACTCCACAGCTTCTGCACGGCAAAAGAAACAGTCACTAGAGTGGATCGGCAACCAACAGAATGGGAAAAAATTTTCGCAGTCTACCCATCTGACAAAGGGCTGATATCCAGAATTTACAAACAACTCAAGCAGATTTACAGGAAAAAAACAAACAAGCCCATTCAAAAGTGGGCAAAGGATATGAACAGATACTTTACGAAAGAAGACATATATGAGGCCAACAATCATATGAAAAAATGCTCATCGTCACTGGTCATCAGAGAGATGCAAATCAAAACCACATTGAGATACCATCTCACGCCAGTTAGAATGGCGATCATTAAAAAATCTGGAGACAACAGATGCTGGAGAGGATGTGGAGAAAAAGGAACACTTTTACACTGTTGGTGGGAGTGTAAATTAGTTCAACCATTGTGGAAGACAGTGTGGCGATTCCTCAAGGCCTTAGAAATAGAAATTCCATTTGACCCAGCAATCCCATTACTGGGTATATATCCAAAAGACTATAAATCGTTCTACTATAAGGACACATGTACACGAATGTTCATTGCAGCACTGTTTACAATAGCAAAGACCTGGAATCAACCCAAATGCCCATTGATAATAGACTGGATTGGAAAAATGTGGCACATATACACCAGGGAATATTATGCAGCAATCAGAAATGATGAGTTCGTGTCGTTTGTAGGGACATGGATGAATCTGGAAAACATCATCCTCAGCAAACTGACACAAGAACAGAAAATGAAACACTGCATATTCTCACTCATAGCCTACTCAGTGTGAAGAGAACGATGAGGACAGAGACCTTTATGATGATCCACTTCTACTTAATGAACAGTAAATATATTTTCTTTTCCTTATGACTTTCTTAATGACATTTTCTTTTCTCTAGCTTACTTTAAGAATAAAGCCATAGTGCTCTTTCTCCCAAAAAAAAAAAAAAATAAAATAAAATAAAATAAAATAAAATAAATGTAAAATTAAAAAAAAAAAAAAAAAACACCAAAAGCATTGGCAAAAAAAGCCAAAATAGACAAATGGGACCTAATGAAACTCCACAGCTTCTGCACGGCAAAAAAACAGTCATTAGAGTGAATCGGCAACCAAAGAATGGGAAAAAATTTTTGCAGTTTACCCATCTGACAAAGGGCTGATATACAGAATGTACAAAGAACTCAAACAGATTTACAAGAAAAAAACAAAGAAGCCCATTCAAAAGTGGGCAAAGGATATGAACAGACACTTTACAAAAGAAGACATACATGAGGCCAGCAAACATATGAAAAAAATGCTCATCATCACTGGTCATCAGAGAAATGCAAATCAAAACTACATTGAGATACCATCTCACGCCAGTTAGAATGGCAATCATTAAAACTGGAGACAACAGATGCTGGAGAGGATGTGGACAAATAGGAACACTTTTACACCGTTGGTGGGAGTGTAAATTAGTTCAACCATTGTGGAAGACAGTGTGGCGATTCCTCAAGGATCTAGAAATAGAAATTCCATTTGACCCAGCAATCCCATTACTGGGTATATATCCAAAGGATTATAAATCATTTTACTATAAGGACACATGCACACGAATGTTCATTGCAGCACTGTTTACAATAGCAAAGACCTGGAATCAACCCAAATGCCCATCAGTGATAGACTGGACAGGGAAAATGTGGCACATATACACCATGGAATATTATGCAGCCATCAAAAATGATGAGTTTGTGTCCTTTGCAGGGACATGGATGAACCGGGAGACCATCATTCTCAGCAAACTGACACAAGAACAGAAAATCAAACACCACATGTTCTCACTCATAGGCGGGTGTTGAACAATGAGAACACATGGACACATGGAGGGGAGCACTACACACTGGGGTCTGTTGGGGGGAATAGGGGAGGGACAGCAGGGGGTGGGGAGTTGGGGAGAGAGAGCATGGGGAGAAATGCCAGATATAGGTGAAGGGGAGGAAGGCAGAAAATCACACTGCCACGTGTGTACCTATGCAACTATCTTGCATGTTATTCACATGTACCCCCAAACCTAAAATGCAATAAAAAAAAATAATAAAATAAAAAAATATAAAAAAACTGTTCAATGAGACTTTTTGTAAAACTTTGTTTTCTAATGTAAAAAAAATCTAAGCACTGATTGCAGTTTGAAAAAACAGGAACAAACAGGTACTTTTCTCATATTTTGGATTATAAGTCTCCTTGGACAGTACGAACAGTGCACTTTTCTACATTTCCTTGTTACTTTGTTTTGATCATTCTGAACCTGCAGTCATGCTTATGAGCTTAATTAAAAGAGATAAATGGCATTTACATGAACTATTACCTCTTGGAAGAACATTTTATTCACTTTTTAAAATAAAAGAATGATAACTCTCTTTAACTGTTATAACTCTCAACCACCCTTCCAATGATCCTACTAGTTAAAATGCCATTATAGTTAAAAATTTACTTAGCATTGAAGACTATGAATTTTCTTGATTTTTTAGAACAATCTATGAGACATAAGGGCATATCCAAAATATTATTCTCAGCAATAAAATCCTTCTTAAATAATAGTTTAACAATAATAAATTATATTTTATACTACCTACTTCTAGATGGCTATATGTAGGTTATATATTATATTGCCTTTCTTCACGACATCTCACAATCTAGAGAAAAGGTATATTGTTCTTTACTTTTTTTTATAAAAGGAAAACCTGAGGCACAAGACGATTTTTTATAATTTTTCTTGCACAAAATTTAAGAAAACTGACAATAAAAATTGACAAAAAAAAAAAAAAAACCTAGGCTCACATGGCCCAGAAGGCTTTCCACGGTCTCTATTTCCACCCCAAATCTCACCTCTTCTATCACGTCCTGTTCCCCTCCTGTTTATCCTGGACCAGCCACAGTGACCCAAGCACAGGCTCCCCACAGACCCCTTAAGTTGCTGCTGGCTCTGGGGAATGCTTTTCCTCAGAAATCCACATGGCTCATGCCCTCAGGTCAGCCCAAATGCCACCCTCAAAAGGGAATTTTTCCTGACCACTCTATTAAAGTAGAGCCCAGCCTTACCCTGTACCCCAAAGCTTTTCTTGATTTTTTCCCCTCCTAGCCCTGAGGGGAAAGATATACATGTTTATGTCAGTCCATGTGTGATGTGTGCGTATGTATTGCATGTATACACACACATGAACACATTAAATCCATAAACATATGTATCCCCCACCATCTGATACTCTCTCTTTTCTCTTTCTTCTCATTTCTTTCTTTCTCTCTCTCTCTCTTTTTACAGAGTCTAAAAAAAAAAGAAAACTGACAATAATATCAGTGCAAGATTTCCCTCTAGATAACTATGTGGCTTCCAATTTATGTTGTTGTTTATTCAAGAAATGTTCATGAAGCTAGTTGCCATCATAGACATAGGCCATGCTTTTCAAACAGAATTGTGTTTAGAGCATCTCAACTGTAAGCTATAAATGTTTCATGCAGCTCGTCATATCAAACCCACCCAAGTGACTAAAAAGACCACCTGTTAGCCAAGGGGACCCCAGAGTAACCTTGAAAATTATATGCTTGGTCATAACGGGATGGCAGGTCAGATGCATATGTTGAACCAAACTTGCATCCCAGCAATGAAGCCTACTTGATTGTGGTTGATTTGCTTTTTAATGTGTTGATGGATTTGGTTTTCCAGTAGAAAACGTATTTAGTTAGGATGGCTAACATTAAAAGATATTTTTAACTTCATATAATTAAAGACCTGTGCCCATGTCCACCGCTGAGGGCCAAGATCACTTTTAAAAACTTTTTTTAGGGTAAAGTCTTGGTCCTCAAACACTAAAACCAGATATGTTTAATTGAAGGACAGAGAAAGTTTAAGTGAAGGTAATCAGTTTGTGAAATGAGTGATATTTTTTCTTGTAAATTGCTACGACAGCATGAAGACAGACATAAAGGTTTCTTTCTACAGTAAGATCTTGTAGGGTGCTAGAGATTTGGAACCAAAATATTAATGAAACTGTGGCTTAAAAGAAAGATTTTAAAACTACCTACATAGGGATTACCACTGAAATTTGGGAGTAAATAAACTTTATCTGATAGTTAATATAAAGAAGTAAAAGCAGTGAAACAAGGCTGAAACCTGAAGTCTGAATGTATATATATTTCTAGGTGAAGAGAAGAGAACGACAGATATCAAGGCACAGACGGAAGAAAAAGAGAGTATATTATTAAGGACCAAGAAACGATTGTTCCAGAAAAGATGGGACGGTCAAAAGTACAAAAGGTAGAGCCCTTGTGTGCAAGAACAATGTAATCATATTTGCATCCTCAGAGCCCAGGACATAGTAGGCACTCAATAAGTTTTTGTTGGATGGATTAATGAATGAATGAATGAGTAAAAAACCATCAAGGAGACAAGAAATGAGAAGAAATAATTCTATTCAACTAAGACCACATTATTGTTAGAACACTATTTCTTAAAATGCCTGTGGGCCATTTTAAAAGGGTGTCTTAAAGTGATTAGTGAACAAATAGGTTTCTGGACCCTACCTTAAAACTACTAATCAGAGTCTGCCCATTTAATAAGTAAAAAATATAAAGTGATAGCTCACTGAACTTTGAGAACAGTTGCACGAGAGTGAATGGTTTCAATATAGAGAAGAGGATAGCAGTCATTTTCCAAAGGAAAGAAGAGGGGAATAAATGAGGAAGGTTTATACAATGCTACTGCAGAATACTCTTAATTAACTATGGAATGAAGTAAAAAAGGGATTAAAATCAAATGATAATCTTCCAAATTTGGGTTCGCCTTCAGGAATTGTCTTCAAACATTTTTGCTCCACATACCCTCTACAAAAAATTTTGAAAAGTTATGTAGAGTTTGATATAATACGAAGCTCACATTGTTAATATTACTTCATAATTTTAAAATATCAAAAGATACAATTTCTGCCATATTTCTCAACATTAGTACTTACAAATGAATTTTAAGTTACTTTTTCAATATATTCAATGGATTGTAAGTACTCCAGTGATTTCATAACTTTATAATTCAATAATACGTGAAATCCTTTTCTTTAGGAGCAGAAATTTCAAATAGTTCCTTTTCTCCCCAAATCCACATTTTCATTTCAGCTTCCTAAGATAATTATTTCCTAACATATTTTTTAATTGAAAATATTTTGTTGATTACCTTATCATATTTTTTTGCAACAACATACATACATAAATTAAATTTTAGTTTTTAAATTTTTTGACTCAATATAATTTTTATCAAGGAAGAATAAGACAGAAGTCAGCATTCGTTAATTTATTTTGTTTGCTTTTATAGACATGAGTGTTAAAAATATGTTTTCACCTAAATAAGTGGCTATAAATGGAAAGAGTTTTGTTACAGTGATGTTAGTTCATACTTTGTTCTCTTTCTGCAGAGGTGACTTCAGCCACAGGTCAACATTGATATATTTTTTTACCTATTTCAAAAGTTTGTAGTGATTTTTTTTAACGCAGTGATTTACAACAGCCTTGTTTTAAAGCTGTGTGCTTAGCATACAATCTTTTAAAATTAGATACTACTTTTCTTTTGACCATTTTAGTGCTGGATAATGTGTCTCATGCCACTTAAGCATATGAAAGGTTGTTGATGTGCAGCTTTTAATAAACAGATGTCTATGGCAGTGTAATTTTTCTTTAGGTTGTATAATCAGATAATTATGGGAAAGAAATAAAGTATTCCCAAGTAATTTTGAATAATGTTAACTATTATACTGTCCTAGTAGCTGACTAACTTGTTATGCAGGTTTTTGTTAAAATACAATATTGAGAGGACTCATGGCTTTTAAATTGCCCTAAATATTCAACTGATTTGTAGGCTTGTTCCTCCACCTGCATAATCAGTAATTATTTAGATGGTATTTTAGCCCCATAGCTATTTCGCATTTTTCTTTTATTTTACAGTCGTGGCATTCACTGATAAAGTAAACTAATATGATTAATAATTGTGATGGTTAATACTGTCAACTTGATTAGATTGAAGGATGCAAAGGATTTATCATGGGTGTGCCTGTGAGGATGTTGCCAAAAGATATTTACATTTGAGACAGTGGGCTGGGGAAGGCAGATCCATCCTTAATCTGGTGGGCACAATCTAATCAGCAGCCAGGGAATATAAAGTAAGCAGAAAAACTTGAAAAGGTGTGACTGGCCTAGCCTCCCAGCCTACATCTTTCTCCAATGCTGGATGCGTTCTGCCCTCAAACATCGGACTGAAAGTTCTTCAGTTTTGAGACTCTGACTGGCTCTCCTTGCTTCTCAGGCTTGCAGACAGGCTATTGTGGGACTGTGTGATCATGTAAGTTAATACTTAATTAACTTCCTTTTACAGATATATATATGTATATCTCCAATTAGTTCCATTCCTCTAGGCGACTCTAATACAAGAATTTAACTTAGAATTTTTCATGAATTGATTCTACATAGATTAAATATTACTAGGTGCAAAGTACATAATAAGGCAAAGGGAAGGAAATTAATAAGACATAGTTCCTATCCTTACAGATATTTTCCTCATTTCTGTTTGAATATGTTTAAGTCTTTCTTTTGTAATCAGAAATGTAAAAAGAATCTTCATGTTTCATAAAAATACTATTTTGTTTATTTTTTCTCAAAGATCTATAACTTTCTTAGTCATTCTGTGATTCTATGTTTAAGATCTGAAAATGATTATATTCAGCATACACTTAAAAAGCACATTCTTGGTAAATTTTTACAGAAAACTGTGCTATCAAAGTTTAGATTCTGATAGATATTAGTTAATCTTCATCTTACGATAAGAAGAACACAGGCAAATCCCCAATTATATATAAATCATAACAAGCTCAAAGAACATGTTAGAAAAATAAGGTTATAGACTCCTGATATATGAAAATGTATTACTTAGAGTTATTTAGATGGATAATTTCGTACTTCTTCTTGCTCGTACCACATGTATTTACATGTCCGTTACAACATTTTGTTTATTCTGCCTGGTATTTACAGTTTGTTTCCTCTGCGTGTACACACACACACACACATACACACACACACACACACACAGAGAGAGAGAGAGAGAGAGAGAGAGAGAGAGAAAGGGAGAGAGAGACAGAGATTTATTATAAGGAATTGGATTATATGATTATGCATCCTGACAAGTCCCAAGATCTACAGTTGGCAAGCTGGAGATTGAGGAGAGCGAATGGCATATTTCCAGCCCAAACGCTGGCAGACTTGAAATCCAGGAAGAAGCAATGTTTCAGTTCAAGTCTAAAGGCAGGAAGAAATCCCACGTTCCAGATAGAAGGCAGTGAGGCAAGAGTAATTCCATCTTATTGAGGGAAAGGTCAGCCTTCTGTTCTATTTAGGCCTTCAACTGATTGGATGAGCCCCACCAAATTAGAGAGGAGAATCTGCTTTACTCAATCTATCAGTTTAAATGTTAAACTCATCCAAAAAAATTTCCTCATGGAAATATCCAGAATAGCCAGATATCTGGGTATCCCATAGCTCAGCAGGTTATGTATAAATTAACCATCACACCTACAAAAGCAAGAGGGTAAAGAGAGAGGTATAATTGATTTTTTAAAAAACCACAGATAAAATGCCTATCAAAACCTAGAGAGATTCATTTCATTCTCTCTTCAGTTGTTTTTAAATCCATTGCATCTCGGTGCTTTTGAAAACATAGAAATCTGTCTAGACTCTGTATAATATATATAAAGAAATTGATATGCAAAAATGTAAAGTGACTTTTCCAAGGTCACACAGCTCATTAACCATAAAGCCAAACTAAAAGGAAAATCTTACAACTTCAGTATTCTTTCTAGGCACACACTAGCATAATTTCCCCCTTATCACTTATATGCATGACTTGAGAACTGGATAAAGTACAAACCGATTTTGAAAATGTCAATGGTAACTGCATTCTTGATACATGACTGTCTGTTGCATCTGTTGTAAACATGTACATCTGTACAAAGTAGTGATTCTGATTCAGATCTCAAAGTACTTTGGGCACAGTTATTACAGAGCAGTGTGATGACTTGGAGTTAATTCAAAACATACTCTGTTCATCCTCTCATAAGAGTTTTTGAACAAAGGAAATAAACCTTTCACACTGCCTGTGAAAGTAAAGGACATGATAAGAAGGTGTGTATCCAGGCGTGGAGCCAGAATGCACTATTCATTTTCAAGCTGTGGTCACTGAGAGAAGACATCTCTTTTAACCTAACTAGCTTGGAAAAGCACTGCTTTCTTCCTCCATATGTAGCCTAAAAATATCATTTCTACATTCTCAAATGGTGTGTTTGTGTGTGTGTTCATGGGTAACCAATACTTTCTTATGTTTCTAAAATGTGTCAAGTTTTCAGGTAAATATTCATAGAGACTTTTGCATTTTCAGATTAGTTTTGTAAAAAATAATTACAAACCTGCATGAGGGTACTGATGACAGGATGCTTTCCCTTAATGAACCATTTTCAAAGTTTCCATAGAAGGAATCTCAAAATAGATTATAATGAATTCCTCTGTCGCATATTGTCATGGAACAAAGTGGCACATTTTTAGAAGTGGGCTACTGAGAAATGAATCTAGCAGGGGAGGCGTGAGTAGAAGGAATCTAGAAGGGAGTAAGTTTAGACACTTCGCTTTTGCTCACTTGCCTGGGTTTAAGCCGCAGCTACTGTACTTTGATACTGAAGAAGCAGGGCTAGATATCTGCAAGTCCAAGCAGGAGGGCTGCAAGCCTGCAAATCTAACAGCTGGAGAGTGTTGTGGTAGCTGCTTTCCTGTGGTAAGCTGATTTACTTGTTTAAGGTCTGACCTCATCATCCTGTCAGCATGGGTTCCCACCTACCCTGTTAGCTGCAGCCTTCTCCTTCTGCTAGAAGGCTACAAGTATTCACAGTGTATCATAGGCAGTGGGGGAGGGGAGAGAAAGCAAGAAAGACTGCTCTCGGCACTTGTGCTTTTGTTAATTCCACAGAAGAGGCAGAAAAACAAGAGATAACAAAGGCTCCGTTTCCTTTCTGTGAGAGAAGGCTTTTGTCTTTCCTCCCGCTACAATGTCAGCGTCTGGCAAGAAAGAGTTTGATGTGAAACAGATCCTAAGGCTACGCTGGAGGTGGTTTAGTCATCCTTTTCAAGGTTCCACCAACGCTGGAAGCTGTCTTCAGCCGGAAGGATATGAGCATAGAGGGACCTCGGTTCAGGGCAGGTTGAAGAGTCACTCTCGGGACAGAAACGGACTGAAGAAAAGCAGCAGTCCTGTCCGCCACAATATACTGGCACCAGTGCCAGGACCGGCCCCTGTCCATCAGAGGGCCGTTCAGAATTTGCACCAACATAACCTGATAGTACATTTTCAAGCAAATGAAGATACTCCTAAGGCAGTTCCAGAAAAGAATTTATTCAAAGAAGCTTGTGGGAAACGTTCACAAGATTTGGAGATGATAGCTGATGACAATATAGAAGATTCTACAGCAAGGTAAGAGTTTTTGGTGGCATAACTGAAAGCCATAACTTAAGTTAACTTATCCTCTACAATTCTTGTTTAGTGTTTAAATAAAAAATGTCATAATAATCTTTGAGTTTGTATTCAGCCAATCAGGATCTCTCAGAAACCGTTTCCTCTAAGTTTATAAAAGAAAACAGCAATAACTCATACATCTTTATAATTCATGGAAATTTTGGGGGTGGATTATTAGTTTACTCTTATTTTCATTAAGCATTCTGTTTCAGTTCTAAGATATGTTTGTTATAATTTCTAATGTTCTATAAATACCCCCGTGGCTCTGATGTTTAAAAGCAATTCTTTGTGCAAGTGTTATGAATCACAGAGAACTCTTTCTGACACTGTGAGTTAGGTCAACTTTGACAAAAGCGAAGCTATGAATGATCAGCACATCCTTATCTGTTTCCTTAGTACAGAGTTGCTGTATTGACTCTTAAAAATATGTTATCTTTATGTGACAATATGGAATATTTGATGTTCGGAGATTCATTTCAAGTTGTTTTACTTTCTTAGCTAGTTTTTGCAAGCATGAAAATATTCTGCATAAAGCAAGTAATCAGATGCTGCTTACGGCAATGTGCTCTTAAAGCAGGAAATGGAACATTGCAGCTTTTACATAAAAAGAAAATTAAATAATATACTGCAGTTTGGGTATAGTTTGTAAAACATTTGTTATCTTTACTTTTCTGTCCACCAGTTATTGTCTGAGTGCAAGAAAATTCTGCCTTCTAATACTGTCAAGTATAACTAAACCTAGTGGATCCTTACCTCTTTGTTTTTTGCTTTTTCACTATCAGATATTTTTATAGTCCCAACATGTTTTAGACACAGTTGATAATATTGGCAATGTAATTAATTTGTAGTAGTGCTATAGAAAAAGAAGGGTTTTAATGCATTTTAGAGCATATAGTAGTTCAACATGCTAATTTATTTAGAAACCTGAATATTTGGCATACTTTGCCCTCCATAAAAATAGAGAAAAAGGACTGGCAGATTTGCTTCTTATTATAAGTTTTCCCAATATAACAACCTCACAGTGTCTTGTTTTCACAAATTCAAAACAGAATATCAAAGGAGAGGCAGTCTACCAACATTACATTAAAATGATGCCTTTATAGGAACTCAGTGTTGTTGAAATATAAGACGTTGTGAAATATAAGATGTCAATGCAGAAGACTTTGTGAAATGACATTAAAGTTAGATTGCCTGCCATATAAATTTCTCAGGAAATAAAGCATATATGTGTGAAATTTTCCTAAATACGTTGTGCTTGCCCGTGGAAAAACTATATAACTGTTGGGATTGCAAGTTGCATTTGGCACCACAAATAAGACCCTCAAGGTAATATATTGTTCTTAGTTTTAAATTTAGCAGGCTTTCAAATTTGCTCTCCTCACCAAGAACAATTTTTAAAAACTGCTGAATTTGGAGTTTAATAAATGAATTTAACTCTGCTGTAGAGAAATTAAAATTACCCACTGTGACCTTGGATCAAAAGTATTTGAGAATGCATTAATTAATTTTCTAATATGGGAATATTTATAATAAAATAGATGTTAGAAAAAATGTTAGATAAAATGTCCAATTTAAAGCATCATCAAGTGAGTTTAAAAAGTGCATTTATCTTTTGATTTTATTCCTGACATTTTTTATTTTCTAAAGAAATGCCTTGTTAATTATTCTCTGGTTTCAGTGGAAAGTCAATATTTTCTTAATATAAATACAGGAATTGGTTTTATAGGTGTGTCAAGGATATCTAAGGCAGGAGGGGGTTAAATTGAGGATCTTATCAATTGGAATATGATGGTTTTACCTTCTCATTACCCATTTTAAGTCTTGCTGTCTGGGTCCAGCTTCATTTGAGAAGGAGCTTTCTAGTTTCTTGCTTCTTCAATGCCTCTCTTCTTCAGCAATACTGGGGAGCAGGAAGAAAAAATCCTGACAAGTTGGCAGCAGCCCGCCATCCCCTCAATATAACTCCAGTGGTGTTTTTAAAAAGAAAACAGTAGTGAGTGTGGAGAATCATCATACTTGTACAAGATAAGCTTTGTCGTTCAGAGCACAGTAAGGGTCTTTAAGCCACCCTGCTTTCTACAAATATTACAGGGAATAAATAGAGAATGGACTAAATTGCAAACATGTAATGTAACAGAGTAAATCACAATTGTCCTGAAAAGGATATTAAAGCCAACGTTCTTAAAGTTATGTTAACATGCTGGTTTGGAAATTTAAAAATCCATATATATTCATATAGAACTGAATTATAAGTACGTAGAGCATTTAGGAACAGCTCTGTATCATGATCCCACACTGTGAGTATTCATATACCAGCATGCTGGTCATCAGAGACCTGTGCTCAATTACCATTTTCCTTTTGTCCTAGTTATCTACTAACTCTGCATCTTTGCTTCCCCATAACTACCTTGCTCAGGTGTCTTTTCCTTATTTCGGCCATAGCATTCCAACAAAAAGAACACGTATTTTAACATTATATTATGATGGTGCTTCCTATATGACAGAATATTTAATTATGAGATCATATATAGGTATTTGCGATTGCTCATGAACATATGATTGCATAAGTATACAGGTGGATGTCACAATGTTAACATTGTGAAAAATCATGCTTACTTCATTTGCTAAAAGAGATGTAGTGATTTCCTCTTTGTGTTCGAAGACATTGAATAAAATGCAAATGAACCATTTATGGGTCCAGAACATGCATGCCCCAGTACAAAACTGGACATTGATAGTGCTGTTTAATTGGAAGGAATTGTCAGGAATGGGAATCATGCCTTCATTTTACCTGTAGGGGCTTTAGGATTTTGCAAAACCTACCAAGTGTCATCATAAGTCACTTTAAACATTTTTGTCATCTGTGCACTGTTAGAAAAGACTCAAAATTCTCTCTTTACTCAAGCCCTTTGCAAGTTTCAGGTGAGGTTTTCCTAGAAGAAAATATGAGCAGATGTTATTGTATATGTTGCTATCCCAAAGAAAGTAAGATTGGATGAATAAGACTTAGAATTTATTAATAATTTATTCCACAAAGATTGAGCATTCAGTGTATGCCAGGCACTCTTCCAGATGTTAGGGATAAAACAGGATCGAAACAGGGAATCTGTTTTCATTGAATATACATTCTAATGGGAAGAGAAAGGTAATAAAAATAAGCCAATTACAATATATAGGTGGTTATAAGTAATATGAGAAAAATTAATTAGAAAGAATAGAGTGAAGAAGAGGGTGCTCCTTCAGATAAAGAAGGCTTTTTGGATGAGGTAATATTTGAGTAGATATTTAGATCAAGTGAGAAAAGAAGACAGAATGTCTGACTCAAGAATTTGAAGCAAATGAGAGGTTACTGTTCCTGTGCCAAGGGAGTACTTAACCACCATATATGATTTTTTCTGTACACATCAATGCCACATGCTCCCATAGTGCCCATTGATTAATGTTCAAAGTATTCTTTAATTTAACTGGTGAACTAAAAATTATGTCTTGCCCTGTTATTCATTATACTGATTTTCGGATCACATGCATGGTCCATGGCCATAGAGGTGACTTCCCAGACATCCTGTAACCATGTTGCTATTTTGCCCTCTGGGAATATGGCTATTCAGCCAGCATGGCATATGCCTTATACAGAGACCTCTTCCCTTTATGATAATAGACACATGATAGTGTATTTGTGTATTTGCCTTCTTAACAAAACTATTCAGATAGGGTCAAATGTATTGTAGATCTTCATCCTCAACACGAACCCATCTGTTATATGAAATCTGCTAGGGAAATATTCATGCATAAGAGAAATTCTGAGTCTAAAACAGTGAAACTTATTGTAAAATTATTTCCCATAAAGGAGAAAATTAGTTATTTGGGTATCTGCAGGGAGTGCTTTTCAGAAAGAAATCAATTTCATGGGGCCTGAGATGGGAATGTGGTTGATATATTCAAATACAAAAAGGCAAGTATATCTGGAGAAGTGTGCTCAACAGAGAGAGTGGTGGGAAATGACTTTGGAAAGGTAACAGTAACAAAGCAATACCAATACAACATTAAAAATAAGAAGTAGCTTTTGTTGATGGTTACTGTGTACTAAGCATGAAGCACTTTCCATATATTTTCTCCTCATCCCAAGGAAAATCTTGAGTGTGTGAAGATGGTGCTCACATCTACAATTGGTATTTCTCCAGATATTTTATCAGTTAATGTTGTTGTTGTTGCCTATCTTCTCACAAAGTAAAAATAGTGTGATTTTCTGAAGTTCACTGCTAGGCCTGCTTCACTTAACTTTACACTGCATTATTCAGTAGAGACTTTATGTCAAATGAAGGAATGAGAAATGAACTACAATTATATTCTTATTTCTAGAAAGGTTAAGGTTAAATCTTTTTGCCTATGGTTTAAGACACACCACACACAATTACATACGTTATTCAATTGCTTTACTAAATTTAGAACATTACGACAAAAAAAATTTAATTTTTTTGCAATGATTCCTAACTCTTTTAGAGATGAAACTTTTGCTGGTTGATTTCAAATCCTTGCTACTCATAGCCTCATACCGAGAGTGAGGTACCATGGTCTTCATGTCTCATTCCTGACACTGATATGATATCACATATATAATTTGTTTGCTTTTTTTTTTTTTTGAGAAGGAGTTTTGCTCTTGTTACCCAGTCTGGAGTGCAATGGCACCATCTTGGCTCACTGCAACCTCTGCCTTCTGGGCTCAAGTGATTCTCCTGCCTCAGCCTCCCGAGTAGCTGGAATTACAGGCATGTGCCACAACATTTGGCTAATTTTGTATTTTTAGAAGAGACGTGGTTTCTCCATGTTGGTCAGGCTGGTCTTGAACTCCCAACCTCTGGTGATCTGCCCACCTATATCACATATATAACTAAGTTAACATTCATTAAAATATATTTCATATTTGAAAATTTGAGGACTTTCATTTAAGGATCTGGTGATACTTTGGAGACATTCTTTTAAATCTTACAATTAAACATGTAGTTATTATTTCTGATATGTGAAAGACACCGTTTAAGTTTTTGCATTTGGAAATAGAAATAAAGGCTTCAAAATGCATTGTACTGTATGACATGCGATGTCAAAGAGAGCTGCATATTAATTATATCAACGTGTTGCAAATTGCACGAATGTTCAGTTACTTTGTACTTTAAAGATTTTGTTGAAAATTTGCATGTCTCCTTTCTGACTCTTGCAAGATATCTGCTACTAATGCTAACCTTGTTGATGTCTTTTTTTTTATCTTTTACTATTTTTTTAATGCATTTTAGGTTTTGGGGTACATGTGCTATGACATTATAAGTCATGACTTTATTAGTAAAAATAGTTGCAGTGTTTTATACATATATGTACACGTATATGTGTATTTTATGTATGTGTACCGGTGTGAAATTTTTATATTTAAAGGAGAAGTAAAAACTGAAATTAAAAGAGAGTACTGGGGAACACTGGATCCTCAATTATAAGATGTAATTCAAATAAGTATTCTGAAAGATGAACCTGGAACATCTTGTAGAGTCAGAAAGTAAGTGTTCAAAAAAATGATGTTGGTGTGTCAGAGGGACACAGGGTACAACTAAAAAAGCTCCCAATGGCCAAAACTGGAGCAATTTAAATAGCAAAATGAAGTAGTATTAGATTGCAAAACATAATATAAAATAAATGTTCATGAGTCCATTCTCATATAAATAAATGATTGAGTAAATAAATGAGAGGAAAAAGAAAAAAATTTTTGTGCAGGAGAATTTCTAATAGTTTATGTCAGCACTCTGCCCTCAAAGAAGTCGAGCAGAATACTGGGCCTTAAGTGTAAGCTGCACATAGTGACTTCTTTCCAACGAGTGAGTATGTTGCGAAAAAGGGCAGAAAGTATAAATTTACACCGTTGGTGAAGAAGCCTGACAAATATGAGCTTAGTCAGATATTTAAGTTTAACATCAAAAGTGATCAAAATTGTTAAAATTTTTGACACTCTCATCAAAAATAAACAAATAAATAAATAAATAAACTGGGGGGTGGCAGATATGATGGTTTATTGAATCATTTTATAATGTATACCTAGATGAAAACATTGCATTGTACCCCATACATATGCACAATTATTATTTGTCAATTAAAAATTTTAAACATTAAAATATTGTTCAATCATGTTGACAGTATGTATACTTAGTATGATGCAATGAGAATAATATTTTACCTTTGTTACCTTTGTTATCTTCCTCCTCCATCCCCATCATTCCAATCTAATCATGAGAAAAACATGAGAGATATTTACATAGGGAAATATTCTACAAAATACCTGGAATATACTCCTGAAACTGTCAGTATTATCAAAAAAGATAATCTGAGAAACTGTCACAACCAAGAAGAGCCAAAAAAGACATAAAATATAAATGTAATGTGTAGTAGAAAAGGGACCTTTGGTGCAAACTGAGGAAATTGAACCAAAATGGATGTTAGTTAATAATTATGGATGAAAATTTGTTACTTAATTGTAACATATTTACTATACAACCAAAATGTTAATAATTAAATAAATTGAGTGTGGGGTATGTGGGAACTGTATTCTATGATTAAACTATCACAGGTTTTCTTTTAAAAAATGCAATATTTTAGCAAGCACTGTCTGAGTGAATTGATTTCCTAAGTCAGTAATAAAGGACCATCCAATTGGGAAAACTGGGTATTGGTTGTTGTTTGTTTTGCTTGTGTTTTTTGGCAACTAGTTAACATAATACTGAGTCAAAATCAATGGGCTGTTACCGTCTCCAATGCATAAATCCTACACGTTAGAAACAAGATAATATCCTAAAAGCAATACTAAGGAAGTTGGCTAAAGTTCTGATAATATCTAGTAACCAAATGCAGTATCAAATCTTATTAACATGGTATTAATTTTGGCTGTCATTCAGTGTATATCAATTTGAAGGATGTAGCAACTAATCAGTTGGGTATAACAGAAAAAACTTACTTTTTAATTACTGAGGATTCCACGAACACTAATGAAGTGGTATATATTTATTTTATTTTCAAATAAAAATATTGCTTGGTACTTTAAAATAATGTTTACATTGCAGTAGTTTATCTCTCAAAAGGAAAACAATGACAGATATAAGACAAGCTTTATTATATGAAAATTGTAAAATTTTTATCATCTTTCTGTGCTAAAAGAAAAATATAGTCATTGAGTGTACCTTATTTATGGTGCTTCTATTCCATTTAGGCAATCATTTCACCATGAAGAATGGAAAATTTTCAGCCATGGTGTTTGTTTGAGAAATAAGATTTTACAAGTAGACTAAAAATAACTATCTGAGAAAAGATGACTAGAAGTGAGAAGAACCTAGATCAAATAGTTTTCAGTTATCTGATGTTTTAGGATTAAATGAGCATCATTGAAATTTTGAACAAAAACCATTACATAAAGGTTTACATTACATAAAGGAAACACTATAAAGTGTGTATTTTCTAAGTGGATACTTATATATTATACTGTTATCTGCACTGAAAGAGACCAAATATCAATGATCATATTTATCGAAACTAACAGCAGTGAATTCATAGTTCTTCGTAACTTCTGGTTAACTTTTCTTAGCCTATCACTGTTAGTCACTGTGACTCATCCCTTACATGCTTTCAAGTATTACTGCACAGAATGCATGTCTTTGCCCTCCTCCCCACTATTGCTCTTCATCAGTAGCCATACTAAATACCTTGCAGTTTTTCTCGGAACGTCTATATCATGGCAATTGGTTCTTCATCATGCCATGGATAGCTTACTAAATGGAAGCTATGTATTAAATTGCTCGTCTACCCTTTTCCTGTAAACCTAGACTGCTATCAGCTCTGTGAGACGTAGGTGTCCTTTTCTACTTAATGTTGATCACAGTACTTCTAACAAAACTGAAAACAATGCATGAGTAACAGACTGTCACTTAACATTGTAAGCAACACAGCTACTTTATTTAGTCTGAAGTATGTTGCAGCACGACAAAATTTCAGTTGTTTAAGATGTTGGTTTTCTTTTAATGTTTCTGCCATTCAAGAATTATTTGTTGAGCCCTCATTTATGTGCATTATGCTTTCCTAGGCACACAAAGGAATAAAAAGGTTAATAATACGTGCCAATTTTCACCAGAGGCTTATGACATAGTTGGAGAGATAAAGTGTATCCACTTGAAAGCTTTCATGGCCATTAAAAAAAAGTGCAATATAAGAATACTTTAAATTGCTTGGTCATTGAACTCCATAGGCATTCAAAGAAAGGAAAATCTTTCTGGCCACAACAGTCTTGGAATGCTTCATAGAGGTGACATAATTCGAGATTACACTTGAGAAATTGATACATTTTAATGTAGCTATGGAAAAAAATTAATTATAGGAAGAAGGAAAATCCTTTCCATTGCCTTTCTAGGGAAAAGGGTATTGAAGCAGGGAAGTTTAATATATACTCAAATGGCAGATTTCAGTTTTTTCAAAGTGAAAGACATATATTGGAGAAGAGTAGAAAATGAGGAGACGGAAAAAGAAGGTCAGAGCTTTATTATGGAGGCTTGTAAAGACAAGATAGGGACTCTGGACATTTTCTTAGAAGTTCGGGCTTATTAATCCTCAAGGGATCTCTAAAATATATTGTGTGTGTAAAAATTTTGAGGGATAGGTTCCATTTCACTTTCCTTAGGATCTCAAAAAGTTCCACTTTGTAAGAAGATAAAAGAAGTACTGTTGTAGACAATGAAGAATCAGTGAAAACTATCAAATTATGGAATGTAATAAAAACAATGGAAAAATTTATTCTTAAAATTCCTGAGCAACAGAGGAAAATAATCTGCAATTTTTTCTTGATGAGATTTTTGCAAGGAAGTTTTCCCAGGCAGTTGGAAACACCTCACTTTCATATTTAGACTAATTGTCATCTTGACAAGTATTACCTAATCTACTATAAAAATTCCAAGCTTTTGAGAATATTCTTAAAAATATAGTTCTGTAACCCTGTGTCCTAAGCTGTTGCAGCATAGCACCACCTTGAAACTGGACTCATCATTACAGTATGTCCTGCATTGGAGGCCAATAGCCACTTAGGCTCTTTGTCACTGAGGCCTCACCATCATTCTACCACATTCACATGTGTGCCTGCAGCACCATAACCTTGGCTGCCAAGAACCTGGGCCTGATGATAAAACCAATACCTAGGCATCCAAAGCCACGTGACTCTCTCCTTTCTAGGAAACAGCTGGACTTGCATAACAGAGCATCTTCTGAACAACTGGCCAGCTTCCTGCATCCGCACATATAATCAGCCTGATGTTTCCTTCCCAGCAAAACGGTGACAGTGACATCCCAAAGCTCCACAGCCTAGGCCACTGACATAATTGCAGGCTCAGTTGACAAGGATTATAGCTGAAGAAACTACATTGAATCCACATTATTTAGACCACATAGAACCAAAGCCAATATACTATATAAAAGTGACACTCTAGGATTCATCTGTAGTAAAGAGTCTCTGGGAAAGCTACTCATAAAATTGGAAAAAAACAATTGTTCTACTAGATTCACAGATACCAACCTAGGAATACAAGAAACATGAAAAAGCAAGGAAACATAATATATACAAAGGAATATAATAGGCTTTCAGTAACAGATCACTGGAGAATGAAATTCTGTAGCACCAAAACCTTGGCTGCCAAGAGCCTACGCCTGATAGTAAAACTAAGACCTAGGCATCTAAAGCCTAGAAAGAACAGGAAATGTAGAAAGAATATTTATAAAATGCCCAAAAAAGAATTTAAAATAATGATTATAAGGAAAATCAGCATGATAAAAAAAATTCAACAAACCAGAAAAAATACGGAAACAATTTGTGATCTAAATGAGAAATTAAACAGAGATAGATATAATGAAAAAGAATGAGCAGAAATTTTAGAGCTGAAAACGTTCATAATCAAATAAAAATACAATTGTAAACTTAATAATAGACTAGATTAAGCTGAAGAAATTATTTCTGAACTCAAAGGCAAGCTTTTTGAAATCACTCAGAGAAAAATAATAATAAAAGAGAATGAATAAAGCCTACAGGACTTAGGAGACACCATTAAATGAAGAAACTCACAGTTAAAGAGGTTCGAAGGAAAGGAGATGGAGAAAGTCACAGAAAACCTGTTTAACAAAGGAGCTAAACACTTTCCAAGTATGTCAAGTGATAAGGTCATCCGGATTCTGGAAGCTCAAAAGTTTCCAATTATGTTCAAACCAAATATATCCCCTCTGAGGCAGATTGTAAACAATCTGTCAAAAAATCAAAGGCAGAACCTAAAAGCTATAAAAGGGAAGCACCAAATCACAATAAGGGAATACTCACTGAACTTTCAGCAGATTTCTCAGTAGAAACTTTTCAGGTCAGGAAAAAATGCAATTATATATTCAAAGTGATAAAAGGGGAAAAAAAACACTGTCTTCCACTAATCCCATATTCAGCAAAGCTAACCTTTACAATTGAAGAAACAGTAAAGACCTTCCTAAACAAATAAAAGCTGAGGGAATTTGTCACCATTAGACTAGCCTTACAAAAAATTCATATGAGAGTACTGCAACTAGGAATGAAAAGATTATAATTACTGTAACAAAAAAAAACCAAGAAATTATGAAACTCACTAGTAAACGTAAATTCATAATCCAACTCATAATACTCCACTGTTATCATGGTACTGTGTTAATCATTCAGTCTTCTAGTATAAATGTTTAAAGTCAAAATGGTGAAAAAGAACAGGTGCAATTAGTGGCCAAGTAATAGAGAAAATTTTTAGTATACTCAAATTGAGTACAATTAATACAATGACTAATATTATACTTTAACTGTAAGAGAAAAGTATTCCTTTTGACCAAAAAATCTAGTCACAAGAACAATCAGGAAGACTTTTCTGTAGTTCCTTAGGAGAGCATAGAGTTGTTAATCTTTATCTTTTATTATAAAATTTTCTATATGTGAGCACTACGGTATAGACTGCATATGCTTCAGAAAGAAAACGTTTGTTTACTGCAATACCGTGTTTTTTAAAAAATGGCCTCACATGGCAGATAATCTCAGAGAAGGTTTGGAGACATAAAACTATGATTTTTAATATTCTTTCTTTGAACAAAGACCATGCTAAATGTAAAAAATAAAATGTACCTTGATAAGACAATAAAGAGATTCATTTTCTTTGAAGATGTTATGTTCAATTATAAAACATTTAGGTCACTATAATTTAAATGCCTTAATCCAGAGGCACTTCAGGTTCCATGTTAATTAGGCAACTAGAATACTACATTAGAAATTTCAGCAAGTACTATAAGCAAAGAATTATAGAAGCCAGCGCAGTGTGATAAAAATTAATCTCCTTAAACACGTAGCTTAGATCTTAAAACCTACTCAATTTTCTCATTGTTAGTAATGAGCTTGATTACTTTCACCCCCAAAATTTGTCAGTAAAAACCTTCATGAGGGAAAGGAATTCAAGAACTTCCTGTTGAGCCACAATGAATGAATTAAACAAAAATCAGGGTATAGTCCCAGGATAAAGAACATTGAAACTAGGTTATTAAGTAAAGGGAGTTTCAATTACGCGTGATGGTCAGTTTATCTAATCAAGACCACAAAAACCAGAGTTATGAATCTGTGATAAAGATGGCACAAAAACAAGAACAGAAAACAAAGGTTAGAAACTCAACAGGAATAAAAAAAATCACATCTGTTAAATGCATAAAGTTATAAAGGTTGTAACAGAGTACAATGATGGGGACACTTCATTGAGACCCTAGTAAATGTAGCTACTCTTGGGACAGTTCTCTCTCCTGATATTTCTAAATAAGACCTTGGACTTCACTCTGCCCAATAATTATCTAGGGAGCTCATTAAAAATGTAGTTATTCAGTATCCACTACCACGGAATTTGAATTATTGGTTTGGGGGTAGAACATAGGAATTTGAATTAACAAACTTCTTAGATAATATTGACTCAAGAATTAAACTTTAAAAAATAAAAATAAAAACCACTTTATTAACTCTTCACAGCCCAATTTATTAGGATTCTTACAGGCCTAACACTTGATATATTGATAAGGGTAAACATGAAAGAAATAAAACTAAGGCTTGAATCTGTGACTTACAAGTTCCCACATGTTGACCAGGCTGATGCTTAAAAACAATAGAGTCAACAGCATTAATTTAACCTTGCACCCCTCCTACGTGTAACATACTTTATCAGGTTATGTGGAAAGATGGCAAAGAAATAAAAATGGAGGTCCTTCCCTGAAGGAGTTCATAATAAAGTTGAATAAAGAAATACAGCCACTCATAAAAGCTTTAAGAGCAATTACAAAACAGCAGCTTGGGATGAATCACCTGATGGTTAACAGTATAGAAGCTATTCAGGATAACTAAGATGGAAGCAGGGTTAATGATTCAAGACCTCTTGAAATGCAAACATAGAAAGTTTAATCCAAGAATAGAAAGTGGAAAATGAGATGAAACATTAAGCCGTTCTTTACAAATTATGAATTTGATTAAGTGATTTAATAGGTTAAATAATCACCTTTCAGAGGCGCTTGTCTGATCTTAATAATGTGGAGAAGGAAGTTTGATAGCAATTTGCATACTTCTTGCACCTGACCAAGATTTTCTTTTATTTCTACATCAAGTATTGTAGATACACTTGAACTTACCACAAATCATTATAACAAGTACATATGCTATAATTCCATAACTAGTACATATCTGGAGATAAAGAAAATGCTTGCTATGAATTTTTTTCATCCTTTCGACTTCCATTGGATTGACCTTTTGACAATTGCATATTCGCTGATACATTGGCATTTTAGAAGTAGAAGGGACTTAGAAAGAATGACTACAGCTAATGGCAAAACTAGGACTATAAGCCAAATTTACTAATACCTGACTTCTCACAGCAGCATATTTTACTCCTCCTTCTGATAAAACTATGAATGTTCAATCATCATGATACCTGAAGATATTAGAAAGTGCTTAGATTAGGCTGATCACAAAATTATTTGGAGTTAAATATGTGAAATAATTTTAACACTTTAAATCCAAAATGTAAATTAGGATATTTTACAAACCTTACTATCATAGAAATAGTTAAATCATCTTGGTCCACTGTTTGCAGAAAATATCTAAAACATTCAGTCAACTCAGGAGCAACTATTATACTCTGTAATTGATCTATTAGCACCTGGGGGTTCTCTATACTCTCAATTCAGCAGCAAGGCAGCAGGGTCTCTGGTTGGGGATTCATCTGATCTTTCAGCTTCTGCTCATTAGTTATTTTATGATATGGTTTGAATCTGTGTCTCTGCCCAAATCTCATGTCAAATTGTAATCTCCAATGCTGGGAGTAGAGCCTGGTGAGAGGTGGGTGGTTGGATCATGGGGGTGGTTCAGCACCATCCTTTAGGTGCTGTTCTCATGACAGTGAGAGACCTTGCAAGCTCTGGTTGATAAAAGTGTGTAGCACCTTCTCCTTTCTTTCGCTCCTCCTCCAACCATGTGAGGTGTCTACTCCTTCAGCTGCCATGATTGTTAAGCTTTTTGAGGTCTCCCCAGAAGTCAAGCAGATGCCAGAATTATGCTTCTTGTACATCCAGCAGAACCATAAACCAATTAAACTTCTTTTCTTATAAATTACCCTTTCTCAGATACTTGTGTATAGCAGTGCAAGAATGAACTAATACATTTGGGTAATCGAGAACCAAATGAATTCCTATTTAAACTGTTACTATTTTGAAGTAGATCAATTTTGCAACTTTGTTCAAGAAATAAGGAGTTAATTTGAATACTACTGACAAGTTCCCTGAAAACTGATCAACAAATACTCGAAAACAAATTAGGCCCTATTCTCTTACTCTCCCTTCAGCAGTATAAAGCTGATGATAAATATAAATATGTAAAAATGTCTATGATGGCTTTTAAAGTTACCCTACAATGTTTCTCTTCTTTAAGCCAAATTTTCAAAATTGTTGTAAGATTCCTAAAATCCCCTTTGTGATCCTTTAGATAATTTAGTTAGTGTTCCTTTGAAAGCTATATACTAGCATGCATGCGGCGATCATATATTTCTTACTTTTGTATTAAAAGTAGCTTGCAAAAATAAATGAATACAATGTACTGGTTCTACTAAGTTTTAGGTCATTAAAAGTAACGAGAACACTTGCCAAGACAAAAAAAATTTATTAAATATCTGATACTGCTGCCACTGAGGCTCAAATAATAAATATTTTCCCTTGCATAAAATAATTTTCTTTTGTCATTCTAACATAGCATAAATGTTTACAGGACTATGGAAATACTAGTCATTTAGTGAAAATATAAATCCGAAAATAGTGTGAAGAAGGTGTAAGTGTGGGATATTCTGTGCACAATTAATATACAGCATGTAATTATCTTTTCATTTTTAATAAAAAATGTAATAGTGCGCCTAAGATTAATTTAAGAAAGAACTGTATATGTGGTTGATTAAATCATTCTTAAATAGCTTGATTGTTATGTAATTTTAAAATTTAATTTATAAGTTTTTGAAAAGCAGAGTTTAAATATCTGTATCTACTTTTCATACTGAATCACAAACATTAGTTTATGCTAATTAAATGTAAATAGAATTGCTACTGATTTGTTGAACAATAATTTTTTATATTCATCTATAATTGTTTATATATTAAAAGTGTATCTAAGAACACACAACCGTGCTCACTAAGAGTACTGCTATAGCCAAGGTTGCATCCTCAATGCTGGAAAATAATGAGGTGCATTTATGAGTAAAAGAGTACACTAAAGATAGCTCAGTATTTCCCCTACCTTTCAGCTTTCGTTAATATGTGGAAACCAAGAGATAATTGGCTTGGAGCAATGTGTTTTTTGAAAACACACCATGTATTTGACTAAATCCAGAAGATATAATAAAACACAATATGTTTATTTATAATATTAATTTGGTTTCTAAAGAATGATTATTTTATTTTTAAATTACTGTTTTGATTTTATATGATTTTATGTTTTCAACTTTAAATGGAAATTACAAAAATGATTCTATGACATTCACCTCAATGTTTCAATACTATTTAACACCTGTACATAAATATATAGATATGTAGATATATAGATATAGTTACACACATGTATACATACACAATTCTTAGGAAAGATGACACTTTCAAAAACCATGCTTTGTTACCAAGGTAAAACTAACTAAATATATTTTGTTTTACTGATGAATGCTTAAATGAAACTTAACTAACATAAATGTCAAGAGATTTCCTTTAAATTTTATTTAAGTTTTTCTTGATGTATATATGTGCCACATTTCCTTTATCCAGTCTATAATTGATGTGCATTTGGGTTGGTTCCAAGTCTTTGCTATTGTGAACAGTGCTGTAATAAACACATGCGTGCATGTGTCTTTCTAATAGAATGATTTATAGTCCTTTGGGTATATACCCAGTAATGAGTCAAGTGGTAAATGAGAACACATGGACACAGGGAGGGGAACATCACACACCAGTGCCTGTTGGGGGTTGCGGGGCTAGGAGAGGGATAGCAAGGGGTGGGGGATTGGGGAGGGATAGAATTAGAAGAAATACCTAATGATGATGACAATGTGATGGGTGCAGCAAACCACCATGGCACATATATGCCTATATAACAAACCTGCATGTTCTGCACATGTACCCCAGAACTTAAAGTATAATAAATAAATTTAAGTTTTTAAAATTTTTCCCATATTTATTTAGTTATCTTTGTCAGTAGCTTTAATCTCATTCTTCTCATTTGATAAAAACTAAGATCACACAGCCTGAAAAAGGGGGACATTTGAAATTTTTATATTGATATGGTACTTGTAATTAATGTGAAGCATTTTAAGAATTGAAAAGAAGGCAACCTCGAATAACTTACTTGTTATTTCCTTAAGAAATGCGTTTTAGGGCATGCATTTAACTGTACGTAAATCTGGTGTGCTGGAAAGTAACAATCCTGTGCTTAATGCCAAATAATAATGCATGAATAGAAAGGTTGAGAGTCTCACTTCAGATCTTCATTTTATGGTAGGTATAGACAACATCAAAGCTCCTGTTATTTTCCAAAAGTCTGAGTTTTTCTCTTTCTTAACTCATTTCTTTCTTCGTTTTTAAAATTTAATATAAGATTGATTGTGACATTTAAAATAACAAAAAGCAAATCTAAATATCCAACAATAGAGAACATGTTGAGTTAAAGCCACTGAAATATGCAGAATTGTGTTTACTGACATAGAAAGATGCTTATGATATATTAATAGAAAATGCAGGTAACAAAGTAATATCCAGTATTACGTTAATTCTGTAAAGAAAATATGCGTATTGAAAGGCAAAGTTTGGAGCAATCTCAGATATAATCTGTAGGCTGTTTCTGTTTGGAAATAACCAAATCGATTTTTGGGTTGATTCAACAAATTATGGTCACATAGATAGTAAGACTGTATGATACGAACCAGGATCACCCTTCAAAGTCTATTTACTTTCTACTGTATCAAACGTAGAATTCACTTCAAAAGCTATTTACTAAAATTTAAACTATGTAGGGGCCAGCCATTATGTCATTAAATTCTGTATACTCCTCAAAACATAATATAGTACCTTGTACCTAGTAGTTACTCAAGACATGTTTCTAGGTTGATCAGCCATCACAGTGGGATAAAAAATAGAACATCAAAGGTACAAAGATGTATCCTATTTCCAAATACTAAAAAAGAACTACCTTCACATTCCTTACAGGTTATACAGTTCCTTAGAAGCAGACTTACAGAAAATCTTTTTAGTAACCCCTTATGTATGGTTCAGAGGTTAAAAACCTGTACATATTACACAAAGTTTCCAATAAATGCGCCTTGTGTATTATAACTGCATGGTACTGACATCTTCAAGATGGAAACCATGAATAGATTCATCTAAGTAGGGAAAAAGCAGCTTGGTATTTTAGAAATATGTATGGTATACAAAATAATCAAAACGCAAATGCAAATCACTGGAAGGTGTATTAGAAAATACTCAGGCACGTGTGTAAGTACTTTAACATGGCCTCACCCTCTTCATGGTCCACGTGTGTATTTTTTGGTTGTGCCTGACACCTCCTGCTTCAGCACACCCAGGCTTCTTAAGTATGTCCAGAGTTGAAAAGGGCTGTCAAGGATTTCCTGATGACGGTGTTGCTTTAATATTTCAGCGTCACCGTCTTGGTTTTGAGATATTCATTTAGAGCTTCCTCACCAGATTTTCTTCATTATTTTAATTTCTTTCCTAAGATGGGATGGACAGAAGTTGGAATTGATGCATGGAGGGGTATCTCAGCTATAGGTTTACTTCAAAAAAGTGTCTCCAGGGTGCAGTAAAAGTGCACATGAATCAAAGGGGGATGTTAATCTTAGCCCATGTGCATTAGGGATGACTATTGTAGCGTCAGGGTTGCATTGAAACTGACTATGTTATATAGATTGTGCCTAAATATCTGGGTATGAGCTATGAGGATTACTGGTATTTATTTTTGAAAGCTATTATAGTTCCACTAATTTTTGTTTTTTAGTGTTAATTTTATTAACAGAGGTAAAACATAATTTAGGGTAACAGAAATATACTTGGCAAAGTGGCAATTAATTTTTAGAGATGTATTACTATATTCAGCACATCTAATTAAATGAGAAAACTTCCTTTAGAAGTTTAGGAAATTATATTCCTACTGATCACCATGGGAAATCCCAATTGGAGCTCGCGTTATTTTTATTAAGAACTTTATTTTGTGGTAGCTTCCTGGAACCCTGCAGCAAAATATAAATAAACGTCTCAAATTCTGCCACTGTATATTGTTCATATGATTTTTAATATGAGCTTCACTTATCTCCACATCCTTCATTTTCAATCCTTCACCTTCCTTCTCTTAAACTTTAGGAATTTATTGCCAGAAATCTTGGAAATTTTGAGAAATATCACAGACCTCAAAGCTGCACTTAATCTTATATCTGAATTGCTTCTCTTGCTGGACATTGTTGCTGAAATAATTTCATTTTCTCTCTTTTCATTCGAGAAATTAGACTTGACAAACATTAAGTTAAAGAAAATATGAAACTTTTCATCTTTTTTAATTTTATGCATATTTATGGCTAAAATACACATTAACATTTGAAAACAGTATTGCATAATACATAAAATAATTTATAATGTTCACGAGATTAGCAAATCCCAAAGAAATCAGAAATATACATATTAGATTCTGTATATTATACATACAGTATATAAAATGGTTAAGACATTGGTGTCATTTTTGCTTTAAACAGTTGCTGTGCTAGTATCTCTAAAATCTTTCACTCTTGGGGATTTTCATCATTTTGCTGTATCTGCTGCACTTTATGAGAGGTGGTAAAAAGGACATAAAACTATTTTTTCCCTCTATTCCACCTTTTTGTAATTATTTTCTTAAAATATAAAATATTCTCTGTTTTTCTCCCCAGAGTCTAGAGTTCCTTTAATGTCTTCTTCTTATCTGGATGGTAACTTTATTTTTTCTACTACAACATATTTTTGTTAAGTTTTTCATTATTTTCTACTTGATCTATCTAATTTTTGAACTCATTTATTCTGGGCTTTAGAAATACTAAACAACTTGTTTTTATTACTTTTTTGATAACTTGCCATTTCTCTAGGATTACTATATATATATTTATAGTTTTTTTGTATCAAAAACTCACATTATGACAGTGTTCTCATTGGAGATTGGTAATGGCTATAATTTTCCTAACATCCAGCATAACTCTAGTAAACTTGTTCCCTGATAAATTGATTAGTTAATCATTTCACCCTTATCTCCATCAGTGAAGAGGCATTTTCTTATTACAGTCATGCATCACTTACCAATGGGAATATGATTTGAGAAATGTGTTGTTAGGCAATTTTGTCACTGTCTGAACATCACAGCGTATTTACAAACCAAGATGGGCTAGCCTACACATGTAGGCTATATGGTATATTATATAGCTACAAACCTGTATAGGATGTTACTGTACTGAACATTGTAGGAAAATAGAGCACAATGGTACATGTTTGTATGTCTAAACATAAAAAGTACAGTAAAATATGGTATCAAAGATAAAAGAAGGGTGCATCTGTTTAGGGTACTTAACATAAATGAAGCTTGCAGGACTGGAAGTTGTTCTAGGTGAGTTAGTGATTGAGTGATGAGATGAATGTGAAGGCCTAGGACATTATTATACGCTGCTGTAGACATTATAAAGAATGCACACCTAGGCTACACTAAATTAATTAAAGTACGTTTTTAATAATTATAGCTTCCTGTAATTTTTTTACTTAATATTTTTAACATATTATTTTACTTTATATATTTTAAACTTTTTGATGCTTGTAATAACACAGCATAAAACATAAATACATTCTACAGCTGTAAGAAATATTGTTATATCCTTATTCTATAAGTATTTTACTGTCTTTTAAATTTTATGTTCATTTTGTCAACATTTTTGTTAAAAAGGGAAATACAAACACACACATTCTAGATCTACACAGAATCAATATAATCAATATCACTGTCTTCCACATCCACATCTTGTATCACTGGAAGGTCTTTGGGGCAATCATACACACGGAGCTGTATCTCCTATGATAACAATCTTCCAGAATATCTGCTGAAGGCCCTGCCTGAATCTGTTTTAAAGTTAACTATTTTTATTTTAAATAAGTAGAAGGAATAAAGGAATAAACCCTACAATAATGATAAAATTATAATATAGTAAATACATAAGCCAGTAACATCGTTTATTGTCATTATCTAATATTATATGTAATTAATTGTATGTGCTATATAGTTATACAACTGGCAGTGCAGTAAGTCTGTTTACACCAACACCATCACAAACATTTGAGTAATGTGTTTCATTATGATGTTATGACAGCTATGATATAACTAAATGATAGGAATTTTTCAGCTTCATTATAATCTTATGGAACTACTGTCATATATACAGTCTATTGTTGACTGAAACATTACGCAGCTGCTATGAGGTGGCCCTAAGTGCGCACCCAAATCTCATCTGGAATTGTAATCTCCATGTGTTAACGGAGGGACCTAGTGGAAGGTGATTGGATCATAACAGTTTCTCCCATACTGTTCTTGTGATAGTGAGGGCATTCTCATGATACTTGTTAGCTTAAAAGAGGCAGTTTCTTCTGTGTTCTCTCTCTCCTGCCACTTTGTGAAGAAGGTGCTTGCATCCCTTTCATCTTCCAACATGATTGCAAGTTTCCTGAGACCTGCCCAGCCATGCAGAACTGTGAGTCAATTAAATCTCTTTTGTGAATTACCCTGTCTCAGATAGTATCTTTATAGCAGTGTTAGAATGGACTAATAAAGATCATTTGTACCAGGAGGTGGACATTGCTATAAACATAACCTGAAAATGTGGGAATGACTTTGTAACTTGTTAACAGGCAGAGCTTGCAACAGTTTGGAGGGCTTCGAAAAAAATAGGCAATGAGGAAATTTTTGTAACTCCCTAGAGACTTGTTGAATGGTTTTGACCAAAATGCTGACAGTGACATGAACAATGATGTCCAGGCTGAGGTGGTCTCAGATGGAGATGAGGAACTTATTGGGAACTAGAGCAAAGGTCAAGCTTGCTATGCTTTCCCAAAGAAACTAGCAGCATTTTGCTCTTGCCCTAGAGGTCTGTGAAACTTTGAACTTGAGAGAGATAATTTAGAGTATCTGGCAGAAGGAATTTCTAAGTAGCAAAGCATTCAAGAAGTGACCTGGCTTTTCCTGAAAGCTTATAGCTGTATGTGTTCACGAAGAGATGATTTGAAATTGGAACTTATGTTTAAAAGGGAAGCAGAGCATAAAAGTTAGAAAATTTGCAGGCTGACCATGTGATAGAAAAGAAACCCATTTTGTGGGGAGAAATTCAAGCCTGCTGCAGAAATTTGCAAAAGAAACAAGGAGCTGAATATTAATAGCTAAGACAATGAAGAAAGTGACTCCTAGGAATGTGAGAGATCTTTGTGTCAGCCCTTCTCATCACAGGTCTGAGGCTTAGGAGGGAAAATTTGTTCTGTGGACTAGGCCCTGCTGCTCTGTGAAGCCTTGGAACTTGGTGCCCTGTGTCTCAGCTGCTCCAGCTTCAACTGTGGTAAAAGGGGTCAAGGTGCCATTTAGGTGTTATATCAGAGGGTGCAAGCACGAAGCAGGGACTATACCTGGCAGAGCCACTGTGGCAGAGCTGCCCAAGTCCATGGGAGCCCAGCGTTTGCACCAGCATGCCCTTGATATGAAATATAAAGTAAAAAAAATATTACTTTGGAGCCTTAATATCTAAAGACAGCCCAGCTGGGTTTTGGGCATGCAGGGGGCATATGGCCCCTTTGTTTTCACCAATTTCTCCCATTTGGGTTGGGAATATTTACCCAATGACTGCAGCCCATTGTATCTTGGAAGTAACTAACTTGCTTTTGAGTTTATAGGTGCCTAGGCAGAGGGACTTGCCTTGTCTCAGATGAGACTTTGAACTTGGACTTTTGGATTAATGCTGGAATGAGTTAAGACTTTGGGGGACTATTGGGAAGGCATGACTGGTTTTGAAATGTGAAAAGAACATGAGATTTGGAAGGAGCCAGAGGCAGAATGATATGGTTTGGCTAAATGTCTCCACCCAAATCTCATCTGGAATTGTAATCCCCTTGTGCAAAGAGAGGGACCTAATGGGAGGTGATTGGATCATGGGGCAGTTTCCCCCACACTATTCTTATGATAAGGAGGGAGTTCATGGGAAAGCTGATGATATAAAAGTGGCATCTTCCCCTGCATTCTTTCTCTCTCCTGCCACCTTGTGAAGAAGGTGCCTGCTACTCCTTTGCCTTCCACTGTGATTTTAAGATTCCTGAGTCCTCCCCAGACATTTGGATCTGTGAGTCAATTAAACTTTTTTGTTTGTAAATTACCTAGGTTCAGATAAAATCTTCATAGCAATGTGATAATGGACAAGTACTGCAGCACATGACTGTATTTAATATTCAGTTTTGGAAAATAAAAGGTGAGGCAGAGCAAGATGGTAGAATGGAAAGTTTTACCAATTGTCCCCCCAGAATGGGACACCAAGTTAACAACTGTACACACACAAAAAAATACCTTCGTAAGAACCAAAAATCAGGTAAGCACTCACAGTACCTGCTTTTAACTTCTTACACATGAAAGAGTCACTGAAGGGATGGAAAAAGATAACTATGAATCTCAGATGCCACCCCTCTCCAACACCAAGCAGCAGTGACATGGGACAGAGATCTTCTTTGAGTGCTGGGGGAGGGAAAACACAGAAATTGTAAGGCATGGAACTCACTGCTGTTCTGTTAGAGCACAAAGGAAGACCCAGACCATACTCAGCTGATGCGCACCCACAGAGGGAGCATTTAAACCAGCCCTAGCCAGAGGGGAATCATCAATCCCAGGGGTCTGAGCTAGGGTGCCCACAGACATTTCCACAAAGAGCCAGAGTCCTCTCAGTATCTAAACTTGAAAGGCAGTGTAGGCCATAAGGACTGTTACTCATAGGTGAATCTTAGGGCAGAACTAGGCTCAAAGAGTGGACTGGAAGGCATATGCCATATTGAAACAAAAGCTGGGGCAACCAAAGGAAGGCTGGCACTACCCCTCTTTGAACCCAAGGCTCCTGGCTCCAAAAAAGACCCTTTCTTCTAGTTGAGGAGAGTACAGGGAAGAGTAGGGAGGATTTTTGTTTTGCATCTTGGATACCAGTTCAGCCACAGCAGGATAGGGCACTGGTCATAATTGTGAGAACCTGTTCCAGTCCCTAGCTCCCAGATGGCATGTCTAGATACACACTGGACCGGAAGGAAACCTGCTGCCTTCAAGGAAAGGACCCAGCCATGCCAGCATTCATCATCTGCTAAGTGAAGAGCCCTTCAGCTCTGAATAGACAGCAGTGATACTCAGGTACTACCTCTATGGCCCAGGTACGCTTCTGAGACTTCCTGGCTTCAGGTATCAATATCACTAGAGGAGGGAAGGTGAAACACAATGTGGATTCTTCTGGACCCTGATTTCAGAACTTGTCTCTTAGATGGCATTTCTGGACCTGCCCTAGTCGAGAGAAGAGCCCACTGCCTTGAAGGGTGAGTCACAGGCCAGACAGCACTCACCACAAGCTAACATAAGAGACCTTGAGCCTTAAGAGAATGTTGGTGTTAGTCTGGCAGTATACCTTGTGGCCAGAGGTAGTGGTGACTACAGAGTGAGGTTCCTCTGCCTTTGGAAAGGGGAGGGAAGGGTAGGAAGAGCTGTGTATTGTATTTTGAGTACCAGTTCAGCCACAATACAGTAAAATACCAGGAAGGTTTTTAAGAGTTTTGACTGTAGTCCCTGTGAGTCAGACAGCACTCCTGGATCCACCTGGGGCCTGAGGGACCTCACTGCCTTGAAGGGAAAGACATAGGCTTGGCTGTCTTTCAAGTCAAGTCTTTGAAAAAACATAGGAAGTGGCCAGGGAGTAGTTACAACAGGCCTTGGGTAAGACCTAGTGCTGTGCTGACTTCAGGTCTGACCCAGTAAAGTTATAGTGATGGTGACCACAGGGGTATTTCCATCAGTCTGCTTGGTAATAGAGAGAATTCTCCTGGATCTAGTGCAAGACCATCAAGGCAGTACCTCTATGAGTCTTCAAAACCACAGCAATACAGGGCTTAAGGTGCCCCCTACAAAAGCAGATATAGCTTAGATCATAACACTCGAGTGCTTTTAAATATCTGGAAACCAGTCCCAAGAAAGAGGGCTACCAATAAGACTACAATAAATACCTAACCCTTCAATTCTCAGACACCAAAAAAATCTACTAGGATCAATACCATTCAGGAAAACACGTTAACACCAAATGAACTAAATATGGCACTAGTGACTAAATCCTAGATAAATATATGTGATATTTCAGACAGATAATTCAAAATAGCTGTGTTGATGAAACTCAAAGAAATTCAAGATAACAAAGAGAATGAATTCAGAATTCTATCACATAAATTTAGCAGAGATTAAAAGAATTAAAAAGCATAAATTATGTAGCTGCAAATGCAATTGGCATACTGAAGAATGTCTTGAGTTCTTTAGTAGCAGAAAGAAGCAGAAAATGAATAGTTTGCTTGAAAACAGACTATTTGAAAATACACAATCAAGGCCGGGCGTGGTGGCTCACGCCTGTAATCCAAGCACTTTGGAGGCCAAGGCGGGTGGATCACCTGAGGTCGGGAGTTCAAGACCAGCCTGATCAATACAGTGAAACCCTGTTTAAAAAAGAAAAGAAAAGAAAAGAAAATACACCGTCAGAGGAGACTGATATTGTTTGGCTTTGTGTACCCTCCAAAATCCCATCTCAAATTGGAATCCCCAAGTGTTGAAGAAGGGACCTGGTAGGAGTTGATTGGATATTGGGGGTGAGTTTCCTGTGCTGTTCTTATGATAGTGAGTGAGTTCTCATGAGATCTGATGGTTTGATAAGGGGTTCTCCCCAATTTGCTTTCTACACTTGTTCTCTTGCCTGTGCCATGTAAGACATGCCTGCCTCCCTCTCTGACATGATTGTAAGTTTCTGGAGGTCTTCCCAGCCATACAGAACCATGAGCCAATTAAACTGCTTTTCTTCATAAATTACCCAGTCTTGGGTAGTTCCTTACAGCAGTGTAAAAATGGACTAATACAGTAAATGTGTGCTGCAGAGTGAGGTACTGCTATAAAGATACCCAAAAATGTGGGTGGATGAGACTGTGGAACTAGATAAAATGCAGAGGTTGGAACAGTTTTTAGGGCTCAGAAGAAGACAGGAAGATGTGGGAAAGTTTGGAACTTCCTAGAGACTTGTTGATGATAGTAATGTGAGCAATGAAGTCCAGGCTGAGAGGGTCTCAGATGGGGATGAAGAACTTATTGGGAACTGGAACAAAGGTGACTCTTGCTATGCTTTAGCAAAGAGACTGGCAGCATTTTGTCCCTGACCTAGAGATCTGTGGAACGTGGAACTTGGGAAAGATGATCCGCAATTGAAACTTATGTTTAAAGGGGAAGCAGAGCATAAGAGTTTGGAAAATTTGCAGCCTGACTATAAAATTGGAAAAAAAAAACTGGGGTCTATTGGGGGGAAAGGGGGAGGGCCAGTGGGAGGGGGAGGTGGGGAGGGATAGCATGGGGAGAAATTCCAAATGTGGGTGAAGGGGAGAAGAAAAGCAAAGCACACTGCCATGTGTGTACCTACGCAACTGTCTTGCATGCTCTGCTCATGTACCCCAAAACCTATAATCCAATAAAAAATTAAAAAAAATAAAAAATTAAAAAATAAAAAAAATAAAATAGGAAAAAAAAAAAAACTTTGCAGTGGAGAAATTCAAGATAGCCATAACAATTTGCAGAAGTAATTAGGACTCAAATGTTAATCACCAAGAAATTGGGGGACATGTCTCTATAGCATGTCAGATGGCTTTACAGCAGCCCCTCCCTAGACAAAACCAGAGGCATATGAGGAAAAAATTCTATTATGGGTTGGGCATAGGGCCTTGCTGCTTTCTATAACTTGGTGCCTTGTATTTCATCCATGGTTAAAAGGGGCTAATGTACAGCTCAGGCCATTGCTTTAGAGGGTGTAAGCCCCAAGCCTTGGTGGTTTTACCATGGTGTTGGGCCTGCAGTACACAGAACTCAAGAATTGAGGTTTAGGAACCTCTGCCTAGATTTCAGAGGGTGTATGGAAACACCTGGATGTTTGGGCAGGGGTCTGCTGCAGAGGCAAAGCCCTCATGGAGAACCTCTGTCAGGGCAGTGCAAATAGAAAATCTGGGGTTGGAGCCTCCACACAGAGTCCCCATTGGGGCACTGCCTAGTGGATCTGTGAGAAGAAAGACACAGTCCTTCAGACAACAGAATAGTAGATGCAACAGGTTGCACCACGTACCTGGAAAAGCCACAGACACTCAACATCAGCTTTGAAAACAGGACTAAGGATAATACCCTGAAAAGCCACAGGAGTGGGGCTGCCCAAAGATGTGGGAGCTCACCCTTTGCATCAACGTGCCCTGGATGTGAGATAACGAGTCAAAAAATTATTTTTGAGCTTTAAGGTTTAATGACTTCCTGCTGGATTTCAGACTTGCGTGGGGCCTGTGACCCCTTTGTTATTGCCAGTTTCTCTCATTTGCAAGGGAGGCATTTATTCAATGCTCTATCCCCATTGTATCTTGGAAGTACATAACTTGCTTTTGATTTTACAGGCTCCTAGATGGAAGGGACTTGCCTTGACTCAGATGAGACTTTAGACTTAGACTTAGACTTTGACTTTTGGGTTAACGCTGGAATGAGTTAAGATTTTGGGTACTGTTGGGAAGGCCCAGTTGGTTTTCCTTCTTTTTTTCTTTAAAAAATTGTTGTTTTAATCCAATGAGTATAGTGGTAATTTGTTGTGAAGCAACAGGCATTCAAATGTGAGAGCAAAATAATAACATTTTTTAATAGTGACATAAAGCTTATCTAGCTCTTTTTTTTTAATAGTGACATAAAGCTTATCTAGCTCTTTTTTTTTTCAATGTGAAAAGACATGAGATTTGGGTGGGGTCTGGGCAGAATAATATGGTTTGGCTTTGTGTCTCCACCCAAATCTCATTTTGATTTGTAATCCCCATGTGTTGAGGGAGGGACCTTGTGGGAAGAGATTGGGTTGGTTTTTCCATGCTGTTTTTGTGACAGTGAGTTCCCACAAGATCTGATTGTTTTATAAGTGGCTCTTCCCCCTTTGCTTCTTACACACACATTCTGGCCTGCTTCCTTTTAAGTTTAAGGCACTCTCTGTGTCTACTTCCTCTTCCACCATAAATGTAGGTTTTCTGAGGCCTCCTCAGGCATGCAGAACTGTGATTCAATTAAACCTCTTTTATTTATAAATTACTCAGTCTTGAGCAGTTCTTTACCACCATGTGAAAACAGGCTAAAACAGAGGCAAAATTTTAAAAAGCAAATAAGCATGTATAAAAGATTTAGAAAATAAATTTAAAAGGGCAAATTTTAAAGTTATTCACCTTAAAGGAAAGGTAGAGGTAGAGATAGGAGTAGAAAGTTTAATTAAAAAAAGATAATGACAGAGAACTTCTCAAACCTGGAGAAAACTTTCCAATATCCAAGTACAAGAAGGTTACAGAACACCAAGCATATATAACACAAATAAGACTACCTCAAGGCATTTGAAAATGAGACTCTCAAGAGTCAAGTGTGAAGAAAGTATCCTAAAAACAGCAAAAGAAACAAATAACATAAAATGGAGCTCCAATGTGTCTGGCAGCAGACTCTTCAGTGGAAATTTTACAGGGCAGAAGAGGGTGGCATGGCATGTTTATACTGCTGAATGAAAAAACATTTACCCTAGAATAGTGTATCTGGTGAATATCCCCTTCAGAAATAAAGAAGAAATAAAGACATTCTCACACAAATAAACACTGAAAATTTCCCGCAACACCAGACATGTCCACAAGAAATGCTAAAGGAAGTGCTTCAGGAAAAACAAAAAACTAAAACAAAAGAAAAACAAAAGAAAGAAACCCACGAGACTTATGAGTAATAGATAATTACCTAAAGGTACAAACCTTACTGGTAATAGTAAGTATATAAAAAACCACAGTATATTGTAATACTATAACTGTGGTGTGTAAACAACTTTTATTCTAAGTAGAAAGACTAAATGATAATCAAAAACAATAGCTACAACTTTTCAAGACATAATCAGTACAAGATACAAATAGAAACAATAAGAAGTTAAAAAGTTGGGGGATGAAGTTAGGTGAGTTTAAATTCATTTTCTATTTTTTTTAATGAAAATCCTTTGAAGCTGTTATCAGGTTAACATATTGTGATATAAGATAATATTTACAAGCTGCATGGTAACCTCAAACCAAAAAACATACAATGGATACACAAAAAAATATAAAAAGGAATCTAAATTATATCACCAGAGAAAATAATTTTCACCAGAGGAAAGCAAGAGAGAAAGGAAGGAAAAATAAAAAAGAAAGAAGATCACAAAACAACCAGGAAACTAATAACAAAATGGCAGGAGTATTTACTTATCAATAATAACATTGAATGTAAGTGGACTAAACTGTCCAATAAAAAGATATAGACTGAGTGAATGAATGAAAATATGGCCCATTGATCTTTTGCATACAAGAAACACATTTCACCTATAAAGACACATATAGACTGAAAATAAAGGAATAGACAAGAATATCCCATACCAATGGAAACCGCAAAAGAGTAGGAGTTGCTATGCTTACATCAGACAAAACAGAATTAAACACAGAAACTATAAGAAGAAAAAAAGAAAGTCACTACATAATGATAAAATGATCAACTTTAAATATATATCCATCCAAATTGGGAGCACCCAGATATATAAAGGAAATATTATGAGAGCTTAAGAGAGAGATAATCATCAACATAATAGCTGGAAACCTCAACACCCAATGTTTAGCATTGGATAGATTTTCTATACAGAGTGTCAAGAAAGAAACATTAGACTTAATCTGCACTATAAACCAAACGGATCTAATGCATACTTAGAGACAATTTTTTCCAGAACCTGCAGAACCCACATTCTTTCTTTATCACATAGAGTATTCTCAAGGATAGACTATATGTTAGGTCACAAAATAAGTCTTCAAACATTCAAAATTCTAAACAATATGAAGGCTCTTCTCTGAAAACAATGCATTAAAACTGGAATTTAACAATAAGAGGAATTTTGATAATTATACAAGCACATGTAAATTAAACAATATGCCCCTGAATGACCCGTGAGTTAATGGAGAAATTTATAGGGAAACTAAAATTTTTTGACAAAAATAATAATGAAAACACAACATACTAAAACCTCTGGCATACAGAAAAAGCAGTACTCAGAGGGAAGTTTATAGCTTTATTGCCTACATAAAAAAGAGGAAAGACCACATAAACAATCTAAAGATGCATCTTGAAGAACTAGGAGAGGAAAAGAAAACTAAATACAAAACTATCAGAAAAAGAAAAATAATAAAGATGACAGCAGAAATAAATTAAATTGAAATGAAGAAAACAATAAAAAAAAATCAATAGAACAACAAGATGACTTTTTGGATAGTTAAACACAATTGAGAAATTTTTAGCCAGACTAAGAAAAATAGAGAAGATCCAAATAAATAAAAACAAAAACTAGACATTACAACTGATACTGTAGAAAGTCAAAGGATCATTAGTGGCTTCTATGGGACACTAAATACCAATAAATGGGAAAATACAGAAGAAATAGGCAATTCCTAAACACATACAACCTACCAAAATTTAACCAGGAAGAAATTCAAAATCTGAGTAGACCAATAACAAGTAATATGATTGAAGCAAATAGATGGATAAATTTCTGGAAAAATACAATTCTCTTAGCTTAAATCAAGAATAATTAGATACTCTGAGCAGACCAATAACAAGCAGTGAGATAGAAATGGTAATTTAAAAATTAGCAACAAAAAAAGTCCAGGACCAGATGGAATCACAGTAGAATTCTACCAGACATTCAAAGAAGAACTAATACCAATCCTTTTGACACTATTTCACAAGATAAAGAGAGAAACCTCCCTAATTCATTCTATGAAACCAGCATCACCCTAATACCAAAAGCAGGAAAGGACATAGCCAAAAAAGAAAACTACAGGATGATATACCTGATGTACATAGATACTAAAATCTTTTACAAAATGCTAGGTAACCGAATGCAACAAAATATCAAAAAGATAATCCACCATGATTAACTGGTTTTTATACCAGGAATGTAGGGATGGTTTAACATATGAAAGTCAATAAATGTGATATACCACATAAAAAATAATTAAAAACAAAAATCACATGATTATCTCAATAGATACAGAGAAAGCATTTTACAAAATCTAGCATCTCTTTATGATTGAAACTCAGCAAAATTGGGATACAAGGGACATACCTCAATGTAATAAAAACCATCTATGATAAACTCACAGCCAGCATAATACTGAATGGGAAAAGTTGAAAGCATTCTCTCTGAGAATTAGAAAAAGACAAAGATGCCTACTCTCACCAGTACTGGAAGTCCTAGCCAGAGCAATCAGACAAGAGAAAGAAATAATCAGCGTCTAAATCAGTAGTGATGAAGTCAAACTGTCAGTTTACTGATGATATAATAATTTACCTCACCTTTAAAACCATAAAGACTCCTCCAGAAAGCTCCTAGAAATGATAAAAGAATAAAATAATTTGGCAAAGTTTCCAGATACTGGATTAATGCACCCAAAAACTACCTCTTCTATACATCAACAGCAACCAAGTGGAGAATCAAATCAAGAACTAAACCACTTTTAAAATAGCAGCAAAAAAAAAAAAAAAAAAAAAGGACTATACCTAACTAAAAGACCTCTACAAGGAAAACTACAAAACACTGCTGAAAGAAATTATAGATGACACAAACAAATGAACATACATCCCATGCTCACAGATGGGAAAAATCAATATTGTGGAAACGACCATACTGCCAAAAGCAATCTACAAATTCAATGCAATTCCTATCAACGAAATGCTACCATGATTCTTCACAGAATTATAAAAACTATTTTTAAGTTCATAGGGAACCTAAGAAGAGCCTGCATAGCCAAAACAAGACTAAGCAAAAAACAACACCAACAACAAACAAACAAAAATTCTGCTGGCATCACACTACCTGATTTCAAACTAAACTATAAGGCTGCAGTCACCAAAACAGCATGATATAGAAATAGGCACATAGACCAATGGAACGGAAGAGAGAACCCAGAAATAAATCCAAATACTTAAAGCAAACTGATCTTCAACAAAGCAAACAAAAACATAGAATGGGGAAGGGACACCCTTTTCAACAAATATTATTGTAATAATTGGCTAGCCAAATGTAGGCGAATGAAACTGGATCTTCATATCTCACATTATACAAAAATTAACTCAAGAGGGATTATGAACTTTAAGATCTGAAACTATAAAAATTCTAGAAGATAACGTTGGAAGAACTCTTCTAAACATTGGCTTAGGCAAGGAATTCATGAGCAAGAACTCAAAACTAAATGTAATAAAAACAAAGAAAAATAGCTGGGACTTAATTAATCTAATGAGCTTTTGCATGGCAAAAGGAAGAGTCAGCCAAGAGAATAAACAGACAACCCACAGAGTGGGAGAAAATCTTCTTACTCGGTACATCTGACAAAAGACTAATATCCAGAATCTACAACAAACTCAAACAAATCAGTGAGAAAAAAAACAAACAATCCCATCAAAAAATGGGCTAAGGACATGAATAGAGAATTTTCAAAAGAGGATATGCAAATGGACAGCAAACCTAAAAAATTATCAACACCACTAATGATCAGGGAAATGCAAATCAAAACCACAATGCAATACCACCTTACTTCTACAAGAAAGGCCATAATCAAAAAAAAAAAAAAAAAAAAACAGTAGATATTGGCATTGATATGGTGATCAGGGAACACTTCTATACTGCTGGTGGGAATGTAAAATAGTACAACCACTATGGAAAACAGTGTGGAGATTCCTTCAAGAACTAAAAGTAGAACTACAATTTGATCTAGCAAGCCCACTACTTGATATCTACTCAGAGGAAAATAAGTTATTACACAGAAACAATACTTGCACATACATGATTATAGCAGGACAGTTTGCAACTGCAAAATCATATACCAAACCCAAATGTCCATCAATAAACAAGTAAATAAAATGTAGTGTACACATGTATATGTGTATATATATGTATATATGTATTAATACACACACACACACACACACACAGTGGAATACTACTCAGCCATAAAAAAGAATGAATTAACAGCATTAGCAGCAACCTGGATGAGATTGGAGACTATTATTCTAAGTGAAGTAACTCAGGAATGGAAAGCCAAACATTGTATATTCTCACTGATATGTTGGAGCTAAGCTATGAGGATGCAAAGGCATAAGAATGATACAATGGACTTTGGGGTCTTGCACAGAGGTATGGGGTGGGGGTGAGGGATAAAAGACTATACAAATAGGGTGTAGTGCATACTTCTCAGGACATGAGTGCACCAAAATATCACCAATCACCACAACTTACTCGTGTAACTAAATACCACCTGTGCCCCAGTAATCTACGGATAAAAAAAGTCTTTCAGTAAAAAATTACCATGACCTGATGGTTTCACTGCTGAATTCTACCAAAAACATAAAGAAGAAACAATACCAATTCTACTTAAACTATTCCAAAAATTAGAGAAGGATAAAATACTTTCAAACTCATGCTGTAAGGCAGTATTACCCTGATACCAGTAGCACACAAGGACATATAAAAAGAAAATACTACAGGCCATATCTCTGAAAAACATTGACAAAAATATCCTTAACAAAATGCTAGCAAAACAATTTCAAAATACCTCAGAAGAGTAATTTATCATGACCAAGGAAGATTTATCCCTGGCATGAAAGTATGGTTCAACACACACAAATCAATCAATGTAATACATCATATCAACAGAATAAAGATGAAAACCA
Source organism: Callithrix jacchus (assembly GCF_049354715.1). NCBI lineage: Eukaryota > Metazoa > Chordata > Mammalia > Primates > Cebidae > Callithrix > Callithrix jacchus. The sequence goes on from NC_133524.1 coordinate 84,863,084, forward strand.
TATGATAATTTCAATGGATGCTGAAAAGCATTTGATAAAACTTAATATTTCTTCATTAAAAAAAATCCTCAAGTATCTGGGTATAGAAGGAATATACGTTAACAAAATGAAAGTTTTATAGTGCAAACCCAAGGCTTATATCAAACCGAAAGGGTAAAAACATACAAAAATCAGGAGCATTTCTATATGCCAACAGTGGACAATGTGAAAAAGAAATAAAAACTCAGTCTTACTTATAATAGCTATACAGGAATTAAAATATCTAGGAATTAACCCACAAAGTTAAAGATATCTATAATGAAAACTATACCACTCTCTTGAAAGAAATTGAAGAGGACACCAAAAATGGAAAAATGTTCTATGTTTATGGATTGGAGCAATCAATAATATTAAAATGTCCATACTACTCACAACAATCTACAGATTCAGTGTAGTCTCTATCAAACTAAGAGTGACATTCTTCAAAGAAATAGAAAAAAATGCCCCAAAGTTTATATGGAACCAGAAAAGTCCTAGAATACCAAGGTTATCTTAAGCACAAAGGACAAAACTGGATAAATCACATTACCTGACTTCAAATTATAAAGCAGACACATATATCAATGGAACAGAATAGTGAATCCAGAAAGATAGTCACACATGTACAGTGGCTCATTTTCAACAAATGTGTCAAAAGCATACCCTGGGAAAATAACAGTCTGTTCAATAAATGATGATGCTGGGAAAATTTGATATACATCTGAAGAAGAATGAAAGTAGACCCATAACTATCACCATATACAAAAATCTAATTATAATGGATTAAAAACTTAAATCTTAGACCTAAAACTATGAAAATGCGACAAGAAAACATTGGGGAAATTCTCCAGGACATTGATCTGGGCAAAAATTTTTTGAGCTGTACCCTACAAGCGGAGACAAACAAAGCCAAAATGGACAAACTGAATCACATCCAGTTAAAAAGGTTCTTCACAGCAGAGGATACAATCAGCAAAGTGAAGAGACTGCCCACAGAATGAGAGAAAATATTTGAGAGCTTCCCAACAGAATATACAAGGAGCTGAAAAACTCTACAGGCAACAACTTTAAAAATCTGATCAAAAGATGGACAAAGTACCTAAATAGACATGTCTCAAAAAAAGACACACAGGAGCAAACATGCGTATGAAAATGTGGTCAACATTTGATGTGGTTTAGATGAGTGTCCCCACCCAAATCTCATGTTCAATTATGATCCACAGGGTTGGAGGTGGGGCCCGGTGGGAGGTGACTGGATCGTGGGGGCAGTTTCTAATGGTTTAGCACTGTCCCTATTTATGCTGTTCTCATGATATTGAGTTAGTTCTTATGTGCTGTTTAAAGGTATGTAACCCATCTCCCCGTTTTTTGTCTCCTACTCTGGCCATGTGAAGATGCCTGCTTCAGCTTTGTTTTTTCACCATGATTATAAGTTTTCTGAGGCCTTCCCAGTCATACTTTCTGTAAGCCATGAGCCAACTAAACATATTTCCTTTATAAATGTCCCAGTCTCAGGTATTTATATACAGCCATGCGAGAATGGACTAACACAGAAAATTGCTACTGGAAGTAGGTATTGCTATAAAGATACCTGAAAATGTGGAAACAGCTTTAGAATTGGGTAACAGGCAGAGGTGGGAACACTTTGGAGAGCGCAGAAGAAGACAAAAAGACTAGGGAAAGTTTGGAACTTCTTAGAGACTTATTGAATGGTTGTGATCAAAATGCTGACAGTGATATGGTCAGTGAAGTCCAGGCTGAGGAGGTCTTAGACGGCTTCAAAAATGAGGAACTTATTGAGAATTGGATCAAAGTTCCTTTTATTTTCCATAGCAAAGCAATTGGCTGCTTTGTGCCTCTGCCCCAGGAATCTGTGGTACTTTGAATTTGAGAATAATGATTTAGGGGTATTTGGTGGAAGAAATTTCTAAGTAGCAAAGTGTTTAAGATGTGGCATGGCTGCTTCATGTGTGAGCAAGGAAATAATCTGAAATCGTAACTGATATTTAAAAGGAAAGCTCAGCATAAAAGCTTGGAAAATTTGCAAGCTGTCTAAGTGGTAGAAAAGAAAAGCCTATTTTCAGGGGAAGAATTCAAGCAAGCTGCAGAATTTTGCATAAATAAGAGGGAGACAATTGCTAATAGCCAATACAATGGGAAAAATTCCTTGGAGGCATGTCAGAGACCTGTCAGGCAGCCCCTTTCATTATAGGCCTGGAGTATTAGGACAGAGAATTAGGACAAGTTTCATGGGCCAGGCTCAGGCCCATACCACCCTGTGCAACCTTGGAACACTATTCCTTGCATACCAGTTACTCCAGCTCCCAGGATGGCTAAAAGGGCCCCAGCTAGAGCTCAGACTGCTACTTCAGAGAATGCAAATTGTAATCCTTGGTGGCTTCCATGTAGTGTGAAGCCTGTAGGTGCATAAAATGCAAGAATTGAGGCTCAGGAACTTCCACCTAGGTTTTAGTGGATGTATGGAAAAGCCTGGATATGCAGTCAGAAGTCTGCTACAGGGATGTAGACCCCATCGAGACCCTCTACTAGGGCAGAGCAGAGGAGAAATGTAGGTTTGGAGCCCCCACACAGAGTCCCCACTGGGGGACTGCCTGGTGGAGCAGTGAGAAGAAGAAGGCCACCGTACTCCAGATCCAAGAATGGTAGATCCAACAACAGCTTGTACTGCGTACCTGGAAAAGCCACAGGCACTCAGCAGCAGTTTGTGAGAGTAGCTGTGGGGGCTAAGCCCTGCAGTGTCACAGGGGCAGAGCTGCCCAAGACCTCAGAAGCCAGACCTTTGCATCTGTGTGCCCTGTGTGTAAGAAATGGAGTCAAGGGAGATTATTTTGGAGCTTTAAGATACAATGAGCACCTTGCTAGGTTTTGGACTTGCATGTGGCCTGTAGCATTTTAGTTTTGGCCAATTTCTTCACTTCATAAAGGGAACATTTACCCAATGCCTGTACCCCCATTGTATCTTGGAAGTAACTAACTTTTATTTTAAAGGCTCAGAGGCAGAAGGGACTTGCCTTGCCTTAGATGAAACTTTGAATGGTGGACTTTTGAGTTACGTAAGACTTTGAGGGACTTTTGGGAAGGCATGATTTTGTTTTGCCATGTGAGAAGAATACGAGATTTGGGAAGGGCAGAATTATATGTTTTGGATGTATTCCCTCCCAAATCTCCTGTTCAATTATCACCTCCAGTGTTGGAGATAGGGCCTGATGTGAGGTGACTGGATCATAGGGGCAGTTTCTAATGGTTTAACATCACCCCCTGGGTGCTGTTCTTCTGATATTTAGTGAGCTGTCATGAGATGTGGCTGTTTAAAAATATGCAGCACCTCCCCTCTCTCTTTTTCTCCTACTCTGGCCATGTGAAGTTATGTGCTCTGGCTGTGCCTTTTGCCATGATTGTTCTCTGAGGCCTCCCAGGCCATGCTTCCTATACAGTATGCAGAGCTTTGAGCTAATTAAACCATTTTATAAGATAAATAACCCGATATCAGGTATTTCTTTATAGCAGTATGAGAAGGGACTAATACAACATCCTTGGTCATCAGATAAATGCAAATTAAAACTACTATGAAATATCATCTCACCACAGTTAAACTTGCTCACATCCAAAAGGCAGGCAATAAATAGCAAAGCCTGATGAGGATGTAGAGAGCAGGGAACCTTTGTACACTGTTGGTGGGAATGTAAATTAGTATAACCACAATGGAAAACAGTTTGGAGGTTTCAGAAAAAACTAAAACTTGAGCTACCATATGTCCAGCAATTCCACTGCTGGGTATATACCCAAAAGAAAGAAAATTAATATATCAAAGAGGTATCTGCATTCTTATGTTTGTTACAGTACTGTTTACAATAGTTAAGATTTGGAAGCAACCTAAGTGTCCATCAACAGATGAATGGATAAAGAAAATGGGAAATATATGCATAATGGAGTACTATTCAGCTGTTAAAAGAATCAGATCCTTTTACTTTTAACTACATGGATGAAACTGGAGTTCATGTTTTAAGTGAAACAAATCAGACACAGAAAGACAAGCATGGCATGTTCTCACTTATTAGGAAGAGTTAAAAATTAAATCAATGGAACATAGAGAGTACAAGGATGGTTACCAGAGGCTGGGAAGGATAGTGAAGGATCTGGGGAGGTACTGATGGTTAGTGGGTACAAAAAAGTAGAAAGAATGAATAAGACTTAATATCTGGTAGCATAATAGGGTGACTATAGTTAATAATAACTTAATTGTATATTTTAAAATAAAGAATGCATTTGGAGTATTTGCAACTCAAAGGATAAATGCTTGAGGGGATGGGCACCCCATTCTGTACGGTGTTTATTTCACGTTGCATGCCTGTATCAAAACTTCTCATGCATACACTAAATATGTGCACCAACTATGTATCCACAATAGTTAAAAATAAATAAATTTAATAAAAATGATGATATTCAGTTTTGGCTTTGATAACGTGGCTAGCTCTGTGGTCATTTGTAGTATAGGCTGAATTTGACAGGTGTTTTTGGAAGAGAGACTTGAAATTAAAAATAGAAATCAATACATTCACATTCTTAAATTTTACCAAGTGCAAATAAATAAATAAGAACACAATTATCATACTTTCACTCAATGTAATTCAAATGTTATCAATCAGTAATTAGTTAATGAAACATTAACTAAAATTTTATATTTAACATTGTATTTTTGTTTATAAATAAATTAATTTATATTTATACCATTGCCAGATCAAAATAGTTGTGAACTTTGCAATTTGAACACAATATGGTTATTCCCAAACTTCATACAAATACCAATATGAACAAACTTCATACAAATGCCAATTTTTGCTTTCTAGGTACTGGATGTCTTCATATATAGGTAAACCTCAATATGAGAATATCTTAATTGTAAGATCACTTTCTCATTAAAAGTGGCCTCTACAGTGTTTAAAAAGAGTTTCAGGGCCGGGCGCGGTGGCTCACGCCTGTAATCCCAGCACTTTGGGAGGCCGAGGCGGGTGGATCACGAGGTCTAGAGATCGAGACCATCCTGGTCGACATGGTGAAACCCCGTCTCTACTAAAAATACAAAAAATTAGCTGGGCACGGTGGTGTGTGCACGTAATCCCAGCTACTCAGGAGGCTGAGGCAGGAGAATTGCCTGAACCCAGGAGGCGGAGGTTGCGGTGAGCCGAGATCGCGCCATTGCACTCCAGCCTGGGTAACAAGAGTGAAACTCCGTCTCAAAAAAAAAAGAGTTTCAGTTCTAAAACTCTATCTTTCTTGTTCTTAAATGGATTCACAGACACATACATACACACATGCATACACATATTTTTCTGATTATATAATGCTTTATATAGCTTTTTCATTGGACTTATTTAAAAATAATTGTAAATTCATTGAAATAATACTAAGGTGTCAAATGACAACTTGTGTTTTTAAAATCTAAATAGCTTAACATTGGACTTCTTGGAGAACCATCCTGAGATTCTGAGAAAATGCTATCTACTATATCACATGGCAGAGGAAGCTATCTCCTTTGCTAGTCAGTCTTCTTTATATATACAACTGTATTTGTTCATGCAGGAATTTTTTGATAATGGAGGGACACTAATAGAAACGACATATCCAAAAAGGAAGGGGAATACCTGATGGACTTTATTGCGAATGACAGTTGGTTTCACTGAATACCTTCCAGGCAATCCAGCCAATCTAACACTTTGAACAGGCAAGTAGAGGTTCCATAAGGACAGCCTAGATACTGACAAAGTAGAAATAACCATGAGGAAATAAACTTGATTTACTAAACATCTAAAATTATAAAAAATGCACATGGTTGATTTTAGAGTAAACTGTGACTGAAAAGCAGCTATTCAAATTTGTCAAGATTAGTTTTTTTAGTCAAGATCTATGATTGATTCAGATATCACTGAAAAGTCAGGCCTGACCTTATTCTTCTTTAATAACTGAGATTCTGTACCCATTGAATAGAAATTCTTTTCCTGCTGTGACAAAAAGACAATTTTCTTCTTGTCTTTTGATTTCCTTATGCTGCTGTCTCCAAATACCAAGAATAATTGGTAGCCTTTAAGGATAACTGCAACGTGTGACTTTGTAGTTTATGGTTTGTTCTCTTTAGAAGAATCATTTTCCTGTTTTTGTTTGTTTGTTTGTTTTTGAAACAGAGTCTTGCTCTGTCGCCCAGGCTGGAGTGCAGTGGCACAATCTCAGCTCACTGCAAACTCAGCCTCTCAGGTTCAAGCGATTCTCCTGCCTCAGCCTCCGGAGTAGCTGGGACTACAGGCACATACCACCACGCCCGCCTAATTTTTGTATTTTAGTAGAGACGAGATTTCACCATGTTAGCCAGGCTGGTCTCTATCTCCTGATCTTGTGATCCGCCCACCTCGGACTCCCAAAGTGCTGGGATCACAGGTGTGAGCCACCGCGCCCGGCCTAGAAGAATCATCATTTTCTATGTCAGTTTGTAATCAGTCTGCTTAAAATATGAGACATCATTTTTTTTTTATGAAATCAATGCGAATGAAACTGTACTCTGATGAGATGTCTCATATGCTAAAAAAAAATCAATTACTTGATATTAGCAATGTAATTAATCTTTAAGTCATGCTTCCCAACCTTAAGTGTTCATTGTTTTTCTTTTCTGCTTTAATCTTCTATTTCCGTTTTATTTATATGCACATTTCCAAAAGCAACAGTTTTAAAAATAAATTAACAGGAATCATCAGTCTTTTAAAATTTGATAGATACGGTTTTAAAAGTTATTGTGAAAATATTTGTTGGGTACATGGATGTAAATTTGAATTAAAAAAGAATCACTGTCCTCTTTCTTTATCCCCATAGGCACTTTGTGCCATGAAGAGCAGGCCCTTCCATCCCCCTGGCTCTGGGCATGTGGAGCCATCCCTTCTATTGGTCATTAAGAATTGTCTCAAGGACTCAAAGTGAAACTTGAAACTACAGGGTCTCTAAAAGCCCAGGAAATTCAAAGATGCCTTGGAAATTCCCCATCTTGTCTAAGAAATCTCTTAAAGATGATGGGCCACATTGGGCCTTATTGTTTCTCAGTTCTGTACACAAAAGCTATTTTTGGCCCCATGTCTATCCCAAGTAAAATGCGTTTTTGTTCTAGGGCATTTTCCTATCATACCCTATCGAAAAAGGCACAGTAAGTTGCATTATAGAATCAGAATATCTGAGTTCAAATGATAGTTCTGCCATTTATTTGCTGTTGTGATCTGAGTGATCTACTTAACCTCTTTAAGCCTCAGATTCCTCATTTGTAAAATGAGGACAGTACATGCACCTATTTAATATGACTATGTGGAAGAATAACTGAAGGAATAAATGCAAAGTTCTTGGAAAGGTGGCTCACATATATATGTGTTCAATAAATATTATCATTGCATATTTTTGAATAGTTTTTATCACACCTCAATCATCTTATGTGGTAATGTATAATTACACATATACTTAATGAAGCATAGTTGCTTAGAGGTAATTAAAACTGTCTCCTAGAAGATGTGGAGAAATAGGAACTCTTTTTCACTGTTGGGAGTGTAAATTAGTGCAACCATTGTAAAAGACAGTGTTGTGATTCCTAAAGGATCTAGAAATTGACCCAGCAATCCCATTACTGGGTATATACCCATAGAATTATAAATTGATCTATTATAAAGACACACACACACACGTATGTTGATTGTGGCATTGACAATAGCAAAGACTTGGAACCAACCCAAATGCCCCTCAAAGATAGACTGGATAAAAAACAATGTGGCACATATACACTGTGGAATACTATGCAGCCATAAAAAAGGATGAGTTTATGTCCTTTGCAGGGACATGGATGAATCTGGAAAACATCATTCTCAGCAAACTGACACAAGAACAGAACATGAAACATCACATGTTCTCACTTACGAGTGGGTGTTGAACAATGAGAATACATGGACACAGGGAGGGGAACATCACATACTGGGATCTGTTGAGGTGTGGGGCACTAGGGGAGGGATAGCAGGCGGTGAGGAGATTGGGGAGAGAGAACATTATGAGAAATACCTAATGTAGGTGATGGGGGATGGAAGCAGCAAACCACCATGGCATGAGTATACCTATGTAACAATCCTGCAAGATCTGCACATGTACCACAGATCTTAAAGTAAAATAAATACATAAATTTAAGAACTGCCTCCTAGGTTGCAGTGAGCCAAGATCAGGCCACTGCACTCCAGCCTGAGCAACAGAGCAAGACTCCATCTTAAAAAACAAACAAACAAGCAAACCAAAAACTGCCTTCTAACTACTTAATCATTGTTCATTGACTCAGTTAACTATTTCAAAAGAGCTACAAATTGTTATTTTTTTATTGTTTCATTTAATTTCTCATTTGCAGAGATTTCCACATATCTCCATAATCCAGTCAATTATAAATATCCTTTCCTCATTTCCTAAAGTTGATTTCTGGAATAGTAATATTTAGAAACTAACTTTTCTAGTAATCCAAAGAGTGGATAGAGAAATTTAAGAATCCCTTTGTTACATCATTGTCTTATTTGGATTATGGTAAAAACAAACTAAGAAAATATTTAAAAAGAAGATAATAAAAACTTGAAAGTCATTGTTGGATATTATAGAAGCAGATTGTGAAACATGATTGCAATGAATGTTGTAGAACAGTAGTAGGTAAACTTCTCTAAGAGGACAAAGAGTATTTCAGGATTTGCAAGCCATAAGGTCTCTGTTACAAGCACTCAACTTTGATTTTTGCTTGAAACCAGCTATAGATAAACCATGCATGAATGAGTGTGACAGGGTCCCAGTAAAACCATGTTTACGGACATTGAACTTTGAGGTTTATAATTTTTTATTTACCTCTTTTTATTTTAACCATATAAAAGTGTAAAGTCGATTATTACCTCACAAACCCTACACAATGGATGAGTGACTGGATTTGGCGCACTAGCCATAGTTTGTCAATGCGTGTTCTGGAAGAATTTTGTGAGACTTGAAAGGAATGTTTTCTACAACAGAAAATCATGAAAATCCTGTATGTTGCCAGCCTGAGTCGTAATTCATTAAGTGTTGTACCTTTCTATTGGCTGAATCTTCCATAATTTACAGCAGTGCTTTGATTTTACACTCTGGATTCAGTTTTATATATCAACATGCTTCTACTGTTGTTAAAAAACGTAAAATAAATCTGACTGCAAGTTTTTTACAAGTATACAACACAGTAAATATAAATCAAGAAAGTGCATTGCTGCAAATTCTTCTCATGCTTAGAGAACCAAAAACACTTAAAAGTAAAAATTCCCCGAAGTAACTACTCTATTGATGAATTCAATAAACATTTAGAGTGCATAATGCATGCAAGACACCTTGACACAGAGAAAGATATATAAAACAACTACTCTTAAGTTGCTTACACTCTAGTATATAACATAAAATTTGTATACCAATAACTATAACCTAAGATAGAACATAATAAGTACTGCAACAGTAATATATCCAATAAGGCATAGATGATTGTAGATTTTGTATACAGTGGTATAATACTATATCCAATAAGCCATAGATAATGGATTCTGTAAATTATAAAAAACAACTTCTTACAAAAACTGTACCCTTAGTCTCAATATGTAAACTACTGATGAACAATGTTGATATGTGTGAGAGATATTTTCCTTTGGGTAATAATTAATAATTTTTTAAGTAGCTAGTTGTTCCTCTGTATATATAGGTAAAATGTTTATGTTAAGGTAAGGTACAAATATGTAAATGGAGTATTGCCAACCAGCATTTGGTTTTAAAGCCTGTGACAATAATGCTTATGTCTTGCCTCAGGACTCTTTGTTGTATATTTTAAGTAGCCAGAGTGTAATTTAAGGAGTACTAGAAAAATACCTCATTGTTCAGATATTCTACCCTTATCCGTGTAGCTATTTTCAACATTTATTTTTGGAGATTACTTCCTCTTTTGCAAGGCAATAATTGTTCTTTGTTAAGACACAAATAGCTGTAGCCTCTCTGCTACTGCTTTCAATAAGAATGGTTTCATTTGCAGGCTGCTGATACAATTTTTCATATTTTGTTAGTTGATTTGTTTTGTATAACGGCAACAACACTTAATATGAGGTCTACCCTTTTAAGAAATTTTTAAGTGCACACAATACAGCCTTTTGTCAACTTTAGGCACCATGTTGCACAGCAGATCTATGTAACTTATTATACTTCTATAACTGAGATTTTATTAAAATTAATAGCAATTCTCATTGTCCCCACTCTCACTTCCCAGAAACAACCAATCTACTCCCTGTTTCTATGAGTTTGACTATTGTAGGTACCTTATGTAAATGAAATTATGTAGCATTTATTTTGCTTTGCCTGGCTAATTTCACTTAACGTAATGTACTCTAGGTTTATTCATGCTTTTGTCATATACAACAGGATATATTTCATTTTTCATTCTTCACAATATTTTTATATGTGTAAACTATAGTTTCTTTATTCAATTGTACATAATTATTTAGATTGTTTCCATATTTGTAAATAATACTACAATAAACATGTGAGTGCTGATATTCCTTTGAAATCCTGATTTCACTAGATATCCACACGCAGAAGAATGAAACTAGCCTACTATCTATCACCATGTATAAAAATAAACTCAACATGGATTAAAGACAAAAATGTAAAACCTGAAATTATGAAACTGCTAGGAAAAAAAACATAGGGAAACTGATTCAGGACATTGGTCTTGGCAAAAATGAATAAGACCTTGGAGATAGATGGCCAAACAAAACCTCCAGTGATTGTCTCACCTCCCCCGCAGAAACACCAAGTTAAACAACTCTTCACAAAAGAAAGCACCTTCATAAGAACCAAAACCAGGTGAGTTACCACAGCCCCTGGTTTGAACTTCATATCAAGAAAGGAGTCACAGAAGAGGGTAGGAGAGACAGTCTGAAATTGCCTATACCACCCACCCTCATTGCCCAGCAGTGCCACAGGAGGCAGAGATAATCTGTGTCCTTGAGGGAGGGAAAGCATAGTGATTGTAGGAGTTCACATTGGAACACAGTGCTGACCTGTCACAGCATAGATCAACATAAGGCAGAATTTATACTGGGCCCATAGAGGGAACACCTAGACAAGTGATTAGACTGGAACTTGGGTATGGCTAACTCCACCATTGCAGACTAACCTGTTCTGGGATCCTAAATAAATTTGAAAAGCAGTCTAGGACACAAGGACTGTAGTTCCTGGGCAAGTCTTGGTACTATTCTGGGCTCAAAGCCAGTGGACTTGGGGTGGATGTATCCCAGTGAGAGCTGGAGCAGCCAAGGGAGTGCTGTGTCACCCCTCCCCCAACTTCAGGCAGCACTGCTTGCAGCTGTGGGAGAGACTCCTCATGCTTGAGGTAAGGAGAGAGAGAAGTAGAGAAACTTTGTCTTGCAACATGGAGACCAGCTGAGCTATGGTACAATAAATTACCAAGAAGAGGCCTAAAGGCCCCATTCCAGACCCTCCCTTCAAGACAGCATTTCTAGATCCACCCTGGGCATCAAGTAAACCTGCTACTCCAAGGGGAAGGGCCCAGTCCTGGCAGGATTTATCACTTGCTGACTAAAGAACCCTTCAGCTGTGAAAAAACATCAGTGGTAGCTACGTAGTAGTCACCATAGCACTTGAATGAGACCTAGTACTATATTGGCTTGAACCGTGACCCAGCACATTCCCAGCTGTGGTGGTCATTGGAAGAGACTTCTGCTTGAGGAAAGGAGAAGGAACTAAAAAAAGGACTTCTGTTTTTCTTCTTGAGAAAAAGATAGGGAGGAATTAAAAAAAAAATGTCTTTCTTATTGGGTACCAGCTAAGCCACATTAAAATAAAGTATACAGTATATTCCTAAAATTGCTGATTCCAGGCCCCAGCTCCCAGGCACCATCTCTAGACACCCCCTGGGACAGAAGAGACCCTACTGCCCTGAAGGGAAAGCAGCATGCCTGCCAATAGTCACCACCTGCTGACTAGAGAACCCTTGGGACTTGAATAAACATTAGCAGTAGACAGGCACTAGTTATCACAATCCTGAGTGAAACCAAATAGTGTACTGGCTTCGGCTGTGAACCAACATAGTCCCAGTGGTGAATGCCATGGGAGTGCTTGTACCACAACTCCCTCAGTTCCAGGCAGCTAGCACAGAGAAAGAGGCTCAATTTGCTTGGAAAAAAATAAGGGAAGAGAACAAGTGATTTTGCCTGGTAATCCAGGCAATTCTCCATGATTTTAACCAAGACCACCAAATTAGTACCTGTATGAGTCTGCGAGTCACAGTTACTGAGCATGGGATGTTCCTGATGCACATACGGCTGCAGTGATCAAAGTCTTAGATTACAATGTTCAATTCCCTTTGACCAACTGAAAAAAGTTTATCAAGAAGGCAAGAGCAAACAAGCCCAAACTGTTAAGATTGGAATAAATACCTAACTTTTCAATGCCCAGACATTGAAAAACATTTAAAAGAGGATCAAGACCATCCAGGAACACATGACCTCACCAAAAATAAAAACAAATACAAAAACTAAATAAGGCAGCAGTGATCAATCCAAGGGTGAAAGATATATGTGACCTTTCCGAGAGATAATTCAAAATAACTGTTTTGAAATGGTCAAAGATATTCAAGATAACACAGTGAAGAAATTCAGAATGTTACTAGATAAATTTAACAAAGTGAAATAATTTTTAAAAATCAAGTAAAAATTCCAGAGCTGAAAAATTCAACTGATAAACTGAAGAATGCATCAGTCTCTCAACAGTAGAATTGATCAAGCAGGAGAAAGAATGAGTGAGCTTGAAAACAGGCTTTTGAAAATGCACAGTGAAAGGAGACAAAAAAAAAAAAAGGAAAGAAGCACATCTACAAGGGCAAACGTAAGTTATTGGCCTTAAAAAGGAGGCAAAGAGATAAGGGTAGAAAGTTTATTCAAAGATACAATAGTAGGTAACTTTCCAAACCCAGAGAAAGGTACTAGTACTCGAGTACAAGGAGGTTACAGAAAACCAAGCGTATCTATCCAAAATAAGACTACCCAAAGACATTTAAGAATCAGACTCCTAAAGGTCATGGATAAAGAAAGGATGCTCAAAGCAGCAAGAAAAAAGATACAAATAACACATGAAGGATTCTTAATATGTCTGGCAGCTAACTTTCCTAGACAAACAAAAACTTAGACTTCCTTACACAAACAAAAGGAGGCGGAGTTCTGCAATACAAAAGAAAAGGACATTAATGAGCAACAAGTATTCATACCAGGGTACAAAACTCACTGGTAATAGTAAGCACACTGACAAATACAGAATATTATAGCACTGTAATTGTGGTGCCTAAACTACTCATATCTTGAGTATGAAAATGAAAAGGCAAACCTATCAGTAACAATTACAAAAACATTTTAAGACATAGGTAGTAGGATAATATGTAAATCGAAATGAAGCAAGTTAAAAAGCAGGGGAGGATGAAGTTGAAGTGTAGAGCTTTTATTACCTTTTTCCTTGCTTGTTTTTTAGTTTATTTACTTTTCAATTAGAGTTAAATTATCATCGGTTTAAATTAATAGAATATAAGAATATAAGAGAGAGAGCATGGGGAGAAATGCCAGATATAGGTGATGGGGAGGAAGGCAGCAAACCACATTGCCATGTATGTACCTTTGTAACAATCTTGCATGTTCTTCACATGTACCCCAAAATCTAAAATGCAATAAAAAAATACTCGTGAACCAAAAAAAGCATCCAATTTAAAATATATATGAATATTAAAAAAAGATGTTATTTGCAAGCCTAATGGTAACTTCAGGGGAAAAAAAAATAAGCCTAAAGATTCAATTTTAGACCAAAGACACAAACAGGCTGAAAGTGAAAGAATGTCAAACCATATTTAATGAAAATACTAACCAAAAGAGAGCTGGTGCAGTTATATTAATATCAGAAAAAATAGACCTTAAAGCAAAAAGTGTATTTAAGAGACAAAGAAAGTAAACAATGATAAAGGACTAAACCATCAAAAAGCATACATAGTCAACAACACAGCAACAAATCATATGAAGCCAAAATAGATAGAGTTGCAATGAGAGAGAGATAGTTCAAGAATAACAGTTGGAGACTTCAATATCAACTTTCAATAATAGGACAATCATACAAAAGAAATGTAAAGAAATAGAGACCATGAGCAGCACCATAATCTGACAAGACCAAATGGACATACATAGAAGTCATCATCCAACAGCAAGAGATTACACATTCTTTGCAGTGCACATGGAATATTCTCCAAGGAAAACCATGTATTAGGCCAATAAAAAAGGTCAAAATGAATTTCAAAAGTATAAATACAAAAAGGTTATTCTCTGACTACAACAGAATGAAAGTAGACATCAAGAAAAGAAAGAAAAGTGAAAAATTCACAAATATGTAGAAATTAAACAATACACATTTAAACAATTAAGGGGTCAACAAATAAACCATAAGGAAAATTAGAAAATATTTCAAGCTGAATGTATAAACCACACATAATAAATTTATGGAATGCAGTGAAAGCAGTGATTAGATTGGATTTTATATCCATAAACACCTACATTGAAAAAGAAGAAAATATTATAACCTATTTTTATATCTTATGGTAATAGAAAAATAAGAGCAAAAATAGAACAAATTGTGCAGACAAAGACAGTAATAATTACAGTGGAGATTAAAAATAGAGAATAGAAAAATAATAGAATCAATTGAACTAAAATTTACTTATTTAAAAAACTCAGTAAAATTGACAAACCTTTAGCTAGCTTGACCAAGGTAATATGAGAGGCCTCACAAAAATCAGAAATGAATTAGGGGGCCAGGTGCGGTGGTTCACGCCTGTAATCCCAGCACTTTGGAAGGCTGAGGCAGGCAGATCCCTTGGGGCTAGGAGTTTGAGACCAGTCTGGCCAAAATGGTGAAATGATGTCTCTACTAAAAATTCAAAAAGTATCTGGGCTTGGTGGCACATGCCTATAATCCCAGCTACTTGGGAGGCTGAGGCATGAGAATTGTTTGAACCCAGGAGGCGGAGGTTGCAGTGAGCCGAGATTGTGCCCCACCCCCCAAAAAAGATAGAAGTGAATTAGTGGACATGACTACTGATCTTACAGATAAAAAAGAACTACAAGAGTTGTTAAACAATTGCTTGCCAATAAATTAGGTATCCCCCATGAGACGGACAAATTTGTAAAGGCACACAAAATACCACACTGCTTCTAGAAAAAATAGAAAATCTGAAAAGGCTTATACAATTAAAGATTAATTATTATTCCAAAACCTCCTGAATGAGGGGAACAACATACACCAGGGCCTGAGGTGCAGCAAACCACCATGGCACATGTATACCTATGTAACAAACCTGCACGTTCTGCACATGTATCCCAGACCTTAAAGTAAAATAAAATAAAACAAAACCCCACAACAATAAAAGCCAGGACCATTTGGCTTCACTAGTAAATTCTACCAAACATTTAAAAATAATAAAACATCAATTCTTCTCAGATTCTTCCAAAAAATGGAAGGGTAGGGGGAAGACTTCCCAGCTGGTTCTCTGAAGCTGGCATTATTATGTTAACAGACAAAGACTTCACAGTAAAAGAAAACATAACAATTATATCTCATGAAAATAGATACAAAAATCAGTGAAAAAAATACAAATGTTTCTAAAAACACAATGGACTTATGTCATAAAAAAACCCATCATACATTGAAAATATAAGTTGAAAATTCAAATAATACGCATGCAAAAATCATAGCTTAGCCTAACCCACCTTAAATGTGCTCAGAACATTATCATTAGCCTAAAGTTGGGCAAAATCATCTAACATTAAGCCTATTTCATAATAAAGTGTTGAATATCCCATATAATTTATTGAATACTGTACTAAAAGTGAAAAATAAAATTGTTTTATGGAAACCTGAAGTACAGCTTGTACTGAATGTGTATCACTGTTGTTCCAGCATAAAGTTGAAATGTCGTAAGTCAAACCATTTTATGTCAGGGAACATCTGTACTAGTAAAGCAAATCTAGTGTCAGAGTAAAAGAATTTTACACATCCACCAAGTGGGATTTATTCTGGTAAAGTTGGGTCAACGTTTAAAAATTAATCAATGTAATAAGCCATATTAATATAATAAAAAAAGAACATTACAATCTCTATGCAGAAAAAGCATTTGGCATGAGAACACATGGACACATAGAGGAGAACACGTGCTGGGGCGTTTTGGAGCGTGGATGCGGGGAGGAAGCAGAGGATCAGGAAAATAATAAATACTAGGCTTAATACTTGGGTGATGAAATCGTCTGTACAATCAACTCCCATGACACATGTTTACCTGTGTAACAAACTTGCATTTATACCCCTGAACTTAAAAAGAGAATTTCAAAAAAGGTGTTTGGCAAAATCCAGCACCTTTTCATCATTAAAACAATGAGCTAAGGATTAGAGGGGATGTTCCTCAACCTGGCAAAGGATATTTATGAAAAATTGACAGCTAACATCATACATCGTAACATTATAGGTGACAGAAACTTCAATGTCATATTATCTCATGCTCATTATGATGGCTACTATAACAAAACAAACAAAAAACAGAAAGTGACAAATGTTAATTGGAATGTGGAGTAATTGGAACTCTTGTACATTTCTGGTGAGTATATAAAGTATATATAGCAACACATTTTGTGGAAAACAGTGTGGCAGTTCCTCTGAAAAATTAACATAGAATTATGGCATGATCTAGCAATTACAACTCTGGGTTATGCCCAAAGCAGTAAAAGCAGGGACAAGTAGCTATTTGTGCAACCGCATTATTCACAATACTCAAAAGGTAGAAATAACTCAAATATCCATCAACTGATTAATCAGTAAATAAAAATTGATATATGCATGCAATGAAACATTATTCAACCTTAAAAAGAATGTAAATCATGTCCTTTGCAGCAACATAGATGCAGCTGCAGGTCGTTATCCTAAGTGAATTAGTACAGAAACAGACAATTAAATACTGTATGTTCTCACTTATAAGTGGGAACTAAACACTGAGTACATATGAACATAAATATGGGAGAAATGGACACCGGGGACTTCTGGAGAGGGGAAGAAGGGAGGGGAGTAAAGGCTGAGAGACTGCCCATTGGGTGTTGTGCTCACTGTCTGGGTGATAGGATCATCCATACCCCAAACCTCAGCATCACATAGTGTTCCCATGAGACAGACCTGCACATTTACTCCCTGAATCTAAAATAAAAGTTGAAATTAATTTTACATAATCATTCTGATTGTTTTTTAAAAACTGAAATTCTAATACATGCTACAATATGGATTAATTTTGAAGAAATTATGCTTAGTTAAATAAACCATACAAAAGAAGGAGAAATACTGTATGATTCCATTTATATGATGTACCTAGGGGAGTCAAATTAAAACAGCAGAAAGTGTAATAGTGGTTATCTGGAGCTAAGAAGTGGCAAAAATGGAGCTTTATTGTTATTAGAATGAAAATCCATTTCTAAAACAAATTCAAGCAGAGGTAAATAAATAGAAAGATATCCTGTGTTCCTGGATTAGAAGACTTAATTTTTAGATGGTAATACTCCCCAAAGCAATATTCAGTGCATAACTATCAAAATCCCTATAGCTTTTTTCTGTTTTTGGAGAAATAGAAACCCTATTATAAACTTTAGATATAATAGCAAGGGACCCTGCATAGTCCAAACAATCTTGAAAATGAAGAACAAAGTTCAGGAACTCGTATGTTCTGATTTCAAATATTAGTGTAAAGCTACAGTAATCAAATATGTGTAATACTTTCATAAGGTTAGACATATAGACCAACAAAATAGAAGGTTCATAACTAAACTCACACATGTATGATCAGTTGATTTTTGACAGATGTGCTAAGACTATACAATGGAGTAAGAACAGTCTCTTCAAAAAATGGTATTGGGAAAACTGGATTTCCACATGCAAAAGAATGAAGTTGGAACCTTAGCTCAAACATTATAAAAAATAATTCAAGATGGATGAAAGACCTGAATATAAGAGCTAAAACTATAAAACTCAAACATTTTCATTACTTTGGATTTCATGTTTTAAAAAATATGACACCAAAAGTACAAGAAACAAAGAAAACCTCAATTAACTGGACCTCATCAAAACTAAATTTTTTATGCTTCAGAGGATACAATCAAGATAATGGAAAAGATAACCCACAAAATGGGGGAAATATGTGCAAATCATGTATCTGATAGAGGACTTGTGTCTGGAATATATAAAGTACATGTACAACTAAACAAGAAACAAATAATACAGTTCGTATATAGGCAAAGGATTCATTTCTTCAGTGAAGATATACAAATGAGCAACAAGTACGTTTAAAAGATGCTCAACATCATTAGTCATTAGATAAATGCAAATCAAAACCACAGTGAGATAACATTTTATACCCACTAGGCTGCCTGCAATTAAACTAAAGAGGAATATACCAAGTGTTGGCATCAATGTAGAGTAACTGAAACCCTGGAACCCTCATGTATGGTAGGTGGGAATTCTAAATTGTGTATCCACTGTAGAAACCTGTTTAGAAGCTCCTGAAAAATATACAATTACCATATTATCCAACAATTTCACTCCTAGGTATATACTCAAAATAACTGAAATAGGTTTTCAAACAATAATGTGTACAGGAATATTTACAGCAATACTATTTTCAATAGTATAAAGGTAGAACTGACCAAAACCCATCAAACAATGAACGAATAAACAAAATATGGTAAATACTATGCAATATTCTTCATTCATATAAAGGAATGAAATACTGATACATGTTAAAACATGGATAAGCCTTGAAAACATTATGCTAATTGAATGAAAGCAGATACAAAAGGCCACAAGTTGTGTAATTCTATTTATATAAAACATCTGGAATAGACAAACATACAGAGACAGAAAGCAGATTAATGGTTGCCCAAAGATAGGGAGAGGGAAGAAGGAGGAGTAACTATTTATTGGTTGTGCAGTTTCTTTTAGAGGTGATGAAAATGTTTTGGAAATAAATGGTGATGATGTTTGCAAAACATTGTGACTTTCCTAAAAGCCACTTTCTTTTACCTTTTATAATGGATAAAGTAAGTGGTGAATTTCATGTTACGTGAATTTTACCACAATAACAATTTTTTAATTGAACAAGTCTATTAGGTTCAAAGTACTGTGCTTTATAAGTCATGTACTAGATACATTTCAGAGAACAGGTTAAGTGAGTCATGGTCTCTTTCTTAAAGGCATTTATAATCTTAAGGGAAGATTAGTACAAATACAGAATATAATAAGGTAGAGAAATGTATCAATTTGAGAGGAAGGAGCTATTTTATCTACTTTAGAAGATTTAAGAAAGAGGCTTCAAAAGAGAGGTGGTAGTTTACATAATCTTTGGACAATGTTTTAGTCTGTATATAGGCATATTTCAGGTGTATGTAGTGGTCAGTTGGTAAATATGTATAGATTGTCTGCTATAAGTAGGGTAGCTCAGTGAGGAGTATAGACAGAGGGAGCCGTAGGACATCCTAGACAGATGGAGCCACAAGAACCTGATAGAGTGTGGCAGATTCGTGGAATTGAGAGAAGTATACTGAGTGTGACCATATCATTTATCTTCAAAACATGAACAATTTTTAGACTGAAAGGGAACCGTTCTCAATAATTACACCAAGATAAATGGAGTACATTATGACTTTCCATAGTAAAAATCAATTTAGAATTATAGAAATTCAAGTATAGCTAGAGAGCAAAAAAGGAGAGTTATCACACCTATTCAAGGTGAAATTAATCAGGGGTTTGTAGGAGATAGTATTCATTTTCACTATTTTCCAAAAGGAAAGGGGAAGCATTTTTACAAAGGGCGAAAGAGTGACTGGATTTATACTTCTAAACATTATTTCATTGGCAATGTGAGGGTGAAGTGTATGAAATAAGTGATGAAATAAGTATGGAAGTTCAAGGATTTGAAAATATTCGGGAGGTAGGTAGGATTAAATGGAATTTGACAGTATGTCAGGATAGATATATTGTGGCTTGTGGTAGATGATGAATACTGTCATTTCAGTTTTGTGCTTAAGTTAGTAGGAAATTGGGATTCATTAACAGCTTTCAAAAAAGGCAGCACCATGATCAGATTTCAATAACCTATTTCTTAGAAATGGTTGTGTGGTAATTTAAGCAGACTGTGATCAATATTTATTTTAAACCTGTATCAACTCTAAGGGTACATATTTTATAATCTTAGAACTCATTTAACTTTGAAATATATTCTGCCATTTGCCATATATTATACTTCTTTGAGCTTCAAGGGCTAAGTTGTAATTTATAAATGTAATTTTAATCAATTTTTATTCATTTTACAGTTTTGTAGCATTGAATATCATTTCCATCAATCTTCTTAAGTTTCTAGATTAAACAATCCCTCTTTATATTACACTTTTTACCTTACTACAACAAAAATATTCTTGCAAACCACTCTTTTGGTGATTGAAACATCATGATTAACATCTTCCTGCTACTCAGTAAAAACTTAAAGAATATAAAGATTATTTTAGAAAACCCTCAACTTTATTTAACAAGTAGATAGAAAACCAAAGTTATTTCATTGTTTCACAAGGTGTGCTACTGGGAAAATAATTTAACAGTATAAAGAAACATTTGGCCTCAGTATCGTGAAATATTTTGTGCCTCATTGATTTGATTTAGAAAAGAAATTACTGCATGAAATAGGATCATGACAGCAGTAGAAATGTTTGTAATTTTAACAATGCTGAAAAGCTTCAAAAACAGTTTTCCCTATATTTTTATATCACATATTTATCATCCTCATCCTTTACGTTTATGATTTTACTACAGTTTATCCATCCTCTGTGAAACAGATTAGTCATTCGTTTTCTCTGAGATGTCAATAGATACAGAGCCATTTTTCTTATGAGTGTATTTATCCCTAATGGATTTGTTGATTTGTCATGTTTATGTCTATGTAAAAAGTGTTGATTATTTTAGTGAAGCTATTCTTTCCACACTTAATAATGTATGTATACTGGCCTTCAAAAATACATAACCAAAGTAACATCCAGAAAAATTTAATGCAAAATCTAGTATTTGGCTTGAGGGGGCAAGTGAACACACAGGGTAAGGAAGAAACTCTTAATACTACCAGAAATAAAAAATAACAGTTAGCCAAGCAGTAATTTGAAATTCTGCTTGCATTTCTATTTCCAAGAATAATAGTTTTAATGTGAATATTTATGGTTCTTGGTGAACAAAGTGTAATTAAATTACATCTTCTTGCATTTCATACCAAAGAACTAGTATCTGCAAAAGCTTTCACATATACACAGTTATAAACAAAGTATAAAATATTATAGTGCCATTGGAAAGTGAAGCACATAAAGAGATAAAATTCACAAATTGTCTACTCTTTGTTGCAGTCCTCAGGTATATATTGTGATTTGATCACTAGTCGATACATGCAGTCACTTATATAACAAAATAAGCACTTAATGTGCAAAGCTTTATGGAAAGAACCCTCTCTCTCTCTTTCTATCTGTTACTGAGCTAATATGCACTTGTACACATCCACATAGATATGAGAAGACATATGTTCAATATTTTTATATAAAAAGTTCTGTATTTATCATTTTATAGTCCATCTTTTCAGATGGGATTTGTGGTAGCTGAAAATATGTGCTGAAGAACCATTGCAATTAGATTTACATCTATAAAAGACAGCTCTGGAAACAAGCAAATAAATAATGGAAAATAAGAGGGAATTACCTGGAACTTAGCATCAATTAGTTTCTATAGTTGAATAGTAAAATTTAGTTTGATGATGTCATAGGCTAAAGCAGAAGGAAAATATGTTGGGTCATATAATTGTTTAAGAAATGAAAGTATACAAGTTCATTGGGAGAGACAAATTTATCTTACCACTAAGGTAAAGAAGATTTGTTTTGCTGACTCATTAAAGGAATGGCCATTATGTTATTTAAAGGACAATTTATTTGGTTAATTTCATAAAAGGTACAAATATTGCTCATACAAATGTTTTCCTTAATTCTTTTTTTATCAAAACTATAGGCCATATTTGAATAATAAATTCAGTAAGGGCATTTGTTTGAGTTACTGCATTGTGAAATACAGGATTATTGCTTTTTGATGAGCTAGTAGAATCAGAATTTACAATTAGCATGTGCTCTAGACCAGTGGCCTTTAAACAATAATCAGAACTATTCCCGGGAGTTGTTACAATAGTATCACGTGGTGAGATTTTCAAAAAGCACAGCTCCCTGGGCCATATCCCCAGATATTCTAATTCACTATACCTAGTGCATAGCGCATAAATTCTTTTTTATTCAAATGGTCTCCAGTTGATATTGAAACACTATATAGACAATGAGATGAAGAGGTGAAAAAGACAAGTAGAATTTTAGTTCTGGTGGAGGTTATATGCTGAACTGAGGGAAAATAGACATACAAATAAACAAATAAGTGAACAAGATTACTTCAATAGTGATTAGGTTACAAAGAAAATAGAACAAGGAAATGTGGGATAGAGAATGAATAGATGGTTAGGAATTTATTTAGTTGATGGCAGCACATACATATATGAAGTATTAGTATTATATTATTGATTAAATAATAAAGACCCAATGTTGTGTTTAATTCCTGCAGTACAGATTTAGAGACTGATTTTATTTTGCTTGGTGAGAACAATTATCATCTGAATAGAAATTTGCTACAGAAAAACCCAGAGATATTACATTTTTGGCTGTATATGCTAAGCCATACAAATACTTTTGGTCTAAAAATTATTAAGAAAAGCCTTAAAATAATTTCAGCATATCTTCATCTTCATAGGTATAACATAGGAAGCTAATAAGCACAAGGTATTGAGTGATTTCAGTAATTAGATGGGATCATTTAATATTTTCCACTTAAGTCGTGAAGAATGGAGGCTAAATGTAACAATATCATTTAAATATGTAAACTATTCTTTGTGACACCAGATACCTGAATAATTAACCTGATTCTTAAAGCCAAGTCTATTCAAAACTAAAAAAAAAAAATTATCAGCATGGAGGGAAACATTTAACTTCCTATTTGTAATAGTAGGTGTACCTGTGCAGTTTGGTGAATATAAATTAAAATTTTTAAATATATTAAAACTAGTCTTGAGCTATAATCCTTAAATGGAAATTTTATCATATCCAATAATAACCTTAACCATTGTGATTCCAGAAGCATTATTTTATAGAATAAATTCTTAAGATGTACTAATGCTTATTTATACCAAAAATGTATCATTGTCCATGAGTAATTCAAATCTACAGAATCCAAGCTAACGTGTCCAAATTATGGTTTTACAAAATCAAGCATTGTTTGAAATTATTTTTTCAGGTGAAATAAAAGAATAATAACATCCAAACTAGTAGTTTTTTTCTAAATACATATTAGATTGAGAAACCCAATCAATTTTTCAAGAAGAATACTGGCAATGTGCTTTTTCTAAATATCTGTATCAAGTTATAATTAGCATGCCATAAAATTCACCTATTTAAGGTGTGCAATTAAGTCTGCACACTTAAAATAGCCTCACTTTTCTGAAATAAGACAGAAATTCATAAGTAAATAAATTCAATTTTGTGGCAACCACAAAATTAGGAGGATAATTAGTGTGGGCATATGTTTGTGTGTATGATAATTGGAATCACCTGGAGAGGTTTTATAGTAGGGAAGTAATATACAGGATTTGAAGTGAGAAGAACTGAGGATACAAAATCTTCCATTTATTAACTTATTAACTTAAAAGGAGCTAATAATCATAACTTACTTTGCAGTGTTGGTTATACAATAACATAGCATGTGTGCCGCTGTTCCGTAAAGTATAAAACATTCTCATGCATTGAGAGGCAGTTGTTATTAATATTATTTCTAACCTAGAATGCTATGATAAAAAAGTGATTTAACATAATTCAATGGAAAGTCTGATATTTAGGTTTAAAATATTTGAAATAGAAGAACTTGTCATCAATGATTCAAATTTGAAAAGTCTTACCAGATCAGTTGATCACAATCACAGTATGAAAAAATAGTGTGTAATATGGCTAACAAAATTGACTGCTACAGTCTTTAGCTTCTTTACTAGAAGTTTCCTGATACAGGGGAAAGGGCAGGCAATAGGTCGAGGGTCCTTAACCCCCAGACCTTGGACCATTATTGGTTTATGGTCTGATAGGAACCAGACTGCATAGCAGGAGGTGAGTGGCAGATAAGTGAGCATTACCTCCTGAACTTCACCTCCTGTCGGATCAGCAGCAGCATTAGATTCTCATAGGAGCATGAACCCTTATTGTGAACCGCACATTCAAGGGATCCAGGTTGTGTGCTTCTTATGAGAATCCAACTAATGCCTGATGATCTGAAGTGGAACAGTTTCATACCAAAACCATCCCGTCTAACATCCTCCATCTGTGGAAAAATTGTTTTCCATGAAACCAGTCCCTGGTGCCAAAAAGTTCGGGGACTAGTAGTATAGGTGATAATGATATATTGGACTTTCTGCTAGTCATATTACATTTTCACTTTTAGGTCTAGTTATAGTTACCATCCTCTAAATGAGGGAAATTGAAATTAAAATATATCTAGAATAGATTATTAAAGATGGTCAGCAGTAAGGAAAAATGGGAGATAGAAGGAAAACTTGAAAAAAGCAAGACACATACACGTTTTACGATTTAGCAGAGGGAGAACATTGTGGGCTGAAGTTGTAACAGTATTAGGGAAAAGACAGAATCTAATCTGGACACTGAGAATGAAATTTGTAAAAGGAAGTATGTACTGGGAGAACTATATATATTTAGAGCCAGCAAATCTTGAATTTCACTTCTATTTAATTACATTTGAAGGGCTAAAAAGCAATTAGCTGAGTTAATATAAACTACTGAAAACACTTGTTCCTGGCAATATCGAAAAGATAACATCTCAGATAAGGTCCATAAGCTAAACATTTGTAGAACTGTATAATGTTGGTTTGAAAATTTGGGAAAGAATGTGATAACATAAAATCTTCATTAATATTAAGCTATAAGGAAATCTATGTTTTAATGATAAAAATTGGAGTCTTCCTCTCCAGTGAGATTTCTACAATACTATGATCCTGGAAAGTAATCAGAAGTTATTTTAGTAGAAATAATGATAAATGGGAGCTATCATTTAAATGAAATGAAATATATGTATCTGTATTTTAATCAAAAAAACATAAGAAAAGGAAAAAAAACTGTATATGCCAAGGAAGACAGCTTTAAAAACACAATATATTAAAAGGATTTTAAAATATTACTCCAAAAAAGAAATGACAAACATTTGAAGAAATGCATATCCTAGTGACACCTTGTATATGTCTTGAAATATCACTCTGGACACAGTAACTATGTACAATTATTGTTTCAACAAAAAGCAATTTAAGAAAAATTGAAAAGCTTCAATGATAAATGAAGTTTATTTAAAAATACAACAAACTACAATTGGTTATTTATATGGAGTATTTACCATTACAAAATTATTTTATTTGATGTGTTTCTAAAACAACATAGAACTATAGTTTTGTAATGTGGCTATCCTGTTATGAAATATTTAGACTTGTGACTGTTTTATATAACTATTTACTAGTTAATATGTCACATTGATCAATTGTATGCGGAATTATTCAGAATCTTTCAAGAAAGTATTTTTTATGAGGACTCTTTCTACATACACATATATGTGGATTTACTTTTATTTTTAAAAATACTTAACCAAATATGTGGAAATCAATCACTTTAACCTGCTGGTTTGAAATGAAGCATCATATTTTAATTAAAGCATTTTTATTAAAATTACAAAATAGTAAGTCTAGTCCACAAGAAAGAACAATAGCTGGCCTTTAAGTATGCTATTGATTACAACTTCATGAATAATGAAAATATTTTTAAGTGTCATGTTCTTAATTAAGTCACCGTATACAGTAAAAAATTTCACCACTAAATAAGCTATATTGCATTATGTTACAACATATAGGTAAGTGTATGCTAAAATGCTAAAACGTACAGGTTATGTTAAAACACTTTTCCTTTTCCTGTTTTCCTCGAGAATACTCACTGGTAGCACTTATGGCTGTAGCATTTACCCTGAAATAATTTTGACATAAAATATATTACTTTTATTCTTATTTTCACATAGCTCTAGTATATCAGCTTTGGAAATAAAAGATATCACTCTATTTATAGCATTCTGTTTTAGTAGTGGTATTTCTATTTATGTTATATAGTAATTTTTGATTGCCAAAAATGTCAAATTCTAGGAAATGTAACATTCCTGTGCTTGATGTTAACATCATTCTCAAACAGTTGTTGACTCAAGATTCATTTGATGAGTCCAGTTTGTCTGAAATAGATGATTCTGAAGATTCAGACAATTCTGATGATAGATCTGTTTAGAAATGACTCCAAGAATGGTTTTAATGTTTTATTTTCATATTAAAAATCAGATTTGTTTTGGCCTCAGGGCATGCTTATGTAAAATAAATAAGAGCCGGCAGTGAATAGCACATTTTTTTCCTAAATGGGGAAAGGATTAAAGCTCTTTAAAAAAATAGTATAATCGATAACTCCATTGATTTTCACATAATAGAATCATGCTATGCTTCATTTTACAACTGCCTTCCTCATTCTCACATGTATATCTTAATATTTTCTTCCTCTCTGTGCCTTTAAAGAACGTAATGCTCTGTTTTAAATAAGTAAATACTGATACAACACAGGTATTACACAAGGCTGTCAAGGGTTTAAATTAATAAATTAATTGATACTACATTGATTATATGATTATAAAATTATATTAGAAAAATCCTACAAAAATTATGCTTACAAAAAAATTATATCTCTGTCTTTTGGTTGTTAATGCATTGCAAATAAATGGTATCTTAATGAGATACCTATGCACAATACCTGTATTTAAATACTAGCAAAATTGCCTGATTCTTCATATAGTTTTCTGATTAAAATGTTCTGATAATTTCTGGAATTTATTCTTCTTTATAAAGTTTCTTTTCTCTTTCTCTTTTTAATTGAATTTGGATTGTATTACCAAACATATCCCTAATTCACATTAAATTAAATTAAAATATGTTTTCCTCATTTACTAAAGTGAATTTATGGAATGATAATTTTTACAAGGTAACATATTTTTATAGACTAAAGAGTAGAGGGGATGTGAGAAATTTAAGACTCTACTTTGATATATCATTGCCTTATCTAGATTATGGCAAAACTTAACTAAGGAATAATGTCAGCAAGATGGTAGAATATGTAGTCACAGTCCTCATTCCCCACAGAAACACTGATTTAATAATGATATTTGGACCAAAACTCCTTTATGAGAAGAGCATAAGTTAGTTAAGAAGTTTAAGTACTTCAGATGAGCACAAAACTGAGAACAACTGCATTGGAATGAATAAGAAAAGCAACATTATTTTATCTGCATTAGCCCCTTCTTCAAACCAGCACAGCTCAGCACTGAGAGTGCCTCTGTAAGCAACTTCCTCCTTGGGGAAAATTAGAGAGTTAAGTGTGTCTCCAATTTCCCCGTCTTTTGGTGTGCTGCTCAAGATAGTTTCTGTCTTTCTCTGCACAGAGTGTTAAAGGAGCTGGCATAGTTACTATGCCCAGTGGCAATTATAACAAAAAATGGGGTGGTTGGCTCACCATGTAACACAGCTTTGTGAGATTGAGAGAAGTCACAGAATCTGAGGCTTCTTTCTCAGGAGGGAGAGAGAGGAGTGAAGTGTGACTCTAACATCCTGGACTTTCAGTGCAAATCTCAATGTGCCCATGTTCTGTCTTTCTTCAACTAGAAGAGTAATAGAACTTTCAGAGTTGGTAGGGGGTGGGGGGGCAGCTAAGAAATAAGGAAAAGGGATAAGTGGCTTGCTCTATTTAGCGGGGCTCTGTGAGACTGAAAGATGGTGCAATAATTGTACTTTCTCCAGAGGGAAGAAGGGAGAGGAGTGGAGCATGTCTCCAATGTCCTGACCTATGGTACAAAAGGAAGTCACAAGAGTGAGGAAGAGATTACAGATTACTAAAAAAAAAAAATTAATCTGTAAATCCCTTCTAATTAGAAATCCATACACAGCAGTACAGAGAAAACATACCTATAGAAAAGGTTTGAGAAGCTTCCAGAATATTCAAAGAAAAATAATAATAAAGAGTAAATAAAGCCTACAGAAATGATAGAACACCATCAAACAAATAAATACATTATGAAAATACCATAAAGAGAAGAAATGAGGAAGAGTGAAAAGCTTATTTAAAGAAATAGTGGCCAAAAATTTGCCAAATCTGAAGAAAAAAATGGAGATCTAGAATAACAAAGCCCAAAGTATACAAAACATTCTCCACTAAGACACATTACAATCAAATTATAAAAAGTCTAGGTGAGAAAATTTTGAAATCAGTAAGAGACAAACAACTTGTCATATACAAAGAAACCATCAATAGTCAGTCAGCAGATTTCTCAGCATAAACCTTGCAGGACATAAGGTAGTAGGCTGTTGATAGAAAATAACTGCCAATCAAGTATACTAGACCTGGCTAAACTGTCTTTCTAGATCTGCCTTACAGAAAAAAATGCTAAGAGTTATTCAAAGTGAAATGAATGATGCTGAAAATTATATAGATAACATAGGAAAGTAGGAAACTCATTGGTAAAGGTAAACATGTGAATACAAAATACCATAATAATGTGATGATAATGCGTAAATCACTTTTCATTTTATCATAAAATGTAAAAGACAGCAGTATAAGAATAACATTAAATGCAAAAATGGTTTAGTGGATACACAATATAAATAATGCAAATTGTGACATCAAAAACATAAAGTTTGTAGAAAGGGAAGTAAATGTGTAGAGTTTTGTATGTATTGAAGTTAACTTGCTATTAGCTTATATTAGATGGTGATAACTATAAGATATTTTATGTTGCCTCATGTGACCACAAACAAAATATGCATAGAATATACACAAAAGGAAAGGCGAAAGAAATTAATGCATATCACAACAAAAAAATAGCAAAAAGGAAAAGAAGGCAGTAAGGGATGAAAGAGAAAAGGAATAATTGCAAGACAGAAAAAAAAAAAGAAAAACAAAATTGCAATAGTAAATTTTTACCTACCAAAAATAATTTAAACATAAATGGATTAAAGTCCCCCCTGAAAAGACAGAGTCACTGAATGGATAAAAACATAAGATCAAACTATATGCTGCCAAGAAGAGACAAACTTTGGATTCAAGGACACACACGAGCTGGAAGTGAAAAGATAGAAAATGATATGCTATACAGATGAGACTATCCCCAAAACATATAACCATCAGATTGTTCAAGGTTGAAATGAAAGAAAAAAAGTTAAGTGCAGCCAGAGAGAAAAACCAGGTCACCTATGTTGGGGTCCGGCACATCTGCTGGGGGGCTACCGACCTGCGGGAGTCCCCAAGACTGCCAATGTAGATGTCTTGTTCAACCTGAGGGAGAGAGTGTGCGGACATGAAAGAAAAAAGAAAAGTGGAGTTTGGAGGGCTGGCTTAGGCTATGTCCAAGCAGCAATTTTATTTTTGCAATATGTTCCATTATATACCTTTCTGAAGTTAAAGTTGTTTACGCCAGATCAACGTACTTAAGTTACAGTAAGCAAGTTACACCCACTAAGTTACGCCCAGTAAGTAAGCTAAGCCCAGTAAGTAGGTTACGCCCAGGAAGTAGGTTACTTCCAGTAAGTAGGTTCCGCCCAATAGGTCAAGGTAAGTAAGTTACAGTCATGCCCAGTAAGTTATGGTAAGTAAGTTACAGTTATACCCAGTAAGTTAGAGTAAGTAAGTTACCAAGTGTAAATACTTAATATTTTACAATGAAGGTAACAAGGGTCCAAAATGAACACAATGAGTCAATAAACCATAAGGAGCCGAAAGTAGACACAATGCCTCCCAAGTCCTCATATCCATAAAGTAATGTCTGTTAATTATTTTGAATAACATATAGTTCCTCTCTCGGTTCCTGCTTTCCCTCAGCTCGACTCCCCCAACTGGGGATCTGTGTCCAGGCTCAAGCTCACCGTATGGTGAGGCCCATTTCCCAGGGGCCTCACATGGGAGTGATCCCCACAGATCCCTCACACCGACAAAAAGAAACCCATCAGATTAACAGTGGACCTCTCAGCAAAAACCCTACAAACCAGAGCAGATTGGAGCCCATATTTGATATTCTTAAAGAAAAGAATTTCCAACCCAGAATTTGTTATTTGGCCAAACTAAGCTTCATAAGGGAAGGAGAAATAGGATCATTCTCCAACAAGCAAATGCTGAGGAGATTCATTACCACCAGACCCAGACCTGCCTTACAAGAGCTTTTGATGTAAGCACTAACTATGGTTACCAGTCATTACAAAAACACACTGAAGAACACAGAGCAGTGACACTATAAAGCAACTGTATAAACAAGTCTGCAAAATAACCAGCTAGCATCATGATGACAGGATCAAATCCACACATAACAACAGTAACCTTAAATATAAATGAGCTAAATGCCCCAATTAAAAGACACAGAGGCAAATGGGTAAAGAAGCAAGACCCACCAGAATGCTGTCTTCAAAAGATATGTCTCCCATGCAAAGGCACATATAGGCTCAAAATAAAGGGATGGAGAAAAATTTAACAAGCTAATGGCAAACATAAAAAAACAGGGTTCGCAATCCTGGTTTCTGACAAAACAGACTTAAAACCAACAAAGATCAAAAAAGACAAACAAGGTCATTACATAATTGTAAAGGGTTCAATGCAACAAGAAGAGCTAACTATCCTAAATATATATGCACACAATGCAGGAGCACCCAGATTTATAAAGCAAGTTGTTAGAGACCTTCAAAGAAACTTAGACTCCCACACAATAATAGTGTCAGACTTTAACACCCCACTGAAAATATTAGACAGATCATTGAAACAGAAAATTAATAAACATATTCAGGACCTGAACTCAGCTCTAGATCAAGTGGACCTGACAGATATCTACAGAACTTTCTATCCCAGAACAACAAAGCATACCTTCTCATCATCACAAGGCACATACTCTAAAATTGATCATGTAATCAGAACTAAAACATTATTCAGCAAATGCAAAAGAACTGAAATTATAACAAACAGTCTCTCAGACCACAGCACAAGCAAATTAGAATTCAACATTAAGAAATTCACTCAGTGGTATTGCCTAGGTTTTCTTCTAAAGGACTTCATGACTATAACACAAAAAGCATCGGCAACAAAAGCCAAAATAGACAAATAAGATAGAATTAAACTTAAGAGTTTCTGCACAGCAAAAGAAACAATCATTAGAATGAAATGGCAACCAACAGAATGGGAAAAAATTTTTGCAATCTACCCATTTGACAAAGGGTTAATATGCAGAATCTACAAAGAAATAAAGCAGATTTACAAGAAAAAAACAAACAAGCCCATTCAAAAGTGGGCAAAGGATATGAACAGACACTTTTCAAAAGAAGACAATTATGATGCCAACAAACATATGAAAAACTGCTCATCATCACTGGTCATTAGAGAAATGCAAATCAAAACCACATTGAGATACCATCTCTCACCAGTTAGAATGGCGATCATTAAAAAATCTGGAGACCACAGATGCTGGAGAGGGTGTGGAGAAATAGGAACACTTTTACACTATTGATGGGAGTGTAAATTAGTTCAACCATTGTGGAAGACAGTGTGGCAATTCCTCAAGGATCTAGAAATAGAAATTCCATTTGACCCAGCAATCTCATTACTGGGTATATACCCAAAGGATTATAAATTGTTTTATTATAAATACACATGCACACGTAAGCTCACTGTGGCACTGTTTACAATAGCAAAGACCTGGAACCAGCCCAAATGCCCATCAATGATAGACTAGATAAAGAAAATGTGGCACATATACACCATGGAATACTATGCAGCCATAAAAAATGATAAGTTCATGTCCTTTGTAGGGATATGGATGAGTCTGGAAACCATCATTCTCAGCAAATTGACAGAACAGAAAACCAAACACTGCATGTTCTCACTCATAGGTGGGTGTTGAACAATGAGAACACACGGGCACAGGGAGGGTAACATCACACACTGGGGTCTGTTGGGGGGTGGGGGACTGGGGAGGGACAGTGGGGGGTGGGAGGTTGGGGAGGGATAACGTTGGGAGAAACGCCTGATGTAGGTGATGGGGAGATGGAGGCAGCGAACCACCATGGCATGTGTGTACCTATGAAACAATCCTGCAAGATCTTCACATGTACCCCAGAACTTAAAGTACAATAAAAAAATAAAAAATAAGAAAAAAAGAAATTCACTCAAAATCATACAACTACATGAAGATTAAACAACTTACTTCTGAATGTCTCCTGGAAATGATGAAATCAAGAAGTTTTTTGAAACTAATGAGAACAAGGATATAATGTACCAGAATGTCTAGGATGCAACTAAAGTAGTGTTAAGGGGGAAATTTATAACACTAAATGACCACATCAAAAAATAGAAAGATCTCAGTTAACAACCTAACATCACAACTAAACAAATGATAGAACCAAGAGAGAAAAACAAACAAACAAACAAACAACAAACCAAAGTTAACAGAAGACAAGGAATAATGAAGACCAGAGCTAAACTGAAGGAGGTAGAGACATAAACAACCCTTCAAAAAAAATCAATGAATGCAGGAACTGGTGTTTTGAAAAAAATAATAAAATAAATGGATTGCTAGCGAGACTAATAAAGAAGAAAAGAAAAAAGATTCAATAAATATATTCAGAAATGATAAGGGGGATATCTCCACTGACCTCACAAAAATACAAACAAACATCAGAAAATACCATAAACACCTCTATATACAAAAACTAGAAAATGTAGAAGAAATAAATTCCTGGACAATTACACTGACCCAAGACTAAACCAGAAAGAAATTACATTCCTGAATAGACCAAGACTGACTTCTGAAATTGAGGCTGTAATAAGTAGACTATCAACCAAAAAAGCCCAGGGCCAGACTGTTTCATGGCTAACTTCTACCAGAGGTACAAAGAACTGAAACATTCTTACTGAAACTATTCCAAAAGATTGGAGAGTATCCTCAAAACTCATTCTATGAGGACAATATCATTCTAACCCCAAAACCTGGTGGAGATACGGCAAAAAAGAAAACTTCAGGCTGATGATAAATAAGGTTCCTTCCTTCTTATTTAGGAAAGGAGAAGGAATAGTACAGGAAGAGTGGGTAGGACTTTGTCTTGCATCTTGGATGCCATGTCAGCCATCCCAAAATAAGGTATCAGACAGAGTGTGAGGCCCACATTCTAGGCCCTATCCTGCCTCAGCCTCCTGAGTAGCTGGGATTACAGGCATTTGCCACAATGCCTCGTTGATTGTTGTATTTTTAGTAGAGAAGGGGTTTCACCATGTTGATCAGCCTCACAAAGTGCTGGGATTACAGGCGTGAGCCACAGTGCCTGGCCCGGTTTTAGTTCTTATGCTTAAGTCTTCAATCCATCTTGAGTTAATTTTTGTATTAAGTGTAAGTTAGGGGTCCAGTTTCAGTTTTCTGCATATGGCTAGCTAGTTTTTCCAAAACCATTTATTAAGTAGGGAATCCTTTCCCCATTGCTTGTGTTTGTCAGGTTTGTTAAACATCAGATGGTTGTAGATGTGTAGTAATTGTGAATGGGAGTTCATTCATGATTTGGGTCTCTGTCTATTGTTGAAGTTGCTTATCAGCTTAAGGAGATCTTGGGCTGAGAAACCTGACAAAACAAGCAATGGGGAAAGGATTCCTTGTGTAAGAAATGGTGTTTGGAAAACTGGCAAGCCATATGCAGAAAACTGAAACTGAACCCTTCCTTACACCTTATGCAAAAATTAACTCAAGATGGATTAAAGACTTAAATAAACTCACTAAAAGTGAGTGTAAAAACTCTAGAAGAATATCTATGCAATACCATTCAGGACATAGGTACAGGCAAAGACTTTATGACTAAAACACTGAAAGCAATGGAAACAAAAGCCAAAACTGACAAATGGGATCTAATTAAACTAAAGAGCTTCTCCACAGCAAAAGAAACTATCATTGAGTGAACAGGCAACCTAGAGAATGGGAGAAAAATTTTGCAATCTATCCATCTGACAAAGGGCTGATATCCAGAATCTATAAAGAACTTAAGCAAATTTAAAAGAAAAAAAAAACAACCCCATCAAAAAGTGGATGAAGGATACGAACAGACAATTCTTAAAAGAAGACATTTATATGGCCAAGAAACAAGAAAAAAAGCACATCATCTCTGGTCATTAGGGAAATGCAAATCAAAACTAAAATGAGATACCATCTCATGCTAGTTAAAATGGGGATCATTAAAAAGTCAGGAAACAACAGATGCTGGAGAGAATGTGGAGAAATAGGAATGCTTTTACACTGTTGGTGGGAGTGTAAATTAGTTCCACCATTTTGGAAGACAGTGGGCAATTCCTCAAGGATCTAGAAATAGAAATACCATTTGACCCAGCAATCCCATTACTGGGTATATACTCAAAGGATTACAAATTATTCTACTGTAAAGACACATGCACATGTATGTTTATTGCAGAACTATTTACAGTAGCAAAGTCTAGTAACTAACCCAAATGCCCATCTATTGTACACTGGATAAAGAAAATGTGGCACATATACACCATGGAATACTATGCAATCATAAAAAAAGGATGAGTTCATGTCCTTTGCAGGGAAATGGATGAAGCTGGAAACCATCGTTCTCAGCAAACTGACACAGTAACAGAAAACCAAACACCGCATGTTCTCACTCATAAGAGGGAGTTGAACAATGAGAACACATGGCCACAGGGTGGGGAACATCACACACTGGGGCCTGTCAGGGTGGGGTGCTAGGGGAGGGATAGCATTAGGAGAAATACCTAATGTAGATGTCAGGTTGATAGGTACAGCATACCATCACAGCACGGGTATACCTATGTAACAAACCTGGATGTTCCGCACATATATTCCCAGTGCTTAAAGTATAAAAAAGAAAGAAAGAAAAACAAACCAAGAAAACTGTATCTGGCCTAAGCGTTCAACTAAACCATAAATATAAATTGCAATAAAGCCATTCAATTACATTAGATTAGGAGGAATCCCATTCTGCTTTTGTTTCTTTTTTACTTTCTATTTTCCAAATACTTATCAATTACTTAGTATAGAAGTAACTTGTGCTCACTCAGATCTCATGTTGGGATGCAATCCTCATTGTCGGAAGCGGAGACTGATGGCAAGTGATTGGATCATGTGGGCAGATCTTCATGAATGGCTTGAGCCATCCCGTTGGTGATAAGAGAGCTCTTGCTCTTGAGTTCACAGAAGATCTGGTCATTTAGTGTGTAGCACCTCCCCACCAACTCTCTCTCTCTCTCTCTCTCTTTCTCCTGCTTTTGCTATGTCAAGTGCCTCCTTCCGCTTTACCTTCCACCATGATTTTAAGTTTCCTGAGACCTCAACAGAAGCCGATTCCAGAGCAATGCTTCCTGTGTAATATAGAATTATATTTCCTGTAGAAATATAAGCCAATTAATGTTTTTTTTTTATAAATTACTCAGTCTCAGGTATTTTTATAGCAATGCAAGAACAGGCTAACACAAGAAGTCTAAAAAATATAAATTAAATCAACAGACTTCACCATCAATCTGGAAATATTATTTTTATTGAAAATGCTGTTTATTCCTTTCATGTGTCTTCACCAAAATTTGATAGTGAAGAACAGTTTTTGTTTTTTCATTAAAAATATTCATAGAAAAGCGTCCATAGATTCAGTTAGATAGGAGAAACAAGTTATAGTGGTCTGTTACAAAACATGTTGATTGTATTTAATGATAATTGATTTTATATTTCAAAATAGCTAAGAGAAGATTTCAAATGTTCTCACCACAAAGAAATGATAAATATCCATGGTGATGGATATGCTATTAAGCATTATTTGATCACTCCAAAATGTGTTTATAAATCAAATCACCACACTGCATCCAACAAATATATGCAGATATTTGTTGTCAATTAAAAATAACGCAAATTTAAAACTCAAAATGTTCACTGACAAGTTTTGTTTCTGTTTAAGAAAACAGTAAATGTCATAGCTTCAAGAGCCCTCTCTTCCTGAAACAGGTTCTAAAAGTAAAAGGTCTATAATACTAAAAATAGTAGGTCAGTCAAACAGACAAGTGCACCTCTCAAATGCTTATAAACCAGGTTATTTCCAAAGCACTTGTTTTTCTATAGAAAAATGTCTTGAGATAAAAATGTGATTTCCAGATAACTAACATGTAATTCTTACATTTTAATATAATAAGCTATTTAAGAAGCTTTCAGAAGTTAATATAATTTACTGCAATTATGCTGTCTCAAATTTCTCTATTTTAAGAGTTTCTTTAGAATAAATATATAGACTGAGTTTGGTAGCTCACACATATAATACAAACACTTTAGGAAGCCAAAGGAGGAGGATAACTTGAGCCTAGGAGTCTGCAACTAATCCTGAGCAATATAATGAGGCCTTATATATACAAAAAATTATAAATTAGCTGAGTGTGGTAGTGCATATCTACAGTCCCAGCTATTCCAGAGGCTAATATGGGAGGATCTCTTGATCCTGGGAGGTAGAGTTTGCAGTGAGCCAAGACTGCACCACAGCATTCCAGCTGGGTGACAGAGTGATTCTGTGCCCCCCCATATGATTAAATATATAATTTATCTCTCTCTTTTTTTTTTCTTTTTTTTGGATGAAGTTTCACCCTGTCGCCCAGGCTGGAGTGCAGTGGCGTGATCTCGGCTCACCGCAACCTCCACCTCCTGGGTTCAAGCGAATCTCCTGCCTCAGCCTCCCAAGTAGCTGGGACTACAGGCACCCACCACCATGCCTGGCTAGTGTTTTTGTAATTTTAGTAGAGATGGGGTTTCACTATGTTGGCCAGGCTAGTCGTGAAATCCTGACCTGGTGATCTGCCCATCTCGGCCTCCCAAAGTGCTGGGATTACAGGTGCGAGTCACTGAACCTGGCCTGTACTTTATCTCTAAACAGCCTTAATTAAAACAGTTTAGAAGATATTACAAAGACTTTAATATCATATGCATTACATGTGCAATGTAAGTACTTAAATTATATTGTGGAATACTAGAAGGAATACAGACTTATAATCAAACAGATCATGGTTTGAAACCCAATTCTCCAATTATCCAGCTATGTAATATTGGACAGTTTTTAAATTTCTCTAAGCCTGAATTTGTATATATGAAAAGTGGGGATTAAATTTAACTCAGACACTGTGAAGTTTAAATGGATAAAAATATAATCAGTTATTTAGCACATTGCCTCATAACTGGCACTCAAAAGTTTATTATTATTATAGTCATAATATTGCAGGATGTATAAGTCTTCCTTCTCTGGTAAGTGTAGACAAAAATAAAAGATTGTGTTACATTTGTATGAAAACTTGTACCATAGTTGAAGTAAATTATAAAGTATACAGTTTAGTATAAAGAAGGTTGAGAAACACTGCTTTTCAAATTATATCATCTAATACATAGCAACTCTGAAGAGAATACATCATAACTTAGGTACCCAATAATGCAGTGTCAGACAAATCAACCCCTACTCCTACCTTATGTGGGCATTTTTTAGTTATTTTAACAAAACTCTTTTTATAAATATAACTATTCACATGGTTAACATGCAAAGATTTTATTTTGTATTCTTGCTTAAAGAATAGACATTTGGAAGAAATTAGAACATTATCTGCAATCAATATATTAGCATGACAGATTACTTTTCTCTATTACTAACTTAATGATAATTCATTTAGACATATAAAATGGACAATCTTTAACTTTATCCTGCATTGAAGAGAGAGAGGTCACAAATATAACATGACAGTTTCTGAAGAACCAACATTTTT
Organism: Callithrix jacchus; assembly: GCF_049354715.1. Lineage (NCBI taxonomy): Eukaryota > Metazoa > Chordata > Mammalia > Primates > Cebidae > Callithrix > Callithrix jacchus. The sequence goes on from NC_133524.1 coordinate 84,901,315, forward strand.
GTTTTTCTTTGTTTTGTTTTTTATTTTTTTTTCATACTTTAAGTTCTGGGGCACATGTACAGATACTGCAGGCTTGTTGCACAGATACACACATGCCATGGTGGTTTGCTGTCTCCATTCCCCTGTCACCAACATCAGGCATTTCTCCCAATGTTATCCCTCCCCAACCTCCCCTCCCCTTCTGTCCCCCGCCAGCTTCCCACACTTCCACAGACCCCAGTGTGTTGACGTTCCCCTCCCTGTGCCCATGTGTTCTCATTGTTCAACACCCACCTATGAGTGAGAACATGCTGTGTTTGGTTTTCTGTTTGTGGGTCAGTTTGCTGAGAATGATGGTTTCCAGCTTTATCCATGTCCCTGCAAAAGACATGAACTCATCCTTTTTTATGACTGCATAGTATTCCATGGTATATATGTGACACATTTTCTTTGTCCAGTCTATCACTGATGGCCATTTGGGTTTGAAGAACCAATATTTTTCTATAGCATTGTATTATAAAAATGTACTACTGATAGCTTTCCTCAATTTATCTTGTGATTATTCCTCTCTTATATCAAATTTTATTTCAAACTAAGAAAGGGGGTGGAGCAAAGTGGCTCATAACTATAATCCCATCATTTTGGGAGGAAGGAACAGGTGGATCACCTGAGGCCAGGAGTTTGAGACTAGCCTGGGCAACATAGCAAGACTTTATGGTTACGAAATCATTTAAAAATGAGCTTGGCACAGTGGTGCATACTTGTAGTCTTAGATACTTGGGAGGCTGAGATGGGAAGATTGCTTGAGTTCAGGAGTTTAAGGTTAACAGTTAGCAGTAATTACGCCACTGCATTCCAAACTGGGCAACAGAGAAAAACAATGTATACACAACAACAAACAAGATCCAAAAAAGACAACAGCAAAAGCAAATAGTATTTAGAATATAAGCCTAATTGAAGATTTACTTTAAGTGACAGCACTTATGTTTCCAGCATTCTCTTGAAAAAACTTTGAAAAATATATTCTTTTGTCTATATTTAATGATTTTGAAACCTTAGTATTGTATGCCACAAATATGTCTTTATGACATTCTCCATCTAATCTTTGTTTAGTGCAAAAATGAGAATATATGTTTGTCTTTATATATTTAGATCCACACATAGTTCTAGGGCTTGATTTAGATACAAAATGAAAATGCTTGGTAATAGATTTTCATCTGATATGGGCAAAACCATGATATGTTTATCTGTACACACATCGATACTACAATTTTCATAATACAACTTTAAGATTATATCAAGAAACCATGAAAAAGGAGGGAGTGAATGAGTCTCTCTATATCTATATAAACATACGCATATATGTCTAGGTATATAAATATTTATGTAATAGCCTTCTGTGACGACACAGGAAAAAAAATCATACACTCTTGGTAGATTCACAAACATACTGAAAACAAATATAGCTATTCACATTTGAAACACTTTAATATGTTCTTTTTCAGTTCTAAAAGCTTTTGTGGTTATGTTAAATGAAACACATGATGGCCATCACTAATTCAATATATTTGGGAAAATGCAGAAAATATACTTTAATTATGAGAATGTATCCAAAATGGATCTTGTACCACTGTGTAGCAACACTTAGTTATTTATCTTCATTACTTAAAAATGATTACACCAGTTTTTGTAAATTAGTATTCAGCAGTCCATAATTGTTCATTTTTGATTAGCAACTTAAAATTGTTATTTTGGATAGAAATACATTGATACATGTGATGAAAATCTTGGGTAGATTTATGTATGTAATGTTTATAAGCAAAATCAAGACTTTTTAAAGATAAGCTTAATCATGATAAAAGATGCTTTACCTTTAAAAATAGGTCATGTTGAAGAAATTCTACCTTTATTCTAGAATGTTGGCCTTAATGTTTAATACAGATTACTCACAAATGTACTGAATCTTATGAAAAAAATGAAAAGCAGTAACATTATAACAAAATATTCTCAGCAGTCTTCATAAAACCAGGAAGTGTGTTGTATTTAAAATGTTGCCACATTAAAACTGACAACTGAAATGAGTAACTGAGGCATGTCTCAATTCTGTTTATCCAGCTGGCTTTAGGGTGCTTCTGGAAAAAACACATGTCGCAGAGGTTTTTGATAAGTTTCACATTTATGCATTTCCTTAAAGGGCTGGGGGAAGGCAAGTAGGAAGAAGGGCAGGTAAGCAGTTGGGCAAGTAGATACGTTCTTGTGAGACAACAGTGCCCGGTAAATCTACATTTTACATAAGATAAGTGAATGTTTGAAGAGAATGAAGACTAAAGGAAGAAGAGTCAATTACGGAGATGTCTCTGGGTAGGTAAAGGAATGAATCTTGATTTTGTTCTGCATCTTAGAAGGTAAGCTTGTAATGACATTATCACTGTGAAATCCAACAGACTTTAGTTGTAGGAGCTAGACTTAGATTGTAGACCAAAAGTTACAATTGGCATGTCACTGTTTACAGGAGGCCAAGAAATAATTTACTTATGAATGATCTGATTGCAGCCCTTCATAAATGCCTGAAGGCTTTTACCTTCCGTGAGGGCTTTCACCTTCCAACTGTTCTGGCTGATGCATAATGTGAGTAACACCTATTATCTTGAAGAGGGTGTTACAGTAACCATCCCTTTTACATAAGAAGTATGCTAAGTTTTGAGATTTTTAAATTTTATTTACAAAACAATGAATAAGCAAATATTTTATGTCATATTAAACATTGGTTGGAGGACTGCCTACCTCTTTACCTTGCCCACTATTTTTAAGAAAATTCCAAAGCTTTAGCAACTGCTGCAGAAGTCTTTGACCAGTGTCAAGGCATCTTGCTTTGTAAGTCTTCACATTTAAGGGACTGTCATTTGTGTATAGATTATGTGATTGTCTCAACATTTTGAATGGATTAACCTTTTTTCAGACTATTTGGCCCAGCATGGTGTAAATAAAAAAAAGCATGAGATTTCCTGCAGTGAAACAATTGATTCAAATTAAACATAAAAATGATCACTGACTTCTCTTGACCCAGATATTGCTTATATAAAAACCCCATGATTCATTTTCTAGCCTTTGTCATATTTCATTAAATCTAGTACATACTGTTACTTTTGCTTCTGAGTGACTGTGTTAAGGAAAAAGAACTTCTCTTCCCAGGACCACAAGGGGTGTGGTTTCAAAGACAAGAGTTTTCCAGCGTCTTGTCTCCATCCACGCCCCCATCCGGGAAAGTAAAGTTTTTTGTTTAGGTTTCCCAGGTGGGCTAGGTAAAGGAATCCAGGTGGGCTTCTTTGTCCAAAAAGCTTGGAGAAAGCTCTGGGAGGAGGGGGCTCTGTAGTGGACCAAGTAGCCAATCCAGGATCAGAGTCAAAGATCAATCACTCCAGAGGAAGTTTGAAAGAACTCCTCTCATTGGACAAGAACATGAATGAGGCGGGAATAACTCCAGGGTTAAAACTTCTGCTCCTTATTTACGTGGATTCCTTCTTTGGATCCCCTCCCACAGCAGCATGGGAGCTGTCTCTCCCCTCTCTTTTCTCTCTCTCTGTATTTTGCTCTCTGCAAAACTCTTTGGGTCCACGATTTTCCAACGGTAAGCTCACCATGCCGCCGGGTCTCGTTTCCCCATTCTTAGGGGTAATGGAGGCCAAGGACCTGGATCGGGAAACTGGGAGGGTCTTCAGGAGAACCCTGCTCCCTACCCCAGCTATACTTCCACATTGGCTTCATATATAATCAGTACACCCCAGTGAAGCTGATAAAATGGTAATGCTAAACATGCTCTGCACTTTGCTGCTGCCAGGCACCTGGCTCTTAATTGCCCCTTTTTCCTCAGTGAAGACCTTCAAAAGAGTCCTCACTACAGCCAAATACTAATTACTTTCACTCTTTTTGCTTCTTTGTCAAGTCACTGTCAGCTGTAATGTCAAATAGACCCTCAGACTAACTCATTCTGAGCAAGCCCTTCCTATTGACATGGTTCCTGACCCCAGTTTTTCTTTTTCTGTTTTTGTAACTGACTGATGGATTCTTCCTGACGGCTGCACAAACATAATCAATTCATGGCATTGCAGGAAAGAGTTTAATTGATGTGAGAATGGCCACACCCACATGGTAGATGTAATTATTACTCAAGTCAATCTCATTGAAGGCTTGCATGTTAAGGGATTTTCAAAAGCAGTTTGGGTAAGGGGTGGGGATGGCTAGGTAATGGGTGCTTGCTGCTGATTGGTTGGGTTGGAGATGAAATAATAGAGAATTGAAGCTATCCATTTATGCTGAGACATTTATGGGTGGGGCCACAGGAGAGGTTGGTGGGTGCAGGTGAAGCCATTTGTGCCAGACATGCAGGAAACCTCGAAAGGTATTTCAAAAGGCCAATGTTGGTCTACAATACTGAGGTTATATCCAGGAGTAATTGGGGATGCTGCATATCTTGTGATCTCCAGAATAATGATAGGCAATGTTTTATGTCTACACCTAAGCAGAATTCAGGCTTCTCTCCTCCTTTTAGCCTAGTGGTCTCTAATGGCTTTACAAAGGTGGTTGAATTTTGGGAAAGGGATAATATCTTTTTAGCTACCTTAAGCCCATCAATAATTAAGGAAGCTTGAATACTAAAGGCAAGAGGGTGTTGGCTAGATCAGATCTTCCCCACTCCCAGAATTTTCTCAGCGATATAATTTAGGCAAAGAGAGAATTATTTTCACTTGACCACATCAAGTTTGGTAAATGGTCTATAATTTTCTTGGTGTTTAAACTCTGTTCCATCTACTTTTGACTATAGTTTTTTCCAACAACTAAAATAACCTAGCTAGAAAAAAATAACACAATTTACAACACTTGAGAGTTTTATTCCTCCTTCTCTTCATTTTTCAAATAACTTTCTCACTATTTTCTACTCATCTAGGCCACACCTGTTCATCAAGACTAAGCTCAATTTTACTCTTTCTGTATCCCTAAAAGGCTACACTGTATTTTTTTCTCTTGCCTTCACTGGTCATGTTAGCCCAAAATGGTCTTGATGATGATGATGACAAAAGAAAGCTTTCCCTTTTCGCTCTGAAAGTTCGCTGATATATCAACAAACAAAGAACAGATTAGGAAAAGTCATACAAATTAACATGCAAACCAGGGAGAACCACAGAGTGATTACCCTAATCAGTAAGTTTGTTGTATTTAAAATATTTTCAATGCAGTTCAGAAGTTTATATACCATTTTGAGGTTACAGAAATAATGGAGGTTTAGATTATGGGACAACAGGTTACTGGAGGGAGAGAAAAGGAGGCCTGGCTAGCAAAGGTAGATGAATCTAAAATGTTTAACTCATAGAAGTAGAGGGTAGAATGGTGGTTAAGTAAGGCTGAAGCAGGGGTTTTGAGGAGGCAGACAGAAAAAGGAGAGATGTTGGTAAAAGGGTATAATGATTCAGTTAGAAAAAAGGAATAGGTTTTGGTGATCTATTACACATCATAGTGACTATAGTTAATAATAATGTATACTTCAAAACAACTTAAAAGGGGCATTTAAACATTCTCATGACAAACACTAATTTAGGTGATAGATATGTTGATAAGCCTGATGAGATTGTTGCACAATATATGCAAAAATAAAAACATTATATTATGTACCATAAATATATTCAATTATTATTTGCCAATTAAAACTAAAACTAAAAACTAATCCCCTTTGAGGTTTGCACTATTTTACAGATGGAAGGAGTTGAACATTAGAAAAGATAACTAAAATCCCTTAATTAAAACTGTTTACACTGAAATTAAGTATCAGAGTCCAGAGCCTCTCTTAGCAACTGTACCACACAAATTCCTCTCAAATTCCATTATTTTCACAAAACAATTAAACAATATTGCATGGTAGTTTTTTGACATTTCTTGATTTATCATTTGTTCTCTTAAAAACATACAGTTTCTGTTGGCAAGTACATATAAGGGAAAAAAATTATTCCTGGTCTCAGCACACTGAATTTTTCACATAACTAGTGTTCATTTTCTAGGGCTGCCATAACAAAATATCACAGACTTGGTGACTTAAACAACATAAATTGATTTTCTCACATTTCTGGGGTCAGAAGTCTAAAATCAAATAAATTTTAGAGTTTTAGATGAAAGTGACTTACATTTTTATGATCTCACTATTTGATATTATTATATAAGAAAAATAATAGTATTGTTACCAGTGACAAATCTGTACAGGTCTACAACAGTTCAATTCTTCCCTTCTCAAAGAAAACTATTTAGCCAAGGGCAGAAGTTTTTTTTAAGACAGAGGGAGAGATTGGGGCAAGTTTTGGAGCAGGTATGAATGTTTATTAAAATGATTTAGAGCACAAATGAAGTGAAGCAAAGTACAGTTGAAAGAGGGCCAAATGAGTGACTTGAGAAATCCAAGTGCCCTGTCTTACTTTGGGGTTTTATACATTGCATGGGTCTGGGGTGTGTATTTCCTCTCCCCTGACTGTTTCCATGCAACAGGCTGTTGACACACATGGTGCCCTGCCAGTATGTGAGAGGACTGCATGCACAAGGTGTTTATTGAATGTGTGCACATGCTTGCTTGAGGTGTTTTTTCCTTGCTAGTTGAGTGTTCCTAGAGAAAAGTCATACACCAGTTAAACTTTGCCATTTTGCCTCTTAATGCACATGCCAGGACTTGCTCAGCCAACTGCTGACATCTTATCAGGAAGCTGCTGATCACCAGCATCAGGTATTTTATATCTTTTGGGAGACTGCCTTTCCCTGATGCTGCTGTGATCAATTATTATTTTAGAAAGACAGTTTAACAACTGCCTGACCATCACCTGATCATTGCCTGACATTCCTTGGGGGTTCTCCTGCCCTGCTCATGTCTGCCAAGCTACCTGCTATAACATTTCACCCCTCAAGATTCTAACACCCAATTATTTGGAAATATGGACAAAAGTCAGAATTGTGTAACTGCTTCATACTGATGGCTGGGTGGTAATGGTTGCTCTGTGTGTCTTGGGCTATTGCTAGCTGTCAGGGCAGCATGCCTGTATGGGTTGGTGAAAGCAATATCCATCTAGGTTCAAGGGAGACAGCGGCAGGGGTTTGCCTCTGTCATCTACCACTGATGGGCAGTCTAAAGACTCTCCCTAAAAGGGTGACTCTTGAATACTGAGAAGACGACAGTATTCCTCACTGAGAATCATGTAACGCATGATGGTCTGAAGGTAAAAATAGACACAGCAGGTTATTGGATTTAGAAAACATGAACCAAAAAGTAACAAAATAGATATGAAAAAATGGGTCTATAAAGAGCCGGGGAGTACCATTTTCTTCCTATTTTAATCAACCCTGAAAGGCTTGTTCCCATAAACTGGAGGCTTGATGTAGAAGATGTCTGATACTATCTTGTACTTTTCCCAACTGATTTATCCAAAAGCAACATTTTTCATCACAGTCTAAACAAACTTCTCCCTGTGTTGCCATTACTATACGTAGTTCTCAGTGATTGTGGAGGACTAGGGCTGCTAAAGAGTCAATATGTTCTTTTTTTTTTTTGAGACGGAGTTTCGCTCTTGTTACCCAGGCTGGAGTGCAATGGCATGATCTCGGCTCACCGCAACCTCTGCCTCCTGGGTTCAGGCAGTTCTCCTGCCTCAGCCTCCCAAGTACTTGGGATTACAGGTGTGCGCCACCATGCGCTAACTTTTTGTATATTTAGTAGAGATGGGGTCTCACCATGTTGACCAGGATGGTCTCTATCTCTTGACCTCATGATCCACCCGCCTCGGCCTCCCAAAGTGCTGGGATTACAGGCGTGAGCCACTGCTCCCGGCCTGCAAGTCACATCTTAAGTGGATGGCAGGAGGCAAAAAGAGAGCTTGTGCAGAGAAACTCATGTTTTTCAAACCATTAGATCTCATGAGACCCATTCACTCACAAGAACAGCACGGGAAAGCCCCACCCCCATGATTCAATAATCTCCTACCAGGTCCCTTCTACAACACATGGGAATTATGGGAGCTACAAGATGAGATTTGGGTGGGGATGCAGAGCCAACCATATCAGAAGGCAAGGAATAGAGGTTTCTGACCACAAGGGAACACATCCAAGTCACAGCACCGAAGTATGTTACCACCAGCGAATCCATACAGGTCTGCAGCAACTTGATTCATTATGTTTTGGAGGAAATAATCTGGCCAAGAGACAAAAGTAGATATAAGGCAGAGGGAGAGACTGAGGAAAGTTGTAGGGCAGACGTGAGCTTAATTACAAATTTTAGAACAAGAACAAAAGGAAGTAAAGTACTCTTGGAAGAGGGCCAAGCGAGTGAGTTACTTGAGAGATTCAAGTGTCCTGTCTAACTCCTGACGTGGGGTTTTATACATTAGCATGTTTCCAGAGTTTGTATTTCTTCTTTTCCTAGATTCTTTCCTTAAAGTAGGTTGCCCACATGCATGGTGGCCTGCCCGCATGAGGGGCCACATGTGTAGGGTGTTTACTGAAGTTGTGCACATGCTCACTTGGGATGGTTTTCCCTTACCAGTTGACTGCTCCTAGAGAAAGGTCATATGCCAGTTAAACTTTACCATTTTGCTTCTCGGTGTGCATGCTTGAGCCTGCTAAACCAAATCCCGAGATCTTATCAAGAATTTGCTAATAACCAGCTTCTGGTGTTTCCTATCTAATGGGCAACTGGCTTTCCCTGGCACAGCTGTGATCATTTATTATTTTAGAGACAGTTTAACAACCGACCGACCATCACCTGATGGTCACCAGACATTGCTTGGGGGAGGGATCCCCTCCTGGCCTTCTCATGTCTGCCTGGCTACCTCTCTAACAATATCATAAATATTAATAACATATGTGTTTTTCATAGGTGTGCATATGCTTTGGATTTTATGGTAAAATTGTAGGCTTTTGCTTTATGTTATCCTTACAGAGCCGTGTGCTGCATGACAACATTTTGGTCAACCATAGACTGTGAGTATACCATGGTAGTCCTGTGAAACCCGAAAAATTCCTATTGTTTAGTGACATCTTAATAATCTTGGCTCTGTTTAGATCTAAGCTAATGTATGTTTTCATGTCTTAGTTTTTAGCAAAAAAATTGAAAAATAAAATAATAAAATTAAATACTGTTAAAAATAGAAAAATGTTTATAAAATATGGACATAAAGACAAAATGTTCTTGTGCAGCTGTGTAATGCTTGTGTATTAAGTCAAAATTTAAAAGATAATCACAGAAAAAATTAAAGATAAAAATTATCTCTTCAATTATTATTAAAGATAGATAAATTTCACTGCTTATAAAGTTCATAGTAGCATACACTAATGTTGTAGTCTTTCACATTTACATACCACTTACCCAGAGCAACTTTTAATCCTGCAAACTCCACTCATGGTAAGTGTCCAATATAGGTATACCATTTGTTATATTTTATACTGTATTTTCCTTGACTTTTTTATGTTTAGATATGTTTAGACAGACAAATCCTGTTGTGTTACAGTTGTCTACAGTATTCTTTACAGTAACATGTTGTACACGTTTGTAGCTGAGGGACAATAGGCTATACTGTATAGCCTAGGTGTGTAGTAGGTTATATCATGTAGGTTTGTATAAATACATTATATGATGTTTCACATGAAAATTGCCTATGATGCGTTTTTCAGAAGGTTTACCTGTTGTTAAGCAACTTACGTCTGTATAGTGTATCTTTGTATGTTTGTTTGTATATATATACGTGTGTGTATATAAAAACAAAAGCAAGTTTTAGAGGTCTAAAAACTTGAATCCTGTCTATCGTTAAACTCATTTGGCATAGTGTGTAACTTGCTTCTAGATTTCTGGGCAAAAGAAATCTACCCTTTTAATATCATAAGAATATGTAAGGTGCCCTGAAACTTCAAATTCTTACATACATGTGAAGAAAATCTCACACTTTATTATTAAAATTGTCTTTTAAATCATAAGGAATGGGCATATTTTAGAATTGGGAGTTAGTAGTCAAGATAATTTCTGTAAGATGAGGTTCAAGAGGCTGTAGGAGCAGGAAATTACAGGGCAGAAAGGGAACTCCAAGAGACAAACAGTAGCACCAATAATAACTTCATTGAGACTACCTCTGCATACAAAACAGTGAAGGACAATACATGAATCTTAGCATTTGTGTCCTGCATGCATTTTAACTGCATTTTTCTTAAAGATATGACATATTAGTTATTTCAAAAGAATAAGTATATAAGAACTTGGGAGGCAAGCTAACATCAAAATTCTTAAAGAATACAGAAGAGTTAAATTACGGGTTTGAAACTCACTGTAAAATGGAAGATTTTGTAGAATTACACCACAATTTTAGCTAGCACATTTTTACTTATAGAAATGTTGACGAATAGCGTATAAAATTCTGCTGCAGTTGTAAGTATTTTTACAGGTGCCATGTAATACAGTTAGGAGAAAAGAGGGATTTAATAATTAAGCAGAATTTGTCCTAATCTATATAATAGTTTTTTTTAACCATCAAACAACAAATATTTATTTTTATTTTAAAAAATTTACACATCATAGTTGTATGTGGTTACAAAGTACAATTTGATGTTTAAGTACATATATATGTTGCATAATGATCAAATCATGATGTTTATCATATGCGTCACCTTTTTAATTTATTTCTTTGTGCTGAGAGCATTCAAAAGCTTCTCTTCCAGCTATCTTCTAATATAAAATACCTTACAGTTAACCACAGTCAGTCTACTGTGCAATAAAATATCAGAATTCATTTCTCCAATCTAATTGTTACATTGTACCTTTTGACCACCCTCTCTCCACCCTCCCTTTCCCCAGCCTTTCCCAGTCTTTAGTAACTACTGTTCTACTCCCTGCTTCTATTATATCAACTCTTTTGTTTCTTAATTCCACATGTTAGTGAGATCATGTGGTATTTGTCTTTCAGTATTTGACATTTTGTTTAACATAATGCCCTCTAGGTCCATCCTCATTTCATAAGTGGCAGGATTTTAATACTTCTTGTGGCTGAATGTTATTTAATTGTGAATATATACTACATTTTCTTCATTAATTAATTCATTGTTTGACACTTGAATTTATTCCATATCTTGTCTGCTCTAACTAGTATAGCAATAATTAGGGAAGTGAAGGTATTTGTTTTTTGACATACTGATTTTATTTTCTTAGCATATATACCCAGTAGTGGGACTGGAAAATCATACAGTATCTATCATTCCCATAGGTATTCATATGGTATTTCTATCTGTGTTTTTTTTTTAGGAATCTACATGCTATTTTCCAAAGTAGCTGTACTAATTTTCAGTCTTGCCAGCAGTGTGTTCACTTTTCTCAACAAACTCACCAACACTTTTCTTCTATTTTTTTTGTAACAGTTATTCCAACTAGAGTGAGGTGGTATCTCAATTTGGTTTTGATTACTGTTTCATTGATAATTAGTGATATTAAGCATTTTTATACACTCATTGGCCATTTATATATCTGTTTTTGTGACATACCTATTAAAGTATTTTGACCATTTTTTAATCAGGTTGTTTTTTTTGTTGAGTTGTTTAAATTCTTTATACATTCTAGATATTAACTCCTTGTCAGTTGCATTGCTTGGAAATATTTTCTCACCATTTGAACATTATCTTTTTATTTCGTTGTTAACTTTATTATAAAAAAGCTTTTCAGTTTGATGTAATTCAATTTGTTTATTTTTGTTTTTGTTGCCTGTGCTTCTGAGGTCTTTAATTTAAACACTCCTTGCCCGTCCCAATGTCACAAAGCATTTCCACTATGTTCTCTTCTAGTATTTTAATGCTTTTGGGTTTTATATGCATGTTTTTAATCTATTTTGAGTTGATTTTTGTATATGGTGAGAGACAGGATTCTAATCTCATTTTCCTGCAGCTGGATATCCAGCTTACCCAACACCATTTATTGAAGAAACTTTTTCCCAGTGTGTGTTGTTGCAACTTTATTGAAGTTATATAGATGTGGGAATTCCTTTATGGGCTCTGTGTTGTTCCATTTTTCCTTGTATCTGTTTTAGTACCAGTACCATGCTATAGTCTTGTAGTATACTTTGAAGTTAGGTACCATGATGGCTCCAACTTTGTTTTTTTGCTCAGGATTCCTTTGGCTATTTAAGATCTTTTGTGGTTTCATATGAGTTTCAGGATTTATTTTTTCTATTTCTGTGAGGAATGTCATTGATATTTTCATTGGTATTGCATTAAATCTGTAGATTGCATTGGGTAGTATGGCCATTTGAGAAAATCAGTTTTTTCAATCTATTAACATTGGATATTTTTCCATTTGTTTGTGTCTCTGTTTTTTTTTAATTACTGTTTCATAGTTGTTATTGGTTAAGGCTATTTCTAGGTATCTTATTTCTGTAGGTATTTTAAATGGAATTGCTTTCTTGATTTCTGTCTCAGATAACTTGCTATTAGCATGTAGATACGCTACTGATTTTTGTATGTTGAATTTGTATACCATGATTTTACTATATTTATTTATCACTTTTAACATATTTTTGGTGTAGTCTTTAGAGTTTTCTATATAGAAGATAATGCCATCTGCAAAATAGATAAAATTTGGCTCCTCCTTTTCAATTTGAATGCCTTTCATTTTTCTCTTTTGCCTAACTGGTCTGGCTAGGTCTTCCAGTGCTATGTAAAGCAAAGTGCTAAAAGTGGCCATCTATCTCTTATTCCTAATCTTAGATAAAAAGCTTTTAGTTTTTCCCAATTCACTAATTTATTTGTTATCTTGGGTTTGTAATATATGGCCTTTATTGTGTTGAGGCACATACAGTCTATGTGTAATTTTTTTTTAATCATGAAGACTTGTTAAACCTTATGAAATGCTTTTTCTGTGTCTATTAAGATGATCATACGGTTTTTGTTTGTTTTCTTAATGTGGTGTATCAAATTAATTAATTTGCATATGGTAAACTCTCCTTGCATCCCTGGGATTAATACCATTTTTTCATAGTAGATAATGTTTTGAATGTGCTGTTGAATTTGGTTTGCTTGTATATTGTTGAGAATTTTTCCATCTATGTTCAAGAAACTTGTAGATTTTGTTCTTATATTCTTGTCTGGTTTTGGAATCAGGGCAATGCTGGTATGTGAAATGAATTTTGAAGTGAAGTGGTTTTTTTTTTCTCTTTTTCTATGTTCCAGAATAATTTGAGGACAATTGGTATTAGCTGTTACTTAAATGTTTGGTAGAATTCAGCAGTGAACAAGTCAAGCCTAAAATTGGTAGAAGAAAAAAAACAATAAAGCTAATAGTAGAAATAAACAAAATACAGACTAAAAACCTTCAAAATATCAATGAAATGAAGAGTTGGTCATTTGAAAAAATAAAATCATCAGCTAGACTAAACAAAAGAGAAAATATGGAAATAAAATCATACATGAAAGGGAGTTATTACATCTGGTACCACAGAAATACAAAAAAATATATAAAAGAGTACTATAAACAAGTATAGGGCAACAAATTTGAGAACATAAAAAATGGATAAATTCCTCGGCACATGCAACCTATCAAGATTAAATTATGAATAAATAGAAACTCTAGACAGACAAATAATGAGTGAGAAAATTAAAGCAGTAAAAAGTCTTTCATCAATAAAAGGCCCAGGTTTTGATTAATTTAACAAATATCTTTTTAAAGCCAATTGTTTATCAGCATTATTAATACTAAAAATGTAGAAGCTATTTTCTTTATTTTGAAGAGGCTACATTTGGACAGAAATATAAAGAAATAAATACAAGCTAATACATGTAAAGCAAAAAATTTAAAGTTTAGATAACAGATGCTTCTGAAAGTAAGAAATAACACTATTGGCTTAGTTGGCAAATAATGGCAATATTTTGAAGCCGTATCTGAGGACTTACATAAAACAGTTCTTAAATCCCTGTGGATATTATAGATCCTAGAGATCAATAAACTGTTTATGCAATTTATGGATTATTCCTCTTCATTTCTTGAGAATTGTAGTTTCTGGCCTACTGTGTATATTTTCTGATCTATAACATCTCTTTTATTATTGGCAATCTCAACATCTGTATAGATAAAACAGAATAGCCTGGCTTCTCAGTTACTTCACCTCCAGTAATAACATGTTTCACCCTAGCTCAGCTCTCAAATCCTGTGGTCACACTCCATCATTTTGTTATTATCAATAATGACATATATTCCATAGCATCGATTTCAAGCAGTCACTATCTTGTCACTTCCTCTTACCCTTTTAGTTCATTCCTTCAAAATTATCTTAGCCTTCTTGGGTCTGCCAACCCACTAACCTTCACACATACCTCATGTCCTCATTTCCCTACTTACCCAGTTTACACTCCATGTAGCATAATCAGAATCACACACCTCCGTATTCCCTTAATTTCTCTTCCTTTGTGCTTTTCTGGAAAAACAAAAAAACTTGATTAAGTTTAGCTTGCCACATATTTTGTACCTGTATCTAATAAGATCTATATTGATAGTCTAATTTTAAATATGACCACAAAAATCAACTGGACCTCTAATGCTAAATAGTCCTAATGTTGTTTCCTAGTCAGTTTACGCTTTGACTCTCATAAAAAAGCTCTTCTTCACCTTCATCTCTTATACTAAACTTCCAAAAGTTTCTCCTGGTTCTTATTTTTATGATCTTTAAATGTAGAAGTAACCAGAGGTGGCCTCAAACATTTTTCCAAATAACATGCATTCTTTGGGGTGATATCATTTAGTGCCATGGCCTTAAATGCCATTGTTGGCAATGGCCCAACTTACATGTCAGTTGCTCCCCTAAATACCAGATTCACATATCTGACATTCTCCTCAATATAGCTCTCTAAATTATAAAAGGTATCACCAATTTATATATCCTAACACACATATGGTTACTAAGCCTGTCCTTCCCTATCTCAATAACCATCTTTACCATTTAGGCCAACAACCAAAGGCAGTTGCTGATGTCAAACCCAGCTATCATCTTTGATTTCTTTCTTTACAATTCTTTACCTAATCCATCATAAAATCTATTTGATTCTACTTTTAAAATTTATTCAGAATTTGACAACTCCTAACTACTTTTATCAATACCACCCTTTCTATCATCTTGATTACTACAATACACTTGTGATTATTCTTCCCATTTCCACCCTTGCCTCATAAGGGCCAGGAGATTTTAAAGACTTAAATCACATCATACTACTTTTGCTCAAAATGCCAATTTCCAATGTCAACACATGACCTGGTGTCTCACCAGCTCTCTGACCTCACTGTTCTCTTCCTTTCACTAGTTCTGCTTTAGCCACTGTGGACTGCTGCAGTTCCTTCAACCATGCACTGCAGTTTTCCTTCTGAAGGACTTTTTCCTAGGAATTATCTTTACTAGGATTTTATTAGTCCATTTTGCATTTCTATAAAGGAATACCTGATCCTGGGTAAATAAAAGAGGTTTCTTTGGCTTATGGTTCTTCAGGCTGTATAAGCAGGACACTAGCATCTGCAAGACTTACTAGTGAGGCTTTTGGCAGCTTTTACTCATGGCTGAAGCTGAAGTGGGGACATGCATGTCATATGGCAAGAGAGGAAGCAAGAGAGAGGATAGAGTGCCACCCTTTGTGCAACTTCTAGCTGAGTCGTAGTGCTGAACTGGGCTCAGAGCTAGTTGACTTGGGAGGCATGAGACTTACTAAGACACCAACTTTGGCAGATAAGGGAGTGCTTGTGCCATCTCTCCCACAAACCCAGGCCACACAGTTCACAAGTCTGAAAGGTTTTCCTATCTTCCACTTAAAGATGAGCAAAGAAGACTTGGACTTGCATCTTAGATACCAGCTCAGCCACTGTAGTATAAGGTACCAGTCTGAGTCATAAAGGCAATCTTATTAGGCACTAGCTTCTGGATGACATTTGTAGATACCCTGTGCCAGAAGGGAACATGCTGCCTTAAAGGAAAGAACCTAGTCCTGGTAAAATCTATCACCTTCTGACTAAAGAGCCCTTGGTTCCCCAATAACCGGAAGCATTATGCAGGTAATATACCATGGGCCTTCACTGAGACACTTATAGTTGGCTGGCTTCAGGCAAGACTCAACACATTCTCACCTGAGGTGGCTATGGGAGAGACTCTTTTAGGCTTAAGAAAAATGGAGGGAAAGTAAAGAGCCCTTTGTATTGGACCATATGTACCAGCTCAACTACAGGAGGGTGGATCCCCAAGTGGGCTACTGGGGTCCCCGATTCTAGGCCTTGGCTCTTGGATGGAATTTCTGTACCTGCCATGGGCTAGAAAGGAGCCCATTGCTGTGAAGGGTGAGTCCCAGTATAAGCAGAATTTACCAAAACCTGACTGAAAAGCATGTGGGCATTAAGTGAACATTGGTAGTAACTTGGTAGTACTCACTCTGGGCCTTTGGTGGTAGTGACCATGGGTGAGGCTAACCTGACTGTGGAAAGGGGAGGGAAGAGGGAGAAATACGGCACCTTGTGGTTTCAGTGCCAGCTTAGCCACAGTACAGTAGATCATCAGGTAGACATACAGGGATTTTGACTGCAGTCCTTGGCTCCTAAACAGCATTTCTGGACTTGCTGAGATCTGGGAGAACTCACCACTCTGAAGAGAAGGACATAAGCAGGGCTGGTTTAACCACCTGCTGATTAAACCCTGTAGAGCTCCAGGACTTTGAGTGAACATAGGCACTAGCCAGGTAGTTGTTACAGTGAAACTTGGATGACACCCAGTGCTCTGCTGGCTTTACCCAGTGGAGTCCCAGTAATCATTGCCAAAGGGCTGCTTGTGTTATACCTACACTAATTTCAGGTGGCTCAGAACAAAGAGGTTCCATTTTCTTGGCAGCAGTTAAGGGAAAAGAACAAGAGTTCCTACCAGGTAATAGAGAGAAATCCTCTGCATCTTATCAAAAACAGTGAAGGTACTACCTCTATGAGCCTGCAAGAACCACAACATTACTCAGCTTGTGGTGCCCCCTAATGCAGATACAGCTTAGACGACAACACACAAGTCTCTTTGAATACCTGGAAAACCTCCCAAAGAAGGATGGGTACAAACAAAACCTGATTGTGAAGACTGTAATAAAATACCTAAATTATCAATGCCCAGACACCAACAAACATCTATAAGCATCAAGACTATCTAGAAAAGCATGACTGCAACAAACAAACAAAATAAGCTTCCAGGGACCAATGCTAGAAATACAGAGATATGTGAACTTTCAATGCTGGAGAAACAAAGATATGTGAACTTTTAGACAGAGAATTCAAAATAGCTGTGTTGAGGAAACACAAAGAAATATAACATAAGCAATTAAGAAATCCTTAAGATAAATTTACAAAGAGACTAAAATAATTTAAAGAATCAAGTGGAAATTATGGAGTTGAAAAATGCAATTGTCATAGTGAAGAATGCTTCAAAGTGTTATCACAGAATTGATCAAGCGGAAAAAGAAACTAGTGAGCTCAAAGGCAACTTACTTGAAAATTCAGGGAGAAGGGAGAAGAAAAAAATAACTTTTAAAAAGCACACCTGTATATCTCGAAAATAGCCTCAAAATGACACATTTAAGAGTTATTGGCCTTAAAGAGGAGGGAGAGAGATGGGGTAGAAAAGCTATTCAAAGATATAATAACAAAGAACTTCTAAAACCTAGAGGAAGATATCAAAATTCAAGTACCAATAGTTTATATAACACCAATAAAATTTAATCCAAAGAAGACTACCTCAACATATTTAATAATCAAACTATCAAAGGTGAAGGATAAAGAAAGAATCTTAAAAGCAGAAATAGAAAAGAAACAAATAACATATAATGGAACTCCAATATGTCTGGCAGCACACTATTCAGTGGAAAACTTACAGGCACAGAAAAAGTGGCATGACATATTTAAAGTACTAAAGGAAAAAATGTTCATATTAGAATATTATATCCAGTGAAAATGTCTTTCCAACATGAAGAAATCATTTCTCAGACAACAAAAGCTGAGGGATTTCATTAACAGTAGATATATCCTACAAGAAATGCTAAAGGGGTTTTCTAAATCATCTGGAAAATATATTAATGAGCAATAAGACATTATCTGAGGTTACAGAACTCACTGTGAATAGTAAGTATAGAGAAAAACACAGAATATTATAACATTGTAATTTTGGTGTGAAAAGTACTCTTTTTTTTTTTGAGACGGAGTTTTGCTCTTGTTACCCAGGCTGGAGTGCAATGGCGCGATCTCGACTCACCACAACCTCCACTTCCTGGGTTTAGGCAATTCTCCTGCCTCAGCCTCCCAAGTAGAGGGGATTACAGGCACACGGCACCATGCCCAGCTAATTTTTTGTATTTTTAGTAGAGATGGGGTTTCACCATGTTGACCAGGATGGTCTCGATCTCTTGACCTCGTGATCCACCCGCCTCGGCCTCCCAAAGTGCTGGGATTACAGGCTTGAGCCACTATGCCCGGCTGAAAACTACTCTTAAATAGAAAGACTAAACAAATAATGAGTCAAAATAATAATTACAACTTTTAAGACACAGACAATACTATAATATACTAACAGAAACAAAAAAGTTAATAAGTGGATAGAGATAAAATTAAAGTACAGAGTTTTTATTAGTTTACTTTTTGCTTGGTTGTTAATGGAGCAAAGTGTTAAGCCCTTATCTACTTAGGGGATTATAATATATTATTTTAAAACATCGAGATAACCTCAAATCAAAAAATATATATATATAAGAGAAACACAAAAATTACAAAGAAAGAAACGAAATCATACCACCAGTAAAAATTACCTTTAGGAGCAACAGGACGACAGTAAGAAAGGAAAGAAGGAAGAGAAGCCCACATGTCTACCATAAAATAAATATCAAAATGGCAAGAATAAGTTCTTATCATTAGTAACACTGAATGTAAATAGCCTGAACCCTCTGATGGAAAGACACAGAGTAGCTGACTGGAAAAAAATAACAAGACCCAGTGATCTGTTGCCTACAAGAAACACACTTCACCTGTAAAGACACACATAGACTGAAAATAAAGGGATAAAAAATATATTCTATGTCAATATAAACTAAAAAAGAAGAGGAGTTTCTATA
This sequence comes from Callithrix jacchus, assembly GCF_049354715.1. Taxonomy (NCBI): domain Eukaryota; kingdom Metazoa; phylum Chordata; class Mammalia; order Primates; family Cebidae; genus Callithrix; species Callithrix jacchus. The sequence continues at coordinate 84,920,446 of NC_133524.1, forward strand.
TCAGACAAAACAGCTTTCAAGACAAAAACTCTGTGAAGAGACAAAGAATGTCTCTCTATAATGAAAAAGAAGTCAATTCAGCAAGAGGATATAAAAACTTTAAATGTATATGCACCCAACAATGGACCACCCAGATTCATAAAGCAAATATTGTAAGAACTAAATAGAGAGATAGACACCAATACAATAATAGCTTTAGACTTCAGCACTCTACGATCAGCATTGAAAATATCTTTCTGATAGAAAATCAACAAAGAACCATCAGAATTTATCTGAATTATAGATAAAATAAATTTAATAGATATTAATAAAACAACTCATCAAACAGGTAGAGAATATTTATGTCATTAGAACATAAATCATTCTCAAGCATAGACAGTATGTTACATCACAAAACAAGCCTTTAAACAACACACACTGGAGCCTGTTTGGGAGCAGGGCGAGGAGAGGGAGAGCATCAGGACAAATAGATAATGCATGTGGGACTTAAAACCTAAGTGACAGGTTGATAGGTGCAGCAAACCACCATGGCACATGTATGTCTAGATAACAAACCTGCACATTCTGCATGTGTATCCTGGAATTTAAAGTAAAATTTTAAAAAAAAAGAAGAGAAAAAGCATTTTAAAAAATTGATATAACATCAGGCATCTTCTCTGATCACAATGGAATAAAACTAGAAATCAATAACAAAAAGAATTTTGTAAACTATAAAATCACATGGACTTTCATCAGTATTCTCCAGAATGATAAGTGGGTAAATGAAGTAATTAAGAAGGAAATTGAAAATTTTCTTGAAACAAATGATAATAGAAATAATACACCCAAACTGATGAGATACAGCAAAAGGAGTACTAAGAGGGAGGTTTATAGTTATCAGTGCCTACATCAAAAAGAAAAAAAAATTCAAATAAACCACCTAATGTTGCATCTTAAAAAATTAAAAAAAGAAAAGCAAACCGAACCAAAAATTAGTAGAAGAGAAATAATAAAGATGAAAGCAACTGTATGCCTATAAATTAGAAAACTTAGAAGAGATAGATAAATTCCTAGACATATACAACGTATCAAGATTGAATGATGAAGAAATCCAAAATGTGTGTAGTCCAATAATAATACTTAGATTGAAGCTGTAATGAAAATTCACCCAGCAAGTAAAATCCTGGGACCTGATGGCTTCACTCTTGAATTCTACCAAAAATTTTAAAAAGTGCTAACACTGATTCTACTCCAATTATTCTGAAAAATAGAGGAGACAATACTTCCAACCTCATTCTATGAGGCCAGAATTATCCTGATACCAAAACTAGACAAAGCCAAATCAGAAAAGAATATTACAGGCCTATCTTACTAATGAATATTGATGCAAAAATCCTCAACAAAATCCTAGCAAACCAATTTCAGCAACGTATTTAAAAGATTATTCATAATGACCAAGTAAGGTTTATCTCAGTGATGCAAGTATGGTTGAATGTTTGCATATTAATTAATATGATACATCATATTAACGGAATGAAAAACAAAAACCATATGATCACTTCAATTGATACTGAAAAATTATCTGATAAAATTCAACACCCCTTCATTTTAAAAAAACCCTCAAAATCTGGAAATAGAAGAAACATATCTCAATGTAAACAGCAAAATGAATAAGGTAGTATTACAGATTATAAACCAAACTATAAAAGAAATACCTGTGAGTTGAATGCTGATATAAATAATTCTACAATTTCTCTAAAATTGAAGTATATTAAGGAAATAACAGTTCAAGACAATTTCTAAAAATATACTATTGAAAGAACTACATGTTGGTAGTTAAAACTAACTTACATAAGACCTAACATTTGTACATAGAATTTTCATGACAAGTTTTTCATTTACTCCTCTAAAATCACTGTGATATAAGCATTATTGCTTTTAGTACTAATATTATATTCATCCCCAGTTTGTACGATAAAATTAGAAAACTAATGCTTAGAAAGATAAGATGACTCTCCCAAGATCACTCATCCAGTAAGTAGCAAGGGCTAGAACTAAATTCAGGCATTATAACTTCATACAATAGGCTCTTTTCATTTCACCATGCTGCCTCCCATGTCACAATCTCGTACTTACCACATAACAAAGAAAAGTGATGAACATTCTCTAACGAGGTGATTTCCATTATAACATGTGATCTGGCATCATAGTGTCTAAAATGGAAGTAAGAGAACTGTAATTTATGAGCTCTGGGAACTTACTGTGATCAGATAAGTTATCAATAGACTAGTTTGTTGGTAATGGTGGTGGTGGTTTTCTTGCTTGTTTTTTTTACACTCTGCTTTGATAATGCCCAAGACATATATAAATATCTAATATATTTACTATAAAAACATCCTAAATTAGCAGGTAGTTGAAGATACTTTTTTGTCCTTAACCAAATTAAGATGAAGAAAATTCTGAGTAAAACTTTTTCCTAGCCAAAACTTCTCAAACATATACATATATTCAGAATAAGTTCCACACTAATGTATGGTGCAGTTACATGAGGATAGCTAAGACAATTCAACATTGAATGTTTGACTCAATTAATGTGAACTGAATCATTATGAAAAAAGAAAAGATTAATTTGAGTTAAGTGCAACCTAAATGCTTTTCAGTCTGTGGTGCCTAGGAATTCTTCCTTTCCAGAACAAGTAAACAAGAGTGCATCTGAAGGGAGGTAGCAGGCAATTTTTGAGTTATTCGTACCATGATCCCTTCTTATCAGTACAATATTACGACTCAAGATTTAAAGAGGGATAATGTATTTGAATTAGACAGAGTAATATCACCTTGGACCAATTGTCTTAAAATAAGCACAGACTGAATTGGAATTAAGAAGATCTAAAACTAGTCCTAACGGACAGGTTAGAAAATGATGCCTGGATGCAAGAAATGTAACAAGCAAAATATTTAAGTGCATTCATGCAACCATTCAATTTTTCATCTCCTACTAATTGTAAGCCTATACATATTTGTGTTGACATTTGAATTGCACCATTGCGTAATGCTGAAAATACAGGTAGACTGCTTTTATTATTGTAAATTCAATAGCCATCACATTTGCCTAAATATTAAGAAATAAAAGGTGGAAATATGTACAGTTTCTAAATGGGATTGATATTGCAAAGAATGCTATGAAACCCTTAGGCTTGAAATTCTTGGAGGAATGTTTCTGATGTGTAATTAGTACCCCAGGGAGAAGCTTCAGGACATAATCAAATTTTTTTTAAGTATTTTGATTCAGGTCTATGGGTTTCCTGCTCATTGACATAATTATAATACCCATATAAGTCAAAGAATGTAGGTAGTGTTTTGACATTTATGTTTGTGATTATAATAACTATCACTAGACCTGTTTGTGAATTGTATATAGTTCTGGTTTCATTTCAGATATAAATATTAACCAGCAAACTTCACTTTAATGTAGGGTTAGGTAGTCATTATAGTTAAATACTGTAATAATATAAAACTTGTAGGGTTGTATTGAGTATTAAATTATCTTGAGGTAGAGATTGTATTCCTAGTACATAGCACAATGCCTGGCATGCAGTAGATGCCCAACAAATGTGTTAGCAAGTCCCAATATAGAAGGTGTTGGCAGGCACAGTGGCTCACACCTATAATCCCAGTACTTTGGGAGGCCGAGGTGGGTGGACGCCTTGAGGTCACGAATTTGAGACCAGCCTGGCCAACATGGTAAGACCCCATATCTACCAAAAAATAAAATAAAATAAAACAGCCAGTCATGAGGGGTGGCGCACACCTGTAGTTTCAGCTACTCAGAAGGCTGAGGCAGGAGAATTACTTGAACCCAGGAGATGGAGGTTGCAGTGAGCCAAAATCACGCCACTGCACTCGAGCCTGGGTGACTGATAGAGACTCTGTCTCAAAAGAAAAACAACTGGCTGTGTATGGTGGTCATGTCAGTACTTTTACAGGCTGACACGGGTGGATCACCTGAGGTCAGAAGTTTAAGACCAGTCTGGCCAACATAGTGAAACTCCATCTCTACTAAAAATACAAAAATTAGTCGGGTGTGGTGGTGCATGCCTGTAATCCCAGCTACCTGGGAGACAAAGGCAGGAGAATCACTAGAACCCAGGAGGCGAAGACTGCAGTGAACGGAGATCTTGCTATTCCACTTCACTCTGGGTGACAGAGTGAGACTCCATCTCAAGAAAAAAAAAAAAAAAGAAAAAAAAATCTAGAAATAGTACTATATAGAACATCTTTCAATATAGAAATTGTTCATATTAAAAGAGTACAAAGGACTCTTGACAGAAGAGGAGGGACAGAATCATCACTATGGCTTAGTTCGTCTGGAAGGGCAGGAGTATGTAGGATAGGCAAATCTACAGAGGCAGCAATATTTTAGTGATTTCCAGGCTCTGGGGATGAAGAATTGAAAGTAACTGCTAATGGGCTTGGGGATTTTTGTCAGGGTGATAAAAATATTTCAAAATTATATAATGATGATGATGGCAAAATTTTGTAAATATACTAAAAGCCACTAAACTGTACATTTTAAAAGGGTGAACTTTATGGTATGTGAATTACATGTCAATAATAACTTGGAAAAAAAGATTGGAAAACAAATTTTAATTTTACTTTAATCCAACATATTTCCTTTAGAAATTGATATGCCTAAATTTCCACTAGATGTTTGTACTCTCATTATAGAAAAAATAAAATTTTTACAAAATTATATGATAAACCATATTCTCATCCTTACTCCCTTTTCAGATTAGATACACAACACTCTGAAGAAATGAGTGCCACCAGATCTGAGGAGCAGTTCCATGTTATAAACCATGCAGAGCAGACTCTTCGTAAAATGGGGAACTACTTGAAAGAGAAACAACTGTGTGATGTGCTACTAATTGCAGGACACCTCCGAATCCCAGCCCACAGGCAAGTATTTTTAGGTATACCGAACAGATTTCGAGTAGGGCAATTAGAAATAAGAGGTAGTAAGTACGTTTATCATAAATTGGAATATTTGTTGAAATATTTATTTTCCTATATTGAAAAAGTATTAGCCCATATGTTCCATTTCTCTGTCTTTTATTTAGAAGAGCTAAACTTAGAAAACATTGGTGATGGAAAGGACAGCACAAACATACCCTCTAAACAAGATCAGTTTATTTGACCTTCCTAACTTCACTATGCTTAACTGAACTGTAAAGGTTTTATGCAGAAAACAGACTCACTAGTATTGCAAACTTGCTGAATCCATGTCATGCTTTTCAGTGAAATTATTGACTCATTTAAATTCCTACCAATCTTTCCTATTTCCAGGTTGGTTCTCAGTGCAGTGTCTGATTATTTTGCTGCAATGTTTACTAATGATGTGCTTGAAGCCAAACAAGAAGAGGTTAGGATGGAAGGAGTAGATCCGAATGCACTTAATTCCTTGGTGCAGTATGCTTACACAGGTAAGTGGTTAATACCCATTAACTCATAATGACCCTACATTACATAACACACATTTTAGTAGTAGCAGTAATAGTTATTATTATTACTACTACTACTTTTCTTCAGTTTCCTCGGTAGAAGCTATACTACTACTACTCTACAGGTGAGGAAACGGAAGAACAGACGAGCTAAATAAATTTCCTAAAGTAGTAAAAAGGCATAGTCAGAATATAAACTCAGTAATATAAAATAATAAGAGGTATACAATATGTAGAAGATGCCTTATCCATGGGAACAGACAACTATTTAACACAAACGTACAAGAACAACTCTGGAATGGTGTGGGCACGTTCTTGTTTGTAAAAAGAAGAGCAGGAGTGGAATCTTCCAATTCTACAATAGAGATAAGTCATTTTATTTATTCAGAATAATTTTCATATCTATTCAAACTATAAACAAAGGTAACAATGAGTTTGGGGGCTAAAAAGTATTTTGACTTTTATTTCACAATGATTATTTCATTTTGAAGGTCCCTTAGTATTAAAATACTTTTATTTGATTATGTATATTTAGGTTATTCTTAAGACTAAAAGCTTACCTCCTGACTTTCTCCAACATAGTCATTTTCAAACATTTTTGCTTGCACTCTCTAAATTAATCTTGAAAAAAAGATGTGCTCTCCTTACATTTTCCTATTAATGTCTAAAATACGTTGTAATTTTAAATATTTGTAAAGTATATACTCCCCAAAATAATATCTTTTTAAAAAGCACTATTACTTTTGCATTTTAAATGTATCCGACAAATCTCAATCCTATAACAGTTTGATACCATCAACCATTCATTTAAATATATATCCACATGACAGTCCCTCAAAAGTTAAACAAAATAGTTACCTTATAACTTAGCAATTCCATTGGTAAGTATATACCCAAGAATTAAAAAGATGTCCCCATGGCAATGTGTACACGAATGTTCATATCAGCATTATTCATAACTAAAGAGTAGAAACATTCTAAATGTTTACAAACTGAGGGATAGGTAAATCAAATATGGTATATGAACACAACGGAATATTAATAGGCAATAAAAAATGAATGATTAGTAATAGATACTACAACATGGATGAACATCGAAAATATCATGCTAGATAAAAGAATCCTATCACAAAAGATTGCTTACTTTATTATGCCATTTACATTAAATGTACAAAATAAAATTTGTAGAGGCAGAAGGTAGATTATTGGTTGTAAGAATATGGAAGGAATTGGGAACGAATGCTAGTAGATATGGGGTTCCATTTGGAAGTGATGAAAATGTGCTGCAATTAGATAGTTATAAAGTTTGCAAACTTTTCTGAATATACTAAAAAACACTGGATTCTAGAGTTTGAAAGTATGAATTTGATAATATTTAAATCCTTTTTTAAAATTATACTTTAACTTCTGTGGTACATGTGCACGTTTGTTACATAGGCATACATGTGCCACGGTGATTTGCTGCACCCATCAACCTATCATGAACGTTAGATATTTCTCCTAATGCTATCCCTCCCAAGCCCCCACTCCCTAACAAACCCTGGTGTGCGACGTTCCCCTCCCTGTGTCCATGTAGTCTCATTATTCACTCCCACTTATGAATGAGAACAAGCGATGTTTGGTTTTCTGTTCTTGTGCTAGTTTACTGAGAATGATGGTTTCCAGCTTTATCCATGTCCCTGCAAAGGACATGAACTCATCCCTTTTTATAGCCACATAGTATTCCATTGTGTATATGTGCCACATTTTCTTTATCCCTTCTGTCATTGATGGGCATTTGGGTTGGTTCCAAGTCTTTGCTATTGTGAACAGTGCCACAATAAACATATGTGTTCATCTGTATTTATAGTAGAATGATTTATAGTCTTTTGGGTTTATACCCAGTAATGGGATTTCTGGGTCGAATGGTATTTCTGGTTCTGGACCCTTGAGGAATCGCCATATTGTCTTTCACAATTGTTGAACTAATTTACACTCCCACCAACAGTGTAAAAGCATTCCTGTTTCTCCAAATCCTCTTCAGCATCTGTTGTCTTTTGATTTTTTAATGTGCTGTTGGATTCAGTTTTCCAGTATTTTTGTGCAGATTTTTGAATCAATATTCTTCAGGTTTATTGGCTTGAAACTTTTTTGTTGTTGTTGTGTCTCTGCCATGTTTTGGTATTAGAATGATGCTGGCCTCATAAAGTGAGTTAGGGAGGTGTCCCTCTTTTTCTATTGTTTGGAATAGTTTCAGAAGGAGTGATACCAGCTCATCTTTGTACCTCTGGTAGAAGTCGGCTATGCATCTGTCAGGTCCTAGACATTTTTTGGTTGGTAGGCTATTAATTACTGCCTGATTTTCAGAACTTGTTATTCGTCTATTCAGGGATTCGACTTCTTCCTTGTTTAGACTTGGGAGGGTGTATGTGTCCAAGAGTTTATCCATTTCTTCTAGATTTTCTAGTTATGTGTGTAGAGGTGTTTATAGTATTTTCTGATGGTAGTTTGTATTTCTGTGGGATCAGAGGCAATATCCCCTCTACCATTTTTTATTATGTCTATTTGCTTCTTCTCTCTTTTCCTTTTTATTAGTCTAGCTAGCTGTCTATCTATTCTTTTGATCTTTTCAAAAAGCCAGCTCCTGGATTCATATTTTTTGAAGGGTTTCTTGTTTTTCTATATTCTTCAGTTCTGCTCTGATCTTAGTTATTTCTTGTCTTCTAGCTTTTGAATTTGTTTGCTTACTTCTCTAGTTCTTTTAATTTTGATGTAAGGGATTCAATTTTAGATCTTTCCTGCTTCCTCTTGTGGTCATTTAATGCTATAAATTTCCCTCTAAACACTATTTTATCTGTCTCCCAGATATTCTGGTATGTTGTTTCTTTGTTCTTATTGATTTCAAAGAACTTATTTTTTTTCTGCCTTCATTTTGTTATTTACCCAGTAGTTATTCAGGAGCAGGTTGTTCAGTTTCATGTAGCTGTGCATTTTTGAGTGTGTTTCTTAATCCTGAGTTCCAATCTGATTGCATTGTGGTCTGAGAGACTGCTGTGATTTTCATTCTTTTACATTTGCTGAGAAGTGTTTTACTTACAATTATGTGGTCAGTTTTAGAATAAGTGCAATGTGATGCTGAGAAGAATGTATATTCTGTTGATTTGGGGTGGAGAGTTCTGTAAATGACCATTAGGTCCACTTGGTCCAGAGCTGAGTTCAAGTCCTGAATATCCTTGTTAATTTTCTGTTTCATTGATCTGTCTAATATTGACAGTGGAGTTAAGTCTCCCACTATTATTGTGTGGGAGTCTAAGTCTCTTTGTAGGTCTCTAAAAACTTGCTTTCTGAATCTGGGTGCTCCTGTTTGTGGTGCATATATATTTAACATAGTTAACTCTTCTTGTTGCATTGATCTCTTTACCATAATGTAATGCCCTTCTTTGTGACTTTTTATCTTTATTGGTTTAATGTCTGTTTTATCGAAGGCTAGGATTGCAACTCCTTCTTTTTTGTTTTTTGTTTGTTTTGCTTTCCATTTGCTTGGTGAATATTCCTCCATCCTTTTATTTTGAGCCTAAGTGCGTTTTTGCATGTGAGATGGGACTCCTGAATACAGCACACTGATGGCTCTTGATTCTTTATCCAATTTGCCAGTCTGTGTCTTTTAATTGGGACAGTTAGCCCATTTACATTTAAGGTTAATATTGTTATGTGTTAATTTGATCCTGTCATTATGATTCTATCTGGTTATTTTGTCCTTTAGTTGATGCAGTTTCTTCATAGTGTTGATGGGTTTTACAATTTGGTATGTTTTTGTAGTGGCTGGTACCGGTTGTTCTTATCCATGTTTAGTGCTTCCTTCAGTAGCTCTTGTAAGGCAGACCTGGTGGTGACAAAAATTCCTCAGCATTTGCTTGTCTGTAAAGGATTTTATTTCTTCTTCACTTATCAAGCATAGTTTGGCTGGATATGAAATTCTGGTTTGAAAATTCTTTTCTTTAAGAATGTTGAATATTAGCTCCCACTCTCGTCTAGCTCATGGGGTTACTGCAGAGAGATCCACTGTTAGTTTGATTGGCTTTTCTTTGTGGGTAACCTGAGCTTTCTCTCTGGCTGCCCTTATCATTTTTTTCCTGATTTCACCCTTGGGTGAATCTGACAATTAAGTGTCTTCAGGTTGCTCTTCTTGAGGAGTGTCTTTGTGGTGTTCTCTGTATTTCCTGAATTTGAATGTTTGCCTGTCTTGCTAGGTTGAGGAATTTCTCCTGAATAATATCCTGAGGAGTGTTTTGTCCAACTTGGTTCAATTCTCCTCATCACTTTCAGGTACACCAATCAGATGTAGCTTTGGTGTTTTCACATAGTCCCATATTTCTTGGAGGCCTTATTTGTTCCTTTTCATTATTTTTTCTCTAATCTTGTCTTCATGCTTTTATTAAGTTGATCTTCAGACTCTGATATCCTTTCTTCTGCTTGATTGATTCAGCTATTGATAGTGGTGTATGCTTCACAAAGTTCTCTTGCTGTGTTTTTCAGCTCCATCAGGTCATTTATGTTCTTCTCTAAACTGGTTATTCTAATTAGCAATTCCTCTAATCTTTTTTCAAGGTTCTTAGTTTACTTGCATTGGGTTAGGACCTGCTCCTTTAGCTCGGAGAAGTTTGTTATTACCCACCTTCTGTCTACTTCTGTCAATTTGTCAAACTCATTCTCAGCAAAGCCACTGTACCCAGACTGCCTCTATAGTTCTCCTTTCTTGGCAGGGCACCTCTGAATAAAATAGCAGTAGCCCCAGTTAGGGGCTTACAAATAAAACTGCCATATCCTGGGACAGAGCACCTTGGGGAAGGGGTGGCTGTGGCACATCTTCAGCAGACTTAAACTTTCCTGCACACCTGCCAGCTCTGTGCAGCAGATCTCATGGAGTTTGAGCTCTGCTAAGGGTCAGACTGCCTCCTCAAGTGGGTCCCTGACGCCTCCCAGAAGGGGCAGACAGACACCTCACACAGGAGAGCTCTGACTGGCACCTGGTGAGTGCCCCTCTGGGATGAAGCTTCCATAGGAAGGAACAGGCAGCAATTTTTGATGTTCTGCAGCCTCTACTGGTGATACCCAGGCAAACAGGGTCTGTAGTGGACCTCCAGCAAACTCCTTCAGACCTGCAGTGAGGGGCATGTCTTTTAGAAGGAAAACTAACGGAAAGGAATAGCATCAACATCAACAAAAAGAATGACCACACAAAACCTCCATCCAAAGGTCACCAACAGCAATGACCAAAGGTAGATAAATCCACAAAGATGTTGAGAAAACAGCACAAAAAGGCTGATAATTCCAAAAACCAGAATACCTCTTCTCCAAAGGATCATATCTCCTTGCCAGCAAGGGATTTAGATCCTAAAAAAAATGTATGAATAAGTTTTTATTTCAAAGTTTTTTCCTATGCTACAGCCCTATAATGTAGCATAGTATACTTTTGGATAGATGAGGAATGTGGTTTTTTTTATAAGGTGAGAAAAAGAAAATTATGGAAAGGACACTGGGGAAAGTAGAACCTGTGCAGTAACATTTTTTAGGAGGGATATGTGTAGAATTTAGGATTATTTCTTTATATGAAATTGATCTGTGTCTCAGATAGGTTTTATATACCTCTAGTGGTATGCATAAATATTTGAAGACCACTGTTCTAACAAAACTACTTTGAAATATCACAATTTTTCATTCCTCCCTTCAACTTTCACCTTTATCCTGACAAGTCTTTGAACAAAAATCTTCCCTAAATTTCCATTATACTCTAAAATTTCAACAAACTTTGTTAAATCAGGAGTGAAATAGAAAGTTCTTTAGACCTCACAGAGACTTCTATTTTCATTTTTGACATTTATGAACATTATTTCTTCCACCTGATGCATTTTAATCCTTAGAAAACATCTTTTCCTTGCCAATGCGCATTCGTAGGACAAGATAATTCAGCCAGCTGGCTTGACTATCCCTTCACTCTTTAATAAAGTGAAACCTGCAAGCAGCTCCAAACAGACTTTTTGAAGCATGCTTGTAACTGAATACTGTATACTGTAATATACATTGTTTTCCTACTGTATCCAAGACATTTACAACTGAAACATTCATCTGAATGAATATTTTCTGAATAATCAGACAAAATTTAAATGTCTATAGAGGATGAATGCTTATACCTGAATCTGAGAATAGTTTATACTTCTCTGGGTCTCATGTGATATGGGCAGGACTCTCCCTTCAAAATCAAAACAAGCAAAAACACAAGAAAGTCTGCTGATGGGCTGAACCCCTTTACAATATATTTTACAGTTGAACTACTGCTACAGGACCTCTCAATATGTATTACTCTTTTCCTTATGGTTATGCAACTATATGGGCCCCATATTAAGTTATTTTAGAAGGAAAATCTTTAAAGGAACACTTTGTAATTGATATCAGCTATTTGAAACATTCTTTATAACTTGGCTAAAATAGTAAAAAGTAGGACTATCTCATAAAAATAACATATACTCTTTGTAATAATTAATCAATAACACTTGTTCTAAAAATACAGACATATAAATACAGGAGGACTAACTTAAATTGCTTCTGATTCTGTTTTTAAAAATTCTTCATTACAGATATTTTCAGAGCCTTTTTTTAATAACAAAGCAAATAAGCAATTCTTCATTTGTGGACCCTTGGCAACATTTTCTTCCTCTTGAGACAGAGCCAGGGGTCAATTCCAGACATAATATTTTGGGCAAGTACATCTTTATCAGCTAATGTAGATACAAAAAAAAATAAGACATAAAAACCCAGTGTTCTTACAAAATAAATGGACAATTAAGCTTAATGCTTTTCTTATTTACCAAGATGTTTACCTCCTCACAAATGACAGTTACTTGCATGGCCAATTGTATGATTCTTATACAACATGACATAATATGCTTTGAGTCATAATGAAACAGTTTTTTCAAGTTTATATAAGTATGATTTAAAAATTAAAATTGCATGTGTTTAGGGTGTACAACATAATATTCTCATGTACTTATATAATGTGAAATGATTGATATAAGATTTAAATGCAGGCCTAAGATGATAAAGAAATAACAAGTTGCTGTTCTTTGCAATAATGTTATTCACTGTTTATTTGCTACAGCCATTTTTGATAACCTAATCTGGCTTATTTCAGCCACTTTATTAGTGTTTACACAGAGACTCTCGTGCATATATCAGCCTCAAAATGTGCTCCAGATCTGCTGAAAAAGCACAGCCCTAACAGAGAAGAAAATTGAAAAAATTAAACTAGCTGGCATATTTGTTACTTTATGGAACATATATTCATTCTTTGCTGTTTCAAACTATCTAGGTGTCCTGCAATTGAAAGAAGATACCATTGAAAGTTTGCTGGCTGCAGCTTGTCTTCTGCAGCTGACTCAGGTCATTGATGTTTGCTCCAATTTTCTCATAAAGCAGCTCCATCCTTCAAACTGCTTAGGGATTCGATCATTTGGAGACGCCCAAGGCTGTACAGAGCTTCTGAATGTGGCACATAAGTACACTATGGTAAAATCAATTGCTTCAAATTAACTTGCAGTAATAATATGTTAATGTAATAAAATTAATAAGCAATATAAATTTCTATAACTTGTAGATGACTTTCACGTTTTATATATTCTTATAATTATTATCTATTTGTCTGGTTGAGCTACACTCAAGCAAGCTTTTCTTTTTTGGAATTATGAATGTTTAATTAAATCTCCAAACTTGGCGAAACAATAACACTGCCAAAAAATAAATTGTATAACTGTATATTTCAAGTAGAATCTATAGTATTAAGAAAATGTTAATTCCTGGATGATTTTGCACAAATAGAACTTACTTTATAAAACAATTAATTATGATTTATGAGGAAGGTGAAGTGTTATTAACTAAGGAAAAATGTGAATACTAATGGGTAAATAATTGGAAGAGCTTAAAAACTACCAAAATAAGTAAGTCAGATAATTTTATTGAATGAACTTTTTTATGTCTTAGTAAAAAATTTTATTTTGGTTAAAAATAACTTACAGTTCAATTCTTTAATGCAACTAAATTAAAATCCCTTTAAATTTCATTAACAAATTAAACACAATGTTCACATGTGGTAATTATTAAAAAGTTGCATATAATAAGATAGTCTTTATTCAGTCAGGTGACAATCAAATGAAATAGATGATAGGGAGGCAAGAAAAACTGGACAGAGGATATTAAATAAAGCCTTACAATAGATGCTAATACTTCCCTGCTGTAGAGAAAAAATAAATTTTTTTTAAGCTCTGAAGAAGGGACGGACACAAGAGATGGATCTTTTTGTGAAACCCAATCAAAATATAAATATTTCAAACAAAGGAAATTGCTTCAGTTATTTAATATTAAAAAACAAAAAGCAATTGCATAAAAGAACAATAGAAAGTCACACATTGAAATGATGAATAAAATTAGCATGTTTTAGAATAGAGATGCATATAGTAAGTATTTTTCTGGAGTTTTAGACATAGGGTAATTTTTTAATTTCTAAAATTTGAATTCTTTAAAAACGTCTTATCAAATCTTTCTCCCTCCTACTTCCCACCCTAGGTCCATTGCTCAAAATTTGAGGTTTGAAACATATTTTTAAAACAATACCATTATGTGGAGAATCATATTAAAATGGACTGACATTTTAAAATGTATCCTTTAGTTACACAATTTATGTTCATGTGTCCTAAATACAGATGCCATATAATCTAAAGGAACAGCAGTTATGAAGGTCAAAGATTTATTCTATCACAAAAAATAAACATGAAAACTTCCTGTGAAATTACTTAAATTGTTGAACTAAGTATTAGCAGTTTCCTGTTTAGTATTACATGCTTGCAAGCAAAATGCATTCTGAAAAATGGCTTGAATTATTTTTGTTGCTCAGAATGAACTTGTCTTCCTTTGCCTATTATGTAACCAAAACAGAGTGCTAAAGCAGCATGTGCATAAAAATGTAATATTGTTATCTCTCTTAATCTCTATTCTTTAGTTATGTTAGCATCTATTGTGAATTCAATAAAATATATAAAGGTTTGCTATAACAATGTTTTGGCAGTACTGTATTGATAGTATAATAATGCAAATAATGTTAATGTCTAAGAATAATATTAAACAATTTAGAGATTCAATTATAATCATGTGCATTGGTAGATTGAATAAAGTAGATTGCCTTTCCGAATGCGAATGGGCCTCATGCAGAAATACCATCACAGACACACTCGGAATGCTCTTTGGCCAAATGTCTGGGCACCCCATTCCCCAGTCAATTTGACACATAAAATTAACCATTTAAATCATATAGATAGTTGTCTGCATCAGTTAAGCAATTAGCAAATATGTGATAGTCATTTGGTAAATTTCAAAACAATATAAGTGTAGATTTTTATAAAATGAATAATCTAAGGCACAAAAGAAGACTGCCTTGTAACGTGTATAGAATAAAGTGTTTACCTTGAAATCAGGAGCAAAATAATTCCCAAATAAAACAATTTAAAATTAGTCTTTAAGTGAAACAAATTATTTCTATACTGTACTGTATGCTGCAATGAAATATATAGATACTTTAAAAATACACTTATTTTTTATTTGGACTAATCTATATTGCCCAGCAATTTTCAATAATCTAATTAGGGAGTAATTCTGAAATCATAAAAAATTCCATCAGAAAATCTAGTTTCTGACCATATCTAAATATGACCACCATGTAAACCATTTTTAATCACTTCTAAACTTTGCCAAATGCATAATCAAATATGACAGTCTTTATTATGATGTGCGTTGGCCATTAAATAGGTCTTACACTGATAATGCATCTTTCTCCTCCTCCTCCTCTCTCTCTCTCAACATATATATATATATATTTAATTTATATATAAATATATACTTATATATAAATATATTAATATATATTTTTATATGTTATTTATATATAATTTATAAATATATATTTATATTTACATATATTTATATGTATATTTAGATATTTATAGTTTATATAAATATATATTTAATACATAATATATATTTATTTTAATATATATAAAATATATGTGATTAATATATATAAATACATATATATATGATATAGAAAAAAGAGGAAAAGGAAGAGAGAGGGAAACAAACCCTCTGTTCCTTTTCCTCTTTTTTTAATGGAGAGTGCATAGAAAGGAGAAGGAGATGTTCAGTTGTCCATAATAATAATGCAGTTTCAGAGTTTATATACGATATCAGTAGTATATAACCTTAAGTTTTATAGTTTTATATTTGTCTAAACTCTTTCACAAAAATCATGTCACATATGAAAAGCAGTTTCAGTATCAAACAAAATGCAGTAGGCATGATTTCGGAGGCTTCTGTTTGAATCCAGACTTTGCCACTTACCCCATAGGGATTCATTCAGACAACTCATATGACCTGCTTTTTTATCAGACTAATTCCACTTTCTCACAAGATCACACTGGTTATGACTTAATGCTTGTGAAAGAAATGAGTAAAGTGTGAAGTGCTGTAGAAGTGTAATGTATTAATAGTGGTACTACTATCACCGTTATTTGAATAAGTGGGAGGGATTTCACCCAGAGACATCTGCTACAGTAACAACAGCAGTTCTCTCTCAATTGTTTGCCTTAATCACAAAGAGTTATTTGTCTAAATAGGCCAGTTTGAAACTTACAGCCTCAGAGCTTTCTGATGGGTCTATCAACACTGATGATTGTTGTATGGATAACTTTCCTATTTGGTTGATTCACTTCCACAATGACTAAACTAAAAGTAAAGCTGAGATGGTGATTTGATTTATTTAGAGACCCCAATTCAGAAACTATCTTAAACTGTTCCTAGAATATCTGTTTACTGTGCAACATAAATTTCAAGTAGGTATGTTTATCTTCATTTTAGCAATGTATTTTATTCCATTTGAAACTTGAGATCTTCACTATGAGAAATTTTAAAAATGGTTATTCTGTTGTCAGAGAAAGAACATTTAATATTTATAAATTAGAAAAGAAATGATGGTGTTTTGATTTTAAAAATGAAATGGGTATTTGAAATTTTATATTTGACAAAATACAACACAATGACAGAAGGAATAATTGAGATATAATATATAAATTTCAAACACATCCTCACTCTTTTTAAAGAAATCAGTTTATGAGAATCCTTTTTAGATTGTCCTGAACCTGTAGATTGTTACCAATTGCAAAAGAATACTTTTCTCTTGGTCAATTGAAGATCGTACTTTTTCATAAATGAAAGAGTTTTTCATCATTTTTTTCTTATCTCCAAGGAATTGAGTCTGTTGCTCCCTCACATACATAGCCAGAGTTAACTCTCATAGGCTTTCAAGATAGGTGCCACCTTAAAAATTTTCAAGCTTTTTCTTATGGCTTTTGGCTAAAGATGAGCTAGACAGTCAATTCTGAAGTCATGAGCTGCTGTTGTCACATACAGCAGCTGGGAGCAAAAAGTGCTGCTTTTGGCCCTAACACTCTGCTTATGTGGACTGTGAAGCAGTTAAAGCTTCCCTTGTGTGTGTTCTATAAATAATTTCCAGTGGAAACATTTGACCTCTCAGCTTCAGAAGGCTCCCTGTTTTCCATGTCACGGGCAGCAACAGCACCTGTATTTTATAAATGGATACATCTGTGTCTCTGGCATTTTCTGAAGTTTAACAACATGAAATGCTTTGATATGCTTATTCCGTTAAGAAATTTCTAAAGTGCAAAGTTTTAGTCAATGACCTTTCTTTTCTAGGAACACTTCATTGAGGTAATAAAAAACCAAGAATTCCTCCTGCTTCCAGCTAATGAAATTTCAAAACTTCTGTGCAGTGATGACATTAATGTGCCTGATGAAGAGACCATTTTTCATGCTCTAATGCAGTGGGTGGGGCACGATGTACAGAATAGGCAAGGAGAACTGGGAATGCTGCTTTCTTACATCAGACTGCCATTACTCCCACCACAGGTATGGAAAAACACCCAGGTAATTGAAAATGTAGTTCTGAACTATCACTAGGCTTTAATCCATTTCTTGTTTGCCTAATTTTATTCCTGGTAATCTGAGTGTACAAGATTTGTTTCACAGAAGGATATATTCAGCCATCAATTAGAGGCATAAATAAAAGAAAGAGAAAAAAACATGGCTAAAAAAAAGCTACAGTTAAATCATAAACATCAGAATACTCATTAGTTTTTGTTTCACCATATAATATTTGTAAAAAGCTGAGAAAATGACTAGGCTGACTCCTTTTTTTTACCTGCACAGCTTCTAGCCAAAATGTTAATAATTAGTACAATAGCCTTCCACAGGAGAGTCTAGGAGTCAGATCCTGAATAATAACCATTAATATTATCTGCTATGATCAAAAGAATGTTATCATACTTTCAATGCACTACAGCATAATTATAAAGGCATCTTCACCATATATGTTGAACTGAAGGATTATAGCAAAGATGATTCTAAAAACAAACACCTTTGGATAAGACCCAGGGTTAACTCACCTCATACTGAATTTTGTAATGCAGTCCCATTACATAATTTCACTGTTGGTAATTACCACAATTTTTTCTATATATAAAATTGATCAGTAAAATTTTTAATACATATGGATATATTGCACATATGCATGTAATATTCATTGAATTTGTGGCTATAGGTTCAGACATCATCCAAATTAAAGTATTATTCTCAAGAAAGACTGATTTATGAGATTCTCAAAGACTGCCTTTCAAAATGTTCCTGCGCCTGTGAGCTTGTTAAAAACACAATTTCTCATGTCTCATTCCAGACCAAGTGAACCAATTTCAGGGAAACGGTGAGGAATCTGTGTATCAACAGTTTTTCCAGGTGATTTTAGGCATAGAAAATTGAGATGCACTGGTGTAAGAAATCAGAGTCTGTTATCTTTACAGAGCCTTAAGTCTATAAGACACTTTCAGCAGAGGAACTTCTTAGTTTGAACTTTTCTTACTTTATTGGAATGGAGGGAAATTTCTTGCCCAAATGCACAAGTAGTACCATGGTAGCCCACCTCTGAGTATGTCTTAGACCAATAATATGGACTGTGTGAAGCTTTTCTGATGATGGTAGTGATAGGCAATGTCATGCAAATAGAGGCTTTCCAAAATAATTTAAAAAGCGACCTTACAAATACTTTAGAAATGCAATATATAAAAAAGGATGGTGATGAATCTCCAAAGAGTATTTTTGGGAAAATATGCATAGCCTAGTTTTTAGTCCTATTTCTGAAAGCACATGCATTAAGCAATGCCTGGGATTTCATGAGGCATGTCAAAATAAAGATCCATCAGATATTAGAGGTGGATTGAGAACAGAACTGGAATTAACACATGAAGAGCAGGAAAATTCAGAGAAGTTTAGTGTAGTAAGATTACCTCTTCTGTTCCAGCAACCTGCTCACTATTCGTCTCAATGACCCATGATACTGTAGACCCAAAACTACAAGGGAACAAAACTAAGATGACTCTTGACAGCATTCTGAAATATACTCTTGACTTCTCTTCAACTCATCTCATGAAAAATACCTTACACCTCATTTTTATCAGTGTTAAATAAGTTCATTGTCTGCCAGGTAATGATAGTTAAAAAGAATTCATCATCTATTTTTGTTAATGTGCTGGCTAATTACTAAGTCATGTACCTCAACCCAGTTAAAAAGCACCTGCTTTCAGAATACTCTAAAGAAGTGATCAGATGATAAAGGTACCATCCACCATGTCTGTTATTATTTTAACTGAGCATGTTGGCATGACCACCACTAACAACACAACTACCCCAAATCCACCAAAAAGATTGCTACTTGTATTAGCTGCATGCAGTAGACTAGGAGATTCTTACTTGTGCAGACACAGCCATTCTCTTTGGCCGCTTTTAGCAATAATTTCTATGAGTTCTTTTGGACTTTTGCTCCTTTGGATTATATGTGCACATATTCAAAAGATGAATGATGTGCCAATTAAATAGATTTGCAAAGATCATTAGCTACTACCAGCAGATTTTTAGGTATTTTACATGATAAGTAAAAATAAAAATCTTATTAAACAACCCAAAACATTAAATAAACAAACTTCTACGTTTCAGTTAGCTCAAGTTTTCTCTACCTCCCAGGCTCAAGTGATCAAACCACCTCAGCCTACAAGTAGCTGGGATTACAGGCACATGCAACCACATCTGGCTAATTTTTATATTTTTTAAAGAGACAAGGTTTCACCATGTTTCCCAAGGCTGGTCTCAAACTCCTGAGCTCCAGCGTTCTACACACCTCAGCCTGCAAAAGTGCTGGAATTACGGGTGTGCACAACTGCGCCCAGCCTCCAAAGTTGTACAAGTACAAGTATCTTCTTTCTAATGGTGAACTCTCCATTCATATGCCATATATCACTACTTTTCAGTTACTGGCAGATCTTGAAACAAGTTCCATGTTTACTGGTGATCTTGAGTGTCAAAAGCTCCTGATGGAAGCTATGAAGTATCATCTTTTACCTGAGAGAAGATCCATGATGCAAAGCCCTCGGACAAAGCCTAGAAAATCAACTGTGGGGGCACTTTATGCTGTAGGAGGCATGGATGCTATGAAAGGTAAAAATAACTTACAGTGTCTTCATTCAAAAAAGGAACATTCTCAATAGCCTCCAAATTATAAGGGTGATATTAAAGCCATGTTAAATGAGTACACCTAAAGCTAATTTTTATATATAGGGTGCTTTATATGATTTTGGGACCTCATTTTCTTACCTTATGAGACATAACCTTTCAATTAGTGTTGAATTCTTAATAGGCACTTTTACTTTACAGAAGCAATACATTGCCATATTATGTCTTTTCAAGGAAAACTTATTTAATGTTTGTGAACCCAAAAGAATGTGAGACAGGTCTCAATTAATTTATAAAGTTTATTTTGCTAAGGTTAAGAATTCACCCATTCTTTACCCCAGGGGGTCAGAGCACAGCTTTGTTTTGTACATTTTAGGGAGATCAGACATCAATCAATGTGTATAAGATGTACATTGGTTCTGCCCAGAAACATGAGACAACTCAAAGTTGGGGGGCTTCTAGGTCATAAGTAGATAAGAGACACATAGTTGCATTCTTCTGAGTATCTGATTAGCTTTTTGCTGAATATACAATTTACACGTGAGGGAGGTACAGAAATAGTCACTTTAGTCTGGCTTAGAGAATCTGTATTTTTTTCATAAACAATAAAGCTGAGGAAGCTATCAGATATGCATTTGTCTCAGGTGAACAGAGGGATGACACTGAGTTCTGTCATTCCTTTGTCCTGCACCTACAAAAATAAGATATCAATTTACATTGCCAGGGTGAAACTCAACGTAACTGCTACAGGGTGTAAGAATCTGGAGGCCCACAAGGAATTTCCTTGTGGGCAAATTGTGAAGGAGATGTGTAGCTTTTTCTAAAAAATACTCTGTTATTTGTCTTATTTGGGAGTAAAAAGGGAGGAAAGGTATGCCTGAAGCAGTCCTCAGCTTGACTTTTTCTTTTGGCTTAGTGATTTGGGGGTCCCGAGACTTATTTTCCTTTCACATGTTTACCACAGAGGAAAGAGACTGTGACTGGCAAAAGTCTGGCTGCTGGCCACTTGTAGAAAGAAGCCATAATAACAAGAGTGAGGTGTGATAAAAAGAGAGCAAGATTTTCTTTTACATGCTAGTAATGGGGGGAGTTGGTGGAATTCTTTCCAAAAATTTCTACTCTTCCATTTGTAGAAGGCATGCGGGAATTTTAAAGAGAGGGCGTGGAATGCAGAATAGGCAGGGTGTCTAGGAAGTGTCAGGTGTTGTGATCCACTTCAATGGCTTGTCCTGAATTATTTATTGTTCCATGTGGTGAAAGGGATGGTGCCATCATAGCCAGAAGTGCCTGGTCTGTAACAGCATCCAGCCCCTGAAGCTTCTAAGGAAATACCTGATTAGATAAATGAATATGGTGTGTATTTATCAAGCATCTAGGTAAATAAATGTGCATAAGGCATGGGAGCGTAGAATGGAATTAGAAAGGAGTGGAGGAAAGGAAACATTCCAAGCATGTGAAGTTTATCTTGGAGCTACATCTTGATACATCTTCCCAAAACTGTGGGGTGGTGGGAAATGAGGAAAGGAAAGGGGATAGAAAGAAATAGTTTTAAAACGTGGTTTGAAGTGGTACTGGAATCATATTATTTTCTTTGATATAAGTAACCAAAAATTGGAAGACTTTATATAGTAACTATACTTATTAATCATAAGCCCATAAAACAAGAGATTCCAAATGCAATTATTTGCAAATTTGTAGGGTTACTTCAAGAACTAATGTTCTTCAGAAAATAATAAACAATGTTTTTGTATTTTGTAACAATAATGTCACAAGATACGTTTTATAAGACAGTGAAATCCTAGAATTAATTTCCAGTCTGACAACTTGAGGTTTTATTGCATTTTTGTTGAATAAAATGAATATTAATAGCATATAAGAAGGTTTCTTGTTTGGTATTTAAATTAGAAGAGTACTAAATAAAAATGCAAGTACAGTTATCTTTCATTTCTGATGTTGCAGAAAGACTAAATTGCATTGTGAGAAAATGGAAAATTTTGTGTTTGGTTTTTGTGTTTTTTATTTTTGGTATTATTTTCAGGATAATCTTGGTTAAATTATTGTTACAATAAAGAAATGTGTTACAACAAATGGTTATAAGTATCTATAACCCCTTATCAGTTTCTAAAACTGGGTGAAAAACGAACCTATAATCTCCGGACTCTATTACCAGAGTTTGGTATAGAAGTAAATGAGGTATGAGAGACACTTTGAGTTCCTAGTATATGTAGATACTATAAAAGGCTCATGGGACATTTCAGACCATTAGAAGAATAGTAAAACCTTCCATTTTTGATTACTTAATCTTTGATTGGCATTTTGCAAACATTGTTTCAAGTCCTCACAATATTGTTACGATAATGTTGCCCCTAACCAACACAAAAACAGTCAAGAAAGGATGGAGATGAATTTTTTATTCAAATACAATGTTCCTTTTCTCTTTCTTTTTCTTTCTTTTTTTTAGACGGAGTTCATTCTGTCGCCCAGGCTGGAGTGCAGTGGCGTGGTCTCAGCTCACTGCAACCTCTGCCTTCCGGGTTCAAGCGATTCTCTTGCCTCAGCCGCGCAAGTAGCTGGGACTACAGGCACGTGCCACCATGCCCGGCTAATTTTTGTATTTTTTAGTAGAGATGGGGTTTCACCATATTGGACAGGCTGGTCGCAAAGTCCTGACCTCGTGATCCCCCTAGCCCAGCCACGATGTTCCTTTTTCTACACTGCCGCTATTACAGACAAAGCAACAACAGCAAAACTCTTTGGGGGTTTTTGAATCTATTCGAAAACCCAGATAAACGCGTACTAACAAAAAAAGGAAAAAGAGAAAAAGAAAGAAAACCTAAGAAGTATAACAGAAACATTAAATGAGTAGCATTTATCTGTATAAAGCAGTATTACATTGAAAATGTACTACTTTACATACTTTCAAAGAAGTATAAGCATTAATTTCTATACGTGTACCTTTTCTTATAGTGTGTTGTTTTAGTTGTTTTTTAAAAGATGTTTTTGACTACATGTTGAGTACAGTATACACTGTTTGGGTGATGGGCGCACTAAATTCTCTGAAATTACCACTGAAGAACTTATCCATGTAAACTAAAACTGCCTATACCCTCGACACTATTGAAATTTTTAAAATTTAAAAATTTAACTTCGATATTTTGATGTTTAGGAAACGCAGTGCTTCCTCAGTCTCTAATTTCCTCTCTCTGATTTATATAAGAAACTCAGAATTGCTGTCAAATGTACATATCACACAAATGGCTAGGGCTAACTATACTTTCTACAGTGTATTTGAAAGAATCATCAGAAAGTTCTAAATATTATTACAGAGTCAAAATTGTTAAATGGTCAATTAGTAAACTTTGCATGTCTTGTACATACATGGTATTTTGTAAATATTTATTTATTTTAAAAATAAATTCTGAATAAAGAGTATGGCAGGAAACAAAGTAAAGGCTAATATTGTCACTTTTTGAACATTTGTAAAGTAAATGGAGGAAATCATTACATCAGATATACTCACTACTGCAGGAGCTACAGTGTTCTCAGCAACACTGATAAGTTTGAAGGGTTTTTCACTTTGAATAGATTAGAAACAAAGATTGGATAAGAGCTTAGAAATGGATTGAGAAACACATTATGGGGCATACATTATGGGGCAAAAAGTTATACAGAAAAATTTTAAAGGAAAAGATAGTAAAAAATGAATTTATATTTTTCTACCTATTATAGAGCTGCCATAATAAAGCAGCTAAAGAATTTACATTTTGATTAGTTGAAGGATTGGTGGGGGTGCACAAAGGGGCTGGCAACGTCTACAGAATTCTATATGTAGAACTACTAGTCATAAATGCTCATGTTGCAGTCAAAAGTTATGGAATCATTTTATCTTTTATATTGAATCTAATACCTTGAAAAGTTTAGCCAGGCACGAATCACACATATACATCTCTCAGTGTAATTCTTCTATATACAGCTGATTAATGTAGATTTTCACAATTTTCTAATTACCTCAGCATTCATATCTTCATAATCATAACAATGAGTGCAGACTAGCTTTTATTTCCTAATCTAAATTGGGTCTTTGGTAAATTCCACTAATAGAGAAATAAAAGTTAAAATCAGAACAAGAAGATAAGAATATGGATTTAGGGAGACTGGGATGAAGAAATGGGAAGAAGTGGAAAGTATTCAGAGAAAATTGACTGGTTAAACATAAAATAAAGTAGATATGATTTTGTACTTATTTTAGTTTTATATTATCATTGAAAGATATTTAGTGTAGAAAAGATACTTTGATAGGTGTTATAATTTCGCCTGTTAGCAGTAAATATAGTCAGTAGAGCAATTACTAACCTATAAATCATCATTCAGTCACATTCATGTTATCAGTAAAAGAGACAGTAATTAAAGAGAAAGAGTAAATGAGTACCTGTGTATTTGCAAGTTTGTATGAGAAAATTCAAAATCCTGGAACACACATACTTACAGTGTACTAGTCACCAGAAAATATTTAAACTTAAAAGAAGGAAGCATTGTTTCCACTAATTCAGTCTAATCAAGGAGCAGCTATATATTTAATATACACTCTGCTTAAATTTTGACAGGATATGACCCATACCATTGCCCAAAAACTGCCAGTGTGTATGTTTCAAATGTTAACTACATCTTCATTATAACTAATGGATTGCATTTTCTTCACAAATATCCCAATAAAGGAACAACTGGAAAGTGTTTTTGCCTATTACTACGGTTGACTTTGTGTAATTGGGATGAAGTTTCTTAAACCTGCCACAAACTGTAGTAGATACACTATAGATATAAATAATAATTCTATCTTTCTACCCTGGTTATTATTCAGAAGTTTCCCAGTTGTACAAAATTAGCTTTTCCTAAAAAATAGCAACAGCTATTTTTAATGAATGTTAAGAAGCATTGCCTACTGAAGTGACAATTTATTATGACAGTATGATAATTTGTCAATAGTGACAGTATACTGTGACAGTAAACTTTGTATATTAGTAATTGAATAGAAAATAAAATTTTATTAACACTTAAAGAAAGTAACACCTTATAATTTTCTATTCTCAACTCCAATATTTTGTGCTACTGAAGTGGGTTCATTGCCTGGGGTAACGTAACACCTGAGGTTCGTTGTCTCATGACCATGGAAATCAAAGACATGGATACACAAAGAGTGAGATTCAGAGCAAACATTTAATAGGCAAAAGAAAGAGAATACTTCTCTGCTACAGATAGGTGTCCTGGAAAAATGGTTTTCCAGATCTCTGATGAAATGCAGGGCGGGTTATAGATGAGCTGGTGAGGAGGTGGTGTCTAATCTACACAGGGTGCAAAAGACTGGTTAGGAACAGGTGTGCCATTTGCATAGGGCATGAATCTCTTGCTGCCTTCGTACCAATCATTTATTATGCAGGTGGGTTCTCTGCCTATGCTGGGCATGTTGGCCATTTCTTTCTTACTGTACACATGGTAACAAAAAAGGGAAGATGGAGCCTACGTGTTGGAAATGCCTGGCCTAAAGTTAGCCCTTTCCTATGGGCACAGCTGCTGGCATTCCTCTGGGCAAGCTTCCAGCTTGCTTATCTATGTCTGTAGCTCAATTTTTCAGGCTGCTCTTTTTGTTAGAAAATAAATGATTTGGGGCTCTGTTTTTTGTTAGAAAGGCAATTCCACCAAGGACCCTTTTGCCCTCACTATCTGCCTAAATAATTTATTTCTACCTCTTTTATCATCATGGAACATTGTGTGAATCAACACCAAAGGCCCATTTAACATTTATAAAATGTTATTTATTCATTTACTTATTTATTTATTTGTTTATTTATTTATTTATTTATTTATTTATTTTGAGACACTGTCTCACTCTGTCACCCAGGCGGGAGTACAGTGGCACAATCTCGGCTCACTGAAGCCTCCAACTCCTGGGCTGAAGTGATCCTCCCACGTCAACCTCCCAAGTACCTGGGATGACAGGTGCACACTGCCACACCCAGCTAAAGGCTCATTTAACAAGAATTTTCATTCCTGGGCCTTTCACTTTCATTACATGTCTTTTAAATAAACACACACAGACCCACACACACAGACACACACACACACACACACACACACAAGAAAAAAACAGAAACATTTAAAAAGCATAAATTAATATATTGAATGGTCATAAGTAATTAAATCTTTAACAGATGTGCAAACATTCGATAATAGAATCCTAGGTATTTTGTTGTAAGTTGTGTCACTTGACATTTGTGTTGGTACTACCAGTAGAATAGTATAGTGAAAGCCAGCATTATAAGGATATAATCCAAACATATTAAATAAAACATTTTATTCTGACTCTTCTGTTTGGATCCAGAAGTAGTAAAAGATTATCCTTTGCCTTATCTCCCAGGTTGTAGAATCACCTGGGCTACTTACTTAATTTGAATTGTAATCACTGCTACTTTGCTGTAAGTTATGGGTTGATAATTATAATGTGAACAATACCAAGTCAAATTTTTAATAAAAGTAGATTTTATCATTGTTCAATATCCCTTTGACAGGTACTACTACAATTGAAAAATACGACCTCAGGACCAACAGTTGGCTACATATTGGCACCATGAGTGGCCGTAGGCTTCAATTTGGAGTTGCAGTTATTGATAATAAGCTCTATGTCGTGGGAGGAAGAGACGGTTTAAAAACTTTGAATACAGTTGAATGTTTTAATCCAGTTGGCAAAATCTGGACTGTGATGCCTCCCATGTCAACACATCGGCACGGCTTAGGTAAGAGTTTAAGGTTATGTATTTTTTAAGAACGTCAAAAATTACATCTAGCTGCACGTTATTGGAATTTAGCCAAACCCTTAGTGAAAACGTCCAAAATGCTAAAAAACTTAAGGAAATGATAAAAGCCTGTGGAACTTCTGATGTTGCAGGTTACTCCCGATTCTCTTCCACCAGTATTTCAAAGGGGTTTCATTCTAAAAAGGATCACAACTTTTCAAAGGGATTTATTGTTAAATAATCTACAACTACAACAAGGAGTTTTCTTCTAAGCTCAGTTTAGGGAGGAAAGTAGTTGATGATTGAGGTGGATAGTGTTTCTAGTTAGATGAATGATGTGTCCACAGTGGAGAACTCTGATTCTCCTGAATATTTGTCAGTATACCTCTTTCTTTATAGTAGGCTCCATATGTTTGCAATATCCTAACAGTTAGCTGAACAACAGAAAAATTTACTTTTTTTTTAATTGACTTTTGCCGAACTAAAAATTGGCAGATCCAGGACAAGTATTGCTTGACTCAATTATTCTAATAAATTGACTCCGTCAAATAATACACTATACAATTATTCAGTTCAGTTATGTCAGGGTAATTCCTAGTCATAGCTTAGAATGGTCCTACAGAGAAATCAGAGCAAACTTATTTTTCAATATAATTGATATTAGTAAATAGGTAGGGGAAGTGATGATGATATACCACTGAGAGGTTGATAGGGATAGTGAAGGTGGGAAAAAAAACAATTATGTGTATTCTCAAAGCAGATGCGAAGCAGAAATGGGCTATTCATAATATCTGACAGAACAAACTTCTAACTAAACATTAAAAACGCCTTTCTAGTACGTTAGCTCACGTGAATCTTTTTATCCCTCTATTAAATATCAGAGGTTATAAAGACCTACCACAGTCAGCCTGCAATTCTAAGGTTTATCTAGGAATCAATATCATATTGTATCTACGTTACATTCAACAAACAATATCAAAGTTTTGCGAGAAAAATCCAGCTTTTAAATTACATATCTAGAAATGGTGCATTCTACTACCTCTTTTGACTTCAGTGTTATAACCATAATTCCCTTCTATGATATGATAACTGAAACTGTAAGTTAGAAAAGTTAGAAAACCATACTTAGCTTTACAACAGAGTCATACTTTGCATACAACTATTCATATGTATGCAAAATCGTTTAATAAGCAAAACAAAAAAATAAATACTTAATTGCTTGTAAAATGAAACAATATCCATTGTGTGTGGCATACCTAGGTGAACCCACAAATTCCTTTAATTCTTTAGGTGTAGCTACGCTTGAAGGACCAATGTATGCTATAGGTGGTCATGATGGATGGAGCTATTTAAATACTGTAGAAAGATGGGACCCTGAGGGACGACAGTGGAATTACGTGGCCAGTATGTCAACTCCTAGAAGCACAGTTGGTGTTGTTGCATTAAACCACAAGTGAGTAAGTTGAAACACACATGCTCATTGCTTCCAGGTTATATAGTACAGAACTTTAGTTACATGATCCATCAATCAGTCAGCATTCCAAATAAACTGGATATACTTGTTATAAATAATAAAAGGTCTTCATTGGAACTCTCCATTAGGACTGAAAATACTTGTCTAAAATAAACACTTGATTAAATATTTTCTATGCCCTTGCTAATCAAGGTGTGGTCCTGGGACCAGCAGCATCCACCTTTCCTGAGATGTATTTAGAAATGCTGAATCCTAGCCCTCCCCCAGATGTCCTGAATCAGAATCTTAATTTTAACAGTATCATCAGGTGACTTCTGTGCAGATTAAATTTGAGAAAACCTTTGTAGGCAAGCCAGTTCTGATTTTACCCTCAAAAAGTTACTATATTTTTACATTATTATTTATTTTTATCAAAACTTTAGTCTGTCTATGGTTATAATAAGGTGATTCTTTTATTTTTTTCAACAAGCCCTCTCCTGAGTGTTCAGGGTTCCTAAATATAGAATCCTACCTAGTCTCACCCTTCCTGAATATTTACCTCTTCCTGTCACTTGCCAAACACATCCAAAATATTATACTAAAACATGATGCTGTTAGAAATTTCTAAGAGCTTGAATTATTACCAGGTATTATGTGCTTTCTGACAAGGGAACTTTGGAGACAATGACCAGAATGTAAGAGGGTCATGAATCCTGCCAAGTTTCAGACAATAGGTTGGGTCAATTACCAGAGACAGCCTTGTGTGTTTATATTGACTATGCATGAAGCCAATACATTATTATAGATATGGTCTCAGTCAAAATGTCAACATATTGTTTTAGAACCTTGCACAGAAGTAAATAGGAAATGTCCATAATTAAGAGGAGATCCAGTTTAAGGTACTCCTAAATCTATCTGTGGCCTGACCTGAATAATGTCAGGTAATTCAGTTATATAATCTCCTACCTAATACAGAACAGGATGAAAACATGAAATTTGACCCATTTAATTTTGCTTCGCTGAGTTGCTACTGTTTAGAACTCAGCATGAAGGGAAGTTACAGGAATATGGATTAATAAATGTCTGCCTTCTTTATTAATGCATTATAGTTTTAAAATTATATTAAAATACTACTTATCAAAAGAATGGCATTTTAAAGTATATGGGAGAAATGTCATAGCCAATATCACTTCCTAGGGAAAAAATATAGTTTCTAGGTTCTATCTTTTTTCCTTAATTGTTTATTAAGTTAATATCTTCTAAGTGATAATTGTTAATGCAAATATAAAATCATACACAAAAACAACAGATTCCGCTCCTAGGTGGTTGAACCCTTTTAAAATTGTAAACTTGTTAGAGTTGGTCTTTGGAACTATCCTACCAATCCCTTCGATGTTTCCCTCTTTTATCTGTGCCTCATATCCCATGGAATCTTTTATTCAATTCTTTTAAAGTGACTGTGACAAAGATAGTGAAAAAGAAAGGTTTAGGTTGGGATAGATTTTAACAGGTACACTCAGGTAATGATCTATTCACAAACTTTTGTTATTGACTGCAAAATAGTGTAGGAGTAGAATATAGAGTCTGACCCTCGAGAAACTTGAAAAGCTTTGTGCAAAGTTCTGTCACGCTCATTCTATGCATGCATTTTGTGTGTATATGTATACACATACATATACATACACACAGATCTGTCTTTTTATCTAGATTATATGCTATTGGTGGACGTGATGGAAGTTCCTGCCTCAAATCAATGGAATACTTTGACCCACACACTAACAAGTGGAGTTTGTGTGCTCCAATGTCCAAAAGACGTGGAGGTGTGGGAGTTGCCACATACAATGGATTCTTATATGTTGTAGGGGGTCATGATGCCCCAGCTTCTAACCATTGCTCCAGGCTTTCTGACTGTGTGGAACGGTAAGTTTTTTCTATTTCTTTATGTCTGCAATTATTTGGTCATTTATTTTTTTAGAAATAAAAAAGATTTTTAAGCAACTGGAAAGTTTTCTTCCAATAAATGCTAATCCTTTTAGTGTATTTATCTTCTGTAAAATTGTACTTTCTCTTAGGCTAATTTTTAAAAATATTTCATATGCATTTCAGATTCAGCATAAAAAATGTAAAAAGAATATACATAGTCACACTATAAAATAATAAGACAAAGTGGTAAACAAATACATTTTATGCCAAGCTATATCACTCAACCAATTCAGGAGACTCAAATCAAAATAAGTTTAATGAGATTGGGGAAAAACGACAGATAGGAGCCAGAGGTAACTTGCAGCTCCCACTTGTATAGACAGAGAAGTGTGTGGAGACCCATATGGTGAACTTCTGCTCTATGAACTACCACAGGAACATAACGGGAAAACCAAGAGAATCCACGGACAGCCAAGGAAGTGTCAGCCTGCTTGCTTTCTCAGCTGGGAGGTTCATGGCCTAGGGCAGGTTCTCAGCCCTGTTCACTGGCTGCCTTGAAATAAATAGGTTCTGTTGAGGCAGGCACAGTGGGAGTGTGTCCAGCCTTTCTGGCTGCAGGCTGCATGGGAACTCGGGGAGACCTGTGGCTGCCAGCTTTCCCCCACTTTCCTGGTGGCCTATGTGACAAAGCAGAGACAGCTGTAATCCCCCTGGAAGCATAACTCCATTGGCCTGAAAACCACACACCATCTCCCACAGCAGCTGCTGCAAGCCCCACCCAAAGAGAGTCTGAGCTTAGACATGCCTAGCCCTGCCCATACCTGATGGTCTTTTTCTTCATGGTCTGGTAGCCCATGACACAAAGGTCATAATTTCTTAATAAGTTTGTGGCCCTGCCCACTGCCCGACCCTAAGGCAAAGTTATATCCTCCATATACAAACAAAGCTGATGGACTCTTGAATGTGCCACCTTTTAGCTGGAGGCCAACTAACACAAAAAAACCGTGCACTAAACAAAAATACAACCAACAACTCTCACAGAGCATACTTCACTCTCCTCCCAACTCCAGGAGGGTAAGTGGTAGTATCCATGGCTGAGAGACCTGAAGATGGATCACATCACAGGACCCACTGTAGACACTCCCCATCCTAGTAGCTCTGCTGGGTGGCTAGATCCAGAAAAGAAATAGCAATCACCGCAGTTTGGCTCTCAGGAAGCCCTAACACTAGGTGAAAGGGGAGAGCACCACATTAAGGGAGCACGCCCATAGGAAAAATGAATCTGAACAGCAGCCCTTGAGTTCTGGATCTTTCCTCTGGCATAGTCTACCCAAATGAAATGGAACTGGAAAAGCAATTCTGGTAGTATGACAAAATGAGGTTTTTGAACACCACCCAAAAGATCACACTAGCTCTCCAGCAATGGATCCAAATTAAGTTGATATGTCTGCATTGCCAGAAAAAGAATTCAGACTTATTAAGCCAATTCAGACTATTAAGCCAATCAAAGAGGTTCCAGAGAAAGGTTAAGTCCAACTTAAAGAAATCAAATAAATAAATAAATAAATTATACAGAATGTGAATGGAAAATTCTCCAGTGAACTAGATAGCATAAATAAAAAGCAATCACAGGGTAGGCATGGTGGCTCATGCCTGTAATCTCAGCACTTTGGGAGGCCAAAGCGGAGGATCACCTGAGATCAGGAATTTAAGACCAGCTTGGCCAACATGGCAAAACCCTGTCTGTAGTAAAAACACAAAAATTAGCTTGGCATAGTGGCAGGTGCCTTCAATTTCAGCTACTCAGGAGTCTGAGGCAAGAGAATCACTTGAAACTGGAAGGCAGAATTTACGGTGATCTGAGATTATGCCACGGCACTCCAGCCTGGGCAACAGAGCAAGACTCCATCTAAAATAATAAATAAATAAATACACACATACATAAAATAGAAAACATAAAAACAATCACAACTTCTAGAAATGAAGGACACATTTAGAGAATTGCAAAATGCACTGGAAAATCTCAGCAATAGAATCAGACAAGTAGGAGAAACAATTCCAGAGATTGAAGGCAAGTGTATCAAATTAACCCAATCTGACAAAGACAAAGAGCAAAATTGTCTTTTAAAAAATGAAAAAAGTCTCCAGGAAGATTGGGATTATATTATATGACAAAACAGAAGAATAATTTGTGTTCCCAGAGAAGGAGAGAAATCTAAAAGTTTGGAAAACATATTTGAGGGCTAATCAAGGAAAACTTCCCTGGCCTTGCTAGAGATCTCAACAGCCATATACAAAAAGTTCAAAGAACACCTAGGAAATTCATCACAAAAAGATCATCACCTAGGCACGTACTCATTAGATTATCTATAGTCGATACAAAAGAAATAATCTTAAGAATTGTGAAGCAAAAGTACCAGGTAACCTATAAAGGAAAACTTATGAGAGTAAAAGCAGATTTTGTACTAGAAACCCTACAAGCCAGAGGGCACTGGGGTCTTATCTTTACCCTCCTTAAACAAAACAGCCAATAATTTCGTATCCAGTGAAACTAAGCTTCATAAATGAAGGAAATATACAGTCTTTTTTAGACAAATTTTGAGGGAATTTGCCACTTTGAAGCCAGCACTACAAGAACTGCTAAACGGAGCTCTAAATCATGAAACAAACCTCAAAATACTAAAAAATAGAGTCTCCTTAAAGTATAAATCTCACAGGACGTATAAAACAGTAACAGTTAAAAAATACCAACATATTTCAGCAATTAATAGTATAATGTATAAAATAGTACCTCACATCTCAGTAGTAATGGTGACTATAAAATGGCCTAAATGCTTCACTTAAAAGATGCACAATGGCAAAATCAATAAGAACTCACTAATTAATATCTGTTGTCTTCAACAGACTCACCTGACAAATAAAGACTCAAACTTAAGGTAAAGGGGTGATGAAAAGATATTCCATGCAAATGGACACAAATAATGAGCAGGAGTAGGTATTCTCATACCAGGCAAAACAAACTTTAAAGCAACAGCAGTTAAAGACAAAGAGGAACCTTATATAATGATAAAAGAACTAGTCCAACAGGAAAATATCACAATCTTAAATATATATGCACTTAGCACTGGAGCTCCCAAATTCAGAAAACAATTACTAGACCTAGGAAATGAGATAGACAGCAACACAATAATACTGGGGGACTTCAGTACTCCACTGACAGCACTAGACAGGTCAGCAAGACAGACAGTCAACAAGAAACAATGAACTTAAACTATACCCTAGAACAAATGGACTTAGATATTTACAGAACATTCTACCCAACAACTGCAGAATATGCACTCTATTTATCAGCACATGGAACATTCTCCAAGATAGACCATGTAACAAAACAAGTCTCAGTAAAAGCCACAAAACAAGTCTCAGTAAATTTAAGAAGATTGAAATTATATCAAGTACTGTGTCAGACCACAGTGCAATAAAACTGGCAATGAACTCTAAAAGAAACCATCAAAATCATGCAAATACATGGAAATAAAATATGCTTGTGAATGATTATTGGGTCACAATCAAATCAAGATACAAATTTAAAAGTTATTTGAACTGATCAATAATAATAACATAACCTATGCAAACCTCTAGGAAACAGCAACAATGGTTCTAAGAGGAAAGTTCATAGCATTGAATGCCTACATTAAAAAGTCAGAAAGAGCACAAATAGACAATCTAGGGTTACACCTCAGGGAACTAGAGAAACAACAGACAAACCCAAACACAGCAGCAGAAAAAAAAGACCGGAACTAAATAAAATTGGAACAAAAAAGTACAGAAAATAAATAAAACAAAAAGCTGTTTTTTGAAAAAATAAAATGGACAGACCATTAGCAATATTAACCAAGAAAAGAAGGGAGAAGTTTCTAACAAGCTCAATTAGAAATGAAATGGGAGAGATTACAACCAGTACTAGAGAAATACTAAAGATCATTCAAGATTACTACGAACACCGTTACACACACAAACTAGAAAACCTAGAGGTAATGGATAAATTCCTAGAAATACACAACTATCCTGTATTAAACCAGGAAGACATAGAAAGTCTGAACAAACCAATAACAAGAAGTGAGATAGAAACAGTAATTAAAAAGTTACCAACAAAAAAAAAAGACCTCTAGGACCAGATGAAATCACAGCTAAATTTTACATGATGTTCAAAGACAAACTGGTACCAATGCTACTAAAACTATTATAAAAGATAGAGAAAAAGGGAATTCTCTGTAATGTGAAGTCAGTATCAACCTTACACCAAAACCAAGAAAAGACATACCAAAAAAGAAAACCACAGCCCAATATCCATGATGAACATAAATGTAAAAATTCTCAACATATTACTAGTTAACAGAATCCATCAGCATATCAAAAAGATAATACACTATGATCAAGTTAGTTTTATACCAGGGATGCAGGGATGGTTTAACATCCACAGTCAATAAATGTGATACATCTCATAAAAATAATTTTTTTTAAAAAATCACATAATCATCTCAATAAATGCAGAAAAAGTCCAGCATCCCTTTATGATTAAAACCCTCAGCAAAATCAGCATAGAAGGGGCATACCTTAAGGTAATGAAAACCATCTATTGCAAAACCACAGTCAACGTAATACTGAAAGGTCTGTTTGCAGGAAAAGTTTCCACCATGATCAAGTGGATTTTATACCAGAGATACAGTGATATGCAAAGGCGTAAGAATGATACAATGGACTTTGAGGACTGGCAGGGGAAGAGTGTGAGGAGTGAGGTATAATAGACTACAAATATGGTGCAGTATATGCTACTCGGATGATGGGTGCACCAGAATCTCACAAATCAACACTAAAGAACTTACTCATGTAGTGAAATTCCACCTATATCCTAATAATTTTTGTCAAAAACTAATGTACACAAATCTGTGACAAAGCTGAGGATCCGATCAAGAACTCAACCCTTATTACAATAGCTGCAACAACAACAATGAAACTCAGGAATACACTTAACCAAGGAGGTGAAAGACCTCTACAAGGAAAACTACAAAACATTACATAAGAAAGAAAACATAGATAACACAAACAAATGGAAACACATTCCATGCTCATGATTGGTAGAACCATTATTGTGATAATGACCATACTGCCAAAAGCAATCTTCAAAGTCAATGCATTTCCCTTTAAAATACCAGCACCATTATTCACAGAACTAGAAAAAAGCAATTCTAAAATTAATATGAAACCAAAAAAGAGCCTACTTAGCCAAAGCAAGACTAAGCAGAAAGAACAAATCTGGAGGCATTACATTACCTGACTTCAAACTATACCATAAGGCCATGCTCCCTAAAACAGAATGGTACTGGTATAAAACTAGGCATATAGATGAATGGAACAGAATAGAGAAACCAGAAATAAAGGCAAATACTTAGAATCAACTGATCTTTGACAAAGCAAAGAAAAACATAAAGTGAAGAAAGGGCACCGTATTCAACAAATAGTACTGGGATAATTGGCAAGCTACATATAGAGGAGTAAAACTGTATCCTCATCTCTAATCCTATACAAAAATCAACTCAAGATGGATCAAATGCTTAAATCTAAAACCTGAAACCATAAAATTTCTAGATGATAACATTGGAAAAACTCTTCTAGACATTAGCTTAGGCAAAGACTTCATGACACAGAACCCAAAAGCAAATACAACAAAAATAAAGACAAGAGGTGGGACTTAACTAAAATGCTTCCGCATAGCAAAAGAAATAATCAGCAGAGTAAAATGACAACCTACACAGTGAAAAAAAATTTTCACAATCTATACATCTGACAAAGGAATGATATCCAGAATCTACAAGGAGCTCAAACAAATTAGCTAGAACAGAACAAACAATTCCATTAAAACATGGGCTAAGGACATGAATAGGTAACTCTCAAAAGAAGATATACATATGGCCAACAAACATTTAAAAAATGCTCAACATCACTAATGATCAGGGAAATGCAAACCAAAATCACAATGCAACACTACCTCAATCCTACAAGAATGGACATAATCAAAAAATAGTAAATGTTTATAGCAGAACAATTTGCAATTGCAAAAAATATGGAACCAGCCAAATGCCCATCAATTATCCATCAACAATCGATAAAGAAAATGTGATACATGGAATACAACTCATCTACGTTTTCTTTCTTATGTAGTATTTTGTAGTTTTTCTTGTAGAGGTCTTTCACCTCCTTCGTTAAGTGTATAAAAAGGATTGAAATACTGGCATTCACAGCAACATGGATGAAACTGAAGACCGTTATTCTAAGTGAAGTAACTCAGAAAGGGAAAACCAAACATTGTATGTTCTCACTCAGAAGTGGGAGCTAAGCTATGAGGATGCAAACTCATAAATACAATGGGCTTTGGGAAGTGGGGGAAAAGTGTGGGAGTGGGGTAAGGGATAAAGTCTACACACTTGGTACTGTGTACACTGCTCCGGTGATCGGCACACCAAAATCTCAGAAATAACAACTAAAGTTATTCACGCAACTAACCACCTCCTGTTAATCAAACATCAATTGAAGTTTCAAAAAAAGCATAACAACAAAAAATAAGTTTATTATTTGTAAAATCAAATGAAATTAATCTGTAAAGAGATGATGACTTACCAGCACAAAATATACAAAAAGAATTATTATACAAAAATTAATAATAATTAGATAATTTGATTTATAAGACAAGTCACAATAATAAATTAATAATATAATTATGTCTTTTATTAATATACAGAAATTCTTATTGTGATGACTCTATTGCAATAAATATTTTGTTTCCCAAAGGTAATTTCACTGAATAGGAGACATTCATTTTTAAGAATAGTGTGTATCTTGGTTAAAATAAGTGTCATGACTTTGTAGTGATACCATTTACATTCCCTTTCAAGTCAGAAAAAGTGTATACATACACAAAATAGTTAAATAATGTTAACCTAAGACCAAGTGACAAATTTACAGTAAGGTGAGCAGAATTTAGGGAACAGACATAATCATGGAATGGCATCCTCAAGGAAAATTTATAGAGTAGGTAGAATTTGTATTTTGCAGTCATAAAAATGTAGGAGAAAAAAATCACAGCCAAAACCATTGAAGTAAAGAAGGAGAAAGCTTTGTATGCCAGCACAGACACTTTGTATGGAAGTATAATTTGGAAGAGCAACTCAAAACACAATTAAGGACTACATTGCTTAATGTCCCTTAATGCCAAGGTAGAAGTTTTGAGATTTTATCTTGTAGGCAGAGGAAAAATAAAACTGGGAAAAATTCGAATATCATAAAGCAACTTGGGACAAACTGGTCAAACAATGACATAAGGGATAGAATTTAGGCAGAAGAGTCTAAAGAAAAAAAGATGAATTTTTTTTCTGAGAAACATACCACTGACACATAATTAATAATTAAAGGTAATAGTTTCTTATAGGGAATATCATATATGTAGCTCTTTAAAAAATTAATTCTCAATGACTGGCTCTCTATTACTCAGTGTACATCTGGAATGCTTCTTCTAAAAATTAGTTATTAAGAGATGCATCTTATTTTTTAAGGTGATACAAACCATAAATATGATCAATCGCTGCCTCAGATAATATATATTTGATTGTAATATACTATATTACTGTAATGTGCTATAGTCAAATATATGTGACACTGAAAAAAACACATTAGTTTTCTCTATAGTTAACATAAGCAATAACCAGTCGCCTCTTAATAGTTCTAATTTTTGTGGCAAATTATATATAACAGGAATTTTTTATTTTAACCATTTTTAAGCGTACAGTTTAGTGATACATACATACTGTTTTGCAAATATCACTACCAACCATCTCTACAACATTTTTCATCTGCTTAGATTCAAACTCTGTATTTATTAAACAATAACTCACTTTTTTACCTCTCCACAGCTACTGACAACCACCATTATACTTTGTGTTTCTGTGAATTCAGCTATTCTAGTTACCTCATAAAAGTGAAATCATAACTAGTTCTCATTTTATGACTGGCATATCTCATTTAACATAATTCTTCAAGGTTTATGTGTCAGAATTTCATTTGCTTTTTAAGGCTGAATATTATTACTATAGTAGTAATTTAAATATTCTGGAAATTGTTCCTTATCATGTGTATGATTTGCAAATAGTCTCTCCTATTTCATGGATTTCTTGGTTACTGTGTTGACGATGTCTTTTGATGAACAAATGTTTTTAATTTTGATGAAGTTCAATTTATATATATTTTTGTTGTTGACTGTTCTTTTGGTGTTTTATCCAAGAAATGATTGTCAAATACAAGTTCATCAAGCTTTTCATTTATATTTTATTCCTAGAATTTTATAACTGTACCTCTTACCTTCAGGCCTTTGACCCATTAATTTATTTGTTCTTTATTGAGGAAAGATTCAACTTTATTCTTTTGCATGTAGATGTCCAGTTTTCCCATCAACATGTGTTGAAAAGACTTTCCTTTCCCGATCCAATGACTTCAGCAACATTGTCGAATTTTTTTGACCATATATGTAAGGGTTTATTTCTGAGCTCTGCACTGTGTTCCACTGGTCGTTATGTCTGTCTTTATGTCAGTACCTCACTGTGTTGATTAGTGTAGCTGTATATTATGCTTCTTAATCAGGGAAGCAGTAAACCTCCAACTGTGTTCATTTTCTAAATTGTTTTTGCTACTTTGGGTCTCTTGAGATTCTGTATGGAGTTAGGATGAATTTCTCCATTTCCACCAAAATGCCATTGGGGTTTTGATAGAAATTGCATTGAATCTGTAGATCATATTCAGATTCAGTACACACAATGTGTACTGATTTTTTTAAATGACAGGGTCTCCCTCTGTCACTGAGGCTGGAATGCAGTGGTGCTATAATGGTTCATTGCATGCTACCCAAGTTCATATAATTCTCTTACCTCAGCCTCCTGAATACTGAGACTACAGGCATGCATCACCACACCTGGCAAAATTTTTTGTATTTTTGTGGAGACAAGGTTTTACCATGTTGCCCAGGTTAGTCTCAAATGCCTGGGGTCAAGCAATCTCTCTGATTTAGCCTCCTAATGTGCTAGGATTATAGATGTGAACCACCACATCCAACCGAGCGTATTGCTATCTTAACAATATTAAGTCTTCCGATCCGTAAGCAAAAGCTATCTTTCCATTTACTGATGTATTTCTTAATTTCTTCCTTTCCAATTTGCATGACCTATTTCTCTTTCTAGCCTAATTGCTCTGGCGTAAAATTTCTAATTGTTTAATGGAAGTGGTAGAAGTGGGCACCTTGTCCTGTTCCTGTTCTTACAGGAAATACTTTAAAAATTAAGTATGATTGTAGCTCTTGATTTTCCATATATGACCTTCATTATGGTGAGGTAGTTTTCTTTTATTCTTAGTTTGGTGAGTGTTTTTATTACAGAAGTATGATTGCTCTTGTCACATATGTTTATTCTGCATCAGTTCAGAGGATGATGTGATTCTTGTCTTTTGTTCTGTTAATGAGGTATTTCACATTGCTTGGTTTTTGTATGTAAAATTATTCTGCAGTCCATGACTAAATTCCATTCAATTATCATTATAGTCCTTTAAATATATTATCAAATTTGGTTTTCTAATATGATATTGAAGATTTTTGCATCAATATTTATTAGAGATATTGGTCAGTAGTTGTGTTGCAGTGTCTTTTGCTGACATTATAGAATATAGAACATATGTAGAGATCCTAAAATGTAGAATTGATAGAAAGGGTTTAGAAGAACTACTTTCTCTTCATTTTCTGAAGCATTTGAGGAAAACTGTTGTTAATTATGCTTCAAATGTTAGGTAGGAATAACCAGTAACACCATCTGGTCCCAGGATTCTCTTTGTTGAGAGGTTTTTTATTTCAGTTATTTGGGTTTTCTCACTTTTTTCTTATTCAGTCTTATTTAGAGTTTATCAATTTTGTTGATCATTTCACAGAACCAACTGTAGATTTCATTGATTTTTCTCTATTGTTTGTCCATTCTCTATATTATTTGTCTCTGTTCTAATCTCTATTATGACCTCACTTTTGTTAGCTTTGGATTTTACTCACTCTTGTTTGTCTAGTGTCTTAGGTGTAAAGTTTGGTTGTTGATTCACAATCTTCTTTCTTATAAGCATTTACAGCTATAAATTTTTTTCATAGGACAGTTTTTCCTCTGAATTCCATCAGATTTCATGTGCCATGTCATTATTTTCACTTGTCTTAAAATATTATCTAATTTGCCTTGTGAATTCTTCTTTGGACAATTAATCATTTAAGAGCATTGTTTAATTCCATATATCTGTGGATTTTCCAGTTTTCCTTCTGTTGATTTCTAGTTTATTTCCATTATGATCAGAAAAGATACCTTGCATGTTTTCAGTCTTTTTAAAATTTATTAGGACTTGTTTTGTGGCCTAACATATGGTCTATCCTGAATAATGTCCCGTTGTTTACTTCAGATACATGTGTTCTGTTCTTGGGTGGATTATGTGTGTGTGTGTGTGTGTGTGTGTGTTGTGAAAATAGTATATAACAGTGTAGACAATTGGAAGATGATAAAAATATTTTTAAATATACATACTTTATATGCTTATTGACCTTCTTTCTGATGGTCTATCCATTATTGAAAGTGGGGAATTTTTGTCTGTAAGTCTATCTTGTCTAATATTAGTGTAGCCACCAGTGCTATTTTTTAAGTATTTTTCCCATGGAATATATTTTTCATCCTTTCCCTTCTGACCTGCGTGTTCTTAGATCTAAAGGTCTTCTATTGTAGACACCATACAGTTAGATCCTGCATTTAACATTCATTTTTTCAAAGTATGTCTTTTGATTTGGGTGTTTTAATTCATTTGCATTTAAAGTAACTACTAATAGGGGATAACTTATTTATTTATTTATTTTTGAGATGGAGTTTTGCTCTTGTTACCCAGGCTGGAGTGCAATGGCGCAATCTCGGCTCACTGCAACCTCCACCTCCTGGGATCAGGCAGTTCTCCTGCCTCAGCCTCCTGAGTAGCTGGGATTACCGGCACACACCACCATGCCCAGCTAATTTTTTGTATTTTTTTTAGTAGAGATGGGGTTTCACCATGTTGACCAGGATAGTCTCGATCTCTTGACCTCGTGATCCACCTGCCTTGGCCTCCCAAAGTGCTGGGATTACAGGCGTGAGCCACCACGCCCAGCCTGGATAACTTATTAACACTGTATTTTTTTCCGTTGTCATTCATAGCCTTCTTGTCACACATTTTCTCTCTTCCAGCATCCCTTTTGCTTTAGTTTATTTTTTTAGTGAAAAGATTTGATTTATTTCTCTATTCCTTTTATATATATGCTATATATACTAGTTTTGAAGTACCATGGAGATTACATATAACATTCTAAAAGTTTACTAATGTGTTTTAAACAGATATGAACTTAACTTTTATCATCTCAAAACACTGTACTTTAACCTATTTAATACTTATGTAATTGATGTGACAAATTATTTCTTTATATTTTGTGTACTCACTAACACAGATTGTAATTATTTTTATTCAATTATTTAAAATCTTGTAGAATAATTAAAAATGGAGTTATAAACCAAAACTAAAATTATGCCAGTTTTTGTATTTGTCCATATATTTATGTTTATCATAGAAGTTTATATATTCATATGACATAAACTTGTTGTATCAGGTCTTTTTATTACAACTGGAAAGACTCCCTTTGTCATTTTTTATGGGGGAGTTCTATTGGTAATAAACTCCTTTACCCATTGTTTATATGGGAGCATGTTAATATCTCCCTCATTTTTGAAAGATAGTTGAGTCAGATATACAACTCTCTGCTGACTGTGCTTTTTCAATTGCTCATGTTTTCATTTTTGTTACTTTTGCTACACATCAATGCTTTGTTTTTCTTTTAAATTTTATTTTTTTTTTATTTTAAGTTTCAGGATACATGTGCAGAATGTGTAGGTTTTTTACATAGGAAAATATGTGCCATGGTAGCTTGCTCCAACTGTCAACCCATCACCTAAATATTAACCCCAGCATGCATTTGCTATTTTTCCTGGTACTCTCCCTCCGCTCTAACCCCCTGACAGGGCCTGACAGTGTGTGTTGTTTCCCTCCTTGTGTCCACGTGTTCTCATTGTTCAGCTCCCACTTATGAGTGAGAACATGCGGTATTAGGTTCTCTGTCCCTGAGTTAGTTTGCTGAGGATATTTCACTACTTTATATTTCTTCCCACAGCCTTTTGCCTATTAAAAAATAGATTTATTGTAACTTTGCTTACATTTCTTGTTGATGCTGGATATTAGGCCTTTGTCCGATGGATAGATTGCAAAAATTTTCTCCCATCCTGTAGGTTGTCTGTTTGTTCTGATGATAGTT
This sequence comes from Callithrix jacchus, assembly GCF_049354715.1. Taxonomy (NCBI): domain Eukaryota; kingdom Metazoa; phylum Chordata; class Mammalia; order Primates; family Cebidae; genus Callithrix; species Callithrix jacchus. Next base: position 84,963,184 of record NC_133524.1, read on the forward strand.
TCCTTTGCTGTCAAAAAAAACTCTTTAGTTTAATTAGATCTCATTTGTTTTTGCTCTTGTAGCAATTGCTTTTGGTGGTTTTTATCATAAAATCTTTGCCCATGCCTGTGTCCTGAATGGTACTGCCTAGTTTTTTTCTAGGGTTTTTTATAGTTTTGGGTTATACGTTTAAGTCTTTAATCCATTGTATTAATCTATTTTCATGCTGCTGATAAAAACATACCCAAGACTGGGAAGAAAAAGAGGTTTAACGGACTCACAGTTCGACATGGCTGGGGAGGCCTTCTAACCATGGCAGAAGCAGAAAGGCACTTCTTATGTAGTGACAGCAAGAGAGAAATAGAGATCCAAGCAAAATGGGTTTCCCCTTATAAAACCATCAGATCTCATGAAATGTATTCACTAGCAAGAGAACAGTATGGAGGAAACTGTCCCCGTGATTCGATTATCTCCCAGTGGGTTCCTCCCACATGTAGGAATCGTGGAAGCTACAATTCAAGATGAGATTTGGGTGGGGATACAGCCAAACCATATCATTCTGCCCCTGGCCACTTCCAAATCTCATGTCTTCACATTTCAAAACCAATCATGCCTTCCCAACAGTCCCCCACATTCTTAACTCATTTCAGCATTAACTCAAAAATCCACAGTTCAAAGTAGCATCCAAGACAAGGCAAGTCCCTTAGCCTGTAAGCCTGTGAAATCCAAAGCAAGTCCATTACTTCCTAGATACAATGGGGTACAGGCATTGGGTAAATACATCTATTCCAAATGGTAAAAATTGATCAAAGCAACGGAGCTACAGGCCCCATGCAAGTCCAAAATCTAGCAGGGCAGTCAAGTCTTAAAGCTCCGTTTAGTCCATGTCTCTCATCCAGGTCACACTGATGCAAGCGGTGGGTTCCTATGGTCTTGGGCGGCTCTGTCCCTGTGGCTTTGCAGGGTACAGCCTCCTCTCCAGGTGCTTTCAAAGGCTGGCATTGAGTGTCTGTGAATTTATCATTTTACGGACCGAAGGACAGTGGCCCTCTTCTGACAGCTCCACTTAGGTAATGCTCCAATAGGGACTCTGTGGGGGCTCTAACCCTACATTTCCCTTCTGCACTTCCCTAGCAGAGGTTCCCCTTGAGGAACCCTTCAACAAACTTCTTCTTGGGCATTCATCCATTTCCATACATTTTCTGAAATCTAGGCACAGGTTCCCAAACCCCAATTATTGACTTCTGTGTACTCGCAGGCTCAACACCACATGGAAGCTGCCAAGGTTTGGGGATTGCACCCACTGAAGCCACGGGCCAAGCTCTACATTTGTTCCTTTTAGCTACAGCAGGAGCAGCTGGAAATGCAGTGCACCAAGTCCCTATGCTTCCAGGCCTGTGATGTGAGGGGCTGCCATGAAGATCTCTTGACATGTCCTGAAGACATTTTCCCCATCATCTTGGGAATTCACATTCAGCTCCTCATTACTTATGCAAATTTCTGCAGCTGGCTTGAATATCTCCTGCAAAAATTGGATTTTCTTTTCTATCACATTGTCATGCTGAAAATTTTCTGAACTGTTTTGCTCTGCTTCCATATTAAAACTAAATTATTTAACAGCACACAAGTCACCTATTGAATACATTGTGGCTTAGAAATTTCTTCCACCAGATACCCTAAATCATCCTTCTCAAGTTTAAATCTACACAAATCTCTAGGGCAGGAACAAAATGCTGCCAGCCTTTTTGCTAAAACATAACAAGAGTCACCTCTGCTTCAATTCCCAACAAGTTCCTCATTTCCATCTGAGACCACCTCGGCCTGGACTTTATTGTCTATATCACTATGAGAATTTTGTGCAAAGCCATTGAACAAGTCTCAAGACTCTAGGAAGTTCCAAAGTTTCCCACATTTCCCTGTTTTCTTCTGAGCCCTCCTAACTGTTCCAACCTCTGCCTGTTACCAGTTCCAATGCCACATTCACATTTTCAGGCATCTTTTCAGCAGTGCCACACTCTGTTGGTAACAATTTACTCTTTTGGTCCATTTTCATGCTGCTGATAAAGACATACCCAAGAATAGGAAGAATAGAGGTTTTAATAGACTCACAGTTCCACATGGCTGGGGAGGCCTCACAATCATGTCAGAAGGTGCAAGACACTTCTTACATGGTAGTGGCAAGAGAGAAACAGAGAACCAAGAAAAATAGTTTTTCCACTTATAAAATTATCAGATCTTGTGAAACTTATTCACTACTACGAGAACAGTATGGGGAAAACTGCTCCCATGGTTCAGGTAACTACCACGGGGTCCTTCCCACAGCACATGGGAATCATGGGAGCTACAATTCAAGATGAGATTTGTGTGGGGGCATAGCCACACCATGTCATCCATTTTCAGTTAATTTTTGTATAAGGAAGGTTCCAGTTTCAACTTTCTGCATATGGCTAGCCAGTTCTTCTAGCACCATTTATTAAATAAGGAATCCTTTCTCCATTGCTTGTTTTTATCAGCTTTGTCAACACTTTTCAAAAGAAGACATACATAAGGCCAAGAAACGTGAATAAAAGCTCAACAACATTTATCGTTAGATAAATGCAAATCAAAACCACATTGAGATACCATCTCATGCCTATCAGAATGGCACTCGTTAGAAAGTCAAGAAACAACAGATACTGGCGAGGTTGTAAAGAAATAGGAATGCTTTTACACTGTTGGTGGGAATGTAAATTAGTTCAACCATTGTGGAAGACAGTGTGGCAGTTCCTCAAACATTCAGAACCAGAAATACAATTTGACCCAGCAATCTCATTACCAGGTGTATACCCAAAGAACTATGTCATTCTATTACAAAGATACGTGCATGCATATGTTCATTGCAGCACTATTCATAATAACAAAGGCATAGAATTAACTCAAATACCCATCAATGGTAGACTGGGCAAAGAAAATGTGGTACATATACACCATGGGACACTATGCAGCCATAAAAAGGAATGAAATCATATCCTTTGCAGGGCCATATGAGTTGGAAGCCACCATTTTCTCAACTACTGCAGGAATAGAAAAACAAACACCGCATGTTCTCACTTGTAAGTGGGAGCTGAACAATGAAAACACATGGACACAGGGTGGGGAACAACACATACTGGGGCTTGTCGGGGGAGGATGGGGGTTAGGGAGAGCGCCAGGAAGAATAGCTAATGCATGCTGGGTATAATACCTAGGTGATGGATTGATAGGTGCAACAAATCACTGTGGCATAAGTTTACCTATGTAACAAACTTGCACACCCTGCATGTGTACCCTGGAACTTAGTAAAATACAATTAATTACAATTAAATTTAATTTTTAAAAAAGATTTAGACAATATACGTACAGTTTTGCCACATGGACCAATAGCACAGTAGAGAAGTCTGGGCTTTTAGTGTAGCCATCATCTAAATAGTATATATTGAACCCATTGAGTAATTTTTCATTTCTCACCACCCTCCACCTGCCCCACTATTCTAAGTCTCCAATGTCTATTACTCCACTTCCTATATTTATGTGTATGCATTATTTGGCTCCCACTTTTAACTGAGAACATGTGGTATTTCACTTCCTGTTTCTGAGTTATTTTGTTTGACATGATTGTTTAAAACATGACTTTTTATGTCTGAGTAGTATTCCATGGTGTATGTATATGTGTGTGTATGTATGTGTGCATACGTGTGTATATTTTTAATCCAATCATCCATTGAAGGACATTTCAGTTGATTTCTTATATTTGCTGTTGTGAATAGTGCTGCAATAAACCTATGAGTGCAGGTATCTTTTTGGTATAATGACATATGTTCCTTCAGGTAGATAAATAGTAGTTGGATTGCTGCATCAAATGGTAGATCTATTTTTAGCTCTTTGAGAAATCTACATACTGATTGCCATAAAGATTGTACTTATTTGCATTCCCACCAACAATGTGTAAATTTTCCCTTTTCTCTGCATCTTTGCCAACATCTGTTATTATTTGACTTTTTATTAATAGCCATTTTTACCAGTATAAAGTGGTGGTATCTCATTGTGTTTTTAATTCACATTTTCCTCACAATTAGTAATGTTGAGCATTTTTGCATACACTTTTTGGGCTTTTATATGTCTTTTAAAAAAATTATCTCATCATATTACTTGACCACTTGTAATGGGGTTATTTGAATTTTTCTTGTTATGACTGAGATGTCTGCATTCCTTATAAATTCTGGATATTAGCCCTTTGCCATATACATACTTCGAAAATATTTTGTCCCATTCTGAAGGTTCTCTGTTCAGTCTATTTATTCTTTCCATGGCTGTGCAGAAGATTTTTACCTAAGTTCCATTTGTATATTTGTGCTTTTGTTGCCTGTGCGTTTGAGGTCTTGGTCAGGAATTTTTTGCCAAGGCCGTTGTCCTGTGTTTCTTTGTTGATTTTCTGCCTCAATAATTTGCCTCGTGCTGTCAGCAAGATGCCGAATTCCCCCACTATTATTGCATTGATGCCTAGCTCTTTCCTTATGTCTAGTAATATACACTTTATAAATCTGGGTGCCCCAGTGTTTGGTGCATATATATTTAGGATGGTTATATCTCTTTGTTGAATTGATTTCTTCATCCTTATATAATGACATTCCTTGTCTTTTTAAACTGTTATTTATTTAAAGTCTGCTTGATCAGATTTACATTTATAACTACTCCTGCTTGCTTTTATTTTCCATTTAAATTGAATACTTTTTCCACCCCATTAACTTAAGTCTCTTAAGTGTCTTTACCAGTAAGGTGAGTTTCTTGTAAGAAGTGTATGGTTGGATCATGTATGTTTGTTTGTTTGTTTGTTTTAATCCATTTTGTCAACCTATTTCTTTTAATTGGAGTATTTTTTCCATGTAGAGTCACGGTTAATACTGATATGTGAGGTCTTATTCCTGTCATAATATAATTGTTATGTAGCTACTTTTAGCCTTTTTTGTTTAATCGTTTTACAAGATTTTGAGTTTTATACTTCAGATTTTTTTTATGACAAGTATTGACCAAATTTTACATCCATGTTTATAACTTCCTTGAGCATTTCTTGCAAGTTTTGTCTAGCAGTGACAGATTTTCTCAATGTTTGCTTGTCTGCAAAAGACTTTATTTCTTCTTCATTTATTAAGCTTATTCTGGCAGTATACACAAGTCAGTGTTTACAGCTTTTTTCCTTAAGTGGCTTGAAAATAAAATCCCAATCTCTTCTGACTTATAATGCTTCTGCTGAGAAGTTCACTGTTTGTCTGATGTAGTTTCCTTTATAGGTTACTATATGCTTATCTTTTGCTGATTTTAGGATTTTTTTCCTTCATGTTGAACTTAGACAGTCTGATGAATATATGTTTTGGTGAGATTCTTCTCACAATGTTTCTCTGGAGTTTTTTTAGTTTATTGTATCCAGATATGTAGATCTCTTTCTGGACTAGGGAAGTCTTCCTTAATTATTTTCTCAAATAGTTTCCCAGAGTTCTAGTTTTTTCTTCTCCTTCAGGAATGCTTATTTGTAGGTTGGGACATTTTACATAGTCTCATTCTTATCAAAAGCTTGGCTCATTTTTTAATTCTATTTGTTTTTTCTCTGACTGGATACTTTAAAAAGTACTGTCTTCTAGCTCTGAGATTCTTTCTTCTTCTTGGTCTAGTCTATCGTAGAAGATTTCATCTGTGTTTTGTAATTATTTCAATGAATTCTCCTTTTCAGAAGTTTCATTTTTTTCTTTTTCTTAATCTATCTCTTCGGCAAATTTATCATTTATATCCTGGATTTATTTTCTGATTTCTTTGTATTGTTTTTCACCTTTCTCTTGAATCCTGTTGAGCTTCTTTAAAAGCAATATTTTGAATTTTTTATCTGAAATTTCATGAATTTTATTTTGGATAGGAACTATTGCTAAAGAGTTAGTGCAATGTTTTGGGGTTATGATAGCACCCTGTTCTTTTATACTTCCAGAATTGTTGCATTGGTTCCTTCCCATTTGAAAAGAAAAATATCACATCTTCTTATTTGTTTTTATTGTACTTTAAGATCTGGGATACATGTGTAGAACATGCCAGTTTGTTACATAGATATACACGTGCCTTGGTGGTTGGCTGCATCCATCACCCCATCATCAACATTAGGTGTTTCTCCTAATGCTATCCCCACCCCCTGACAGTCCCTGGTGTATAATATTCTCCTCCCTGTGCCCATGTATTCTCATTGTTCAACTCCCACTTATCAGTGAGAAAATGCAGTGTTTGTTTTTCTCTTCTTATGTTAGTTTGCTGAGAATGATGGTTTCCAGCTTCATCCATGTCCCTGCAAAGGACATGAACTCATCCTTTTTTATGGCTGCATAGTATGCCATGGTATATATGTACCGCATTTCCTTTATCCAATCTATCATTGATGGGCATTAGGGTTGGTTCCAAGTCTTTGCTATTGTGAACAGTGCCGCAATAAGCGTGTGTGTGCATGTGTCTTTATAATAGAATGATTTATAATCCTTTGGGTATATACCCAGTAATGGGATTGCTGAGTCAAACGGTATTCCTATTTCTAGATCCTTGAGGAATGACCACATCTTATTTTTAAATTTACTTTTATTTAGACTGGACTTTTTTCCCCTTAAGGATGTGAATAGAACTTATTTTGAATAGAATCATTTGGCTTTGGTTCTGAGTGTTTTCAGTGGCAGAGACTCGGTATGAATTTTTTTATTATAGATCTCCTTAGTGCAGTTATATTCTCAAGTGCCAGTTGTCATAGCAATGTTCTAGGTATGTGAGAAGGTTCACTGCCCCCTTTGGAAATGGGGTGGCAGAGATCTCCAGAAGCTTATCTGCATTGGTGTCAATGGATTTTGTTTTGGGTTGTGCAGTTTAACCTACAAGCCAGTACGTGGCACTTGAAGGAGATAAGAGCTAGTGGTAACAATAGCAGATGGGTTTATGCTTTATGTTTGCTTATCAGGAGAAGGCCTCTGATGTCTCAGGCAGTGGGCAGGTCTGTGGAAGACCCAGTGGCCTGGGCTTTATCCTCAGCACCATGAGGAGTGTGAAGTTGGGCAGAGCTGAACCAGGTGGGCCCACCCTCAGATATCCCAATCGGGGCACATGCAATAATATTGACAGAGATGGTGGAGGAGTGATATAGGCTCTGTATAATTTCCTTCATTATAAATAACCTTAGTGTGGTGGCTGGCTCAAATGGCAGCTGTAGTATTAATGTACCGGGCAGATAAGCAGGCTCAGGACCTCCTAAGCAGCTGGGGTGCTGTGGGTGATGATGGTAGCAGAGATTTCACAAAGCATATTTCCTTCCTGAGCACTGTGCAGTTATGTCAGCAGTTGTTGTAATAAGCTGTACAGGTTGACCTCCTGGCCAGTTGAAGGCACTTGCAGGTGACAGGCAGCTGAGGCGGTGGTAGTAAGGTCTATGTTTGATCTTTACTAATAAGGAGAAGTATTTGAATGTTCCAGGAAATGTTCTGGGCTGTGGAACTCCCAGGAGTTCTGATCTCATGCTTTTCCTATGAGGTGGGAAATGGGGTAAAATACTGATAGGGCTGCATCAGGCATGTCCATACTCAGGCTCCTCAACAGCAGTTGCAAGTGCTAGCCCTGATGGGTGATGAAAATCAGTTATGAGGCCACTGGGACAAGACTAGAAGGAGTTGAAAAACCTCTGGCATTTCAAAGAGCCAGCATGGGAAATGAGGAGTGGCTTGGGCTCTAAAATTTAGCAGGTGGCAGTGGGACCTGCCTTGCTTCCTGGGTCACCACAGTGCAAAGCTCCATCCTGAAGCCTACTACTGACAGCAAAGTGAAACAAATAGTCAAGTAACAAGCAGAACATCTCAGATTGCAAAACTGTCCCAGGCTGCAGGCTTTCCTGACAGGGACAAAAACCTGGGCTCCCAGACAATACCCTTCCTAGTCTGGTCTTGCAAAGGGGAGGTCACTCACCTCCTGCATACACACTTCAATCCCATACCACTCTCACCTCTCAGTTCTGGCCATGGGGGCTCCTCTCCTGTTTGCGACTAGATCACAAATCTCAGTCTGGAGAGTTGCCCAGCTAGTGACTGCTGCTCATGTGGCTTACAGATTTCAGTAGAGACTCCTAAGTGTTAGGATATGAATTGACCACTTTCTATTGGAGCCAGGATCTGGAATGCATGCAGCACTTCCTGCTGCTACAACTTCTCAAGGTATCCTCACTGCTCCCAAATCAGATCCAGCGATTGGTAGGATCAAGGAGCTCCTCCACGGCCAAGATTGCCTAGCTCCGCAGTGGGAATGCGTATTGTGGAGAAACTTTCTCCACTTCTCATACACTGGGGACTCACTCTCAGTTTTCCACTGAACCCACAGCACAGGCTCCTGCCACCAAATTCATCAAAGCATCTGGAGTTTCTTTTGCTTTTATGTTAATCACCTGTGTGCCTTCTTGGATAAAAGTTTACAGTGTGAATCTCTACACATCATTTTGATACTTAATCGGAGGTGAGGCATGCCAGCAAAGCTTCTATTTTGCCCCCCTTTAAAAAAAATGCCTCTAAGGCTTTTCCGAGAAATTCACTAGTCATCTCATTGAGAATCCTTTTATGTGACAAGTTGCTTTACTCTTCCTGCTTCCAATATTCTCTTTATCTCTGACTTTTGACAGTTTATAATATGTCTTGATTTGGTTTTTCACCTATTACTTTTTTCAAGTATTCTTTCTGCTCGTTTCTCTTTCTTTTTCTTCTGAGATTTTTGAAATGCATATGTTGGTCCATTGGATGTTATCCCATAGTCCTTTAGACTATATTCATTTTTCTTTATTCTTTTTGCTTCTCACACGTGCTAATTTTAGATGACCCATCTGTAAGTTCACTTATTCTTACTTCTGTTTCTTGAGTCTGTCATCCCATTGAATTCCTCTACTGAATTTTTAAATTGTCATTTTATTTTTCAGCTCCAGAATTTTTATGTTTCTTTCTTATACATATATAATTTTTTTACTTTTTCCCAATATTTCTGATTTTCTTTTGGCTTTAGCATAAGACAGCTATTTTATTGTCTAGTAAGACAGATCTTACATTTCTACAGGAAGAGTATCTGGAGATTTATTTTGTTATTTTAAAATCAACTGAGGGTTTTTTTTCTGTTTCTTTGTATGCCTTTTGATCTTTTGCTGAAAATTGGGCAGTTGAAGAAAAACACTTTCCTAGTCTTTGAAGATTGGCTTCAGGCATTAGACCGTCACACATTAGCAGGTCATATTTTGTGTCTGGGATCAGCTCAGCATGAAGGTTTGAGGTATTCTTGGGTATTTCTAGGCATACTTGCTTTCTCTCTCTCTGTCTCTCTCTGTCTCTCTCTCTCTCTCTCTCTCTCTCTCTCTCTCTCTCTCTGTGTGTGTGTGTGTGTGTGTGTGTGTGTGTGTGTGTGTGAGTGTATTTGATTCCCCAAATATATGGCCCAAATTCATGACCCAAAACATGCTTCCTTTTAGAAAAACCCAAAGAATACAGTCCACTTAAAGCGTGTTTAAGCAACATTGCATGAAAAAAATTGTTTAAAAGGACAGATTCTACTTTAAATTGCCTAGATAATTTATTGATGCCTTCTGTAGACTGCAAAAAGTTATAGACAGCACACAACTCAGAAGTTTAGGCCAGGTGTGGTGGCTCACACCTGTAATCCCAGCACTTTGGAAGGCTAAGGTAGGCAGATCACAAGGTCAGTAGTTCAAGACCAGCTTGGCCAACATAGTGAAATACCGTCTCTACTACAAATACAAAGAAAACTAGCTAGGTGTGGTGGCATGCAGCTACTCGAGTGTGGCTAAGACAGGAGAATCACTTCAACCCAGGAGGCAGAGGTTGCAACGAGCTGAGACCACGCCATTGCACTCCAACCTGGGTGAAAGAGTGAGACTCTATCTAAAAAAAAAATTTGGTACAAGCCTAACTACCAGAGAATGTACCCAGATTTTTTTAAAATCCATAATTGTATTCAACAAAGGTAAGTGCAGTTTTTATTTTAAGTACTGGTACCTAAGCATTTAATACTATTCATAGGCCTGTAAAAGTACTTATGGTTGTATAGCTAAAAGCTATATACCTCTTTATAAAACTCTTGATAGTTGGCAAGACTAAATCATATATAAAATAAACATATAATATCTGGAATTATTACATTTGAGAAAACATAACTGGATCAAAAGTGCTAACAAATTCATATAAAAATAATTAGATATGTTAAGATTTCATTGACACTTCAAACTACATTGGAGCTGGGCATGATGGGTCATGCCCATAATTTCAACAATCTGGGAAGCTGAAACAGGCAGATCACTTGAGGCCAGGAGATTGAGACCAGCCTGGCCAACATGATGAAATCCCATCTCTAAGGAAATACAGAAATGAGTTGGGCATGATTCTGCCTACGTGTAATCCCAGATACTGATGAGGCTGAGGCACGGCAATCGCTTGAGCTTGGGAGCTGGAGGTTATGGTGAGCTGAGATTGCACAACTGCACTCCAGATTGGGCAACAGTATAAGGCTCTGTCTTAAAAAAAAAAAAAAAAAAAAACTGCATTGGAGTGGTAAACTCATGGGAGGGAGAGGTCAAGGAAAAAAGATTGATATGGAAAATCCCCGTTGTTTTTACAGAAATATTAAAAGCTGTCTAAAGGATTCTATCCAAAATAACACAGAACTCTACAGAGATATCTAGTAAATAAAAAGCTGTGAAGGTTTGTTGCTCTGAAAATCATATCTGATTTCACAAAAAATTTATCTGTCAAGAAGTAAATATGTAATCAGAGATACAAATAATTCTCTGTCTTATAATGGCAATTTTCTTGTAATAAATCCTAGCAAGATTTTTTTCATTATATATATTATAGCCTGTGCTTTCTTGTTTCTATTGCAATTTGGAATCTTTTTGTTGAGGCTTTGTGGTAAAACTTGTGTTGCATTAGCTTGGCTTCCAGTATCTAAATGTATGAAACTATATAAGTTGATTTTATCACAAAAAAAGTGTACACCTCCTAACAAAAAAAATGTGGAATACATACAACTATTTTAATAAAATAATCATATTCTTTCTATTATTATAATGCCAACATTTTCTTAGCTTCACTCTAACAACCCTTAAAATAGTGGAGTTCTGTGTTAAAACTTGAAACAAATAAATTGGGCTGCATATTTTAGCACCATAGAGTGCTCACAGTAGAACTAGCCTTATTATGGTTTAAAATGTCTATGTCAATTTTAATAGGTATTTACATAAACCACTAAAAATATAAATTTTTTAAATATAATCTGTGGCACAGACTACAAAATTAATATTTACATGCATATCTTATAAGTAAATGTTTAACCTGATTTTCTGACACAATTACACTCCAAATTTACTGATTTTTTAAAATCTCATGCTCTTAAATTTTTTTAAAAAAGAGAAAAATGGGAACTTTACACATACTAAACAAATGCATAGTATAGTAGTTAAACACATCTGATTAGATGTCAGACAGACATGAATTCAAATTCTAAATCTCCTATTTATTAATTATGTGACATTGTCCCAGTTACTTTACATATCTAAACATCAGTTTCCTCATGTGTAAAATGGGAATAATAATAGTATCAACCGCATAGGATACAAGATAAAAAGTGGTAATGCACTTAGCACATTGCTTGCCATATGTTAGGAACTCAATAGGAGTCAGTTGCAAGTATCGTGTATTTTTTTTAGTATTATTGCTATAATCCCGTATTATTGTTATTACCAACATTATCACCTATTATTATCCTATTGTTGTCATTTTCCTTGAAAATGCATTGAGAAAAGGAATAGTGCTAAAACACAATTTTCAAAAAGTCAAAATCTTGGCTTTCATACAAATATAAAATGACGCGTTTTATATATGTAACAAAATATCACATGTACCCCATAAATGCACAAATATTATATATAAATTAAAAAATTGAAAAATATAAAGTGAACACATGTTAAACATTTTATGTCATTCACAGATGAAGAAAACACTTATAAGATGTTAAAAAAAGGTCCAAAAGAGTATTTAAATAAAAGGTACTTAGACAACTATGAATGCTGAAATAATTTATCAATAGATACAAAACTAGTTGAAATCATATAGAACAAAAAAAGGTAATCTTTGGGAGTCATTATTTCTACATTGTGGAAATCAATTCTATTTCTATCAGGCAAAATGAATTTGTAATGTTATATAAAAAAATCACAAGGAAACTGAGTTTTTTACAACTTAACTTCCACACATGCAGAGTTGTAAAATAGCATTGTCAGTAGAAAGCCAATTAAAGATGCACCCTCTATAGAATCAGATAATCCTCGTGTCCATGTCTTGAACAATTTTCCTGATGCTATTTTTTTTGTATGTGCTAAAACACTTTTGGCCTACCCAATTACTTATGATAATAATTTAAATTAAAGGTTTTTAAAACCATCACATTAGTTGGGTCGGGGATCACTATTACTAGAATGTTAATGAGAAAATTGAGGCAAATAAATCAAGGAAATTATTCCTAATTACTCTAAGTGGGAAAATATGACCACGACTCATTCTCTTGGCTTCAGGCTCAATTTTATCTCCACTAGAATAGATATCCTTCTATTCAAAGTAAGGGGAGACAGAAAAGCAGAAGAGAAACAAGGAAGAGAAGCAATGATATTTTAATTTTAATATGTGGTGGCTACCTTTGTCTTTAATAACTGCTTCTATGTATCTTCACAGATGATAACCATATTACCAATTAGTTTTTTCTTCAAAAGACTCAACATTCCCCACACTCCTCTTCTTAATCAAGCAGTATCCAGATAATAATGTTATCCAGATTTTGAGCACTAGTTACCAAGCCCATGCAGAAAAATCTTTGGTCTATGAGTTCTGGTTGATGATTCATATATGTGTGTACCCTGACTGTCAGCTGAGTGAAGCATCAATTAACAATAGCTATTGTTTTGAAGATTTGGCTTAGCCAGAGCATGTAACTATGGATTTTCTGGTTCTGAGTTTTACTATAACATCTGAATTTAAAGTGATATGCCATATGACACACAATTATATAGAACTCAGGTTGTCTGAATTAATGCTGACTTCAGATAGTATTTTTAAAACCCTAGGTGTGAGACCGAAGTCAGATGGAAGCTGAAATCAGATGATTTAGAATATCATTAAAGAGATACAAACAGTGGTTAGAGGTGGTAATACAAATATGAGTAGATCAGTAGAAAGTGATAAATGAAAATCTCTTGTAAAACAAATATTTTTCATTAGGCTTTTATAAATAGGTCAATATAAAGTCAGAGAGCATTTTTTATATAATGATGAATTTTCTTCATTGTTCACCTTTTAGATTTTACTGTTATGTATTTTTTTAAATAAGCTTCAAAGATTATGAAAGAATTTCTATAAAACATCTTAATATTACTTACTGAATTATTTTTCATTTTGCTTACTAAAGTGGTTTTGGCATAAGGAGTTAATTTCTTATTAAAATGGAAAACAATAAACCTTGACTCCACGGAGGTAAATAAGAACTCTCAGCAAAGAAAAACACAGGATAAGTCTATAACCATTCTATCTTCAAATAGTATTAAAATCAAAGTACTACATTTCATAAAGCAAAAATAAAAAGGCAATCATATTCAGGTTTACTTTAAAATATGAGTTCTCATATAAAAAGGATCAGGCATCTTATGTATAACTTCGACAAGTAAATAATAAAAGAAAAACAAAAGCTCTTCAATCAGAATACTCAATGAGAGGAGACATTCTTTGTATAATGCCAGGATCACAATATATGAAATTTCCTCCAAGTTTATCTGAGTACAGATTAATGAAGGGCATGGGATCTTGGAAAACAAAACGTTTTCAATATGCTTTGAGTGACACCTAGTGGCTGAAGAAAATTTTGTCATGTACATATCCATAATACATTTGTATAAAGTGTTTTTAATTCTCTGTTTCAGAGAGGTATACATTTTGAGAATGTCTGTTGTTTTCAATTGTAACTTTATTAGACGTTTTTTCCAAATTTTCTTTCTAAATTTCTTAAGGTATGATCCAAAAAGTGATTCATGGTCAACTGTGGCACCTCTTCGTGTTCCCCGAGATGCTGTTGCTGTGTGCCCCCTTGGAGAAAAACTATATGTGGTTGGAGGATATGATGGACATACTTATTTAAACACAGTTGAGTCATATGATGCACAGAGAGATGAATGGAAAGAGGTATTCAAATAAAAATATTCAAATAACTGTATTTCAGGTTTTAAAAAGAAGATTTTTAAAATATATTTTTAAAATTGATTGTATTCCCTTCTTTAGGTCCCAACAAGATCTTTCAGTGATATTTATAGTGTGCACTCTATCTATACCTTAGAGAGTTATTAGTTGATATAGTTAATTATTAGCAGGACCCATCAATACTTACATAAAAGGGGAAAGATCATTCTCTTGACTTTGTGAAAGCATTCCCTTTAAAGAAAATAAACAAGTCTAATAAAACACTTCAGTAATAAATAAATAAAGCACTTTACCATGGCCAACTTTGTTGGGGCTACCACTTGCAAGGGTTTGTCCTGCAGCCTCTGACTTAATGATGGATAAATAAATTTACTCACACCAGAATACAGTGAATAAGCAGGCTGGGGTGTCTGGGCCACTAACAGACACTTGAGGAGAGTGCTGTAAAGAGATAGCAGTTGCTGGCCCCAAAGCACTGGCCTCTGGCCTTCATTCAGCACACATTAAATGACAAAGCTTTGAGTTAACACCACTAGAGTGAAGAGATTAAATGACAGTTTCCAAGGCCTGAAGCAAACACCATTAGTGGGTAATATCCCTGGTTGACCTTCCCCCAAGAGAGTCATCTGGAATGATTAAAGGTTAGTTTGTAGGACCACATGAGTAAACAAGTTATTCAGATAAATTCCCCACATTTCCTAGCTATTTACTTTTCTCATTAACTAAAGGTAAATGGGATAAGGCTGCCTTCAGCCAAAACTTCTGCCAAAACTATGCAATCTTCTCAGACTTCCAAGAAGGTTTGTGACTATATTTTATAATTTTCTCTAATCATTTTCCCTTAATATTTTTGCCACCTCCATGACTGAACTCCCACACAATTTTTTATGTGTATTTTGTGACCTGAGAACAAAAGGGTAACATCCTCTTCCACAAACATCTGCCCTTTTTATTGGCTGGCACCCAGGAGAAAAGCCTTCAATTTTTACCATATAGAGACTGTGTAGACTACAATACTCATAAATTCATCAGTCAATCAATAATTTAGTAAACACTAAAGGACCAAAATTAAAACCTGTTAAAAGTGCTGGGTATCTAATAGAACGAATTTCAAGGAGAATACAAAAAATAGTATTGAAATGGCATCTTCAAGATGTTAAAAGCAAATTTGACTCTTTCGACTGTTTTGCCAGTGATAGCCCTAGATTTATTCTAAAATATTTAATAATACTTTGTAAATTAAACAATGAGTTAACCAAAAACATAAAGTATGGTTAACTCTTTACCATCTCAACTAACAGGGAAACCTTGTATTTGGTACCTAACTTTATCTTCCCTTCTACTGACTTCATGCTACTCTGTATTCTACAGGGTACAGCTTGCTATTGCTCTAAATAAATTGGTGCTAATATAAGGACAGCTGATAATGAGTTTTTAATCTCTCTCCTCCAATAATCTGACTCATCAAGACTCAGAAACCCTCAAATGTTACAATGTAGGTAGCTCCTATTTTATCAACACTTAGGACCGACCAGAAATGGAAGAAAAAAAAAATATCATGCAAGGGGTTAGGTCAAATACCATCAATAATCAAGATGTCTGACCAGCTTGTGGGATTTTCTTTTCTGAAGATGGTAGACTAGTAGTTAAGGGTCCTAGATTATATTTCTGGTTGTGTCACTGTTTCATTGTGTGATCCTGGAAAGAGTGAAAGAGAACTAACAGGTAGTGGGATTGTTACTACTAAGTGCAAATTGTCATTCTTTATCTCACTCAACCATCATAAATGCCTTGAAGGGTTAGTATAATTAGCTGTAATTTTTCAAGTGAGAATATTATCAGAGAGATGAAACTTACTTAAGATCACCTAATCCTCAAACTCAAGTTTTTACCCTCCTAAAGGCTGTGTTCTTTCCACCACACTACACTGCTATCCAGGCTGCAGTTTATCTCATCTTTAGACAAGGTGATGTTAGGACTTCTTCAACTATATTGAATATAATATTCTATATTATACTAAAATCAGAGTTCCAACAATGTTTTGTTTCTTGTTTTGTGTTTTAGGAAGTTCCTGTTAATATTGGAAGAGCTGGTGCATGTGTTGTAGTGGTGAAGCTACCCTAAAGCTATCTTTATCAAATGGAATGAAACTGGGTAATTTCAAGAAACTGAGTAGGACAAGGGGAGAAAGGAATACATGTTCTTTCTCCTGCGATTAATAATCAGACTGGAAAATTGTTGTATCATTTTAATATGTAGTTATAATTGCTTTCATTTGTGAAGCCAAAATGTTTTTAAACATGAATTACATATGATTATTAAGTGTATGTGTTATTGCACCTGATAATATAAAAGGAAATCCAGTAGTCTAGATTTAGCCCGATTACTACAAAATGCTAAAATATTTAATGAAAACTGATGATGGCCACAGTGTGCAAGTTATAAAAGCATTAATACATTTCAAGGTAAGAGCCTTAGAAGTTAAAAACATTTTCAGTTGTTTTGAAAAATATACTATTATCTGGAACATAGAAATATCAAAGGTAACATCTAAAGCTTAAAATAGAAAGTCTGATTTTCAGTAAGCCATTATTCTCCTATTCAAATAATATCCCAAAGAGCTAAACAATTTCTCACCTTTACCAAGAGGAAAGCTCTTACTGTGGTTGAGGCTAAAAAAAATATAGCTCATTAATATAATTTGTTATGCTTATTACGATATGTTAAAATTTTTACAGGTTTACTCATCTGCCAGAGCACACATATAAATTTGATATTTCTTAACATATTGTCTTGTTAAATTTGTTACCAGTAAAATGATATTATAATTTCATATACATAGCCTATACAATGAAATAATGAATATTTATCATATTGATACAAACTGTGACCTCAGCTTCAGAGTGTCAGGGCCTCACTTGTATAGAATGTAATGTTCTCCTCAAACATGTATGCGAACTCTGTAAACACATACCATTAAGTTAAACAAGTTTTCAAAAACAAAACGATTTTTAAAGTATGTAAAATTGAGGATGTTAATCAGTGTTAACACATGGAAACACTAAAATATTCAGTAAGCCTGGTCAATTCTATAGATATATTTTATGTACCACACATGCTTTTCTGTTATTGTTATATTATCCAGTAGAAAATGTTAGGATATGTGTGCTATACACAAAACAAAGTCTTTTTAAATTTAAAAATAACAAAAATGCCTAGATGAATAGTATTTTATGTGTAATTCTTCAATTCTATTTAATTATATGACTAATATGAAATATTGAAAAAACCTTTATGAAAGTAACTTTTAAAGTAAATGCACAATTTTAGAAATTTTACAATAAGTCCTTTTAAATAACTTTGTATTGCAAATTGTGAAATCAAATAAAATCTGGAGAAATGCTTATAAAATACACTACTAGCTTTTAAGTTTTAAGAACAATGTAAGTTGTACAAAGATATTTGTACTTTGACAAATTGAATTTAAATAGACTTTATTTCCTCTCATTATAGTGTGGCTTTAGAATATATCAAGTACAACCTGAATAGACTTTTTGATTTTACATTTTCTATATCACTAAAACACTTAAATACAAAAATAAAATTCCACTCCTCTATTTCTTCTTACACCTGCAATTGTCTCTAATTCTAAATAGAGAGTTATAGATTTCTTCAATTCTAGAGGTGAAGATAAAGACATAGAGAGGCTGTGAAACATATATACAGGCCTGTTAGGTCTTTTGAATTCACACCTTATTGAAATCAATGTAGAAGTAGAGTTACCTAAACCTTTATTGCTGATGCACAGCTTGGCCTGTTAAGTTAAATGGGGGTATCAAGCAGTGGAAAAGATCAAAGGACCTATTGCAGCCTAGCTTGCCAATCTTCCAGTAAAAACTAGGTGCTACCAATAGGCAGATTGTGTCTAGAGTCATGCCTGGACAAGAAAGTGAAAGTTGAATACTCTCTTCTCAATGGCATAGCTGCACTTGCTTCAGTTTGATTAAGTATTGACTTGTAGAAGAGACATGTATGTTTCCCAGGGCTACCGCTTCATAGCTGCATTTAAAAACGGTGTTCAAGCCAATATGGCTGCTATGGTTTGAATATTTTTTCCCTCCAAAATTCATGTTGAAACTTAATTCCTAATGTAGCAGTATTGAGAGGTAGGGCCTTTAAGAAGTGATTGAGCCATAAGGGCTGTCCCCACCCGAATGGATTAATCCATTCATGGATTAATGTATTATTGGTGACTATATGAAAAGGAAGGAAGAGTGACCTAAGCTGGCATGCTTAGGGAGCATCATATGCCCCCTGGCCATGTAATGCTGCTGTGTGTTACCTTGGGACTTACCTGACATCCCTTACCAACAAGGCTGTTCCAGATACGGCCTCTCAATTTCAGACTTCTCAGCCTGCCTAACTCTAAGAAATAAATTATTTTTTCTTTATAAATTACCCAGTTTCTAGTGTTCTGTTTTAAGCCTCAAACAATGAACTAAGACAATGCTCTAGATGAGCTGCCAAAATCTGAGCCAATGTGAGCCATCAGAATAGAGACTGGCAGAGGCCCAGGGCAAAAGGGAGGTATTTATATATTTTTTCAAGAGTATAGGGCTCACACATTTACTATACTGAGATTGGAAAGACAGTGTTGTTTCTTGGTTTTTTTCTATAATCACCATGATCATGTTCAGGATTCCCTACTCTGCAACTCTCAGCATGCATCATGCTGATTCTCCAGTACTATCAGCTACCTTCCCTGTGTTTCTACAGGGCATGCAAGAACTTCTACAGAACTTTACCATGCAGAAGCTGAAGGAGACTCTGGGGCACTAACTTCAGATCCTTCCTCTGCACAACAATGCAGTCTATCAATCTGACACAGGTGTGGCTGTTGCCCCTTTTTGATATGGAGGGAACACGGAAAGGGAGTTTCCTTCTGGAGTTCCAAATGCAATATAGATACTAACCCCTCTGATTCTGGATTTTGTTTCAAGTTCTTTAACAAGACTCTTACCTTGATATCTTAGACGAGGTAAAGAAAAAAAAAAGGCCATTGGATGTCCTCAACTGTCCCCATTCTATGTATACTTTCTCCCAATCACATCACCTGAGGTGGAAGGGCCAGATTTTTCAGTTGCTCTTTCTCTTTGCATTGAACTTTCTTTACATCCTGTGCACATTGCTGAAGACACTTAAGTCCCAACCTAAATGATAGAAGGAGTATGTCCCATCTTGTCTGTGGAATATACCACATGATCTACCACAATTTGCAAGCATGGATCTCCATATTTCAAAGAAACGTTTTTAAAATGTTTGTAAAATTTCAAATATCTCACCACAATAAATTATGGGTAAGGTGATAATATGTTTAATTAGCTTGATTTAATCATTCCACAATGTATACATATGCCAAAATGCTATATTGTATCCCACAAATATATATAATTATGATTTATGAATTACAGTAATATTAATAAAAATGTTAAAGCTTTTTTCTCTCTTGACAATGCTTGTTTTTCAAGATTATGGCATGCTACAGACTAGGAAAAAGTCCTGTTCGTGGTGCTAAAAGTTTAATATTGATACTCTCTTTTATTCTGTCATAATTCTAATCCCCTCCCTTAACACACACACACACACATGCACACACACACACACACACACACAATATATATATATATATATATATATATATATATATATAAACAATGAGGGAAATGGGCACATATGGCTAAATATGGGGAAGATTATAAATGGGTAAATATTAAAAAATAAAATCACATGAATATATTTCAGATATTAGCCCCTTGACATAAGCATGTATGAAAAATCTACAGTGTTTAGTACCCTAGTTGTACATACTAATTAAAACTAAGTTTATGAAATTTGTACCAAATCCAAGCCTATAAAATTGGGATTATATTTTAAATAATGGAGAATTAGAATTAAATGACCTTACCTATACAAAAGCCACCTCAGTTTGCCAAATTTACATTTCATCTAAGGCCATGGAGACCTTCATTTAAATGGCTCTGTTTCATATGTTAAATTAAGTTTATAGCTGAGTGGTTTTAAAAGCCTAACTGGACCAGAACTAATTATATTTTCCAGAATGGGAACACATGAATTCTGGCCATCAAATCACAGCTAATCTTATTTTAAAACAAACCAAGAAAGACAATAGCAGATGTAGATCTCTGAAAGCCATATCTTCACAAATCCACTTAGACTTGTTTCAATTTTGTCAACTCTGCATAATGGGATGAGGTTTAGGTCTGTCTCTCTGATTCTGTCCACAAATCTATACACACATTAGAGAGATGAGATAAAATAACACAGAGAGATGAGATAAAATAACACAAAATTTAGGTGCATATCTATACTCCATAGAAATAAAGGCAAATCTTCAGATGCTAGGAACTCAGAGGGAACTTAGAAAAGAATAATAAACTCAGATGGTAACAGAGATCATGCTGGAGTTACGGAACTTAGTTATAACCATTAAAAGCACAGATTTTAACACCAATATTTAGACAAGAATCATTAAGACATGGTCTTGAGACTTCTCCCAGGTGAATAAAGCCAGGAACATCCAGAAGTGGACACTTTAAATACTTAAAACAAAAATTCATTGAGGAGGTAATATAGCAGATAAGACACAAATGAGAAGATAATAAACTGGAGGGAAGGCCTGGGTACACTACACAGAGTAGAGCAAAAAAGTTTAATAATGGGAAATAATTTTTAAAAAAGGTTAAGAGGAGTAGAAGATAGAATGAGATGGTCACATTTGAGATTCTTCACATCTAAAACTTGATCTTTAGAAACTAACTCTAAAGTTTATATGGCAAAGCAAAATACCCAAAATAGTCAACACAAAATTAAAGAACAAAATCAGGGGACTGGTACAACCCAAGTACAACTTACTATATGGCTACAGGAATCAAGAGAGTATGAAACTGGCAAAATAACAGACAAATAGATCAATGGGACAGAATAGAGATCTTAGAAACAGACCCACATAAGTATAGTCAACGGACTTTTAACCAAAGACCAAAGGCAACATAATGGAGAAAAGATTGGCTTTTCAACAAAGATGTGCTGGAAAGCTCAACATCTATATTTAAAAAGTTAATCTAGACAGACATTACACCCTTAGTAAAAAGTAACTTAAATTTGATCAAAGATCTAAATGTAAAATGTAAACCTGAAATCTCCTAAAAGACAACATGGGAGAAACTCTAGACCACCTTGGGTTTGGTAATCACTTTTTAGATAGAACATTAAAGACACAATCTATGAAAGAAAGACTTGATAAGCTGAACTTCATTAAACTCAAAACCTTTGCTCTGTAAAATACATTTTCAAGAGAATGAAAGGAGAAGCCACAGACTGGAAACAAATATTTGCAAACTGTGTGTTTGATAAAGGACAGTTATCCAAAATATACAAAGAAATCAACAATAATAAAACAAACAGCCTGAACAGACAGTGTCTTAACTTGGGCTTCCATACCAAAAGTATCATAACCAGGTTGGTTTATAAGCAACAGAAATTTATTTTGTGTTTTAGATTGCCAATTTCTATTTGTATCTTTACACAATGAAGAGCAGAAAGAAGGATGCTCTTTCGGGATTCTTAGAAATGTATTAATCCTGCTCATGAAGGTTCTGCTCTCATTAAATCCTACTTACTTTCCAAAGGCTTCACCTTTCAATATCATCATGTTGGAGGTGGGAACAGTTTTAACATATGACTTTGGAGGGGCCCAAACATTCAGTCCATAACATTCAGCTCCTTAACCCCTCGCAAAATCACGTACTTCTCATATGCAACATACATTCATCCATTCCAACAGTTTAAAAACTCTTAACTCTTTCCAGAATCAATTCAAAAGCCTAAATTTCCATATTTCATCTCAATATCTAAATCAGATGTGGGGGAGACCCTAGGTATGACATATTCTGAAGCAAATTTGCCTTCAGTTGTGAACTTATGAAACCAAATATGTTAATTTGCTTATTAACATATGACAGTGGGACACGCATAGGAGAAAGTCTCATTCTGCAATGGAGAAGTAGGAAAGAAAAAAAAAAAGGAGTGACACGTCATAAGTAAGTCCAAACTCTAAGGGAAACTCCATAAGATTTTAAGGCTCAGGAATAAAGCTCTTTGGCTAGATGCTCTGCCCTCCAGGCCCAGTAGGGATGAAGGTACCAACACCAATACATACTGGAGTAGAGGTCTAATCTTCTGGATCCACTCTAGAAGGGGGTCCCAACTTTTGGACCCACTTAAGTGATGGTCCTGTTCCCAAAGCTTTGCTTGGCAAGGGTTTGTTTTCTAAGGTTCAATATTTTATGATGCTATTTATATTAATGTTCAGAATAGGAAAATCTATAGAGACTTAGGGTAGATTAATGGTTGGCTAGGGACTGGAGATGAGGGCTGGAAGGAAATAGGAAATAAGTGAATGTTTAGGTTTATGGGGTTTCATTTCATGGTAATGAAAATGTTCTATAAAGTTGTGTTTATGGTTACACAAGTTTGAAAATAATTTTTAAAACGTGGAACCTTAAATTTCAGTGGATGAATATTATGCTATGCGAATTTATATTTAAATAAAAATCTGTAAAAACTGTACTGTGTTCCACATTGCAAACCCCAAGGATATTTTTTCTCCTTCCTTCCTTCCTTCCTTCCTTCCTTCCTTCCTTCCTTCCTTCCTTCCTTCCTTCCTTCCTTCCTTCCTTCCTTCCTCTCTCTCTCTTTTTTTCTTTGTTTCTTTCTCTTTCTTTTTTTTGAAACAGGATCTCACTCTTTAACCCAGGCTGAAGTGCAGTGGTGCAATCATGGCATCATGGCTCACTGCAGGCTCGACCTCCCAGACTCAAGAAATCCTTGGGCCTCTGCCTCCCAACCAGCTGGAACTATAGGTATGGCACCATCATGCCCAGGTAATTGTTTTATTTTTATCTTTTGTCGAGATGGGGTCCCTATTCTAGACCAGTCTTGGGCTCCTAGGCTGGTCTATAACTCTTGGTCTCTGGTAATCTTCCCACATTAGTGTCCCAAAGTACTGAGATTACAGGCATGAGCCACTGTGTCTGGCCCAGATGTTCTTTTTCTAATTATTCTTAGATTCTTAAGCTATATCCTTAAATGCTCAGTTTTTTTTTTCATTAGCCTGACTTGTTAACCCAGACATCTGTAAGAAACATGTTCTAATTTTATTATAAGGAAGATAAACATTTTGCTCTTACTTGTATAGTAGTATAATAAGTTGACATATTATCTGGGGTGTTCTTTATTTCCCTGAATTTATTCTCATCCTGTACCGTCTCTAATCTGGCCCATTATAGTCCTACTCAGGAGTTTTAAGACTAAAACCTTACATCATAAACTCAAATACCATTAATTCAGGTATAAGAAAAAATATTTAACAGGGGACTGTGTTAAGTTAAGAGATTTTTCCTGATTCCCCACTAAGACTAGATAAAGATACTATGAGCTGGGAGAGAAAGAGACGTGGGGAGAAAGTTGATAATAAAGCAAGAAAGACATGAGTGAATGTTGGGTGTGTGGAAACCTTTGCCAAGTACCCACTTTCTTCAACTCAATCCTAGGAGCAAATAAAACCCCCAGATAGGCTAAGGATCCCATAATAGAGAATATGTATATGACCTTATTTTCTAAGATGATGCCTGCAAAGACAGCAAACTATGTCATATGTGTAGGTGTAAAAGTGCTGAAGATAATCTCTGTCTCCCATGACCATAAATGGGGTACAGAAGTGTTCATGAATTCATGGATTACTATAAGAGGCATGGAAACTACCAACAGACCTGCAAGATGGTCTTGTGGCTGTAAAAATTATGTGGCTGATACAGAGGATATGGAAGGAACCATAAAGTTGGCAAGCAGATGAGGAGGTCTTTACATTTCTGTAGATGTCATGATGGAAAAAGAGTACACTGAAGGACCAGATAGAATAGGTGTTTATTAAAACAGATAAGACAATATGATTCCACTTTTGTGAACTTATAAAACTCACAATATATTTGTAAAAGTAGAAAACAATTGACTTGAAGGATACATGCTACCTTCATGGTAGTGGTTGACTCTTTTACAAAAGAAAGAATTAAAATAAGTATGACAAAATGTTAACACATACATACTGGTGTAAGTTTTTAATATCTAGTAGTCTATGTTTTGGAGCTTGAGAGAAAACCTATAAATCTTAACAGAAAAAATAAATAAGTTTTTTGTCGTGAATTGAAAAATCACAAATAAGTAATTTTATGTGTGTAGCAGGTACAATTCTTATTCCATAAAGTCACATTATATTTCTTTATTTTCAAAAAGGTAGATAAATTTCTACTCTGAGTAAATAAAATTGTACTCTCAAGTTTCTGGTTTCCCTATATTCAACCCTAAACCATCCCCTCTGAGGTTAAGCCATCTCTGTCATTCCTCTCTGATGGAGCAACTTCAGGTGGCAATACCTCTGTTCCTCTTCTAGTTTGGAAAGCAAGGTTGGTTCAACATATGCAAATCAATAAATGTGATTCATCACATAATCAGAACTAAAGACAAAAACCACTTAATTATCTAAATAGATTCACAAAAGGCTTTTGATGAAAATCAATACCCCTGTATGTTAAAAACTCTCAATAAACTAGGAATTTATAAAACATACCTCAAAATAACAAGAGCCATTTATGAAAAACCCACAGCCAACATCATACAGAATAGGAAAAAGCTGGAATCATTCCCCTTGAAAACCAGCATGAGATAAGAATGCCCTCTTTCACCACTTCTATTCAACATAGTATTGGAAATCTTGGCAAGGGCAATCAGGCAAAAGAAAGAAATAAAGGGCATGCAAACAGAAAGAGAGGAAGTCAGTCTATCCCTATTTTCAGATAACACAATCCTGTATCCAGAAAACCCCATAGTCTTAGCTCAAAAACTTCTTAAGCTGACAAACAACTTCAGCAAGTCTCAGGATACAAAATCAATGTGAAAAATTCACTAGCATTCCTATACAACAACACTAAAGCCGAGAGCCAAATCAGGAATGAACTCTCAGTCACAATTGCCAACAAAATAATATAAAATATATAGAAATACAGCTAAATAGGAAGGTCAAAGATCTCTACCAGGAGAATTACAGAACACAGCTCAAAGAAATCAGAGATGAAACAAACAAATGGAAAAACATCCCATGTTCATACATATGAAAAATCAATATCATAGAAAAAACTCTTAAAATTCATATGGAACAAAATAAGATCCTAAATATCCAAGGTAATTCTAAGCAAAAAGAACAAAGCTGGATGCATCACACTACCAGATTTCAAACTATTCTACTGGGTTACAGTAACCAAAATAGTATGGTAGTAGTACAAAAACAGACACATAGATCAACGGAACAGAATAGAGAACCCAGAAATAAGGCCACACACTTACAACTATCTGATGTTCAACAAACCTGACAAATACAATAATGGAGAAGGAATTGCCTATTCAATAAATAGTGCTTGGATAACTGGCTAGCCATATGCAGAAGATTGAAGTTAGACCCTTTTCTTATACCATAAACAAAAATTAACTCTAGATAGTTTAAAGACTTAAATGTTTTGTTAGTCATGGTTCTCTAAAAAGACAGAACTAATATTTTTTATATATATATATAATATATATATAAAGAAATGTATATATTTATATATATAAAGAAATATATATATAAATATATATATATTTGTCCCAAGAAATATATATTTTATATATATATATATATATATATATATATATACATACATACATATATGAAAAGGAGTTTATTAGGAGAATTGACTCACATGATCATAAGGTGAAGTCCCACAATAGATCACCTGCAAGCTAAGGAGCAATGAAGCCAGTCCAATTCCCAAAACCTCAAAAGTAAGGAAGCCAACAGTCTAGCCTTCAGTCTGTGACCAAAGCCCCAAGAGCCCCTGGCAAACCAGTGGTGTTAAGTCCAAGAGTCCAAAGGCTGAAGTACTTGGAGTCTGATGTTTGAGGGCAGGAAGCATCTAGCACAGGAGAAAGATGCAGACTGAAATACTCAGCACGTCTCTTCATTCCACGTTCTTCCGCCTGCTTTATTCTAGCCACTCTGGCAGCTGATTAGATGGTGCCCACCCAGATTGAGGCTGGGTCCCCGTTTCCCAGTCCACTGACTTAAACGTTAATCTCCTTTGAAACACCCTCACAAACACATCCAGACACAATACTTTGTATCCTTCAATCCAATCAAGGTGACACCCAATATTAACCATCACAAATCACAAATGTAAAATCCCAAACTAAAAACCATGGAAAACAACCTAGGAAATACCATTCTTGACATAGGAACAGGCAAATATTTTATGACAAGGACTCCAAAAGCAGTTACAACAAAAACAAAAAATGGCAAATGAGACCTAATTAAACTAAAGAGTTTATGCACAGAAAAAGAAACCATCAACAGAAAAAGCAAGCTACAGAATGGGAGAAAGTATTCACTAACTATGCATACCACAGAGGTTTTATATCCAGCATCTAACAGGAACTTAAACAAATTTGCAAGAAAGAAACAACTCCATTAAAAAGTAGTCAAAGGGGCCAGGCATGGTGGTGCACAACTGTAATCCCAGCACTTTGGGAGGCCAAGGCGGAAGGATGGGCACAAGATCAGAAGATTGAGACCATCTTGGTTAACATGATAAAACCCCATCTCATTAAAAATACAAAAACCTAGCTCAGCATGGTGGCATGTGCCTGTAATCCCTACTATTTTGGAGGTGGAGGCAGAAGAATCACTTGAACCTGGGAGGCGGAGGTTGCATTGAGCCAAGATCGCACCACTGCACTCCAGCCTGGGTGACAGAGCAAGACTCCATTCTCAAAAAAAAAAAAAGTAGTCAAAGGACATAAACATTTTTCAAAAGAAGACATACATGTAGCCAACAATCATATGAAAAAAGCTCAACATCATTAGAGAAATACAAATCAAGACCACAATGAGACACTGTCTCACATCAGTCACAATGGCTATTAGTAAAAAGTCAAAAAATAACAGATGCTGGCAAGGTTACGAAGAAAAAGAACTGTTTATACACTTTTTTGGGGCGTGTAATTAAATTCAACCATTGCAGAAATCAATGTGACAATTCCTCAAAAGGC
Source organism: Callithrix jacchus (assembly GCF_049354715.1). Taxonomy (NCBI): domain Eukaryota; kingdom Metazoa; phylum Chordata; class Mammalia; order Primates; family Cebidae; genus Callithrix; species Callithrix jacchus. The sequence goes on from NC_133524.1 coordinate 84,990,684, forward strand.
TAAGTACTACCATTTGACACAGCAATCCCATTACTTGGTATATATCCTAAACAATAAAAATCATTCTATTACAAAGACATATACACATATATGTTTATTGCAGAACTACTCACAATAGCAAAGACATGTAATCAACCTAAGTGCCCATCAATGACAAACTGGATAAAGAAACTATGGCACATATACCTATGCAGCCATGAAACAAGCAAGATCCCGTCCTTTTCAGGGAATTTAATGGATCTGGAGGCTATTATTCTTAGCAAAATAATGCAGGAACAGAAAAACAAACATATGTTTTCACTGATAAGTGGGAGGTAAATTATGAGCACTCACGAACACAAAGAATGGAACAACAGACACTGGGGTCTACTTGAGGGTGGAGGGTGGGATGAAGGAGAGGAACAGAAAAAAAATTATTGTGTACTAAGCTTAGTAGCTGAGTGATGAAATAATCTGTAAAACAAATCTCTATGACACAAGTTTATCCATATAACAATCCTGCACATGTACTGAGAACTTGAAATAAAAGTTAAATTTTAAAAAATTTCAATCACGTTTCTAACACATGAACTTTGTGGGATACATTCAAACCATAACATTCCAACCTTGGATCCCAAAATATATGTCCTTCTCACATGCAAAGTATATTCATTCCACCCCAACAAGTCCAAAATACTTTTTAAAAGCACAAACTCAAAAGTCCAAAGTTTCAGAATATACTCCTTCAAATTCATGCCAAGTATCCTGGTCACACTAAAAGTGTTGGGCCTTTTAAGCCTTGGGCAGCCCTGCTTCATTGCTTTTCTGAGCTCAGGCCGCAAAGAAACTTTCGAAACCTGGAGCCTCATGCCTGTAGCTTTCCCAGGCTGGAGGGATGGAGTTGCACACTGATGGCTCTACCATTCTGGGGTCTTTGGGATGGTCCATTTCTATGACTTCCCTAGGTCATGATAGTAGGGGCTGTCCACAGTGGTCTTTGCCCCTGTAACATGTATGCTACAGAGAGTAAGGGATGTTTGCAGCAGCTATACTCCTATGGCAAGTCTTTGCCTGGCCTCCCAGGCTATCTGCAACATCCTTTGAAGTCTAGGTGGAGATAGCCATGCCCCAACAGCTCTTGCATGCTGCAAGCCTGCAGAATTACTATCTAGAATTATAGAGATGCTCTGGGGGGAGAAAAAATAGATGGTATGTGCAAGTAACTTAAAGAATATGGTTCATCAGCCACTAGAAGATGATATTGTAACAAAATTTACAGTCATTAGTGTAAGGGTAGCTGACAGAAAAGAGCATAGACCCAAAGTCAGGCAAGAAAGGTTTATTAACCTGCCAGGCTGTTCCGTAACAGTCAGAGGGGGCAGCCCAAGCTTACAAAATGAGAGGTTTATATGGGGTGAGAGGGGCATAAGGGCATTTCAGGACTGAGGTAATCTATCCACTGGTAACAGGCACAGAGATAGTTAACTTGTATCAGACCTACAATACATAATCCTGTGAGTTTTGTGGCAGCAGTGTTTTTTAAAAAAGATAGAAACCAGGATTTTTTTACAGATATGTGTCAAACAGGAATTTACAAGTATGGATAACCAACATATGTTTTCCCTGTCCTCCCTTGCGGTGCCCATGCTGCCCAGATGGCTGTAATCAGGCTTTGCTTAATTGTAGCACGTTTGTCAGCCTTGGTGTGGTGCCTAGGTAGGGGTTCAGGAATGCAGCTGCAGAGCAATGGGGTTGCGGGTTGTGGGGGAAGGGGTCAGCCTGCATGGAGGGGGTTTTCTTGTCCCAAACAATTAGGATAGGCCAAACAAGGCTATGTTTTGGTTTTTTTTTGTTATTTGTTTTGAGATGGAGTCTCATTCGGTCACCCAGGCTGGAGTACAGTGTTACAATCTCAGCCCACTGTAACCTCCTTTTCTAGGGTTTAAATGATTCTCCTGCCTCAGCCTCCTAAGTAGCTGGGATTACAAGTGAATGCCACCAAGCTCAGCTAATTTTTGTATGTTTAGTAGAGATGGAGTTTTGCCATGTTGGCCAGGCTGGTCTCGAACTCCTGACCTCGGGTGATCTGCCCGCATTGACCTCCCAAAGTGTGGGGACTACAGGCATGAGCCACTGCTCCTTGCCCAAGGCTATGTTAACAAAAAAGTTAAAACCTAGTTAGCTTAAAATATTAGATATTTACTTCTCATTCATGTAGAGTCGAATGAGTGAGAGGCTGCTAAAGATTACTAGAGAAGTGGGGTTAGCCACACCTGAGCCCATTTAAGCCACAGCTTGGGTAGCCAAGGGACACTGCACTGGAATGTAAAGAACAGATCCCAAGGTGGCTCTCAGCAGTGAGCCTGTAGAGGATTCTCAAGGCCCGTCACCCCAAACCATTCTTTTCTAGAACTTTGGGCCTGTGATAGGAGGGAAAGCATCAAAGATCTTTGAACTGCCTTCAGGATCTTTCTCTCTTTGTTTTGAGAGAAAGATGAATGAATAACACCTGGCTTCATTCTATTCCTGTTAATCTCTTTAGCAAAGGGTTCCTTGGCCACACCCTCAATATTCTCTTTCAAATAGATTTTTTCGCTTTTTACATGATCAGGCCGTGAATTTTCCAAATTTTTCTGCTCTGCTTCCTACTTAATTTTAAATGATATCTTTAAGTGATTCCTTTTGCCTCACATCTCAATGAATGTGGTTAAAGGTAGTCACATAGCTGCCTTAATGCTTCACTGCTTATATATTTCTTCTGGCAGATATTCTAGTTCATCATTGTTACATTCTGTATTCCATAAAATTCTAGGACATGAACACAATTCAACCAGAGTCTTTGCTACTATATAACAAGGATGGCCTTAACTTTAGTTTCCAATACTTTGTTCCTCATTTTCATATGAGAGCTCTTTAGAATAAACTTTGTCTATATTTCTACCAGATTTCTGGTCAAAATCACTTAATTAATCTCTAAGATGCTCCAGACTTTCCCTATGTCTCCCTTCTTTTTCTGAGCCCTAAACAAAATTGCCTTTAATGCTTTGTTCATGGTAATCCAGATTTTTTCTAGGCTACTTCTTCAAATTCTTCCATAATCTATTCATTACCAATTTGAAAATCACTTCCACATTTACAGGTATTTGTTATAGCAGCAGCCCCATTTTTCAGTACCAATTTTCTGCCTTACTCCATTTTCTGCTGCCAGAACAGAATACCAGAGACTAGATAGTTTATAAAGAACAGGAGTTTATTTGGATCACAGTACAGGAGGTAGAGAAGTTCAAAAGCATGGCACCAACATCTGGCAAGGGTCACCACGTAGTGGAAAGTGGAAGTGAGCTCATGAGAAAGAGAGAAAATCTGGCTTAACTCATCTTTTTTAACGAACTCACCCTCACAATAATTAACTCACTTCCAAAATAAAGGAATTTTTGCATTCCCCTCATAACCTAATAATCTCTCAAAAGCATCACTTCTTAATATTGTTACAATAGTAATTCAGCTTCTAAAACATGAGTTCTATGGAACATAGTCAATATATAGCAGAACCAGTCACATGACAACTATCTATAGCTGGAAAGAAGCAAGATAGAATGGTTTTCTTCTTTGTTTGGGAAACAAATGAGAACTAGGTATGAGTAAGTGCTGGGACTTTCTACAGTTCTCCAGTGGTCTGTACGTCAACCTATTTAAAATTATTATTATGTATCGACATTGAAGTCCACATACAAAAATAAGCCAATGTAATTAATACATAATTGGATAAATTAATACATAATTTATTATGTATTACATTATTAAATTATTATGTACTACATTAATACATAAATGGATAAAACACATAATCATTTCAATTAATGCAGAGAAAGAATTTGACAAAATTCAGCGTAGTTTTATGATTTAAAAAAAACACTAAATGAAATAGAAACAGAAGGCCTATGTGAGCCAGTTTAAATTTTATTGCATATCATCCCTAATGATGAATGAACCATAACATTTCATACCACACAGTCGTGTAATAATAAAGGTCAAAAAGTACTCTCAGGATAAAAAAGATTTTAATCAAGAGATTTTGAGAGATGCTTCAGTGATGAAACAAATTTTAAAAGAGAACAACTTTGGCATATAAGTAGAAGTCAGAAATCTAAATATCAGATTTAATAGTATAAGCTTATTATCTATGCATGTTTGAATCTCTGGAATGTTGGGAAAAAATATTCACAAAATGAGCCCCTTTCAAAGTCACATGCATTAAATGAGACAATGTAAGGATATTCAGTGTTAGAAAAACAGCACTCTTTTGGCCTGTAATCCCAGCTCATGGTGGCTCATACCTGTAATCCCAGCCCTTTGGTAGGCCCAGGTGGGTGGATCACTTGAGGTCAAGAGTTTGAGACCAGCCTGGACAACATGGTGAAACCCTGTCTCTACTAAAAAGTATAAAAATTAGCTGGGCATGGTAGCAGGTGCCTGTAATCCCAGCTATTTTGGAGGCTAAGATGAGAGAAACACTTGAACCTGGGAGGCAAAAGTTGCAGTTAGCCAAGATCGTGCCACTGCACTCCAGCTTGGGTCTCCAAAATAAAGAAAGAAGAAAAAAAAAAAAAAGAAAGAAAAGCAACACTCTCTTCTGGTTATATCAGCTTCTCATCACTAGCTTTTTTTTTCTGTGTTTCATGGAAACAGAGTCATGCTCATTTATTTGTGTATTACAATGGTAGAATTGAGTAGTTGCAACAGAGACTGTGGCCCATAAAGCATAAAATATTTACAGTTTAATTTTTTACAGAAAACCAATTTGCTGATATCTGGGCTAGGTTTTAGAAGTAATTTTTAGAAATTATTTTACACATTTGCTCCTTCTTTACTGTATGACAGGATAATCCCAGAAGAATCTACTGTTATTTTTCTCCTATACTGTTAGAAAAAAAAAGAACCATTTTTTTAAAAAATACGGAGTCATTACCCTACTGCTTATTTTTGTCAGCCTCATCAAAGATCAGATTGTTGTAGGTGTGGCAACATTATTTCTAGGTTTTCTACTCTGTTTCATCGGTCTGTTTGTTTGTTTTGTACAAGTACAATGCTGTTTTGATTACTGTAGTCTTACAGTTTGAAGTTGGGTAGTGTGATGTCTCCAGCCTTATTCTTTTGGCTTAGGATTGCTTTGGCTATTCAGGCTCTTTTTCGTCTCAAATGAATTTCAGAATAATTTTTTTCTAATTCTGTGAAGAATCATGTTGGTAGTTGGATAGGAATAACATTGAATCTGTAAATTGCTCAGACAGTATGGCTATTTTTACAATATTGATTCTTCCAATCCATGAGCATGGAATGTTTTTCCATATACATGTTTGATGTCTAATTTCTTTTGGCAATGTTTTGCGGTTCTCCTTGTAGAGATCTTTCAACTCCTTGGTTAGCTGTATTACTAGGTATTTCATATTTTTTGTGACTATTATAAGTGGGATTGTGTTTTTAATTTCTCTCTCAGCCAGGACATTGTTGGTATATAGAAATGCTACTGATTTTTGTACATTGATTTTGTACCCAAAAATTTTAGGAATGTAGCTTATCAGTTCTAGGAGCCTTTTAACAGAATCTTTCTAGTTTTCTAGGCATATAATTATATTATTCGTGAGGAGGGATAGTTTGACTTCTTCTTTTTCTATTTGCCTTTTATTTCTTTCTCTTGCCCAAATACTCTGGCTAAGACTTTCAGTACTATGTTGAATAAGAGTGGTGAGAGTGGGTATCCTTGTCTTATTTGAGTTCTCAAAGGGAATAATTCCAGCTTTTGACCATTCATTATGATGTTGGCTGTGGGTTTGTCACAGATGGCTATTATTATTTTGAGGGATGTTCCTTCTATGCTTAGTCTGTTGAGGACTTTTATCATGATGGTGCTGGAATACCTAGCTAGCCATATGTATAAGATTGAAGCTGGACCCCTACTTTTCATCATATACAAAAATGAACTCACGATGGATTAAAAATTTAAACATAAGACCTCAAACTATAAAAAATTCAGAAGACATAACCTGGAAAGTACTCTTCTCAACATCGGCCTTGGCAAATAATTTTTGGCAAAACCTCCAAAAATAATTGCAACACAAACCAACTTAGACAAGTGTGATCTAATTAAACTAAAAAGCTTCTAGACAGGATTATAAACTATCAACAGAGTAAAAAGATAACCTACAGAATGGAAGAAAATATTCACAAACTATGCATCTGACAAAGGCCTAATATCCATAAACTATAGGGAACTTAAACAAAGCAACAAGCAAAACAAAAACAACCCTTTTAAAAAAATGAGCAAAGGACATATCCATGAACAGACACTTCTCAAAAGAAGACATATAAGTGGCCAACAAACATAGGCAAATCAAAACCACCATGAGATACCATGTCACACCAGTCAGAATAAAAAGTCAAAGAAAAAAAAACCAACAGCAGATGCTCGTGAGTCTGCAGAGAAAAGGGAGCACTTATGCACTGTTGGTTGAAATGTAAATTAGTTCAGCCACTGTGGAAAGCCATCTGAAAATGTCTCAAATAACTTGAAACAGAGCTACCAGTTGACCTAGCAATCCCATTACTGGGTATATACCTAAAGGAAAATATATCCTTCTACCAAAAAGACATATGCACTCATTTTGTTCATCACTATGGTATTCACAATAGTAAAGACCCGAAACCAATCCAGGTGCCCATCAATAGAAGATTGGATAAAGAAAATGGCACATGTATACCATAGAATACTCTGCAGATGTAAAAAGAATAGATTCATGTATTGCAGCAACATGGATGCAGTTGGAGACCATAATCCTAAGCTAACTACTGCAGAAACAGAAAACCAAATGCCACATGTTCTCATTATAAGTGGGAGCTAAACATTGAGCACACAAGGACATAAACCTGGGAACAATAGATATTGCAGACTACTAGAGGGGAAAAGAAGGAGCATAGGTTGAAAAACTACCTATTGGGTACTGTGGTTACTACCTGGGTGACAGGGTCCCAACTCAGAATCACACAATTTTCCCATGTAATAAACCAACATATGTACCTTTATATCTAAAATAAAAGTTGAAATTTCAAAAGAAAGTCATGTTTTTCTAGGACGATGTGATTTTATAGCTTACTATTTAACAGTAGAAGATGGATATGATTTAGAGAAAATAAGGAAAAAAATTCCTATCCTTCTTCTAGTCACCAGTAACACTGCTTAAAAAACGAAGTTAGTAAGAGCCTGAGAGTGTGGGTCTTCATTTCCTCTCTGTGAAACAGGGGTGGGAGTTTAAAGAAAATATACAGTATGTTGTGACCTTTCCATGAAGTTAAGCTGTAAACATTCTTTGCTGCTGTTTGTGAAACATACTTTTACAGAACTAAAGTCTAAGGGGAGCAGGTGGAAAGTAACTTATTCAATAATGAATGCACATACCTTGAAGTTATTTTTTTTAAGTTGTGAAAAGAATATATTGAGAAGCAAAATCAAATTGGTTTACATTTTGGAATCCATATTTTTGATGACACATGAGGCATCCTTGACCCACAGTCATAGGCTTGTGATTTCTGTTATTTTTCACATTTACTAAATAAAGAAAGAACTTGAGGGATTGCATTCAGTATCTGTAACCTGTGATTTCATCTTTGGTTTTTCAATAGTAGCAGAAGGACAATAGACCAGGGTTGAGATGTAGAGAACCTACGATTGTGATGATTTATTTGAGAGCCCAAACTAATTCACCTTTAGCAATTAACATCAAGGTACTGTTTAGGTTGAGGTCCTGAAAATTCAAATGTTTTCATAGGCCATATAGGTAACATAAATATGTGAATGGCACTGTAGAATGTAAACAAAGAAGAATTATAGCACTTTGGGATTGAGATTCCAAACTTCATTGAAGGCATTCAAATTCAACTTAAAATATTCTTAAAGCTGACAAAAACAAGTTGCCAGCCAGATTTGACTTCTGTTTGTTGTCCAGTCAAATTTTGGAAAAAAAAATACATAAATGAGAAGCCTTCTGGCTTTTCAGGAAAATCCCTCATGTGTGATGGCTTGACTTAGGATTTTTTGGCTTTTGAAAGTGATAAAAATTCAGTACTCTTCTTTATTTATGATGGGGTTACTTCTGGATAGATCCATCATAAATAAAAGAGCAACTGTGTAACATTATCATAGGCTAATAAATACACATTTGCAGTAGCCAAAATTACCCAAGATATCACTTTTTATACTAATGTTCTTGGGACACTAAATTAGTCATCAGAGCAAAAGCAGTTGTTGCTGTAATCCCAGCTACTCAGGAGGCTGAGGCAGGAGAATCACTTGAACCAAGGATGTAGAGGCTGCAGTGAGCTGACATTGCACCATTGAACTCCAGCCTGGGCAAGAGAGCAAGACTCCGACTCAAAAAAATAAAAGGCAGTTATTGCTTGTGAGGGATATGTTAGTCTAGCTGTAGTTCATCTTTTAATAACCTATCTACTTTTGCCTACCAGTCACAATGTCTCCTCAATGGACCCTACAGTTATACAATGACTAATTCTTACTATTTAGCTCTCATTTTACTAGGTTTCATACACATCATTCAGCTTTTGCTAAGCATTGTGTCATCAGAAGATAAAATAATGTATATCTGTATTGGTTATATATAACATATATGTATATATAGTTATATATGTAATTTTGTATCTATAAATGTATTTCATTATTTAGTTTATATATTTCATCATTTAGTTATATTAACTTGAACATACTTTCTGATTATTTTGACTGAATTTTATACCATTCCAACTCTTCTTAGCAATACATTTGAATTGTTATAATTTCTTATTCAATTTTGTGTTGCTATGACAGAATATCTGAGAGTGGGTAATTTATAAAAATCAAGAGGTTTATTTGGTTCATAACTGTGGTGTATGGAAAATCCAGGATTGCAGAGATGCATCTGGTGTGGGCCTGGGGCTGCTTCCACTCACAACAGAAAATGGAAGAGTAGCCAGCATGTGTAAAGAGATCACATGGTGAAAGAGGAAGCAAGAGAAGAAACCATGGAAGTCAGACTCTTTTTAAAACCCACTTTGCTGGTATTTAATTCATTCCAGGGAAAGAAAAAACTTATTTGCCCCCAAAAGAGGCCATTAGTGAAGAATCTGCCTCCATGACAAAAACACCTTCCAACACGGCCAAGTGTGTGATCAAATTTTAATATGAGTTTTGATGAAGACAAACTATATCCAAGCCCTGGCAAAGAACTATTAAAGATGAAAACCCATGCAGCTTTTCATCATAACAGCAGAAGAAAAATGTCTACAGAGGAGAATGAGAGATGCTTTGACATGACCCTAAAGAGAAGTAGTTAAGAATATCTAAGAAAGTCTAGAAAGAAAAGATGATGACTACCAATTAAAATAAATGTTTTCAATATCCCCAACATGAGAGGTGACTACAAGTGAGATGCAGGTTGAGAGTAGGGTGAAGAGAGAAACTTGTTGACCTGTGGATCCAGAAAGTTGAGAAGATGAACTGAAGCACCTGTAAAAGTAGATCCTGGCCAGCAGAAACGAAAGCTTTTTTATCTTGGGTCAGTAAGTGGTTATTCTGTGTGTCTATAAAACTCATTGCATGCTCAGGATGTGAGTATTGAGCATGGAGGAGTAACAGGTTTTTACTTAAGATGTGCCCGGTATTGGCACTTCAAGGAAGCTAGAAGATCACAGGGAGGATGTAGGGAGAAGGATGGCAATGTTCCTGCAGAATGTTGAGACATAATATATCATCTAATATTTCGGTTTTAGACAGTACCAAAAGCCAGCTGCATTTTAATATTACCTTTAGAAACAAAATGATGTAACTGCATTAAAATAATTTCCCTATATGTTATTTTCTGTGTAAGAAATTATCCCAAATTTGGCATCTTAAAAATTAACACTTATTACACCACACAGTTTTGGAGTGGCAGGAAACACAGAAACCACTTCCTTGGGTGGGTCTAGTTCATAGTCTCTCATGAGGTTGCAGTCAAGCTGTAGGCCGCAGATGAAATTGTAAGGGTTATTGTCTTGCAAGGTTTATTGCTGAGTTAAAAATGAGGAAACTGAGGCCAGCACAAAAAGAATAAATGCCAATTTATTCAGCTCCTGGAAGAGGTTCTGTGGTCCCAAGGAAAGAGGCCAGAGAAGTCATGCCTGACTCTGCTGGGCGTGTGGTTTTATAGGGAGTGAAGGCGTTTGATTGGCTGTGGAGAAACAGGATGTGGACGTGGCAAGCTGCTATAGGTAGGTAGGCGGGATTTCCAGATGGGGCAATGTGCTATTGGGCAGGTTTTGGTGGGGCTTTCCAAGGGTTGGCTAGGTGCCGAGTGCAGCGGGGATTTCCAAGGGCAGGGTTGAGTGCCAATGCAGAGGGGATTTCCAAGGCGGAGCTAGATGATGGGCATATTCTGGTGATGTAATTTTCAGGCAGGGAGAGGGATGGGCATGTCCGAGCTCCCGGTGAGGCAACCAGGCTTACGGAAATCATCCTATGTTTTGAAGTGCAAATCCATCCTGACGTTTCACAGAATACCCAGGCAGTGTGTCAATAATCATCAATGATTAATTTGCTCTGAAGTAAATAGGCCTCTAAATATTGAAATTTCCTAGAAATCATCTGTGTTTATTTGTTGCCCATAGGTATTATGTTAGGCATTTTCTGATAGTTATAGTTCCTGATTTGACTGAATAAGAGAAACAGCTCCATACAAGTCTTGAGAAAAGGAATTATGGTATTGGGATACTATAAAGACTACTGAGTATATCTTAATGTAATGGAAATATTTAGAGTCAAAGAGATCTGAGTTTAAATCCAGACTCTGCACATACTGGCTGAGTGATCTTGAGAAAGTCACTTAACTTCTTAGAACTTATTTCCTCATCAATAGAATGGAGAAAATAATGGTGGTTAGTTCAGTTTCAGACCTACGGTGATAATCATATTAAGCAAAGAGTACATATACAATATATATACATATTATATGATATATAACCTAGCCCTACAAAGTGCTCAATAAATGGTAATTATTATGATGGTGTTATGTACATGTATATACGTATATGCCAACCTAACAGCTTAACATTTTTTAAATTTTTTTTATTGCATTTTAGGTTTTGGGGTACATGTGAAGAACATGCAATATGTTGCATAGGTACACACATGGCAGTGTGATTTGCTGCCTTCCTCCCCTTCACCCACACCTGGCATTTCTCCCCATGCTATCTCTCCCTAACTCCCCACCCACTGCTGTCCCTCCCCAATTCTCTCCAACAGACCCCGGTGTGTAGTGCTCCCATCCCTGTGTCCATGTGTTCTCATTATTCAACACCCACCTATGAGTGAGAACATGCAGTATTTCATTTTCTGTTCTTGTGTCAGTTTGCTGAGAATGATGTTCTTCAGGTTCATCCATGTCCCTACAAAGGACATGAACTCATCGTTTTTGATGCTGCATAATATTCTATGGTGTATACGTGCCACATTTTCCCTGTCCAGTCTATCGTCAATGGGCATTTAGGTTGGTTCCAGGTCTTTGCTATTCTAAACAGTGCTGCAATGAACATTCGTGTGCATGTGTCCTTATAGTAGAACGATTTATAATCCTCTGAATATATTCCCAGTAATGGGATTGCTGGGTCAAATGGAATTTCTATTTCTAGGTCCTTGAGGAATTGCCACACTGTCTTCCACAATGATTAAACTAATTTACACTCCCACCAGTAGTGTAAAAGTGTTCCTATTTCCCCACATCCTCTCCAGCATCTGTTGTCTCCAGATTTTTTTAATGATCGCCATTCTAACTAACTACATTCTAACTACTAATGTAGTTTTGATTTGCATTTCTCTAATGACCAGTGATGATGAGCATTTTTTCATATGTTTGTTGGCCTCATGTATGTCTTCTTTTGTAAAGTGTCTGTTCATATCCTTTGCCCACTTTTGAATGGGATTGTTTGTTTTGTTTTTGTAAATCTGTTTTAGTTCTTTGTAAATTCTGGATATCAGCCCTTTGTCAGATGGGTAAACTGCAAAAATTTTTCCCCATTCTGTTGGTTGCTAATTCACTCTAATGATGGTTTCTTTTGCCATGCAGAAGCTGTGGAGTTTGATTAGATCCCATTTGTCTCTTTTGGCTTTTGTTGCCAATGCTTTTGGTGTTTTGGTCATGAAGTCCTTGCCTACTCCTATGTCCTGAATGGTTTTGCCTAGATTTTCTTCTAGGGTTTTTATGGTGCCATGTCTTATGTTTAAGTCTTTAATCCATCTGGAGTTAATTTTAGTGTGAGGTGTCAGGAAGGGGGTCCAGTTTCTGCTTTCTGCACATAGCTAGCCAGTTTTCCCAACACCATTTATTAAACAGGGAATCCTTTCCCCATTGCTTGTTTTTGTCAGGTTTGTCAAAGATTGGATGGTTGTAGATATGTTGTGTTGCCTCCAGTGCCTCTGTTTTGTTCCATTGGTCTATATCTCTGTTTTGGTACCAGTATCATGCTGTTTTGATTACTGTAGCCTTGTAGTATAGTTTGAAGTCTGGTAGTGTGATGCCTCCTGCTGTGTTCTTTTTGCTTAGAATTGACTTGGCTATGCAGGCTCTCTTTTAGTTCCATATGAAGTTTAAGGTGGTATTTTTCCAGTTTTGTGAAGACGGTCATTGGTAGCTTGATGGGGATAGCGTTCAATCTGTAAATTACTTTGGGCCGTATGGCCATTTTCACAATATTGATTCTTCCTAGCCATGAACATGGAATGTTTATCTATCTGTTTGTGTCCTCTCTTATTTCCTTGAGCAGTGGTTTGTAGTTCTCCTTGAAGAGGTCCTTTACATTCCTTGCTAGTTGTGTTCCTAGGTATTTTATTCTCTTTGTAGCAATTGTGAATGGTAGTTCATTCTTGATTTGGCTCTCTTTACGTCTAACAGCTTAACATTATGAAAGATACATGAGCTTTAAATAAAATAAAATAGAAACTGGATTCGTGTCTTGGCTGGCATCATTGCTTATTAGCTGAGTGAACTTAACAGTTTTTTGTCCTCTCAAAGCTTCAATTCTTTCAACAGTAATGTATGACTTAATAATAATAATAATATGTACCTCAAATGGTCATATGGCCTAACATCTACTACATTAGAAAGAAAAGCAGTGCCCTACTACCACTGTCAAATGATTTCACTGATACTACCTTTTATCACCTTTCCTAACTAGCATCTCCCCTCCACAACTTGGCTTGTCTGAGGATTGCCATGGAAGGAACATAGATGAACACATACACACACACACACACACACACACACACACACTGAGCTTTGTAGCATCTTAAGGCACACTGGAAGTTAGAGAGCAAGCTGTTTCATTTATGATTCTTATCAGAAACTTCATGGTATATTTATGATGCCTTCAGACCACAAGCCTACACTCCTGAGCTGAGAACATCTGGGAAAATCATCACTAATTCCCTGTTAGTGGAATTCACCAGATTTCATTCTCCCATCCACATCACCAATACTGCTGTTCTCATCTAAATTACGTGATCCTGCCCTCTGATTCCTGGCTTAGCACAGCTCCAGCAAACATATCTTTCCCTGCAAACAACCACTGTATAATGATCTCTGTAAATGGGAGTCAGTAAGACTTGGGTAAAGGCCTGAGGCCTCCCTGATTCCAACCACCACATCATTGGACTGTTTACCCACCAAATCCACTGCTGAAGACACAACAGTACTAACCTGCATGAATGAAATACATAAAATGGGAAGAAATACAAATGACCATTTGCCGTGTTTCCCTCAGGCATGAGCATTGTTTTCTATTAAGATCTGTGATTATGTAATTCAGAAATATTTATTTCATACCAAGAATCCAGGTGATGCTGATGCATCCAACAGTTGAGAGAAGCTGGTTTTGTCACATTCTCTGTAATATCAGATTTTCTCAGTAGATGGTGTTGTCAAACAATTTTTCTCTATTTCTATCATCATATTAATAGTTTTTCCATCAGTATCAAACAAGATCGCAAATTTTGTCTCTCCATGCTATTCTCACTGTTTGCATTTTCTTAGTTTCATGTATTCTGTTTTCTGAAGACCACACACACACACACACACACAATGTATAAAATACAGTAGTCCAAAGTAAAGAGACCATAATTGCCTACCATTTTCTATAAAGGGCCAGATAGAATATATTTGGCATTTTACCGAACAATCTCTATCACAACAATATAACTCAGCCATAATGGCATGCAAACAACCCTACAGAATATGTAAATAAATAAGTGTAGAGCTGTTCCACAAAATGTTAGTAATGGGCACTAAAATTAAATTTCAAGTAATTTTTTTTTAAACAGAATCTTGCTCTGTTACTCAGGCTGGATGGAGTACAGTGGTGCTATCTCAGCGCACTGCAACCTTCACGTCTCAGGTTCAAGTGATTCTTACGTCTCAGCCTCCCAAGTAGCTGGGATTACTAGCAGCACCACCACACCCATCTAATTTTTGTATTTTTAGAAGAGACAAGGTTTTGTCATTTTGGCTAGGCTGGTATGAAACTCCTGGCTTCAAGTGATCTGCCCTCCTTGGCCTGCCAAAGTGTTGGGATTACAGGCATAAGCCACCACGCCTGGCCCTATTTCAATTAATTCTTTTATATCACAAAATAGTTTTATTCTTTTGTTTATCTTTCAACCACTTAAAAAGGTAAAAACCATTCATAGCTCACAGGTTATATAAAAACAGAGAATGACCTAGGTTTGACCTGCTGTCTGTGAGCTGTAATTTGATGACCCCTGGTCTATATATTTATATTTGTTCAAACCAAAGATAAGATAGTTAAGAGCTTAGATCTGATGTCTGGCAGTCTGGAAACAAGTGTTGGCTTGGGAATGTTAGTTCTCTAACTGTTCGAAGCCTTATTTTGTTTATCTATATAATGGGAGTAATATTAGTGAAGACCTTTTAGGGTTATTGTATAAGAATTACTTAAGTTGATTTGTGAAAAGAGGTCAGAACAGCATTGAACATATGGAAAGCTGTCAGTAAATTGTAACTATGTTAGAGTGTAAATCCATTTCTATACATTTTCAGCACATAGCCTAACTTCAATTTCATAATACCACTTTGATGTAGATATTATTATGTTTCCTTAAATGATAAGTAAACAAAAACTCAAAGAAGTAAGTGATTTGCACTAGGTTACATAGCTAATAGGCAGTAAGCATGAATTTGAAGTCACACTCAGGTTTTACTCACCCCACAGTTCATGCTTTTGCCCATCTGCTTACCTTTTCCTTGAGCTCTTTTGTGTGATGCTCTGGATAAAGTCTCAAACTCTTTGTTAAATAGTGCTAGTCATATTTTTTTCTTTTTGGGACAGAGTCTCACCCTTACACTAGGCTAGAGTGCAATGGTGTGATCATAGCTCACTGTATCCTTGAACTCTTGGGCTCCAGTGAGCCTCCTGCCTCAGCCTCCCAAGCAGCCAGTACTACAGGTGTGTGCAGCCACGCCTGGCTATTTTTTTATATTTTTGTATCAACGAAGTCTAACTATATTTCCCAGACTGGTCTCAAACTCCTGACCTTAAGTACTCCTCCTGCTTTAGCCTCCCAAAATACTAAGATTACAGGTGTGAGTCACTATACCCAGACAAAATTCATATTTTTAAGAATTACTGAGAGTCATAGTCAGCATACTAATATGTGTTTTATACTAAATAGCTTGTGAAACTAAAAAATATAGTTGTTATGATAGTTTTGTATGTCAACTTGGCTAGGCTATGATACCCAGTTGTTCAAACACTGATATAGGTCTTGCTGTGAAGGTACTTGTAGATGTGTTAACATGTACAATCAGTTGAGTTGAGTAAAGGAGATTACTTTGATTATATGAGTGAACATCATTCAGTCAGTTGAAAGGCCTTGAAAGAAAATCCCATTTTCCTGAGAAACAAAAATGCAGCCTCAAAACTGCAACATTTGTTTCCAGTCTGCCAGCCTACCCTACAAATTTCAGAGTTAGAAGCTCCCAAAAGCATATACGCCAATGTCTTTTATTTAATTTTTAATTTTTATGGGTACATGCTAGGTGTATATATTTATGGGGAACATGAGATGTTTGGATAAAGATATGCATTTTTAACACGTGAAAAAAACTAGGTTTGTCTTCATTTGTACATATAACCAGGCTTTATCTAGCTCCTCTATCTTAGAAGAAAATTTAGATTATAGCAACAATCAAATAGCAGGATTTCTCTGGCTCTTCTCCCTTACCCTACAGTAGCATTTCTCAACTGGGGACAATTTGACTACTCAGGGTACATTTGGCAATATGTGGAGACATTTTTGGTTGACACAGCTGATGAGTACAACTAGAATCTAGTAGGTAGATATCAGAGATGCTGCTAAATATTTTCACTGCACAGGATAACCTCCCATGACAAAAAAACTATTCATCCTAAAATGTCATACTTCCAAAATTGAAGGAAGCTTATCTATAGGAAACAGTTTATTCAAAATCTTCTTGAATTTTTATTGGAGTCCCCAGGTAGGAGCAGAGAGCAGGTGTTTTTTATCCTGAATGCTGTTTCACTTTGACTTCTTTTTTTCTACCAATGCTTATGGTGGTAACTGCATAATCACTGTCTAAGAAGTGCTCAACACTGGTGTTGGGGCTTGCTGTATGTAGAGATGCTATTTCTAATACAAGTATTTACCAGGGATGAGGCTACAGATGCCTAATATCTAGAATTCCAGTGTCTGTGTTAAAGATATCATCTATCATCATTGCTGAAACTGCTGGAACTATTGTTTCCAAGACCAGAGTCTTCTGCCCTCTCATCATTCCTACTCTGCTCAAGTTTTATTTTTCAATTCTTTTTGTAAAATTAATTCTTTTATTTTTAATTTTTTTGGTTCATAGTGTATATATTTATAGAGTATGTGAGATATTGTGGTACAGGTATGCAAATGCATAATAATCACTCCATGGAAAATTGGGTCCCCATTTCTTCAAGCATTTATCCTTTGTCTTACAAACAATCCTGTTATATTCTTTTAGTTATTTTAAAATGTACAACAAACTATTGTTGACTGTAGTGCCCCTGTTACCTGCTGTTTTCTCACAGCCTTCTCTTCCTGAGATGCAGGAAACAATTTAGGTGACAATTACTATGTTGTGCTCAAAGTTACTCTTTACTTTGAACTGGTCTATTTTTCTACAACCAGCTTAAGATTCTAGACTACTTTTTCCTTAGAATGAATTATCTCCCAAGAGTATTTTAAGTCCCTGGTTTTAATCAATAATGGACACATATTATCAACTCTATAAATATGATAAGCTACACCCAAACCTCACTGTGAATCACTTTTTCTTCAGATAAAGATTTTCTGTTATATACACAATTGATCGCTTCATTCAACTGCTATACACATATTTATTAAGTACAACTCATCATTCAAAAATTTTATTGAACAGTTAGCTAATTAATTGAGAAATGATGATATATAAGTGGCAAGGTAAGACAAGAACTTTGCCCCAATAGAGTGCATATTCTTGATGGAAAAGAGAGGAAAAAAATAAGCAAGTAAAAGTATTCACCTGAAATAAACCAAAACAATATAATGTGACTTGTAATACAGAGAGATGATTCTTTGTAATGGGTGTAATCAGGGAAGACTTCTCTGAGGGTTGGTATTTAAGCAGACATCCGAATGATGTAAAATATCTAGAGGAAACAAATTTGAAGCAGGGTGAATGAGTGGAATCAAGAGATAGAAAAACAGTCAGTATGACTGGAACACAGAAAGCAAGGGAGTGTGTGGTACGAGGTGAAGTGAGTCTGGCAGTCTTTAGATCATGTAGTTTCTACTAAGTTCTAAACATGGTACTATATACTAGGATATCTTTGTAAGCCAATTATATTATGGACCTCACTCAAACATAGTTAAAAAGATACACTAATCAAAATTCACAGAAATAAGTATACAATTGCAAAGTACTTTATGGTAAGTGCTATTAAGGAGATTATCTAATGTTATGAGAGTATATAAACAAGGTTTGAAACCTGGTTTGATTAAAGAGAAGTGTCCCCAGACAATGATGATGAGCTGAGATGCATAGGATAAGTAGTAAGATAGAATGAGAGAAAGATTGGAATTATAGACAAAATAAGTTGTTAATTTTTTTTCTACTTTTTAACAAGTAGTGAGGCAAGAAACAGATGTCCTTTTAAGGCACTCAAGTTATTTTTTCTCTTTTCTCTTGGATGTCCAAAATAAAAAAGTTTAGATTAAGAAGAAACAAGTAGTTTAAGAGTAAGGGTACACTTTGGTTAACAATTCAGTCATTAAACCTTAAAGGCCTCACTTCCGGTTTCTCGTGGTCATTGATTTCTCCCTCTGTGGTGCTGTTATAGCATGACTTAGAAAAGAAGGGTACATTTAGAGCTAGCGAGGTGGAGTCAATGTAAGCTGAACAGCAATGTACTGCTACAGTCTCCCAGGGGAAGTAGATGAATAGTCATTTTGGGAAAGGCAGTGTGCCACCAGCTTCTAGAAAATTTTCTCAATAGACTGACCATTGTATTTTTTCCCAGATATTTTTTTGAAATCTCTCCCTGGAGAGTGGCTTTGAACTCCAGCTTTGCCCAGATAGGGCTCCCAGAGATTTGGTGGTAAATATTTGTGTGTTTTTCACGATACTTCTTTATCCTGGTGGATGCCCAAATATTTGTGCCTGATCGCAACCAGGTATCTTCTTCACAGAAAGAACTCGTTTTCTGCTGTCAGATGCCCTTTAGGTTCTCTTTTTAACCTATATCCAGTTTATTCCTACTAAGATAGTCACTCCCCAGCAGAGTCCTGACCAGGAGGAGAATCAGGTGTGACACAGAGAAGGCAACTCAACAAAATACACAAGATAACAGAAGCCCTGTATTACTTACAAATCCCAGAGAGAAGAAGGCAGCATGTCTCACAGGGAAAACAGGAAGTAGGGACACACAGGTTCAACCAAAAGGTGGGGAAGAAGAAAGAATTCCAAAGCTTTTGTTGACATCTAAGGTGTTACCCAAGCAAGTTTTCCATGTGGACTTCTAATTGGTGGGTTTTGAATAAGCAGGCATGAGTTCCATGGATTCCCACTGTGACTGAGAAGTGACCACTATGGCTTATCTTCGAAGCCTATGCAAGATGCGGGGGTCAGTCAGATAATATATAGCTGTTTCATAAATGTGTTCAGTAGGAGGTGATTGTATAAGACAGATATCTGGATAGATCTGCTTGAGGAACTGGGGGAGGCAGAGAACTGGAAACTGTGTCAGGGACAACTAAGCCTTGCTTGTGGTATGTAAAAGCCAACCCTATATTCAAAACAAATGCCAAGGAAAGATTACTCTATTAGAATCTATTATACTGGCTTCATAAAACTTTTGACCAGACTATTGTAGCAACTTGGAGCTCTGGAAACGTTTTCCGTGAAGTAAACAGAAAAGGAAAATAATGCTAAATGATGGCGATTCATATGTATAAACTAAGAATTAATTTTATAACACTAATGTGTGTATATATCAGTAAAATATCAGCTTCAGGTAACAGAACAATTGACTGAGTGGCTTAAGCCAGCATTTAAAATGTATTTCATAAGAAGAAATCAAGAGATAGATAATCCCTGGATTGGTACTTAAAAAGTGATCTTCTTAAAAAGTGATGGTGATGATAGTCTTTGAAATATTTCCTACTCTAAATTTTTAATGTTAAAGCTTTGTTTAATTTTTATGTTAATATTGATGTTTTCAAATGAGCATAGTGCATGTAATTATCACCACCCCCAATACACTCTGATTGCTAATACTTGATTAAGATAAATATTGACCTGTTATTAAATAATTCTCAAATTCTGAGAGAAGTTAGAAAGAAGTTTGGAAATCTAAATGATACCTTTCCAAAGTAGACTTAAGCAGTGCTCCTATAAATAACAAAATTTTGTATGCTCTCAAGTACAGATTAAAGTCAAAGCATATAAAGCATTATGTTCTGAAATCTATAAACAGGGAGTTTTATTACTTTACTGATGCCATTTGATTTTTCAAAAGTTGACATACTTGACACTGCAGAAATTTTTTAAAAATTAAGATTCATCATATGGATATAAAACATTTTCTACCAGTACTGTGAAGAAAAGCAAAATAGATTATCACAACAACATACGCATAAGGACTTTAAAAGCTTCTTCTGGAAGACCAAGTTGAAATATTAAATATATATATATATATATATATATATATATATATATATGCAGTATACCACATTCCATATTTTATAGTTTAGGTTCAAAACATGTCCAGTTAAGACCATAAACAACAATTTGGTGACTAATAATAAAATCTGTTTTTGAGCAGCTAGGAATTGCTTACTAATGGGTGACTAAGGGGCTACAATAAGTCCATTACTCATCCCTTAGTGAGCAGTCCCTTATTTAAGAAAGTGTCTTGGGGAGGATAGCTATACTGTTTTTGCTTTTATCTTTGCCATTGCAGTTGCATAAATTTATGAGACCCTGAGAGAGAGATCCAAGATGGCTGACTGCTAACAGTTCGGGATTGTAGCTCCCAGTGAAAGCGCAGAGAATGAGAGGACGCCACACTTTCAGATGAATTTTCATCACTCATGGACCAGAAGATTCCCAGTGGAGGGGCCCCACGGGTTGCCAGCACGACTCTTGTGGCCAGCGCAGCGGTTTTGCCAGTGCCTCGGCACGGCAGCTTTCTGTGCGGAATAAAGGAGAGGAGATTCTTGGGCAGAAGAGCACCATCAGTCTTATCACTGCTGTTTTGGCTGGTGCAGTGGGTTGCTCAGATTCCAGCACTGAAAATCAATAAACTGGGCGTTCACTCAGAAACCCAACTAGAAACGTGGTAATCATAAAGACGACAGATGGATAAATTTATAACAAAGAGAAGAAACCAGCCTAAAAAGGCTGAGAATACCCAAAATCAGAACCCCTCTCCCTCTACAGGGGATTACAGTTCCTCATCAGCAACGGAACAAGCCCTGATGGAAAAGGACTGTGTGCCATTAACAGAAGTAGGCTTCAGAAGGTGAATGATTAGAAACTTCTGGGAGTTAAAAGAACTTGTAAAGAAACTAAGAACTTTGAAAAAAGTTTTGACAAAATGCTAACAAGAATAGACAATATAGAGAGGAATATAAATGAACTAACGGAGTTGAAAAACACAACACAAAAACTTAGCGAAATATGCACAAGTTTGAATAGCTGAATTGATCAAGCCGAAAAACGGATATCAGAGGTCAAAGACCTTCTTAATGAAATAAAATGAGAAGACAAGAATAGAGAAAAAAGGATAAAAAGGAATGAGCAAAGTCTCCAAGAAATATGGGACTATGTGAAAAGACCTAATTTACGTTTGATAGGTGTACCTGAATGTGACGGAGAGAATGAATCCAAGCTGGAAAATACTCTTCAGGATATTATTCAGGAAAACTTTCCGAATCTAGCAAAGCAGGACAATATTCAACCCCAGGTAATACAGAGAACACCACAAAGATATTCCTCAAGAAGAGCAACCCCAGGGCACATAATCATTAGATTCACCAGGGTTGAAACGAAGGAGAAAATACTAAGGGTAGCCAGAGAGAAAGGTCAGGTTACCCACAAAGGGAAGTCTATCAGACTTACAGCAGATCTCTCAGCAGAAACCCTGCAAGCCAGAAAAGAGTGGGGGCCTATATTCAACATCCTTAAAGAACAGAACTTTCAGCCCAGAATTTCATATCCTGCCAAACTAAGCTTCACAACTGAAGGAAAAATAAAATCTTTTATGAACAAGCAAGTACTCAGAGATTTTATTACCACCAGGCCTGCTTTACAAGAGCTTCTGAAAGAAGCATTATACATAGAAAGGAACAACCAGTATTAGCCTTTCTAAAAATATACCAAAAAGTAAAGAGCATCAACATCAACAAGCATCAACATGAAGAAGAATTTACATCAACGAATGGATAAAATAGCCAGTTAACATCAAATGGCAGTAACCCTAAATTTAAGTCGACTAAATCCCCCAATCAAAAGATACAGCCAAAACCTAACGGTATGCTACACCCAGACCCATTTCACATCCAAAGATACACAAAGTCTTAAAACAAAGGGATGGAGAAAGATTTACCAACCAAATGGAGAGCAATAATAAATAAATAAATAAAAAGCAGGAGTTGCAATTCTCGCATCTGATAAAATAGATTTCAAAGCAACAAAGATATAGTGGTAAAATGATCAATGCAACAATAAGAGCTAACGATCCTAACACTCAGATACATAAGACTCATAAAGAGATTTAGACTCAACGAGAAAGAAAATTAATAAAGATATCCAGGACTTGAACTCAGATTTGAAACAAGTAAACTCAATAAATATTTATAGAGCTCTCCATTTTAAATACATAAAATATACATTCTCTACCTTAAATACACAAAATAGTGATCGGCCATTATTAATACCCATTTTTAGAATAAAGCTATATTCCCCTTCTCTCTCCCTCTTTTTCTTCCTCTTTCTTCCTCTCCTTCACTCCTTTTTTTCTTTCTTTAAAAAAAAAAGAAAAGAAAAGAAAAAATCCCTAGCCATCATCTCTTCAAAGATTGTTTCCAAAAAAAAAAAAAAAAAGAGACCCTGAATCAACTCCCAGAACCTAGAACTTTTCAAAGGGTTACAGTGGGAAAAGCAGTAACAGGAACTGGTACTTCACCTAAGGAAATATTTAACACTGATTGAGGATGAGACAACATGGAAAGCTCTAGAGGAGTGTTTCTCAAAAAAATCATTCACGAATAGATCCAGTCTGTTTTAAATTATTCCTCAGACATTTCATTTTAACTCATTATTATGATAATTAAATACATCAAAGTAAACTGGGATGTTTTATTAACCTCCATATTATACTTCTGGCTTCCCACATTATTTTGTCTAATAGTGTCCACACATGTAGTGAACAGAGTCTTATTGTACCATTTGGGTAAATCTGAAAAACCCTCTCCAAATAGGGTTAATAACATCTCCTATCAAGGGCAGCATGAATAATTCTTACTGTTAAAACAGAGTGAGTTGGAACATGAGCAGGTAGAGGTCGCTTGTTACTTCTGTCCTCAAGTAGTGTTACTCAGAGTAGGTCTTCCAGATGTAGAAACTGACCAGACTGGCAGTTGTTGGGGTTAGTGAGAAATGTGAGAAATATAGGTTAGGTTGTTATGAAAGATGTTCTGGACACGGCTGGGCAGACATGCCATAGGGCTCTCCTTTAGATTTGGTTATAGCATGGCACTCTTGTTGCAGAAGTTTTACCATTTATTATATAATCTACAACTATATATTAATTTTATCCTTTGCCAGCTTTTTTTTTTGAGACGGAGTTTCTTGTTGCCCAGCCTGGAGTACAATGGCGTGATCTCGGCTCACCGCAACCTCCGCCTCCTGGGTTCAGGCAATTCTCCTGCCTCAGCCTCCTGAGTATCTGGGATTACAGGCACGCGCCACCGTGCCCAGCTAATTTTTTGTATTTTTAGTAGAGACGGGGTTCCACCATGTTGACCAGAATGGTCTCAATCTCTTGACCTAGTGATCCACCTGCCTCGGCCTCCCAAAGTTCTGGGATTACAGGCTTGAGCCACCGCGCCCGGCCCCCTTTGCCAGCTCTTTTTAACATTTTGTAATGAGCAGTTTTATGAACCAATAAACTAAAAAGGTATGTGCTTATTGAAAATTGATGTCAATTTTTCAAGAAGTAGATGATAAATGACTCATTCTAAATTAATTTCACTTACATTATTCTAACTTTTTATATGCATACACAAAAAATAAAGTGATACATTTATTAGTTGGTTCATTTACCAAAAGAACTTCACAGTTATATAATAGCAATTTTAGATTAATGACATCAAATACTTAAAATAGAAAATGTTAGTTAATAATGGTTTCATGTTTTTCATCCAATTCATGAAGTCAGTATAAAGTCTTTGGAAGTTTGTTCTCTCAAAAGTGAAACATTTTGGATTATTGAAAGTCCTATTTTAGAATCAGCTTAAATGTTCAATCTGAAATTAAAATTATTTTATAGTCATAACATAAATATAAATACTTGTAGGGGCAAAAGATCATGATAAAATATATTCTTACTAAATTAAAGATGCTATAAAGTAATTTACTTGGTATTGTTTGTGGCACACACATAAATTATAATTGCCTCATAAAATGCTGTGATATTCTGTCAATGTAAAGAATATAGTTGTTGGCCGGGCGCGGTGGCTCACGCCTGTAATCCCAGCACTTTGGGAGGCCGAGGCGGGTGGATCACGAGGTCAAGAGAATGAGACCATCCTGGTCAACCTGGTGAAACCCCGTCTCTACTAAAAATACAAAAATTAGCTGGGCATGGTGGTGCATGCCTGTAATCGCAGCTACTCGGAAGGCTGAGGCAGGAGAAGTGCCTGAACCCAGGAGGCAGAGGTTGCGGTGAGCCGAGATCGCGCCATTGCACTCCAGCCTGGGTAACAAGAGCGAAACTCCGTCTCAAAAAAAAAAAAAAGAAAGAAAGAATATAGTATAGTTGTCAACATTTACAAATACTTATATGAACAAAAAGTAATTGTTTGAACTATAATCTTTCATGTGATAAAGACGGTGTTGAATAGTATTTTTGTAATCTTCTGAAAAGTGGCTTCCAGATGGTTGACCAAAGGCATCTGTTACATATTTCTTCAAAAAGTAAGAGTGAAAATAGTGAACAAATAATCATACTTATAACAGATTATCTAAGAGAGCACATTGGAATTCAACAGCAAAGTAGCAGAAAACACTTGAAGCAAGGAAGAAAAGGGAAGTGAGGCAGCCTGCTAGGCAGGGATTGGCTAGGAGCCTAGAGAGGCCCCCTAATGCAAGTAAAGGGTTAATGATAGATCCCCAGTGGGGGATCCAGTGAAATATTCCCAATGAAACTCTTACAACCTAGCTATGAGAGAATGCCTTAGGCTAATATAGAGAGCTACCTTGAGACTGTGCAATAACATTGCCCTAGAGAGAAAGTTCATGTTGGGTCCCACACACCATCTTAGTCCTAAGCAGCTGCAACTTGGTTTTATTTTGAGATGTCTGTCCCCACTAGACTGCATCCTGCCCTAGGGCCCAACAGTCCCTGCATCTCTACATATCTAGAGCCCCACTGACATCACCAGGTTACAGCCAATGCTGCTGCTGACTATTCCCATACATATTAATGTATTCCAAGGACAGACTTTCCTACCTACAAATGCTGTCATGGCTGGATGCTGTCACTAGAACTAAAGCATGAGCCACTGACAGTAATTCTGCCACCCCCAACACTGGGGATGCCACACATTTACAAATGCCCCAAGGACAGATGAATTCACCCACAGATACCACCTGGAGCCAAAGCATGCACTCCTCAGCTGTGTGCCTACAGCTTCTCCCACAAAAAGCAACCCCACCCTCTCTCTCCAAATCAGGATCACAGATCAGTGGCTTTTACTGCTACCTGAACATTTCACTAAGGCCTTAGGAATTAGCCTGCCTCTGCCTACATATTCAGCACCTATATGCACCACCAAAGGACAAGACTGTCTGGCACAGCTCCACTTCATCCAGTAACTGAGCATGCTCGCTGGGGGCCTGGATATTACCCTTCCCCATCTACCACCACTGGCACCTAAGCAATCTTGTAGGCCTGAGAATGGGCCCATCCAACATGTAGTTACCACCACAGCTGGTACTCGCTCTAACATATAACCTCAGGGCTGGAGACTGGTCCACCCAGCTCACTGCAGCCACTGCCAATGTATACTGCTTCAAAAGTAAAAGGTTGTACCACCACTGCTAACTTCATCTCTAATCCCATTCCCTCTCTCCAGGAGCTCGAGGACCTGCCCATTCACGCACCCACTGCCACCACTACCAGAACACAGAAAAGATGCCTGTATGCCCAAGAATTGGCCCACATGGATGAAATAATACTGGTGGCAATATACCCCAGCCAGGGGCTCAAAAACAGACATGGTCAGCCCACCACTGTCACCACTAGTTTGTGAGGACTGGCTCAACTGGTGTCCCCATCCCCCAAAAAACTTCACCACATCTAGCACTAGTAAGTACATTCTATCCATCGAGGAAGTCAGAGGCACTGCTGATGCTGTTTACAGCCAAAGAAATCCTAGACACTACGCTATGAGTATATACCCAGAGTCAAAGCCAAAAAACCCTATCCAAGCAACACTAGAGATACATTTTTGGGACAAATTCTTCCACTATGAAAACAAATTTTAAAAATGGAAAAACAATTGTTACACCAAATGCACACATAAAAATTTAAGGACACAAGAAACATGAAAAATCAAGGAAATACAATACCTCCAAAGGAATACAATAATTATCCAACAACAGATTTCAAAAAAAAAGTTTATTAAATACTTCTAAATAAGTTAAAGTTGGTATATTAAGGAAAATCAGTTAGATACAAGAGACCATAGAAAAACCATGCAAAGAATCAGCAAAATATTTTAGGATACTATCTCCACAGATTGATAAATATTTCAAACTGCCAGTGTCTTAAAAGGCAAAGAGTAAACCAAAAGATAGGAAACATATTTAACAAAATAATAGTTGAAAATACCCCAAGTCTAGAAAGGGATTTAGAAATCCAGTTAAAGGAAGCTAAGAGATCATCAAATAGATACAATCCACAAAAACGATCTTCTCCATGGCACATTATTGTCAAACTGTCAAAAGCCAAAGACAGTAAGAAAATTATAAAAACAAAGAAAAACTTTTAATCACTCTTGGAGGAACTCTCATCAGAGTAACAATGGATTACCTATCATAAACCTTACAGGCCAAAAAGAAATGTGATTATATATTCAATGTACTGAAAAGAAAAAAGAACCAGTTGAGAATATTATTCTGAGCAGTTATTTTTCATAAGTGAAGAAAAGATAAACTCTTTCCGAGACAAGCAAAAGCTGAAGGAACTTATCACCAATAGACCAGCCCTAAGAGAAATGCTTAAAGGAGTCCTACACCTGCAAGCAAAGGACAATATCTACCATTATAAAAACACACAAAAGTATGAAACTCATGGGCAGCAAAAACACACAAAAAGGAGAAAGGAATTAAAGGTTACCACTGGAGAAAACCAGCAAATCACCATAATAAATAAGAAGAGAGAAAAACAAAAACAAAAACAAAAAAAAAGAAGGATTTACAAAACAACCAGGAATCAATTAATAAAACGACAGGAATCAGTCCTCTAGTAGTCATTCTCACACTGCTATAACGAAAGCCTGAGACTGGGTAGTTTATAAAGGAAAGAGCTGTAACTGACTTACAGATCCACAGGACTGGGGAGGCCTCAGGAAACTTACAATAATGGTGGAAGGGAAAGCAAACATGTCCTTCATCACATGGTGGCAGGAAGGAGAATTGCCAAGCAAAAGGGGAAAAGTCCCTTAAAAAACCGTCAGATCTCATGAAAACTCACTCACTTTCATGAGAACAGCATGGAGTTAACTTCTCCCATAATTCAATTACCTCCGACTGCGTTGCTCTTATGACACATGGGGATTATGGAAAGTATAATTCAAGATGAGATTTGAGTAAAGACACAGTTAAAGCATGTCATTATGCCCTTGGCCCCTCCCAAATGTCATGTCCTGATATTTCAAAACACAGTCATGCCTTTCCAACTGTCCCTCAAGATTTTAGCTTATTCTAGAATTAATGCAGAAATTCAAAGCCAAAATGTCATCTGAGACAAGGCAAGTTCCTTCTGCCTATGAGCTTATAAAATTGAAAGCAAATCAGTAAATTTCTAGATACAATGGAGGTACAGGCACTAGGTAAATACACCCATTCCAAATGAGAGAAAATGGCCAAAACAAAGGGACTACAGGCCCCAGGCAATTCCAAAGTCCAGCAGGGAAGCCAAATCTTAAAGCCCCAACATGATTTCCATTGACTCCATGTCTCACATTGAGGTCACACTGATGCAAGACAGGAGCTCCCACAGCCTTGGGCAGCTCTACCTCTGTGACTTTGCAGGGTACATCCCCCATCCTGGCTGCTTTTATGAGTTAGTGTTGAGTGTCTGTGGCTTTTCCAGGAACATAGTGAAAACCCTTGGTGGATCTACCATACTGGAGTCTAGAAGATGGTGGCCTTCTTCTGACAGCTCCACCAGGATGTGTCACAGGGGCTTTGATGCCACATTTCCCTTCTGCAGCCCCCTAGCAGAGGATCTCCCTGAGGATTCCAACCCTGTAGTAAACTTCTTCCTGGATATTCAGGCATTTCCATACATGATTTGAAATCCTGGCAGAGGTTCCCAAACTTTAATTCTTGACTTTCCTGCAGCTGTAGGCCCAACACCACATGTAAGCTGCCAAGGCTTGGGTCTTGTACCCTCTGAAACAACGGTTTGAGCTGTATATTGGCCCCATTTAGCCACAGCTGGGATGCAGGGCATGGAGTCTCAAAACTTCACAAAGCAGCAAGGACCTGGGTCCAGTCAACAAAACTATTTTTTTCTCTGAGGACTCCAGGCCTGTGATGGAAGGGGCTGCTGTGAAGAGTTCCAACATGTCCTGGCAACATTTTCCCTATTGTCTTGGCAAATAACATTTGACTCCTCATTACTTATGCAAATTTCTGCAGCCAGCCTGAATTTCTTCAGTCAAAGTAGGTTTGTCTTTTCTATTACATCATCAGGGTACAATTTTTTCAAAGTTTTATGCCCTGCTTCCCTTCTAAACAAAAGTTCCAATCCCATATCATATCTTTGTGAGTACATAAAACTGAATGAATTTAACAGCACTCAAATCTCCTCTTGAATGCTGTATTGATTGGAAATTTATTCCATCAGACACACTAAATCATCAATCATAAGTTCAAGGTGCCACAGATCTGTAGGGCAGGGGCAACTTTATTCCAGTTCCCAAGAAGTTTTACATCTCTACCTGAAACTACCTCAGCCTGGACTTCATTGTCTATATTACTGTCAGCATTTTGGTCAAAGCCTTTCAACAAGTCTCTATGAATTTCCAAACTTTCCCACATCTTTCTGTCTTCTGAGCCCTCCAAGCCTCTAGGAGATTCCAAACTTTCCCACATTTTCCTGTCTTCTTCTGATCCCTCTAAACTGTTCCAACTTCTGCATGTTACCCAGTTCCAAAGTTGCTTCCATATTTTTATGTATCCTTATAGCAGCACCCACTCCCTCAGTACCAATTTACTGTATTACTTCATTCTCACACTGCTATAAAGAACTTCCCAAGACTGGGTAGTTTATAAAGAAAAGAGGTTTAATTTATTCACAGTTTTGCATGGCTGGGGAAGCCTTAGGACAGTTACAACCATAGCAGAAGGGAAAGCAAACACATCCTTCTTCACATGGTGGCAGCAAGGAGAAGTACCAAGGAAAAGGGGGAAAAGCCTGTTATAAAAGCATCAGATCTCATGAAAACCCACTTACTATCACAAGAAGAACATGGAGGTAACCCCCCCCCCCCCGCTGTGTGATTCAATTACCTCCCACCTGGTCCCTCCCACAACACATGGGGATTATGGCAACTACAATTGAAAATGAGATTTGGGTGGGGACATAGTCAAACCATATCAAGTCCTCAAACATCAATATTAGCATTGAATATAAACAAATTAAATATTTCACTTAAAAGATATGGACTGGCTGAGTAGAGAAATTACTATGATCCAACTATATGATGCCTACCAGTAACTCTTGTAAAGACAAATATCATCTGATGGTAAAGGGTGGGAAAAGATATTAATTTCAACCAGAAATCAAAAGTGAGGAGGAGTAAGCTATACTTGTATCAGATAACACAAGCTTTATGTCAAAAATAGTAGAAGAAAGGCAAAAAGGTCATTATATAATGATAAAGGGATTAATTCAGCAAGAAGATATAACAATTCTAATTATATATGCACTCAGCATCAAAGCACCAAGATACATGAAGCAAGTATTATTACATCCAAAGAGTGAGACAGACTCTGATACAATAATAGTTTGGGACGTTAACACCCATGATCAGCATAAGACAGATCATCTAGACAGAAAATTAATGAGAAATACTGAATTTAAACAGCACTTTAGACAAAATTAACTAACATATATTTTATTTTTATTTATTTATTTATTTTGTGAGATAATCTCACCCTGTCACCCACTGGAGTGCAGTGGTGCGATCTTAGCTCACTGCAACCTCCACCTCCCTGGTTCAAGCAATTCTCCTGCATCACCCTCCTGAGTAGCTGGGATTAGAGGTGTGCACCACCAAATATGGTTGATTTTTTAATATTTTTAATAGAGACAGGATTTCATCATTTTGGCCAGGCTGGTCTCCAACTCCTGACCTCAGTTGATCCACCCACCTCAGCCTCACAAAGGGCCAGAATTTTTTTTTAATTTCATCTGATAGTTACAGAATACACATCCTTCACATCGGCACAAGGAATATTCTCCAGGGTAGATTACATATGAAGATAAAAACAAGCCTAAACTTATTTTTAAGAATAAAATCAAACCAAGTATGTTCTCAGACAACGATGGAATAAAATTAGAAATCTGTAACAAAAGGATATTTGGAATTTGTACAAACACATGGACATTATAATAACATGCTGCTGAATGACAAAGGTTCAAAACAAAATTAAGATGATAGTTTTAAAAACTTTGAAACAAATGAAAATAGACATACAACATACAAAAACCTACAGGATACAGCAAAAGTAGTGCTAAGAGAGAATTTTATAACAATAGACACATCAAGAAAGGAGAAACATTAAAAATAAAGAATTTAATAATGCATCTCAAAATAATGAGAAAAGCAAGGACAATTGAAGCCCAAAATTCATAAAATAAAAGGAATAATAAAGACAAGAGGATAACTAAGCACTATAAAGTCTATAAAAAAAAAACAAAAATGAAAACAAAAAATCAACAAAGTAAAAGTAGGTTTTTTTGAAAAAAATAAAATTGATAAACCACTGGTAAGACAGACGACCCAATAAAATCAGAAATGAAAAATAAAACATTATAGTTGATAGTACAAAAATATTTAAAAAATCATCAGAGACTATTATGAACAACTATATACTAAAAAACTGGGAAACCTATATGAAGTAGATAAATTCCTGGACACATACAACCCACTGAGATTGAATCGGGAAGAAACAAATATCTGATAAGATCAATTATACGAGATTGAACTGTAATAAGATGTCTCCCAGTAAAGTAAAGGCCAGGACTAGATAGTTTCACAGCTAAATTCTATCTAACTTTCAAACAAGAACACTAATTCTCCTCAAACTACTTCAATAAATTCAAGAGGGAATTCTCTCTAACTTATTCTGTGAGGCTGGTTTTACTTTGATATCCAAAACACACAGGGACACAACAAAAAAGGAAATTAAACGCCAATATATCTGATGAACTTGAATGCAAAATTCTCTTAAATTACTAGCAAACTGAGTACAACAGCACATCAATAAGCCAATACACCACGATCAAGTGGGATTTATTTTAGGAATACAAGGATGGTTCACCATATACAAGTCAACAAATATAATATATCACATCAGCCAAAGGAAGAACAAATACTATTTGATCATCTCAATAGATGCAGAAAAAGCACAAGAAAATTCAACATCCTTCATGATAATATATCAACAACTAAGTATTGAAGGAACATACCTCAACATAATAATGGCCATACATGACAAACCCACAGTTAACACCATACCTTCAATGGAAAAAAACAAATGATAAAAGCCTTTTCTCTAAGAACTGGAAAAAAGAAGACTGCCCACTTTCACCACCCATATCCAACATTGTACTGGAAACCAGAGTGATAATTTCAGAGAAAAAATAAAAGGCATTCAAATTGAAAACAACAAAGTTGAATAAATTCCTCTTTGTTAGTGACATGAATTTATATTCAGAAGTAAACCAAAAAAATCCACAAATACCTTAAGATCTGATAAACAAATTCAGGAAAAATGCAGGATACAAAATCAAAATATAAAATCCATAGTTTTTCTATTCAAAATAAAAAATAGCTGAAAAAACAAATCAAGAAGGCAAGACCATTTAAAATAGCTAAAAAATATAATATACAGAAATAAAGTTAACTAAGGAAGTAAAAGACATCTACAAAAGAAAACTACAACATGCTGATGAAAGAAACTGAAGACACAAACAAATGGAAAGACAGCTCATACACAAGGATCAGAGTAGTTAATATTGTTGGAATAATCACAGACCCAAAGAAATTTGAAGATTCAGTGCAATCTCTACCAAAACACTAATTACAGTTTCACAAGAATAGAAAAAATTTCTCAAATTTATATGAAACTAAGAGTCCAAAGAGCCAAAGCAATCTTGCACAAAAAGAATAAAGTCAAAGGCATCACATTACTTAACTTTAAAATATATTGTAAGATGCCAAATGTGCGTGAAGGGGAGAAAGGAAGCAAAACACACTGCCATGTGTGTACCTATGCAACTGTCTTGCATGTTCTGCACATGTACCCCAAAACTTAAATGCAATAAAAAATATATATATATAGTAAGTCTAAAGTAAACAAAACAGTGTGACATAAATATAAAACCACACACAGACAAAGGGTACAGAATAGAGAACTCAAGTAAGTCCATGTACTTAGAGCCAACTCTTTTTTGAAAGAGTATCAAAAACATTTTTTAGGAAAAGGACATGCAATTCAATAAATGATGCTGTATCTAGGCATAGAGCATAGAAATGATAAATACTTTAGATGATGTGCACCCCAAATTTCCTGACATGATGACTGCACATTATATGCAGGTAAAGCCTTTTCTCTAAGAAATAGAAAAAAACAAGACTTCCCAGTGTCACATACACATCATAAATATGGACTATGTATCAGTAAAAGAAAACTTTGGTGTGCATGTACCTGCTTTCTCTTTTTGCTGTTCATCATCAATTAGAGTTTAGTAATATTTGAAGAACTATTTTCAAATAACTATTATTTTGAATAAGTATTTTGTAAATTCACCTATCTTACAATTGTAATGAATTAGCTTTTGTAAATGAGTTATTTAAATTTTGCTTAAATTTTTATCAATATTAGTTGGAAATATTTAATACGCAACAAATAAAACACCCAAATTTGTCTTTTCAAACTTTTAATGAATTATAATGATTTAAAGCAAATTAATGATATAGTTTGGATGCTTGTCCCTTCCAAATTTTATGATGGGCTATGACCTCCAATGTTGGAGGTGAGGCCTAATGGGAGGTGTTTGTGTCATGCAAGTGAATCCCTCATGAGTGGCTTGATGCTGTTGTGGTAATGAGTTTTTGCTCCATTAGTTCACATGGGAGCTGACTGCTTAAAAGAGCCTGGAGCCTCCTTCTCTCTCTCTCTTGATCCCTGTATTTTCATGTGACATGCCTGCTCCCCCTTTGCCTTCTGCCATAAGTAAAAGCTTCCTGAGTCCTTAGGAGAAGCCAAGCAGATGTTGGGCCATTCTTGTACATTCTGCAGAACTGGAGCCAAAGAAACCTCTTTTCTTTATAGACTTCCCAGTCTCAGTTATTATTTTATGGCAAAGCAAAATAGACTAACACACTTGTAAACAGAAATGTTGAAATTTATTATTGCAGAAGGGGGACTGAAATAGATAATTCGAGTTTAAATTTTGTCAAAAAGTTAATTTTGAAGTTCTGTAAATCTATAATGGTGCTTTGCGACATATTAATTTGTGACTTTTTTTTAAAGGAGCAATTATTTTAAGTGGTTAAATTTGTGTTCTTTACCAGAGTAGAATAAAATAAAGAAGTCTAGAGTTTTGCAACATCAAAATTTTGTAGAACATTAAAAAGTTTAATAAAGATGAACAAGTTTTCAATGAGTTTTGTGTTGTAAAAATATTTGTCAAAAATAATTCTCTTAATAGAAGCAAAACACTATATTTAAGCTAAAACAAACACATTTTATTTCAAACAATAGAATTAGCAATATGTTCTGTTTAGTAGAATTTTCTCTGGGTTACTCAGGTACTCAGGAGTTACTGACAGTATTATCTCAATAAAACTATCATAAAGTGAAGAGAAGGATCAATTGATAATATAACACATTTCAAATTTATCAACTGTAAATGCAACTTTGATGAATATTTTAGGAAAAAAATAAAAAGAATAAGACCGCATTTAAAATGTATTTCATTTTGAAACAATTGCATGATATTACAGACAGATACAGCTAAGAAACTGATTAACGTACATGAAAATGTATCATGAATAAGTGTTTCAACTTATTTTTAATGTTTATAGAAATTATATAGTTTACTTTTAATACACAAATATCTTGTCTTACTTTTGAAATAATTTTGCTATTTTGTGGCATGCATATAATTTATTCTTAATTCTAATTTCATGATATACTGCCTTTCTACCATTCACATTTTCATGGTAGAAAAAGGAGTAACTTTATCATTTACTTTATAATTAAAATATTTACGCCTTTCTAAGTTCTAAATGAAACATTTCACAGCAAAACACGTCTTTAATGCTATTTTTAAGTTGTATTTTTTTAATTGAAAAATAACTGTACATATTTATAGGGTAAAATTTGGTGTTTGGATATGTTCACACATTGTGTAATAATCAAATCTGGGTAAATAGTGTATCTGTCATCTCAAACATTTATCATTTCTTTATGATGAGAATGTTTAAAACCACCTTTTCTAGCTATTTTTAAATATACAATATATTATCATTAACTATAGTCACTCCACTGTGCAGCAGAACACCAACACTTATCCTCCACGTCTAACTCTAACTCTCTCCATTATCCTCTTTTTTTCCTACCCTCTCCAGCCTCTGCTAACCACTATTTGTCTCTCTACTTCTATGAAGTCGGCTTTTTTAGATTTCACATTTCAGTGAGATTATGGATAAACCCAGAGGACATTATGTTAAATGAAATAAACCAAGCATAGGACAAAAACTGAATATTTTCATTATAAAATAATTTTTAAATAAAACTAGTTATTATACACCTACCAGTATAGTAAAACTAATTTGCCAGTTAATGCATCCACATTTTTTTTTTTGAGACGGAGTTTTCGCTGTTGTTACCCAGCCTGAAGTGCAATGGCATGATCTAGGCTCACCACAACCTCCGCCTTCTGGGTTCAAGCAATTCTCCTGCCTCAGCCTCCCGAGTAGCTGGGACTACCGGCGCACACCACCATGCCCAGCTAATTGTTTGTATTTTTAGTAGAGACAGGGTTTCACCTTGTTGACCAGAATGGTCTTGATCTCTTGACCTCGTGATCCACCCGCCTCGGCCTCCCAAAGTGCTGGGATTATAGGTGTGAGCCACCGCGCCCAGCCACACATTTTGAAATTATATAATTTAATTATTTCTGGACTCTTTTTCATTCTCCAAAGTACTTTAGTTGGGATTACATATTGCAAATCTTATGGTACTCTATCCTTTGACCAAGGTCATCAGAAACACTGTAAGTATCTGTTTAAAAATTTCAGATTTTGACTGGAGACAACAGATGCTGGAGAGGATGTGGAGAAATAGGATCACTTTTACACTGTTGGTGGGAGTGTAAACTAGTTCAACCATTGTGGAAGACAGTGTGGCAATTCCTCAAGGATCTAGAAATAGAAATTCCATTTGAGCCAGCAATCCCATTACTGGGTATATACCCAAAGGACTATAAATCATTCTATTATAAAGACACATACACACACATGTTCGTCATGGCACTGTTTACATAGAAAAGACCTGGAACCAACCCAAATGCCCACCAATGATAGACCGGACAGAAAGAATGTGGCGCATATACACCATGGAATACTATGCAGCCATAAAAAACTATGAGTTCGTGTCCTTTGTAGGGACATGGATGAACCTGGAAACCACCATTCTCAGCAAACTGACACAAGAACAGAAAATCATACACCGCATGTCCTCACTCATAGGTGGGTTTTGAACAATGGGAACACTTGGACACAAAGACGGGAGCATCACACATTGGGGTCCATTGGGAGGGCTATGGGAGTGATAGTGGGAGGAAGGGTGGGGGAGGGATAATGTGGGGAGTAATGTCAGGTATAGGTAATGAGGGGATGGTGGCAACAAACCACCTTGCCATGAATGTACCTTTGCAACAATCTTGCATGATCTGCACATGTACCCCAGAATCTAAAGTACAATAAAAAAAATTCAGATTTTGAAAACAGAATGAGACTTTTCTGGGGTAACCAGGTATCTGGATTTTTAATACCTCTTGTGAATACTAAACATAATAAATTTTGAAAAGTGTACTGAAAATGAGATTCAACTTCTATAAATGAAGAACCCATAAACCAGAAACAGAAGCCCTGTGGGCATAACACCAAGGAGGTAGCATATAAAAGAAAGCAATCTTATTCTTTGTAGCATAGGCAGAATATTTTAAAATGAGCAATAGCTTCAACTTTTTTCCTTCTTATAAAAGCAATTCATTTTCACTATAGAAAAATTAGAAAACATAAAAAAGCAAAAAAATAAAAACCCATACAATGTCGATATGAAGAAAACTATTGTTGAAACCTTGATTGATTTTATTTTAAAACCTTTTACTTTGAGAATGCTGATAAATTACATCACATATTGAATTCTAATTTTGAAGATTGTGGTTTTTTTTTTCTTTTGAGTACAAGTTCAGTAGAGCTACACAAAGAATAAAGTGTTGCATGAAGTATGAGGGCTATTATCATGCTGGTTGTATATTACAATGGTTAAGAACTAGACTTACAGAGTTAAACATGAACGAATTCAAATTCTGACTCTATTACTTCTTTGTTTTGTGACTAGAAAGTTACTTAACCCCTTGTATCTCAGTTCTTATCTGTGAGAAGACATTAACAATAGTATCTATCTGATATTGTTGTTGCAAGCGTTAACCAATAAGTCAGTAGCACCTCACCAATTTTTGAGAACTCAGTAAATGTTAGCTACGACTATTTTGAGCTCTACAGTTGCATAAATATCATATAGCTTAGCTCAGTGAGGAACAAGATCCAATCTTCTTTGAAGATTAAGTTCTATATATCTTTATCAGAAGACTTATTCTTTAGTGATTATTTATTTAAATTTTTAATTTTGGGGGATGCATAGTAGGTATTATGAGGCAAAGAATGAAAATTTCAAAGGTCATTGTCTAACCTTGTCATAAATAAATAAGTGGGGCATCTAGAGCCTTATCTAAGTTACAGGAGTAAGTGTGATTCTTTGCAGTAAGCCATTTCTGGAAACACAAAAGGGGGAAAGGTTTCAAAACTGTCATTGCTTTTCAGGAACAGAGTGCTCAAATTAATTTTAATATTGTCATTTTGTATATTGAGGACATTTTCCTTGGGACCTACGTAATGGACAGAGAGCATAGTCACTTCTACTACCTGTATCTCTGCTCTTGAGAGGCACTCAGATTTATGAATCTCTCTCTCTCTCTCTGTATGTATGTGTATATATATATATATATATATTTAGTGGGATTGGAAGAAAATGAAAGAGAATTGAGCCTGGCCATTTCAGTTTCCACAGAGTAATGCTTTTCATTGAGTTGTCGATTTTCACTACTGTAAAAGTCTCTGTTTTAATCTTTTCCTAATTTTTTGTTTTGTTTTGTTCATTTTGGTTTTGTTTCTGTTGTGTGTGTCATGTTGAATGTGTCTAAGTAAGTTATAAACATAATTTTTATAGCAGTCCCTTGCTCCCATCCATCCTAGTCCTGAACTCCAAGGGCAAATGCTTTTAATTTTTGTCATTGGTTCATCTAATAATGACGTCCATATTTCTAAGCAATATACATATGGAAAAAGCCTTTTCTTAGTCCATTAATTTTAAACATTTTCAGATAGTCTTCTTAAATTTTTTTATGTTAATTTTTGTGGGTATAATAGGTGTATATATTTATGGAGTACATGAAATGTTTTGATACAGGCATGCAAATAACAATGACATCATGTAAAATGGAGTATTCATTCCCTAACGCATTTATTCTTTGTGTTACAAACAACTCAATTATGTTCTATTAGTTATTTCCAGGTAGCATTATTGACTTTCTATTATAATAGATTAAGAGTTAGCTGTCTTGTACCTCCTCTCTCTTTCTTACTGTCCTTCATCTCCTTGTTTGTGTATCTGAGTGTTTATACACTCATATGTGTATACATATATATGTATATAGCACAATATTACATAAATTATTAAACAGCATGTATATAAGTATTATGCCAATGTTATTCGCTGGATATAGATTTTTATCAGATATATTTATTTACATTTTTTATTTCTTTAGGCTATTTTTGGCTGTTTCTTCCCTTGCATAATTTTCAAGATATTCTTATTTTATTCCAGATGCCCCATCATATTATTTATCATAACATCTTCTCTATTGAGTTTAATTTTCCTGGACATTTCTTTTCCAGAGGCTTCCGCCCATCTGCTTTTATCTGGACAGATTTTTTTCTAAGCTTGCCATAGAGCTGCTACCATGAAACTAAGTTTGACACTCCTTGAGTGAAAGTCAATAGTTTCTATACCCAGAACTGATATTTAGCTGGTACAATCCTGTACAACTTCATTGTTTGATAATTCATTCTCATTAGCCTTGCAATCCTTGTTGGTAAATACTTTGAACGTCATATCTTAATGATCCCAATGTTTTGTTCTTTTTTACTATACACCATTGTATTGCTGGAAAATATGTTCTCATAATAGATTTTCTAAGAATCTTTATTTTCTACTCATCACTTTTACTATAAATGCTTCCTCCGGGTCCTGAACATTTCTGGGGTTCTGTAAAGACATAGCGGTTCTTTTTTCCATCTTACTACAATTTTTTGTTGTAACTTATTTTATGCTGATGTTCCTTCATCATTATCTAGATCTTTATGTGATTTTTGCCTTCTTCATTTCTTTAATTTCAATTATTAAAACCTGATAATAATGCAAACAGTTGTTAAGAAATAAATAGTAGTTATAGTGACCTGACTTTAGAAAAAAAATTATAAAACGTTTGCATAGGGTTTTGCTTACACTTTTCCTTTGTCTTTGCAGCTTATTGTTCACATATGAATTTAAGACGAAACATGACTATAATCCTTCTGCAGCAAAGATTGAGTCAAATTAAGCCCTCTGCACAAAAATTTGTTGTTTTTGAAGTGGAAATTTTGCGCAGGATTTTGTTAGCACATAGTCAGCAACTTCCCTATTTTAAAACAGCCCCTGCTTTTCTGCTAATAACTGTCTCTTTCTACTTCTGTGCCTCAGCTTATTGCTTACTAGCTGAAAAGCCTTTAAAAAAGCTGCTGTGTTGTCTAACAGTTATGAGTTACTTCCCTTGTCCCCTTACCTATAAAAATTGTGTACTTTTCTTAGCGGGGATCCAGACTTTTGGGTGTGAACTCTTCTAGGCCCACCGGCGTAATAGTGGGTTCCTCCGTTTTCCTGAGTGCCGCTTGGGTTTCTTGTCAGGTAAAATTTTCCGCAACATTTGGTTCCCTGACCGGGAAACTCAACTGCGCTGGCCCCTTGAGCCACTGGTTTGGGGTCAGAAAGGACGGACAGCTCGCCTGTTCCCCGCTGGGGAACGAGGCAGCCCCCACCGCCCCTCTGCCGCCGTCCCCGTGAGCTTCTATAGGGCCGCCTTCCCTGGAAGGGGAACTGCTGCTGCTCTGGCATTGCCGCTCGCCGGACTCTCAGGGAAGACGGACTGAACTGAGGGGAAATCCGGATAAGGTAAGGTCCCCGGACCGACTCTGGCCAGGCCCATCTAGGGATGGAAGGGGAGTCTGATTGCCACCCAAGGGGGTCTCCATTTGGAGACCGCAGGTAGATTTAGTCAGGCCCATCTGCGGACAGAAGGGGAGCCTAATCACCTCCCAGGGTCTCCATTTCGAGACAGCAGGTGGAATGTGATAACCTGAGTGAGTGTGTGAGTGTGTGGGGAGCTCAAGAACCTGTTCTTGAACCTCCAGTCTGTAGCTCCACAATGCAAACT
The DNA here is from genome assembly GCF_049354715.1 of Callithrix jacchus. NCBI lineage: Eukaryota > Metazoa > Chordata > Mammalia > Primates > Cebidae > Callithrix > Callithrix jacchus. The sequence goes on from NC_133524.1 coordinate 85,030,851, forward strand.
ACGGAGCTCGACAGGGCCTGAGCCTGCGTTTCTGTGGTGAACTTCATATGGCTTATGACGGTATCATGCTGAACGCAAGCTGAGCTCAATCCAAGTAGAGGGATTATACTGACCTGCTGACTGCAAAGAGGCACCTAAGTTCCCATGAGGAACGCAGCCAGGTGGTCCTCTGAGTCCTCATGGGACACTCCTCCTTTGTCTTGCGTCACCATTGAAAAGGGGACATACATCATGGGGAAAAGTCAGTCTAAGCCCACGGTCCTAGATTGTATGGTTAAAAACTTCACGAAAGGCTTTTCTGGAGATTATGAGGTTAAAATTACCCCAGGAAAGCTAAAAACCCTCTGCAGATCAGAGTGGCCAGCGCTTAGCGTCGGCTGGCCACCAGAGGGCACCCTGGAAGTCTCCAAGATACAGGTTGTTTGGAAGGCTGTAAGCAGTAACCCTGGCCACCGGGACTAGTTCCCATATATTGATTCCTGGTTAGAAATAGTCCAGACCCTCCCCCTTGGGTTTGATTCTGCACTGGTAGGAAGGGACAGTGCAAGGTCTTTGTGGCCCAAGCAACTAAGGGACCCAAGCAACCCATTCATCAGGATGACCCTGAGGAGGAGCTGCCACTGCCTTATGTCAATCTGACACAATCAGCCCCCAGCCCACCAGCCTTGCCTGACACACCCCCTACACAAAGAGGGGAGATCTGAGCACCCTCGCTTGTAGTTAGATCAGTGTGCATGCTACAGAGAGGTGGGACACTGGAAGAAAGAGTGCCCCAAGCGGACGGTCCCAGGTGGGGCACCCCCCCCAAGGGAGGGCAGAATACCAGCCAGAACCTAGCCACGCCCACCTGATTGGCATAGCTGGGATGGACTCAGACTCACATGGGCCAGGCTCTATGAAGCTTGGCCCCGAGAGCCCACAGTCAAGATGAAGGTCAAGGGCCACCCAATGACTTTTATGGTAGACACTGGAGTGGAGTACTAGGTGGTCACCACTCTGGTTGCCCCATTTAGCAACTGAAGGCAACTGTTGTGGGAGCAACAAGTGATTAGGTAGAGCCCTGGCCATTCTGCCAATATCAGATATGCCAATTAGGGGGGCATCAGGTATGCCATGAATTCCTCTACCTACTGGAATGTCCTGTTCCCCTTCTAGGAAGAAACTTGTTAAGCAAACTGGGGGCACAAATCACCTTTGAACCCCAGGGGACCAGCCAGTCTGACTTTGAGTGAGCCAAAGGGAGTCCTGGTCCTGGCAGTCACACTTCCATGTGAGGAAAAATGGAAACTGCACACTGCTGAGAGGTCAGAGGAAAACCCACCAGAATTCCTGGATGCCTTCCCTATAGTCTGGGAAGAGATGAAACCCCCAGGGATAGCTAAGGCCCAAATCTGCAGACAACAGTTGAGGAACCTGGGGTTCATCATCACCAAAGGACACTGGTCTCTGGGACCAGAGAGAAAAAGGGTGATTTGCTCCATGCCCACTCCCAACACCAAGTGGAAACTCCAGGAGTTTCTCAGGGTGGCAGGCTTCTGCCTCATATGGATTCCTAGCCTCTTGGATATAGCAAGGCCCCCCTATGGGGTCCTAACTGGGCCAGAAGATAGAACCCTTGAATGGGGTGGTAGCCAATACATGGCTTTCTGGGAAATCAAGGCACTGCTCCAAAGTGCCCCAGCACTAGGACTTCCAAATGTCACCCAAGAATTCAATCTGTTCATTCAGGAGAGAAACAACACAGCACTTGGGGTCCTCACCCAGACTATTGGGCCTTGGAAGAGAGAAAGAGAGAGAGGAGAGAGACAGAGACAGAGAAGAGAGAGAGAGAGAGAAGAAGAGAGGAGAGAGAGAGAGAAAGAGAGAGAAGAGAAGTCAGGGGCACTGGTGGCTCTTAAATGCCTGTTTAACCCACTACCAAGGGCTGCTCTGTGAAAACCCACAGGTCACCATTGAGACCGTGCATGGCCTCAACGTGGCCACATTTCTACCCATGGAGGAAGGAGCCCCGGACCATGACTGTGAGGAGGTGGTAGATGAGGTCTTTGCTAGTTGGCCAGACCTCAAGGACTGTCCCCTCCCTAAGGCAGACTTAAACCTGTTTACTGACGGAAGCAGCTATGTCCAGAATGAGGAGAGGTATGCAGGGTATGCAGTCACCACCGCCACTGAAGTGGTAGAGGCAGCCCCCTTGCCCAGAGGCTAGTGAGCACAACGGGTGGAATTACACACCCTCATTCAGGCCCTGTGCTGCTTGGAAGGCAAAGCGGTCAGTATTTACCCTGACTCCAAGTACACCTTTGCAACTGTCCACATACCTGGGGTGAAATACAAAGAAAGAGGGTTGCTGACAGCAGGAAGAAAAAAAATTAAAAATAAGGAAGAAATTCTCAGACTGCTGGAGGCAGTTTGGAAGCCCAAAGAGGTGGCTGTCATACATTACAAGGACCGCCAACGAGGAACTGATCTTATCTCTACAGGAAACCAGCTGGCTGACTGAGAAGCTAAGGCAGCTGCACTAAAGAAAGGGCCTGTGCGGGCCCCCACCCACTTGTTCAGTCACCCCTTGGCTCTGAGAGGATGTGGGAAAACAGAGTACTCTAAGGAAGAAAACCACTGGACAGCAGGAGGGGGCAAAGCAGAGTGCTGGGGGATGGTGACTACTCCCTGACAACAGACCGGTGGTGCCTAGGAACTTGGCTCCTACCGTCCTTACTCAGTGCCATGGTCTCACTCGCCCAGGTGAAACTGCTCTGGAGACCTTAATCAACAGGTATTACTATATTGCAACTCTCCCCACACTCTGTGCTGAACTAAGCAATCAGTGCCTTACCTGTGCTAAAAACAACCCACTACAGTGGCTGAAACCTGCCCCAGGGGTGCAACGGGTGGGCAGCTACCCCTTTGAGAACATAGTGGTGGACTTCACTGAAGTCAAGCCCAGTAAAGGGCACAAATACCTACTGGTCCTTGTATGTACATACTCAAGCTGGGCTGAGGCACTCCTAAGACGGAAAGAACCCGAGAAGTAGTGAGAGTCCTACTTTATGAAATTGTTCCCCGGTATGGGATTCCACTCACCATACACAGTGACAGTGGGCCAAAATTTGTGGCAGAGATCATCCAAGCCCTCACCAGCGTGCTCAAGATTAAGTGAAAACGTTATATAGCCTTCAGGCCACAAAGTTCAGGGAAAGTGGAGCACAGGAATCAAACCCTGAAGGTTACACTAGCAAAGCTGTCAGGAAACCCAGGTTTCCTGGGTAGATGTGCGTCCCCTAGCCCTGTTACGGTCACGGTGTACACCAGGACCTGCCGGTTAGTCGCCCTTGAAATCCTATTCGAGAGGCCCCCCCACTCTGGTTAACAAAGTGCGGGGAGACCTCAGACAGCTGGGGGAAACAAGCATGACATCCCAGCTGCAGGCATTGGGAAAGGTGCATCCCAGGTCAGTCAGTTTGTAATAGAAAGGGCACCTATCTCCCTAGCCAATTCAGTATATCCCTTCCAGCCTGCAGACCAGGTCTCGGTGAAAGATTGGAAGAAAGAATCCCTCCAGCCTGTCTGGACAGGGCCCCATACTGTAATCCTTGTCACCCCATCTGCTGTCAAAGTTGCAGGAGTCGTTATGTGGGTACATTATTCCAGAGCCCAGAGGGCCCACCCAGACTCATCACTGGACTGGTGGACTGCACATCCAGACCCTCGGCACCCCATGAAAATCATGCTCCTGTGAGCTGGATCCTGAGAACTCCTCAAGCCCTGCTCTAGTCACACAACGGGAAGCTGACTATTCAACACACAGCCAAAGCTTGAGGGGCCTCCACTGAATCAGCAAATGTGGACTGAAATCTCAATACTTAGAACTATTCTGACAGCACTTGTTCTACTGTTGTGCTGTCATCATTGTCATCCCTTGAGGGACATTTCTTGTCCATGTCTGTTGTAAAATGTCACTTTCTGTCTTGCTATTAATAATCTTCACCCTTGCCTTTGGCCCTTGCCTAATTAACATACTTTGGTGCTTCACTGAAGCCATGGTAATTAGAAAAACAAATGCTCAGTTGCTGGCCCTCAGTGGGTACGAGTCACTAAATACAGGCACCAGGGTGTAAAGGTGATGCTCCCTAATATCCATAAGAGAGCATCAAAGCGGAGGATGAAGTGGAAATTTTGCCCAGGATTTTGTTAGCACATAGTCAGCAATTTCCCTATTTTAAAACTGCCCCTGCTTTTCTGCTAATAACTATCTTTCTACTTCTGTACCTCAGCTTATTGCTTAGTAGCTGAAAAGCCTTAAAAATATTACTGCGTTGTCTAAAAGTTACGTTACTTCCCCTGTCCCTTTACCTATAAAAACTGTGCACTTTTCTTAGCGGGGATCCAGACTTTTGGGTGTGAACCATTCTGGGCCCGCCGGAGCGAGCAATAGTGTGTTCCTCCGTTTCCCTGAGTGCCGCTTGGGTTTCTCATAATGTAAAATTTTCCGCAACATTTTGCCATGACATATTTTAACATAATTGGAAATAACTTGAATCAAATCTTAGGTTAAAGCTGAATATAAATTGTCTGGAAGGCATTATATAGACAGGGAAAATATATTTCAGAAACATTACTTTTCAATATTCGATATGTAATCCAGAAAAACATAGTTTTAGAAAGACTTCTATGAATTTAAGAAGAATATATAAGTATAGTAAAATAAGATTTAAAAATATTCTGTACAACAAAAATGTATAGTTGTACTTATTGAATTAGACAAGATATCTTGAAAGTTTTAAAATGGAGATTGATCATCTCATTTTAGAGAATGATATCACATCTATAGCTATTTGTACTGACTTTTGAAATTATTTTTACTCGTCCTCATGGGTCACATATGTGGACCTATTTTATTTTCACATTGCTTTCCTCCCTAACTTGTCTAAAGAACTTTTTATGAAGACTGTCATCCATTTAGACCCAAGGAAAACTTCCCTTCCCAACTATTCCTCCTCCCTACCAAAAAATACCAGAACAACTCTTCACAAAATCTCAAATTTTAAGAATATTTTAAAATATGATTTTCAAACAATGTGTGATATTAAACTTGTGATTTCTTATATAATTTTTATACGATATATACTATATATGACACCTCTTTCCAAACAAGTTGTCAGTTGTTTGAGGGCAGTTATCAGTCATTCATTAATCAAGTATTTATTGAAAACCTACTATTCATCATAGGCACTGGGAGATACAAAAGTGAATAAAGCAGCCATTTTTCATGTGTGTGCCTAAGAACACATGTGCTGGAGTCACATAAGCCTGGGATTGAATCTATTTCCTACTACCCATATGACATTATGGGGGTAATAATGACATCTACCTCATAATTTTTAAAAAATACAAGGTTTCAGACACAGGTGAGCTCTCAATGTTAGCTACTATCATAATAACACACAGTAGGAGGAGAAGTAGATTTTTTTTTTGCACTGTGTATCTTTGAGTCTCTAAATATGAAAGTGTACTAAATAAATATACGAAAATTACTTATGCAACTTAGCACTAAGGAACAGGTTAAGAAGAAAGCCATTCAAGCTGGATGTGAGTCTATTTCTCACTTCTAGGTTGTATTTAAACTGAAAGGGATTTTTAGGGAAAAAAGGTGTCAAAACTGAAAGTTGATGAAAGCAAAATTACTATAAAGACTCTTCTTAGAAAAGTATTTAAAAAACAACCGTGTCTTTCCATTTATATCAAAGTAAAATTAGGATTTCAATGCTCTTTTAATAGCCAGCCCTTCTAAATATGTATATTTTTTGGTAATGGCTTTGGGAGTACTCATGGGACTATTAGACTTGAAAATAAAAGAGCTTCTAATGAGCTAACAGACCTTCAAATGAGATTCAGGTGACAGTTTAACTGGCAGGAAAAGGAATTTAGAAATGAAATTAAGAGAATTGTGATATAAATTAGCAAAGGTTGATTTACAATTTTTTAAATATCTGCAACAAAAAATGTGAAAAATAAAATATCCTAAGGAAAGTAATTTGTGAATATTTTCATTGTCTCAAACAGTAAATGATATAACCCTGAGATTGATTTAAATTGTGTTTTTCATTTTACTTATAAATTTTTACCTGAGTATTTTGATGTATAAAGTATTTTTGCAAATTTCACATCATACAGTATTTTCTAGTATAAGAATCTTTAAATTCTTTATAACTTCATAAATCTAACAAAAGCAGGATGGATATCATAACAATACATATACAAAGTGTTAAGATTTCTATACATTATTTAAGTGCTGAACAGGTGGACCTAGTTACAACAGAATAGAATGGCTCCAAAACAGCTTTTGTATTTGATTTAACAAGGGAACTGACAATAAAGACATTTTCCACATGAAAAACTTCTAGTCTGCCTGAATAATACACTGCATCAGATCACATGGGGCTTCTTATACTAAGAAGGTGTTCAAAAAATTTATCACCAGCCGGAGGTGTTCTTTACTGTGATTCAATATAATAGATTTTCCAAAGAATATGTGAAAGCAACAATGAAGGAGAAAAAATTTCCTACTTCTTCAAAACTGGGTGACTATAGCCACAATAAACTTGTTTGTTTGTTTCCCGGCTGCAGTTTTCTAAGAGGATTTTGTCTACTGTTGATACATATTTGAGACTATTGTTAACTGTACTACTTTAAAGAAGGCACAATTTCTACAGAGCAATATCATTTTACCTCATGAAAATACAAAATCTCATAATGTCAACATTTTTCTTCCTCTAAGATCATAATCCAATGTTTTCTTATAAATTGAGTGATTTTATCAATAAGAAAGGGTGTACACATAGAGTTACTGGGGTTTTTAAGGTAGATTGAATGTCTAAAGGATGCTTCAGTCAAAATGTCCTAGTCACACCTTTGCGTGTGAACGAAGAGAAGGAAACTTCCATAGGACTCTAACAAATGCTCTAAGTCTGGATGAAAGTCAAAATAAGTTGAAAGGTTTAATTTGCATTATTAAGGAATTAAGAATTTCAATTGTACATCAAAGCAAATCCTTTATACATAACGCCTGCAGGGCATTCTATGGGAATATTCTAATTCAGCCTATCCTTTTTTATCTACCTAACAATTCTCCTCAGTTTTAGTAATCCTATGAATGTTGAAAACTTTGAAATTATCTGAAGATCATCAAACTAATATGACAGGATGAAAATACAGATTATCTGACACTAGTTCAATGACTTTCCTATAGAATTATAGAAAAAAATTTGCAAAATAATGTATATGAATTTAAGACAACCAGAAAGAAGCCTTATCAAGATGGGGACTAAATGTGTTTCTAATCCGTGATAAATAACTGTTTTATATTTTTTATCTTAGTTAAAATTTAAACAAAGTGAAATGCCTACATTTAAGTTTATAAGTTAAATGTTCATTATATATATATATATATATATATATATATATATATACCCATGGAGACATGATTCTAATCAAGATATAGAACATTTTCATCACTCCAAGAAGCTTCCTCAAGCCAATTTCTAGTCAATTGTAGTACCCATAGGCAAACATTATTCTTATTTCTAATAAAACAAATAAATTTTGCCTACTCCAAAACTCAAAAAATGTATTTATATAGTTTGTACAGTTTTGAGCTGGCTTCTTTCATTTAGCATTTTTCCACATTCATCAATTTTTAAAATAAATATTAATAGTTTCTTTTTCCATGGTAGTAATCCTTTGTATGAATAATTTTTCTAAGAAATAACTATGATTAAATTGTTGGGTCATAGGGTACATATATGTTTAACTCTGTAAGGACCTGCAAAACATTTTTCAAAGTAACTCCAAAAGTACCACCAGCAAGGTATGGTAGTTTCATTTATTCATGTTTTCAAAAATATTTGATACTTGTTGGTGTGTTTAATTTTATATGTTTCAGTATGTAAAACCAGAAAATCTGAGACAGATCTCAGTTAATGTAGAAAGTTTACTTTACCAAGGTTGAGAATATGCCTGTGACACAGCCCCAGGAAGTCCTGAAGACATATTCCCAAAGTGGTTGGGGCACGATTTGGTTTTATATATTTTAGGGAGACATGAGACATCAGTCCATATATGTTAGAAATACGTTAGTTCCATCTGGAAAGATGGAGACAACTCAAAGTAAGGCCCACCCAGTGGGGGCTTCCAGGTCACAGATAGGTGAGAGACATAGGGTTGCATTTATTGAGTTTCTGAGAAAGCCTTTCCAAAGGATGCAATCAGATATGCATCTATCTGTGAGCAGAGGGAGGAGTTTGAATAGAATGAGAGGCACCTTTGCCATGAGAGATGCCCAACTTGAAGGGGCCCAAGATATTTTCCTTTCAAAAGTAGATGTAAAATGATATTTCATACTGGTATTAGTTTGCATTTAATTGTTGACTAATAATATTATATACATTTCATGTCTTTAATGACCATTTTTACATATTCTTTTTGATGTGTCTACTTTGTCTACTTTTGGATTATTCCTTTGGTTATTGAGTTGTAAGTGTCCTTTACACGTTTTAAACATAAATCACTTATTAGATACATGTGTTTTTATGATATGTTTTCAGGCTGTGTCTTGGCTATTTTTTTATATTCAGTTGATACATAATGATTGTACATATTTGGGGTACCGAGTGATTTTTGATAGATGTATACAATATGTAATGATCAAATCAGGATAATTAAAATGCCCATTACCTCAAACATTTATCATTTTTTTGTATTAAAAACACTCAAAATTGCCGGGTGCGGTGGCTCACGCCTGTAATCCCAGCACTTTGGGAGGCCGAGGCGGGTGGATCACGAGGTCAAGAGATCGAGACCATCCTGGTCAACCTGGTGAAACCCCGTCTCTACTAAAAATACAAAAAATTAGCTGGGCACGGTGGCGCGTGCCTGTAATCCCAGCTGCTCATGAGGCTGAGGCAGGAGAATTGCCTGAACCCAGGAGGCGGAGGTTGCGGTGAGCCGAGATCGCGCCATTGCACTCCAGCCTGGGTAACAAGAGCGAAACTGCGTCTCAAAAAGAAAAAGAAAAAAGAAACGGAGTTTCGCTCTTGTTACCCAGGCTGGAGTGCAATGGCGCGATCTCGGCTCACCGCAACCTCCGCCTCCTGGGTTCAGGCAATTCTCCTGCCTCAGCCTCCCGAGCAGCTGGGATTACAGGCACGCGCCACCGTGCCCAGCTAGTTTTTTGTAATTTCAGTAGAGACGGGGTTTCACCATGTTGACCAAGATGGTCTCGATCTGTTGACCTCGTGATCCACCCGCCTCGGCCTCCCAAAGTGCTGGGATTACAGGCTTGAGCCACCGTGCCCGGCCGAAACTCCGTTTCAAAAAAAAAAAAAAAAAAAAACCATTCAAAATTATCTACTCTAGCTATTTGAAAATGTACAGTAAATACTGTTAATTATAGTCACCCTGCAGTACTATAGAGCACTAAAACTTATTCCTCCTATCTAGCTATAATATGGTATCTGTTAACTAATCTCTTCCTATCCTCCCCGGCAGTGAGCTGAGATCATGCCACTGCACCCCAGCCTGGATGACACAGCAAGAATCTGTCAAAAAAAAAAAAAAAAAGAACAAAAGAAAGAAAGAGAAAAAAGAGAAAGAAAGTAAGAAAAAGAAAGGAAAGAAATAAATAAAAAGAAGGAGAAAGAATGAAAGAAAAGAAAGTAAGGCCGATAATAGGAAAAAAATAACATTCACTGTCTGTGAGAAAGCCAAAACATAGTATTTACTAAAAAAAGTTTTTAAGTCAACTATATTAAACATGTTCAAAAAACTAAAGTAAGCCAGTGTAAAACGACTAAAGGAAACCAGGAGAATGATGTACCAATGCATAGAGAAGATCAATAAAACTATAGCAGTTATGAAAAAAAGCCAAGTAGAAATTACAGATTTGAATAGTACAGTAACTAAAATGAAAACTCCTCTAATAAGGCCCAAGAGCAGATTTAATCAGGCAGAAGAAAAGATAATTAAAGTTCAGTCAGTTAAGACGATGCTTTCTGAGTAACAATAAATAAATTAATAAATAAATAAAACAATGAACACACAAAGAAATAGTGCCTCAGAAACCTTTGGGACAATCTCTAGTATATGAACATATGCATCACGGAAGTCACAGAAAAAGAGAAGAGGAAGAAAAGAGCATGAGAACTATTTGAAGAAAAATAATTAATGGCCAATTGTATTAGGGTTCACCAGAGGGACAGAACAAATAGATTATATGTATGTACAAAAGGGAGTTTATTAATAAGAGCTGACTTACACAATTATAAGGCAAAGTCCAATAATAGGCCATCTGCAAGCTGGGGAAGGGGAGAAGCCAGCAGTGTGGCTCAGTCTGAGTCTGAAAGCCTCAAAACCAGTGAAGCCAACAGTGCAGCTCTCAATCTGAAGCTGAAGGCTTGAGATCCCCCAGGAGGCTGCTGGTGCAAGTCCCACAGTTCAAAGGCAAACATCTTGATTTATGACTTCCAGTCTTCGAATTGTGAGAATATAAATTCTCACAATTTCTGTTGTTTTTAGGAACCAATTTTATGATTATTTGTTACAACATCCCATGGGAATAAAATACTAATTAATACTATTGTAAAAATATTCTATAACCATGGTGATCTTTGTATATATAGTTTATCTATCAAGTACTAAGCAAGAGGTGGTAAATTTGCTAAGTATGGCTTGTCTATTTTTCAATTCAGTCTGTCAGCATTTTCTTCATGTGTTGTGCAGATATTTAAAAAAATATATAGACCATTATGATTGTTCTTACACTTCTGATAAACTTTCTTTTTTTTTTACAGATTATAATGTTCCCCTTTATATCTGGTTATATTCCTTACCTCAAGTCTAGTTTGCATTATATTCATATTACCACACCAGATATCCTAGGTTTACTGGTTGCATTGTATATATTTTTAAATATATATTTACATTTTACCTATTTGTTTCCATTATTTTGAAGTATGTCTCTTATATATAGTGTATAATGGGATCTCTGATAACCTCTACCTTTTAATTATGTGAGATCACTTCCATTTTATTTAGTTATTGATATGATATGGTTTAGGTCTATTATTTTCCTATTTGCTTTCTGTTTACTCATTTTATTTTATATCTTAATTTTTTGCCTTCTGTTGGAGTCAGTGGAATACTTCTGGTACTCCATTTGGATCTACTTTCAATTTTTCAGATTCTAGAGTTTATAATAATGCATCCTTAATTACCAAAGTTTATTTAGGATGAAAATTAACAATTTACGTAAAAATGTAAGAACTTTCCAACAAAATAATTTTACTTAATTTTCTGAGTTTTTGTTCTGTTGTTGCCATATATTTTGCCTCTATATAAAGCATACAATAGAGTTTCATAACGAACAAATTGTTCCTCAAGGAAATAAGCAAAAAAGAAAAACACTTTTAATCACATATTTATTAGCTACTGTGTTTGCCAAATGTGCAGTGCAAATTACAATTTCTTTTATCTTTTTGTTATCAGAAAATTATCTTGATTTATAAAAAATAATTTTGCCAGATATTGATATGTGAATTAAATTAGTTTTACAACAGTTAAAAAATATAATTCTGTTCTTTTCTGGTTCCATTGTTTCTAAGTTAGCTATCATTCACATTAGCTTATTTCTTTATATAATGTGTATTTTTCCTCTGGCTGCTTTTATAATAATCACATTATTATTTGTTATTAGCTTTTTAGATATCATTAGCATAGAAGTGGCTTTATTTATATTTATTCTTCCTGATGTTATGTTAATTAACATGATGTAATCTAGTTTCATCCATGTAATTGCAAATTACAGGATTTAATTCTTTTTTATGGTTGAATAATGCTCCATTGTGTATCTGTACCATTTAAAAATATATATATTTATCTGTTGATGAACGTTTATGTTGATTTCAAATCTTAGGTTTTGTGAATAGTGCTGCAATTAACATAGGAATGTGGATACTTATTTGATAACTAATATTCTTTTTGGTGGGAAGACAACTAACAGGGAGATTGCCAGATTATATACTATTTCTATCTTTTTTTGTTTGTTTGTTTTTGTTTCTATTTTAACCTTTCAAAATAAACTCCATACTCTTCTCCATAGTGGCTGTACTAATTTGCATTCCCACAAACAGCATAGGAGGGTTCCCCTTTCTCCACAATCTTGTCAGCATTTATTATTGACTATCTTTTGGATAAAAACCATTTTAACTGGGTTGGCCTAATATCTCATTGTAGTTTTGGTTTGCATTTCTCTGATGATCAGTGAGGTCCAGCATCTTTTCATGTTCCTGTTTGACATTTTATTTCTTCTTTGAGAAATGTCTATTCAGATATTTTGCCCATTTTTTAAATCAGATCATTAATTTTTTTTCCTCTAGAGTTGCTTTAGCTCCTTTTATATCCTGGTTATTAATCCCTTGACAAATAGAGAGTTTGAAAATATCTTATCCTATATTGTGGATTATCCCTTTATGCTGATGATTGTTTCTTTTGTTGTGCAGAAGCTTTTTAAGTTGATATAATATCATTGGTTTATTTTTGTTTCACTTCTTTGTACTTGTGGAGTATTACTCAACAAATCTTTAAACAGACCAATGTCCTAGGGAGTTTGCCAATGTTTTCTTTTGGTAGTTTTATAGCTTGAGGTTTTAGATATAAGTCTTTAATCTATTTTGATTTGATTTTGTAAATGGTAATAGATAGGAGCCTACTTTCATTCTTCTGCAGGTGGATATTCCATTTTCCCACTACCATTTATTGAAAATACTGTCCTTTTCCCAGTGTATATTCTTGGTACCATTGTAAATAAAATGAGTTCACTGAAGAGGTATGGATTTATTTCTAGGTTCTGTTCCATTGATATATGTGTTTCTTCTTATGCCAGTACTATGCTGTGTTGGTCACTATAGTTCTGCAGTATAGTGTGAAGTCAGGAAATGTGATTCCTACAGTTTTGTTCTTTTTGCTCAGAGTGGCTTTGACTATTTCAGTATTTTTGTAGTTCCATATACGTTTTAGGAATATATTTTTCTATTTCTATGAAGAATATCATTGATATTTTGATAGAAATTCCATTGAATCTATAGATTGCTTTGGATAGCATGGAAATTTTAGCAATATTGATTCTTAGAATCCATGAACATAGAAAGTCTTTCCATTATTTGGTCTTCTTCAGTTTCTTCCATTGATGTTTTGTAGATTTCCTTGTAGATATCTTTCACTTTTTGGTTAAGTTTATTACCAGGTATTTTATTTCATTTGTAGCTACTGTAAATTGAATAATTGCTTTCATGATTTCTTTTTCAGATTGGTGGCTGTTAGCATATAGAAATGCTACTGATTTTTGTATGTTGATTTTGTGTTTTGCAACTTTACTGAATTTGGTTTTCAGTTTTCAACAGTTTTTTTTTTTTTTTTTTTTTGGTGGAATCTAAGATTATATTATCTGGCCGGGAGTGGTGGCTCCTGCCTGTAATCCCAGCAGTTTGGGAGGCTGAGACAGGCAGATCACCTGAGGTCAGGAGTTCAAGACCAGCCTGGCCAACATGTCAAAACCCCACCTCTACTAAAAATACAAAAATTAGCTGGGCGTGGTGACACATGCTTGTAATCCCAGCTCCTAAGGAGGCTGAGGCAGGAGAATCACTCAAACCTGGAAGGTAGAGGTTATAGTGAGCTGAGATCTCACTACTTCACTCCAGCCTAGGTGGCAGAGTGAGACTCTGCCTCAAAAAAAAACTATATACACACACACACACACACACACACACACACACATATTCTCCTTGTTTGCAAATTATATATATATTATATATAATATACATATATATTTATATACATTATATACATATTATATATTTATATACATTATATATTATATATCATATATGTAATATATAATATATGATATATATAATTTATATAATATGTTATATAATAAATGATATATAATATATATAATATAAATTGTGTACTATATATTATATATTTATAATATAATATATATTAATATATATTTTATCTATTTATAAATATATATAATTTATAAATATAAATTATATATATTATATATATTTTATAAATATATATAATTTATAAATATAAATGTATATATATTATATATATATTTTATAAATATATATATAAATATAAATATAAATAAATATAAATTTATATATATTAATAAATTATATATATATTTACAAGCAAGAAGAATTTCACTTCTTCCCTTCAGCTTCAGATGCACTTTATTTCTTTCTGTTGACTGATTGCTCTAGCTAGGACTTCCAGTACTATTCTGAATAATAATGGTATAACTAGGCATCCTTGTCTTTTTCCAGTTATTAGAGAAAAGACTTTCAATGTTTCCCTCTTCGATATGATACCTGCTGTGTGCCTGTCATATATAGCTTTTACGTGTTATATTCCTTCTATATGCAGTTTTTTGAAGGTTTTTATCTTTAGGGGCTGTATTCGTCCATTCTCCCACTGCTAGGACATACCTAAGACTGGGTAATTTATAAAAGAAAGAGGTTAATTGACTCACAGTTCAGCATGGCCTCAAGAAAAATACAATCACAGCAGGAGGAAAAACAAACGTGTTTTTCTTCACGTGGTGTCAGCAAGAAGAAATGCAGAGAATAGAGGGGAAAAGCCCCTTATACAACCATGAGAACTCACTGACTATCATAAGAATAGTAGTGTGGGAGTAATTGCCCCCACAATTCGATAACCTCTCACTGGGTCCCTCCCATGACACGTGGGGATTATAGAAAATATAATTTAACATGAGATTTGGGTGGGAACACAGCCAAGCCATATCATTTCATCCCTGGAACTTCCCAAATTTCATGTTCTCAAATTTCAAAACACAATCATGCCTCCCCAAGGTTCCCCAAAGTCTTAACTCATTCCAGCATTAACCCAAAAGTCCAAATCCAAAGTCTCACCTGAGACAAGGCAAGTCCCTTCTACCTATGAGCCTGTAAAATCAGAAGCTAATTAGCTACTCCCTAGATCCAGTGGTTGTATAGATATTGGTTAAATGTGCCTGATCCAAATGAGAGAAATTGACCAAAACAAAGGGACTAGAGGACCCATCCAAGTCTGAAATCCAATAGGGCAATAATTAACCCTTAAAGTTCCAAAATCATCTCCTTTGACTCCATGTCTCCCCTCTAGGGTACACTGATGCAAGAGGTGAGCTCCTAAAGCCCTGAGCAGCTCTAGCCCTGTGGCTTTGCAGAGTACAGCACCCTCCTTACTGTATCACTGGCCTTGAGTGTCTGCAGATTTTCTTGGGGCATAGTGCAAGCTGTTGGTGGAGCTACAATTCTGGGGTCTGGGTGACAGTGGCCCCTTTTTCACAGCTCCACTAGGCAGGGCCCCAGTGGGGACTCTGTGGGTGGGTTCCAACCCCATATTTCCCTTCTGCACTGCCCTTGAGGAAGTTCTTCATGAGAAGACTTCTTCCTGGACATCTAGGTATTTTCATACATCCTCTGAAATCTAGGCAGAGGTTTCCAAAACTCAATTCCTATATTTTGTGCAATCACAGGACCAACACCACATGTCATCCACCAAAGCTGGCAGTTTGCACCCTCTGACACAACAGCCTGAGTTTTATGTTGGCTTCTTTAGCCACAGCTGAAGTTGAAGCAGCTGGGGTGCAGGGCACCATGTCCTGAGGCTAAATTGATTGGCGGGTGGGGGATGTATCCAGCCCAGGGAACCATTTTTCTAACCTAGACCTCCAGCCCTATAATGGAAGTGGCTGCCATGGAGGTCTCTGAGATGCCCTGGATACATTTTTTTCCATTGTCTTGGTGTTTAACCTTAGGCTCCTTGTTATTTATGCAAATTTCTGCATCTGGCCTGATTTTCTCCCTTGAAAATGAGTTTTTCTCTTTTATCACATGGGCTGAAAATTTCCCAAACTTTCATTCTGTTTCCTCTTGCATGGTTTACTGCTTAGAAATTCCTTTTTACAGATAACCTAAATCATCTCTCTCAAGTTCAAAGTCCCTCAGATCTCTAGAGCAGGGGCGAAATGACATCAGTCACTTTTCATAGCAAGAGTAACCTTTACTCCATTTTCCAGTAAGTTTCTTATCTCCATCTGAGATCACCACTGCCTAGACTTTATTGTCCATATTACTATCAGCCTTTTGGTCAAAGCCATTTAAGAAGTCTCTAGGAAGTTCCAGACTTTCTCACATCTTCCTGTCTTCTGAGCTATCCAAGTCTCTAGGAGTTTCCAAACTTTCCCACATTTTCCAATCTTCTTCTGAGCCCTGCAAACAGTTCCATCTTCTGCCTGTTACCCAGTTTCAAAGTTATGTTCAACTTTTCAGTTATCTTTACAGCAGTGCCCAACTATCCAGTACCAATTTATTGTATTAGTATGTTTTCCTCCAGCTATAAGGACTTCCCCAAGACTGTGGATATTATAAAGGAAAGAGGTTTAATTGACTCACAGGTCAACATGGTGGAGGAGACCTCAGGAAACTTGCAATCATCATAGAAGGGGAAGCAAACACATTCTTCTTCACATGATGGCAGCAAGGGAAGTGCGAAGCAAAAGAGGGAAAAGCCCCTTATAAAACCATCGGATCTTGTGAGAACTCACTCACTATCATCAGAACAGCAACATGGGAGTAACCATCCATATGATTCCCACCAGGTCCCTCTCATGACGTGTGGGGATTATAAGAACTATAATTCAAGAGGAGATTTGGGTGGGGACAAAGCCAACACATATCAGGGCTGTTGAGATTTATCAAATGCTTCTTCAGCATTTATTGACATGACCATATGGACTTTACCCTTTATTCTGTTGATATGGTGTATTACATTGATTGATTTGCATTTGTTGAGCCATCCTTGCATCCTTGGGATAAATCCCACTCAGTAGTAATGAATGATCTTTTTAACATGTTGTTGAATTTGATTTGCTAGTATTTATTTAATGATGTTTGCATCCATCAGCTATATTAGCCTGTAGTTTAATTTTAAAAATATGTAGCTGTCTGGTTTTAATAGCAGGGTAAGGCTGGCCTCATAAAATGAGTTTGAAAGCATGCCTTTCTCCTCTACTTTTTTGAATTGTTTGAGGAAGACTGGTATTAGTTCTTTAGTGTTTGGTAAAATTTAACAGAGAAGTCATTATGTAGTGACTTCTCTTTGATGGTAAACGATGTATTATGTCTTTGATGACATTACTTTTTACTGTTCTACTAAGGTTTCAGATTCCTTTATGGTTCAATCTTGGGAAGTTGTATGTGTTCAGAAATTTATCAATTTCTTCTAGATTTTGCAATTTATTGACACATATTTACTCAAAACGGTCTGTAATTATCCTTTAAATTTTTGCAGTATCAGTTGTAATGTTGCCTTTTCCATTTGTGATTTTGTTTATTGGGTATTCCCTCTTTTTTCTAAGTCTGTCTAAATGTTTCTCAATTTTGTTTATCTTTTTTAAAATTATACTTAACGTTCTGGGATACATGTGCAGTATGTGCAGGTATGTTTGTTACACAGGTACACACATGTCATGGTGGTTTGCTTCACCCATCAACTCATCACCTACATTAGGTATTTCTCCTAATGTTATCTCTCTTCTAGCCCCCGACCCCCAACAGGCTCAGATGTGTGATGTTCCCCTCCCTGTGTCCATGTGTTCTCATTCTTCAGCTCACACTTATGAGTGAAAACATGCGGTGTTTGTTTTTCTTTTCCTGTTACTTTGATGAGAATGATGGTTTCCAGCTTCATCCATGTCCCTGCAAAGGACACGAACTCATCCTTTTTATGGCTGCATAGTATTCCATGGTGTATATGTGCCACATTTTCCTTATCCAGTCTATCATTCATGGACATTTGGGTTAGTTCTAAGTCTTTGCTATTGTGAACATTGCTGCAATAAACATATGTGCACATGTGTCTTTATAATAGAATGATTTATAATCCTTTGGGTATATATCCAGTAATGGGGTTGCTGGGTCAAATGGTATTTCTACTTCTAGATCCTTGAGGAATCAATTGCCACACTGTCAAGTCTTTTGCACATTTTTAAAGTATGTTCAAGATATACAAGGAACTAAAACAATTCAACAACAATAATAATAATCTGAATAAAAAGTGAGCCAATAATCTGAATAGAATTCTCAAAAGAAGACATACAAATAGCCAAAAGATATATTAAAAAATTGCTCCACATCACTAATCTTCAGGGAGACACAACTCAAAACCACAATAAGATATCAGCTTACCGTAGTTAAGTGGCCATTATTAAAAAGACAAAAAATAATAGATGTTGATGAAGACTGTGGAGAAAAGAGTACTACTATACACTGCTGGTAGAAATGTAAACTAGTACAGTGGGAATGTAAATTGTGAAAAATAGTATGGGAGCTTCTGAAAAATGAAAAGAAATAGAATTACCATATGATCTAACAATCCCACTACTGGGTATATATCCAAAGGAAAAGAAATCAGCATATCAATGCAATAACAGCACTCCCATGTTTATTGCAGTACTATTAGTAGCCAAGATATGGAATCAACACAAGTGAACATCATGGATGAATGAATAAAGAAAATGTGGTCTATGTATAGACAACAAAATATTATTAAGGCATAAAAAATAAATCGTATCATTTGCAAAATTGTGTAAAAATGAAGGTAGTTATGTAAAGTGAAATAAGCCAGACAGGGAAAGATAATATTACAATGTTTCACTCATGTATGGGAGATAAAAATTTGCTCTCAGAGAGGTAACGAAAAAATGAGAGTTAGCAGTCTTGAAAGAGTATAGGGAGGATGAAGAGGGTGTCGTTAATGAGCAAAAATATACAGTTAAATAGAAGAAATAAGTTCCAGTGTTTGATAACACAATAGAGTTACTACAGTGAACAATATATCACATATTTCCAAATAGTTATAAAACTATCTGAAATATTCTGAATACAAATAAATGATAAATTTTCAGTGACACATATGCTAAATACTCTGATGATTACACATTGTATGCATATATCAAAATAACACATGTACCCCACAAATATGTATCAGTGTACAAATATATACAAATATTATATATCAATTACACAAGAAAAGCTGAAAAACTTGAGTATTTTTAAAAATGAATGAACAAAGCTACTTTTAAAAGGAACATTATTGACTAACAGGAAAATAAATTTTAACTTGAAGTAGATAATATTATGGCACCTACTATGACAATTTTTGAAATAGATATCCCTTTAATAAGTGTATTTTACTATATAGATGTTATTTCTATATTTATCTATATAATAAATATAGATGTTAATTTTATTATATTAAATATTATTTCCACATGGAAACAAATAGAATTAGCATTTATAGTACCAAAAAGGAGTTAAAAAAATTGACAAAGATGCTCTTTTTTGTGAATGGATGGGCATTTTAAACAGAAAAACAAAAAAATTAACAAAGATGCTCTTTTTGTCAGTGGATGGGCATTTAAAACAATCAGTGATCAAGAGATGTAGGCTAACCCTGAAGAACCAAAAAGAAAGTTATACCTTGAAAGACAGAATATGTGTCTCCAAAAAAAAATTGATAAACAATTTTCAGATGCAATGAGTTGAAGTTTTGTGTGACTGTATTGCCAGCAAAGCAGTGGAAGGACACCAAGGACAGATGTGCATTGGTGGGGTAGAAGCTCTCCAATGGTAATGTGGGGTCTGCCTGCAAAGGAGCTGTGGCAGTGACCCTTGGAAAGCACCTCAGTTGGGCAGCTGAAATTGTGTTGCAAACAGTATGCTAGGCAGGGATTCTGGGAGAAAACAGCAGACAGTGGTGCATTCATATCAGACTGGTCCTGTCCCACAGCAAGATAACCCTGTTTTGTCCACGTTCAATAGTCAACAAAGGCCAAAACCATCTACAAATCATGGTCATTTGAGGGGGCATGGGGAATCACAGCTGTGCTCCACTGCTGCTGTTTCAATACCAAACACTCTGGGCTCTGCACAGGCTAAAGTCCCAACTTTGCCAGCTCTCTAAGCAACTCTCTCTGCCAGCTCAAATGTCTCTGGGAGTCATGGCATCTTCTGTAGCTATGACTCTGGTAGTCCTTGGTGAGAATGGGCCACTTCATGCCTATTCAACTTACCCTTTCTCCAGGAGCAACCTGGGGGCAGGAATTAGTCCTGGTGCCTGGCAATCCCATGCAAGATTTCTGGCTTCCTTCCTCTTCATTCCAGCATTTGTGTCTTCCATCTGTCCACTCTCAATGCCTTTCTTCCAAAGATTTGCTTGAATGTGCTGGTCTTCTTGGTGGCTTAATCCCTGAGTGGAAAGAAGCTCTTCTTGGCTACATCTAGTCAGCAATCTTGGTTGTTCTTGAGACACAATTTCTGTAGTTTGGTGACATCACATCCCTATACAGATTTCTCTAAACAAAGTCCAGAAATTTCTATTCCTCCAGGGAGAATCTTATGACCACATCCCTGAATGATGACAGTATTATTTTCCAGCTTCTGGCATGTCCGTGCATTTTTCTTACAGATCTCCCAGTACCTTCAGGTCAGAAGGCCACAGAAGCTGAGGTAGAGTAACCTAGGGCCTTCTGAAGAGTATAATATGTAACAGTAAAGACAAGAGCAAAGCTCCTTGTGCAGCACAGGGAGACAAAGGACAAGCCCCATTTTAACGCTACCATTTTCTAACCAAAGGGAAACTCATTATCTTGGAAATAAGTTTACATATCTACATTTGCATTAAGTTTAAAAAATACTTCAATCATGCAGATAATATAAAATAAATCATAAACATGTACAGCATGTAAATAAACATGTACAGCATGTAAGCAAACATGTACAGCATGATGACTGACAAATCAAATTGTGAAAGAAAGCTAAGAGCTTGGAAGGCAGCCTCTGGAAAAAAACCTGAAGTAAGTAGATTTATGAACTTTCCTTTCATTTAGTAAATATCATCTAAACAACATATATATATATATATATATATATATACACATTCTCCTTATATTACCTGTGGCAGATACAGTTGATTATCTAAACCACTCCTTCATTTTTCTTCCTCAAAGGTATTGTTACAGGAATTTTCCTTAATTTAACTAAAGATGGGTTCTTTGTCCCATGACCACAAAATTTCAGGCTCACAGACATTTTGAATGGTGAGTAAGAGAGTTTTCTGGGTGAAAAGGAAAAAAAGGGGGAAACAGGGACTCTCACAAGGCTAGCATCTCTGCTGGAGCACTTCCACCCAGCAGATTGAACTCCAGGTTCCAAACAGGAAGAAAAAGGGCCAGGGCTCCTCCCCACTGCAAATGGCATGATGCTCTGTGGCACCACCTCAGTGCCCATTCCAATTGCACAGGCTGGTTGGAGTTTCTCCAGGGATCCCCTCCCACCTGGCTGTCTATTTCCACCCTCTAAAGAGGTATATCTAACTGCCATTGGAGTAAGGAAAAGGATGAAGATGAACTTAACTGATTCCTGCTGGTGGTGGTGCTGTTTTGGGGAAATGGCAGTCAGAGCTCCCTCAAAGGCTGTTTAAGGGTTCATTATCAGGCAAGAACAGACAAACTGACTTGCTAGTGTGATATAGCTGGCCTAGAATTAGAACCAGACAATGCCATTTTAAAATGGGAAAACTGTTTCCATTCTCCTCACAATGACTACTAGCCATGGCTTCTGTAAACTACTAAGATTACCTTGCAAAATGCAAAGAGAGGAAAAGCTGCATACTTTCTCTTATCTGTAACTGCCAGAATTGCTGGCCTTTGTTTAGCAAAGTAAGCACCCCCAGATAATTCCATCCTGGTGCCAAGCAACTGAAAAATCTGTGGACCACACACCTACCCAAATAATGTATAAACTAATGTTTACCTTGACCTCTGTAAACCACTTAAGTGGAAATCGGAATGACAAAAGTCCCCTGGCCCTTGGAATGTCTGGAGCCCCCTCACCCTCGTCTCAGCCTAGGAGGTGATTGACAGCTTTCATCCCCATCTCCACTCTTCACCCCCACTTCCAAGGTGGTTTTGCAGGTATAAAAAGGTCTTGTCTCTCTTCTTTCAGGGCCACAGTTTGGAAAGACGTGAGTCCTCCGTGGTCGCCGGCAATAAACCCTGTAATTTGGCATACTTTGTTCTGGTGTTGACTTTCTGTGCTCAGTTCGATGCAACATTTGGAGGTTCCACTGAGATCTTATTTTTCATCACCAGACAAAAGCCATTTCAGAGTCTTGCCCGGGTGGCCGCTCCCTCCTCGGAAGCCTCTAGGGGAGGTGCCCCCTGAGCTGTCTCAGGGCCCAAGAGTGCCACTGCAGAGGAGCGCCCACCGGCCGACATTAACCCAAAATTCTTCAGGGTCCTAAAAGCCTCCAGAGGTAGGTTGGTTTGGAATCTGGGAACCAGTTCAAGGGAAAGGGCCTGTGTCAGGGGACTGACGAGTCACTGCAACTCTGACCTGGCAAGCCTCACCGAGATGTCACTTGAGGCTTCTGGTGGCTGTCATAGCGGGTGGCAGCCTTCTGGTAACTGGTATAGTGGGTATATCAGCGTCAAGTGGCTGGCATAGTGGGTGCCAGCCTTTTGGTAGCTGGCATAGTGGGTAGCTGCATTCGATTGTTTTCCATAGCCTCTGTGTGAGTGAGAGAGTGTGTGTGTATGTATGTAGTCCCACGGCTGAAAGCCACGTGGCTTGAGTGGGCCTCCACCCGCAGTTCCACGGGAGAGTCATAAGGCATAATGGTGATTCACCTCAGAGCTGTCTTACTCGGACTTCCATCCTGAGGTGACCAGGCCCAGGGGTTATACGGGTACACCTTAGCCAAGATGCACCTGAAAGACCCCTCCGGGGGCGTGGCCGGGCAGGCAACTGAGTGGTCTCCTGTTGGGAGGCTCCCACCCTTTGTTTGTCACTCTTTTATGTGGTTCTGTCTCGTCTGTAAATTTGTCAGTTTTTATTAGACTCCTGCTAGCAGGCATACACTGGATGCAGGGAACTTTTATTGATTATACACCTGCAGAGATTACTCTCTTTTCCTTCTTTCTCATCTTTTTCTTCTATCACTGAGGGCTCATTCTTTCTTTCTCCACCATGTGGCAGATAGTCTTAACTTTAGTTGTTTTTGTTTTCTTCCTTGTTATGACCATTGTGGTCTGTAAATTCTCCCAGCCACCTCCACCGGGAAAAGAGTATTTTTGCCTGTGCTGGGTCTGAGTCCATGTCGGGAAGGCAGTTGTGCCCCTGGCACCTCAGAAGTAGTTTCTTTGGGGTTGTAGAAAACAAAGTCCTAGATCAGGGTCTATGAGAGCTCTTTGTCTGGTTGGGATGGAAAACTGGTAACTGCCTATTCTGTCAGAAAAGTGTCCAATGTTGTTATGAGCAGTGCCCAATGGTGTATCATAGGGAGGCCCTACTAAAACCTGTTTTAGAGAGGGCAAAATTTGAATTGGAGGCTTTCCAAAATTGGCTAACCACAGAAAAAGAGAGGAGACAGGGAAAGAAGAGAGAGGAGACAGAGACAAAGGAAAGAAAGCAAGAGAGAGGAAATAGGGAAAGAAAGAGGAGAGAGGAAATAGGGAGAGAGAGAGGAAACAGAGAAGAGAGTGGAGAAGAAAAAAAAAGAAAACAAAAAGGGGGAGACAAGAATTAAATGCTTTTCAGGGTCCCTGTGTCAAGTTGACCAGAAGCTGTAGGGGCAGGAACTCACAGCAGGCCCAGCGGCTTGGAGCTCAATTTTAAACTGACACAAAAAGCATCCCCCCCCTTCTCTGCTGGCTTCCAGCCCCACCCGGCTTTCAGGCAGGCTACACTGCCTCAGAGTGTAATATTTGCATCTAAAATCAGCTTTCTAACTCTTTGTAGTGCAAATTATTTGTTAGCACAGCAATTAAGGTGGGGAGAGGGCCCCCCACAGGCTGCAAGAGGTTAGTTCAAGTCCTCAATAAAGCCAGTCTTAAATTAGTAAAATCTCTCAGGGGAAAATTCAAAGATTGAAGAAAAGGACCAAATGGGCTTCTCACAGTCCTGACCATACACCCGCCTTCGATGCATGACGGAAAACTTTAAATTAGGGTTCTCTGGCCAGTATGGTGTTAAACTAACCCCAGAGAGGCTTCGCACCCTTTGTGAGTTAGAGTGGCCAGTCTTTGGGGTAGGCTGGCCAGATATGGGGACATACGACCCCAAGATAACCCAGCCTGTCTGGAACATTGTGTCAGGGTCCCCAGGCCACCCTGATCAATTTCCATACATCGATCAATGGCTGAGGCTGAACCAGCACCCCCCGTCTGGCTTGAAAAATGTATAAAGTGTGCTGGACTTCAGGTTATGCTAGCAGGCCCAAAGAAGGGCCCCTCAGCACTGGCTGTTCTTCCAGGCCCTGTGGAGGACCAAGAGTTGCCTCCACCATATTCTCAGCCCTCGGGGGCGGGGTACCAATACCCCTTCCCGGACAGTACTAATGACCAGCCCTTGTCTCCTCTCCACACTCGAAGCAGGGCCCTACACCCACCAGCGGTCCTTCTTCTCTGAGAGGCTCCCCAACAAGAAGAAAACAATTGGGGTCGCCCATTCTTTGTTCACTTCTTGTCAGGTGACTTATATAACTGGAAGGTGATAGAAATTAAAGAGATGGCCAAAACACCAAGTGCTGGCACAAGCTTTATTAAGAGCAAAAAAAAAAAAAATCTGCTGGGCTGCACCCAAAATTGACATGCAGCACCTGTGGCATGGCAGAAGGAATTTTTACGGCCTGCAAGCTGGCAGATACCTCCAGTATAAGGGGCTGTGCAAGAGGGGAGGGGTTGGGGAAGTGCTGAGTTTAATAGTTCCTGGGAAGGCTGGGGAACTACTAAAATGGCTAGAGGGGGAGGGTTAGAAAACTACTGAGATGGAAAGTTCCCCGGGAAGGGGTCGTGCTGGGAGGCTGGAGGATCTTGAAGCGGTAGCAAAATTTTACAATAGAGTAAGTTCTGTCAGAAAGCTCAACATCCCCCATTCTCTGAGAAGCCCAGGCTTTGATAGGGCTCTTAAAATCTGTACTGCAAACTTATCACCCCATTTAGAATAACTGCCAACAATTATTACTGAGTTTGTTCACCACAGAGGAGAGGAGTAGAATTAGACAAGAAGCCCATAAAGCAATACTTAGGATGGGGGGAAGATCAGAAAATTCCAGGATCAAATTAAAATGGTATTTTTCATCTACCCGACCCCACATGGGGGCCCAACACCTTGAGGGGTCACCAGGCTCTGAACACTTTTCACGGTAATTATTAGAGGGGTTAGGAGAGCAGCTCCATGGTAGGGACTGTAAAAACCAGAGGGCCATAAATCTGGCTTTTGTTTCCCAGTCTGCCTCAGACATCAAAAGAAAGTTGCAAAAATTAGAGGGGTTTCAGGGAATAAATTTAGCTCAGTTGTTAGGGATTGCCCAAAAAATTTTTAACAATAGGAACACCTTAGAGGCCAAGCAAGATAAGAGAATTACTAAAGCAGTGATAACAGCACTCCAGGAAACCCGAGTTACCTCCCGGGAACCAGAAATCCAGCAGAGAAGCTACTGAAAAGTTTTAAGAATTCCCCCACTTTGATGAGATGCTGAGCCAAGGCCTTGCTGATTTCCGAGCTGAGTTATAACTTACTCTTAGCCACAAAAATCCAGGAGGACTGTAAACCCAGTCATTACTAAGGACCCTACAGACTTTAGAGTACCAGGTCTCAGCTAAAAAGGCCCAACTCTGCCAGCCGAGAGTTACTTACTGGGACTATATTATAGAGAGAGGCAACCAGGCACTGGCTCCCAGCCGAATCCAAGCAGTGCTGCAAATACCCACCCCCACCACAAAACGCCAAGTTAAAGAATTCCTTGGGGCACTAGGGTACTACAGGCTATGAATTTTGGGATTTTCTAAGATAGCCAAGCTCCTGTATGCCTGCACTAGAAGAAATCAGCCCTTAACATAGACAGAGGTAGAGCAACAGGCTTTTGACAAACTCAAGACTGCCCTGACTGTGGCCCCAGCCTTAGCCTTGCCAGATAGCTCTAAACCTTTCCAGTTGTTTGTGCATGAAAAACAGAGAGTTGCTAAGGGGTTGCTCACCTCAACTCTGGGACCCTAATCCCAGCCAGTCATCTATCTTTCAAAAGGACTTGATCCCATAGCCTCTGGGTGGCCAGTTTGTCTCAGAGCGGTGGCAGCTACAGCCCTATTAATCAAAGAAGCAGACAAGCTGACTTTGGGGCAGGAGTTAAACTTAGTGGCTCCCCACATGGTAGAGTCACTACTCCGTGGAGCCCCCAGAAAATGGATGTCAAATGCCGCCACATTGCTACCTGACAGCAGGCCAGAGGAGCCAATTCATGACTGCCAACGGACGATAGATGTCCTCCACACTGTGCAACCGGATCTCACCAACGTCCCCCTACAGAACCCAGAAGAGGTATTGTATACAGATGGAAGCAGCTTCATGGTCAACAGAGTCAGGTATGCCGGGGCAACTGTGGTCACCCTAGAGCGGGTTATCTGGGCTCAGGCTCTCCCACACGGGACCTCAGCCCAGAAGGCAGAACTCATAGCTCTGATAAAGGCCTTGGACTGGGCAGAGGGAAAAACTGTCAATATCTACACGGATAGTCGATATGCCTTTGCTATGGCCCATGTACATGGACCCATTTATAAAGAAAGAGGGCTGCTTACCTCAGAAGGAAAAATTATCAAAAACAAAGAGGAAATCCTAGCCTTGCTAGAAGCTATATGGAAGCCCAAGGCAGTGGCATTAATACACTGCAAAGAACTCCAGAAGGGAAATTCACCAGAGGCAAGGGGATATAGGGCAGCTGACCTGCAAGCTAGATAGGCAGCCTTGGGGCCAATAAAACCTCTGACTCTTCTTGTGACTCTGCCGGCCCCAAACCTGCCTTGTACCCCAACATACTCGCCTAAGGAAGAAAACTTTGCCAAAGAATGGGGGGATGACAAGATTCCACAGGATGGTGGATTCTACTGGACATAAGGATTGTGCTTTCCAAGGCTCTAGGGAAGACTCTAGTTAAGGGCACACCAGGCCATTTACTTAGGACAAACAAAACTCACTGAGTTGTTAAGGGCCAGATACTACATTCCACATTTACATAAGATTGTTAGGGAAACTACTATTCATTGTAATGTAAGTGACAGGGTAAATTTAGGAGACAGTAAAACTAGTCAAGCAGGAATAAGGCTTAGGGATACTAGCCCAGGGGAACAGTGGGAGGTAGATTTTACTGAAATAAAGCCCCCAGCTTGAGTCTGTAAATGCCTCCTTGTGTTTGCAAACGCTTTTTCTGGATGGGTCGAGGCTTTTCCTACTAGGTCAGAAACTGCTGGTTGTAACAAAGAGACTGTTATAGGACCTGGTTCCTCGGTTCAGCTTGCCCCTGACATTGGGATCAGATAATGGTCCTGCTTTTACGGCACAGGTTTCACAGGGCCTGGCCAAGGCCCTGGGCATATCTTGGAAGCTATATTGTGCCTATTGCCCCCAGAGTTCAGGGCAGGTTGAAAGGATGAACCGGACCATAAAGGAAACTTTAACAAAATTCATTCTAGAAACCGGTGAAAACTGGGTCAACCTGCTTCCTTTTGTTCTCCTCCATACCCGATAAGAAAGGCTTTACTCCTTTTGAAATTATGTTTGGGAGGCCCCCTCCCTTACTCCCCAAACTTGCAGACACCATACATGCCGAAGTCCATAATCATACACTCCTTAAGTCCTTGCAGGCACTCCAGTCTGTTCAGTCCCAGGTGCATTCGCTCATCAGGGGAGTTCGACCTACTCCAGGGGACCTCACTGACCAGCCACTACACCCCTTCCAGCCGGGGGATGAGGTCTTGATAAAGAGATTCACTGGCTCCGGTCTGACCCCTCACTGGAAGGGACCCTACACCGTAATTCTGGTCACCCCCACGGCAGTCAAAGTGGACAGACTGACTGCCTGGATTCATCATTCACACGTCAAGACTGCCCCCCGGATGCAAGATAAGAAATAGTTTCATCCTCAACAGACCCCCTAAAGCTAAGACTTTCGTGCCGTTCACAGTTGTCATCCTAATCTCTTTGATTCCTGTAACCACCCCCCTTAATGCCCACTTATTGTCAATAGGTCATCACGGAAGGCTCAATGGGACAATTTGTTAGCACTGTACTTGGGGCTGGAACCACCCTTGTCAACTTAACCCTAGAGTACATTCCCAGAGATCCCATAACCTTCTCCCTAGACCTCTGCACTCTCTTAAATGAGAGCCTAGATGCAAATACTATAGGACAAATGAAGACAAAAAGAGGGGGCGGGGAAATTCGGTGATGGCAAAGGAGATGGGGTGTGGGAACGTAGTGGCCGAAAAACGGCTTCAGACAATGAGGCTATATCTATGCCCAAGGTCCACACCAGATAAAAGGTAGAATTCTCATAGCACCCAATACAAACAGACATTGGAAACAGGCCCCCATATTTATACCCCTATTAGTAGGACTTGGAATAGCAGGGTTCACCGCTATAGAAATATCTGCCTTAGTCACTTGGGACCAAAATTTCCAAACTTTTTCACATCAAATAGATGCAGAAATTGCCCATCTGGAAAATTCCCTCACCAAATTAGCTGAACAAGTAGACTCCTTAGCCAAAATGGTATTGCAAAATAAAAAGGGGTTAGACTTGTTGTCCTTGAGGGAAGGAGGGCCGTATGCGGCTCTCTGTGAGCAACGTTGCTTCTATACAAATAATTCTGGAATTATCTGAAACAGTCTTGCTATAGTTAGGAAAAACTTAGAAATGAGGAAACACCTCAGAGAAGCCTCAGGAAATTGGTACCGAAAACTCTTCTCTAGGTCCCCCTAGCTAACATCCGTGATCACGGGGTTAGCAGGACCCTTGATGTTAGTGGTCCTAAGATTAACATTTAAACCATGCCTTTTAAACATGCTCTGCAAATTTATCCAGGAAAGAATAGATTCGGTAAAATTAATGGTTCTAAAATCCAACTATGGGCCTCTGTGTCAAAAAGAGGACACCTATTAAAGATTTAATTTATGTTATAAGAACAGGGGGGAATGTGATATAGCTGTCCTAGAATTAGAACCAGTACAATGCCATTTTAAAATGGGAAAACTGTTTCCATTCTCCTCACAATGACTACTAGCCATGGCTTCTGTAAACTACTAAGATTACCTTGCAAAATGCAAAGAGAAGAAAAGCTGCATACTTTCTCTAATCTGTAACTGCCAGAATTGCTGGCCTTTGTTTAGCAAAGTAAGCACCCCCAGATAATTCCATCCTGGCGCCAAGCAACTGAAAAATCTGTGGACCCCACACCTGCCCAAATAATGTATAAACTAATGTTTACCTTGACCTCTGTAAACCACTTAGGTAGCAATTGGAATGACAAAAGTCCCCTGGCCCTTGGAATGTCTGGAGCCCCTCAGCCTAGGAGGTGATTGACAGCTTTCATCCCCATCTCCACTCTTCACCCCCACTCCCAAGGTGGTTTTGCAGGTGTAAAAAGGTCTTGTCTCTCTTCGTTCGGGGCCACAGGTTGGAGAGACGTGAGTCCTCCGTGGTCGCCAGCAATAAACCCTGTAATTTGGCATACTTTTGTTCTGGTGTTGACTTTCTGTGCTCAGTTCAATGCAACACTAGAAAACATGCATCAAAGAGAAACAAGGAGAGGGGTAAGAATAGCTTAATAATTCCAAGGTCTTTTACCAGTTTTCACAGGGAGAGGGAGACCAAAAGCCTGGCTGTTATAAAAAAAACTTTACCATATTGCTGGTACGTCAGGCTTCTGGGTTCCCTTTCGCTGAGCCCAATCCTAAGCCAATCAGTTTAAGGCTTAAATAATGAACTCTTTCCAGTTGTGAGGATGCATCTGAGGGGAGTGCACTATAGCATGGAGACACAATTACCTATCTGTGAAGAGAGTGTTGCATTGAACTTAGCACAGAAAGTCAACACCAGAACAGAAGTATGCCAAATTGCAGGGTTTATTGCGGGCCACGGAGGACTCACGTCTCTCCAAACCATGGCAGAGAAAGAAGGGTGACAAGACCTTTTTATACCCGCAAAACCACCTTGGGAGTGGGGGTGAGAAGTGGAGATGGAAATGAAAGCTGTCAATCACCTCCTAGGCTGAGAGGAGGGTGAGGGGGCTCCAGACATTCCAAGGGCCAGGGGACTTTTGTCATTCCGATTGCCACTTAAATGGTTTACGGAGGTCAAGATAAACATTAGTTTATACATTATTTGGACAGGTGTGGGGTCCACATAACTTTAGGTTACTTGGTGCCAGGATGGAATTATCTGGGGGTGCTTACTTTGCTAAACAAAGGCCAGCAATTCTGGCAGTTACAGATAAGAGAAAGTATGCAGCTTTTCCTCTCTTTGCATTTTGCAAGGTAATTTTAGTAGTTTACAGAAGCCATGGCTAGCAGTCATTGTGAGGAGAATGGAAACAGTTTTCCCATTGTAAAATGGCATTGTACTGGTTCTAATTCTAGGCCAGCTATATCACAAGAGAACCTAGGAAGAGAAAGAAAAAAAGAAAGTGCCTTTTAAAGGAATCACGGGGGTTCAGGATGCATTTGAAAGGGGTACAGACTGAAGATAAATGGTTACCCATCTAGAAGAGGGGAGCAGGCATCCCTGGTTCCCTTCTCTTTCTAGTAGATATCCAGGGATAAATGAAGGAGAGAGGGAAAAGAGTCCTCTTTCCCTTTTCTATGCTTGCATCCTTGAGTTCCAATGACCTTGGTATGTGCCACCATGTGTGTCAAAGAAACTTGCACTCATGAAGCAGGGGAGCTGAGGAATGGGAATTATCCACTCGTACCCATGTACGCACTATCTCCCCTGCTGTCAGTAGCCTTGGAGTTCCCTAGACCTCATTTATGTCATGGATATTAGCATGGCCATTATCCAAGAAATGAGAAGCTTGGGCTTGGCATAATTGGCAGGAATCAGCCATGCTCACCTGTGCTGTGCCTTTTAACTTTCATTATCATTTGTCTCTGGATCACTCAGATCCAGTTTTCCTTCCTAGGGCTTTGACCTGAAGTTTGGAATTAAGTTTGGGGCAAAAATATTTCTCAGGGGATTGCATGAACTTATCATAAGCTGAATGCTAAGGCGAAACTGTGAAATTGAGTCCTCTTCCAACAAGGGAGAGAAGAAGATGTCTTGTGACACACTCAGATAGTTGGTGGCTATAGTTATGCTTGCTGGATTTTGGTGGATGGTGCTTGGCTTTGGTTAGCTCCTTAGTTTCCCAAAAAGGAAACCTCCAAGTGATGTGCATCCTATTTATTACCATCACCTAGCAGGATTTGGCGGACAATTGTTCAGAACTAGAATATTGATCCAGATATCTACATTACCCATCTCTTTTGTTCTTTCTGAGCTGCAGCTGAAAATTGTTCATTGATTTCACAGGAACAAATAGGGTTAGTCTAAAAATATAGGGAAAACTTTAAAACAACTAATGAGTTTAGAATTTAATGACAAATGTATCATAAGTTTTGGAACACCATTTCTCTCTTTCTGGTCCTCAGTTTTGATCAAAAATTCATCATAGGGGTCAGGCATGGTGGTTCACACCTGTAATCCCAGCACTTTGGGAGGTTGAGGTGGGTGGATCACCTGAGGTCTGGAGTTCTAAACTAGCCTGACCAACATGGAGAAACCCCGTCTCTACTGAAAATACAAAAAAATTAGCTAAGTGTGGTAGTGCATGACCATAATCCCAGCTACTCGGGAGGCTGAGGCAGGAGAATTGCTTGAACCCTGAAGGTGGAGGTTGCGGTGAGCCAAGATCATGTCATTGTACTCCAGACTGGGAAACGAGGATGAAATTTCATCTCAAAAAATAATAATAATAGTAATCATAGAACTGAATGATTTGTAAAACAGACTTTAGTCTTAAACTTGGCCTGATTATTTGCATTAAAGGCAGCAAGAATAATTTTTTCTACATGAGCTTTTTGGATTGGCTTTGATGGAAGTTTGTTTCACAAACTTTAAATACCTTTAAAAGCCAAGCCCAATCATGGGTTTGTATCCTCAAATACCTGTGAGGTGGTTGATCCTTTCCTCTCAAGATCCCATAATAAACTTGGCGCTCCTGGACTTGTTAGAAAGTAACATTCTTTACTGACAACAGGTCAGGAACACTGTACGGGAACTATGTAGACAAGGGTATCAGGCCAGTTTCCCTATTGGGTTTTTATTGGCTCTGCAAGTTAAGATTTCCTCCTTGAGAAGAAGCATACCCTTCCAGTCAAAGCCTTGGTAAAATAACCACTCTCTCCAATTGAGTTTCATTGCAAAAGAAAAATGGACTCGTTTTCCCCTGATGCAAACAACTATATTGCCATAAGAATAAACAGAGATAGTTTCCAAATTCTGGAAGAACCAGTCAGAGAGAAAGAAGCATGCTCCAAATTTTGGTCACAAGAGTGAATACCTCTTTTAATTATTAAAGGCTGTAAATAGTTCAAAATAAGTTTCCTTGACTCTGAAAATAATAAACAAGGATCAGCAATATTGCAAACAAAATGATTTGCTTCAGCTTCCTGAGTTCAGTCCATTTAATAAACCCTTGTTTTTCTTGATATTCATGAACATTTTAGTTCTTTTACAGTCCCGTACATTTTTCTTTATTCCAATGTTACAATCTCTAGTTATCAGAAGCTTGCTTTTGAGAGCACCTGTTAAAGTTCTATAGCTAATTATAAGCCATCTTTGAAATGAATTAAAACAAAACAACAATTATCTGTGAATATGAAGATGTCCAATGTAGTGACAGTTAGAAACACAATTGACAAAGATGTTTGATTATCTCTATGGTTTACAATAACTTAACAATATACACTCAGACATTAGAATTCTAGAATCTCATACAATTTTGGAACATATATTAACATTATTCACCAAGATATAATCTAAGGAATATTGTGTATTGTTTTGGCAATTCCATGTACCTATACACATCAAATAATACTGTTCACCTCTTTTATCTGAACACTTCAGGAGCCCTCTGAAGAATTCAAAAAGCCAGGTGCCAGGGAAGACAATTATTAAACTGAAGTTTAATTTTGGGAAGGCTGTTAAATGTTTAAGGTTTAAAAGAGTTAATATTATGAAATAGAATCCAGATTACAATAAGTTATTTATCTTGCCAAAATGGTGACCCGGAAATTTTAAGGAAAGAAAAACCTTTTATGACCCTTTACAAATTTTGCCAAAGAGCAGATTAGCACCTTAGGAAAACGTTGCTATACTTTTATTTCAATGCTCAATTTACAGAAAAACCATATAATATCCTTATTTGAATTTAGTCAACATGTTCACACAGATAATCTCTTCTGCAAGATTAATTTTAACAATTCTTCCACCACTTCTTTGAACCTTCAGCTTTTCCCTAATTTAACTCAAAACAATCCTTTACCTAGGCAAAAGTTTGCATTTCCATTCCTTCTTATAACCTTTTACTAGAAAACACATTTTACTGTTCTTACACACCTTGCATGTAAATCTATTTCTAGTAGTTTCAATTAGCTCCTAGTAATTTTTAAGGTAAAACTTGGTAAGTTGCTTTAATTGTGTGCTAACGGAAGTCAAGGTTTGACTTCTTAGGTAAGGGTGAGGTTAGTTGCATATGTCCCCAGGCCTTACCAATTGTGAAACCAGCAAGTCAAATAATTCTCAAAACTCAAAAGGCAATTTGTAATCTCAAAACACTTAGTAAACCTTACATCTGCCTGGCATTTTATCAATAATCTTTAGAGCTGTTGTTACTTCTTCAAGATTAAAGTCACATGAACTGAAATGTAACACAGGTTTTATGTTCCATTTTAAAAATATTATATCCAAGTTCTTGTCTTTCATTAGGACAAATTAATTAGAGCTGTTTTTACAGATATTACACAGAATACACACACTGACAGGCAGAAGAATGCCCAGTCACTGGGTGAGGCCCTTTAAGAGACAGGGCTAGGAAAATATGCAGATATTGAACCAGAGAGGGCTCATCCCCTAAGGCAGAATTGCTAAACAAAGCCTTGCCAAGTGGTTTCTGGCCATCCCTCCAGCATGCAAAACAAGATGGAGGCATGAAGCACAGACCATACAGATATGCAAAGCAAATCAGATTGGCCACAGCCCAAGACTAGCCCCACAAATACTTTTTCACAATTAAAGCTTTACAGAGAGTATACCCAGTGATAGCTGGGGGAAGTGACCTAGTAAAACATTTTCTAGAAAGAAAAAAAAAAAAAACACTTTAAAGCTTAACTGCTTACAGAATAGAAAAGATAAAAAGAAACAATTTAAAAATGCCTGGGGAAGAATCTCTTACTCTTATGCAAGTGATTCCTCCACTGGGGAGACAAGTTTATTTGATGACTGTTGGAGGTGACCTCCCTGATGCTGGGAGGAGGAGACTCCATTGGCCGTGGCAGAAAATGCCAGCCAGCTCCCCACAGCACTTTGGACCGTATGTTCCAGCTCTGGTAATGAGGGGAGGGTGAAGGGGAAATACTGCTTACCAGTCAGTCCCAAAAAAGGAAAGAAAAGGCCATGGAAAGTCTGGGTTGATTCCAGAACCCCAGGAGAAGCAGAGTTTGGGGGTGCAGTTTCCATAAGCTCAGAAGTCCAAGGATGAAAAGGCTTAAAGGCGACACTAAGAGGTTTTGAGTCCTCATTTCACTCACTGTTTCTCAAGCTCTACATTGGGCACCAAAAATGTTGCCAGACGTTTCCTTAGTTCAGCTAAAGATGGGGGTTCTTTGACCAATGGCCATGAAAATTTAGGCTTGCTGACAATTTGAATGATGAGTAAGACAGGGTTTTGTTGGGTGAAAAGAAAGAAAAGGGGGAAACAGGTACTTTTGCAAGTCCAGAGTCCCTGCTAGAGTGCTTCCCACTCAGAAGATTGAATTCCAGATTCCACACAGGAAGAGAAAGGACCAGGCTCCTCCCTGCTCCAAATGGCATGAAGCTCTGTGACTCTATCCCATTGCACATTCCCAGTGCACAGACAGGTTGGAGTTTCTCCAGGGATTTTCCAGGGAACCCACATCTCCCCATCTGGCTCTCTCAGTATCAGGCAAAAATTCCTTGCTCTCTAGGAAAATGGGTACATGCTTAGAAACAGCCATGAGATACAGTTCTACCCTTATAAAATATAAGGATAACTTTTCTGGAGTGGAGTGCTTCCTTTTAAGATACAAGATGGGCAGGGAAGAACAATTCTACTCCATGACATTCCTCTTTTTATGCCTTTGGGTGTAGTTTAAAAAAATGTTGTTGATATAGCCATTGAGACTATATTATGGTTATGAGAAAAAATCAAGAGAATTGCAGAGATAACTATCCAAAGTCCTGACCTTGTTAAGAAACAAAACCAGTGCCTGCATCTTACTCTCTAATAACTAGTTATTTTGAGGGGAAAAAAGCCATCTTATTTAAGCCTCAGTGAGTGCACACTCTGCTTCTTATATCCAATACAGTTTTTAATTACATCTTTTTAAAACTTTCATCTTATTTGTTACTCTGTGTAAATATTTTTTTCTTGGTTCTTTTTTTTTGTATTACTAGGAAGAAATTCAGGTAATTTATGAAGAAAAGAGGTTTATTTGGCTCATAATTTTGCAGGCTTAAGAAGAAGTAAGACAGGATCAGCTTTTGATGAGGGCCTTAAGCTTCATCAACACATCTTGGAAGGTGAAGGGGAGTCAGTGTGTGTACAAGAAGCAAAGGGGTGGCAGGGAGATTCCAGGCTCTTTTTTTACAACCAGCTCTTGCTGGAATTGAGAGCTAGAACTCACTGATTACCATGAGGACAGAACCAAGACATTCATGAGGGATCTGTCTCTATCATCTAAATGCCTCCCATTGGGCCCCACCTCCAACACTGGGTATCAAATTTCAACATGAAATTTAGTGGATGACAAACATCTAAACTATAGCATGTGTGTATGTATATATATATGTGTGTGTGTGTGTGTGTGTGTATGTGTATATATACATATATATATGTATATATACACATACATATATATACAATATGTATATATACACATACATATATATACAATATGTATATATATGTATATATACACATACACACATATAGACACACAAAAATGTATACACATATCTATACACACACACATATATATGTGTATGCATATACACATACACACACACACATACATATATAATTTGTGGTATTTAATGTTACCAAGGTAAGGAAACAAAAGCTGCCCAAATATGGCTCCAATATAGTTGAAATGAAGCAAAACATTTGTGATAAATGTTAGAAGAGGACTCAAATGTTGTAGGAAACAAAACTGTAAACAAATAGGAATGGGAGTGAACAGAGAACGTGTCAAGGGTGGAAAGTAGAATGTGGAACGTTTAATGTGTTGCTATTGAGTTGTCACTACAGTGCAATTTAGTAAAATTACAGGCATAATATTCCATTAGAACATCCTGACACCAGCACAGATTTTTTATAGTATCTCCTGCAATTGGTTGAGGCTTAGACTGTACTGGTTGTTCATTATTTTGAGTATCCACAATGAATAGTGGCAAATAATGATTACATTGAATGAAGAAAAGTTCAAACCAAAGATTTGGATCAGGCTTGAAAGAAATCCCTCAAATCAAAAGAGCAATGACATTCGTGATTACTTGTTTTATTACCAGTTTCTCATAATTTGGGAAAAGCAACATTCCAGATTTTTGAATAAAAGTAATCTATAATAAATTATTATAAAAAGTGAATTTGAATGGACAAAGTGAATGGGAACATCTCAAGTCAAGATGGTAGCATGCCATCCTTTACACCCTCATTCAAGTTTACATTAGCAGACCTAGCAATGGAGATCTGACTTCACATATTATTTTTACTCTATCCCCAAAAGTACTGCCTTCAACAAACCATTATGTAAATGGCATTTTCTTCAGGACCAGATTGGCACGTACACCTTTGGTTGGTATTCAATTAGCACAAATTGTATACACTTTTCCCCAGTTTTTTCTGCCTTACCAAGAGCTATATTACTACATACTAGTACAGAATTAGTGTTAATGGAGTTAGCTAATATAGCAACTGAGACTGTTATTCAATATAGAAGAGTAATAACCTCAATATCTTACTCTAATTACTTTGTCATACTTTTCACACATCATATTTTATAGTGGCATGACTACATGGAATTCTAAAAAACTCGATACATTTTGACATTTTAAATGGGAAATCATGAGTAAATATAAATATTATATGAACTCTTAATGTATTCATATTTTTTTTCAGAAATTTCATTCCAACTAGATTTAATGTAGTTTAGCAGGAAATTTTGTTCTATTCTGTCAAAAAAATACCACAGAGAAGTAGAGTCAGTATATGGCAACGCTCATATTCCAAGAGCTAATTTGATCATCTTCATATTGCTATTTGAGTATCCTTTGTCTTGTAGAATACATGCACAGACAGTTCTTAATTGACACCTACAGAGTAAAGAAAATGCAGAAATAATTGTTTGGTGAAAGCATGGGTTATCTTCTTGACCTCCAAAATTTAAAAACATAATGCAAAGTTTAAATGTTTTTGTTAACTTGAGAAAAACTGTTTCAACCCAGATTAACTGTTAAGTATAAAATGAGCAATAATTCTAGTACATAGAAAACGTCCAATGACACAATAGTAAAGCAGAAACACATATTTAAATTACTTCAGAAAGTAATTCAAGCACTAGTTAATACCCTTTATAACACACATATTTAATCACATGTTCAAGATATTCTTTTTCGTTTGCCGACCTTTTTTTGTATGTAGTAAACGCAATGAGTTCACTGAAATAATTAAATTCAATTATCTCTAAAAGAAGATACCTTGACTTATAACTAATATATTTTCATTTTGCTTTGCAAGGGAAAGATTAGTTGCAACAGAAGTGCATACTGAGTCTTGATGACAAATTAACAAATGGTAGGAAATCAGGCAACCCACTGTATATCAGCACCCAGCTCCAACCAAGCACACCCCCAAAACACATAGACTTTTACTGTATGATTTTTTGACTTCACAAACAAGCTAGGCATATTGTAAACTGTGTTTCAGTCATAGTTGAGACTTCTTTGTTTCCTCTGGCTCTTCTAGGTTATTAGAAATACTTTCCATTCTATCCTCAACATCTGGCTTGCTCCAGAGGTTCCTGAAAAATTATTAAATAATGCACGATTGTCTATATTTTTTACATCAGTCAATTACCTGCATTAGTCTCCAAAACTTCTGGGTCAGAAAGACTTGTTCAGTTTGTTTTGGAGTGTATTTTACTCCTCATTAATGAGAACATTAAAATTTAATAGTCTCATTACCAAGATATAATTGGATTTATTCAAATTAAGTTCTGCAGAATGTAACACTAATGAACCCTTCATGTAATTCAGATTCTTATATTTACGGTTATACTGTCACAAAGGGAGTGCCATATCTTAGTACTAGATAGATAAAGAACAGTTCTGGGGGAAGAACAGGCTGCTTCTATAAATGTATGTAAGCAGAAAATTGTCAAAATTTATTTACCACTTGGTAAGCACTGAAGTGCCTGGTTCACTGATGACAGAATGAGTAAGTGGTTGTTATTTTCCCTCTACTGGGGAGCTGATGATGCTCTGCTAGTTACCACCTTCTAAGTCCCTAAAGCACACCTCAGAATAGAATTGCAATGAAGTTTAAAGTTTTTCAGGCCTATTTTTGATAGCTAGTAATGCTTCGATCGATGTTCAAGATAAAAAAGAATTGGAATTAGAGTAGTAGAGAATGCAAAAATCTAGAGCAGCAGAATAATTACTTAGAACCCAAGTAATTAAAATCTTCAATGATTCAGATAATTTTGTCTCCTTTTTAACTTTTCAATTTTTATTTTTAATTTTTCCAGGTATACAGTAGTTATATATATATGGGATACATATGATGTTTTGATACAGGTATGCAATACGAAATAAGCATATCATGAAGAATGGGGTATCTATCCATTCAAGCATATATCTTTTGAGTTACACACAATCCAATTAAAATTATATCTCATATTCTACTTTGAGAAAAATGACATACAATTTTTAAAAGAAGAATAAAAAAATAAAAATCTTACATTAGGAGTTCTTGAATAAAAGGCATGAAAAAATGAAAATAATGCTTTGGAAAGAGCAGTATGTCAGAAGAGAATGCAAATCCTGAGGTATATGGAAGAAAGATAATCAAGAGGACATTACAGTAATCTAAGTCTGACTTTACACAAGTTTGGACTAGAGTGAATAGCAGAACAAGAACAAAAATGGTAAACCTGAGAGATGTTTAAACAAAAAAAATAAATATCTGAGTTAGACATTGGACCTAGAAGAAAAAGAAATAAACGAGTTAAAATAGCTTCAAAATTTTTACCTAGAAAACTGAAAGTTACACAAATAATTTGGATAGAAAGGGGATCTACTTTAACTAGAACATTAATTTCAGTTTCATATATTTTGAGTTTGCAGTATCAGTGTAATATTTATTTGGATATATTCTGAGAAGTACTCCAATGCATGTTCATAGATAAGTTAATTTGGGAATCATTTGCATGGAGCAGTAGTTGAAGAAATAAGAAAGAAGCCATTGTGGAAAGCAGTATGGTGATTTCTTAAAGAATTTAAAACAGAAGTACCATTCAACCCAGAAATCTCATTATTGGGTATATATCTGAAGGATTATAAATCATTCTACCATAAAGACACATGCATGTGTATGTACATCACAGGACTAATCGCAATAGCAAAGATGTGGAATCCATCACAGCACTATTCACAATAGCAAAGACATGGAATTAATCTAAATGTTCAGCAATGGTAGACTGGATAAAGAAAATATGGTACATACACATCATGGAATACTATGCAGTCATAAAACAGCAAGATCAATGGAGCTGGAGGCCATTATCCTAAGCAAACTAATGCAAGAAGTGAAAACCAAATACCATGTGTTCTGACTCATCATTGGGAGCTAAGTAATAACACACTAACACATAGAGGGAAACAACACACACTAGAGCCTATCAAAAATTGAAGGGTGGGAGGAGGGAGAGGATCAGGAAAAGTAACTAATGGGTTAACACCTGGGAGATGAAATAATCTATACAACAAACTCCCATGACACAAGTTTACCTATCTAACAAACTGGATTATGTACCCTTGAACCTAAGATATAAGGTAAAAAAAAAGAATAGTGGACTAAGTATGAAATTTAGGGCATACTCATAATTAAGTGGTGGAAAGGGAAGATGTAAGCAAAGGATAATGCACAAGCAAAGGATAATACAAAAGCAGAAATTGCATGGAAGAGATACATACAGATTTTTTAAGGAGTTAACAGGTATACATGCGTGTGTGAATCAAACCTGATAAACTGATTCCTCATAGATCAGTACAGTGAGCATCAGTGTGTGGTTCTTCCTTTTTTTGTTTAATTTTATATTAGGCAAAAACTTTTTCCAGCATATCAAATCATATGAAAATGTTGTCATTCAGTTTTAGAATTAGACATTCATCTATTATTTTGAAGCAGCTGGAATTCTGGCCCTTGTCTTCTTATACACTAGTGAGATAACAGAGAAACTGAGAAGTTGCATTGCTTTTTCAGAGTGCCACAGTGAGTCAGGGAGCAAATCGTGACTCAATCTCAAGTTATTCGCTTTCTAATGCCACAAACTCATGCAGTTTCCTTTTTTTCCCTTTTTTATTTTAAATTTTACTTTAAGTTCTGGGGTACATGTGCAGATCTTGCAGGATTGTTACATAGGTATACACATGCCACGGTGGTTTGCTGCCTCCATCCCCCATCACCTACATTACTTCTCCTAATGTTACTCCTCCCCAATCTCTCTACCCCCTGCTCCCTCCCCTGGCCCACCATCCCCCAACAGACCTCAGTGTGCGATGTTCCCCTCGCTGTGTCCATGTGTTCTCATTGTTCAACACCGATTTATGAGTGAGAACATGTGGTGTTTGATTTTCTGTTCTTGTGTCAGTTTGCTGAGAATAATGGTTTCCAGATTCATCCATGTCCTTGCAAAGAACATGAACTCATCCTTTATAATGGTTGCATAGTATTCTGTGGTGTATGTATGCCACATTTTCTTTATCCAGACTATCTTTGATGAGTATTTGGGTTGGTTCCAAGTCTTTACCATTGTAAACAGTGCTGCGATGAACATACATGTGCATGTGTCTTTATAATAGATCTATTTATAATCCTTTGGGTGTATACCCAGCAATGAGATTGCTGGGTCAAATGGTATTTCTATTTCCATATCACTGAGGAATATCCACAGTCTTCCACAATGGTGAACTAATTTACACTCCCATCAACAGGGTAAAAGTGTTCCTGTTTCTCCACATCCTCTCCAGCATCTGTTGTCTCCAGATATTTTAATAATTACAATTCTACCTGGTGTGAGACACTATCTCAATGTGGTTTTGATTTGCATTTCTCTAATGACCAGTAATGATGAGCATTTTTTCATATGTTTGTTGGCCACATAAATGTCTTCTTTTGAAAGGTGTCTGTTCATATCTTTTGCCCACTTTTGATGGGGTTGTTTTTTTCTTGTATATTTGTTTTAGTTTTTTGTAGATTCAGGATGTTAGCCCTTTGTCTGCTGGGTAGCTTGCAAAAATTTTTTCCCATTCTGTTGGTTGCTGGTTCACTCTAATGATTGTTTCTTTTGTTGTGCAGAAACTCTTAAGTTTAATTAGATCCCATTTGTCTATTTTGGCTTTTGTTGCTATTGCTTTTGGTGTTTTAGTCATGAAGTCCTTGCCTATGCCTATGTCCTGAATGGTATTGCTTAGGTTTGCTACTAGGGTTTTTATGGTGTTAGGTTTTATGTTTAAATCTTTAATCCATCTGGAGTTAATTTTTGTATAAGGTGTAAGGAAGGGGTCCAGTTTCAGCTTTCTGCACATGGCTAGCCTGTTTTCCCAACACCATTTATTAAACAGGGAATCCTTTCCCCATTGCTTGTTTATGTGAGGTTTGTCAAAGATCATATGGTTGTAGATGTGTGGCATTACTTCTGAGGCCTCTGTTCTGTTCCATTGGTCTGTATCTCTGTTTTGGTACCAGTACCATGTTGTTTTGATTACTGTAGCCTTGTAGTATAGTTTGAAGTCAGGTAACATGATGCCTCCAGCTTTGTTCTTTTTGCTTAGGATTGTCTTGGCTATGCAGGCTCTTTCTTGGTTCTGTATGAAGTTTAAGGTGGTTTTTTTTCCCAGTTCTATGAAGAAGGTCAATAGTACTTTGATGGGGTTAGCATTGAATCTCTAAATTACTTCGGGTGATATGGCCATTTTCACAATATTGAGTCTTCCTAACCATGAACATGGAATGTTTTTCCATCTGTTTGTGTTCTCTCTTATTTCCTTGAGCAGTGGTTTGTAGTTCTCCTTGAAGAGGTCCTTCACATTCTTTTTTAGTTTTATTCCTAGGTAGTTTATTCTCTTTTTGCAATTGTAAATGGGAGTTCACTCATGATTT
The DNA here is from genome assembly GCF_049354715.1 of Callithrix jacchus. NCBI lineage: Eukaryota > Metazoa > Chordata > Mammalia > Primates > Cebidae > Callithrix > Callithrix jacchus. Next base: position 85,073,536 of record NC_133524.1, read on the forward strand.
GGCTGTCTGTTATTGGTGTATAGGAATGCTTGTGATTTTTGCACATTGATTTTGTATCCTGAGACTCTGTTATAGTTGCTTATCATCTTAAGGTGATTTGTGGCTGAGATGATGGGATTTTCTAAATATACAATCACTCATGCAGTTTCTTTGACAATTCTCAGTATTATCCTGTTTCAATCTGTCTCATAGCACTAATTAAGAAACATTGTGAATAATTTGATATCAGGATTCCTAAGTGTGGATTGCTGTTCATATTTAGAAATGTGATTAATATATCTGATTTAGGTAATATTTTCTTCAAATAAATTTAATTACAACATTTAAAAAAAGAGGACTTTCCTCTTTCTCCATCTAATATGACATCTGATAGAAAACTTAAGTATACTTTTTATTGCAAAGGAAAAGCCTTATGTGATGCTCTAAATGAGATCTGAAAGGATTACTTGATCATATATAAAAATATCTATTATTTTAGACAAAATTGCCAAGCATAGTTGTATAAAGTCAAGATTAAGTTAATAATCAAGAAATTTTCATTTCACTGTAAATTTTGCTCTATTAAGTATATTGTAGACAGTGGGTAAAATGCAAAGTAGGCAAGCATTGAAACAAATGACTTGCTGGTCAACTCATAGTCACATGAGAAGTGGTTCACAATTAGTCCTACGCTACTCAAGCAAAAACACAGTTTTATCATAGGGCCATCACTGCTCTCCCAAGCATCACCCACAAGGTGACTTTTATCCTGACTTTTTGTAACTTCTCTCTCATTCCAGCAGCTAATATCATGCCTCCCATGTTCTGTTTATGCAAGCATGCCCATCGGCCTGTTTTCTATACCTATTATATTGCCCCATGAATCCCATCTAAATGCCTACCTTAATGCAATTGTTCAATCTTTGCCCTCATCTGGAATGTAATGCTACCTTTCCAATCAATTTTTCTTCAAGGATTGTATTATAAGTACCACCTCTCTGATTAAACACTTTAATCACTCTTGAATCAGTGATGATTCCCTCCTTCAAATTTCTATTATTTCATTTGACATTGTATTTTAAAAATCATAACACAACAAACTCTGTTTTTTTTAAAAAAAATTTGCATATTAAAATTTTTTTTTAACAAAACAGATAAAACCATTGCTCTCATATAGGCATAGAATAAACACATATTAATGATTAATTTAACTTGTTAATGAAAAACTGGTAAGATGTTACAAGTAATTCAAAGAAGAACAAATCATACAGACAAGTTTACAGATGAACAATTTAAAAATGAATAGATTACAATTCAAAAATGAATAGATTAATGACGGCAAAACTAACTTTTTCTACAATGGAAAAAGAAATTCAAATGGAACCATTATAAATTATAATTTTCATATTTGTAGATAATAATTATTTTATTTTATCAGTTATTTACAATTGCCACCATTGTAATGTAGCTGTTACTGAATCTGAATCAGATAAGTCAGAAAGATGTATTCATAACAATATATCATTTTCCACTGAAGCACAATTTTTTTTTCATATATCCTTTAGAGTTTGGACTCTAGTTCCAAGATGATGTGACTATTTAAAAACAGTTTTATAATCTCTCCAATAGACTGGTTAAGAATTCAAAGAACATGTTTTAGAGAACCATTGGTAATGACATACTTTTTTCATTTGAGGGTTTACATGGTAACTGAAAACAGTAAAGAGCTACAATGCCATAGTTTTTGAAAAATGTGCATAATTGAACTCAAAATGCCACTGTGTCTCATTATAAAGTAATGAATTAGGGTATTTTGGGCCACCTCTGCATTTATTTCATAGGAAGTTTCAAATGAAGACTACAAAATATTTCAATATGCTTATTGCTCTGGAGTGATTTAGAGATTTAGCTCCTGGGAAACATTTTTTTACATGTCAGGGTTATAAATATGGAGATCTTAACCTCACCTCACTGGAGAGGAATTTTTGGCATTCTAGAGTAAAGGTAAGGTATCTCACTCCTTTTAGAGATGAGAAAAGGCATATGTTCCAGTTGCCCCATATAAGCTCTGAGTCTCATCATGTTAGAAATCCTCTTCTGTGACACAAACTCACTGCATGTACTGGTAACATGTAGTCTGTGAAAACTGGACTCAGGAAACCAGCAATAAGACATTTCTTTTGCTACTGTTGTTCTGGCAATAATAATATTTTGCTGGCACAGGGGTTTTTGTAATTTTACACACTTATGTGTGGGGTGTGCATGTGTGTGTCTGTGTGTGTGTGTGTCTGATGGAGGCAGTGGAACTCAGACTGTGAACTTCTAGAATCACTGCCTCTGTTCTAAAAACCCCACCACTGACAAGATTCAGAATCATCATCTTGATACTTTAGACACAGTAAACATATGCCATTGAGGGGCACCACATCATAGGTACAACCATAGCAGATTTGGAGAGTGCACTAAAGACCCTGGGCTACCTTACAGATTGCTACTCAGGCTCCCAACATTGGTGGTCATTTATTAAGCTCACAATAATGGAAATTCCACTTTAAGTGACTAAATTTTGTGTGCATCTTATTACAATATTTTATACTTTCACTGTCTTTGCAAAATAATAACATAATGAAACAGAGTGTGCTTAAAGGTAAGCGTTGATAGGAAAGTGACTTTAGAGTGGCAAAATATATTGGAGTTCTTTTGTATGCCCCAGAACTTAATTTTCTACTTTGAAGCTCTCTTTCTAACGTCTCAATCAGTGAATTTTCTGAAAGGAAAAAAAGTGTGATTTGAAAGAAGTGAAGGAGAGCTGCTTGCTTACCCAGTTAGGTCTAGGAACCACATTAGAAAAAGAAAGCAAACAAAGCAGGTCGAAAATACTATTGTGTCCCTGTTTCTACTTTAGGAGGTAAAGAAAAAACTGCTAGTGAATCGTGGTCATGCCATATGATCATAAAAGTAAATATTTATAAAATCTTAATATTAACCGGGCACTGGACTAAACATTTTTTTCATGTTAACTAATTTAATCATATCAATGGTCCAATGATAGAGATACTATTATTATTCTATATGTTACAGATGAAGAAACTGAGGTACAGAGATAGAAAGTGTCTTGCCCAAGTCTACACAGCTAGTAAGTAGTAAAAAAACGTAATCTAAAACAATCTGTCTTTAATATACCTGTAATTGGCTGGGCGTGGTGGCTTACATCTGTAATCCCAGCATTTTGGGAGGCCGAGGTGGGTGGATTACTTAAGGTCAGGAGTTTTAGACTAGCCTGGCCAACATGGTTTAACCCTGTCTCTACTAAAAATACAAAAATTAGCCAGGTGTGGTAGTGCCTGCCTGTAATCCCAGCTACTGGAGAGGCTGAGAAAGGCAAATTGCTTGAACTCGGGAGGCAGAGGTTGCAGTGAGCAGAGATCGCACCACCGTACTCCAGCCTGGGCAACAGAGTGGATGAGACTCCATCTAAAAAAAAAATAATAATAATAAAATAAAAAATATATAAACATATATGATTTTAATCATGTCATCTATGATATACAGCTTTAAATTGCGGTTTTATACTTCAATTTTGAAGTGAGTGAGCTTTCTGTTCCAGGGAGTTGTTCAAACAATGAATAATGACTCCATCTTGAGAGCATATCTGAGGAGTCATTCAATAAGAATACTTATCTAATATATGGCTACTGCTATGCTTTGCATCATTGTACCCCATGAAGCTCATGTTGAAACTTAATCATCAAGAAAACAGTATTAAAAAGTGGGGCCTTTAAAAGGTGATTAAGTCATGAGGTCTCCACCTTCACGGACAGACTAATGTATTCATGGGTTAATGGGCTGTTATGGGAATGGGTTAGTTATCATGAGAGTGGGTCTGTTATTAAAGCCAGTTTAGTGCCTTTCTTTTCCTGTGATGTCTTTCACTGTGTCATGACACAGCACAAGACCCTCACTAGAAGGCAACAAGATGTGGTCCCTCAACCTTGGACTTCCCAGCCTTCAGAATTGTATGAAATAAATGTATTTTCTTTATTAATTACCCAGTCTCAGGTATTCTGTTATAGCAACAAGAGTAAGACCGAGACAGCTACATAGTCCTCTTTTCAGAGAAAACACTTATCAACACTTTCTACATTCCTGGAATAACATTTTTCAAATGAGCATATACAGTGGTATTTTGCATACATTTCTCCTTTTCTTTCTTTGAGCACAATTCTTCATCCCACCTGGGATTTACCTTAACTATTTTTAAGTTGCATTTTTGTGTTCCACAAAACTTAAGAAAATATAAATATGGTCCTTGCTTCTCATTGCTTTTTTTTTTTTTTTTTGAGATGGAGTCTCCCTCTGTTGCCCAGGCTGCAGTGCAATGGCTGATCTTGGCTCACTGCAATCTCTGACTCCTGGGTTCAAGCTATTCTCTTGCCTCAGCCTCCTGAGTAGCTGGGATTATGAATGCCTGCCACCACACTTAGCTAATTTTTGTCTATTTAATAGACACGGTGTTTTACCATGTTGGACAGGCTGGTCTCAAACTCCTGACCTCAGGTGGTCCACCCACCTCGGCCTCCCAAAGTGCTGGGATTATAGGCATGAGCCACTGTGCCTGGCCCTCGGTGCCTTTTAATCATTGCAGGAGATATAAACATAAATGCATCAAACATACTAAACTATATGTAATTAAATGCTGTGACTGGGCTCTAAAATATCAAGTATTAGTAAAAATATAGAATTTTTTTAAAGTGTGAACTACGCAATAAAGAAATTGGGATAATTCAGGTTGGTGTCATCAGATCCAAGTCCTTGATAGTAAAAGTTAAAAAAAAATCAAGTTGGAAATTTTCCCACACATTCACAGACTGGCTGAATTTAGCTACTTCCCAAAATAAATTCACCCAAGAGAGAATACTCTTTCATGTTTCCACAAGTTTATTATGTTTCCTTCTGAAAACTAAAGCAAGTACGTCAGTCTGCTCAGAAGCAAGATAAAAAAGGGAACTTCACATAATTCCTCAACCCTGGCATTAATATAACCCTACTAATTTGTATAGTTTGAACCATAAAAAGGATGAATTTTGCTGATGAGGATGTAAATTAGCACATCCTTTCTGGAAAGAAATCTAGTAAAATATCAAGTGCCTTAAAAAAGAGTTCTCCCCCTACTCTTCTTTCTAGGAACCTCTTTTTAAGTAAGTGATCATATGAATAAAAATATTTATACTCATTACTGTTCATACAATGTTATTTTTAATAGCACAAGAAATAAAATTATATAAATAGTTGATTGGTCATATAAATTAGAATGCATTTCATTTGTGCAACAAAATAATATGCAGCAATTAAAATGAACTTTTGAAAAACTGTGAGATAGAAAATGTTTTTGATATAATGTTCAGTGAAACCACCAAGACTTGAAAGAATATGTACAATATGGTCTTAACTTTGCAAATATAAGTGTACCAAAATGACTAGAAGGAGACATAACACAACATTAACAATGGCTATCTCACTTTGGAGTACAACACAGGCAATAATGTTCTTCTTTTTATCTTTTTGAACAAAATGAACATATCTCAGCCTTAAAATAAGAAACCAATTTTTTTTTACTTTATAAAAAGTGATGGTAATGATAGGCTGATTAAGCATGCAGCTGACTGAAGGGAGAAAGAAAGGAAAAAGCAAAGAGAAGGGAGCATGACCATGGCTTTAAGATTAGGGGAAATAAAAAAGAAGAAAGGGGAAGTACCAGGAAAGTGAAATGAAATGAACCAAGACAGACTCACTGAGTGATAAATTGCATGTAAAGTAGCATCTGATTTCATGCATGCCAAATTTTACTCTTTATAGTGAGTGCTGGTAAGGATTCAATTTTCCAGTTCTTGTTCGAGCATTTTTTTATACCAACTATCACATTCTCTTTCATAATTTTATTCATTTGTTTTCCTCCATTGAACCATAATAATACCTTCTTCAACAAACATATTATCCTAGGGTATGCAATTTTGAGCCCTTACTTTGGAAATTTAAAATACTGTAATTAAGTTCTATAACACAGATTTTTGGCAAGCAAAATATTTATCTTCTTATTCTTCATGTTGGGCTAAATACATTTTAGCTCAATTAAAACTCTGAAGACTCTCCATGACTCTTTTTGAAGCCGTGAAAATGTGTGTAAATTCGTCATATGATAGAATTCATTCTCAAATTCATAAACCTGTTGTGTAATTGACCTATAGTAACCTATAAAACACGCTGTGAATGAATGAAAACATAGATGGGACAAAATGCCAGAATATCATTCTTATTTTTATTTTATTATTTTTCTTCTATTTATGTATATTTTATTTTTGAGACAGAGTCTGGCACTTTCACCCAGGGTGGAGTGCAGTGGCATGATCCCAGCTCACTGCAACTTCTGTCTCCCAGGTTCAAGCTATTTTCCTGTCTTAGCCTCCAGAGTAGCTGGCATTACAGGCATGTGCCACCACACTCAACTAATTTTTGTATTTTCAGTAGAGATGGTGTTTCACCATGTTGGCGAATCTGGCCTCAAGTGGTCCTCCCTCCTTGGCCTTCTAAAGGGCTAGGTTTACTGGCATTAGCCACTGCACCCAGCCAGAATATCATTTTTAAATCAAAGTGAAGAGGGTGATTTGTGATAAAGCAAATAATTGTTTTTCTCTTGCAAAGATCAAATATTCCATTTTCCTTCTTCAGATACTTTAATTTGATATAATATATAAGTGATTTAAGAAATTCATCAATGTAGTGTGCATTTATTACAGCTATCAGGGTAGATTTCAAAGAAGAAATAAATAAATCATTATATGTTTATGCAAACACTGGAAATACACAGGCATTAACTTCTAGTTATTTGGAAAAAGATGAATCAAACAAATGTCTGATATCAATCTAATTTCACAAACCCTGAAGAAATATTTTATAAAATTGTACAAACTTTTTTGGTAAATATTTGATATACTTCTGAATATAAATGCTTTATATGAACAGATATATGTTTCTCTCAGTAACTATTCCCTTAGCGAGAAATTTACTCATAATATATAATTGTACTATTTAAAAGTGTGTATTTCATAGATCTCAAAAACATTGTTAGGATGGTAAAAATAATTCACAACGTATATGGCTGTGACCCGAGTACAAAACATTAAATTACCACATATCCTGCCAATTAAAATGTGCGGAAATTCATTTAAAAATAGTAAAAATGATAACCAAGTGATATCTTCAGCCTTAAGGTTTGAAGTTATTAAACTTGTAATAAAATAGAGAATTATTATGGAAAATTGATTTTCCAAAGTTTCTAAGGCTTAATTTAACCTAAGATCATACATAATCTGAATTTACCATTTTTTATGTTACACTTATACAGAGGATCTAGTATTTCCAATCATCCTTCATTTTACTTTTCTAATAGGATCTTAAAATTTGATTTCTAACCCATCTTTTCATGGGAAATGAGATGATTTTTCACAACGTTTTATATCGCAAGAGAACCAGTTTTTACTCATCAAGTCAGCATATCAAATGCCTTAGCTCAGACTGCCATAACAAAATATCATAAATCGAATGGCTTAAGCAACAAACATTTATTTCTCAAAGTTCTTCTTGTATCCTCATGTGGCAGAAAGAGAGCCAGCTAGCTCTCTAGCTTCTTCTTGTAAAGGCACCACTGTCATTAATGCCTCATGACTTAATTACCTCTCCAAGACCTAATGTCATTCATGCCTCATGACCTAATTACCTCTCCAAGGCCCCACCTCAGCATATCATCACGTGGGGATTAAAGTGTTGACATATGAATTTGTGAAGGACACAAACATACAATACATTTCTCCAAGTAGTGACTGTCTGACCCGCCCGGACCCTCGTTGCTTGGACCCCAAGGCCCGATCGAATTAAACAAGACGAAGTAAGAGTTCAGGCTTTATTAGGGAATCTCCGGGCAGACTAGACTCGTGCACGGGGGAGAGTCAGCAGTCTCACGCCGGTTTTCTTTGTCTTGCGGTTTTTATAGGGGTAGTGGAGCTGAGGGAGTGGGAGAGCCGAAGTGGCGGGTAGCGGTTGGTCAGTTTAAACTGCCGGGTGGGAAGTTGGGGGAGAGCTGATGGGGCGGGTGGTGATTGGTTGGGTGGTCGCTGGGCGGGAGGTAGCTGGAGTTGCGCCAGTCGGGGTCTCGGAGAGCTGAGCCGGGAAGCCGGGCGGGGCAAGATGGGAACTTCCCGTGTAAGCGGAGAGGGAGTTTCCACATGGGGAAGTAAAATACCTTCCATGTGGCTGGGCCCTGGGTGAGGGGGGTGGGTAAGAGAGGCCCAAGGGTCCTCCACCAGACAGTGACTATAAACCTTCTTGGAAATTTTGCACTGCAAAAACACAGTATTATATTTGCTTTACTTAATAAACATCTGGCCATGTCTTTATATATTTACAGATATTTAGTTCATTACAGTTTTTCCGTTTTTATTTCCTTAAAGAAAATAATTTTTTTTAATTTAGGTCTTTTTATTTCAAATCAGTAAGACAAGTGAATTATAAAAAATTCTATTATTTTTAAGACCAAACACTTTACATTTATTTTCTTTTTAGTATTCCATAGTTAGAAATTAAACTTGATTAAAATTCTTTCCACACTCCAGGAATGTCACTCTTGGCTTTATTTTTTATTTAGAAGACAGTTAAAACCTAGTTGTTCTTTTATTTAGAAGACAGTAAACCTAGTTGTTTTTTTTTTTTAAGCAATAATATATGATTAGATTAGTAGCAAGGCAATTAATTTAGGTACTACATGTTCAAATCTTATCGGATGAATGCTTAGGTATAATTCTAATTCTTTCTATCATCTACTGATAGGAAGGAAATTATAAGATATTACATTGTTATTATTTAATTAGTCTTTTCATTAGGCACCTATTTGACACTTAAATATCAATTACATTCAGCACAGGCAATGTCAATTTTATAATTCATACAAAATGCTTTATGTGATCAATGGCATGATGAGGTAAACAAAACAATGGATATAAAAAAAGGAGCCGTACAGTATGCCTTATACTTGATACTGGAAATGCTAAATTTTAATGGTTATTCTGGACTTACTCAAAGCAGGTTAACACCTGGTCAGAAGATAAATAATGAAGTATCTGATTGATTTGGGTCAACCTGTGGTCATTGGGACTCCAAATAACCGAGACCTGTAGATCCATCTTGATGGCTACATAAATCCCCAAATCATTCCATGATTTTAAAAAATACATATTTTCTACAGGTGAGAATAAATTAACCTACGTTTAGAGCCCCAGAGATAGGCAAGAATGATTGTTAAAAGTCAAAGAATAAAGGAAATCTGTCAAGCAAGCAACTTATTTGTTAGGCTTCTCTTTATTCAGTGTTAGTCTTTTTCAAGGTTGTATACTAACACAGAAAAACACCAAGAAGGTACAAGTGATATCTTCTTAATTAACGGACGTTTAGATTTTGCTTTGCATGTGTGAATGAGAGGTTTTTTTTATCTTTATTTTCTTAAATATAAATAAAAAAACAATAAAAAACTCTTGAATTTAAAGGCAAAGAGTGAGTCAAAAACATCAGAGCACTATATATTTAGGCAAAACGTGAATAAAAACTATCAAAGTACTATATATCTATGTAATTTAACAATCGTAAAGGCAGGGAGAAATATGGTAATACTTGTCTATATCATGAAAAAATAATGTCAGATTAAAAGAATGAAAGCAAAATTTTATCAGTTCAATATATGCTATTTAAAATATCTAATGCCAAAGTCCTTCAGCTTTCCTCTATTATCACTTGATGAGCATGCTGGGCTTGCATTTTAAAGATAATTGTATTGATAAATATATGAACATATTTTAACATTGGTTTCAACATCAGCTAATCAAAACGTTTAGAGGTGAGATGTAATTTCTAAAATACATTGTATGAAAGAATTTATGCTGATACTAGTAATTACATGGGTGATCTGCGATCAAGAGTCTATAGTAATTTAGGAAAAATAATAAAGCAGAAAAGAAGCTTATGTGACCTATACACTAGTCACCACTTCTATTTCCTTATAATTACATCTTCAACAATCCTAAAAAGAATTCACAAAAGAATAATTAACATTTCCACTCTTATCAAATAATTCTGTAGTTATGTACACCTGTTCTTGAGAAGCTTTTCAAGGCAGTACTCCAGTTTATCTATTTCAAGACTATGGAAGATATGCAAGGCCATAACCAGGTTTATTTTCATATAGGCACTTAAAACTTACTTTATACATTTGTTATCCAATTTTATTTCTCTGGCTTCAGTTTCTTTATAGCCATAGTGAAATCTTCACGAAAATGAACATTTTTTTCCAATGATATTGTGAACCATGGTCTTGAGCAGTAAATTACATCCATAAGGCAAAAAGTACATTGTTTTCTAGAGTCTTGCTACTCAAAGTGAGATATTTAAACTGGCAGTATCAGCATCACCTGGAAGATTGTTAGGAATGCAAACTCCATGCCACACCCCAGACCTGCTGAATAAAAATACGCTTTAGCAAGACTCCCGGTGATTCATAAGCACATTAACAGTTGAGACACACTGGGCAGGTGAAAGATTTAGGTATTTGAAGATAAGAAATCATGTGACTCTATCATTTGTGGGTAACCATAATAAAACAAATATCACATTGTATAAGCATAATATATCCTCCCTCAATAAAACTATAGATCTCTAAGTAGTTGCTGAAGAGACTCTTTATTTGTCTCTCTTTTTTTCTTTTCTTTCTTTTTTGTTTTTTTGAGACGGAGTTTTGTTCTTTGTTCCCCAGTTGGAGTGTAGTGGCACAATCTCAGTTCACTGCGACCTCTGCCTCTCGGGTTCAAGAAATTCTCCTGTCTCAGTCTCCTGAGCAGCTGGGATTACAGGCACCCACCACCACATCCCACTAATTTTTGTTTTTAGTAGAGATGGGGTTTCACCATTTGGCCAGGGTGGTCTCGTACTCCTGACTTCAAGTGATCTGCTCACTTTGGCCTTCCAAAATGCTGTGATTACAGATGTGAGCCACCATTTCAGCCTTTGTCTCTTGAATTAACTTGAATTGTTTCCTTAGTTTTCTGTCAGAGCTCTTTAACATGCATGTAATATCATTTTACTGCATCAGCTTTGGGTTCACAGCTGAATAACTGTGTTGTGTGCAGGAAGAAGTGCATTCAAAAGTTAGTTGTTTTTTTTTTTTTAACTTAATACAGAGAAATTTTTCTATCTTCTAAGACATCATAGGCCATATCAATGGGCTTTGGAGAACTGGAACAGAATCAGCCAATCCTGCCGGTCTCGGATGATGTGATGTGAGAAAATTCACTCTTTGCTATCATTTCCTTTGTTTGCAAAGCAGACATAAGTCATTTCATGTGTTAAATTATATATGTTAAAGTTGAAATAATTGGACTGCCAAATTCTATACATGATCTATTAACAGTGAAAATATTTGTTGGCAATATTAAATAGCATTTCTTGTAATATGTGTTTCTTGTTTTATCTCATTGTATCTACGTTTAAAATTGACTGTTAATATGTCCTGCATTTCTTTATTGTAGGATAATATATCAAAACACATGATTAAATGTAAGCAAAGGAGGATGACAAATTCATCAAATAAGCTATTGCTATAAATATTAAATTTTTCCTATGTGTATTATACAAATAAAATTCTAACCTTCAAATATTTTGTATGAATACAGATGTACAGTTCATAAAGTTTGATTGCCATTACTTGAAAAGAATAGATTAAGCTTTTAAGTTTGAATGGTGTAAGCAAATAAAAATGTAATTTAAACTTAAAGAGCACTTGTGCTACTCAAAGGAAAATGAAGAGTACTAATTTGCATTTTAGTAATCAGTAATAGGGGTTATGGGGTGTCAGTTATATTCCACATATGACCTTTTTCAGTTTCTGGGCAATGTACCTCTATTAATTTTCTGTGACATCGTAAAAACCCTTTTTAACTGCTGCATGGCTATGAAAAGCAATAAAATTCTTTCTATGCAGCTAAACTATAAAATGCACAACTGACCTCAGCACTTAGCAGCAGCTCAGTGTGTTAATGCATATTTTCTAGTGGCATAATTTACAATGTGGTCAAAAATCAGACTAGCTCAACTAATGCATTCTTTCTTACAAGACATGCTGAGTTTTTCTGAAGTCATAGAAATGGTCATGCTTTTAAATTCATATTGCATTATCAGCTGTCTAAATGTATACTGAAAACTAATTAGGACATTTACTATTATCATAATGAGCAAAATTGGAAGTTGCTATTGATGAAACAGCTTCAACTCTTATTGAAGTCTTTTCTATTTCTTCCTGGGGTTGCCAGAAGCCATGAAGAAAACCTAGAAATTACTAGGTTGCTAAACCGAGAAATTATTACCTCATTCATTTATTGACTATCACGTGAAAATCAATGTGTATATGCTTGTAGATAACAGATAATAATAACAAGAGTTAAATAAGACATTGTTCTTGTCCTCAAGGGTTTACAGAACAGAAGAAGAAATTGACAATTACTATACAGTTCTAACCAACCTTACTCCAGAAATAAAAAGCAATTCTGAAAACAAGCAAATTCAGAGTGGAGGGCAGGCTTATGCATATACTGGAATTGGGTATGCGAAGAGCTGTTGAGAAAGTAGAATGTCTTAAGATTTTCTTCCTGAGAGAGAAAGGGAAAAAGATAATAATATAAGACTTAAATGAAAACACTGACAATCTGTAAGTATCCTAGCCTGTCATTTATTGCTTCAGGAACTCTACTGTATTTCAAGTTTAAATGCATTAACACCATTTCAGTGACAGCAATATACACAATTCATTCTTCCATCTATCATCCACCTTAAGACTTACAAAATTCAAAATGTAGCAAAAAACAAACCTTGATTTCCAGTCTTTGTAATTGTATTTATATTTCATGCAGTGAAACTGGACCAACAATCGTGTTTCACCTGGCATATTTATTGTGTTAAAACTGAATTATTACCACCCTGAATAAACTACTTATTACCACCGAGAGTAAACAGTCTTCCCATTATGAGAGGCTCTGAGACCTATAGGTATTATTTTTAGCTTATTCTTAAGTCAGAATTCTATTTTAATATTACCAAGAAAATATGTGTTCATGTGTACACACACACACACACACACACAGAAGAAAAGGTTTTATTCAGTTCACATTAATACATCATTATTTAAGATTACTTGGAAAATATTCTAGTTTCTTAAGTTACCAAAAACATAGTAATAATTGGGTTATTAAGAAATACCTTCACTAATATTTTATTATATAATACAAAATACCAAGTGACACAAGTAAGAAAATAAAAATCACTTTAGTTATACCAGAGATAACCACTATTATATTCATGTATGATTTTTTCCCTTGTATGTGTATATTAGGGTAATACTGTATACATGTATACATGGTTTTATATTCTGCTTTTTGTGTCTCATGTTACATTCTCAAAATCAGTTTAAAATAAAATTTACTAAGCTTCTGGAGGGCCACATATTAAAATTGGATGTCATTATCTCATATTTTAGATTACTGAGACTTAAAAATATGCCCTTAAATTATGATCCTAACTCAGTTGTAATTTTAAGTTATGGCATTACCAAATATATTATGCAAGCAAATAGTGCATTTATTCATTATTACACATTAGCCTACAGAAAATATTTTTTCAGACTTTCTACGTAAGCTTTGAAACTACAAAATGGAAATATAATTTTGTAACCTTGTATTCATGCATTAAAATGTACCAGAATTCATTGGCAAGATGAGATAGCAGAATAGGAAGTCATAGAATGTATTCCTGTATAAAAACACTGACATGGCAAATATACATGTATCAACATGCCTTAATGAGATTTTTAGAATTCAATAAAGAAGTTGCAGTGCCCCCAGGAAAGTACAAAACCGAGAGCACTATATTAAAATGGGAAATACAAGCAGTTTTGCTTTACTCAAATTACCCCTTCTGCAGGTCATCACAGCTCCATGCCTAGAGAGGTTCCCTCAGCCCATGGAGAGGGAACCTCTGGGAAAAGAGAGAGCTAAGTGTGATTATAACTTCCTCAGCTTTTCCGGGCACTTCCCAGAGACTAAATCTTGGGAAGTGCCCAAAACACTTGAACACTCTGGCTCATATCATTCAGAGTGTTGGGAAAACCTGCAAGGTTGGAATGCCTGAAAGTAGCTAAGAGCAAAGAAAAGGGGAGGGGTAGGGAGGATGTTGCCAGCTGACACATTGTCCTTAGCAACTGGCAAGCATATATTGGCACACAAATCTCACATATGTGCAGATCTCACATGGGTGAGATCTTGTCATGGGTTGCTCATATTAATTGAGGTGTGTTTCTTCAATATCTAATTTGTTGAGGACTGTTAACATGGAGGGATATTGAATTTTATTGAAACCCTTTTCTGCACATTTTGAAATTATCATGTGGTTTTAGTTTTCAGTTCTGTTCATAGGTTCTATATTTTTTGCAGATACGGGGTTTCACCATGTTGGGACTGCTGGTCTTGAACTCCTGACCTCAAATGATCTGTCAGCCTTGACCTCCTAAAGTGCTGAGATTACAGCCATGAACCACCATGCCTTGCCCTGGTTTCAATTTTCTGTGTTAGTCAGTTTTCACACTGCTATAAAAACTGCCTGAGACTGGGTAATTTATGAAGAAATGAGATTTAATTTATATAACCTCAGGCATAACAGGATGCCTGACTGGAAGGCCTTAGGAAACTTACAATCATAGCAGGTGAAGGGAAAGGAAGCACCTACTTCACATGGTGGCAGGAGAGAGAGAAAGAGCACGGAGAGAAGTGCCACACTCTTTTAAATCATCAGATGTCATGAGAACTCACTCCCTAGCATAAGAACAGCAAGGGGGACATCCACCCCATGATCCAATCACCTGTGACCAGACCTGTCTTCTTCCAATTTCACATGAGATTTGGGTGGAGACACAATTCAAATCATACCATCTGCGTTCCTTGAATTGGGTTTCAAATTTCTCATGCATCTTGTTGAACTTCCTTGCTATCTTTCTTTGTCTGTCATTTTAGTCATTTGCCTGGTTAAGAACCATTGTTGGGAAGCTAGTGCAGTCGTTTGGAGGTAAGAAGTCACTCTGGCTTTTGGAGTTGCCAGAATTCTTTTGCTGATACTTTCTCATCTAACTGGGCTGTCGTTTCTTTAATCTATGCAGTTGCTGACTTTTGGTTGGTGCTTTTTGCTTTTATAATGTTTGATGCCCTTTAGTGTTTGATTTGGTTTCAGTGGATTAGTTTCATTTCCGGATGATTTCAGGGGCTTGTGCTCAGTTCAACACTACTGGGCCATGTCATCTAACAATGGGGGACTGTTTTGTGGTCTGTGGCTTTGTTCTCTGCTCCCTCGATGTCAAGTACTTGCTGCCCTGGAGGAGTGAGGTGTTCCTAGTCCACTGGTAATAACTGATGGGGATTCTAGCAAAAGCACTTTGGTAGGGCAGTGGGGGGACCATGATACATTGCACTGCAGTAGGGCAGCCAGGGACAAGTGCATACCAATGAGTCTGGTGGGCTATTGGCAACTGCACACCAATAGGGTAGTGGAGGGGTCATGGGTGTGTGCATGCCAGTGGGGCAGTGGGGGTCTTCATGCATGTGCATACTGGAGGGACAGTGGCATCCTCATGCCCATACTTACTGGTGGGCAGCAATGAGTCTTCATGTATGTGTGTACCAGTAAAGTTGCCTGAGGATCCTGCAGGTGAACATTTGCTGATGGAGGTTCATCAGCAGATCTGCTGTTGTGGGAATGTGGGGGCTGCTTTCAAAAGAGCTATCATGGTGGCCACTGTAAAATATTTTTGCAGGATAGCTGAGGCTGCACTGCAAGTGAGTACAGCCAGGCAGGAACCCCAGAAGAGGCTATTTGATATGGAGGTGTTCAGATCAGACTGGCTCACTCATGTGGGCAGGACAGCCCTGCTCCCTTCAGGGACAGCTGCTAGAACAGGCTAAAAGCCACCAAGGGAATATGACAAGGCTTGGGGAATGGGCACCCATGGCCATTCTCCACTGCACCGGTTTCCTCACCAAACTCTCTAGATTCTGTGCAGACTCAAGTTCTGTCTCTCCCAACTCTCTGGAAAGTTCCCTCTGCCAACTCAGTTGTGTGTCGGGGCTATGGGATATCCTGCAGTTGGATCCCAGAGGTCCATATAAGAGTGGGCTGCTCCATGCCTATTTTACTCACTCTTTCTCTAGGAGCTGCTCAGCACCACAAATAACTCCTGGTGCTTTTCAACCCTATGAAGAGTTTCAAGATTCCTCTTCATTTAGCCACAGGGGATGCATGCTCCCCATATCCACTCTCCAATGCCTTCTTTCCAAAGATGTTCAGAGTGTGCCAGTCTACTTAATGGTCTAGTCTCTCTTGATGGGAGAAGCTCTTTCTGGATGAGTCTACTCAGCAATCTTGGCTCTTCTCCTAATAAAATTATTTTAGGATTTAATGTTTGCTACTCATGTACTTGGCATTTTTAGAATTAATTTTTATGTAATCATGTTTTATTTGCAAATTACAAGATACAAGATTTAGGTTTCAAATTTATGACAAAAATATTATGGATGTAAGTCATCTTTGAATAAAATAGTGAAATGATATATAATGATCTTTTTCAATACATTTTCACTCTTTGAATTTCTTATAATTGCTAAAAATTCATGTATATGCTTGGCATATGATTTTGATAATGTTAATGAACTTTTGGATGTGATTAATGTCATCTTAATTTGCATGATTATCACTTTATATTTCTTGGTATAATTTGTATTTTAGTATTAATTGCATAGAATCTAAAGATTACATATAAGCAAAATAATGTAGAATTATATAATAATAAAAATTATCATGAACCCTAGCAGAGTCCAGTTGAGTAGTTTAAAATAAAGTGAGAGTATCATGACAAAGGTTATGATTTTTTCTAACTACACATTTATTTAACAACAGATTCCAAGGGTTTCAAGGACTTACAGAATAAATAGTGTCAAAAAACTTTATTTAATTTGCTCTTTAGATTTAAAATAAATGCCTTTATAAATTACAATAAACACCTTTATCTGAATCAATTATATGAAATTCTGGATGAAGTTTAGAAATGTGGCATTAAAACAATATAGACTATATTTCAAAGAATATTTGTAAATCCTAAAGCAACTTTTGGTTACAGAAATATTTGTTTCTTCCACATCCAGAAAACCAAATATATATTCCAAAAAAACGTGCTTATAAATAATAATTGCTTTCATTGTACCTTGACTTGCTTAATTACAGTAATTGTGAAACCAGTAAATCTGGCAATTTAATCATGAGCCCCTTTTTGAAATCTGTAATACATAAATATAAAAAAGTATACATAAACAAGTTAATGTTTTGTAGATATGTCTTTTACATAAAATTGGCATAATTAACTGCAACAATGGCTTTAGTAATGCTTCTAGGCATCATTATTTTCAAAACAGATTAAAAGATTTCTGTGAATATGGGTTTAATATCTCTAATTAATTCATTAAATGTAGCTTACCTACTTTCCTCATAAATTCTTAAAACTTCTTGCAAAATTAAATAATAGGGTTCTCTATCATTTTATGAAAGGAAATGTCTATGTGCTAACCCCATTATAGGACTCGGCTATAATTTGGATAGAACTAAATGTGGTAAGCATTATGCATTTCCTTAGGTAAACAAAAGGAAATAAGAAATCACAATATTAAGATATTATTAACAAGTCTCATCTTTGCAAACTGTTACTAACAAATATATAAAGAACATGTTTCAGAAATTTTTCCAAGATAGTGTATCTATATCTTATGAATAATTTTATACCTAATATATGCCCTAGGTATCCTGGTAAAATACAGTAGAATTAAAAAAAATATATTTGCCAATTAAATACATTTTGAAATTAAACATTTTCATAAAATGACATAATTTTTTGTATAACATACTGTAGCTTGAACCTCATATTTAAAATTTTCTTCTCATTTTCATGCCTAATGTTTATTTTCATTGATTTTGGTATTTCGTTTGTAAACTAAGTTGCTCTCTGGATTTATTTCTTCCAGAACCAGCTCACCAACAATCTAAACTAAGATTATCTTGTAAAACACAAAAAACACTTTATAAGTTACAACTTACTAAATGCAGATAATAATTTACTAAAAGACAGATAAACAAATGCAATTATAATAAAGAGAAAACGGTCGATGGATTTTGAAAAACAAGATAAATATAACATTTATCTCTATGTAAAAATTACTTATATCACTGGTACTAGTTTTTAGTGATTTTGCAATTAAGATTTTTGTTTTTAATCAAAATTGGGTAGATTGAATAGAAATAAATATCTTAAATATTTATAACAATATATTTGACAGTTTAAATTCACAACTAATACTAAAAAACGAAGCTTTTAATAGCATAAAGGTATTATCAGTATGTTGCCTTTTGACTCAATTCTAGAATACTGAGAACGTTATTATTAATATTTCCATTTATAAAGTGCCCCTATTATTTGACTGTGAAAATTTACTTTCCTTGATTTAGAGTTTGATTTTTTACTTTTATTTTAATTTTTTTAATAGAGAGATTGTGGGAAAAAAATAGTTTCAAGGTGTTTAATCAACCTGATAATGAAAGCTCCAGATTTTAAAATATCAAAATATTAACAGACATAACACTTATCAAGCAGGTTACAACAACAGTAGCTTACAATCTAAAATTTACCCATGACTCAGTTTGAAAAACTCAGCTAACATAAAATAATTTTGATTTCTAAAGACCATCTGGTGATATTGAAAAATATTGGTTTAATGAAGAAGTCAGTGTAATTGTAGCAAATAATGTGTAAACTTGAGTATAAAGGTTTACATGGTTTGGATTTGTGTCCTCACCCAAATATCATCTCTAAGTAATCTGTCATACTCCCCACACATCTGGGGAGGAACCTGGTGGGAGTGACTAAATCATGGGGATGGATCTTCCATGCTGTTCTCGTAATAGTGAGTGAGTTCTCATGAGATCTGATGGTTTTAAAAGGGGATATTCCTCCCTTGTTTCACACACTTCTCTCTCCTGCCACCATGTGAGAAGGTCCAAGATTGCTTCCCTTTCATCTTCCGCAATGACTATTAGTTTCCAGAGGCCTCCCCAGCCGTGGGGAACCTTGAGTCAAATCTCTTTCCTTTATAAATGATCCAGTCTTTGTTATTTTTCTTTAGCCATATGGAAACAGACTAATAGAAAGGTCTTTACTTTTTCTTCTGTATTTATTGCCACCACTATCTCCTGGACTGCCATGAGGGTTGTGATTTTTTTTTTTTTGAGACAGAGTCTCACTCTGTCACCAGGTGCTAGGCTGGAGTGCAGTGGCACAACCTCAGCTCGCTGCAACCTCTGCCTCCCGGGTTCAAGCAATTCTCCTGCCTCAGCCTCCCAAGTAGCTGGGACTACGAGCGCGCACCACCACGCCCAGCTAATTTTTTGTGTGTTTTTAGTAGAGACAGGGTTTCACCGTGTTGGCCAGGATGGTCTCGAACTCTTGACCTCGTGATCCACCCACCTCTGCCTCTCAAAGTGCTGGGATTACAGGCATGAGCCACCACGCCCAGCCCGTGTTGTGATATTTTTAACAGAGACTTCTCTCTGTATGTGACTCATTTTCATTAAACAAAATAATTTTATATTAAAACAATGTATGTCCTAAACTGAGTTATGATCTATGTATTGAATTTAATAAAATATTTTTGATTATTCACACTTGAGAGTTATTATTTATTTTTCTACTTTTCTTAATCTAGGTCTGCCCTTCAACTCAGAACTCTTCTTCTCCCAAATACAAGTTGTATAATTCCTCTCACCAAGAGCATGCTTTCTCTTTATACAGAAAACTCTGAATCTTTTCAGTAAATACATATAAAAATTTATTTAGGTAATATTTATTTGTTAATATAAAGTGATACTAATAACGATCCTATTGACTGACTTATGTTTGTGTAGTTGTTTTAAGTGAGAATGGAAAGGTAGGAGAGACTGTTTTCCCTATGTTAGGAATTTAGACAAATATACACATTTTTTTAACAGCATAGTTTTTGCTATGCTGCATTGCTAATATTTAGAATTTTGTAAGCAAACAAATAATATTTAATTTTTATTTAGAATATTATTCGATATCTTAACTACAATTTGAACAGATCTCCATGTTTTCCATCCTCTGTACAATCATTAGCAAGGTGTTTTTCTTCCACTATTATCTATATGCAATTAAACTATATTATTATAGGTGATTATTCTTACTGAACTAATCAGTAGCTTCATTTTGGACACAGTGATCAAGTTTCCTAACGCAGTGATTGCCTTCATCTATTTAGAAAATATTATAGCTATTTAATTTTAATAACATTTAATACTATTCATTATAAACACCATAATTATTATTAATATGATACATTTTATTTCAGATTTTCAGTTATGCTCTCCTTTACCTATTCATGTCATTCTTGGTTTATTGCAAGTCTGTCCCTTACACTAATTCATTTATATCTAATATTCTTCAGTAAAGACCCAAATGATTATTAACTGGTCATAATACTACAGCTTCTGTTAATACTTATGGCACTTGTATAAACCACTTACAGTTTTATAAGGTTGCTATAGTGATTAGTTTCAAATATTAATAATGATAGTGAAAATGACAAAATCTAATGAAAATATTTACCATTAACTTTTAGCCTCAATCCCATCAAGTAGACACATACATTTTTTACAGTTTTAGTGAGGAATAACTGAGAAATAAAACATTATATATATTAAAGGCTTACATTGTGGTGTTTGATATAAACAAACCTTATGTAATAATTACAACCATCAAGCTAATTAACATATATATCACCTTGCATTGTTACCATTTTTGTGAATCTGTTGAGAACACTTAAGATCTACTCTTTTAGCAAATTTCCAGTGTATAATACAATGTTATTAACTATGGTTATTTCATTAAAGTTAATGTTATCCAGGTTCATCTGTGTTGGCACAAGTGGCAGAATATTTTTTTATAGGCTGAATAATATTTCAGCATATATACATATATATGTATATATACATATGTACACACACCCAGACACACACAGCATTTTTTTATTTGTAGATGAAAACTTAGGTTGTTTTCATGTCCTAGCTATTTCGAATGATGCTGCAATTAACACGAGAGTGTGAATATCTCTTTGAGACACTGATTTCATTTCCTTCAGCTATACATCAAGAAGTGTGATGCTAGACACATTTTCTTAAATCATTTTAAGGACATCAAATATACCTCTTTTCTCAAACCACCAATAATTTTCAGAGATTTTCCCTTTTCTGAGGTCTGAAAGGCCTGGGCCTAATGTTTTCTCAGGGCAGGAAAATAGTTATATGGATATTATCCCAGTGATTATTTCTAAAAGTGGCTTTTTTGTGGTTAAAATATTACTTATTTCTATGTATAGTGTAACTTTCTATGTGCAAATTCATCCTTCAGTCTTTAGTTCCTTCCTATTTAAGATAAACTTTAATCTCTATCATGAGTGAACATTTATGATGTTTATGTTCTATGGTGTAATGTATATTTTTATATCTTAAATAGGTATAGTGACAGAAAACTAGAGAAAAAGACTAGTTATTTTAAGCAGATGTTAAATTTGAAAATAAAAAGCTTTCCAGGATTAGATTAATATTAACCCACATGTTAATGTTCTGGTTCGGTTCAATTTTAATTTTTAAAGTTTTCTTCCATCTTTACTTTTTATGTATCAACACAGCTAAGAGATTGTGATTGAAAAGAAAATATCCCTATAAAGATGTTTTAAGACTAATGTTTTAAAAATCTAGAATCCACATAAGTTTCAGGTTAAAATAAACATAAAAGATTAACTCAGAGTATCTCAATACGTAACTTCTTATCTCTCAATGTATAATAATTGAATAATTTGAGTTCAGCTTTGCACTTGATTTGACAATGCAAATCTCAATGTTCCAAACATTTTCCTCATGACACAGGCCATTATGGAGAAAAAACTTCTATATGGCTATCTCATATCATAGTGATGTTTTTATCTGCAGTGTGGTAATAGAGTCTCCTGAGATTTATATCAGTAATACTCACCAAATGTGATGGTAGAGGAAGGTGGATGTTTTGGTAATCTTTTAATGGTTGCTGCCAATTTAGACCAATCATCAACATCATTAGTACACAGAATGTGACTAAAAATAGGAAAAGTGAAAAGTGGGTTATTTTCAGTTTAATTTGGGACTTTGGGCCCTAAATGCCAATGTAATAATTTATTAGTAAAAGTTATATCAAGAACTTTTGAAAATAATTACAAGCAAATTATATGCATGTGGCCAGTAAACTCAGAGGTTAGATTCATTATTCCTAATAAAATGGATGGTTTATGGACAAAATCTGTTGAGTTTTGTATTCTCTAATTTAATCAGAACAAACTTCAACTCTGCAGAATTATATGGTCAAAAATGTCATTTAAAAGTTGTGAAATTGCAGAAATCTACACTGTGTATAATAGTGTGTGTCTCATAACTTCAATTTAAAGTGCTTCAAACTGACTTCTTAGTTTTATCATCAAATTGACATCACAGGGAAAAACGCTGTACCGAAATGTGGAGAAATAGTCAGACAAATACAGAGAATCACCAGCAGAAATTCACCAGCAGAAAACTCCACAGG
The DNA here is from genome assembly GCF_049354715.1 of Callithrix jacchus. Taxonomy (NCBI): domain Eukaryota; kingdom Metazoa; phylum Chordata; class Mammalia; order Primates; family Cebidae; genus Callithrix; species Callithrix jacchus. The sequence continues at coordinate 85,096,370 of NC_133524.1, forward strand.
AACATGGGTCTGAGTAAGAAAACTGAAATGTAGTTGATGAATTTCTGGAGACCAAGTGTAGACAAATTTGAGTTAAAAACTCCAGGGGCACCCAATTGTAAAAAGACTTCTATGCTTTTGTGAGTTTATCTCCGGGAAATCCACTAGGTTCTTATAGTGACTATCAAAAGAAAAACATCTCATTATGCTACTAACAAAAAGAAAAGAACATGGACAATTTTAGAATATCCAGAGCATTCTGTTATCCTTAATAAGCCCAACCCTCTGGATAAGCTTTTTCAGCAGAGTCTACTCTGCCAGATTTTTATCAAAGCCTAGTATATTAGGGGAAAGGAAAATATTTTAGGCCAGACAACTGTTTCCTTGCATGTGAAGGAAGGTAATCACCTAACTCCAGCACTCTCCAGACAGCTTATCTCACCTAAAAGGATAAGGATTGAGAAGGCTTGGTAAACTTTATAGTCTAAGTATCCAGGATCACTTAAAGACTGAGATCTTACCATAGGACTATAGGATGCTTCCTATGTCTTCATACCTTGCCACTATATCAGTAAAGACCTGTTTATTGCAGTTCCTTTTGACCCGTATATCATGTCTATTTTTTAAAAAATATTACCAGTCATCATGCTAACAGGCAAGATACACAGTTTGAAGAGCTTGATCAGGAATTAGAATGAGGCATATATGGAATAAATGTTGGAATTATTAGCCCAGAATTTTTGTAACTATAATATGTTAAGAAAATTAACAAAAAGACAGCATGAAAGAACAGATGGATAACATAAGCAGAGAGATAGAAATTGTAAGAAAAAAATTAAAATGCCGGAAATAAAAAATATTGTAACAGAAATAAACAATGCCTATGATGTGATCATTAGTGAACTGGACATGGCAGAGGAAGAATTTCTAAGCTGGAAGTTGCAACAGTAGAAATTTACAAAACTGAAAAGAAAGGGTAAAAAGATAAAAAAAGAAGAGCAACATATCCAAGAAATATGGGAAAACTACAAAAGATACAACACATATGTAATGAAAATAAAAGAAGGATAAAAGGAGAGAGAAAGAAATAGAAAAGCAATATTTGCAGCAATAATGATTCAGAATTTCTTCCAAATTAATAACAGACATAAGACGACAGTTCTGCAAAGCTCAAGCAACATCAATAAGAACAAATGCAAAACAACTATACCTAGGAAGACCATATTCAAATTGCAGAAGATGAAAAATAAAAAATTCTGAAAGAAGCCCAAGATTAAAAATATTTTACCTGTGTGTCAGTAAATATATGAATTACATCTTACTTCTCTTCAGAAACTGTGCAAACAAGAGCAAAGTGGAATGAAATATCTAAAGTTTTGAGAGAAAAGTTCAATCAAATTAGAATTCTATTTTCTGTAAAATTATATTGTAAAATGAAGAAAAAGTAAATACTTTCTCGGACAATCAAAAACTGAGGAAACTTGCTGCCAGTAGAGCTGACTTCTAAGGATTGTTGAAAGAAGTTCTTCACAGAGAAGGAAAATGATATAGGTCAGAAACTCAGAGCTACATGAAGAATTGGAGAATGAGTAAATGAAAGTAAAATAAAAGTTTAATTTTTTCTTATTCCTAACAGACCTAACATATAAAATTTTGATTAACATTTTAATAGCAGCTATTTATTCAATTGTATATAATTACATATATATATATGCTTATATATAAATGAAATAAGTGACAGCAATAATACAAAGGATGAGAGAGGTATTAGGAATGCTTTGTTATATGGTAATTGTACTACCTGTGAAGTACTATAGTGTTAATTGAAAGTGAACTTTAATTAGTTGTAAACGTAAATCACAAGTGCTAGTGTAACCAGTGAAAAAAGTTTTTTTTTTTTTAAAGTATAATGGACATGCCAAAAAAAGAGAAAATAAAAACATGTAAAGTGGTCAATTTAAACCACAAATAACAGAAAAAGTGAAAAGTAGAAACAATAAAAAGAAAGAATAGAAAAAAGAAACAAATGGAATAAATATTAATGAAACTATATTCAATTTAAACATCAGTGTTCTAAGTACACTAATTAAGAGGCAGAGGTTGTTAGAGTGCATCAAGAAACAAGACTCAAGCATATGTTGTCTACAACTAACTTCAAATATAGACATATTTAGTTTAAAAGTGAAGAAATGAAGAAAAATATACCATGTTAACATTAATCAAAATAAATCTGCAGCAGCATATTTTAATTTCAGACATTCATGACTTCAGAGTAAGAAAAGTTTTGGAGTCATAAAGAGGCATTATATAATAATAAAGATGTCAATACTTCAAGAAGTCATAATAACACTAATGTTTATTCATCTACTGACAGAGCATGAAAATAAGTGAATCCGCAAAACAATTGAACTGAAAACAGAAATAGATGAATACATCATCGTGATTAAATCTTTTAAAACTTCTCAAACAGAAATGGACAAATTGAGCAGGTAGAAACTACTACTTTCAAAATACAATGCTAGGGTAGGCATAGAATACACATTCTCATTCCAAAAGGGAAACACAAACAAGAAGAAATGAATAGTTGATCCCAAATAAGTCCAAACCAAACAGGATGAATAAAATTAAATACAAAGACTCCAGAATAATTTTTGTTGACTCTGTGACTTTCTTCTGGGTACATCAAGAGGCTGAACCATTAAGGTCTCAGGTAGCCACTCTCTTGTGGCTTTGCTAGGTGAAGCCTATATTGCAGTTCTCATGGGTTAGAGCCTCATGGCTATAGCTCTCCCAGGCTAGCATTACATGCTGGTGGCTTTACTGTTCTGGCATCTCAAGATATGACCTCACTCCAATGATCGCATTAGGTATTGCCTTAGTGGAGACTCTCTGCAGTTGGTCCAACTCAGCAGCAAGTCTCTGCCTGGGCCCCAAAGTTGACCATGACATTCTTTGAAATCCAGGTGAGGAATCTATGTCTCCACAGCTCTTGCATTCTGTGTACCTGCCGAATCAGCACTATATGGACACTGTCAAAGAGAGCTATTTACCATTTTTGCTCTTTAGGGTGTCAGGTCAGGCCACATCTGTGATCCCTTGAGCCACAGTTTTGGTTGCTAAAAAGTGCTGCAGTAGAATTTAGCAAATCAAGACCTTGAGTGGCCCTTGGCAGAAAGCCCTTTACACCTGAAAGGCCTTAGTAGTATTCTGAGCCTGTCATGGGAGAAATACCACCAAAAATCTCTGAAGTGCCTCTGGGACATTCTCCCTTGTCTGGATGAATAAAACCTCACTTTTTTCTATGTATACTGATATCCTTACCAAATTATCATGTGGCTACACTCTTGTTTATTTTTTTCCTTAACATGACGTTTTGTTCTGTACATGGCCGGACTGGAGATTTTGGAAATCCTTAGATTCTGCTTCCCATTTAATTATAAACTCTGTCTTTAAATAATTGCTCTCTTCTTGAATTATACTATATGCAATTAAATGTAGCCACACAGAATCCTAAATACTTTGCTCTTTTGGCATTTATTCTGACAAGTAGTCTAGGTTTTGCTTTTAAGCTCTTACTTCCATAAAGTCCTAGGACATGGACACAATTCATTCAAGTTCTTTGCCATTGTATAACAAGAATCACCTTTACTCTAATTTCCAATACCTTTTTCCTCATTTTCAATCTGAGACTTTATCAGAATATCTTTTACGCTATCCATTTCTACCAACACTTTGCTTACAATCACTTAAGTAATCTCTAAAAAGTTTCAGACATTTTCTATATCTCTGCTCCTTTTTTGAGTTTTCAGCAGAATGGCCCTTAAGGTTCAATTCAAAGCAACCTAGACTTTTTCCAGCCTCCTCCTCTCAATTCTTCTAGTATTCACCAATTACTGAGTTCTAAAGCTGCTTCCACTATTTGTTTTTAGGAACACATCTCATTTCTGGTAACAATTTCTGTCTTAAACCATTTTCTGCTGTTCTGACAGAATACCTGTGACTGGTAATTTATTATTAACAGAAATTTATTTCTCACATTTTTTTTTCTGTAGGCTAGGAAATCCAAATACAAAGTGTCAGCATCTAGAAAATGTCTTTTCTTGTGTTATCACATGGCACAAGGAAAGGAAGCTGGAAAGTGAGAGAACAACAGGAGGCCAAACTGACTTTTTATAATGGCATTAATTCAACCAAGGAGAGCTTATTAGGCTTCATGGCCAATCATTCTAAAAGGTTCTACCTCTTACAGTGGCCATTAAATTTCAATATGAGATTTGTAGAGAAGAAACATTCAGATAGAATATTAACTTAAAGAAGCATACGTGTTATGCACTCACAAAGAAGATAAATCTGTTAAATAAACATGAAAGCATGGAGTTAAACAAAACTAAATAAATGTATTTCTTGTGGGACTTTTGATAACTTTTAGTATATTGTAATCTTTAAAACGTTCTTTTATTTGACGTCTTCTAAAGTCATATTTGAATACAGAAACCTTTTTTATTAAAATTATTATCTCATAAGACTAACGTTACCTGGAACACCATTAAAAAATTTAAAACTAGAGTTACTAGAAAAGAAATCTGTTATTTTAAAATTGTAATAAATTCACTAAAGTCCTGCTTGAAATACCACAATTATATTAATAATGTGACTACATTTCAAGAGCAGTGGTATTCTAAAACATGGCTATTTGGTTATATTCCAATTGTACTGCAGAACATAAAGTTTATTTTAAATTATTTCATGATAAGCTATATTAATAGGCACAGCCTCAGAGATAAAATAAACATAATTCCTAAGATGCCCAATGTTGACTCTTAACCTACTTTTTCGGATTCATTTTATTTTTTATAGAACATTTATTTTTAAGTAATCACAATATAAAACATACAGTGAAAACAGCATTTTAAAATTAAATTTTATTTTTCTTTTGAGATGGAATTTTATTCTTGTTGCCCAGGCTGGTGTGCAATGGCATGATATTGGTTCACTGAAACCTCTGCTGCCTGGGTTCAAGTTTCGCCAGGCAGGTCAGGTTTGAACTCCTCACCTCAGGTGATCAGCCCATCTGGGCCTCCCAAAGTGCTGGGATTACAGGCATGAGCCATCACACGGAAATAGTATTATTTAATAGTTATGGTGTTACTTTCTATTAATTTTTAGCAGATTATATAAACTAAATATTAGGAAAAATGTAATTCAATGTCATCTAAACTCTGATTCAGTTAAGTGATTGGTAAAGATCAGATTTAGTGTTCGATTTCGAACTAACTAACTATTTAATACAATAGTTAGTTCTGGTCTATGTGGAATAACTACTTAAATATTATTTTCTAATTTTTATTGATTTTTGAAGTTCTAACGGCAATGTAAGCAAGATAGCCATAATAACTCTGAGAGCCAACCCACTGTTGGTTTTTAAAGAATAATTTGGAAATTGCTATAGTAGTAGGTCAAATTCGTTTTGTGAATAGTCACAGGAGTGACTGGTGGGTTCAAAGTAATCGTGACAATCATACAAACAGATTGAAAAATATTAGCATACTTCCTTAATTATCCACAAATTAGGTTAAAATGAAACACAATTAGTTATATAGTTTTTCATTCTAGTTTTTCTAATGATCATTTGATTTAATTGACACTTCCCACCTGCTTTTCAAACAGAAGAGGGTTGCATAATTACAAATTTTCTGAATTTTAGTCACCCAACTTTATTTTCTAAGTTGTATATTATGTATTATGAATGAGAAATTATAAAATCTAGAAATTCAGGATTCATATTATAAAATAGGCTTCATAAAGTTGGATTTAATTTTAAATTATTTATCTCTCAATTCAACTTATTTTTAGTGGCTTATCACAATTCAAGTTAACCATAAAGGATGCTCACATCAGTACTTGTTAGCACCTGCCATATAGTATGATTAAAAGAAACAGAAAAGAGAAACATACTGCATGTTTTCTACAATGAAATGATGTAAACGTGGTGGCAGAACTGAAATTCATTATGTTTTTATTTAGATTACTTGAGATCTCATTTCATGTTTTGTGTTTCTCAATTGTTAAAACATAAAAATATTTACTGTCCTGAACAGTTGTGAGGAAATAATTTGTTACTTAAAAAAATCAATTAGTAGGCAGCTACTATGTGGTTGATTTAATTAAGTAGGTTATTTGATAAAGTTACAGAGAAATACAAAAATAAATAATAACCCTTTAGTGTTCAATAAAATTTATACCTGTCATTAAAAGGACAATGGTTAACATTAACAATGGCATAAAGAAAAAAATATTTATTATAATTCTCTTCAATTTTAAATCTCAGATGTCAAAATTATAGCAAAATTATGAGCCTTAAAAATTAAATCAATGCTTATTTTTATAATGATATAAAATATTTTAAAAAGCCATTAAACTGAAAGATAATAAATACCAAATTTATATTCAAGTGTGCCACCTAAAATATTCTCGTAGCCAGGCATGGTGGCTCATGCCTGTTATCCTAGCCCTTTGAGATGCGGAGGTGGCTGGATCACCTGAGATCAGGAGTTTGAGACCAGCCTGGCCAACGTGATGAAAATGTGTCTCTAATAAAAATACAAAAAAAAAAAAAAATAGCCAAGTGTGGTGGCAGGCACCGGTAATCCCAGCTACTGAGGAGTCTGAGGAAGAATAGCATGAACATGGGAGGCAGAGGTTGCAGTCAGTCAAGATCACACCTCTGCACCCCTGTCTAGGCAACAAGAGTGAAATTCCACCTCAAAAATAAATTATCCTATTTTAATAAATGTATTAAATATTTATGATGTTTAGAAACAAGTAGTTCTAACAAATGTTTTCTAAATATTTAAAAAACAATGCTTCTATAACAATAGCATTGTCAAACAATTTTACGCAAAACTATACACATTTACTTTATCTTGTGTATATAATTGTGCAAATCTTTGCAGCTAACCTTTGCTGTTTTCTGAGATTATATTTCAATCACTATAATAACTACCTTGAATATATTTTTCAACTCCTTGTTCCTATTCATTCTGAAGAACCACAACATGGTTTAATACAAAAGTTAGTGAGTGAATGCTAATGGAAAACCAACATACCAAAATCTGTGGGATGCAACAAAAGCAGTACTGAGAAGAAAGTCTGTAGCTATAAGTGCTTACTTTAAAAAAAAAAGAAAAAGAAAAATTTAAAATAAACAATTGACTGATACATCTTAAAAAACTAGAAAAGCAAGAGCAAATCAAAGCCAAAATTATTAAAAGTAGAATAAAAAATACAGGCCTGGCGCGGTGGCTCAAGCCTGTAATCCCAGCACTTTGGGAGGCTGAGGCGGGTGGATCACGAGGTCAAGAGATTGAGACCATCCTGGTCAACATGGTGAAACCCCGTCTCTACTAAAAATTCAAAAAAAATTAGCTGGGCATGGTGGTGTGTGCCTGTAATCCCAGCTACTTGGGAGGCTGAGGCAGGAGAATTGCCTGAACCCAGGAGGCGGAGGTTGCGGTGAGCCAAGATCACGCCATTGCACTCCAGCCTGGGTAACGAGAGTGAAACTCCGTCTCAAAAAATAAAAAATAAACAGAAATACAAATCAGAGCCATAAGTGAATTCAAAATGAAGATAACAAAGATCAATGAATCAAGAAGTTTCATTGCTTGTTTTACAAAATTGACAAATCTTTAGCCGGACTAAGAAAAAAAAGAGAGAAAATTCAAATGAATAAAATCAGAAATGAAAAATGATACAGTACAACTAATATTGCAGAAATTCAGAGGATCCGTAGTGGCTACTATGAACAACTATATGCCAATAAATAGGAAAATCTAGAAAAATGGACAAATTCCTAGATACATACAACCTACAAATAAAATACCAATGACATCATTCAAAGAAACAGAACTGAAACTATCCTAAAATTTATATGAAACTACAAAAGACCCAGAATAACCAAAGGTATCTTAAACCAAAAGAACAAAATTGGAGGAATCACATTACCTTACTTCTAATCATACTACAGAGGTATAGTAACCAAAACAACAAGGTACTGGCATAAAACCAGAAGCATAAACCAATGAATCAGAATAGAGAACCCAGAAACAAAACCACACACCTACAGTGAACTCATTTTGGATAAAGTCCTGGAAGATCTGTCCAATGTTGAAAATGGGGTGTTGAAGTCTCCTGCTGTCATTGTATTGGGGCCTATATGTAATATTTGCTTTACATATCTGGGTACCCCAGTGTTGGTGGTGTGCGTGTGTGTGTGTGTGTGTGTGTGTGTGTGTGTGTGTGTGCATCTGTATGTATATGTATATATATGATTACTATATCTTTATATATAAGTATATATATTTATATATATATTTATAAATTTTAATCTGATAATAACTAACAGTGTTTGCACACACATATATTTATAAATATACATATATCTTAGATTTCATATATTTATATATATGAATACTTATACATATGTAAATATTTATATGTATATTTATAAATATAAATATTTATATATCATATATATAGAGAGAGACATGTATGTGTATATATATATTATAAGTAAGTCCCCAAACATCTGATTCAAACAGAGTGAGGAAAATAAAATATTAGCAGTAATAAGTAAAATGATATCAGTGAGTTATGGTTAATTTTATATGTAAACTTGGCTAGACCAAAATAGTAATATATTTGATCAAATACAAGTCTAGATTTTGCTGTGAAGGTATTTTTTAAACAGAAGGAATATTTAAATTAGTAAACTTCTGGTAGAGCAGAATATCCTCCATAATGTGGTTGTGTTTCATGCAATCAGCTGAAGGCCATAGGAGAAAAAAAAATACTGAGGGCCTCTGAGGAAGAGCTTCTTCCTGTAGACTATCTCCAGAAGGCCTTTGGACACCAGCTGTAACATTAACTCTTCTTTGAGTTTGAAGCGTTGTGGTTTGCTCTGCTAACTTCATTCCCAACCCCCATCATCACCCGAACAAATTCCTTAAAAAAATATTTCCCTTTATGTAGTATCCTATTGATTCTGTTTCTCTAGAAAATTATGACTAATGTAATAAAATTTCCATTTTAGTAAAATAAGAAAAACATGATAGCAATATAATGTCATAAGTTTGAAAAAAATAGACTTAATATATGCTTATTTAGAAAAATGTAAATTGCCAAAATTGATTTAACAAATAATAAAAATCTGAAAATTCTATTAACCATTGAAAATGTTATAAAAAATTTCCACTCTATCCCTAGAATCCATAGCATAAGGGATACAAGACTTAAGAAAAGTTTGAGATTAAATTGTTCAATCAATAGAAAAAGAGGGAAAAAAACCCCAAACTCATTTGACAGTAAAAACTAAAGAATATTTAAGACTCATTATACACTAATCTCACTAATGAGCATAGATGTAAAAAGCCAAGAAAAATACTACCAAACTGAATTAATCACTGTGTGTATGACCAAATAGGGCTTATTGCAGACATACAATAATATTTCAAAATCAGAAAAACTTACCAATATAATTGACCACATTAACAGGCTAGAAAGGAAAGAAAACATAACAGAGGCAGATAAAGCAGTTTTTCAAGTTCTACATTTATTTATGAAAAAAATATTGTATTAGCAAACCAGAAACTCCCTTAACTGATAAAGGGCACCTCTCAAATATACTGTAGCAAACAACATCACTAATGGTATACAATTATAAGGATTACCACTAAAAGTAATATGAAAGCAAGATCATTGTCTACTTTCACTGCAACTATTTCACATTATACTGAACTTTGTAAGCAACGTTATAATAAAAGAAAAAGTAACAGCACATAGATTTGAAATAACTGTTCTGTTGAGAGAAAAAACTTTACTTTTCTATAGATTGTATGTCTAAATAAAAAGCCCAGGAACATTTATGTTTAATTTGAACTATTAAGATAGGTCATAGGTTGGCTAGACACATTATAAATATATAAAAGTCAATAGTTTTTCAATTTATCAAAATTAACCAAGAAGACAGTGTAACAGAAAAAAATGCTTTCCACAATATCAAGATAACTATGAGTTTTCTAGCAGAACTGTAAAAGACATATAAAATAAAAGCTATAAAATATGATTGAATAGGCCAGGCATGGTGACTCATGCCTGTAATCCCAGCACTTTGGGAGGCTAAGGTGGGGTATCATGAGGTCAGGAGATGGATATCATTCTGAACAACATGGTGAAACCCTGTCTTTACTAAAAATACAAAAATTAGCTGTGTGTGGTGGCAGGTGTTTGTAATCCCAGCTACTAGGGAGGCTAAGGAAGGAGAATCACTTGAACCTGGGAAATGGAGGTTGCAGTGAGCCAAGATCGTGCCACTGCATTCCAGCCTGGCAACAGAGTAGACGCCATCTCAAAATAAATAAATTAATGAATTAAGTATTATTGAGTAAAATCAGACAAGCTGATTAAATATTAATAAGTGGAAAGTGAATATTATAAAGCTGTTAATTCTCCCTAAATTAATCTGAAATCCAATAAAATTTTAATCATAAGCTCAAGAGAATGTTCAGGAATGTATTCTAAAATTAATATTGACTGTACTCTATAATTCAAAATTCTACTCCCACATATTTATTGAAGAGACATAAAAGCATGTACTCACACAAAAATATATTCTTGGCAAATTTCTTAATAATAGCCAACAATTGGTAACAGGCTAGATGTCTATTAATAGAAGAATTAATACATAAAATCTTACATTAATAAGATGGAATATTACCCAGCAATGAAAAGAAATGGCCTACTGGCACATGCAACAACACTGATGAATCTCACAAACATTAGGATGAGAGAAAAAACGTTACACAAAGGAGTATATACGGTATGATTCAATTTTCATATACTTCTAGAAAATACAAAACTAATAGAATTTTGAAAACAACAACAAAACAATCCTAGGCTGCTTCTGGGAAGGATAGTAGAGTTATTGACTGGAAAAAAGCATAAGGTGACATTCTAGGGTGATGGCAACATTATCTATCTTGATGGAGTGTAGATATACAGGTGTATATATTAATAAAACCTTTGGCTATGTACACTTAAGATTTGTAAATTTTATTGTATCTAAATTTTACATCAAAAGACAAAGAAGCTTTAAGCAAATGTGGAACTCTAATTATATTCATGCAGAAGTATCTTGGGGAAGTACTAATGTTCACAATTTAATTTGAAATACCCATCCCCAGAATAATATGTATTAAGGGATAGACAGAATAATTGTTAAATGAATAAATATGAGATAAAACATTATAGTGAAATGTTAATGATGGGTTTAAATGGTGGGCACATTCAACGTAAAATTCTTTCAAATTTCTTGTATGTTTGGAAATTGTTCATAAAAGTTAGGAAATATTAATAAAGGAAGACTAGAGCTTTAAGAGTATATAAGACAATTTAGATAATCATAAAGCACCAGGGACAAGGAAAGAGTTACATGCTAAATATCAACATTAATTATAAAGTTTTAGTATTTGAAAAAGTGTGATATTTGTGCAAGAGTAGACATAGATTAATTAAATTGAGTAGCATAGATTAAATTGAGTAGAGAATATACACTTAAGTATATACGGGAATTTTAAAGTGACATTTCTAATTAGTGGGTAAGAATAACTAGTCAATAAATGATGTTTGAAAAACTTTAACCATGGGAGAAAAAGTAGAGGTATATTCATATCTCAGATCATATATACAACATATGTTTCAGTTGAATTTAAAAAATTAAAAAGGAAAAAAACCATAACTAGTGCTTAAAAAAATATAGCATAGGCCAGGCGTCCTGGCTCATGCCTGTAATCCCAGCACTTTGGGAGGCTGAGGCAAGCAGATCACCTGAGTTCAGGAGTTTAAGACCAGCCTAACCAACATGGAGAACTCCCATCTCTACTAAAAATACAAAATTAGCCAGATGCGGTGGTGCGTGCCTGTAATTCCAGCTACTTGGGAGGCTGAGGCAGGAGAATCACTTGAACCTGTGAGGTGGAGGTTGAAATGAGCTGGGATCACCCCATGCACTCCAGCCTGGGCAACAAGAGCAAAATTCCACCTCAAAAAAAAAAAAAGAAAAAAACAAACAAGAAAAACCCATAGCGTATTATAATTAGAATCTTAAGATAAAACAATATTTTTGACAAGATACAAAGAAAATTCATTGAGAAAATACATGGACCATATCAAAACATAGAATTTACATGAAAAGAATCACCAAAACCTTTGTTAAAAACTCAAAATATACTTAGAAAAAACATTTACCGCATACACAAAATAAAAATTAGAATGTTTGTCTTTCCCCAAGTCCTCATATTCAGAATATTAGATGGGGTGTGGATTATATAGGTGTATATATTCATAGCACTTCAGAATATTTGAATATTGGAATAATAATATTGAGGATATTAGAAGGAATTGGGCAAAAACAAACATTACAGTAGAAAAAGAGACAAGAAATACAATAAACAAGAAATTCACAGGAGACAACCTGAATGCCCTGGAGTGGTAGAAAAGAAATTAATCTCTAGGAATCAGAGAACCAGCAATCAAGCAATAGTAAATTATGATTTATCAGCTACCAAATAGTCAAATAAGAAATTGATTATTTTTAAAAAATGTGTTGAGAAGAATGTGGGAAAACATGAACTCTTACACTCTACAGACAGGAGTGCAAATTGGTATAGTTGCTTTTAGAGAGAAATTTGAAAATAACCATTAGAAATGAAAACTGGCAGTCCTTTAACTCATAAATTCTTCTCGCAGTTATACATTCTAGATAAACTTTTGCCTTTGTGCAAGAAGAAATATGTATATAGCACCATTATTTTTAATAGCAAAAAGTTGCATAAAACTATGTATTATTGTTCTCACTTGTAAGTGGGAGCTAAATAATGAAAATACATGGACACATAGAGGAAACCAACACACACTGGGGCCTTTCAGAGGGTGGTAGGTGGGAAGAGGGAGAGGATCCGGAGAATATAACTAATGGGTACTAGGCTTAATACCTGTGTGATAAAGTAATCTGTACAAAAATCCCCATGGCACAAGTTTACCTATGTAACAAACCTGTACTTGTATGCCTGAACTGAAAACAAAAGTTTGAAAACAAAACAAAACAAAAAAACACAAAACTATGTGTTCTTTAGTAAAGGAAAGAGTAAATGAACTGTGAGTATATGTTCAGTGAGTTTTTACATAGCAGTTGGAAAAGGAAAGGAAATGGGAATAAGAGGCCTTTTGTCCTATTTGTAACCTACAAATGGTTTATATAAAAATATGAGGCAAAAAGAAGTAAAAGTTAATATTTGTTATTTCTAAGACTGGTATACAAGGATACTTACGCTAGTGTGTGTGTGTGTGCATGTGCATGTGTGTATTTCTTAAAGTTTTTAAATTGGCTTTAAAATAAAGAAACCAAAGTTGCAAAATCTTCAAGGTTTATACAAAACCTCTTATCTCTTCCCCCTTGGTCATTTTCTTATCTGCTCTATTGACCATCCCTCCTCATTCCATTTCTCACTCAAACACTCTTAATCAACTTTTCAAATGACCTGAATGGCAAATATTGCAGGGAGCTTTCTAAAGAAACTGAGTAAGACAAGAAAGAATAGTAGGCAATGTGATATCTTTATATTCTGCTGAGAACATTTACCCATCAAACACAGAAAACTTAATAATGTATACACCAAATATTTGAAATGTAAGGTTTTTAAATGTGAAACTTAAAAAAACCAGGTAATGTAAAAATAATATTGTTGCCTACATTCAGTTAATATATATTTGGAAATTTTTTAAATGTAGATTTGTAACTGGGGCAGGGCACATGGGCTTAGCTCCCTCCCAGTGCTCACCAAAGATGTAACTGAGGGATGGGAACAGAGCAGCAGGGGCATCCCAAAGATGTTTCCTGTTCTCTGATTGGATGTTTTCTCCAATGTGCCCAGGTCCTTGACCTGTTATCCCAGTAATGGGAAAGAGGCCCCAGAGGCATGGTGAGCTTACCATTTGAATAAATATTGCAGACCCAAAGAGTTTAGCAGAGAGTGATTTATTGGGGGGGGGGAGAGAGAGAGGGGGAGAGAGAGAGAGAGAGAGAGAGAGAGAGAGAGAGAGAGAGAGAGAGAGACAGCTCTCTCTGCCATGGGAGGAAATCCAAGGGAGGAATCTGTATAGGTAATGAGCAGTGGGTTTTTAACCTTGGTGTTATTCCTGCCCCATTCATGTTCTCGTCCAATGAGAGGAGTTCTTTCAAACTTCACTGGAGTGATTGATTGCTGAATATGATATGGAATTGGCTGCCCAGTCTACAAGTAGAACCCCCTCCTCCCAAAGCTTTCAGCAGGCTTTTTGGAACAAAGAAGCTCACCTGGAATTGCTACCTAACCTGTGCACAGAAAAGTCAGACTAAACACTTTACATTCCCAGATGGGGATGTGGATGGAGTAATGGCACTGGGAATCTCCTGCCTTTGAGACAATGCCCCTTGTGGACTCAGGAAGAGAAATTTCTTGTTCCTTAGCACAATCCCTCAGATTGACTCTATTATGCAAATTATATTTTAATAATGTAGATATCCTTAGTTGTAATAGTATTGTAGTAGTATGTTCTTATGCAAAATAATATAGACAAGAAGATTAAATGACTGAAATAAAGTGTTTGGATGTATCTGGAGAGAAGCCTATTTTTAATTTTGTCTGAAAAATATTTTCCCTAGACAAATCTATATTTCATTGTCCATAAACATGTTTTACTATCAGCAATGTAAAGATAATTAAGTGTGGACATTCAAAGTTATTCTCAGATGCAGTCATGTTTTCAAATACCCTTTGAGTTTTATTTTTTCTATTGTTGAAAAACCTTTAAATACAATATAGCATAATTAGTGCCAGAGATTACATATGGGTCTATGATATTTAGTAATCTCTTATCTCATGGTGTACCTATGAGACCAGGTTCCGGGACACTGGGGAGGCTCAGCTTCCCAATAGGATGTATTCTTCAAGGTTTTTCATCCTTCACTCACCCAAGAATGTGGGAGAGGACTCCACCAGGTGCAGTGAGCTCATAAGTAAATATGAGACCCCAAAGAGTTTGTCAGTAAGTGATTTATTTCAGTAGAAAGAGAAAAAGGAGAAAGAAAGAGAGAGAGCAGCTCCCATGATGTCGTGGAAGGGGATCCAAAAATGGAGTCTGAACCAATGTGGGGGAAGGGGACTTTTAACCTGGGAGTAATTCCTGCCCGATTCAAGTTTTCTGTCCTATGAAAGGAGTTCCTTTAAACTTCCGCTAGAGTGATTGATCTTTGATTTTTTTCCCTTGCACTCGAAAGTTAAACAAAGACCTCTAATCTCCCGGATGGAGACATGGACGGAGGTATGGCACTGGGAAGTTCTTGCCTTTGAAACTATGCTCTCTTGTGGACGCAGGAAGAGAATACTTTCCCTCTGTCCCCACTCTGAACAGGAAAGCCCAACTTCTGTTGAGACACAGGCATCAGTCGCTCTTTAGCTACTGCCTGCTGAAAAGGGGCGTAAAAGGGGCCCTGCAGTTGAGGTTTCTTCCAGACTCCCTTTGGGGATAAAACCCTGTTTTTCCTTATGAAAGTGCAAGAGTGTAAACAGACAAGTTTATTTAAGCTCATAAACTTCTTGCTTTTGTATTGTGTTATCAAATTTTTTGACTAAAATAGTTATTTCAACAGAGGCTACTCTTGGATTTTTAAGAAAGAGTGTAGTTTAGTCACTTAGAAATGTCTTTGTTAAAAAGAATTATAAGTGCACTGTAAAAGTATCATATGGTCTAACCTCATAATAATTCTCCCTTTTTGGAGACCCAGTATTCAGTGTGGGCTCTGCCTAGAGCTCAGAGATTCAGTTAAAAGACAGATCATTCCTATCTAAATAAAATTGGTCTTCTTATATAATGCTGTTATGGATTTCTATGCTTTTATGTTTGACTTCTGATATAGTTTGGCTGTGTTTTGGCCCAAATCCGATGTTGAATTGTAGCTCCCATATTTCTCATGTGTTTTAGAAGTGACTCAGTGGAAGATAACTGTATTATGGTGGCAGTTTCCCCGATACTGTTTTCATGGTATTGAGAAAGTCTCACGAGATCTGATGGTTTTATAAAGGGGAAACCTCTTTTGCTTGGCTCTCATTCTATCTTTTCTGCCACCATGTAAGATGTGCCTTTCACCTTCCACCGTGATTGTGAGGCCTCCCCAGCCATGTGGAACAGTGAGTCCATTAAACATCCTTTTCTTTATAAATTACCCATTCTCATGTATGTCTTTATCAGCAGCATAAAAACAAAATAATATAGTAAATTGGTACAGAGTATTGGAGCACTGCTGTAAAGATACATGAAAATGTGGAAATGATTTTAGAACTGGGTAACAGGCAAAGATTGGACCAATTTGGAGGGCTCAAGAAGACAGAAAAATGGGGGAAAGTTTGTAACTTCCTATAGATTTGTTGAACACCTTTGACCAAAATGCTAACAATGAAATTGAATCTGAGGTGGCCTCAGATGGAGATGAGGAACTTGTTGGGAACTGAAATAATGTGGACCCTTGCTGTGTTTTAGCAACAAGACTGGTGGGATTTTACCCCTGGCCTAGAGATTTGTGTAACTTGGAACTTGAGGAAGATGATTTAAGGTATCTGGCAGAAAAAATTTCTAAGTAGCAAGGCATTCAAAATTTGACTTGAGTGCTGTTAAAAGCATTCAATTTTAAAACTGAAATGGCATAAAAGTTTGGAAAATTTCAAAGGTGGCAATGTGACAGGAAAAAAACTCATTTTCTGAGGAGAAATTTAAGCTAGCTGCAAAAATTTTCATACGTAATGAGGAGCCAAATGTTACTCACCAAAACAACAGAAAAAATGCCTCCAGAGCATGTCAGAGACACTTGAGGCAGCCCTCCCATCATAGGCCCAGAGGCCAAGGAGAAACAAATGGTTTATGGGTCAGGCCCACAGCCTCCCTGCTGTGTGCAGCTTAGAGACTTGGTGCCTTGCATCCCAACCACTCTAACCATGGCTAAAATGGACCAAGTTAAAGCTTAGGTCATGGCTTCAGAGGATGTAAGCCCAAAACCTTGGCAGCTTCCAAATGGTGTTGAGCCTGCAGGTACACAGAAGTCAAGAAATGAGGTTTGAGAACCTCCACCTAGATTTCAGAGGATGCAGAAAAACACATGGATGTCCAGGCAGAAGTTGCTGCGGGAGTGAGGCCCTCATTGAGAACCTCTGCTAGGACAGTGCACAAGGAAGTAACTAATATGCTTTTAATTATACAGCCTCACAGGTAGAAGGGACTTTCCTTGTCTCAGATGAGACTTAGGACTATGGACTTTTGAGTTAATGCTGAAATGAATTTAGACTCTGGAAAATGAATGGAAAGGCATGATTGGTTTAGAAATGTGAGGACATGAGATTTGAGAGGGATGAGGGGTGGAATCACATGGTTGGGCTGTGTCCACACTCAAATCTCATCTTGAATTGTAGCCCACATAACTTTCCCATGTTTTTGGAAGGATCTGGTTGAAGATAATTGAATCATGTGGGTGGTTCCCGCATACTGTTATCCTATTAGTTAATAAGTCTCATTAGATCTGATGGTTTTATAAGGGGAAACCCTGTTCACTTGGCTCTTATACTCTCTTGCCTGCCACCATGTTAAATGTGTCTTTTGCCTTCTGCCATGATTGTAGGTCTCACCAGCCATGTAGAACTGTGAGTCCATTAAATCTTTTTTTCTTTATAATTACCTAGACTCAAGTATGTCATTATCAGAAGCATGAAAGTGGACTAATACAGCTACCATCTTTCAGCTCACTCTAGCATCACCAGGCTTTTTCTCTCTGTACCTTGAGATGTAAATTTTGCTATCTTATTTTTCACCTAAGAGTTGATTCCCTCAATTTACACATTTAGATCTACTTAGCAGACAACTGACAAGGTAATAAAACAGGTTATCAATTGTTTTCAAATCTAAGACAGGAAAAAAAAGGAGGTCTTATGAATCTACACGATATACTTCTGATGATATGCATAATACATATATAAATTTGTGTGTTGTGCATACAATGTTTTATTACCAAAAATGTATAAAAGTGCTATAATTAATTGACTTAAAGAAAAATAAAAGTGTTTAAATTAAATACTTTATCAGAAAACACAAAAGATCAGTCAAATGCTTTTTCAAGTTTGTGTGTCCTAAGTAAAATATTTAATTAGTAAGCGAGCTTTAAAATTATTAGTAAAGTAATATTAGAAATGTCTTAAGACTTTCAAGTATACATTTTTGTTTACATTTGTTAAGCCATTTTATACATATTCCTGCCAATACTATAAGATGTCAAAATTTGGCAGAGGGTTTGAAAAACTGTAAATCCCAGACCTTATCATCTTGTTTACAAAGCTGAACTATAAACTAAGTACTTCTAAAAGTTAGTTTGGCCTATGCCCAGAAATAAAAAAGAAATAAAAAAGGATAAGACAGAGTCAGTTAGGTCAGATCTTTTTCATTGTCTCAGTTATAATTTTGCAATGGTAATTTCAAAACTTCAAATGATGACTATTGTAGTTTTCATAAATAATCTAGGTAAACAAATAAAATAATTAGGTAACTTGTAGACAAATCTGCCAGAATTTAGAATGTAAAGTTGTATTAAATTAAATACCAGATATTATACTATTTGGGCATTTTCCAATAAAAATATGTTGTAGGAAAATATTCTTTTTAAAAATAAGTGTCCTTTTTAAAAAGATGAATAATTTTTGTCTAATTCAACGCTTATTTAAAGGTTATGTATTAAACATGGTAAAAGGAACCAGGAAATAAGGGAGACATAAAGAAAGCTATAGAAATAAAGACTTACTTTATGGTAAGAAAGCTTAAAGAGAAATAATTTTATATGAGACATGATCTTTTATGGTAAATTTAGTCCTAGAATAAAATGACTGATTGTTTAAGACAGAGGGAGAAATAAGAAAGTCTAAGCATGTCATGAATAGTCTGTGTAGGTAACAATAAGATTATTTTTTTAAAACCTTTCATATGATCAAGTTGTCTACAATTAAAGGAAATTTATAATGTTTTTTCTAAGGATTGGGTTTAATGTAAAAAAACACTTATAGACACATAATTGCTTATAACAATACAATTTTTAAGGGATTGATTCACTCTTAATAAATTATAAGAGATTTTAATTACTTTTAACCCAAAGTTTAAATTGTATTGCATCTCACTGTTTTCAATATTCTCTCCCCTTTTAAAATTTGTGAAATAATAATTCAATTCTATTCCTTTTCAGCTCATTTCATTTGTTTCATTCTGTTGGGTTCTGTTTGTTGTGGCCTGATGGTAACAATATTTTCTTAAAGGTCTAAAGAAAATATTTTCTTCCAACATAAATATCCTGTGCACTGCAGAAATTCTTTTATTTTACTTTTTGATAACTGTACTAACAGATTTTATGCTCTATCAAAATAATTCCTATGCCATTGTTATTGAGTTTTGGTTTCCTTTAAAAAAAAAGATTAAGAATTTTTTTACTTAAATTTATTACAACTGTGTATCTTTCTATACGTGCTTTAAATGTCCTTGTGGCATTGAGTTGCAGAGTTTTGACTCCTGGATCTAAAATGGACACCAAGTCTTGCCAAATCTTAAACACTGATAGCAATTAAAGCCTCATCTTCAGACTTGAAAGAAGATGCCAACAAAAATAAACTGTTTTTGAGAAACAGGGCCAGAAATTAAAGCTCTTCAACTCCTGATGACCAAGGGACTATCATGGAAGAGGTGGGCACGTGAATCTGTAAGGACCAATTTTGAGAGATAAAATAGTTTAGTTTTTCTACAAAGTAACCATTAATGTCAAAGGCACACTGAGGCAAGACCAGCATATGGGCGCCTGTGTCTGAATTCTAGAAGCATTAACTGACATTTTAATAAATGCTATCAATAATTTATGGAAGATATAACTTATTGGTCAATATTAAAATTTTATAAATTGTTTATAAAATTTTCAAAAAATATTTAATTGGCTTAATGCTGTTTCTATTAATGCTTATTATTAGAAAAATTAAGTCTCCTCTCTCAAAGAATGACGAATTTCCCTTTTTTTGTTGTTTTCAATCCTTGAGTTATCTGTTTGGTTAAATAAGTAATTTATTTTACAAAGACCTGTGATCCTATTTTATGATACCAAGTGCTGTAAACCTTTGATATTTGATAAACTCTTTGAATGAAATGTTAAATTATGTGTTTTTCTGATCTTATTAATCCTTTAAGATATTAGGTTCCCTATGAACAAAAAATTTAAAAATTTGGCTTATTTGGTATGAAATTCATACAGGAAGCATTTAGAACATGAAGAGGTGTTTGGTTTTTTTTGGCTTGTATTTGTATAAATATGTTATTAATATGTGTTTAAAAATTATGGGAAAATTCTATAATTCTGATAGGACTAGGTGTATGTTATCAATAATAATTATCATTGTTATGTTAAATTATTGTGGGCCATCAAGGTAACAAGTTTTCTTATAAATTGTGTCTTTAACTATGGCTGCTCTAAAATGTTTTGTCATCCACAGACCATTGTCTTGCTTTGGTCCTCTCTAAAAGATGGATTTATAATCAGCTATAAAACTCTAACAGGTACATTTTTTTGTGAAATGAAGTTTGCTTTTGTTTTCCAGGCTGGATTGCAATGGTGTGATCTTGGCTCTCGGCAACCTCTGCCTCCCAGGTTCAAGTAATTCTCCTGCCTCAACCTTCTGAGTAGCTGGGATACATGTGCCCACCACCATGCCTGGCTAATATTTTGTGTTTTTAGTAGATATAAGATTTTACCATGTTGGCCAGACTGGTCCCAAACTCCTGATCTCAAGTGATCCACCTGCGTTGGCCTCCCAAAGTGCTGGGATTACAAATGAGAAACATCACACCTAGATAGCAGGTGTTTTTGAATGCAGGGTTCTGATAACCTTGGAGATTGTGACATAAGAACAGAGGAAAAACTGGTAAGACTCTCATAGAGAGCTGGAATGTTCATGGAATATCAAGCAGAAAAGGAGTTAACTGCCTATACTAATCTAATAGAAGACTGAAGTAATATTTTTTAACTTTTTTTGCTTGAAACATTGCTGATCCTTTGTTTTCTTTTTAAGAGTCAAAGAACAGGTTTTTCTTTTTCTTTTTTTTTTTGAGTTATTAACAACTTGTAGCAATTGAGTAAATAATACTCCTCTGAATAAAATTTGGAGCATATTTGTTTCTCTCTACCTGATTTATCCTGAATTAGAAAATTATTTGTGAGTGTTCTTAACTTATGGCAATATAGTTATCTGCATAGGTGCAATAATAATGTTTTCTTTTGCAACAGGACACTATTGGAGATGCTGGGTTTTTTTTTTAACCAAGGTTTTGACTAAAATTACATGCTTTTCCTTAAGGGATCAAACTTGACTTATAGAGCCAATAAAAGCTTCTTGGGGAGGCTGGCCACAGTGGTTCATGCCTGTAATCCCAGCCCTTTGGGTGACTGAGAAGGGTGGATCATGAGGTCAGTAGTTCAAAACCAGCCTGGCCCAGATGATGAAACCCTATCTCTACTAAAAATACAAAAATTAGCCAGGCACAGTGGCAGGGACCTGTAATCCCAGCTACTTGGGAGTTCTGAGGCAGGAGAAGTGCTTTAACCTGGGAGGCAGAGGTTGCGGTGAGCCAAAATTGCACCACTGCACTCCAGCCTGGGCAACAGAGTGAGACTCCATCTCAAAAAATTAAAAAATAATAAAAAAGCTTGGGGAAACTAGCCTCATACCTTGTCTATCCTACACAGTCCCTGTAAAGAGTTCCTGATCTGGGGTGAGTAAAAAGTGTCACTTTCTGACAAGTCAGGGAGCCCCAGTGGATCTTGGGACCTCAAGAGAAAAGGAATTCACCCAACTCATAGGTATTTGATGGTAAAAATCTATGGCTGGGCTTGGCTTTAAAAAGTCTTATCAGAGATTACTTTAACGGAACAAAGTTGCATCAAAGCCAATTATAAAAGCCTGTGTGAAAAATAAATATTATTGCTACACCTTATACCAATAATCTGCCCAAGAATTGTCTATTCATGTCCTTAGCCATTTTTTTATGGAATTGCTTGTTTTTCGCTTGCTAATATGTTTGAGATCTTTGTAGATTTCAGATATCAGTCTTTCATTGGATGTATAGATTCTGAAGATGTTCTCCCACTTTGTATGTTGTCTGTTTACTCTGCTGATTGATTCTTTTCATGTGTGGAAATATTTTAGTTACATTAAGTCTCACCTATTTATCATTTTTTGTTGCATTTGTTTTTGGGTTTTTTTATCATTAAGTATTTGCCTAAGCCAATATCTAGAAAGTTTTTTTTTAATGTTATTTTCTAGGATTTTTATGGTTTCATGTCTTATATTTAAGTCTAATGCATCTTGAATTGATTTTTGTATATGGAGAGAGATGAGGATCTAGTGTTATTCTTCTACATGTGGCTTGCCAAATATCCTAGCACAATTTGTTGAATAGAATGTCATTTCCCCACTTTATGTTTTTGTTTGCTTTGTCAAAGATCAGTTGGCTATGAATATTTGGCTTTATTTCTGGGTTTTCTATTCTGTTCCATTGGTCTGTTTGCTAATTTTTATACCAGTACCATGCTGTTTTTGTGACTATCATCCTATAGTAGAGTTTGATATCAGGTAATGCGATGCCTCCAGATTTGTTCTTTTCATTTACTCTTACTATGGATATGTGGACTCTCTTATGGCTCTGTATGAATTTTAGGATTGTCTTTTCTAGTTCTGTGAAGAATGATTCTCAAAAGATGATACACAAATGACCAGCAAACATATAAGAAAATGTTCAACATCACTAATGATCAGGGAAATGCAAATCAAAACTGCAATGCAATACACCTTGCTTCGGCAAAAAACAACCATAATAAAAAAATTTAAAAAATATATGTTTGAAGGGATGCAGTCAAAAGGGAACACTTTTACACTGCTGGTGAAAACGTAAACTAGTACAAGCACTATGGAAAACAGTGTGAAAATTTCTTAAAGAACAAAAAGTAGAACTACCATTCAATCCAGTAATACCACTACTGGATATCTACCCAGAGAAAAAGAAGTCATTATACAAAAATGATACTTGCACATGCCTGTTTATAGCAGCTCCATTCACAATTGCAATATAAAACCAGCCCTAATATATGCTCATCAAGCAATGAGTGGATAAAGAAATTGTGACATATTTGTATACATATGTGTGTGTGTGCGTGTGTGTGTGTGTGTGTATATATATATGCTATAGAATACTCTTTAGCCATGAAAAGGAACAAAATAATGGCATTCACAGCAACCTGGATGAAATTAGAGACCATTATTCTAAGTGAAGTAACTCAGGTATAAAAAACCAAATATCCTATGTTCCCACGCATAAGCAGAAGCTAAGCTATGAGGATGTAAAGGCATAAGAATGACACAATGGACTTCTTGGATTTAGGGGAAAGGGTAGAAGGTGGGTGAGAAGTAAAAGACTACAAATTGGGTACAGTGTAAACTTCTCAGGTGACAAGTGCACCAAAATCTCACAAATCACCACTAAAGGATTTATTCATGTAGCCAAACACCACCTGTTCCCCAAAAACCTATGAAAACTAAAAAATAATATAAAATAAATAATAATAATCTGGCCAAGTATAATAAAGCAAGTTGGTTCAACCATAATTTTTGTTTAGTAAAAATAGGAAACTAAAGAGATAAAAATTATGTTTCAAAAAGTATAGTACACCTGTTGTTAGATTCTAGTCTTGTCTAATGTTTTCCGATCTTTATTATTTTCTACAGTTTGGACTAAATTTCAAAATAATATTTTCATTTTTTTCTTCTTTCTTTTCCTTTTTCCCTCCAATATTCCTAATTTTAAATTACTGAAAACTAAGCTGTACTTTCCTAAAGCCCTGTGATCTGAAGCTAGACAACTTAAACTTCAGAAGAAAATAACAGTAACCTATTTACATACATAAGCCACTTTCACACCTGCCTACTGATGTATGGTTTTCACAGAGTAGTGTGGCCTATATCGATTTTTGGTGATTGTTCTTTTGTTTCTTGTGTTTTCTTTTCACAGGACACGAGGCTTCACAATCTGCTAAAAATGAGTTCTTCTAATAACTTGGGATCACTCATCTAGGAATAAACCTTCTTAGTCATAAGAAATCAGATGAACCCTGAAACCAGAGACTCGTTTTCTTCTAAAATGCTTTCTCCCAATGATTTTAAGAAGCAAATGGGGAAAATGTAAAAGGAAACTAAATCTTGGGGCACCAAAATTTCTCAGCTAAAGGGAAAAGTCAAGCTGGGAACTTCTAAGGGCAAACCTGCCTCCCATTCTATTCAGTCATTCCTCCGTTGACTGAGATAAATGCATATCTGATTGCCTCCTTTTGGAAAGGCTAATGAGAGAAAAAAAAAGCATGCAGTATTTTGTCTTTTACCTACCTGTGACCTGGAAGCCCCTACTCTATTTTCAGTATTTCTGTCTTTCTTGAAGGACACAATATATTGATTGGTGTCTCATGCCTCTCTAAAATGTGTAAAACCAAGCTGTGCCCTGACCATCTTGGGTACATGTCATCAGAACCTCCTGCGGCTGGATCATGGGTGTGCGTTCTCAAATTTGCAAAACTTCCTACATTGACTGAGACCTGTTTCAGATATTTGGGGGTTTACAACATTAAGCTTAACTTCAAAAGTTTGAAACAGCAGAAAACAGTTTACCACAAAAAAAATGTCTCACAGAATTTTAGCGCTGACTTAATGCCAGAGTGCCATATAAGAAAATTGAGCTAGCATATTAA
This sequence comes from Callithrix jacchus, assembly GCF_049354715.1. NCBI lineage: Eukaryota > Metazoa > Chordata > Mammalia > Primates > Cebidae > Callithrix > Callithrix jacchus. The sequence goes on from NC_133524.1 coordinate 85,121,298, forward strand.
AGATAAAGAATATCTCACCTAGGACAACTGGCTAAATTTCTAAGTGCAAAGAAGAGAAGCCAAAGGCTTTTCTCTTAATCTACAATATTCTTTAAATTGAGGCTTTCTAATTTTAATAAAAGATATATTTTCTCACTCTCTTTACATGAACTTTCATAATTTATATGATAGAAAAATGTCATACAGCAAATTGTGTGTGTGTGTGTTTGTGATGTGATATTATTGTACTTCTTTCAAACAAACTAAGCTACTTTCTGGGAAATACCAGGGATCCCCGCCAGACATCAAAAGGCCAAAAAAGTGTTTTCTTCAAAGATTACATCTGTGCTCTTGGAGCAATGATTCATGCCTTTGCTAGGTTTACCAATCCTCCCCTAGAATATATGTTCTTACTCTAAAATGAGAGTGGGGAATGGGTAGAAATCAAAAAGAGAGGGAAATGAATAGTAAATACAAGGGAACCTGACCTCTCTTCCTCCTTTCATGCCTCAAAAAGTAGTCCTGACAAACGCAAAGTCTTTTAGGAATAACGGTCTACAGGCTTCTCTCAGCACAATTAGCACTTTAGAACTCTATCTGTTCTAGGTCCCATTATTTTTCACTACTCTCTTGGGTATTCTCAACTGCATGTCTTATTCCTTCAGAACATGTGTGTGCTCTAGTGTTTGTTGTAGTCAAATAAGACAAAAGTTAACTACTCTTTTAAATGTTCATCTGCCCCTAGCATATTCCTGCTTTTGCTTTCTCATTCTCTTTCCTTGTGTTGACAGCTAAGCTCTTTTAATAGCATACATTAACTATCTAAAAATTATGGCTTCTGTTTCCATAATTGCATTGAAAAAGCTCTGACAAAGGTTGTCAATCAATTTCTTATTGCTGAATTAATGGTCGTATCTCGGTTCTTACACTGTTTGAAATATTTGATGTCTTATTCAAATTCCTTGGTTTTCCTGCACTATTCTTAACAGTTACTTCTTCTGACTGTATGTTCACTCTCTCTTGATCTTCATTTGTGACTCCTCTGCCCACTCCTTTCTTCCTGATCATTTACAATCTGCTGACTGAGGTGGTGGTTTCAAGTTCAATACAGAGGAGATAGAATTGAGACAGAAGGGCAGGGAAGAGGGATGTAAAAGAAAAAAAATATGTAATGTCTTCCTTGTATATTTTATAAAGCTGCTAAAAATAAGGTGAGCTATTTGATGTGCCGTGTTCCTTTTAAGTCTGAATCTAGTTTGTAAATAGATGCTTTAGAAAGAAAAGACAAATATTCCCAGCTGCTTTTTATGCATTTTGTCATCTAAAAAGCATTTGTGGATTTGCCTACAGTGTCCCAGATTTTGCATTAGGCATTCCGGAATACAGAGATGCATGAGAAAGAGCTCCTGCCTTTCAATGAGCCTTATAAGAGAAACATTATTAATACTTCAGTAGTAATTTTATACATCTGTCATATGAAAATATTGTGGCAGGCCTCCATAACAACTGTTTTAGTACTGACAGAGTGGTTAAGTTAAATATCAAATGCCAGTGCCCTTATACAAAGGCTGGAATGTACCAAAAGCCCACCAAGAGTTTTGCCTATGTCTTTCCTGGTCCTTAAAGTATGAGAAAATAACGAAGAAATTCTTAACAAGACCCATTTAGGATTAAGCAAGTTTTATTGGTGGTCTGAAGGAACTCCCTAAACGTTAGTGATTTAGCGGGAAATAAGATAAGGGTAATCTCTCCAGGTCCTAGACCTATTTGGATTAAGTAAACTTGCTGGGGATCTAAAGGAAAGTTTTCGGGACTCAGACCTTAGTTACAGATTAAAAGCAGTTAATCACTTATGTCTATAAATGAGTGAACACTTACACATAGACATATAGCTTTGAAGATAAATAATCTCTGAAATACTTTGCAATTTTGAGTTGGTCTGGTGTGAATTTCCAGGCCTTCTCCCTGTAACTGGTTACAGAAATGAAAACTCTCCTCCTGCCCAGTTCATCTGCATCTTGTTATTGGGCCAATTTTGCATGCCAGCCAGGACATAAAGATGGTGCTGCAGTTCAGCAACTGTCAGCTGGCAGTGAGACGGTCTTCAGGAGGATTCCAGCAGCTGCCAGGTAAGGTTTCCCCTTCGGAGGGCTATTCCATGTGCAAATCTGCATGTCCCATTCACTGCTGTGGAAGAAAAAGATCAGGAGTGAAAGTGGTCAAAGGGTAAATTAACTCAATCATATGCAGGGAGCCTATTGCTTTCCTATTTGGGCTTCTTAAGCCATTTGTCCGGTACCACCCAGGGAAGCGATAGGGCTTTCTCATACATCTGCTTTGCATTTTGTTTGAGATTATTGCGGAAAATTTTACCTGACAAGAAACCCAAGCGGCACTCAGGGAAATGGAGGAACACACTTTTTGACACTGGCCGGCCCAGAACGGTTCACACCCAAAAGTCTGGACCCCGGCTAAGAAAAGTACACAGTTTTTATAGGTGAAGGGGTAGGGGAAGGAACTCATATCTTTAGACAATGCAGTGGGTTTTAGAAGACGTGGCAGTTTTTCTTAAGGTTTTTAGCTAGTAAGCAATAAGCTGAGGTACAGAAGTAGAAAGAGGCAGTTATTAGCAGAAAAGCAGGGGCAGTTTTAAAATAGAGAAGTTGCTGACTATGTGCTAACAAAATCCTGGGCAAAATTTCCACTTCATCGCCTGTTTTGATGCTCGCTTATGGATATTAGGAAGCATCACCTTTACACCCTGGTGCCTGTATTTAGCGGCTTGTACCCACTGAGGGTCAGCAACTGAGCATTTGTTTTTCTAATTACCATGGCTTCAATGAAGCACCAAAGTATGTTAATTAGGCAAGGGCCGAAGGCAAGCGCCAAGAAGATTATTAATAGCAAGACAGAAAGTGACATTTTACACCAGACGTGGACAAGGAACATCACTCAAGAGACGACAATGATGACAACACAACAGAACAACAAATGCTGTCAGAATAGTTCTAAGTATTAAGACTTCAGTCCACATTTGCTGATTCAGTGGAGGCCCCTCCAGCTTCGGACGTGTGTTGACTAGTCAGGTTTTGGTTGTGTGACTAGAGGAGGGCTTGATGAGTTCTCAGGATTCGGCTCACAGGAGCACGATTTTCATGGGGTGCCGAGGATCTGGATGAGCAGTCCACAAGTCCAGTCATGTGTTCGGGTGGGTCCTCTGGGCTCTGGAATAGTGTAACCACAGAACAACTCCTGCAACTTTAAGAGCAGTAGGGGTGACAAGGATTACAGTATGGGGCCCTGTCCAGACAGGCTGGAGGGGTTTTTTTTTCCAATCTTTCACCCAGACCTGGTCTGCAGGTTGGAAAGGATATACTGAATTGGCTAGGGGGATAGGTGGTTTTTCCATTACAAAGTGACTGACCTGGGATGCACCTTTCCCAATGCCTGCAGCTGGGATGTCATGCTTGTTTCCCCCAGCTGTCTGAGGTCTCCCCTCACTTTGTTAACCAGAGGCAGAGGCCTCCCAAATATGATTTCAAAGGGTGAGTAACATGCGGGTCCTGGTGTACAGCGTGACTGCAACAGGGCTGGGGGAAGCATATCTACCCAGGAAACCTGGGTTTCCTGACAGAGCTTTGCTAGTGTAACCTTCAGGGTTTGATTCATGTGCTCCACTTTCCCTGAACTTTGTGGCCTGTAGGCTGTATGAAGTTTTCACTTAATCTTGAGCACACTGGTGAGTGTGTGGACGATCTTGCCACAAATTCTGACCCATTGTCACTGTGTATGATGAGTGGAATCCCATATCAGGGAACAATTTCACAAAGTAGGACTCTCACCACTTCTCAGGCTTTTTCCATCTTAGTTGGGAGTGCCTCAGCCCAGCTTGAGTATGTACATACAAGGTCCAGTAGGTATTTGTATCCTTTACTGGGCTCGACTTCAGTGAAGTACACCTCTATGTTCTTAAAAGGGTAGCCACCTACTCGTTGCACCCCTGGGGCTCGATACTGCCATAAGCCTTATGAGGTCACCACAGAAACAGGCTCAGGCCCTCTGGGACTCCATAGTTTGCATTGTGGAGCCACAGACTGGAGGTTCACGGGCAGTCCCTTGAGCTCCCCATGCACTCACACACTCATTCAGAGGCTGTCAAATTCCTGCCCTAAAATGGGAAATCTGCCTGCTGTCCCCAAATGGAGACCCTGGGAGGTGATCAAGCTCCCCTTCTGTCCATATGCAGGCCTGCCCTGGGTCGGGTTCCAGGACCTTAACTTATCTGGAGTTCCCTTCAGTTCAGTCCATCTCCCACAAACGTCCGGTGAGCGGCGACGCTGGAGCAGCAGCAGTCCCCCTTCCAGGGAAGGAGGTCCTGTACAAGCTTACGGGGAAGAGGGGGGGGCTGCTTCATTCCCTGGTGGGGAACAGGTGAGCTGTCCCTCCTTTCTGACCCCAAACTGGTGGCTCAAGGGGACAGCACGGTTGAGTTTCCTGGTCAGAGAACCAAATGTTCTGAAAATTTTTACCTGACAAGAAACCCAAGCGGCACTCGGGATCAGAGGAACACACTTCATTATGCGGACAAGCCCAGAAGTGTTCACACCCAGATGTCTGAACCCCGGCTAAGAAAAGTACACTGTTTTTATAGGTAAAGTGGCAGGGGAAGTAACTCAGAACTTTAGACAATGCAGCATGTTTTAGACGATATGGCAGTTTTCCTTAAGGCTTTTCAGTTACTAAGCAATAAAGTGAGATACAGAAGCAGAAAGAGGAAGTTATTAGCAAAAACAGAGGCAGTTTTAAAATAGGGAAGGTGACTGATTACGGGCTGACAGAATCCTGGGAAGAATTTCCACTTCATTGGTAAGCATAGAAAGATACTTCTTTTATGCAAGATATTTTAGCAACATAAATATTACCTTTGAGTAGCCAAAAGCAAAGGCCAGAACTGTCATGGGATATGGTTTTTGAAGAGAAAATAAATCCTAGGATCCCAAAGTCACTAAACTAAAGGGAAAAGTCAAGCTGGGAACTGCTTAGGGCAAACCTGCCTCCCATTCTATTCAAATTCATCCCTCTGAGGCTCACCTAAGACAAATGCATATCTGATTGCTAACTCTGCCCTATTGTTTTTGTAAAAACACAGATTAACTGAGTCAGACTAAATTTTGTATTCAGTGGAAGGCTGATCAAGGACTCAAGAATGCAACCTTTTGTCTTTTATCTACTTTTAACCTGGAAACCTCCACTTTTAGTTGTCTCACCTTACTGGACCAAACCCATGTACATCTTACACATATTGTTGTCTCATGTCTCCCTAAAATGTATAAAAGCAATCTGTACCCCTGACCACCTTGGGCACATGTATCAGGACTTCCTGAGGTTATGTCATGGGTACATACCTAAATTTTTCAAAATAAACTTCCTAAATTGACTGAGACGTGTCTCAGGTATTTTGCATTCAGATGTTCATTCTCTACTATACACAGCCTAAAAAATTTTTACCATTTCTGTAAATTATGGCTAACAATATTGCAGTTCTTAAAGATAACTAAGCAACAAAAGCCCTATAAATTATGGATGTTTGGTCCTGCAGTATCAAAGATAAAAAGGTTTTAATTCCTTTTTAAAAAAGTATCTCCAAAAAGCACTTTAAGAAAACTCTGGAATACAAAGGAGTACATAAAATAAAACTTTATACTGGAGACTTCTAAATACTATTCAATGTGAGCCATAAACTTAGACTTCCGTCATTTATTGAAAAGCCTAATGTTGTACCTGAGTGAGTCAAGGAATACGCCACACTCTGAGATTGAATTATGAGTCCTTTATTATGCCAGCAACGGAGAGGTGGCTAATGCCCAAAATTCTCTCAGCTCCTAAGAAAGAGTTAGGTGATCTTTTATATCCTAGTTTTAAAAGGGAGGGGGAATCTAGCTGAAGCAAATTTTTTACAAAAGCAGAGTAAGCAAAAATTAAAACATAAACCAGTACATGAGAAATAAAACAGAGTTAGGTGTGAGAGGTAAAGCCATCATGAAAGACATACAACTTACAGATAATGGGCACTCAACAACACCTGCATTCCCAGGTTCTTCTGGTACCAGGTAACTCAGCCTCTTATCAACAAACTAAGAAACTTGAAAAAAGATTTGATGAAATGCTAACAAAAATGGACAACTTAGAGAGGAATATAAGTGAATTGATGGAGCTGAAAAACACAACAGGAGAACTTCAGGAAGCATGCACAAGTTTCAACAGCCGAATTGACCAAGCAGAAGAAAGGATATCAGAGGTCAAAGATCAACTCAATAAAATAAAATGAGAAGGCAAGATTACAGAAAAAAGTGCATAAAGGAATGAACAAAGTCTCCAAGAAACACGGGACTATGTGAAAAGACCTAATCTACTTTTGATAGGTGTACCTGAATGTGACAAAGAGAATGAATCCAAGCTGGAAAATACATTTCAGGATATTATCCAGGAAAGCTTCCTCAAGCTAGCAAGGCAGGCCAATATTCAAGTCCAGGAAATACAGAGAACACCACAAAGATATTCCTCAAGAAGAGCAACCCCAAGGCACATAGTTGTCAGATTCACCAGGGTTGAAATGAAGGAGAAAATGCTAAGGGCAGCCAGAGAGAAAGGTCAGGTTACCCACAAAGGGAAGTTCATCAGACTCACAGCAGATCTCTCAGCAGAAACCCTACAAGCCAGAAGAGAGTGGGGCCAATATTCAACATCCTTAAAGAAAAGAACTTTCAACCCAGAATTTCATATCCAGCCAAACTAAGCTTCATAAGTGTTTTCTTTTTTTTAAACAGAGTCTCACTCTGTTGCCAGGCTCGAGTTTACTTTACAACTAATTCCAAAATTATGAGATAATATTATTTGTCTACAAGATTGGCAAAAATGAAAATGTAAAAAATGTAAAATCTGTAATTTGCCTGCAAGCCTGGCAAAAAACAAAAGTGTAAAATATAATACTAAAGAATGATAAAAATATAGAGCTATAGGAACTCTTATGTGTCACTGATAAAAATATAAATGCCACTGGTAAAAACGTAAATTGATCCAATAACATCAATAATTCTCAGGTAATGTCTGTTGAACTTGGCCATTTATACTCTATATGATCCAGCAATTTCACTACCATGTATTTACTCTAAAACTTTTGCAAGTGTGCGTATGAATAGATGCACAAGAATGTTCATTTCAGCATTGTCCCTAATATTTCCCAACTGGAAATAGTAAGACTATCCATCAACAGTAGCATAGGCTAATATACTGTTGATTATTAAAAGAACAGAATATTTTATAAATTTATAGCATTGAAAATGCATGAACTACATCTACACAAAATAGTATAAGTGTAACTTACAAATATTTACTGAAGAAATAAATTACAAAATAATATAGAATATAATTCCAATCATTTACATTTTTGTAATAAAATACTGGCAAAACTAAATAATGGCATATTCTTTAGTAAAGCATAGTTAAATGATAATGGTGTAGAAATTTTCTTGGCCGCTTTTCCATTTGGGGACCTCTGGCCAGTGATACCAGAGGCATCACTCAGGTTACACTACCTGCTGCAGAAGGTGACCTGCCCAATCAGCCTAGTTGGGCCAAGTCTGGCTTACACACTGGTTGGTTCCTGAACTCTTGATTATCACCTAAGAAGAGTGAGGATGCACTGAACATTGAAGGGTGAGAAGGGCAGAGAATAATTTTATTAGGTGATGAAACAGCTTCCCGTGGAGAGGGGATGCAGGGTGGTCCCCCGTCTGAAAATGGAAAAGTCCCTTGTATGGCTGGGTCCAAGGGCTTTATATGGACTTACAATGGGGAGTGTGTGCTGATTGGTTTGTGAGTATGCCAAGAAAATTAAAGTGAAGATATCTCTAAAAGATGGGCACAACAGTGTAGAAAACCAATTAGGAAAGTGTAGGTATATGTAAAATAGGTGAAGGGTGGGGATCAATCAGAGGAAAGTGCACCAAACAGGAAGACAAGTTCGCAACTGGGTCCAAGGATTTAACTTGTAGCTTGGCTTTCGGGCTTTAAACTGCCTTTGGCTTGGATGTGGGATTCCAGCAGGTACCTGACCCATCTGCCTAGGCATTTGGCTGCCTCCTGTTGCTATCAGTAATGCTTTATATACAAACAAAAAAGTGGTTATAAAACAGGAGTGTGGACAGTTTGTCTATAGTAACAGGGGAGAAAGTAGAGCAGACTGGAATGGTTGCAGAAACATCCACAGGTGTGGTATTAATAAACATAGACCCTAGAACCAAAATGCATGGGATAAATTGCAGCTGTTTGACTTGGGGGAAATTATGTGATTTCTCTGTGTCTCTCAGGTTCCTCATATGTAAAATGGAACAAATAGTAGTTATCTTACAGCGAGTGTCCAGAAAATGTTTCCTTAGTACAAAGGAAACATTTAATTAGTGGTAACTTTGCTCATTTTTAGGTTTCCTACTCATTCAATATTTATTAAACCAAAGGTATATGCCAGACACTGTATAAGACATAATATTTACCCTCAAGGGGCCTACAATCTGTCAAATGGTCATATAAGCAATAATTTGGTCATATAAACAATATAGTCACCTACACAATGCTTTTTTTGATAGCTTAATATGTTACACTGCATTCCAAATTCTGTACAAAAGTGAAATTTGGCTGTAACTGAACCTACAGAGTTTAATGTGATAACCATGCCATTGATTTCCGAACAAATGTTCAATTAAATTTAGTTAAATCAAGTGAATATATTTAGTTGTTATTGTTATTTTCATTTAAGATCTATCATCTACTACCTTATCAATTACTAATAATTATTTAAATATGGCTAGAGTCCAAGATCTCACAATATTGTATCGTTCCAATTAAACACCACATTCTCCTATATTCATAGACAATACAATCTCATGTGATAACTGTGTGAGGAGAGATTCAAATAGTTGCTATAGAAATATTTAGCAGTGAAGAACAGTTATTTAGTACCCTGAGACATTAGGAAAGGATTTTCTTGATAATGTGATAAATGAAGTAAATTTTAGAAGATGAGTAGAATGTAAACAGATAAAAGCAATGAGATCATGCATGCAAATATTATGGACAGTATGAGAAATAATTGGAAAGTTTGTGTGAAGAAACATGGCATTTTCTAAAATTTAGAGTCGTTTGGAAAAACTGGAGATCAGGGTATAGTGGTAGAATATTGAGCAATAAGGTTGGGGAGTAAGGTGAGGTCAGATCAAGGAAATATTTGTATGCTAAGCTAAGGTGTTTCTTTTATTTTAGTGATGATGAGAAATCACTGAACTGAAATACCCCAAGTACAAAGCAGAATTTTCTTTCTGTCTAACCTCTAGTCATTTGTATATGATTTTCTTTATACATCTAAACCAAGGTCCTGCTTCCACTAAACATGGCTAGAATCTTAACCTAGCTTATTTAAGAAGCAAGTATTTCCCTTAAGTAGCTATAATATGACTCAAGCACTTAGCTCTTCTCCAAACTCAACACCCGTTGATTGTAGAATCTGTTTAATCAATACCTAGTTTACTGAGAGATTTTAGCATGAAGGGGTGTCGAATTTTGTCAAAGGTTTTTCTTCATCTATTGAGGTAATCATGGTTTTTTTGTCATTGTTTCTGTTTGTGGGATGGATTACATTTATTGATTTGTGTAGGTTGAACCAACCTTGCATTTCAGGAATGAAGCTGATTTGATTGTGTTTGATAAGCTTTTTGATGTGCTGCTGGATTTGGTTTGACAGTACTTAATTGAGAATTTTCACATCAATGTTCATCATGGATATTAGCCTAAAATTTTCTTTTTTTGTATTTCTGCCAGGTTTTGGTATCAGGATGATGCTGGCCTCATAAAATGAGTTAGGGAGGAGTCCCTCTTTTTCTATTGTTTGGAATAGTTTCAGAAGGAATGGTACCAACTCCTCTTTGTACTTATGGAAGAATTTGGCTGTGAATCCATCTGGTCCTGGGCTTTTTTCAGTTGGTAGGTTGTTAATTAGTGCCTTAATTTCAGAACTTGTTATTGGTCTATTCAGAGATTTATCTTCTCCCTGGTTTAGTCTTGGGAGGGTGTATGCATCCAGGAATTTATCCATGTTTTTTCTGGATTTTGTAGTTTATTTGCATAGAGATGTTTATATTTATATACTCTGATGGTATATTTATTTATATACTCTGGTATTTATATACTCTGATGGTAGTTTGTATTTATGTGGGATAAGTGGTTATATCCCCTTTATTATTTTTTAATGTGTCTATTTGATTCTTCTCTCTTATCTTCTTTATTAGTCTGGCTAGCAGTCTATCTATTTTGTTAATCTTTTCAGGAAACTGGCTCCTGGATTCATTGATTTTTTTAAGGGTTTTTTGTGTCTCTATCTCTTTCAGTTCTTTTCTGATCTTAATTATTCCTTGACTTCTGCTAACTTTTGAATTTGTTTGCTCTTTCTTTTCTAGTTCTTCTAGTTGTGATGCTAGGATGTCAATTTTAGATCTTTGCAGTTTTCTGATGTGGGTATTTAGTGCTATAAATTTGTGTCTTAACACTGCTTTAGCCATGTCCCAGGGATTCCGGTACATTGTCTCTTTGTTTTCATGGGTTTCAAAGAACTTTGTTATTTTTTGCCTTAATTTTGTTACTTACCCAGTAGCCATTTAGGAGCAGATTGTTCAGTTTCCATATAGTTGTGTGGTTTTGAGTGAGTTTATTAATCCTGAGCTTTAATTTGATTGCACTGTGGTTTGAGAGATTGTTACATTTCTATTCTTTTTCATTTGCTGAGGAGTGTTTTGCTTCAATTATGTCATCAACTGTGCGATGTGGTGCTAAGAAGAATATATATTCTGTTGATTTCTGGTGGAGAGTTCTGTAGATGTCTATTAGGTCTGCTTAGTCCAGAGCTGAGTTCAAGTCCTGAATATCTTTGTTAATTTTCTGTCTCATAGATGTGTCTAATATTGACAGTGGGGTGTTAAAGTCTCCCATTTATAATTGTGTGAGAGTCTAAGACACTTAAAAATCTGGGTGCTGCTGTATTGGGTCTATATATATTTAGGATAGTTAGCTCTTCTTGTTGCATTGATCCCTTTATTATTATGTAATAATGATATTTGTCTTTTCTTTTTATTTTCTGATATTTGTTGGTTTAAAGTCTGTTTTGTCAAAGACTAGGATTGCAATCCTTGCTTTTTTTTTTCTTCCCATTTGTTCGGCAAATATTCCTCCATCTCTTTATTTTTAGCCTATGTGTGTCTTTGCACATAAGATGTGTCTCCTGAATACAGGACACTGATGGGTCTTGACTCTATCAGATTTGCCAGTCTGTGTCTTTTAATTGGGGCATTTATCTCATTTACATTTAAGGTTAATGTTGTTACATGTAAATTTGATCCTGTCATCATGATGCTGGCTGGTTATTTTGCACATTAGTTGATGCTGTTTCTTTGTAGTGTCATTGGTCTTTATATTTTGGTGTGCTTTATAGTGGCTGATACCAGTTTTTTCTTTCTATGTTTAGTGCTTCCTTCAGGAGCTCTTGTAAGTTAGGACTGGTGGTCACAAAATCCCTCAGCATGTGCTTGTCTGAAAATAATTTTATTTGTTCTTTGCTTATGAACCTTAGTTTGGCTGGATATAAAAATTCTCAGTTGAAAATTCTTTCAGAATATTGAAATTTGGCCCCCACTCTCTCCTCACTTGTAGGGTTTCTGCAGAGAGATTAGCTATTAACCTGATGGGCTTCCCTTTGTTGATATCCTGATCTTTCTCTCTGGCTATACTTAACATTTTTTTTTTTTCATTTCAGCCTTGGAAAATCTGACAATTATGTGTCTTGGGATTGCTCTTCTTGAGGAGTATCTTAGTGGTATTCTCTGTATTTCCTGAATTTGAATGTTGGCCTGTCTTGCTAGATTGGGGAAATTCTCCTGGATAATATCCTGAAGCATGTTTTCCAACTTTGTTCCATTTTCCCTGTCACTTTTAGGTACACCAATCAATTGGAGGTTTGGTGTTTTCACATAGTCCCATATTTATTGGAGGCTTTGTTTGTTCCTTTTCATTTTTTCTTCTCTAATCTTATCTTCATGCCTTATTTAAGTGAGTTTATCTTCAATCCCTGATATCCTTTCTTCCACTTGATCAATTTGGCCATTGATACTTGTGCAGGCTTCACAAAGTTCCTGTGCTGTGTTTTTCATCTCCATCAAATAATTTATGTTCCTTTCTAAACTTATTCTAGTCACTCTGTAAGGTAAGGACATGGCAGATTGTATTAAAGTCAGAAATAGGTTAGATATCTATGGTAACTGCTTCATTTTAAAAAAAATTGTCTTTATGTTTAACCACTAGAAGTCCTTGCACCTATTACAATCTGCTTTTAGGTAGTAGATGGTATGAAATATCACACACAGTTTAGGAAGCCAGGGAGAAATTAAGCTGTACTTGTTAAAGATACATCTGTAGAGATTGTTAGTCCATTTTCCATATAAATACCAATTAATCTATTTTTTGCTTAGAAAAAATATTAAAAATAAATTGGTTGTCTTTTCAGTCAAACTTCTCTAATTGGGGGCAACAGGAAAGTCTAAACTGTTTTTCTTTAAATAATGCACTTACTAATTTCAAATGAATATCATTCTTATAACTGGATCAACAGTATTACAAAGTTCAAGTGATCAAGGTACTTGCCTTAATGAACTGTTTAATTATTGTTTTAGATATTTGTTTGTACTTTAGTCCTTTTAATCTGCTGTACATCGAAAATAGGTGACTAACCTAATGGCATCCAGATAACAATATGTGATTCTTATTGAACACATAGAATGTTCCAGTTATCATGTTAATCTCCAGAAATGGAGTGGAATAAAAATGGCATCTACTCTCTAAGCATTCACAGTCTGCTGTGGAAGACTTAAAAAATAGCATAAGGGGGTGTTACTGAAGCTCAGATGAGGAAATATTTAAGCTAGACATAGGGAGGGATTAAGGATATTTTAGGCAAAAGGTGCAATATGTGCAAAGGCCCAGAAGTCCAAAAGAACATAACACAGGGTGTATGTAGTGCAATGATAAGGGATAAGTCTGCTTAGGTAGGTAGAGTCTAGGAGGTCATGACGGGTCCTGCAAAACGACATTAATAATTTTATATTGAAGTTGATTTAGAGCTATTGAAGAATCTTAACAAAGTATCCTTTTCATGTCTGAGTTTGAATACAAGTGAAATGCTGAACCTACCCATGTGGAGGCAATGTTGCATTTTTTTTCTAAAATTTTCTGCTTCAAATCCTTCAATAGCTCCATACTGTCTTCCAAGCAAAACTCCAACTCCTAATCCAAATTGTGAGTGGTAGAGTAGTCAAATAAGTATTCTTTTTCTTTTTATTTTTTTTTGAGACAGCGTTTCGCTCTTGTTACCCAGGCTGGAGTGCAATGGCGCGATCTCGGCTCACCGCAACCTCTGCCTCCTGGGTTCAGGCAATTCTCCTGCCTCAGCCTCCTGAGTAGCTGGGATTACAGGCACCCGCCACCATGCCCAGCCAATTTTTTGTATTTTTAGTAGAGACGGGGTTTCACCATGTTGACCAGGATGGTCTCGATCTCTTGACCTCGTGATCCACCCGCCTCGGCCTCCCAAAGTGCTGGGATTACAGGCTTGAGCCACGGCGCCCAGCCTCAAATAAGTATTCTTATAGGAGAAATTGGCTGAGATTAGTGGTATGGAACATTTACAAATTATTTTTTTCAAAGAAGCAATGGAAAGATGTTTTGACAGAGAAGGAGCAGCACAGGCAAAAGCCCAGAGGCATAAAAAAGCAAGGCATGGAGAACTGTATAATGGTAACAAGAACCGGTGAAGAAGACAGAACAAGTGAACATAGTATACATATGGAAGAGCTGTGCAAATTAGAAAAATGGGTCCTTATTCCATAGATTTTTAGAGGGCAATTTTGAAAAGACTTGATGCTTGACTTGATGACTAGAACTTTTATGAAAAGAAAGGAAGTGTTTGATATAAATTTCAGTCTTCTGCTTTAGGCTACTGGATGGATGTTGATGGCATTCATATGGACCACAATTGGGCAAATGAGCAGATTTTAGGTGGAAAATACTGAATTCAATTAAGGACATATTGAGTTTAAGGTTTTAAAATATAGTTTTTCAGTGGGCCTGGAGCTTAAGAAACTCATCCAGGGGAAAATGACATAGATCATTAACACTTCAAGTTACTACTTGGTACTACAAAAATGTAAGTTTATATAAATTTCAGTCTATTACTTAATTTATCAACAATCCTAACAGTAGAGGCCCATTTAATTACTTTTACTGTGGTCTGTCTAAGCTGTGACTTCAATTTAGATTATATCAGCTAACATCTGATATTCATATTTATACTTAATTGTGTATAAGCCATTAGAATATGAAGAAGAAGTGAGGAGTTGATGTAGAGAATGTAAACTTACTTATTTTTATTTATTTAATTTGTAAGAGATGCATTTTAATAAGCACAGCAGAGTAGAAATAGTGTCTCAAAGCTGAAATTTATTAGAATAATTTGTAGAACAGACTGTAAAGTTGAAGAATCTCATACCCTATTTTACTTGTATTTTCGATATCATTTTCTTTAATGAGAATGAAACCGAAAGTCAAAATTTATAGAGCTGTTTTACTAATGAGATGACCCTTTCATGATTGGGATCCCATCAATAAGGATTTATGTATTTTCTTCACATTTATTTCTACTACCCTCCAAATAATTCTGTTAATGTTGTGATGGCTATAAATAGTTTTCTGTTGCAGATACCATTGCAAATAATACATGTGGCCAAATGTTAAGATTTAGTTTACTAGAAATTGGAAAAGGGACATTTGACACAAGCATACCCAGTGACAAGTAAACTTTGGAACTTGACAGAAAGCAGGGAATATAATTAAAGTTATCACCTCAATTCTTGTATTATAATACATGCACTAGAAAAAAAAACTTTAAATTGTATGTCCCTTGTTTCCTCTAAATCAAACCTTGAATAATGCTTCAAAATATATCAGTTTTATTGGGTGTAATCCTACTTTTAAAAATAAAATATATTTTATGGAGGCAGACAGAAAAGAGAAATATTTTCTAAAATATTTAAACTTATGAAAGAATGGATTTGTGATAACTACACATCTTATGTTCCTGAAACAACAACTTCCACCTGTATTTGTCAACATTAAAAGCAACAGAATAAAAACCTGAGAAAAGAATATTTTGAGAAAGCAAAATAAAGTCTGCTGGACTCTAACAGATCTTTTTTGGCTAATAGAAACTTATGGGAGGCACTTTGAAATGAAAGAAATCCCATTCCATGGGTTTGAATGATCTCTGCTGTTTTCTCATACTCAGTAAATGAAGATACTCACTGCTGTGAAACCTAATGAGCTTGTAAGTAGGCCCATATGCTTTATTTGGGAAGGAATATATGACACTGCCCCAGATGCCCGGGGCCAAAAATAATTCAAATTGAAATTAGTGATAAAACCATGTATATCAGACTTTCTCTCCTTTTTTACTTCCATTTCCTTTATTCACTGTGTTAAGTAGAAATGCCTAGCAGTCACTGTGGCAGTTAGCTACATAAATTAAAAGAACACAGATCCCCTCTTGGAGTTCAGTCTAGTATTGGAGAGCTCAGTTAAACACACAAACACACAGTATAATGAGCACTCTAACTGATGTCTAAACAAAAATTTACAGGAACAAAAAGAACAGAGTGATTAGCTTCATGGAAAGTGGAGGAAGAGTGGCACAGGAAGGATAATCTCCAGAGCATTGTAGTGTGTGTGTGTGTGTGTGTGTGTGTGTGTGTGTGTGCATCCTCTCTTCCCACACCTTGCTTACCATTATACAGGAATTTTTAAATATTAACATCTCTGGTTCTCTTACAGGCTGGCAACTGGAGAGCATCCTTCTATCTGCACTCCCTTAGCTTTACATCTATGAAAGAACGATTCATAAAGTGTTTGCCAGAATTTGTCAGGAGGAAAACTACTCAATTATCTGTTCTATGAGAAAAGAATATTTTATTACTGTAACCCTGAGATTATGAATGATCTGTCTCATCTTAAGTGTGACATTTAGCCCTCAGGCCCTACTTTCTGTCAGGGTTATATGTTCTTTATTCACATAAAAGTCAATGGAAATTTTATTCAGTGTAGAAATTTGCAACTGAGCTGTTATTTCAAATCAAAAAATTCCATTTAAGTTAATGCAGCAATGTAGGTTATCAAAGGCAGAGGGCAATGATTCTTGTTCGAGTACTATTTTTGGTATTTACCTGGGCAGCCAAATCTAGAGTCCAGACATTGTTTGGATTTATCTGGATTCAAGTCTTTCCTCAACCACTTCTGAAAGATTTCTTTTAAATCAACGATTAGTTTAAAGGAAACAAAAGCTTGCTAAAAAATGTTTTAACCATATATAGCTCTACAATGGAATCTGCAATTCCAACAACCACTGAAAAATCGACTTTTTTTTTAAGTTGATGCCAAAATTTATTTTGTGGCAAAACATGATCTGAACTGACTTAGGACCATTTCTTGTCTTTATTTTTTCACCGGACATAAATATCTATACATATTGTGACAGAAGTATTAATCAATTTGATTATGGAGTACTGCTTCAGATGGGGATGGGATTGTTAATACGTGAAATATATACATTATAACATTTTAAAAATCTGAATTATTCTGAATCATGAAACACTTCTATATCTAAGAAATTAAAAACATATAATGACATTTGTATAGCTAATATGATAGAAGCATTGAAAACACTTTTGTTTCTGGAAAACTGGTACTAATCTTTCACAAATCATCTTAAATGTAACTTTTTCTGGGAAGCCTTCTTAGACTCTCATAGCTAGTACTTCATTTTTCTGTGCTTCCTTAATACTTGATTTATATGTCTAATACACTTATAATATTCTATAAATATTGTTTCTTTCATGATATCTCTACAACTAGGCCACAAACTCTTCAAGGGCACTCTTTCTCCAGTCACTGTCTAGTGTCTGGTAGAGTGCTTGTAATATACCAGATGCTTAGTAAATTTTAAGTATCTCTGTGCTAGATGCAACAATAAAGTTAAAAACTTAGTATTTTCCCAGAGAGTCCTTCGATACTTACCAATCATTTTATTCATTTATTTTTCATTGTAGAGCATGTATTATTATATAGAAAGCTGATAATCAGTTATCAGAAAAATAAAATGAAGCCTAAGTTTATTCCTTGCTGTTAAGGATCTGACGGTGTCATTGACTAGCAGTAAATTCACATCCAAACTTAGTAATAGCTTAAGGGCTAAAAGAGTGCACGGACATAAAATGCTAAAAGAGTTTTTAAAAGATATAGAAATACAGCATAGAGCTTCCATAGCCTACATGGGTTAAAAATTATATAAAGACCTTAGTGGAAGATGGAATATACTGAAAATCAGCAAGGCTAAGACACCTAACTGGATGTGGGACCAAGCTTCAAATAAGAAAAGAAAAAAAAAGAGTGGCAAGATCAAACATATAAACCAAAGAATTGTGGTAAACTCAGAATTTCCCTTGGTGTACACTCAGGAAATTCAATATGGTAGCTTACTCATAGTTAGTTTGTAGTCTATTGACCAATATGTATCAAAATAATCAGTGGGGGTTATTTAAAATGTAGATTCCTGGGTTTCATTCCAGCCTTTTTGAATTAGAATCCCTGAGCAATTAGAATTTTCTTGTAGTTTTCTGGTTTCATTAGTTTCTTTGTGTACTAAATATCTATGATTGTGTAACAAGTTACTACAAATTTAGGAACTTCAAACAATATGTATTTAGCATTTTACATTTGCTGTAGGTCCGAAGTCTGCGCATGGCATGGTTGGAAGATGTTAGGTGCAGCTGCTATCTCATCTGAGGCTCAGGGACCTCTTCTAAACTCATTCAAGTTGTGGTCAGAATTTAGTTTCTTATGGTCCTAAGACTGAAGTCTCCTGTTTTCTTTCTAGTTGTTGACCAAGGGCTACTTTCAGTTTACAGGGGCTTCTCTCAGTCCTTGCTATGAGGACTCCTGCATCTTCAAGCCAGCAACAGCATATTGGATCTTTCTCACGTTTTGAATTTCTGTATTGCTTTTCTCTAACCAGCAAGGTAAAACTTTTTGCTTTTAAACATTTCATTTCATTAGGTCAGGCCCACCAGATAGTCTTTGCAGTTTAAAGTCAACTGATTTGTGACTTTAATTATCAAAATCTCTTCAAAGTCTCTTCTTAATAAATAGTAAGTATATTAGTGTGTACTTTGAATAACAAAAGACTAGGGAATCTTGTGGAGGGCATCTTAGAACACTGCCTAAGACAGATCATTTTAAAGTAATTCATACATAAAACAAATCATTTAAAAATTATAAAAGGGAATAGCAAATCTGTTTCCCATTCTTGATTCTGAGTCTCCCAGCTCTCTCTCCGCCACAAGCAACAATTGCTATCAGCCTCTTCTGAATCATTTCAGATTGTGTCTTTGAAAAATTATGTTTTTTTCTTCTTTTTCTATCCACACAGAAGTATACTATACACACTGTCCCACACTTTATTTTTTATCACTTGACTGGGTTCCTTGAATCTCTTTAAATATCAGTATATCTAGGCCTATTACTTTGTTCTTTATATTGGTTGTGTTTGCACTTTGTGTGAAATGTTCTTACTCCCCAGTTCCCTCCTCCTATCTCCCCATGGCTTGAGTTCTCATTTTATTTACTTTACTGTGTAATTTTCCCTTTTCTGAGATCATTTATCTGTTCATCCAATATTAAGTAGCCACAAGCTCATCATAGCATCTGTTTAATTTTCTTCAACTTTTGCCTATCTGAAATAATCCTGTTTATCTGTTTACTTGTCTGTTTTCTCACCATTCAAACAGAAGGTAACCTTCATGAAAACAGACAACCCATCTATCTTGTTCACTGCTTTGTCTTTAGTTTCTGAAATAGTGCTTGCTGCATAACAGATGTGCTTTAAATATTTGTTAAGTATGTAATTCCATTATATGGATGCCATATATTATTTAACTAATATTATATTTGTTTCCTTTCATAGACAATACTGCAGTGAAAATCAGTGGTCATATATTTTGTGCCTATTTGTGAATATATCTTACAGCTAGGGCTCACAGTTTGAATCCTTCAATGTCTGCCTGGGCACATGCAACAGACAGATTTTGGTGCTTTCTCAACCTTCCTGTATAAAAGTAAACAATTCTATTACCATTGGTCTTGGAAAGCCTAATTTTGTTAGAAGCTGTAATGTAGGAAGGTCTATGATGGTCTATCAAGTGCTGGACCACTCTGAATGCCTCTAGACAACATCCCCATAAGAGGCTATCTTATTGATTTCTAGGAGCTATTTATATATTTCAAAAATCAACTTTCTGAATGTCATATGTGTTGTCAATATTTTTCCCATTTCAACTTTTATGTTTTCACTTGGATTATGATATGGTTTATGGGTATTACTTTATTTTCATTTTTATGTATTCAACTACATTTATTGCTTAATGTCTTCTGGGTTTCTATGTGGTATTTGGTTGAAGAAATTATTTTCCACCTCTAGAATTTCTAAGAAAACCAATCCTATGCAGTCTTCTAGCACTACAACTATTAATTTTAAGATATATCTTTGACCTATTTAAAGAATCATTTATCAAATAACACATCTGTCTTTATTCTTATCTGAAATGTCGACTTTTCAGATTTAATTTCTGTATGTATTTGGATGCATAGCTGGTCTCTCTTTTACATTCTATTGATCTTTCTATTAATGTGTCTATTCTAATATACTCTAATATCTTAGATTTATTAGATGCTTTAATACTTAGCACTTTCTATTACTCTCCATCTCTATTTTTTTCTTTTCTAGACTATTTCTACCAATTATATGTTTAGCTTCTCCACATGAATTAACATGTTGAATTTACACAGAGAATTATATTCTTTACCTTATTGAATCTTCCTCCAAAAACTATGTACAGTATTTCTTTTCTATTTATTAAGTCTTCTTTTACTTTCTCTTGTGTTTTTAATATATTTGGTAAGAAATAAAATTTATTTCTGAAATTTTCCACAATACTGAAGAATGACTATCAGATATTTCCTGAAGCATTGATTTTATACATTTATTTTTATTTTTTCCTTTATTTATTTATTCTTATTATACTTTAAGTTCTGGGGCACATGTGCAGAACGTGCCAGTTTGTTACATAGGTATACATGTACCATGGTGGTTTTCTGCATCCATCACCCTGTTTCGTACATTAGGTATTTCTCCTAATGCTATCCCTCCCCTAACCCCCACTCCCTGTTATCCCTCCCCTAGGCCCCCCACCCCCTGACAGGCCCCAGTATGTGATGCTCCCCTCTGTGTGCCCATGTGTTCTCATTGTTCAACACACATTTATGAGTGAGAACATGGGGTGTTTGGTTTTCTGTTTTTGGGTCAGTTTGCCGAGAATGATGGTTTTCAGCTTTATCCATGTCCCTGCAAAAGACATGTACTCATCCATTTTTATGGCTGCATAGTATTCCATGGTGTATATGTGCCACATTTTCTTTATTCAATCTATCATTGATGGGAATTTAGGATGGTTCCAAGTCTTCACTACTGTGAACAGTGCCGCAATAAACATACGTGTGTAAGTGTCTTTATAGTAGAATGATTTATAATCCTTTGGGTATATTGCTGGGTCAAATGGTATTTCTAGTTCTAGATTCTTGAGGAATCACCACACTGTCCTCCACAAGGTTTGAACTAATTTACACTCCCAACAGTGTAAAAGCATTCCTGTTTCTCCACATCGTCTCCAGCATCTATTGTCTCCTGATTTTTTAATGATTGCCATTCTGTCTTGAGATAGTACCTCAATGTGGTTTTGATTTGCATTTTTCTAATGACAAGTGATGATGAGCTTTATTTCATATGTTTGTTTGTTGGCTGCATAAATGTCTTCTTTTGAGAAATGTCTCTTCATATCCTTTGCCCAATTTTGATGGGATTGTTTTTTTCTTGTATATTTGTTTAAGTTCTTTATAGATTCTGAATGTTAGCCCTTTGTCAGATGAGTAGATTGCAAAAACTTTTTCCCATTCTGTTTGTTGCTGGTTCATTCTGCTTTTGGTGCTTTATTCATGAAGTCCTTGCCCATGCCTATGTCCTGAATGGTATTGCCTAGGTTTTCCTCTAGGGTTTTTATGGTGTTAGGTCTTATGTTGAAATCCTTAATCCATCTGGAATTAATTTTTCTATAAGGTGTAAAGAAGGGATCCAGTTTCAGCTTTCTGCATATGACTAGCCAGTTTTTCCAACACCATTTATTAAATAGGGAATCCTTTCCTCATTGCTTGTTTTTGTCAGGTTTGTCAAAGATCAGATGGTTGTAGATGTGTGGTATTATTTCTGAGACCTCTGTTCTGTTCCCTTGGTCTATATCTCTGTTTTGGTACCAGTATCATGCTGTTTTTTGTTTCTTGTAGCCTTGTAGTATAGTTTGAAGTCAGGTAGCCTGATGCCTCCAGCATTGTTTTCGTTTATTTTATTTATTTATTTATTTATTTTTGCTTAGGAATGTCTTGGCTGTGCAGGCTCTTCTTTGGTTTCATATGAAGTTTAAGGTGGTTCTTTCCAATTCTGTGAAGAAAGTCAGTGGTAGCTTGATGGGGATAGCGCTGAATTTATAAATTACTTTGGGCAGTATGGACAGTTTCATAATAATGATTATTCTGAACGATGAGCATGGAATGTTTTTCCGTCTGTTTGTGTCCTCTCTTATTTTCTTGAGCAGTGGTTTGTAGTTCTCCTTGAAGAATTCCTTCACTTCCCTTGTTAGTTGTATTCCTAGGTATTTTATTTTCTTTGTAGCAATTGTGAATGGGAGTTCTCTCATTATTTGACTCTGTTTGTATATTACTGGTGTATAGGAATGCTTCTGATTTTTCACATTTTGTATCCTGAGATTTTGCTAAAGTTGCTTATCAACTTAAGGAGATTTTGGGCTGAGATGATGGTGTCTTCTAACTATACAATCACGTCATCTGCAAATAGAGACAATTTGACTGTCTTTTCCTACTTGAATACCTTTCATTTATTTTTCTTGCCTGATTTCCCTGGCCAGAACTGCCAACAATATGTTGAATAGGAGTGGTGAGAGAGGGCATCCTTGTCTTGTGCCAGTTTTCAAAGGGAATGCTTCCAGTTTTTGCCCATTCAGTATGATACTGCCTGTGGGTTTGCCCTAAATTGCTCTTAATATTTTCAGATACATTCCACTGATACCTGGTTTATGGGGAGTTTTTAGCATAAAAGTCTGTTGAATTTTGTTGAAGGCCTTCTCTGCATCTATTGAGATAATCATGGGATTTTTATCTTTGGTTCTGTTTATGTGATAGATTCTGTTTATAGATTGGTGTATGTTGAACCAGCCTTGCATCCCAGGGATGAAGACAATTTGATTGTGATGGATAAGCTTTTTGATGTGCTGTTGGATTCAGTTTGCCAGTATTTTATCGAATATTTTTATATCAATGTTCATCATGGATATCGGCCTGAAATTTTCTTTTTTAGTTGTGCCTCTGCCAGTTTTTGGTATTAGGATGATGTTGGTCTCATAAAATGAGTTAGAGAGGACTCCCTCTTTTTGCATTATCTGGAATAGTTTCAGGAAGAATGGTACCAGCTCCTCTTTTTACCTCTGGTAGAATTTGGCTATAAACCTGTCTGGTCCTGGACTGTTTTTGGTTGGTAGGTTATTAATTGCTGCATCAATTTCAGACCTTGTTATTGGTGTATTCAGGGATTCAACTTCTTCCTGGTTTAGTCTTGGGAGGGTGTAAGTGTCCAGGAATTTATCCACTTCTTCTAGATTTACTACTTTATTTGTATAGATATGTTTGTAATATTCTCTTATGGCAGTTTGTTTTTCCTTGGGGTTGGTGGTGATATCCCCTTTATCATTTTTATTAATATTTCATTAATTTATTAGTATTTATTAATTATAAATAAAAATAAAATTTATTTCTGAAATTTGCCCCAAAACTGGAAAATGACTATCAAATACTTCCTGAAGCATTGATTTTATACATATCTTTTTCTAAGCTTTTGCTTTTACAAAATTATCATATTATAGTAGCCTGTGCTTTGAGCTCTTGAGCTTACTGGCTATCTAAGAAAGCATGTGACAGAGCTGAATCAAACTTGTCTTAATTCACTAAATATCTGTGAATATAGCCAGTCAGATTATTCATTAATCTTTTCCTTAATTACAAAGTCTCACACTATTCTACGGAATTGTCCCATTTTAGAGTAAAAGATCCTATTTATCATACTAGTGTCTTTATATATTTGGCAATAGACCTTGATATACTCAGCAAAATCTGCCTCAAACAGAACAATGGAGAGCGGAGGATAGCTGATTGTATGTGGTCTTATACTTTTTTCTCTTTGAATATTAGTAGTGGACATGTTTAGGATTCTTGATTCAGGAATAATTGTGTATCATCCTTTTCCACTCTTGTTATGATGTGTTGGTTGCATGACACTTTGTTCTTTGATCACAGCAAGATACCCTCAGTATGTGTGGGATTTTTTTTTAGGGTGTTTGTGTGGGAGAGGTGTAAACATACATCTGTTTGGATGTTTTATCCATTTATGACTTGTGTACTGCTTTGTAACCTTTTCCAACTATGCCTGCATCATTAGTTTATGGATTCATGGTTTCAGTTCTTTAACAGGTAGATTTAAAATCTACTGTAAATTCAAACCAGTCGTCCTAATGAGTATGTTTTCGGCTTGCTCAGAGAACTAAGAGATACTTGATTCAGCCTCAGAGTTTAGCTGACAACCTTGGTAAATTTCTTTAGGACCCAGGGTTGGGTCTGGGTCAGCAGATCTTCTTCTTCTTCATGCCTAAAGAGCCAGTGTGGTATTTCCACAGTGACAGAGTCAGTAGTATTTTAGATTTTGCTTCAGTGTTTTGATTCTGTGTATTTTGTGAATGTAGTTTACTTCTAGGAACTTTTAAATTGCCATTTAAAATAGTATTTCCCTTTTATGTTAGAATCATTATTTCAAACTGTGTCTTTGATGTGCACCACAGATCAAGAGCCAAGTCTTGGGGCTAGGAGGTAGTACAGACCCTGGGGACCGAAGAAGCACTCAAGACCTGAACAAGTAAGTGTGGTTCAGGGCCTGACCTGAATCCTTGAAGGAACATTGGCATTGAAAAATAAGGAAATGCAGATCTCAGTTTATATGTGGTCTTGTAGGAATTTATACAAACCTGTATTTATATCATCTGTCACATTGTGACTATTTATTAACCTATCCTTCTCTTCTACTAATTGTGAACTCCTTCAAAACAGGGGGGAAATCTAGCTTATCTTGGAGTCTCTAATGCAAAACTCCAGACATAGAGTGGCTGTTGAATAAATTGTTGTCACTATATATTTCTGCTGTCCTATTAGGTGGCTAGTACCCAATATTTCCTCCACGTGCTCTTCAATATCAAGTGATTCTGACTAGGTCATCCAGCTTCTTTCAAACTGTCTAAAACAGAACTGCAAAGGAAACTGATTAATCTTCATTTAGAAATATTGAGTTTGAGCCATTTGCAGAAAACCTAAGTATAAATGCATTGGAGAGGAGAGGATCAGAACTCTGAAATATCTTTCAACATAGTATTCTTGACCGCCCCACAACAGGTTTCTGAGTATTGCCAAGATAAAAAGGAATTTCTGTCCTGTGTAGTGTTGCAGAAAGTGGCCATAGTGACTTCCTGCCTTGGTGTTTTAAAATTCACTGTTTCAATCAGACATGTAGAGAAATGCCATCAGATAGTCGCTGTATCTGAATATTTGAAATACTATTATCATATTTATAAATTTTTAAAAATCATATCATGGTTACTAGCTAAGTAAAAAGTTACTTTTCATTTTACCTGAAGGTCTGCCTTAAGCTAATTAAAAATTATAATACATTTCATTAGGTATTGTTAGTTTTCATCAAACTTACAATTTGATATTTATGAAAAAAGATCTTGGTTTCTTTGGCAATAAACAAACAGTGTCTTTCCTAATTTAAATTTAATTAAGACTGTGTCCCTGATATGTTCTTTAATATGAAAGACTACTTTTTGTGCCCATTCTGTAACATGCATTTGGTGAATCTATAGAGACGAGGCTCATTTAAGTGTTCAGTTCTTAGCCGAAGGCAATCTGACATTTTTTTAATACAGTGATTATAAAGCGGTAAGCCATAATGATGTTTAAAATGTGAGCTATAAGTAAAAAATAATGCTAAAAAGGAGTTTGCTGATCTTTAATTTAAATCCAGTCAGAAGTACAAATCATCAACTGGAAGTTTTAGTAAAAGGGATACTAATACTGATATAGAACTATAGAGAGGTAATTCTACTCATGTGGACCATCATTCTTGGCAATTAAAAAACAGTTTTAAATAATCTCCAGTGCAGCCTCCTTTACTGAAGATCATCCCTGACTTCAGTAATTATGTAGCCTAAATTTGTACAGTGGGTCAGCAAAACATCAAGTTTAAAGGGAGCTTGAGATGAATTTAGGTTGGAATCCAAGCATTATTGTTTACTAGCTATGTAGCCTCTGTGAGTCATTTAATCATCATGATTTTGTGTTTTTTCTTTGTAAAAGCAGGATAATTATAGGATTTGTGGTTATGAACAGAAGTAAGATAATGCAAGTTAAGTGTTTGACATGGGGCCAGGCACATAGTAAACACTCAGTAAATTGCATCTGCTATAGAGTAATCTTCATAAACATCTTCAAATGAGTTTTTATTATTTTGATATTCTTTAGTTTGCTTACACTAAGGCCTTAAAAACTTTTCAAAGTACCCCTTATCAAAATGAATCCCATTGATATTATAAAGCACTAATAACATGTAAATAAGTCTGGCTGTTGAAGATAATACACATTGTAAACGGTGTCTTTAAAAAAAGCCTAGGAATTATTTACATCAAACCAATATGTAATTTGAACTTGCTGGAACAATTCTAGCTTTAATGAGTACTTGAGCACCTTCTAAAAAAGCACAGTTTTCACTTTTTATTAAAAATTAAAATGATGCATTGACCTTTTAATTGAAAGTGAGGTTGAAACATACATGGTAACACAATAAAACTGTTAATTAAATAATAGCTGTTGCATCGGACCGAGCACAGAAAGTCAACAACACCAGGAAAAAAGTATGCCAAATTGCAGGATTTATTGCCAGCGACCACAGAGGACTCACGTCTCTCTAACCCGTGGCCTCGTAAAAGAGGGTGACAAGACCTTTTATACCCGTAAAAATCACCTTGGGGGTGAGGGGAGAGGATGGGGTGAGGGGCTTCAGACATTCTGAGGGCCAGTGGATTCAAATCACCTTCTGGGCGGAGATGAGGGTGAGGGGGTTCTGGACATTTCGAGGGCCAGGGGACTATTTGACATTCTGATTGTCATTTAAGGGGTTCACAGATGCTAAGATTAGCATTCATTTACACATCGTCTGGGTAGGGGTGGGATCCATAGATTTTTATTTATTTGGCGCCAGGATGGAATTATCTGTGGGTGCTTACTCTGGTAAACAAAGGCCAGCAATTCTGGCAGTTACAGATAGAAGAAGGTATGCAGCTTTACCTCTTTTTGCATTTTGCAAAGTAAACTTAGCAGCTTACAGAGGCCATGGCTAGCAGTCCTTGTGAGGAGAATGGAAACAGTTTTGTCCTTTATAAAATGGCATTGTACAGGTTCTAACTCTAGGCTAGCTATATCACAATAGCTACTTTAATATTCAATGTTGTACAACTTTGAAGGTGGGAGAAAGAAGCACAAAGGACAAAAGCTCATAGAAAAAACATGAGTGTCCTAGGCCAGGCTCTGCCATTTCACTTAAAATTGTTTGCTAAAAGTTTTAAGAGAAAAGAGAATTACTTGCAGCATATTGGTAAAGCTAGTCAGTTGTTCCTGGTACATGCAATTAGTGATTATCACAAATGTAAATCAAATGAGGAAGGTTATATGCACATGTATTTTTCTAACATCAAAGAACAGTATCACCTCATTACAGAGAGAAGTTATATTGTTTTTACCTTAGAATTATCTGCAATTGAATATTCTCAGTTTATATTTAAATGTGTAATTTTGTATTTGGAAAATTCATCTAAGGAAGAACAAAAGGGGATCACACACAAAAAAAGATTATTCCTACTCCATTATCATGGAATCTAGAGTTTGAACCTTCTAGATTCAGCTACACACACAGCTAGTAAATAACAAACTCATTACTGATTGACATGCTAATCTCAGGAGTAAGATATTCAGTTTATTACTATCTTTTCTAGAGGATATTCATGTGGAGAATACCCAAAATAGTTTGATATGTGTCATTCTGCTTAATTCTGGAAAATATTTTTAACCTATCATCTCTGCCACATAGTAGTCTGTTTAAAGCACATGAAATCGACATGCACCTTGTCACAATCAAATGTACTCTTCATTTTTCATTATCCCTCTTTCCTTTCTGTGACTAAAATTCTTATTCCACCCTTTTCCCCTTCCTATTTTTCATGGAAGCATAGAATCTTAAAACTGTAAAATCATTAAAATTCATTAGAATCTTACAAATTTAACAAATAGGAAAAAAATAAGGTAATGCTGCTTAACTCAAGATCATAAAGTGAGTGAAAGGCAGAACCAGGCTTAAACCAGCATATCCTAATGTAAGTGTTCTTTTGTCATACTGTTTTTAACTATCTATAGTTTGGGTCTTCCAGTATCACTTGATGATAATGTGAAGGCTTTAAATGTTGTTGTTAGTTTTTTTTATTTATTCATCTGGGCACTCAATAAATATATCAATTTCCTACTATGTCCTAATGAGAGGGAGAGAGATTACATAATGAGCCAAAACCCATATTAAGCCTGGTTCCCTGCTGCCAGGTTGTATACGATTTAGTGAGGAAAGTGAACATTAAGCACGTTATACATACACTTAATGTCAAATTAACCTTGCCGAAGATCCTAAGATCACTGTGCTATAATACTCTGTGAGAGAAGAGAATTTCACCTATGGGGTATGTAGGCAAGGTGTAAGGTATGGGTTTCCTTGGCATGAACTGAGATTTAGCTGAGAGCAAATAGCTGAGTATTAGTAAAATAGGTGAAAAGCAGGGGGAGGTGAATAACACTCCAGGAAGCAAGCAGCATGTGTGATGGACCAGCAACAGAAAGGAGAAGAGGTGACTGAGAGGCAGCTACTGTGGCCACAGAAACTGGGGGAGACAGATGAAAGTATTGTACACTCCTAACTGCAGGATTAGAAAGAACTAACCATTTAAGGATAGTGGACAGATGCTTGTTTCTTGAAAAAATGAGGCAAATGCCAGTCTTCACTGATCCGTGATAGACAATTCTTTTTAATATTAGTACCAACCTAAATTTAAAAGGTATGACAAAAATGTGAGGAGTGATAAATATAAATATCAGGAATGAAAAAAGAATTAAAGAAGCATAAAACAAATGGAAGCACTGACGAGTAACATCCATTTAAAAATACAGTAAGTTCACAATTTAATTTTCTTTTCATTTTCACCAGAATATATACAGGCGTTTTAAAAAAGGATTTTTTTTCTTTTTGGTCAGGGGAGGCTGTGACATGCTAAAGTTTGTAAGCATAAAAACTTAGTTTATTCAATTGCAGAATGCCTGGATCAATATAGTCAATTCAGAAATATTTGAGTACCTTAATAACCAGTAATTATTACCAAATAGCTCTAATAAGCACTGTTCTGTACAAGGAGAAAAGCTTAGGGACTACGTAAGGATCATGTATTGGATAGAATGGGGAGGAAAGTTAACGTGTAATTTGCAGAAGGGTGTATTACAGCATAAAAGCTGTCTTCTGCTTACAGAGGCTGTGTACGTAGCTTTCTGTTTTTATGAGCATGATGATACATTATTACATGCTAGTTTAATGTAAGCCAGTGATAAATTTAGACCGCTGTAACAGAGAAGACATTCAGAAAACTTCAAAAGAAAGTATGAGCTCAATACAGAAAAAAATGCAGAGAATAGAGTGCCTGGCTGGAATTGCACCAACATTTTAAAGAAGGATTATTTTTAAGATAAGAAATTTAAATTTTTTTCTGTCCTTATATTTGTATATATTTATGTAATCATGGTTTTAACTTAACTTTCATATCTTATTACTACAAGTTATTTATATTTGAAGAAAATGTAGAGAAGCAAAAAAGAAAATAAAAACAACCCAGAGAAAGCAACTGTTAATATTTAATGTATTTTTTTCTGGTTAAATTTTTAATCTATTTATATGCCTATATTTTATTAAAATGGTACTATAATATCGATATTATACTTTCTATTTTTTAACCCCCATTCACTTAATATATTATAAATATCTTTCTGTGTCATTACTTTTCCATTCATTCATCCTAACAGATGTACATTATCCATTGCATGTACATGGCTTCACCCCCACCCACCTGTTTTTTTTTTTTTCAAGATACAATCTCATTCTATCACCCAAACTTGAGTGAAGTAATGGGATCATAGCTCACTGCAGCCTCGAGCTCCTGGGCTCAAACGATCCTCTCTTCTTCAGCCTCCTTACAGGCACGTGCTACCTTGCTCAGCTAATTGCTAAATTTTTGTTGCTGTTGCTGTTGTTAGGGATGATGTGTCACTATGTTGCCCAAGCTGGACTTGAACTGCTGACCTCAAGCAGTCCTCCTACATCAGCCTCCCAGAGTGTTGAGGTTACAGGCATAAGTCACCCCACTTGGTCCAAAATTATTTTTTAACAAGAAAAATAATTTTAATGGGATTGGAAATGTACATATTAATGCTTACAAAATCAGTTTTTTTCATGGCATTTGTATATTTTGTCTCCTTCTCCTGCCTGTCTTACACATGTACATACTCATGCATACACACTTTAACAATTTGTTATGAAGTAGACTAATTGAGTGCATCTTAAGTTCAGCACCAATGGTATATAAATTCACAGTATGATTTACACAAGGTATTATTAAAGTGTTATTGTTGAGAAATTATATTACAGTGCAGTTATTTTTTAATGGGGCTATGGTTCATATATTTAAAATATGTGGTAATATTCAAAGAAACAAGAAGAGAAAAAAATTCCAATTAGACTTGTTTTAGGAATCTCATTAAATTCTGTGGTAAAGTACACCTGACTAAGATATAGTAGAATGGGAGCTTCAAAGGTCTTTTCCTAGTTCTTAGAGTTTGGCAGAATTAAGTGCTGCTAATTAGTGCTAAACTGACTGGAACTGTGGTTGGAAGTGAAGATTGGGGTCATGTTCAGAGATGAGCCCAGAGAAATGTATGACGGAGCCTTACACTTTATTTGTGTGCCCATGGACAAATAATAAAAACAGAAGAGAAATAATGGGAAGTTACAGTTTCCTAATTGCAAATTGAGCTTGGATGTTGGGGAGACCTAATGTGATCCTGATACCAAAAGTCATTCCAACTGACTTGATATGTATACAAATAACAGTACAATTTTTATTTTTAAATTGCAGCTGCAACCTGTCCACTGAATCAGTACAAATAACAGTACTATTTGTATTTTACAAATGCAGCTGAACCTGTCCATGGGAACATTTTCATTTTCACTTGCAATCAAACACAACACTATGTAGTCTATTGGTATACATTTCTAAAATATTTACCTAGACTACATGACTACAAAAAAGATCTCTTAAATATCAAAATATAAAGATAAATCAACTATTCAGCACATTTATATATATATATACTTATAAAAATAAATATTCAATATAAATATCTGAATACATGTATAGTATATAGATATCTATACTGAATAGATACCTATACAAAATAGACTGAATCTATACTGAATCTATATAGTATAAATCTATAATGAATATAACAGTATAGCTATCTATACTGAATAGTTTATTCGTCTTTATAAATGTATATATACTGAATAACTGAGAGTTGATTTTTTACATTGATTACCTATATGTTTATTT
Organism: Callithrix jacchus; assembly: GCF_049354715.1. Taxonomy (NCBI): domain Eukaryota; kingdom Metazoa; phylum Chordata; class Mammalia; order Primates; family Cebidae; genus Callithrix; species Callithrix jacchus. The sequence continues at coordinate 85,152,443 of NC_133524.1, forward strand.
TCCTAAATTTGATGATTAAAATAAAATTCAGACCCAGACCTAATACATTAAAAATTAGCTCATTTTATGTATGAACTTAGCTTAACTTCAAAGTCTTGATCATAGCTTTGAATACATTTTCTTTGAACAACACAATTGTTTTTCATTCAAAAGGGAAAATTGCTCTCTGAAAAACAGTTGATCTATCTGAAGGATTCTGGTTCCTTTGAATCTGTGGATATATCATGAGCGTTTTTTTGTTTTAATTCCTTTCCCTGAACTCTTTCCAAAAGAAATTAAATAAGTTAATTAGAGAAAAAAGACACACTTTGTCTCTCTGTTGGCCTAGTCTTAAGATAAACCATCAGATATGAGGCTTAATGGCCAGTCATGGAGGCAAAAAATGTAATTAATTCTCTTAAAAATGTCCGCTTTGAAAACACCTGTTAAACATAGTGGAGTGCCCAGATTTCTCATTGGTATGCTGATTCAGTTATCACTGGAGATTAGATATTATTCCAGCTAAATCAGTTAGATTGCATAACTGATTTTCTAATTGCCAATTAGAAAATCAGGGCAACATTTTGGACATGTGTTTGTGTTGATTCTGGTGTAAACAAATCTATTGCACTGTTAGTCATATAAAAGTGCAGCACATATGATTATATACAGTACATAATAAATGATAATGATAATAAACCCCTATGGTTTATGTATTTACTCTTACCAAGAGTTGTTCACTAATGTGGAAAACCACATCACTGAAAGAAATGCTACTTGTAATATTTGAGTTGTTAGTACAGTGTACTTACATCAGTCTTTATTTCTAGCTGTCATATTCATGGTGATTCTATTTATGGATGCAAGTAGTTTATCACTTCATTACTTCTAGTGTTATTGTGACTAATAATTTATATATTGAGAGCCTTATTATTTTGAAAAGAAATATTTCATTTCAAATACCGAAAAACTTCTCAACAAATAAAAATCCAGGATCAGTTAAACTACTTGAGTTCCATCAAATGTTTGAAGAAAAGTTAAAATCATCACTTCTCAAATGCTTTCAAGAATGTGGAGAGTATAAAACACTTCCTAAGTTAGTCTATGGAGCCAGAATTTCCCTGATCTTTGATTTTACCTTTAACATTTATATATTTTCTTGTCTTTGTTCAGGCGGTTATAACAAATCACTATAGACTGGATGGCTTATAAACAACTGAAATTTATTTCTCACAGTTTTGAAAGCTGAGAAGTCCTAGATGAAAGTGCTAACAGAATCAGTGTCTGGTGGGGGCCCACTTCCTGGTTGACAGACAGCTGTCTTTTTGTTGTGTCCTCACGCGGCAAAAGGGAGTAATGAGCTCTCTGGAAACTCTACTTTTAGAACACTAATTCTATGCATGAGGGATCCACCCTCATGACTAAACACCTCTCAAAGACCCCATCTCATAATACTATCACATACAGTATTAGGACTTTAACATACGAGTTTTGCAGAAATACAAACTTTCAGTTTATAGCCTTACTTTTTAGCATTTCATATTTTTCAATAATCTTGTGAGGTAGGGAGGCCTAGTGTTATGTTTTCTATTTTATGGGACACAGCTCCAAAATTATAATAGAATTCAGAAGAAAGGTCATGGCTTACTGACTAAGTGATCATTTCATTTATAAAAAAATAGAAATGTATTCCATGCATAAAATGAGCTCAGTCTGTAATACATTATAAATAAATGCACTTAGATTATTTACTCTATGGGAAGCCTGAACAATTTAACTCTCCTCACATGGATCATTAAGCTGTAACTGCACTCAAGTAAATTGTAAAATATGGAATGCTGGCAAGCAATATACCAAGTAGTTTCATAGAAAATCATGAAATTCATTAGGACTTTTGAATCAATTTGAGACATTTTTATTTATGAATTTTTTTGTCCTATAATAACAACATACTAGAATAGTTATAATAGCACTAAGAATGGACAGTTAAGAGGTCTCTGGTGATCATTGATTAGACTCTTAAAACCTTCTAACTTTCCTAATCTCATTAACTCTGTGAATATTTATTCTGCAATAATTTATGTTTAGCAAGTAATATCCTACATTCTAATAGTAATTCATCAATAACATGTAAAATTTTCAATTTTTAACATCTGACTACCATGGCATAACGTACACTGAAGTTTATATAATTTGAATCAAAGCAAATAAATTTAATATGTCAGTTAATAAAATATGGTTTTTCTTATAAATGATGAAAAGTTTAGTCCAAGTTTTAGAATGGATGATAATTTTGGACAAGCTTATATAAATACAAGGGAGATAGATTATTATGCAAGGTTCAATGGATGTTTAAATATAGTAAATCATATATTAATTCTTAAAGGGACTTATCATATAATAATAGTAGGTGCTTTTAAATATATATATTTGATTATTTTTTAAGTTACACACACACACACACACACACACACACACACACACACACACATAGTTACCCACTTACTCATTAATTGTTAGAATAAGAAAGCCAATCTTAAAAAAAAAAAAACTCATCAAGTATTTGTATCAGCACAGCAGCTAGTCTGGCAGCTATAAAAATACAATTATGCAAATTAGGTATGTGTTCCCTGAAGGGTCCTAATAGGATGATTGACCTATATATGGCTTAATTTGTTCTCATGCTTCCTCTTTATTGTCTTTCATTTGCACAAGAAATTAAAACCTGTTAAATTATATTGCTCCCCAATTACATATCAAAAGTGCTTTGTCATTCCATGTAAAAAATAATCAGTAGTTTTTTAATGGTATTTTCACTGATAATGCAACTATGGTGCTGGAAGATAGCACAATTTCAGATCATACGTTTGAATAATCTCTTTTTTAATCAACATATCACAAAATGACAGTGAGTTTTAAAGGTATGTGGATGAGAGATCACAAATCACTGGGTTACATAGACAATTTATTTGCTAGTGTTTTTGATCATATATATATAATGTCTCCCATTTGGATGTTCATTTTAGGGAAGACTATTTGGTAATAGCCACACAGGCATTCTACCGATTTAGCTTTTGTTATCACTAAAAAAATCTTTATAGTGTTAAGGTTTGATTTCACTAAGCAGACTAAAACTTAATGCAAAGGAAAGTATCTTGCTTGCCTCTCAGTCATAAAAACAATTTTCTCAAAGCCTAACTTACGTAAAGGATTCACTTTTTCTTATTATGCTGCTTAGCCTAAATAAAAATATATTGCCAATACAGTTTGTTTCCAAAGCAAATTAAACAACTGTATGTTGTTTCATAAAGAGGAAAAATGCTTACACTTTATTGAGATAGAAATCAGAATGTGAGTACTTTTAAATTCCCTTTCTCCTCAACTTACTAAAATTCTGGAAACTTAAACATTTATTGAAAGATGGGTTCAGTATTCTGGGATTGAACAGCTTCATGACAAGGTTTCTTATAAGGTCCCTTACCCCTGTAGTAATGTTAAAAAATAAACTGGGTTGGAAGTTGCTGTTCTTGGTCTACTGCTTTCTGACTTACATTTTATGATGCATTGTATATATAAGTAGAAAACAGGTAGAATCTATTATGACCCACTGATAATGGTAGGTCAATGTTCCCAGCAACAATATCTCAGTATCTTGCTGAACACTATGTCAAATGGCTAACTCACTGTGTCCAGAGGCTGCTGGCCAAGAATCCAGGTTCTTTCCAATCATCATAAGAGATAAAGAATTGAGATAAAGAGCTCCAGGTATACTGGAGCTCTTGCTTAGGAAGCTTTGTGCTAGGTGTTAGGTAGATCATTGCCCTTTTGCCACCCTCAGTATTGGAAGACTAACAGGCCCAGCAAGTGACATTTCTTTATGAATAGTAATCAACTTTGATAACATTGAACAGTATCTGTACTTAGGAGTAACCAGATTATTCAGACACAAATGAGGCTTTTCCACTAAATTACTATCGTCTTATTCTCTAAGAAGCTTAATAACATCTCTGATTTTTTTAAAACTGATTTCCAAACAATCAAAATCTATATATTACAATAAATAGTCTTGTTTTGTTTATTTAGTTTACATGGCTATAATAGTGGATATGTTGACGATTAGTCCCCAAATTGCATTCAAAGAGTAAAGTACACATTCTAATGAAAAAAATCATTTTTTCCTTCCATAAATTGCTCGGCATTTGAAGACTAGGTGGCCCAAAACACCAAAATGAAGACCAATGACAAATTTACTGGAATTATAATTTTCTTCTATTTCGTAGATTTATAGTAAGTAATTATTCCTTTAATGTGACTTCTAGTGCCATTTTAAAGATCATCTCTTCATTATTTTCTAGTCATAGTCAAGAGAGTTTAACAATAAATATATTTTTGGGTAAGTATTGTTTAAATACTAATTTCAGAGGTAGCCTTTCCCCATGAATTATTATATTTAGTAATCACTACCATTTCTAATTAGTAATTGTTTCTGAAGGTGATATTTCTAAAGTGAGTTATTTTCCTACTGGGTCTGTTATAACTCTTTCACCAAAATACAACTGAAGAACAAAATAAAACATTTAATTCGATTAATATTTCACAGACTTGTTGGTCAGGGTTTGTGTGCATTCCTATGTGACACAAGTTCATCAACCCTATTTATGCCTAGTGTTCCATTATTGGAACGCTAAGCATGTAGGAGTTATTTATATCCTACTGCTCAAGGTCATCACCAAGGTCTGATTGCAAAAATTCAAGAAATTGCAACACCAGGCATAAATGGGGTAATAGACTCTAATTAAAAACAACAACAGCAATAGCAAACATCTTTTTGACTGTCTCACTGGTGTTTAGAATTCCAGCTATCACTACACTGCTTTGTTCCAAAATGTTTAATTAAGTGTACCCTGTTTTGTGTAATTGCATAGCCAATATAGATGACAAAAACTAAGTCTTGTTGGATTTATTACATGTATTTGCATTTATTTTTAAATTACTTTTTGATTATTATTATCTTTATTGTGGAAAAAAACCAACATGAATTCAGATCCCTTAACAAATTTGTAAGCAAACAATACAGTATTTTTAACTATAGGCAAAATATTGAACAATAGCTCTTGAAAACAAATTCATCTGGTATAACTGAATCTTTGTCAGTTATGCAATCTAACTGATTGAGCTGGAGCACTGTGTAATCTCCAGTGAAACCTGAATCAGCACGACAATTGGAAAATAACTCAGCAATCTAACAAAGGAACAGACCACCAAAAACTGCAAGTTCTTACTCATAAGAGGGAGGTGAACAATAGGAACACTAGGACATAGAGAGGAGAACAACATGCAACTGGGCCTGTTGGGGGTTAGGGGGTGAGGGGCAATTGGAGGACAGACCAATAAGTGCAGCGAACCACCATGGCACGTGTATGCCTATATAACAAACCTGCACGTTCTGCATATGTATCCCATGGCTTCGGAAGAAAAAAAAATGAAATAAAAAACAGTAAAACAATAGAAAACATTAAAACAAAACTAAGAGTTGCTTCTTAAACAAAATTAACAACTTTGATAAATCTTAACTGAATTGAGGACAGAAAGAAAGAGAGAGAGACTTAATGAATGGGGGACATTTCTATCAATCCCATATAAATTAATAAAAAGTACTACAAGAGAGTACTATAAGCAAGTGTATGCTAACAAATTATATAACATATGGTATAAAATGGAGATATTCATAGAAACCCATAACCTATCAAGACTGAACAAAGAAAAGTAGAATACCCAAAGAGAATTGTAACTAGTAAGAATATTGAATCAGGAATCAAAAAGTTTTCAACAAATAAAAATCCAACCAGATAGTTAAACTAGTGAGTTCTATCAAATGTTAAAAAAAAATTTAAAGCCAACACTTCTTACACTTTTTCAAAAGTGTGAAGAGAAAGAAACACTTCCTAAGTTAGTCTATGGAGCCATAATTTACCTGATACCAAAGGAAGAGAAAGACACTACAGGTAAACTATAGATCAACGTCCCTTACGAAATATTGATGTAAACATTATAAACAAAATACAAGCAAACTGAATTCAACTACATATTAACATGAATAAAAGACATGACTAGGTAGGATTTATTTCTGTAATCAGAGATGAATCAACATATGAAAATCAATCAATGTGACAGCACATTAATATAATTAACAAAAGAATCACATGATCTCAACTGATACAAAAACAGTATTTGACGAAATGCAACATCCTTTCATTGAAAACAAATCAAAAGAAAAACCTCTTTAAAAATTAGATATAAAAGGAATGTACCTAAACACAATAAAGGCCATGTATGGCAACACACAGTTAATATTATATTCGATGGTGAAAAGTTGAAAGCGTCTCTAAGATTAGGAACAAGAAAAGGATGCTTACTGCTATGTTGGATATTTGTTCCCCTCAAACCTCATACTGAAATTTGATCACCAGTCTTTGAGGTGAAACCTAATTGGAGGCAATTGGATCATGGGGATGGATTTGTCATTAACAGATTAATGCCATTCCAGGGAGGGGAAGGTGTGATTCAGTTAAAACATGTCTGGTGTCTTCCTGACTGTCTCTCTTACTTCCTCTCTCACCCTGTGATCTGTGAACATGTTGATTCCCTTTGCTTTCCACCTTAAGTGGAAGCACACTGAGGCCTTCATAAGATGCCCAATTGTGAACCCTCCAGCCAGCAGAACTGTGATCTATATGAACCGATTTTCTATATAAATTATCCAGTCTCAGGTATTCCTTTATAACAACACTAAACATACTAAGACATCTACTCTCACTACTTCCATTCAACATAGTGATGGAAGTCCTGGACAGAGTAATTTAGCAATAAATAGAAAAAAAATTCACCCAAATTGTAAAGGAAGAAGTAAAATGAGTTATTTGCCTTCAACAGATCTGATATAAGGGTGTACACACACACACACACACACACACACACACACCCCTCTTAGAAGTAATCATCATATTTAACAAAGCTACAAGATACAAAATCAATACACGAAAATCAATCTGAAAAGTAAAAATAATTTCACTTATAGTAACATAAAAAATAGTCAACTATTTGAGAATTAGCATAACTGAAGAGGAAAAAGACTTGTATAATAAAAATGAAAAAAAGTATTGTTAAAGGAAATTGAAGAAGACAACAACAAATGAAAAGACATCCTACATGAATGGTCTTAAAGACTTAATACACTTAAGACTTCAAAATTACCTAAAATGATCTAAGGATTCAATATAAACCAGATTTTTTTTTGCAGAAATATGGAGGTTACACAAATGAATGTAGAATTCAAAGGGAATCAGAGTAACCAAAATAATTTTGGGAAAAATAAAACTTGGGGGCTTCATGCTCCTGATATCAAAATTTACTACAAAGTTTTAGTAGTCAAAATGATGTAGTATGGCTGAAAGACAGACATATAGACCAATGGAGTAATAATACAGGGAACCCAGAAAGCATCCCCCACCTACATGGCCAAATGATTTTCAACATGCATGGCAATAATATTCAATGAAGAAAGCATATTTTCAACCAAAATTGTTTGTAAAGCTGGATATCCAATAGCAAATGAATAGTTATACCACATATGAAAATTAACTACAAATAAATCAAATAGCTAAATAATAGATAAAACTATAAAATTTTTAGAATAAAACCTAGAGGAAAACTCATGATATTGGATTTAGCAACGATTTTTTGGAAATGACTCTAAAGGTTAAGACACAAAAAAGTAGGCAAAGTGGAATTCATAAACATTAAAAGATGCAAACTTGTGTGCATCAAAGAACACTATCAAGAGAGTGAAAAGGCCACCCACAGAATGGGAGAAACTCTTTGCAAATCACATGTCTGAAAATGGGTGAGTATCCAGAATATATAAAAAATTCTTATATATCAAAAACAACAAAACAGTCAACCTGTTTCAAAATAAACAAAAGACTTGAATAGGCAGTTATTTTAAGGAAAAAAAATACAAATGGCAAGTAAGAATAGAAAGACTCTCAACATGATTAATCTTAAGGTAGTAGATCTCAAAACCACAATGAGGTACTACTTTATACCCAGTGGAATGGCTATCATTCTCTTTTAATTGGAAAAAAAAAATACTTCATTTGAACTCTTCAGCTTGAAGGTCTGGGTTCACTGGGAACCTGCCCCTGTCTGCCAAAGATTTGTCTGCCTCTTGCTGCTATTATTCCCCCCTCTGAAGAGGTATATCTAACTGCTGTTAGGAGAGGGATGATGACTGCTCTTAACTGCTTCCTGATGACAGCATGCTGTTTTGGAAAGATGGCAGTCAGATCTCTCCAAGAGGCCTGAAGGTTTTCAGTAAAAGGAAGCCATCATCCTGGGCTCCAGTTGCATGACCGTTTGGAGTTTAATGAATATGTTATCTCATTCTTTCCTTACTGGTTAGGGTTCAGCTGGAACATCAGCTGTTAGTCAGTGGGAGCTCCTTTATAGGTAAATGGATACTTTGCATTTGCTGGTTTTAGAATCCTCTCATTATCTTTGACTTTAGGCAGTTTGACTATATTATGTCATGGAGAAGATCGTTTTTGCATTGTATAAGTTTGGGTATCATTGTGCTTCCTGTGTCTGAATATTTAAGTCTTTTGCTAGACTTGAGACTTTTTCATCTATTATTTTGTTAAATAGGTCTTCTAAGTCTTTTATTATTTTTTACCATAAAGAGCACCAATAATTTGAATATTCAGTTACTTTATGTTGTCCCAAAGGTTATGAAATCCTTGATCCTTCTTTTTAAATTTTTATTTATTTCTTTTTATCTTACATAATTTCAAATATCTTTTTTCAGGACCTGAGATTCTTTATTCTGTTTGATATAGTCAATTGTTGACTATTTCAAATGTATTTTATTTTTTACTCAATACATTTTCAGTTGCAGAATTTCCATTGTTTTTAATGATCTCTCTCTCTGGTAAATTTCTCATTCATATATTCAATTGTTTTTCTGGTTTCTTTGTATCATTTCTCAGAATTCTTTCGTATTTTCTTGAGCTTTAAAATCAACATTTTGAATTATTTGTGCAAGATATGATTTTATTTTTTTATTGATATTTTGCAAGTGAATTATTATCCTTGGGAGGTGCCATTTTTCCTTACTTTTTTTTTTTATGTTTTCTGTGTTCCTACATTGATCTCTGTGTAAGTGGTGCAACAATGCTTCTTTCAGATTTTTAAATTTGCTTTTTTAAAGGAGAGCTTTCTCCTGAAGATATATGTGTAGTGTTGCATAGGTAGGGCACTTTGGTTTTAATTTTGAATGCATACAGCAGTGTGGTCTCTGTATCTTTTTTTTTTTTTTCTCTAAACAGTATTAGCTGTATCTCTGGTTTTCTTGGGGGCTTAGTGTGTGTTATCAGTAGAGGCTGTGAAGAGGTTTTGCTGGGGACTGGGAAGTGAGGTGGGCCAGTCTCTGGGCCCCAGTTGTGGCAGTGGTGAGATGAGTATGCCTATCCTTGAGCCCCAGAGCAATGTATGCTGGCTCCAGTGTTAGTGAGTCCAGGCTTATTCCTGGGCCTCTGGCCATGGTATCAGTAGAACAAGCATGTGAACAAGTTCTCAGACTTCTGGGCAGATGGCATGATGTCAGCAATGGAAGTTAATGTGTTGGGGCAAACCAGTGTAACCCACATAGTCCAAGCTGGTGTTCACGGAGGTGATGGTTTGGATGAACCAAGCCCCTAAATTGCAGGTGTCATGTGAATTTGGGAGTCAACTGGGTTGGTATTGGCATGTTTGTTTGGCCCAATCTCAGACCCTGAGAGGAGTACTTAGGTACCAATTGTAGTGAACTGGAAACCCTTGTAGAGTTCTCAGGTATTGGCAGTAATATGTAGTGGTGGGGTGCTCCCTAGTCCACTGGTGAAATGCTCAAGTGGAGGCAGTGGCAGCTGCACTGCAGGCCTGCCATCAGGGAGAAAGGAGCCACTGTCAGTGGGAGCAGCATAAACAGCAAGTTTTGAGTCACACGGGTTGCTCATTCTTTGGTCCCACAGAAGCCCTCAGCAGAATCTGTGGGTGGTATTTGTCTGTGGGGTGTATAATAATGTCACGCCTTCTCCTTTTCTCATTTGCCAGATGGTAAGAAGGGTGGTGTCAGCCCTAGGGAAAGACAGTCATTTGAGCACTGGCCTTTCAGAATCCTTTTAGCATTTTCTTATAAGGGCAGCTTAATATAAACTCCCTCAGCTTTTGTATATCTGGGAATGTATTTATTTCTCCCTTGCATTTGAATCACAGTTTAAGTAGATATAGAATTCTTAGTTGACATTTTATTTTTCTTTCAGCTTATTAAATATATCATTTCATTGCTTTCTTTCCTGAATAATTTCAGCTGAAAAATCTAGTAGTAATCTTTCTGGATAACTCTATTGTGTGATCAAAAATTTTTCTTGTTGCTTTCAGAATAATCTCTTTGTTTTCAGACAGTTTGTTATAATGTATCATGGTGTGGGTTTCTGTTTTTATCCTACTTGGAGTTTATTGATACTTTGGGATTCTTAGATTGGTGTCTTTCTTACAATTTGGAAAATATTTAGCCTTTATATCTACAAATAAAATATTTGCCCTGTTATCTTCCTTTTCTCTTTCTGGGAATTTCATAATGCATATTTGCACCTTCTTGATGGTGTTCTGTAAATCTTTCAGACTCTGTTAACTTCCTTTTCTGTTTTAGACTCAATAATTTTATATAATAATTCTGACTTTTCTGATTATTTCTTCTGCCTGAGTCTACTGTTTAATTGCTGTAGTTAATTTTAAAATTCATTTATTTCATTTTTGAGCTTTAAAATGTCTTCATGTTTTTATTCTTTTTTAGTTTTAATTTTTGGAAATGGATTCTTGTTTTGTCATCCAGGCTGTAGTATGGTAGCACAATCATAGCTTACTGCTGCCTTTAACTACTTGAGAAAAGTAATCCTCCTACCTCAGCCTCTCATACAGCTAGAACTATAGGCATATACTAGCATGCCAAGCTATACTTTAGAATTTTTTTCTAGAGGCAGTGTCTTGCTATGTTGCATAGGTTAGTTTAAAATATCTGGCCTCAAGTCATCCTCCCATTTCATCCTCCCTGTTCTTTTTTCATAATACATATATCTATGTTGAGGTTGTAATTTTGTTTATACATATATATTTGTTTATATGTGTTGTTTCTATATTTTTGATTTTCTTTTGGTTCTTCATGTTTTTCTTTGGCTCTTTAAACATATTAAAGATAACTATTTTTAAGTCTTTACCTAGTGTGTCCCATAACTGTGTTTCTTCAGGAATGGTTTTGAAAATTTATTTTACTTCTCTTGGATATGTTTTTCTCTTTCTTTGCATGCCTGCAATCTTTTTTGGAAAGCTAAACATATTAAAAAACCAGTTCTATGGAAGGATCTAAGATGGCTGAATAGGAACAGCTTTGGAGTGCAGTTCCCAGCAAGAACAATGCAGAGGCTGAGTGCTCACTGCATTACCAAACAAGTTTTCACTGCCCACAGACCAGGAGATTCCCAGGCCAAAAAGCACCACGAGTTTTCAGCATGGCTGGTGCCGCAGGTTGGTGCACAGAAACACACAAATCTGGACTGCCATTTCAACTGGCACCTGGAATGCCTGAAAGACAGAGTCGCCCATTCAACTGAAAGGGAGGGAGCTGAGACAGGGAGCCAGGTGATCTGGCTTGGTGGGTACCACCCCCACAAAATAAGTGATCTGAAATGCTCTGGAGTGAGAGTTTCGCAGCAAGTGCAGTTGGACCCAGGATGGTCCAGCTCAGAGGGGGGAAGGGTGTCCACTACTACTGAGGCAGTCTGCCAAAACTGAGGCAGTTCACACAGCAGCTGGGCAGAGCCTGTGACAGCTCAGCAACACCCCTGCTGGCAGACTGTGACTAGACTACTCCGTGTGGGGCAGGACATCTATGAAAAAAGGCAGCAGCACATCAGGAACCTATGAATAAAGCCGAACTTCCTAGGTCAGAGGACTTAGGAAAATTGGTGGTTATGAGTTCTAATACAGCAGACTTAAAGGTAACTTCCCAGCAGCTCTGCATGGAACAACGGAGCTCCCAGAACAGCACTGGAGCTCCTATAAGGGACAGACTATCTCCTCAAGCAGCTCCCTGACCCCCATATACCCAAAGAAACACCTCATAAAGGAGAGTTCGGGCCAACATCTGGTGGGTACCCTTCTAGGACAAAGATAACAGAAGAAACCAGCAGCAACCCTTACTGTTCTGCAGGTGATCCCCAAGCAAGCAGGGTCTGGAGTGGACATCCAGCAGTCCTGCAGCAGAGGGGCCTGACTGTTAGAAGGAAAACTAAGAAACAGAAAGAAATACCTTCAACATCAACAAAAAGGATGTCCACTCAGGGAGCCCATCCAAAAGTCACCAACTACAAAGACCACAGGTAGATAAAGCCACTAAGATGGGAAGATTTCAGAACAAAAAGAAAGAAAACACAAAAAAACAGAATACCTCTTCTCCTCCAAGGGATCACAACTTCTCACCAGCTAGGGATCAAAGATGAATGGAGAATGAATCTGATGAATTGACAGAAACAGGCTTCAGAACGTGGGTAATAACAAACTTTTCAGAGCTTAAAAGAACATGTGCTAACCCAATGCAAAGAAACTAAGAACCTAGAATAAAGGTTAGATGAGATGCTAACTAGAATAAACAGCTTAGAGAAGAATATAAATGACTTGATGGAGCTGAGAAACACAGCACGAGAACTTTGCAAAGCATACAAAGGTTCCACTAGAAGTGACCAAGCAGAAGAAAGGATATCAGATATTGAAGATCAACTCAATGAAATAAAATGAGAAGGCAAGGATAGAGAAAAAAAAGTGATAAGGAAGGAAAAAAGTCACCAATAAATATGGGATTATGTAAAAAGACCTAATCTACCTTTGATAGGGTATACCTGAATGTGACAGAGAGAATGAATCAAAGCTGGAAAACACTCTTCAGGATATCATCCAGGAAAACTTCCCAAACCTAGCAAGGCAGGTCACCATCCAAGTCCAGGAAATACAGAGAACACCACAAATATATTCCTCAAGAAGAGGAACCCCAAGACACATAATCATCAGATTCACCAGGATTGAAATGAAGGAAAAATTGCTAAGGGCAGCCAGAGAAAAGATTGGGTTATCCACAAAGGGAAGGACATCAGACTCACAGTGGATCTCTCTGCAGAAACCCTACAAGCTAGAGGAGAGTGGGGGCCAATATTCAACACCCTTAAAGAAAATAACTTTCAACCTAGAATTTCATGTCCAGCCAAACTAAGCTTCATAAGTGAAGGAGAAATAAAATCCTTTACAAACAAGCAATTGCTGAGAGGTTTCATCATCACCAGGCCTGCCTTACAGGACCTCTTGAAAGAAGCACTAAATAAGGAAAGGAACAACCAGTACCAACCACTCAGAAAACATACCAAAAGGTAAAGTCCACTGACACATTGAAGAAACTATGTCAACCATCAGGCAAAACATCCAGCTAGCAACAAAATGGCAGGATCAAATTCACATACAACAATATTAACCTTAAATGTAAATGGGCTAAATGCCCCAATCAAAAGGCACAGAGTGGCAAATTGGATAAAAATTCAAGACCCATTACTGTGCTGTATTCAGGAAACCCATCTCACATGCAAGGACACCCATAGGCTAAAAAATAAAGGGATGGAGGAAGATTTATCAAGAAAATGGAGAGCTAAAAAGAGCAGGAGTTGCAATCCTAGTCTCTGATAAAAATGGACTTTAAACCAACAAGGATCAAAAGAGAAAAAAAAGGGCATTACATAATGGTAAAAGGATCAATGCATCAAGAAGAGCTAATGATCCTAAATATATTTGCACCCAATACAGGAGCACCCAGGTACATAAAGCAAGTTCTGAATAACCTACAAAAAGACTAAGTCTCCCACACAATAATAGTGGGAGAATTTATCACTCCATTTTCAATATTAGACATATCAATGAGACAGAAAATTAACAAGAATATCCAGGACTTGAACTCAGATCTGGATGAAGTGGACCTAATAGAGATCCACAGAAATCTCCACCCCAAATCCACAGAATATACATTCTTTTCAGCACCACATTGCACCTACTCTAAAATTGACCACATAAGTGGAAGTAAATCACTCCTCAGCAAATGCAAAAGAATGGAAATCATAACCAACAGTCTCTCAGACCACAGGGCAATCAAATTAGAACTTAGAATTAAGAAACTAAGTCAGAGCTGCACAACTTTATGGAAACTGAACAACCTGCTCCTGAATGTCTACTGGATAAACAATGAAATGAAGGCAGAAATAAAGATGTTCTTTGAAACCAGCGAGAATGAAGACACAACATACCAGAATCTCTGGAACACATTTAAAGCAGTGTCTAAAGGGAAATTTATAGCAATAAATGCCCACCAGAAAAGCAACAAAGAATCTAAAATCGACACCCTATCACCAAAATTGAAAGACCTAGAGGAGCAAGATAAAAAAAAAAACTCAAAATCTAGCAGAAGACAAGAAATAACTAAGATCAGAGCAGAACTGAAGGAGATACCGACACAAAAAAACCTTCAAAAAAATCAACAAATCCGGGAGCTGGGTTTTTGAAAAGATTAACAAAATAGACAGACCACTAGCCAGATTAATAAAAAGGAAAAGGAGAAGAGTCAAATGATGCAATAAATAACGAAAAAGGGGATAGCACCACCAATTCCACAGAAATACAAATACCATCAGAGATTACTACAAAAAACTCTACGCACATAAACCAGTAAACCTGGAAGAAATGGCTAAATTCCTGGACACTTGCACTCTCCCAAGCCTAAACCAGGAAGAAGTTGAAACCTTGAATAGATCAATAACAAGGGATGAAGTTCAGGCAGAAATTAATAGCCTACCAACCACAAAAAGTCCAGGTCCAGATGGGTTCACAGCTGAATTCTACCAGATGAACAAAGAGGAGCTGGTACTATTCCTTCTGAAACTATTCCAAACAATACAAAAAGAGGGAATCCTTCCCAAATCATTTTATGAGACCAACATGATCCTGATACCAAAACCTGGCAGAGACTCAACAAAAAAAGAAAACGTCAGGCCAATATCCATGATAAACTTTGATGCAAAAATCTTCAATACAGGCTGGGCATGGTGGCTCAAGCCTGTAATCTCAGCACTTTGGGAGGCCGAGGCGGGTGGATCACGAGGTCAAGAGATCAAGACCATCCTGGTCAACATGGTGAAACCCCGTCTCTATTAAAAATACAAAAAACTAGCTGGGCATGGTGGCGCATGCCTGTAATCCCAGCTACTCAGAAGGCTGAGGCAGGAGAATTGCCTGAACCCAGGAGGCCGAGGTTGCGGTGAGCCAAGATCACGCCATTGCACTCCAGCCTGGGTAACGAGAGAGAAACTCCATCTCAAAAAAAAAAAAATATCTTCAATACAATACTGGCAATCTGATTACAACAGCATATCAAAAAGCTTATCCATCACGATCAATTAAGCTTCATCCTGAGGATGCAGGGCTGACTCAATATACACAAGTCTATAAACGTAATTCACCACATAACAGAACCAAAGACAAAAACCACATGATTATCTCAATAGATGCAGAGAAGGCCTTTGACAAATTTCAACAGCGCTTTATGCTAAAATCTCTCAATAAACTAGGTATCAAAGGAACATATTTCAAAATAAAAGCTGTTTATGACAAACCTACAGCCAATATCATACTGAATGGGCAAAAACTGGAAGCATTCCCTTTTAAATCCAGCACTAGACCAGGATGCCCTCTCTTACCACTCCTATTCAGTATACTATTGGAAGTTCTAGCCAGAGCAATTAGTCATGAAAAAGAAATAAAGAGTATTCAATTAAGAAAGGAGGAAATCAAATTGTCTCTATTTGCAGATGACATGATTGTATATTTAGAAGACCATATCTTCTCAGCCCCAAATCTCCTTAAACTGATAAGCAACTTTAGTAAAGTCTCAGGATACAGAATCAATGTGCAGAAATCACAATCATTTCTATACACCAATAAAAGACTAACGGAGAGCCAAATCATGAGAAAACTCCCATTCACAATTGCTACAAAGAGAGTAAAATACCTAGGAATACAAGTAACAAAAGATATAAAGGACCTCTTCAAGGAGAACTACAAACCACTGCTCAACGAAATAAGAGAGGACACAAACAGATGGAGAAACATTCCATGCTCATGGTTGGGAAGAATCAATATTGTTAAAATGGCCATATTGCCCAAAGTAATTTATAGATTCAACACTATCCCCATCAAGCTACCAATGACCTTCTTCACAGAACTGGAAGAAATCACCTTAAACTTCATATGGAACAAAAAGAGAGCCTGCATAGCCAAGAAAATCCTAAGCAGAAAGAACAAAGCCAGAGGCATCACGCTCCCTGGTTTCAAACTATACTACAAGGCTCCAGTAATCAAAACAGCATGGTACTGGTACAAAAGCAGAGATATAGACCAATGGAACAGAACAGAGACGTTGGAGGCAACACCACACATCTACAACCAACTGATTTTTGAAAAACCTGACAAAAACAAGCAATGGGGAAAGGATTCCCTGTTTAATAAATGGTGTTGGGACAACTGACTAGCCATATGCAGAAAGCAGAAACTGGACCCCTTCCTGAAGCATTCCCTTTTAAAGTTAACTCCAGGTGGATTAAAGATTTACACATAAGACCTAACACCATAAAAATCCTAGACGAAAACCTAGGCAAAACCATTCAGGACATAGGCATAGGCAAGAACTTCATGATTAAAACAACGAAAGGATTGGCAACAAAAAACAAAATAGACAAAGGGGACCTAAATAAACTCCAGAGCTTCTGTACAGCAAAAGAAACAATCATTAGAGTGAACCAGCAACTAATAGAATGGGAAAAAATTTTTGAAATCTACCCATTTGACAAAGGGTGAATATCTAGAACCTACAAAGAACTAAAACAGATTTACAAGAAAAAAACAAACAAACAAACCCATCCAAAAGTGGGCAAATGATATGAACAGACACTTTTCACAAAAGAAGACATACATGAGGTCAACAAACATATGAAAAAATACTCATCATCACTGATTATTAGAGAAATGCAAATCAAAACTACATTGAGATACCACCTCATGCCAGTTAGTATGGCGATCTTTAAAATATCTGGAGACAACAGATGCTGGAGAGGATGTCGAGAAATAGTAACACTTTTACTCTGTTGGTGGGACTGTAAACTAGTTCAACCATTGTGGAAGAAAGTGTGGCACTTCCTCAAGGACCTAGAAATAGAAACTGCATTTGACTCAGCAATCCCTTTACTGGGTATATACCCAAAGGATTATAAATTGTTCTATTTTAAAGACACATGCACATGTATGTTCACAGTGGTACTGTTTACAATAGCAAAGACCTGGAATCAACCTGAATGCCCATCAATGATAGACTGGACAAGAAAAAGCTGGCACATATATACCATGGAATACTATGTAGCCATAAAAAAGATGAGTTTGTGTCCTTCGTAGGGACATGGATGAATCTGGAAACCCCAAGAACAGAATATCAAACACTATGTTCTCGCTTGTGGGTGGGGGTTGAACAATGAGAACACATGGACACAGTGAGGGGAGCGTCACACACCGGGGTCTGTTGGCAGGCGGCAATTGGTGGGGTGGGGAAGTCAGGGAGGGATGACATGGGGAGAAATGCCAGATATAGGTGACTGGGGAATGGAGGCAGCAAACCACATTGCCATATGTGTACCTATGCAACAATCATGCATGATCTGCACATGTGCCCCAGAACCTAAAGTACAATTAAAAATAAATAAAAATAAAATAAAAAACCAGTTCTCACACTCTTTTCAGACTGGTAGAGAAGCTTTGCAAATTAGTCAGGCCCTGAGTCTTTTGATCACCCTGGGTCAAAGGCTTAAAGTCTTCTCAGGTATTTTCTGGGCATCAATTCCCACTGGGATTGTATGTGTGCTTTTTTAACCCCGTTTCTTTTGTGTACAAGTGTGCTTTAAAACGATTTAATTTAAAGAGCTTAACTACATCTTCTGAAGACCTTAGATGTTCTATTTCATTCCTCTGCATATAATCTTGTCCCCAGAGGTCCATGGGTCTGTTGTCTTCATGTGATTCTCATGTTCTGGGGCACCTGCCAATGCCTTTCATTGGTGACATTTTCCATCTAATCTCTGAATCAGTTGAGATAGAAACAAACCTTTCATGCAGGCCACAGAAAGGTTATAATGTTATAAACATATTTTACTTTCCTACTTCCATTCCATGAAGGAAAACTGGGAAATGGGCTGCTTTCTCCTGACTGCCATGCCAGGGTGGGTGTGGGGAAAAAGAGGGTAAAAGTGCCACAAAAACCATTTTGAATGTGGCTTCTTCTATTTGTGTTTTGTTTGATTGCTCTAGATATTTGAGTAGTTTTCAGAGCTCCTATTAAGTTGTTTCAATGTCTATAGGGTTTAAAAATATTTATATGGGGGAATGAGCACCTGTACCTTCCAGGTCAGCCATCCTACATACATCAAAATATCCATTTTCAGATTTTTCACTCAAGCAATATACTTCATAATAGTCAGCAAAACATAACAATAGCACTTTAAATTGTTCTTAATAACTTAATACAAAACATTGCTTATAAAGCCAATTATAAAAACAAGGAAGTTAAAGCCAATTTTTTTTTGAGATGAAGTTTCACCTTTGTTGTCCAGGGCAGAGTGAAGTGCCGCAGTCTCAGCTGACTGAAACCTCCACCTCCCAGGTTCAAGTGATTCTCCCACCACAGCCTCCTTTGTAGCTGGGATTACAGGTATGTACAACTATGCACAGCTAATTTTTGTACTTTTCTAGTAGAGACAGGGTTTTACCATGTTTGCCAGGCTGGTCTCGAACTCCTGACCTGAGATGATTCACCTGCCTAGGACTCCCAGTGCTGGAATTATAGGTGTGAGCCACTGCGCCTGGTTCCTTAAAGTCAATCTTTAACATGTTGGCAATTTTTAAGTTCTGAAGACAGAAGTTAAAGACCTGTGGTGCTCTCTATGATTGTTAGTATATGCACAGATTTTTAGGTCTTTTCACTTGGTAATTATTTTTATTTCTGCCAAGAATTCAACACAGATGAATGACTTAGAAGATTTTTCTCATCTTTTCCTTTCATGGCATGGCTACTTTATTTCAGGGGATGAAGGGGCAACATAAAGTTCATGGTCCTTGGGTTGTATCTCTCTTCTCTTGTTTTAATGGCTCCTCTTTTTTTATATGTATCATTTCTATCCTGTTAGCTTCTCCCAAGTTAAGTAAGGTCTTACTTTCTGTAGCTCTGTGGGGCTACTTGTTGCTCTTCTCATTATTTTCTTAATATTATAATATAACTTCTTATCTTACCACTATAGTGAAAACTGCTCTCAGCAACTACCCCTTTATTGCACCCTGTCTTATATGCACTGTCGTTTCCAGGTTTCATCTTGCTAGATATATCATAGGTAATAATTTCTTTTAAAAATCTCTCATAATATTGAGCACACTAGTATGACTATTGCAGCGAACAATTGTTTATTGCAATCATACTATTAGTGAGGCATTCTGCTATGCACCTTTTTAAATGTATTATTTAGACACTTCAGTCTGCATACTGCAGATGGAAAACTCAAGCCGGGAGCGGCTAATTGACTTGACAAAAGGCACTTCCTGACTAAGTCTAGCTGACTACGAAGCTGGCTTTGTTAATAAACTTTCTAAGCTAGGTCTCAGATAAGTACTCAGATATTTATTTTATGGTCATCTTATATAACCAATAAAAGAAACAACAACCAAACACACAAACACACCCACAGGCATACACACACACAAGCACACATATGCACACATGCTGAGTTAAAATTTCTTCAAATAAAAAACACGATATTAATGTGTGAAGTCTAACTTATGAACAATTTTATCTTCAAGTTGATTTTAATTGTGAAATTGAGATAGAGAAGGTAGAACATTGCTTAGGAAGGCCATCTCTTTCTGTCATTTGCATTGGCTTTTCTCTTTCTTCCTATATCAGAGACCATGTGTGTGTGGGCATGTGATACTCCCTGAATACAAAGGCTTCATAAGGAGCTTTTAATGGAAAAAAAAAATTAACATTTTCCTAACATAAAATATAACTGATGCTTTATTAGTCCAGGCTTTTGGAACTTAGGTTAATCTCCCAATCTGAAATGCATGCAAATCTCATGATTTTACAGACTTACAAATTTATAAAGAGGATTTAAGAGGATACTTGATTAGTTATCAAACATCTCATTATATAAGGAAACATAAATGAAATTAAGTCCTTTATTTATACTTGTTCTAGTTCATTGTTGAAACTTTCCAGTGCATTTTTATGTTTCTCAAAGTGTGTGTTTTTCATTTCCAGAAGTTTTGCTTGTTTATTCTTTATGATATCTCTTTCTCTGGAGAGTGTTTCATCCATATCCTGTATTCCTTTTTTAATGTCTTTAAATTGATTTTCCTCTTTCTCTGGTATCTCCTTCAGTAGCTTGATAATTAACCTTCTGATTTCTTTATCTGGCCATTCAGAGATTTCTTCTTGGCTTGAATCCATTGCTTGGGAGCTAGTGTAATCTTTTGGGGTTGTAATGGGATATTGTTTTGTCATATAACCAGAGTAACTTTTCTACTTTCTTCTTACTTAGGTAGACTTTTACCGTAGAAAGATATGGAACTCCAGGCCTGCTGTTCAGATTATTTTGTCCCACCAGGTGATCTCTTGATGTGGTGCTCTCTCCCTTCCTCTAGGGATGGGGCTTCCTGAGAGCCAGACTATAGTGATTATTATGACTCTTCTGGGTCTAGCCACCTAGTGGGGCTACCAGGCTCTGAGTTGGTACTGGGGAATGTCTTTTGTCTTCAGCTACCAGGGTGAATAGAGAAATACCATCTAGTGGGGGCAGGTTAGGCTGGTCTGAGCTTAGACTTTCTGAGCGGGGCTTTCTGTGGCCACTGTGAGGGATGGGGGAACCACCAAGGCTGGTCTCACTGCCACAGTGCCCTGCTAACAGTGCTGAGTTTAGATACAGGCAGACTGCATGCAAACTTTTCTGATCAGCCCATAAACTTCCCTGATCAGAAAGCAAGCATGACTTTCAGGCCTCACCCCTCCCCATCTGCCCATAATGTCAGCAGTGGCTCTTTCGCTCCTATCTGCAGCATTTCCCATTCATCCCCTGGATTCTGCTCAAAACGTCTGTGCCCCCTTGAAATTAATAGAAAAAAATTTAACTGGAATCATTTTTTTCACCCTGTGACCCCTTTCTAATTTCTCTGTCTGCCTTCCCCAAAGGCTCCTGTGAGATGTAGTGAGGGATGTCTTCCCTGGGCTTGAGCTGGAGACTGGAAGTTCCAACAACACTCTTCCTTCAGTTGCTTATACTTTTATATTTTGTGTGGCTCCCTAAATTAATTTTGGCTATAGGTAAGGTTAAATCCAAGTGGGAGCTGCATGTTACCCTGTCTCCTATCTGCCATCTTTCCAAATGTTTTTGACTGGTAGGTTTTATTTTTACATTACTTAAAAGTAATATTGACACTTTTTAGATTAAATTGACTCTTATGTTTGTCATTGAGTCTTTTTTTCGCTAAATCCATGTTGCTAGTTCAAGAAAATATTTCTTTTTTTTTTGAGACGGAGTATCGCTCTTGTTACTCAGGGTGGAG
This sequence comes from Callithrix jacchus, assembly GCF_049354715.1. Lineage (NCBI taxonomy): Eukaryota > Metazoa > Chordata > Mammalia > Primates > Cebidae > Callithrix > Callithrix jacchus. The sequence goes on from NC_133524.1 coordinate 85,174,253, forward strand.
TGCAAAGGCGCGATCTCGGCTCACCGCAACCTCCGCCTCCTGGGTTCAGGCAATTCTCCTGCCTCAGCCTCCTGAGTAGCTAGGATTACAGGCACGCGCCACCATGCTCAGCTAATTTATTGTATTTTTAGTAGAGGCGGGGTTTCACCATGTTGACCAGGATGGTCTCGATCTGTTGACCTCGTGATCCACCCTCCTCGGCCTCCCAAAGTGCTGGGATTACAGGCATGAGCCACAAGAAAATATTTCTTAAGTGGCACATACTTTTAATAATAGAATACTATACACCCAAGGTCATGTTCTAGATTTCATTTCTTGTAAATCTACATATATTAATACATTGTTAAACAGCTTATCAGTTTCACTGACACTTTTTTTCTAAGTACAAAGTTAATTCTAGAATACCACCTGGGCATTGTAATGTACACATAATAATTCTGTCATTATATCCCACTTATATTGTCCTTCAAACTAACATATATATTTAATGTTCAAACAGATCCTGAGGAAAGAAACATACATTAATGTCTCCTTCATGTTAGGAACCAAATCATTACCTTTTGAGTCATTGTCTTAGTATCCACTGGTGAAACAGATGTCGCTACCATGAGCATTATACTTTAACATAAGAATTTGCATTTATTGTATGAAATGTTTTCTTGAACTCCTGACCTCAGGTGATCCACCCACCTCAGCCTCCCAAAGTGCTAGGATTACAGGCGTGAGCCACTGTGCTCAGCCTATTTTATAAAATGTTTTCTAGTGCAGAATAGAATTAGGTCCAGCAGCTTTAGAATGTGATGTTCTGTAGAAGATCTTCCATTTGATTATAAAATATAAACATCCCTGATAAGATTAGTACTGTAATAGTATTTAAAATCCCTGAGACCTAACACTTCTGTTTTATTGTGAAAAGTGTATGTAGATGAATAATCCTGGTTATACTTACATAACTTTCTATAAGATACATTATTGAAAAACTATAAAGAGTATCAATGGAGTTACTAGAAAAGATCATTTAAAAGCTTATTAGTCAATGATGTAGTAGATTATAAAAGCTTAAAAGAGCAATTTAGATAAGAAGAACTAAGAAAGGATAGCTAACCTGAACAAAACATAAGTATACACTAGAAAGAGCAGCATGAACCTGCCTGTCATTGAGTTGGGTAACTTATTATGTTGTTTCCAACTATACTTTCTATGATTAATTATGCTGCATTTTGATTTGATCTATACAAGGCATAGCTACCTGAATCAATGTTTCAGTTTGGTATGGTAATGACATGTGAAAAGCGAATCAATATCTCTTTCGTGTATTATATCTCCAATTCTAAAATAATTATAGGGAATATGTCTACTCACTTAACATAGATCAAATTGTTCACTTACTATTATTTGCATGGCAATTGCAATATAACTACAAACAAGGAGACAATACAAACTTAAGGTAAAACATGTTTCATAATAAATATAAAAATGTCTTCACCAGCATGCTTTTGATAAAGAAGTAAATGATTCACTGAACATAGAACCTGCATTCTTTCAAACCAAGATAAATAAAAGTATGTTTTTCTATAAAATTATATTTTTATTTAATCAGCTTCTATTCCTGTGGTTCTGCATAGTACCTCGTACCCAGTAAGGCCAAGAACATTACTGTAGAGATGTGATGTTTCTAAAACAATGGTTTCAGCTCTTTAAATGCAAAGTTTTATTAAGTAAGAGGGACTGCAACCAATTGGATAGTAGACACTCATAGCAATTATGTGTGCACAAAAGTAGAAAAAGATAATTTAAGTTTCTAATCATAAGCTTAAACTTAATGCAGTTGTGAGAGCGGAATGCTAATAGAAAGACACAATGTGTTGTGGACTTGTGTCCATTATTTCCCAAAGACCTCAGTGTGCTGTTCCTTCACCAAAATTGTTTATTGTCATGTTGAAAGTAAGATAAAGTCCATTTAAAAAAGTAATCTAAAGATAACAATCAAAGAAAATGCATGCCTTCCATAGAAATTCTAGAAGAAAGACACAGCCATCTTACCAAAGCTGTATGTCTTTAATTTTTGTAAAACTTCAGAAACCAAGTGAGAAAACTGTAATACTTTTTCTACTTACATAATTATTATCAAAAAGAAATATACCCACATGAAATAGTAAACCAGAGGTATATTTATTTAGGAGAAACTATGAAATTACCATATAAAATATTTTTTTCTTTGGGAGAAATTTTATATTGCTAATTCTATGAGCCTTAGAAGATTCAAAAGCCTTTCAATCATCTTCATGTGAGAACGCATTATCCATTAACTTTAATCAACGCAAATTACATACTTGGCATTATTAGCCAGAGCATACAACTCTCATCTGCTGTAACTAAACGATCATTCATTTCTATCCACTTTTGCCGTAAATATACTCTTCCTGAAGGTTATGAAGATAGTGTCTACTTTGGTATTTGTTTGGGGTGGGATTAGGTCTGAAGATGACTGTTTAATAGCTTTATTATTATGTCCTAATTCTCAAATGTATTTAAAAGAAAAAATTTTGATAGATTTTTGCCGAACACATCTGAGAGCCCAGCTTTGGGATATGGACAAATTTTGATGCTAAGTCACTTGTTGCAAATCTTGTTTTTTTTTTTTTTCTGGAATTTCTGTTATTACACCATATAATACAGTTTTCCTATCCTACTTTACCTTTAAGCTGACAATACTAAGTCAAAAAAAATCACCTCCTTTGGGAGACCGAGGTTTGTGGACCAGCCTGGCCAACATGGTGAAACCCCGTCTCTACTAAAAATACTAAATTAGCCAGGCATGGTGGCACATGCCTATAGTCCCAGCTACTCAGGAAGCTGAGTCAGGAGAACTGCTTGAACCAAGGAGGCAGAGTTACCAGTGAGTGGAGATTGCACCCTACACTCCAGCCTGGGCGACAGAGCAAGACTATCTTAAAATAAAATAAAATAAAATAAATCAGTACTTGTAATTAACTCTTAACTAGAACAAGAGAAGCATTCAAAAAGTAGAAACTGTGATTTCCCAGAATTTCTCAGCTCTGTTTGCTTGTTATTTTCTGTTTTACTCCAGGCATTTAATGTTTTGAATTCCCAGTGTAGGCTTCTTCAGAACCCTCATGAAACTGCTGATAATTCAGAAGAAATAGATGGAAAAACCAAACTCACCACATGGCATTAAGCTTAATGAATCCTCTGGTTAAAAAAAAAATGCCGTAAAACTCAAGAATTAAGAATGTATTTCCAAAGAAAAGTCAGGTTAAAAAGCATAGTTCCTTTTAAAGAACACCTAGTAACATTTTACTTTTTTTTCAGTAATAACTTTTTTATATGTTTTCATTAGTAACCTTCTTGAGAATGTTGCAAGTCTCAAGAGTCTTGAGTGAAGGAAAACCTTAGGCTTCTGTCTAAATAGACGTGGTAAGGTTGTATTTTCATAATATTAAAGTGACCACAGGCAGATACTACCAAATGCCATTATAATTTACAGTAATGACTGCAGTTGAATAATCACATTCTGAAAGAGTGAAAATAATAAGAATCACCATTTACTGTAAAATTGCTATGAAGTGGCCAGTATAAACCATAAAATTTGATGCTTTATATATGCAAACATTGAATTTTCCATCAAATCTGTAAGAAAAGCATTATTATTCTATCTAATCCAGGGTTGAAAGAGCAATTGGATTAATATTGGCAAGATAGATCTATCTACAATTTTAATTAATTTAGTCTTAAGGGGTTTTGATCAGAATTAGGGGAAATATTTTAAATACTTAAATAGTAGCACTCTGGAGTCAAAGCTGCTTTGTTTAGGTCTTCTCTCATGTTCTCTAAAATTAGGCAAAGTTGCCATTCTGTGTCACTCTGAATTTCTTTATTTTTTAAAATGTATTCTCTGAATCTTGGCTCCAGGTCAGAATAACATAGTTTTGTTTATAATAGAGACAGATGGTCCTACCCAAGAGACTCTAATTCTGCAGCTGCTAAGGTGTCCTTTGGAAAAGAGCTGTCATGATAAATAGCTGGTACAAAGAACAACAGTACTACCAGAGCCAGCTGTTGATAATCTATACCCCAATTCTGTATAATAGTTTGCACAGTTTTATGGTCCATATTTTCTCAAGTTGTTGTCCACAGGACTCCAACACAGAAATCTTGGACTACTATTCCAAAATACTGCTTGTTGAGACTCAACTGAGACCCACAAATTCAGACATTGTGGGAAGAGAAGCATCTAAGAAACTGTATGTTGAACAAGTCACACAGTGATTTTTAAATCCTCCTAAGGTTGAGAACAATTAATTTAGTTAAAAGTGTGAATTTAAAGCCAGATGAATTTGGATTTAAATCCCAATTTTATTACTAATCTTTTCCCAAAGCCACTACCACTCTCCTGTGTCATTGTAAGCTATCTGAACACATGGATCTTTTAAAATACCTCCTTCCTGCTTACATAAGTCTACACTTACTAAAAAGCTCTGGGAAGTATATTTTTATTACCAAGTACTTCCGGAACAAAAGTAAGTCCTCTCAATGAATATTGTCAATATTGCCATACCCTACCATCACCCATGCCACAGGTGTGAGGTTGCTAAATTGATAGATAGTCTGCTTCATTTTCCCACAAATTTATTGCCACAACATATTACCCAATCATTTTTCCCAAACATGATTGGGATTTGTACACTGACTAAATAGAACTCTGATGCTGACATTTCTTTGATGTCTTTGCTTACATTATATTTTAAAAGGAGATGTAGACAAATTTATTAAAAAATAAGCATTGGGCAAGAGAGATCACATGATTCATGGATCAGGGATGTCTTCATAAGTAGCATAATTTAAGACCAGCCTTGTAGGACAAGTGGAATTTCCACAGGCAGATATAAAAGGAGTGGGCATTTCCAGTGATGCTTATGCAAAGTGCAGATTCTTGCAGCTCTCCTCAAATCTACAGATTTAGAATCCTAAGGGTGAGACAAGATAATCTGCAATTTTATAAACTTCCTGGGTATTTCTGTTGAATTTAATGATTGATAATACTGCTCCAGATGCTATGCATTTTGGAGGATATAGCAGGTCACAAGAGCACTGCTATGGCGAAATATTGAGAGCTGATAAAGTAGATACTATTTAAACCCATCAAAGTATCTAAAATCCTGTCCTGTTCTTAAGGTAGTCTTTAGTCTTTGATAAGAGTGCAAATTTTGGATGAACATATATGTGTGTGTATATATGTGTGTGTTTGTACTTATAGACACATATATACATACATAAACATAAATACTTAAGTAACTAGATACAGGAATATAGATACACATGCATATGTGGAGTAGTGTAAAAATATATATTTTGTGTTCCTAGGAACAAACATACCCTAGTAGCCATCAGCACATTCATTGTTCAGATCTTTGATTTTAAATACCATTCTACAATAAAAGAAACAAGGTTTCCTTGGAGAAATGGCTGATTCCATGAATGGAAGAGGAAATATAAAAGATCAACTTGAAGCATCTTATTGTGCCAGTAATAAGGCTTGAAAATTAAATGATAAGGGCATGTCCAAATGACACAAAAGCCAACCTGAGTTTCCAATTGCCAAGACTGAAACAGTGTGAGAAATATAGTAAATAACAATTTTATTGGCATATAACTCAAATAATAAATATCCATGGGTCCATACTGCAATTAGTAAATGTTTTAATAATTAAATGCAGAAAGTAGGTAGATATTCCTCATAGGATAATTTTGACTAATAAATGTAGAATGAACGAGAGAAATAGGAAAACACCATTAGAACACCACAGTGATTTGGGATGCTGAGGTGTGTGGATCATGAGGTCAGGAGTTCAAGACCAGGCTGGCCAAGATGGTGAAACCCCATCTCTTCTAAAAATATAAAGAATTAGCTAGTAGTGGTGGCATGCACCTGTAATCCACTTGGGAGGCTGAGGCAGAGAACTGATTAAATCCAGGAGGCGGAAGTTGCAGTGAGCTGTGATTGCACCACTGCACTCCAGCCTGGGTGACAAAGTGAGACTCCATTTCACACACACACAAAAAGAGCATCACAGTGATAGCTGCAAGATCCACAGATGAATGATGCAACCAATAGGGAAAGCTTTGAGAAACATTTGTTTGCATAGACTCAAAATGCTCCGCCCACACAAAAATATTTACTAACTTCAGTAGTGGTTTTAACATATGCTCTGAGTATGTTTGATACTTCTCCCTAAAGGAGATGGAACTTAGTTCACATTCCTTGAATATGTACTGGACACAGTGTCTCCCTTCTAATAAAGTATAGAAGGGGAAAAATGTAATTTTACATTGGAGGAATCTGGTAAATGTCACCTAAAGTAAGTATCAAGTTTAGCTTCACAAATAATAATTCATTTTGATAGGTAAACCAGATATGTGAGAGCAAAGGGGATATTCCATCTCTGTTCCTCTTCCCAATAATCTGTTATGTCAGGCTAATCACAAGACAACACCAGACAAATTCAAAATTGAGTAACACTGTATTAAATACCTAACCACTATTCTTCAAAAGTGTCACAGTCACGAAAGACATGAAAAAAACTGAGGAAGCATCACAGATTGGAGGAAGCTAAGGAGACATGTCAACTAAACATAAAATAAGGCACTGGATTAGAACTTAGAACAAAGAAAAGACATTAGTAAAATAAAAAAAACTTTAATATAAATAGTTTGTTGTTTAATTAATAGCAACATACCAGTGTTAAATTCTTAGTTTTGATAAACACACCCTGATTATGTAAGCTTCTGTTAAAGTTAACAGAAGCTGGACAAAGGGTATTCAGGAATGTTGTAGGCTGTCTTTATAACTCTCATGCAAGCCTAAAATAATTTTGAAATAAAAAGCTAAAAAAGCATTATAAGCCAACGATGCAATGGACTACTTCTCAGTAATTAAAAAAATAACTACTACCTAATATCTAATGCACGCGGGGCTTAAAACCTAGATGATGGGTTGATAGGTGCAGCAAACCACCAAGGCACATCAAGATCTGTGCTCAATGAAAGAAGTCAGACCCAGAAGAAAATTCTATTGGTAAGAAGTTCTGAAATGAGAACACATAGACACAGGGAGGGGAACATCACATGCCAGGGCCTGTCAGGGGTGTGATACAAGGGGAGGGAGAGCATTAAGACAAATACGTAATGTATGCAGGCCTTAAAACCTAGATGACGGGTTGATAGCTGCAGCAAACCATCGTGGAACATGTATACCTATGTAACAAACCTGTACCTTCTGCACACGTGTGCCAGAACTTAAAGTAAAATTAAAAATAAATAAATAAACAAAATTTTAAAAAAGAAGTTCTAGAACATGTATTTCCATAAATACATAATAACATGTATTTATGGAAATCAGAATAGTGGTTGCTGTTGGGGTGGGAAGTGACTGAATAAAGATAAGACAGAACTTTCAGGGATGATTGGAATGTTTTATAACTTGATTCAAGTGTTGGGGATATGTGTGCATATATATGTCTGTCAGGAAGGATCATCTGTATTTTCAGGTATTTGAATTTTACTCCATGTAAAAAATATATCCTTAGAGTGCATTAGATGCCTTGCTTTTAGCAAAGCATGAACGCTACAAAGTGTTAGAATGGTTGAAATTGATATTTACTGCCATATTTGACTCTATGTCAATTTTTTAAAGTCCCTTAGTAAGCATCATCTACTCCCCACAATTTCTATATGGTTGGTCAACAGAAAATAAGCTCCTACAGCTGTATTCTCCCTTCCCTAGTTTATTGCACTTATTTCAACTACATGTATTTTATTATGTTTCCACTCACAGGCTCGTTCATGGATTTCTATTCAGATGGATGCTTTCTGAAGATTCACTTCATTTCTTTTGATTTTTTTCTCATAGCCCTATTCTAATCTATCTTACCAAATAACTGCCTTTTCCACCAAATCATTATAATAAAATGTCAAGTTCACTTGGTTAACTGTAAATCGAAAGTCACCACCATTTGCAATTGTTTTTGCAAGAATTATTAGGAGACAAAGGAGTTTCATATATGTGAAAGAGATTCAGGCCATAACAGCCTTGTGAACTTTAGCTTTCCAGTTAAATACTTATGTATGTGAAGATACCATGCTTTTCTTTATATGGTGTAATAAAACCATATTGTAAAATGCAGTAAATCAGCATCATTATTGTTTATTTTCTTATGCGCATTTGAAAATATCTCAATAGAATGTTGCAATGGCTCAGCAACAATAGGGATCATGACATTCCTTTGACAATTTAATGTGTCATTAATTTTCAGATATGCATTTATCTAAAAGCAATTAACGCTTAATTGCAGAATAACCTGAATAATTCAGAAATGCAAATTAGTACAGAAAGCAAACAAGTGTGTGTTCATTAATTTCTGATATCACCATCTGTTTAATTTAAAAATTGAGTTTTACTGAATGACAGCTTGCTAACTGTATAAACAGATTCCTGAACGGAGAATGTCTATTGCAATGGGGGTCAGCATCTGATAAAATTTGAGTTTGTACATACATGTGTTACGTAAACAAACTCTACTGTTTTTAAATTTATGAGATAATTATTGCCAATATATGTAATTTGTATAGTAGAAAACATGTTTATTATTTAAAGAAAAATACTGCTCATTAGACAAAATACAACGATTACAGTTTACTACTGCATTTTTAAACTTTAATATTTTTGGTTACTTTATTATTTGTTTTTATTTTTGCATAATGCATTTTTATGAGTTTATTAAATTATAACTAGAAAGTGGATATTAAAATTTTGAAGCTAGAAGGAAGAAAGAGCAATAAATAACTGGTTTTAGAGTCTTGGGATTTTAAAAATATAGATTATGTAATCAAAGATATTTAAAACCTTGTAGAAATTATTCATACCTTGGGGGTTCTTTCTAACTCATACTGTTTTAAGAATCAAAGTAGAAATAAATTGTCTTACAGGTTTGTGATGTATAAAATAGGGGGATTTTTTTTAAAAGAACCCAGAAGCATTAAATAGAAGCAGACATTTCTTATCAGTGCTACATAGTGTATCATTGATCTTGTTAATGTTATAAAGCAATCAACATTTTAAAATTACTATGAAATTAGAACATTAATAAAAATTGACACAGCAAATACACATAAATTAGATCAAGTCCATAAAAATGTCATTATACATATTATACATGTAGTATGTGTATATATGTATACGTGCACACACGCATGCACAGAGAGTTGTTGTTTTCTATTTAATTTTTTCACTTCATGTAATTTGTGGATATATTTAACTACCAGCTCATACATTTCTATGTTATTTCTCAATAGTATCTTATTGTATGGAAGTTTCAAAATTTATAGCTGGTATTTTATTGATGAGACATTTACTTGTTTCCATTTTTCCATTGCAAAAATGCAATACATAACATTTACGCATAAAGTTTCCTGCATGTGTGCTGGGATATCCATCGAATAAACCCCAAGAAAAAGCAAATTACTAGGGCAAATGGTACAATGGATTTAACATTTTGGTAGATATTGAAGACTTTTTCTACATGGCGCCAGCAACAATAAAAACACGAATCAATAGTAAATAATAACATTTTTCCCCAACCTTGCTGACATCAGATATTTTCAAGTATCTCAATTTTTGACTGTTTGAAAAGTGGAAAATGAATCTCACCATCGCTTTAATTTTCTTTTATTTAATTATGACTAAGGCTGATGTTTATTGACCACATATTTCTTTGTGTGTAAATGTACCTGTACTTTGTTTTTCTCATTGCGATTTTTACTTATTGTTTTGTAGGACTGTTTCACTTGTTTTCTTTTTTTTCCTTATGACGTGATCCTCTAAAAACATAGCCTCTTCATTAAAAAAATATAAAGGCAAAATCTTCACTTGGTAGGAAATGTCAAAATTCATGCACCTAATTTTTCCTGGTAAGCTATGTTTGGTCAGTCTTTTCTGTGTATATTTTAGAATTTACTTTCTGCTTTAGCATAGAAAGGAATGATAACATAATTTGAATCTAACTATTGTTCCATATGTAATGTGGAGAAAATAATATGTTCAATATTTTATGTTAAATTCATATGCTTACATAAATCATATATGTATTTACATATATATATGTTTGTATTAATATATACGAGTTCCTTCTAGGAGTAAATCTATTCTGTATTGTATAATTCCTATATCTGCAGTTTCTGATAATTGTAATATATAATTCATGTCTGCTAATTCTTTTTTAACATGTCATGTTTTCTCTCGTGCTTTTTGATTTTTACTTGTATTTGGTTTTCCTTTAATTTTTTTAATCAATGTGGACACTTTGGGGCATGTTATATCAAAGAGAATTCACATTAACTACATCCACATAGTGGATGTAATACCTGGGAGCATGACCCACTTAGAACCTATTTAAATTAAATTTGTGCTGTAGGTGTTCCTTAAAGGGAAGAAAAAATAGCATGAATTCTAGTTCCAAATTTATATGAGGATTAGCTCATGGCTAAGTTTTTAATTTGTTTCCTTTATCTAGAACCAAGGCTGAGATATGAAAGTGTCTGCACCATCTGGTTTTGTGGAATGGGTTTTGAAAAGTCACCTAGATTTCTATGTCAGCAGTACAGAATGGTTTCTCCAGAAAACTGGTGTTAAATATGTCAGCAACAGAAATCCAGGTGATATTTCTTAACTAGTGACTATATCTCTATTCTGAGTTTGTACAGGAATCACCTAGGAATCATTTTTAAACTAGTAATGCCCAAGCCTCGTTTTAGGCATACTGAGTTAGAACTTCTAGTGGATGAGATGTTTAATTTTCCGTTAAGACAGGATAAAAGGCAGAATTGGAAGTTCAGTAAGAGTATGGACCTTTTCCAAGCTTAGACGTCTACTAAGAGACAGCACTTGGACTAGCTCTGTTACTCTGGCCCCTTGTCGAGTATGTCTTTGTTCCTTGTCTTATGCATTTTAGGGCACTGTTAGTATTTCTGAGTATATATTGATATGGTTTGGCTTTGTATCCCATCTGAATCTCATCTTGAATTCTAATCCCATAATCCCCCAATGTCATGGGAGAGACATGGTGGGAGGTAATTGAACCATGTGGGCGGTTACCCCAATTCTGTTCACGGGACAGTGAGTGAGTTCTCAGGAGACCTGATGGTTTTATAAGGGGCTCCTCCCTTTGCTTGGCACTTCTCATTCCTGACATCATGTAAATGACATATTTGCATCCCCTTCTGACATGATTGTAAGTTTCCTGAGGGCCTCTTTAGCCATGCTTAACTGTGAATCCGTTAAACTTCTTTTCTTTATAAATTACCCAGTCTTGAGTAATTATTAGCAGTGTGAGAAGGAACTAATACATATACTAAACAGAGAGAGAAAATTTGGGATTTTGGGGGGTGCTCTGTGAGTTTTCTTTTAAAATCATAATTGCAAAAAGTGTGTTTAATGTAAAACACAAATACATGCTCATTCTGTTTTTGATAAAGCTTGAGATACAAGCACATGTGAAATATTTAGTTTATATGAGTAAAATAGTTGAAGCTCTTGGCCTACTGCTAATATATGCTTTAAGATGTTTTAAACTATCACAATGTTCATGTAATTATATATTCAGAATTCTAGGATGTCTGTCTACAGGAGTATCAATCTTTTTAAATAGTACTTCATTTTATATTATTACTGTTTCCTATATAGCTACATCCAATTCTTATTGTTGAGTTCTCATTTAAGGAAGATAATAGTTTACTTAAATAAATAAAAGAATGATGAATTGAGGCAGCATATATTAATATATTATACAGAATATTACATAAATTTGACTGGGAATGACAAAATCATAGCCTTTTTCTCTTTTTAAACATCCTTTATGTGATCATAGTTGCTGACTTTTCACTAGGTGGCAATATTGCATTGCATGTACGTTAAAAATAAACACATCTATATAATCACAATTCTCTTCTGAGAAAATAATACTCACAGAGAAGTTTAAATATAATACTTTCTGTCCACCGTTTTCAACTTTAGTTGAATTTATGACCAAAAAATCTGGTTTTCAATTTATAAAAGCCATACACCTAAATTTTTATGTCTTTGCTTTTATTCATATTCAATATTGAAGTTCTTTGAACTTTCGCTCTCATTATACTGTTTTGGTGTGAATGTCAAACTGACACGAGTGGCATGACATTATTATCCTGTTTAGGAAAAATATTTTCTTTTTTAAACTGCTTTACGCTCATTATCTTGAGCCACTTAATGGTTTTCCTCATCTTATTTGAATCTCTCATCATTTAAAACAGGTGATCTTCCTTAAAAAACTCTCGTTCCTTGGCTTCCATGGTAATACAAGCTTGTGACTAATTTTTTTCTTTCTACTACTATTCAATTACTTTGTTCAATTTTTTCTCTTCTAACTTGCAGATATAAAGTTCCAAACTTCTCTGAAGTGATGGTGTCTACTTTAGTGAGTTTATTTTCATTTTTAACTTTAATTTTAAGTTCAGGGGTACACCTGCAAATTCTGCATGGTTGTTACATAACTAAACATGTTTCATGGGAGTTTATTGTACAGATTACTTCATCACCAAGTTATTAAGCCTAGTATCTATTAGTTATTTTTCCTGATTCTCTCCCTTCTCCCACCCTCTGCCCTCTGATAGACTCATCTGTGTTCATGTATTTTCATAATTTAGCTCCCACTTATAAGTGAGAACATGTGGTATTTTGTTTTCTGTTTCTGTGTTATTATGCTAAGTATAATGGCCTCCGGCTACATGCACGTCCCTACAAAGAACATGATCTCTTTCTTTTTTTCCTTTTTTTTTTTTTTGAGACGGAGTTTTGCTCTTGTTACCCAGGCTGGAGTGCAATGGTGTGATCTCGGCTCACTGCAACTTCCACCTCCTGGGTTCAAGCAATTCTCCTGCCTCAGGCTCCCGAGTAGCTGTGACTACAGGCATGCACCACCATGCCCAGCTAATTTTTATATTTTTAGTAGAGACGGTTTCACCAGGTTGGCCAGGATGATCTCCATCTCTTTGACCTCATGATCCACCTGCCTCGGTCTCCAAAAGTGCTGGGATTATAGGTGTGAACCACTTCACCCAGCCTGATCTCTTTATTTTCTATGGTTGCATAGTATTCTGGTGTATATGTACCACATTTTCTTTGTCCAGTCTACCTTTGATGGGCATTTTGGTTGATTTCTTGTATTTGCTATTGCGAATAGTGCTGCAGTGAATATACACAGTCATGTGTCTTTATCATAGAATAATTTGTACTCCTTTGGGTATACACCCAGTAATGAGATTGCTAGGTTGAATAGTATTTCTGCCTTTAGGTCTTTGAGGACTAATCACACTGTCTTCCACAATGGTTGAATTAATTTACACTCTCACCAACAGTGTATAAGCATTGCTTTTTCTCCACAAACCCTGCCAGCATCTGCTAATTTTTGACTTTTTAATAATTACCATTCTGACTGGCATAAGATGGTATCTCACTGTGGTTTTCATTTGCATTTCTTTAATAAATAGTGATGTTGAGTTTGTTTTATAAATATGATCATCAGCTGCATGTATGTCTTTTTTTGAAAAGTGTCTGTTCATGTTCTTTGCCCAATTTTTAACAGGGTTGTTTGTTTTAATCTTGTAAATTGTTTCAAGTTCCTTATAGATGGTGGATATTAGACCTGTTTCAAATGTGTAGTTTGCAAAAATTTTCTCTCTTCTGTAGGTTGTCTGTTTATTCTGTTGATAGTTTCTCTTGCTGTGCAGAAATTTGTTAGTGTAATTAGATTTCATTTGTCAATTTTTGCTTTTTTTTTTTTTACAATTGCCTTTTGGCATCTTCATCATGAAATCTTTTCCCATGCCTATGTCCTAAATGGTATTGCTTCAGTTGTCTTCCAGGGTATTTATATTCCTTAGTTTTATATTTAAGTCTTCAATACATCTTGAATTAATTTTTATGTATGATGAAATGAAGGAGTCCAATTTTAACCTTCTGCATGTGGCTAGCTAGTTATTCCAGAACCATATATTTTATAGGTAATTCTTTTCTTTTTACTTATTTTTGTCAGTTTTGCCAAAGATCAGATAGTTGTAAATGTGTAGTCTTTTTCTGAGTACTTTATTCTGTTCCATTGGTCTATGTGTCTGTTTTTATACCAATACCATGCTCTTTTGTTTACTGTAGCCCTGTAGTATAGTTTGATGTCAGGTAGTGTGATGCCTCCAACTTTGTTCTTTTTACTTAGGACTGTCTTGTCTATACAGGCTCAAAATAAAGAAATGGAGGAAGATTTACTAAGCAAATGGAAAGAAATGAGAAAACAGCAGGGGTTGCAATCCTAGTCTCTGATAAAACAGACTTTAAACAAACAAAGGTCAAGGAAGACAGAGAAGCACATTACATAATGGTAAAGGGATCAACACAATAAGAAGGGCTAAATATATATGCACCCAATATAGGAGCACCCAGATGCATAAAGCAAGTTCTTAGAGGCCTACAAGAATAAACTTTTTATAACACTATGAACATGTAACTATTTCTTCTTTTTTTTTAGATTTAGTGCTACCTTTAGGAAAGTGTGATACACTACTATTCATGAGTTATATATAATGGAATATTTTAGATGTTTTGCAAATGTCAAGAAGAATAAAACAAAAAGCAAACAAAACTTTTAAGCTTCTGTTAACTGTAATGTTGCTTCCTGAGAGAGCAAAAAGCCTCAGGATTGACATGGTTATAGTAGACCTGAGAAAGTTGTACTATAATGAAGAGGGGTATTAATTAATGAATATCTTAATTTTCTTAAACAAGTGGTAGTGTAATTGCTCTAGTAGCACTCATTGAATTAGATCTGCACCATTGTCTTTAGGACAATAAACACTTTAAAACGTATTACTGAATTAAAATATTTTATGCACATATAAAAATGTATGTTTTATATAACTTTATGTATTACCTTATTCTGTTTGTTTCTGTAGGTGGAAGTATATCATGTACACTTCTGTACATTTTGTTTTTCACTTGATTACAATTTTGAGATACTTCCAGATCAGTACATGTAGGTTCAGCTCATTTTCAAAGCTGTGTAATATTTCCAGTATGAATTCAACCATTGCTATCAATATATATTTAATTTTTTTCTCATTTTTTCAGTCTTGTAATAAGTCATGTTGTAATTAATAACATGTAATTATGTTTTTTTGCATTTGCATGCTAGTATATCTGTAGAATAGAATCTTGGTTATAAAATGGCTATGCTAAAGGGAAAAAGGTATTATTGGATAATAAAATACCATTTGATTAACATCTTTATGGGGTGATTAGAATGGTCAGGCTCCTTTACATAAAATAAATTTCTTAAAATTAGTGTACTGTAAAATGAAACTCTCAATGGCCTAAAATAAGGAAGTAGTTCACTTCCGAAAACATATGCAAATGCATAGAAACATTTTCTACACAAAAATGCCTCTGAAATCTAGAGGGTCATTAGGTCATGGTAAGTGAACATAAGGATACACTTCTGAGTAATAGGAGCTAGCATACTTATGTGAGGTATCAGAAAATGCTAACTTTGAAATAGACTTTATTGTTATTAAAATATTATTTTACAATTAAAGAAGCTGATTATCTTTCATATTGGATTAAAACCAATTTAAAAAATAAAAAAAAAAACGAAGACACGGAAAGCGTAAATGACTTGCTCATGTTGACGCAGCTCATCATCCTCCTGCTCCTCAGGTCAATGAACTTTCCATTGCACTGCATTGTTTTTTTTATGCCTAAAGAATTTGTAAATAGTGTCACTGCATGGAGTTGTTTAGGTTGTTCATTGAACAGAGATACCAGGCTAAAGAGGCAAATAGGGACAAAAATTCAGCCTACTCACTACTAACCAAGCCATGTGCTCATGGAATCTACCTGTCTTTTCAGTTCACTAAGTTTCTCCCAGGACTAGCCAAGGCCTTGTTTACAAGTTTTAGGAGAAATTTTCTTTTTTTTTTCCCCTGAATACATAAGAAGCAGTGGGTGGAGGATGTTCCCATTCTCCTATAAAAAAGTAGTAATTTTTAAGTAGTATGTACCTGGCTATAGTGAGAAAATACAGGTGCACTATTTTACTTTCTTAATGTGGATTATAAGAGCTAAAGATTATGCCTAGTCTCTTATGCATTGGAGGGTGACTTTTTCCATGTTACCATAATCAATATATAGCAGAGCTTAAAGACTAGGTGTGTGTCTTTTCTGAGCTTGTGAGTCTGTATTACTCTCTGATGAGGAATTAACTGAGAGGTCAACAAGCATATCAAAAGAAAATAAAGATCAATCTGAAATAGCATCAGTATAAATGTTTTCCGTTTCCATATAGTTCCTATTTCAAGGATTTTTTTTTTTTTTTTTTGAGACAGAGTCTCACTCTGTCGCCAGGCTGGAGTGCAGTGGTGCGATCTCTGCTCACTGCAACCTCTGCCTCCCAGGTTCAAGCAATTCTCCTGCCTCAGCCTCCTGAGTAGCTGGGACTACAGGTGCACGCCACCAGGCCCAGCTAGTTTTTGTATTTTTGTTAGTAGAGACGAGGTTTCACCATGTTGGCCAAGATGGTTTTGATCTCTTGACCTCATGATCGGCCCGCCTCAGCCTCCCAAAGTGTTGGGATTACAGGCATGAGCCACCATGCCCAGCCCTGTTTCAAGTTTTTTAGAGTATACCTTTTGTACATTTTCTGAGTGTTTACAAATTAATAATTAAAATATTCGCTTGAATGTTTCTATAAGACAGCTAAAACACAATTTCAAAATGTCGCGCCTTAATTTTGTAGTTCATTAGAGCTAAAAAATAAATGCTACTAATGCATATTTTAAAATTGCAAAAGTTATGGTAGTTTTCAGATCCAATAAGGTGAGATGCCATAAAATTCACTACATCTTTACAATCATCAACAGTAACAGCATCATTATCTCTCATTGACTTCTAGATTCATATATTCCACTGTTGCTCTGACATCTTCACTTGTACATCTCAAATATCACAAATTAACGGTCCAGTATAGACAGAATTATTGATTACTCTCCTCCAGTCTATCCATTCCTTAGTCTCCCCCATCCTGTCTAGTCACTCAGGTCCAAATTATGTCATAATCTATAAGTTAACCTTTTCTGTTACCATTCACATTTAATTTGTCCTCAAGTCTATAGGCATTATCTTCAACATATACCTCACACTCTCCACCATGTAGTCCAATCGAAAATCGTCACTTTCCTGGACCACTGCAATAGCCTCGTAATTGGTCTTTTTTTCTTTCACTCTTGACTGTCTTAAAACTCATTGTCACACTGCACCCATCGTGATTTTTAAAAGGCAAATTCAACTACATCAACACTATTCAAAACTCTTCAATCACCATGTGGCAGTCTGCCTACTTCTCCAGGCTTGCACTCCCCTCCTCATTCTTTTTCTTTTTCTTTTTTTTTTTTTTTTTTGAGATGAAGTCTTGCTCTGTGGCCCAGGCTGGAGTGCAGTAGCTGGATCTCGGCTCCCGGGTTCATGCGATTCTTCTGCATCAGCCTCCCGAGTAGGTGGGACTACAGGTGCATGCCATCATGCCCGACTAATTTTTGTATTTTTAGTAGAGATGGGGTTTCACCATGCTGGCCAGGCTGGTTTAGAACTCCTGACCTCAGCTCCCAAAGTGTTAAGTGCTGGGATTACAGGCATGAGCAACCATGCTCAGCCTCATTCTTTATATTTGAGTGACCCAGTCCTTTATTAAAGTCTTCAAAATGTACCAATCACTGCCTCATACTGAGACCATTACGTATGACGTTACCTCTGCCTGGGCTTCTCCTTGTCTCCTTTCTTTGTGTTGCTTAACTCTTACTTATCTTTATATCACAGTTCAAGTGTCATCCTCAGAAAGCTTCTCTGTATGCTTCATTCTAAATTAAGTTAATCCTGCTATTTTCTTTTTATAAAGCCCTATTATTTAAAAATATTATTTATCACAGTTTATATTCCCTATGTATTTGTGAGACTGTTTATTTAATGAGGAATTTCCACACCATATTATATGTTTTACGGGTACCAAACCAATAAATAGTCCACTTGCTTCATAAAAGAGCAACAGTGTTTTTCAATTACTTCTCATAGTAAATTCAAGCTTTCTAGGCTGCTTTTCAATGCCCCTTTTCAATTAACTTTCCCCATCTGGCAGTGCTTACTTGCAAAGGAGAGAAGCGGAGAAGATTAAAAGCAACACATAGTGAGAGTATTCCAAGTACCCAGCCATGTGAAATGAAAATCTCTGGAAATTATCCTAAGGACATATAGCAAGAGAGGAAACATTAATTCAGAAAAAAACTACTAATTTGTATAAGAACATTGAGACTCTATGACCTTTGAGCCATAACCTGTTTAATTATCATTCTTTCTTCTGTTTAAGTCTGTGTGATGGAAGCTCTACTCCAGAAGATGTGGCAGGGGTCAGAAGGCTGCCTACTTTTTTCCCTTGACTCAGCCATGTGTTTCAGAATCTCTACTACATTCAGATGTGACATAGACGTCCTGGTCTCTCTTCTGCCACTTGTAACATAGAAGGTCTTTACAGGTGCAGCATGCTGAGGTTACTGGAGCTACAACAGTTCTGTCCAAACTTTCTCATTGAGCAGAAGCTCTACCCAAGGAGAAAGGGGGAGAAGACCAGGAGTTGTTATTCCTGACTTCCGCACTCTACCCACTCAGAGTAGGGGTTTTACTCTTAAAAAAGTGAGCCACTATCTCTACACTTAGTTATTGTGTAATGGCCATGGGTACAAGCAAATCAGAGATGCAGGCCTTGAAGATGAAAATCCCTGCAGCTCTTCCCGAGGCAACTGGCTCTATTTGGAACATATCTTGGAGAATTTTATGCCTAAGGACATTGTTGATGATGAAGGAACTCTCAAAAAGATAAATTAATGGAAAACTTCTAAATACATGAAGCGAACAGCAACAACGAAAAGGGAAGAACAATCAGAAGTTTAACAGAGGGAACCAACAAAAGGGACACACAAGAACAGTTCTACTGGGTTCAGAGTCAACACTGGGTCCAGCATTTTGCATATACAAAGCTTCACCTGCTCAGGAACAATCAGAGCAGGATATAAGACAGAATTGAAATCATTACTCAAGTTACAAACAAACCTATGAAACCTGGGATGGAGACCTCACAGGCGCAAAGGGCTCAAACACAACCTCTGACCAAATACTGGTTGAATAATGAGCTACTCTAAGAGATAAAACCAAAAATGCCAGGTTTTAAAAAATAGTATCAGTCATACTGTCATCACTAGTGAATCCATATGGGACTTCAGCAACTCAGTTCTTGCGTTCTCAGAGGAAATAATTCAGCCAAGGGGCATAAGGCAGAAAGACCAAGGCAAGTTTTGAGCAGGAGCAAGAGTTCATTTAAAAGTTTTAGAGAAATAATAAAAGGAAGTAAAGTACACTTAGAAGAGGGCCAACTGAGCCACTTGAGAGATCCAAGTGTCCTGTTCAGCCTTTGACTTGGGGTTTTATACATTGGCATGGCTCTGGGATTTGTGCCTCTCCTTTCTTGAGTTTTCCTTGGAAAAGGCTGTCTACATGTGCAGTGGCCTGCCAGTACTTGGGAGAGATTACATGCTCATAGTGTTTACTGAAGTTGTGCACATGCTGATTTGAGGTGTTTTTTTCCCTTACAAGTCAAGTCTTTCTAGAGGAAGGTCATATGCTAGTTAAACTCTGCCATTTTGCCTTTTACAATGCTTGTTCAAGCCACACATGTAACTCCTGAGATCTTATTTGGAAGCTGCTAATCACTAGTTTTAGGTATTTTCTAACTATTGAAAGATTGCCTTTCCCTGGCATCAGCTGTGACCAATTATTGTTTTAGCAAGACAGTTTAACTATTACCTGACTATCATCTGATTATCTCCTGACATTCCTGTGGGAGCCCTCTTCTGCCCTCCTCTTGTCTATCTATCTACTCTAACATTTCCCTCTCAAGGGTCCAAGACCAAATTCTTTGGGAAAATGGATAGAGATATGATCTATAGCTGCTTCCTGCTGACAGAGGGGCAGTGGTGGTTGTTCTGTGGGTTTTGGCCTTTTGCTAGCTCTCAGGGCAGGGTGGATCTGTAGGTTGGTGATAGTGGTATCCGGCTGGGTTCAAGAAAGACAAGGGAAGTATTTTGCCTCTGTTGGATTCTACTGATGGGCAGTCTAGGGGTCCTCTGTAGAAGGGTTACTCTTGAATATTGAAAAGACGATATACCTCATGGAGGATGATCTGGAGCTTGATAGCCTGAAGGCAAAAAGGAGAAAGATCAGGTTTAATAAATAAGTCTAATTATTTAGAAATAATAGACCCAAAAGGAGCAAAAGTAAGAGAGTAACAAGTGGGCTTAAAAAAGGAAGAATCCAGAAGAACCATTTCCAGGTTTCTTCTTAGTTTAACCAACCCTGAGAGTCTTGTTCCCATAAGCTGGAGACATGATTTAGGAGTTGTTTGATGTTGTCTTGTACTTTTTCCAATTTATTTACCCAAAAGCAACATATTTCATCTAAGGCTGAACAAATTTCTCTCTGTGCTGCTGTGGACGTATCTAGTTCTTGACAATTTTGGAGAAGTACAGCTGCTAAAGAGTCAATTTGATCTTGCATGTTTGTTAAAGTTTTAGCCATGATGTCAATGTTATTGGCTATTTCCTTTGATAGTAGCCTATAGGTCAAGGAGGGTTTGTAATTCTGGCAATTCTATTTCCTTTATCAGCTATAATGCTGAGTCCCATGAGAAGGGGAATTAATTTGAAATCCCTCCTTACCTGGGCAAAATAGAATGCCCTTAGTTTGGTACTGGAAAAGAGAGATTACCACAGACTATAAAGATGTTAGGCAATTCACAGCCTATCATACACGTTTCAGTCCAATTAGTGGGAAGGGATTGCTGAATTGATTGGCCACAAATAGAGATGGCTTCTCATGTTTTAAGATGAGTAAACATGTCAAAATGTAATAAAAGTCTTACTCTTTCCAGCATAGCTAGGGGGCATGGCTAAGTTCATATGTGCTCAGGTCTTCCATAACATTTAATGGCTCTAAAGCCAGCAAGTTGCACAGTTATTAAGAGTCATAGTGGGAATTTATGACTTCAAAGAATTTAGTAGACCTAATAACCTTTAAAATTGTATAACATTTTCTAATACATTTTTTTCACAAATATTTTATGACTTACATAGGCCAACTACAATGTGCATAGACTTTCTGACTTGTCCTAAACATCCCTCTTTTTAAAACAGTCATTGTACCTTAGGACAAGTATTTATCATACAAAATTTTTTATATCAAATATATTTTCTTTATAATCTGCCTTACTAAAAATATCTATTTACCTTTATATCCTTTTAATTAGACAAAAGTAATTTTCCTTCTGTTAGAACGTATAGTTTTTACTGTAGTAAAACTATAGTTTCTGTTTCTGTGTGAGTCCTGTGAAGGAGGAGCAGATAAGGAGATTTATCTGTATACTGTAGAAGTTATTCCCCTATAGAGATGGCTTAGTTACATTGCTTAATAAGGCTTGTCTGAATAAGTGTGGGCTATTTCTAAAACCCTTGAGGTGGGACTGTCCAGTTTGGGGTTACTGGTTAAAGATTTAGGTAGCTTTTCTAGGAGAAATAGGGCAAAAATTCCTATTTTCCAGAAGAAAAAATGAATTCAGAGGTTGTGTAAATATTAGGCAGACACCCATCCCAAAATGGTGTGGGGTATTTAGACATTACCAGGAACTGGTGGGGAAATAGTAATTGATCCCTTAAGTAATATAAAGGGGTGTGGCTCTTTTTTTTGGACAGAGGAGGTGTAATTTGCCACCATTATCTGATAGGATATGGAGGAAAGTTTTCCTAAGAGGATTAATATAGAGTAATCAGTTCTTGAACCCAAAAGGGAGATTTATAATTTTACTTGCCACCTCCAAAGTTGCCCTTAGCTTTGTCTTTTTGATGATAATGTCCGATTTGAAGCCAGCTGTAGCAGAGAGCCTCTTCACCTCAAGGCCATCGGGGTTAGGATTCTGTTTCAGAGACCCTTTAGCTTTCAGAGCAGTACTGTGCCCAGTGAATAAGCTTGTGGCACAGAGTACAGTCTGTGCAGGGCTTTTTTCCATTTACCCAATTGGAGCAGTTTCCCTTTCAGCACTGATGGCAGTTATTTGGGAGGATATCCTGAGAGCAACTTAGAGGGGACTGAAGGGCTTGTAAGGGAGCCAGTAGTTAAACCTATCTTTTCTTCCTGTATTTTTCCTTCTCCTTAGCCTGTCCTCCTTGTCCTGTTTTAGGTTATGAAAAACTGGGAAGGCTAATCTGAGAATTATCTGTATGGGGCATTGAGTTCTAAGGCTGACTTTTGTAATTTTTTTCTCAGTTCATTTTTAGGCCAGATAATATTATAGAGAAAAACTAGATTTTTGTTTTAAGGTTTGGGGTACCAACCTTTATTTCAGTTTTTGAGAAATCATCAAATAAGTGTGTCCTATGATATGGAGACATGATTACCTATCTGTGAAGAGAGAATAGAAGATAAATAGCAAAAAGAAAGTATCTTTTCTTATTTGCCTACTATCCTTTCCTTAATATGGCACCCCTCTTTTGTCTTTAAGGTTTCACGATGAAGCTGTATCCCCGGGTACCCTTAATCCTGGTCCCATCTTGTCACAATTACTCCCTTGAGAACAGAGCAGATTCTCCAATGAACAGGTGACCCCTGTTCATCCTAGGGGTTCCAGAATAAACTAGTCTTAACAGGAACACCTAAACTTCCCTTTGTCTCTGTTCTAATACTAACCTGTTCTTTGCCTGTAGCCTGGTATCAGCCTTCATCTCTATTCTGTAATTTTGTAATTTTGTCCCTTATAACCGCAGCCTTGGGCTGGCCCTACATCCTTGCCTCTGTGAACTTATAGTGATCTCTTTCAGAACATTCTAGCAATAAAATGATCATCTGTTTTTTCAGATTGCCATTGCACTTGTTATTTAAGTAGAAGAAAGGCCTATTTTTTACCCAACTGCCACAAGGGGGCTGGATTTCCCTCCCTTCAAATCTAACCTTGAAGGTCCTGATGTGTATTGAAAAGGGCATGGAAGTGATAAGAAGAATGGAGGAAAATTGCATGAAGGGCTCTTTGTCTTCCCAGGGTAACACGCAAAATAAATGCTTAAACAAACAGGCTAATTTCTCTGCTACTGGAGGAAGTGAGAGGGATGTTCATAGAAAGCCTTCATATGCCCACAAAAGCAGCAGCCCTTGGATTTGACAGGGCAACGTTTATTTGCTTTCTTTTGCTTATTTGCTTTTTTTTTTTTCTTTTTTTTATGGCAACTTTTACAGATATCACAGAAAAGAGACAGTGACTGATGCTGATGAGCTGCGGGGAGAAGGAGAGTGTGTAACGGGTCTGGGAGGTTGGAGCTGAGCATGACAGGACGATAGAATGCTGAAAACCTGTGGGAAGCAGAAAGTTATGGGGGTAGCTGGGTCGTCCTAGGGACCCAAGGAGTGGGTGGCACTGCCCAAATGTGTCCTTTGGGCAGGAAACATCAACAGTAAGAAAATGCAGATGGCCTACCAAAGATGGATATCCTCCAAAGTTAAAAATGCCCACCCAGACCCCTTGGCCCAATCCCATTCCCCCACCCACCCCCACCCCCACCCCCACAGACATAAAGATAAAAACCTCTGGAGGATGTGGGTCCTGAAATAAGGGCTTTTACATGGCAAAGAAAAATTTTCTCTCCTCCAAAATGTGTACTAACTCAATCAAAACAATTATCTGGGTTCCTTAAAGGGCTACCGACTAAGGTCCCTTGCAGGCAAACTAACAACTTCAAAAGTCAGAAAAACTTGGATCTGGAGCATGACAGAGATGAAAGGCATATGCTAAGTCATAAGGATCTGGCAGAGCTGAGGTTCTGATTAGTGTCTGTCCCTTCAATGAATCTGAGCTGGTTTTGTAAAAACAAGTATAAATCTCAGGGAATATCCACAGAAGAGCCTATCTCTTGGCTTGCAGGCAAACAAAGCAAGAGCCATGGGTGTACAAATAACAAACAGGGAGTGTGTGTTTAAGGCAGAAAAGGAAGTTGTGTGGCATGCAAAGGGAAAGCAGAGAAAAGCAGACTTGCTCTTGAGGTGGATAATCTGGTAGGTGCACAAGGCCATTTCAGAACACATACAGAGAAAACAGGAGAGAAGATTGTGCAGGGTTTTGGGAAAGAGCCAATTTTAGATGAAAAAGCAGAAGAAACCCCAGACATTGCACAGCTTTAGGCTTTACACCTACCACTCTCATGAGCCTTTTTATCCAGGAGGGCTATTAGCGTCTCAGGTCTACTCAGTGCAGACGCCAAGGTTCTTTCCATCCCCGCAAGCCACCCATCAAGGTCAGCTGAGAGAGAAGCTGGGAAAAACAGAGCCAGTATGGCTGAAATAGATAGTTCTGGGGGTTTGTAAAAGAAGAGAAGAAAACTGTGTATGGGAGGGGTTGAACACCTCCAGCTAAACAAGGCGAGTTGTAGAGGTGTCTTATCATTAGGGAATGTATCCCAGTGACAAAGAACCAAAGTATATTAACAGTAGAAAATTTCTATGAATCTGCAGCAACTCGATCCTTGTCTCCTCGAAGGAAATAATTCACATGAGGGCATAAGGCAAAGTAAGACACCGAGGCAAGTTTTGAGCAGTAGTGAGTTTATTAAAAAATTTTAGAGAACAAAAGGGAAGTATACTTAGAAGAAGGCCAAGCCGGCAACTTGAGAGATCTAAGTGTTCTGTTCAGCCGTTGACCTGGGGTTTTATACAACCGTATGGTTTGGAGTTTGCGTTTCTCATCCCTCGATTTTTCCTTGGGGTGAGCTCTCTGCAGGTACAGTGGTCTGTCAGCACTTGGGAGGAGTCACATGCACAGTGTGTTTGCTGAGGTTTTGTGCATGCTCATTTTAGGTGTTTATTTTTTCATACCAATTAAGTGTTCCTAGAGGAATGTCATATATCAGTTAAACTCCACCATTTTGCCTCTTAGTGTGCATGCCTGAGGCTGTTATCCCAACTCCTGAGATCTTATCAGGAAGCTGTTGATCACCAGCTTCAGATGATTTTTAAAAAAAATCTATTTGGAGACTGCCTTTCCCTGGCATCAACTCTGACCAATTCTTATTTTAGAGAGACAGTTTAAAAACCATGACTATCACCTGGTGGTCACCTGATCTTTCTGGTGTGGGGTGTGCACTATCCTGCTCTGCTCATGGCTGCCTAGTTACTCTAAAAATATCAGTGAGTCTAAAAGGCTGTATTCATTTCTAAGAATGTGCTATCTTAAGAACAATAAAAGAGGGAAAATCTAATCTGCTAGTTTTTAGATGGACATGCAGAAACATATAAACTCATCAAACTACAATTGCAGCTTCCAAGTCACATACATATATCTAATAGAATGGAATGAAAATATAACTAGCTAAGAGTGATTAAGAACAATTTGTAAAAATTTTTTCCCATTCTGTTGGTTGCCTGTTCACTCTAATGATTATTTCTTTTGCTGTGCAGAAGCTCTTCAGTTTAATTAGATCCCATTTGTCTTTTTTGGCTTTTGTTGCCATTGCTTTTGGTGTTTAGTCATGAAGTCCTTGCATATGCCTATGTCCTGAACGATATTCCTTGGTTTTCTCTAAGGGTTTTTATGGTGGTAGGTCTTATTTTTAAATCTTTAATCAATCTGGAGTTAATTTTTGTATAACATGTAAGGAAGGGGTCCAGTTTCAGCTTTCTGCACATAACTAACCAGTTTTCTCTGTACCATTTATTAAACAGGGAATCCTTCTCCAATTGCTTGTTTTTATCAGGTTAGTCAAAGACCAGTTGGTTGTAGCTGTATGGCATTATTTCCAAGGCCCCTGTTCTGTTCCATTGGTCTATATTTCTGTTTTGGTACCAGTACCAAGCTGTTTTGATTACTGTAAACTTGTAGTATAGTTTGAAGTCAGGTAGCATGATGCCTCCAGTTTTCTTCTTTTTGCTTAGGAATGTCTTGGCTATGCGGGCTCATTTTTGGTTCCATATGAAGTTAAGGTGGTGCTTTTCAATTCTGTGAAGAAAGTCAATGGTAGCTTGATAGGGATAACATTGAATCTATAAATTACTTTGGGCAGTATGGCCATTTTCTCAATATCAATTCTTCCTAACCATTAGCATGGAATGTTTTTCCATCTGTTTATGTCCTCTCTTATTTCCTTGAGAAGTGGTTTGTAGTTCTCCTTGAAGAGGTCCCTCACATCCTTTGTTAGTTGTATTCCTAGTTATTTTATTCTCTTTGTAGCAATTGTGAATGGGAGTTTGCTTATGATTTGGCTCTCTGTTTCTCTGTTATTGGTGTACAGAAATGCTTGTGATTTTTGCACATTGATTTTGTATCCTGAGACTTTGCTGAAGTTGCTTATCATCTTAAGTAGATTTTGTGCTGAGGCCCCATCTGATAAAGGGCTAATATCAAGAATCCACAAAGAACTAAAACAATTTTACAAGAAAAAAAAACCCATGAAAAAGTGGGCAAATGATATGAACAGATACTTCTCAAAAGAAGACATTCATGCGGCCAACAAACATATAAAAAAATGCCCATCATCACTGATCATTAAAGAAATGCAAATCACAACCACAATGAGATACCACCTCACGTCAGTTAGAATGGTGATCATTAAAAAGTCAGGAGACAAGAGATGCTGAAGAGGATATGGAGAAATAGGAATGCTTTTATACTGTTGTGGGAGTATAAATTAGTTCAACCCTTGTGGAAGACTGTGTGCTGATTCCTCAGCGATCTAGAAATAGAAATACCATTTGACCCAGCAATCCCATTACAGGGTATATACTCAAAGGTTTATAAATCATTCTATTATAAAGACACATGCACACATATGTGCTTTGTGGCAGTGTTTATAATAGCAAAGACTTGGAACCAATCCTAGTGCCCATCAATGATAGACTGGATAAAGAAAATGTGGCACATATACATGGAATACTATTCAACCATAAAAAAGGATGAGCTCATGATGTTGCCTCTGAGGCCTCTGTTCTGTTCAATTGGTCTACACCACTGTTTTGGTACCAGTACCATGCTGTTTTGATTATTGTGGCCTTGTAGAATAGTTTGAAGTCAGGCAGCATGATGTCTCCAGCTTTGTTCTTTTTGCTTAGGATTATTTGGGCTATGCAGGTTCTCTTTGGTTCCATATGAAGTTTGAAGTGGTTTTTTTCCCAGTTTTGTGAAGAAGGTCATTAGTAGCTTGATGGGGATAGTGTTGAATCTATAAACTACTTTGGACAGTATGGTCATTTTCACAATGTTGATCCTTCCCAATGATGAGCATGGAATGTTTTTCCATCTGTTTGTGTCCTCTCTTATTTCATTAAGCAGTAGTTTGTAGTTCTCCTTGAAGAGGTCCTTTACATCCTTTGTTAGTTGTATTTCTAGCTATTTTATTCTCTTTGTAGTAATTATGAATGGGAGTTCCTTTTTGATTTGGCTCTTGGTCTGTTATTGGTGTCTAGGAATGCTTGTGATTTTTGCACACTGATTTTTTAACGTGAAACTCTTCTGAAGTTGCCTATCGGTGTCAAGAGGTTTTGGGCTGAGACAATGGAGTCTTCTAAATATACAATCATGTCATCTGCAAATAGGGACTATTTGACTTCCTCTTTTCTTAATTGAATACACTTTACTTCTTTTTCTTGTCTGATTGCTCTGGCTAGAACTTCCAATACTATGTCGAATAGGAGTGGTGAGAGAGGGCATCCTTGTCTTGTGCCAGATTTCTAAGGGAATGCTTCCAGTTTTTTTCCCATCAGTATGATATTGGCTGTGGGTTTGTCATAAATAGCTTTTATTATTTTGTGATACGTACCATTGATACCTCGTTTATTGAGAGTTTTTAGTATAAAGGGCTGTTGAATTTTATCAAAGGCCTTCTCTGCATCTATTAAGATGATCATGTGTTTTTTGTCTTTGGTTCTGTTTATGTGATGGATTACATTTACAAACTTGTGTATGTTGAACCAGCCTTGCATCCCCAGTATGAAGCCTACTTGATCATGATGAATAAGCTTTTTGGTTTGCTGTTGCATTCTATTTGCCAGTATTTTAGTGAAGATTTTTGTGTTGATGTTCATCATGGATATTGGCCTGAAGTTTTCTTTTTTAGTTGCATCTCTGCCTGGTTTTGGTTTTAGGATGATGTTGGTCTCATAAAATAAGTTGGGGAGGATTCCCTCTCTTTCCATTGCTTGGAATAGTTTCAGAAGGGATGCTACCAGCTCCTTTTTGTACGTCTGGTAGAATTCTGCTGTAAACCCATCTGGACCTGGGCTTTTTTTAGTTGGTAGGCTATTAATTGTTGCATAAATTTCAGCCCTTGTTATTGGTCTATTCACGGTTTCATCTTCTTCCTGGTTTAGTCTTGGGAGAGTGCAAGTGTCCAGGAATTTATCAATTTCTTCCAGATTTATTGGTTTATGTGATGGTCTTGAGCTGTGTCAAATATTATGTCAGGCCATGGGGATACAAAGATGAATAAAACCACTTTCTCTCCTCAAATAATTCACATGATGGCAGGAGTGGGAGATATGCAAACAAGTAATCAAACAACCAATTTCAAACATAAGAGCTATGATAGATGAACATTCAGAATGCTTTAAAAACACTGAGAAATGAATAAGCAATCTGTCTCCCTTTCACAAAGTAGACCTATGTCCCTTTCACAAAGTAGACATACGGCAGACAATTGGGAGTTCACAGGTAGCCATGGGACGCTGTAGAAAGAACTCTGAAAAAAGACATTCCAGTTAGAGAAAATGTAGAGACAGAGGGAATAAAAACACATGGAAAAGAGATTGAAATCGCCAATGCTTAGGTTTTCATCAACAGTTTTCCTCTCACAATTGTTATTGTGATCATAAAATATTATTACTACTAGTCATAGTAATAGTAGTAGCAAGGCTTGCATTTATTCAGCATATACTATGTACAAAACATTCTTCTAATCACCTTTACTTATATCTTTAAACACTCTTGATAACTTTTAGACAGATTATAAAGTTTGTCAAATTTTTTAGATTAAGAAATGATGCATCCAGATAGAAACATAATGAAAGGAATTTAGCTAGTAAATGGCAGGATTTATATAAACTTAAGCAGTTTGCATTTGAGTCATGCTGTAAAGTACTTAGCTATCCTTACATTATGTAAGTATGACAAGGAGAAAAATAAAAACGAAGTTTGGCAGTAACTCACTGCTACTCATTTTTACTAACCTGCAAAACATGTCTTTCCATGAACTAACAAGATTGTGAACTCATTGAGTTAAGGACCGACATATAATTTCAGTATATTTCCCATTCTGTGGGACATGCAAAGAAATACTATATGCAATGGCACCCTTCATGGAGTCTATAGGTCTATATTCTAGTTGAGGAAACACAAAATAATTTGAAAAATTAAATGTCGAACTCTATTTACTGGCCATGAAGGAATATTCTAGAACATAAAAGAAAGGGAGCATCAGCAGGTACAATAATAGCCAAATCAGTTTTCCTGTTGAATGGGGTAGGATTATAGAAAGAATGAGAGTAAGTAAAATAAGAGATCCTAATGAGGGAAGACACAAAAGCAGAGACATGAGACAGACATGTGAGAGACAGAGGGGAGCTTGGTCTGCTGAAGTATGTACTGTAGGAAAATTCAAGACTAAGCATAAGTAGAAAGAGCATAGGTTTTTAAGGGTCTTGATAGCTTTGGGCATGGTACAGCAAACAATGTAAGATTCTTGTGATTGTGCAAGTAACTGCCATGATGAAGTAGTTTTTTTTCTTTTCCTGAAAAACATGATGTGTGCTTATTTGGAACAGGGAAAAACACTAGAGTCAGAAAGACTTGAGGGTATATTTGAGACATTTCTTGAGTAACATCCCATTATGCTCATCCTTGGATCACCTAAATCAGAGCACACAGATAATCCCTAATATACAGATTCAGCTTTCCTAAATTGACCGAGTCTGAATATTTGAGCGAGGTCCAGGCATCAAATTTTTAACAGGAATCTCAGGTATTTCTATGTGGCAGCCAGTAATTCTAGTATATTTTCAGAATGCTGTTTTGGAATTTCTTATAAAATCAACTCATGGACATTTAAACAAATAACCTTGGTGACTATTAATTATTACTCAGAAAATAGAAAGAGGGAGAGCAGATAGCAAGCCAAGTACATTATCTCTGTTTCACATTACATTTAAGTGGCAGGCACTTCTTATGTCATTGATGTATTCCCTGCACATTGAACTGAATTTGCCCGTTTATTTATAGTCGTTTCATTCTTCTTTTATTATATCCCTTTGACTTTGTTCATTTAGATTTTCTCCAAAGTAGTGTTTTGTTTCACTTTAATGAAAACCATTAATTATCAACTGAATTTGGCACTTTCAAACAATGTATGTGAAAAGAAAAGTAATCAAAACTCCATTACTGATTTCTGAATAGCTAGTGTAGTTCTACTGAGAAATGCCTTTTATTGACCACTGGGTATTCTGAACCCTGCCTTTACAAATATGTCGGTGACCCCTTCCCAGATTAAGTACATGGTAAATACTGAACAAAATACAAAACCGAGTAACCAAAATTAGCTAATGCTGGAATTATAGTTGTATGATTACATGCATTAGTATGTCAATCTGGAAAACATGCTTTGCAAATCTACTCTCTGTGACATTAGTGGCAAGTATCATAATATTGGTTTTGTGAAGTGAATCGTAGTCATCTGACTCCTAAAGTCTTTTTTTTTTTTTTGAAATTGCATTATATTACATCTGTTACAACCAGTAAATTAAAATAAAAACTTATTTGGATAACACTCTGTTGAAAAGAAAAAGCTTTTCTGCATGTGAAATATGAATCTGTATTAACGATAATCTTCTAATTCACCATGTATAATAATTATGGAATATGTTGACAAAACAAAAATGGATTTACTGTCACTATATGCAAAACACACACACACACACATACACACACATCATCAATGTTTAAACTCCCCACTATTTGTATTGGGCAGCATTTATTTCTCACATAACTTCATGTAGTAGATATAATAAATACTTTTTTTACCATTTGTCCCCATGAGAAAACAGGCCAAAAAAGCAATTTGCCTAAAGTTACAGAATAAGTTAAGGAAAAGCTGGAATTCAAACCTATGTTTCTTGACACAATACAATAGTTTTGGAACTAAACCTTACTACTTTCAGTAAATGGAGGATTTCATAGTAGTTTAAAATTTTACTGAGTAGGAAGTTTAGTCACTGGGTGACTGACAAAGTGAACATAGGCAAAGTTCATATTTCACACTATAACCAGAAACCTCACATATTATGTCCCTCAAACTCACATTTTTTTCCTGCTTTTTTTCTGAGACAGGGTCTCACTCTATTGTCCAGGCTGGAGTGCTGTTGCATGATCACAGCTCACTGCAGCTGCAGCCTCAGTCTCCCTGGACTCAGGACATCCTTCTGCCTCAGCCTCCCAAGTAGCTGGAATTACAGGCATGTGCTATCGCACCTGGCTAATTTTTGTATTTTTTTGTAGAGATGGGGTTTCATCATGTTGCCCAGGCTGGTCTTGAACTCCTGGGCTCAAGTGATCTGCATGCCTCAGCCTCCCGAATTGCTGGTATTATAGGTGTGAGCCACCACACCTGGCTCCAAACATACAATTTAATTTAACGATACCTTCAGGCTAAATAAATGCCCATATGACATATTTTATGCAATTTAAATAATATTGACTATATTCTAACTATGTGCCAGGTACTGTGTAAATAACTGACAAAAAAGAAGCCTTAAACACAGCCTTTGCCTTTAAGACGTACATAGTAGAATAGACAAACATTCAAATAAGTAAGTCATGATATCCAACAATAGAGGCAATGACAGGAACCAGTATGAAAAAGAGACAGAAAGGAGGAGAGAGTGATGAACACTGTTGAATTTAGAAAAGCCTCTGGAGACATAATAAGTTCTGTGATAAATATTGATGTTTAAGTAAGAGAATCAAAATAAAAAAATAATTGGCTATATGTAATAATTTTGGTTTACAAAGGATTTTCACAAAAAATCCTGAATTAATGAAAATAAACAGAATAATATACAATGATCACACTTTCTCACTGGTAATTATTCTTCTATAGCTAACATCTAAGTTATCTTAGTTTTGATATAGGCAACACTCGTTTTGGAAACAATAGTGGACTGGGTAATTTTGAACTTAGGCCTAAGATCGATTGCTGTTAGGTAATTCTTCTGCTAGCTCATTGGCCTTGGAAATGATAATACAGGGAGTTCAGAGAACTCTCATCTACACTAAATGTTCTGCGTAAAGTCAGATCTTTTATTTCTCTTATCTGCAGTCCAGGTAAAAGCAAACAATACAAAGGATGGCAAACATGGATTACGTATTCAAATATTAACACAGAAAATCTGATTTTCTGACCTTTTGAAAATTTGGTAGATTAAAAATGATGGGTGTATATTCTCTGAAGCTAACAAGCAGTTGGATAGCTCAAAATTACTCACTGAGAGAGTATATACTCTCCACTTAATTGTATTATGCATTTTTATTCCCAGCTTGGTCCTTATATGCACTGGGTTTCGATATTAAACACAAAAGCTTTCTCTTTATTGAAACACCTCTCTTCCTTATGAAGTCTCAAATTTCAGCAAATTATTAAATGCCTTTTACTTTTGGTGTGGCCAATTATGTGCATTTCTACTCTGCCCCAATAGTGATTTAGAAACTCATAGCTCTCCAGAGCCACAGTCTAAATATTTGCACCACATCTGTTTGTGTTCCATAGACTACTTGAGGGCTAATGTCACTTCCAAGACTATTCGCAGGCTCCTGAGAATCTTAATGTTTCTAACATTCTCTCTGAAGACAAAAACCCTAAAGATCAGGTTAGGTATATACTATGGCTAAGGGCCACAGTGTTTTTTCAGCAATCTTTTTGTTACTTTTATAAAAACTGTTTCTACTTTTTAGTGGCTTGCACAGAACTTGGGAAAATAGGAATTTATGTTTGATTTGTAGTGAGTCTGTAGAGAAAGAAATAAAGAAAAACTGTTATAAGAAGGTTAACAAATCTGTGGCATCAAAAATACTGACAATAGTGAACTTTGAACTAGAGATTGTAAGAGTTTTTAAAGAAAAACTTTAGCCAAATTAAAGCAAAAGGGTTTCTCCGAGCAAAGAATTATTCATAAGTCAAGTAGTCTGCTGAGTCAGAGTAGGCTCAGAGACTCCAGTGTAGCCACGTGGTGGAAGAAGACTTATGGACAGGAAAAGAAAAGTGACATATAGAAAGCGAAAGCAAGGAACAGAATTAGCCAGATTGGTTACAGCTCCGTATTTGCCTTATTTGAACTGGGTTAAATCAGTTGACTGCCTTTGATTGGCCAAAACTTGGTGATTGGCCACAGTGTGTATACTACTCTATTTAGGTTATAGTTCATGATGAACAGAGAAGTCTTATAGGCTGAATTCAAAATATGTAAGGATGTATCTTTAGGCTAAGCTTGATTTAACAACCCCCCCTTTGTTATTCTAGCAATTTTGAAAGATTGACCAAAATTTTATGCATTGAGGTCATTATCACTATCATAAATGTACTTATTTGGTCTTTAAGCCCACTGGGAAATAGCAGAACAGTGGGTTTTGTAAGGTTAGAAGAAGAACTTGAGGTTATTTTGTGTAAGGGTTAGAGTACAGGGTAATCAATTAGGCTAGAATGTCCTGTTTATAGGAGAAAAAACAAAACCTGGTCTGTTCTACCATCTATATGTTTCCTTAAAGTCCTAGTTTGATTATGTCACATTTAGCATAAGTTACTGCATTTTCATTTGATCTGGTCTATTGGGGCCTAGTGCATTAGCTCAGTCCAAAACAACAGCCTACCATAATTTGTCTAAAAACTCTCCTCTTCTGGCCAGGTTCTCACTTAGGTGAGAGTGTGACCAAAACTTAGGGCCTTAGTGCCACTCTCAGTTACCATCATTTTGCGATTCTTGCATTATTTACATGTTATGGTGCACTCATAATCACACATTTCTTTCAACTCTTGTCATTCCAGATGAAGAGAAACAATTTGAAATTCTAGAGATGGTTTCATAAAAATATTTACATTTATATTTATATTGTATTTTGTGATTGGCACAAGAGTAGGCTACAGTCTGTTTACAACTCTATTTAGGTTTTTGAACCCTGAATATCTGAAATAGGTCTCAGTAAGTTTAGAAATTTTATTTTGCCAAAGTTAAGGATGTTTACCCATGACATAGCCTCAAGAAACCCTGACAGGTGCCCAAGGTGGTCTGCACACAGCTTGGTTTTATATATTGTGGTTAGACATGAGACATCAATCAACATATGTAAGATAAGCATTGGTTCAATCTGTAAAGGGGAGGGAGACAACTCAAAGCAATGGTAGGACAACTCAAAATGTGGAGGGTATTCCAGGTCAAAGTCAAATAAGAGACAAAAGGTTGCATTGAGTTTCTGATGAGCCTTTCCAAACGAGGCAATCAGATAGCATTTATCTCAGTGAGTAGAGGGATGACTTTGAATAGAATGAAAAGCAGCTTTGCCCTAAGCAGTTCCCAGCTTGACATTTCCCTTTAGCTTAGTGATTTTGCAGCCACAAGATTTATTTTCCTTTTACAGGTTACAGTTCACAATGTACAGAGAAACCATTAGGCTAAACTTAAATTATGCAAGGAAGCAGATTTAGGCTAAACCTGATTTAGCAGAGTAATGTCATGAAGATGTAATACATCTTCTTATTACTGAAAAGACATCTGGCTGTCAAAGCCATAAATAAAAAACAACCTTTGGATATAGCCACTTTTTATTTCCTTGTTGAACTTGTAAACCAAAAATAAAATTTTAAGGCCTCTTAACCATCTGCGCGGACCCCTCTTTTCAGCCAAGTGGCATTTCAGAGTTAACCTAAAAAACCGGTTTAGGCCATGACTGGAAGTGAGGGTCCAACAAGCCTCATTATGTCCTCCTTCCTTTTGGAATTCAGGAAATGTCCACCAGCATTTAACATCAACGAAGAATTTAAGCCTGATTAAAACAAAAATTAAAATAAAATAACAGTCTATTCTCTCTAAAGCCTGATACCTGGAGGGTTCATCTGCATGATAAAATTTTGATCTCCACAATCTTTTTATCAAAAACAAGGCATTCCCATTACTTTCTATTGATAACTCTTTTAACCAATTGCCAGTTCAAAACATTTTAAATCTACTTATAATCCGGAAGCAATCCACCTCTTTAAAGTTATCCTGCCTTTCTAGAACAAACCAATATCATAAATGTATTTGCTTGATATCTCATATCTCTCTAAAATGTATGGAACCAAGCTGTGACCCCATAGGGATGGGGAGGAGGGGCAGAGAAACTCTAGGCAGAAAAGTGCAGGTCCCCAGAAAAACCCCACCCTTAAGCCAAAAAACCTGGAACCTTGGACCAAAGTGAGAATATATATTGGTGTTTTCCCTCTCGAATGTTGCCTTTTCCTAAACCACCCATGGCCCTGACCCATTCTGTACCTATAAAAATCCCAGACTCAGACAGTAGATGGGACTGCGGCTGGGTGTTGGATAGAAGCAGCTTGACTTTAGACAGACAGCTTGACAGTGTAACTTCAGAGATGAATCCAGCTGGAGATGGCCAAACTCTAAGAGAAGAGTACTTACCTGCTCCATCCCCTTTCAACTCTCCTCCCCACTGAGAGCCACTTTCATTGGGAATAAAATCCCCCACATTTACCACCTTTCAATTTGTTCATGTGACCTCATTTTGCCTGGATGCCCGACAAGAGCTCAGGAGCCACAAGTGTGGATACAAAACGCTGTCTCACTGGCCCTTTGCCCTCAGTGCTGGAGGGCAGCTGTCTCACACGAAGAGGCAAAACGGAGCTGTTCACACTTAAGGTGTCCGCAGATAGCAGAGAGAAAACAGCACTGTAACATGCCTTCTGGGGTTTCCAGAGTTACAGGCAACCTTGCCCGGATGCTGCCACAGGGCATGCATGGACTTCACTCCTGCCAATACTAAAGCATCTGGCTGGTTCTTACACCCACTCTTCTGCATGCTCCCTCCTGCAAGAGGTGGAATGCAGTGGCCCAGAGAGTGGAGTTTGGTCCCACTGGCATCAAAGCAGCCAGCTGGTTCCGGCATTCATTCAGTCCTGCACTTGTTTGCTCACACACTGCCTCCTGTGAGGAGTTGAGAGTGGTGGACTGAGTAAACAAGGCACCCCTGTCATGAGCCCTGTAAAGGGGTCAGAGAAATATCCTACTTACCCCAACCACCTTGGGCACGTATTTTTAGGATCTTGTGAGGCCTGTGTCCCAGGTCATGGTCACTCCTATTTAGCTGAGAAAAACTATCTTCAAATATTTTACAGTATTTGACTCTTTCCACTGATGAACTTGAAGTACAATTGTACTTCTTCCCCTGGCACCAGAGACCGTTTTCCCAGACTTAAGGTCATTTCAATTGTTCAAACATTATAAATTTTTATAGACCAGAAAAACTGCAAAAGTTTCTGGTTTATCTTTCCCAAATAGAAAAGTATAATAGATAATATTTTGGGGTAAGGATCATTTTGATTGCTGTTTAGCTTATAAAAATCTGTTCTTCCTGTCCTTATCTTTTGATATAAAAATAATTTAACAAAAGTTAAATAGGATCACAATTCTTATTTTCTTTGCTTTATTTGGTCATGCTAGTTAAGTTAGATTGAGTTAAGTTTGAATTTATATATCCTAAACTCTTGTTCTATGGTTGCTACTTTTAGTAGCTATTAATGGATCATAGATGATGAATAGTTTAAGACATTGTGAAAAGCTAAATTAAACACCTGGGTTTGCACCAAGAGAAAGAGAGGCATTTATTTGCTGAGCAGCAAAGGAGGAAAACAGGCTGCTAATACTTGAGACTAGAACTCCTTGATGGCTTACAACCAAGGGATTTTTAAAAGCTCAGGTTAGGGGGATTTCTAACGTGAGTTAGGTATGAGAAATGTCTGAAATTTCTTTATCTATTTTCTTGTTCCAGTCTGTCTGAAGTTCCAGTCTGAGGTCTATTTGACAATGAGCAGCATTTTTCATGCAGTGGAAGTCCTAGATATTGAAAAAATCTCAAGGACTTATGTCAAGATGTTATTGCTAGTTTATGTAGGACACCAAACATCTTGTGACTCTACTTTACTTGGGTGACTATTGCTTAAGCTGTTTCTTCCTTCTTGCTTAGCAGTTTGTTTGTTCTCTTCACCGGTTGCTACTAGCAAAGCTAGCTGGATACACAGAATTTCCCATGTAAGGATGCAAATCCTTCTTTATTCTCCCGCTTTGAAGACGGGATAGGAACCGGGCAGATCCCTAAGAGAGACACCTACTCCCTTTCCTTTGCATTGTCTCTCTCACTGTAAGAAAAATACATCAAATCTCCTCCAATTCACATTTTGATTCACCAACAGTAGCTGAAATAATGGGTATGCAAATATGCTCTAATAGAGTTTAGTGAGATAGATAGTAATAATAATAAAAGCTAACATTTAATACATGTTTGCTAAAGGTAAAGCATTGTGCTAATTGCTTCACATGATTTATCTAATTTACTTCTTACAACAAGCCCACAGAGTACATCTTATTATTACCCCAATTTTACGAGCGAGAGAACTGAGGCACAGAGGTGATCCCAGTTTCCTAGGGTAATATGACTAAATGGTTAAGGAAAGATGTGAATCAGGCAGTCTGAATAGCTTGCTTTTTCCTTTCATGGACCCTCAAGTAATGCAACATTGTTTGTATGGTAGCGCTCTATAGATAGGCATATGTCTCTTTAAGAGGTCAGGATGAAGTAGAATGACATTATGTACATCTGCTTTATGTAAGTGGCAAAAAAGTAGGATTTATTTTAAAGTACTTACTCATACTATAAGATACAGCAGCTAGTTGGTAGCTCACTTGAGTTTACCTATTTTTAACATACTCTGTCTACACCACTTTTATCAGAAATAAGTGGCTTCTCTTGACATCCAGTTTTCTATCTATAAATAAAAATTATATTTGTTTTCTAGTGAATATTTTTTGTGACAACTATGGATATCTATCTCTGTCTATCTATCTATGTATCTATCTAGTCACACATCTCTTACCTATGGGAACGCATTCTGAGAAATGCAATATTAGGCAATTTTATCATTGTGTAAGCCTTATAGAATATATTTATACAACCCAGATAGTGTAGCCTACTACACATCTAGGCTATATGCTACAGACTATTGCTCCTAGGCTGCAATATTACTGTAGTGAATACTGTAGGCACCGCACTACAATGATAAGTATTTGTGTATTCTGAACATATCTAAATATGACATGATATAACATATAATATATATATTATAATATTATGTAATAATATATAAGAAGTATAGAAAAAATCTAGTATAAAGGACTAATAAAATGGTACGTTTTTATAAGGCACCTAACCAGGAATAAAACTTTCAGGTCTAG
Source organism: Callithrix jacchus (assembly GCF_049354715.1). Lineage (NCBI taxonomy): Eukaryota > Metazoa > Chordata > Mammalia > Primates > Cebidae > Callithrix > Callithrix jacchus. Next base: position 85,213,014 of record NC_133524.1, read on the forward strand.
AAATTGCTGTAAGTCAGTGAATAAGTGCTGAGTAAATGTGAAGGTCTAGGACATGACTGGACACTACTATAGATATGTAAACCTATATTAACTTGGTAAAAGTTCTTTCTTTCTTTAATAATAAATGAACTTTAACTTACTCTAAATTTTTTATTTTATAAGCTTTCCATTTTGGGGACTTTTTGAGCCTTTATAATAGCCCTAAATTTAAAAAACAAGCACAGTGTATATCCCGTAAGTTTTTTTTCTGTAAAATCGAAGACAAACACACACATTATCCTAGGGCTACACAAGGTTAGGGTCATTAATATCACTGTCTTCTACCTTTGTGTCTTGCTCCACTGGAAGATCTTCAGAGCTGTCATTTCCTATGATAACAATACTTTCTTCTGGAATACCTAATGAAAAACCTGCCCGAGGCTGTTTTATAGTTAACTTTTTAAAGTAAGTGGAAAGAGTACACTCTAAAATAATAATAAAGACAATAGCATGTAAATACATAAACCAATAACATAGTTGTTTATTATCATTATCAAGTATTATGTACCATACATAATTGTATGTGCTATACTTTTATACCATTGGCAGTGCAGTAGGTTTTTCTTTTTTTGAGACGGAGTTTCGCTGTTGTTACCCAGACTGGAGTGTAATGGCACGATCTCTGCTCACTGCAACCTCCGCCTCCTGGGTTCAGGCAATTCTCCTGCCTCAGCCTCCTGAGTAGCTGGGACTACAGGCGCACACCACCGTGCCCAGCTAATTTTTGTATTTTTAGTAGAGACGGGGTTTCACCATGTTGACCAGGATGGTCTCGATCTCTTGACCTCGTGATCCATCTGCCTCGGCCTCCCAAAGTGCTGGGATTATAGGTGTGAACCACCGCGCCTGGCCTCAGTAGGTTTTTTTATACCAGCATGACGACAAATATGTGTCTCATGCATTGCACTATGATGGCTGAGACATCACTAGGCCATAGAAATTTTTCAGCTCCATTATAATCTAATGGACCATTACTGTATGTGTGATCTGTCATGGACAGAAATATCATTATATAGTACATGATTGTATATCTACATACATATTATACATATATGTGTACATATATATATGTCTGGATAGATGAATAAATAGATAGGTAAAGGCTGATATGTAAAGAGTGGAAAACTTGTTCACGGTGATCAAACTAGCAATAAAAGAATTTCAATCTCAGTTACACAGTAATTTTAAGTTAGATTAAGTGATAGAGTCTGCTTCCATTAAGACTTTTAATGCCCTTAACTAAGTTAAATTGTTTTAACTTTTTTATTTTCCAAAAGTATACAGTTGATGTTCATATCATAGTTCACATCAAGGATTCATCTGATATTATATTGGACTTATAAACTGAGTCTTAATTATGCTAATTTTTATTTAAAATTAAGTATCAACCTTCATTATAGTAAATATTTTATTTATATATTTGTCTTTGTATATGTGTTTGTATTCATATTTGTTTAAATCATTGTTGAATTCTAGCAGACTGATATGGTTTGGCTGTGTCCCCATCCAAATCTCATCTTGAATTGTAACTCCCACAATTCCCATTTGTCATGGGAGAAACCCAGTGGGAGGTAATTAAATCATGGTGGTGGTTTTTTTCCACGCTGTTCTTGTGATAGTGATTAAGTCTCATAAGGTCTGATGGCTTAAAAAACGGGTTTTCCTAAACAAGCTCTCCTTTTGCCTGTCACCATCCATGTAAGGTGTAACTTGCTCCTTTGTGCCTTTTGCCATGATTGTGAGGGCCCCCCAAGTCATGTGGAAATGTAATTCCATTAAACCTCTTTATTTTTTTAATGCCCAGTCTCTGGTATAGCTTTATCAGTAGCATGAAAACAAACTAATAAACAGACTGAACCTAAAGCAATTTATATTATGCCTTCAATTTGAAAAATGATAGAGGGCAATATTACCAAGGAGGCCTTTAAAATACACTGAAAATCTAGGTAATACCATTCAGGACATTGGCATGGGCAAAGATTTTATAATGAAATTGACAAAAGCAATTGCAACAAAAGTATAAGTTGACAAATAGGATCTGGTTAAACTAAAGAGCTTCTGCACAGCAAAAGAAACTATCATCAGAGTGAAGAGGTAACCTACAGAATGGGAGAAAATTTTTGCAATCTATCCATCTGACAAAGGTCTAATATCCAGAATTTACAAGAAACTTAAACAAATTTACAAGAAAAATATAAACAGTGTCATCAAAAAGTGGGCAAAGGACATGAATAGACACTTGTCTAAAGAAGGCATTTATGTGGCCAACAAACAGATGAATAAACGTTCAACATCACTGATCATTAGAGAAATGCAAATTAAAACAGCAAGGAGATACCATGTCATGCCAGTCAGAATGGCAATTATTTAAAAGTCAGTAAGCAACAGATGCTGGTGAGGCAGTAGAGAAATAGGAACACTTTTATACTGTTGTTGGGAATGTAAAATATTTCATTTATTGTGAAAGACAGTTTGGTGATTCCTCAAGGATCTAAAACCAGAAATACCATTTGACACAACAATCACATTACTGGGTATAAACACAAAAGAAAATAAATCATTCTATCAAAAATAAATGCACATATATTTTTATTACAGCACTATTCACAATAGCAAAGACATGAAACCAATCAAAATTCCCATCAAAAATAGACTGGATAAAGAAAATGTGATCCATATACACAATGGAATGCTATGCAGCCATAAAAAGGAATGAGATTATGTCCTCTGCATGGACATGAATGAAGCTGGAAGCCATCATTCTCAGCAAGCTAAGCTAACACAGGAACAGAAAACCAAACACTGCATGTTTTCACTCATAAGTGGCAATTGAACAATGAGAAAACATAGACACAGGAAAGGGAATAACACACACTGGGGCCTGTTGTGGGGCTGGGGGCACGAGGAGGGAGAGCAGGAGGACAAAAAGCTAATGCATGTGGGGCCTAATGCCTAGGTGCAGCAAACTACCATGGCACATGTTTACCTATGTGACAAACCTACACATTCTGCACATGTATCACAGAACTTAAAGCAAAATAAAATTAAAAAAATATATATACTGTAGCTTTTCTTAAATGTATTGTTTTAAAATGTATGCAAAATATACATATTATATAATAGTTTCTTGCATGAAAATATTCATATTGAAGTAACAATACAAATAAGCTTATGATTTCGATAATCTTATACTTAACAGCAATTAATATACCTATTAGATAATAAAATATGTAAGAAAATACAGGGTATCAAAAACAAAATCACTGAAAGTAAAAGGGAAAAAAATGAATTACCACACTTGTTAGTGAAAAGCATAAAATGAAATATATTATCATATCCGAATTGGACTATGAAACATATACGTTAATGTTTTATAGGACAATTATAGTTAATGTCTTCAAGTTATTTTTTCTGTACTGTTTATCATAAGTTTCATCATATCTCAGGTAATGCTCCTTTATTTCTAGTAACATGGAGCTCATATTTAAAGATTGCTAATAAAGCATAATCCAGGAGGAACTTCATAAGACAATGTACTTTCATTAAGAACACGTAGTGTTTCACTCAAAGCATTCTAGACATGCTTTTGAGAATATATATGCAAATACTCTTAACTAATCAGTGCATGCCAGTATTTAAAATTCTGCATCTAACCTAAATGCTTCTTATTTTAGTTTCACACAGTCTCTAATGAAAACCAAAAATAGGTAATTCATTTATTCCCTAAGTGAGTTTTACCTAGATCCTTTAACGTTCCTCCTAAAGGTATCACATTAAACTTCAATTTTGTTAACACATACAGTTTTTATTTGTTAGATATATCTCAATAAAGCAGGGAAAAATAAAATAACAAGAGCAGTTTGGGACTCTAGTTGCATACTTTAAATAGTGAAGTTATGTGGTCAATTTTCAATGGGTAATATATTAAAACACAATGTACCGTAAACTACATTATCTCCAATGGGGAAAGATAATCTGCAAACGTTTCAATAATTTCCCCAAAATATTAAGGCAAAAAAAGTTACCCAAAGGTGTTTCAAGATATTATGTAGCTTAGTAAGTGATAAAGCTGCAGAGCTCAAGGTGATCAGCCCCTTGTTCAAATGTCAGTGTTAATATTGAGCATGATTTTCCATGTATGAGGTCTGAAGACTATTACTATGACATATAGTAACCTGCTAGGTGATGTGATTACTTCTGACCTTTTAAAAGTTTCGAAGAGCAAAAACAGTTGAAAGGTGTTCATGCATATATGACACAATGCTGGAAATTTGTACCTGGACTATAGTCCAGAACAGATCTAATGTTCACAAATTTCTGACAAGGCTTACAGGAAATAGTTTCTTGGATGGTTTGGCGTAATAAAAACCTGTCATTTACTGTAGTTGAGCAGTGACAAGAGACATAAATATGATGAATTTTCTATCAACATGCCACATAAGAATTATTGCAAAACACAACCATTTTCAAAATTTGTGAAGCATTGTCCAAAATAACCATCTATTTGACTCCCATAAAACTTTGTCAAAAGCTTTACAGCTAGATTTTTTTTCTGTAAGTTAATTTCTAACATCATTTAATACCGTATTATGAGAGAAAATAAAGTGCATTTTATATACATGTAAATATGTATATATGTACATAAAATATACCTCATATATGTAAATTGTGTATTATATCAAGTTTGTGTATACATTACATACCTACACACACACCCCCCAAAGGCATTGATATTTGATGTCTCAAAAACAGAAAAGTAGATTTTTCATGGTCAAATTTAAGCTTTAAAATTACATTTTAGCAATGTGTTAATTGCAAGAAATGACACATAACCAAAATAAAATTGCAATATATATAGTTAAGATTTTGATTAATGGACCTTTCAACAAAGTCTCAAGATACAAGATCAATGTGCAAAAATCTTAGCATTCCTATACAAGAAGTCAAGCTCAGAGCCAAGTCATGAATGAACTCCCATTTACAATGGAAAAAAAAAAAAAAAAAAGTCCAGGACTATGGATAAAAAGGGAGGTAAAATATTTCTACAGGGAGAACTATAAACCACTGCTCAAAAAATCAGAGATGGCATAAACAAATGGGAAAAACATTTCATACCCTTGGATAAGAAGTATCAATATTAAAGCAACCATACTGCCCAGAGCAATTTATAGATTCAGTGCTATTTTTTTAAACCATCATTGACATTCTTCACAGAACTAGAGAAAACTATTTTGCAATTCATATGAAATCATAAAAGAGCCCCACTAGCCAAGGCATTTCTAAGCCAAAAGAACAAAGCTGGAGGCATCATGCTACCTGGTTTCAAACTATACTACAGGGCTATAGTAACCAAAACAAGATGGTACTGGTACAAAAACAGACACATAGGTGGACTAAAGAAACAGAATAAAGAGCCTAAAAATAAGGCCACACACCTACAATCATCTGATTTTCAAAAGAACTGACAAAAAATACAATGGCAGAAGGATTCCCTATTCGACAGATGGTGCTGGCATGACTCACTAGCCAAATGTAGAAAATTGAAGTGGGACCCCTTACTTACATCATATATGAAAAACCAAAACCCAAGATGAATTAAGAACTTAAATGTAAAACCAAAAACTATTAAAACCCTGAAAGAAAACCCCAGGCAATAACATTCAGGACATAGACACAGGCAAAGATTTCGTGACAAAGATAACAACACCAATTACAACAAAAGCAATAATTGAAAATAAAATATAATTAAATTAAAGAGCTTCTGCACAGCAAAAAAGAAAAAATGGAAAAAAACTATCAATAGAGTAAACAGACAACCTAGAGAACAGGACAAAATTTTTGCAAACTATGAATCTGCATCTGACCAAAGTCTACCGTCCAGTGTCTATAAGGAATTTAAACCAATTTACAAGAAACAAATAAAAAACCCAATTAAAAAGTGGGCAAAGTACATAAGCAGACACTTTTTAAAAGAAGACATACATGTGGCCAATAATCATATAAAAAAAAAAAGCTCAACATCACTATCATTAGAGAAAAGCAAATCAAAACCACAATGAGATACCATCTCACACCAGTCAGAATGGCTACTACTGAAATGTAAAGAAAAATAAAAAGCATATGCTGGCGAGGCTATCCAGAAAAAGCAACACTTATATACTGTCAATGAGAGTGCAAATTAGTTTAACTATTCCGGAAGACAGGGGGGTGATTCCTCCAAGACTTAAAAACAAAAATACTATTTGACCTAGCAATCTCATTAGTGGGTATATACCCACAGGAGTTCTGTTATAAAGACACATGAATATGTAGGTTCATTGCAACACTATTCATAATAGCAAAGACATGGAGTCAACATAAATGCCCATTAAAGGTAAAATGGATAAAGAAAATGTGGTACATATACACCATGGAATACTAAGCAGCCATAGAAAAGAATGCGATCATGTCCTTTTCAGGGACATGGATAGAGATGAAGGCCATGTTCTATAGCAAACTAACACAAATACAGAAAACCAAATATGTCATATTCTCATAAGTGGGAGCTAAATGATAAGAACACGTGACACATAGAGGAGAACAACACACACCACACGGGGGCCTAGCTGAAGGGAGAGAGTGGGAGGAGGAAGAGGATGAGAAAAAATAACTAGTAGATACTAGGCTTAATACCTGGATGATGATACAATCTATACAAAAGGAAAAAAACTCATGAAACACATTTACTTATGTAACAAAGCTGCACAGCCTGCACGTGTACCCCTGAACATAAAAGTTTAAAAAAGGAAAAATAAAAGTAAAAAGTATATATATATTTCTAAGTAAGGTTAATTACATTGAAATACATCACATCTGCTATCTTGTCAATCTTCATTAGGTACCTCTCTAACATGTCTGTCTGCTAAATTGACAGATCAATTTATCATTTTCTGATCATATAGTAGCATAAATAGGTTTCAAAAAAAATTGGTTCTCAAGGTAAGCCCAACTTACCATCATGTGTGAGCAAGAGAATAATAATGAAAATTGAGTAAAGGATATTTTATGCAAATTATATGATTCGAAAAAATAAAATCACTCAGGTCAAGCTGGGTATCTCAAGAGTAGACATGAATTAAAAGAGTCAAACTCTGTAAAATATTTGAAAAGATTTATTCTGAGCTAAATATGAGTTACCATGGCTCATGACACAACTCTCAGGAGGTCGAGAGAAACTTATAGGTAGATATTAACATTTTCTGGTTGACAATTGGTTAAGTTTATCTAAAGACCTGGGATCAATAGAAAGGAAATGTTTAGGTTAAGATAAAGGATTCTGGAGACCAAGTTTTTCTGTGTAGAGGAAGCTCTCAGATAGCAGACTGTAGAGAGAGCAGGTTATAAAATGTTCCTTATCAGACTTAAAATGGTGCCTGACTCTTAGTGGATTATATCCTGGGTCTTGAAAGAAAGAAAGAAAAAAAAGGTACGGGGAAGGGGATTCTCTATAGAAGGTGGATTTTTCTCACAATAGACAACCTTGCAGGGCAATTTCAAGTTATGACAGGGAAATGCAATTGGGGTTAAAATATTTTTATTTATTTCCTTATCTTTTATGTGATGCTATGCCAGAGTCAGGTTGGAAGGCATGCCACATTATATAGAGTTATATAAACCCCACTCCCGATGAGACTTTATAATTTGTAGCGTGTGACTCCCCAGACCTCCTAGGTAAGAATTTGGGCAAGATAAAACATATCAGAGATTAGTTTTTATAGAGAAACTCAGGGTTTCTCTTTAAACAAATATTCAAAGCTTCGTCAAGATTCCTGCAGGATTGCTTTCCCTAGGAAACTCTCCTTTTCGAAGTATACACACACAAGTACAGACACACACACACCCCACATTTCTTTCTTTGTGCATCATGGATCATGGTTTTACCTCAATAATTTTACAATCTTTTTTACTTCTCTTGAGGCAATGATTCTTTACCATTTTTAGGTTATGTGTGCCTTTGAGGTTCAGATAAAATTGATCGAACGTTCCCAGACAAACATTGCGTTCTCCTAAAAAAAAAAAAAAAAAAAAGGCAATTTGCAGAAGTTTCTCCTAGAATCCTTTATATGGTTCTGAGATAAAATTTCTTATGAAGAGGATAATCTCTTACGGCTTCCAGAAAACCGAACGGCTTATGCAGTAGAGTCCCTATGACTACAGATGCAGAAAAGGCTGCCACTTACTCTTTGTTGCCTTGATTTTTTTTAATTGTTCTGAGATTTTATCTCAGTTGACTTACTTCTGAGAATGTAGATCAGAATTTCTACCCTTAAAGGGTGAAGTTCTCCACCTTATAATAAAAAAACACTGTGTGTGTGCGTGTGTGTGTGCGTGTGAGAGAGAGAGAATACTGGTTAAGACCATATATTCTATATATATGAGCATATGCAGAACATTTATAATTAAAAATATTTCCGTAACAGTCCATGTTTGGCATGTAATAATTTAAAAACCTTGATTCTATTTTCATTTTAAACATAAACTTTCAGATTCTCAGAGAAAATGCCCACTTTTGTCTGAGAATTAGAAATCTACAGTACCTATATACTGTCATGTTTTGAAGTGATGCATCTGAAATGTCTCCATAAAAGAAGTTAATCATATGCTCAACTATAATTCACTGATACATATAATGAAGCTTTAGATTATTAATATTTAAAATAGCAACAGTTATATTAGTCATTCTATAATTTTATTACCTGGATGCTTTAAAATCTGTACAATTCTTAGATGTCTCCTTTGAAAGAACACAGGAATGGCCGAAATTAACAAAAAAAAAAATGAAGGAGGGAAATATAATAGTCAGCATCAGCAGAATCCCAATGCATTTTAGGTACAGTAAGATTCATATACATTCCAAATGCTCTGTTAATCAGTTTTATTTTTTCCTCCCATGAATCGAAAAGAAAATAACTAAAGAAGAAAATAACAAACACCAGAGTTGTCAATCTTGTCGGAGTCCATAGCGGACTGAATCACATAGTGGAAATTGTGAGGCTCTTAATAAAACATTCAATGATGCCACAACTCTAAAGATTATTTTCTTTCTTCAAAAAGCAAAGACATCACAGAAAAGTCTTCATATCTATATATCTAAATAGCTCTGAGCAGTAAAGAACCATTCATTAATGACTCTGCAGTATAACAGAATGACAGTAAGTAAACAAAAGCAAGGGACACCTCCTAGGAAGAACCAAACATTTTTGAAGATACTGTAATCATTATCTATTATTCACAAATTCCTTTCCATTTGCAATTTTTGATGAAAAATGTTCTTCAGAGAGGGATTATAATAATGATAGTTAATTTCATAGATATTTTCTTGAATAAATAGCAAACTTAAAAAATAACTATTTAAAATATTAATGTACAGTGAATAGATATTAATATTTATTCATTCATTATTTTTATGGAATTGAAAGACAAACCATTGGTGGGTTAAATAAATATCCTGCCCATTGCAGAATCTTTCGATAATTCCACTAAAATCTTGAAGAGGTACAGGGGAGTTCTTTTAATATCTTGTCAAAATCCAATTGTGTTCTTTTTAAAAAAATACTTGTGGGGGAAGGGCAAGATGGCTAACTAGACACAGCCAGGTGGAACAGCTCTTACAAAGAGACAGAGACCACTGGTATGCTCTTAACAAATCTTCAAAGGAAGGCACTGATATTAGACAGAGGAAAGACATAGAAACCTGGCTGAAAGGAGAGAAAGCTGGGACCCCTACACGGGTCTACCAGACAGTAGGAATTGCCTGGCCCCCAGTGGCTTCTGGGGAATGGGTGAGTTGATCTGGCAGGGAGGAAACTACTGTTTCCACAGGCATCTGGAACCCCATCAGGGGATGACGCTTTGACCACCACAGACATACAGGTTGGCAAGGAAAGCTGCTTAGAGAAACGATAGGGGCAGAAAGCCAGCTGATGTGGAGCCCAGAGGGTTTGGTGCTGGAGCATACCCCAGGCTCAACTTGCTGCAATAGGAGACTTTAGCTCTAGGGAAACTGTTAGACCTGAATTCTGCAGGGTGGTCTTGCCCATCAGATGGAGCCAATCTGACTTGAGCACCCATTGGCCTCCTGGCCTCTCCCAGGACCCCAGCCTGGTCAGGGCAGTTGCAGTTGCCCTGGTGGTCTGCACCATAGCTTCTACATTGGTAGATTGTGGCTGACCAGTGAAGAGCTCCAGTGGGGCAGCCCCTATGGCCACATACCAGCCTGCACTCTCTCACCCCACACTGCAGCTTCCCCAGGTCCCCATATAGCACCTCCCTACATTGCTTTGCTGAAACGTGATGGCAGGGGTGGGTTTTGCTTTTCTTGCCTCATGAATGTGCAGAAGTGCAGTCTATCCCCCTCCCCCCACCTACCACCATTGTGAATGGATACTTGGTGGGCACAGAGTCAGCCAGTCCTGCCCCTTACCAGCACACCACCCTTGCACTAACTGCATAGAGACAGCAGATCTCCCTCACTTGCTCGGTGTGTCCACTCCTGCTTGCAGGGCAGAAAAGCATTCAGACCTGCACCTGCCAATGCCTTGCTGCTGAGTCAACATCATTTCCAGGGTGATCATGCACACAGTAACCAGCAAACCCCTCCCCCTCCAACAGCTGTCTTGCATCCACCACTATGGTGAATTCTGGCAGGGAGACAGGCAGTCCAGCATGCACTAGCACTCTGCTGCAGCTGCCGCTACAAGGACAGATCCCACTATCACCAAACTACAAAATGCTTTGGTTTACATTACTCATGGGAGTGTAGTAGCCAGTGGTCTGGGAGTACCTTGGCCTCCCCAATGCAGTGAATGTCTAGCATTGAGGAGCCAGGGAACAAAGTCAGGGCCCAGTACAAGTTTCCTAGAGTTAAAGCTTGTAGCCCAGGCATTGGGAGCTCAAGATTATCCCCATAAAATCTTCCAGAAATAAATCTATTTAGCTGAATCTATCTTATACCACAATCAAACTCACAAGGTCATTAAGTAGTATTAAAAAATCTAAAGATCAGCAACCTTGAAATTAAAGGCAGATAATCCACAAGATAAAAAAGAATCAGCACAAGAACCCCGACTATTCAAAAATTCAGAGTCCATTCTTCCCTTCAAGTGACCACGTCATCTTTCTGTCAAAGGTTCTGAACAGCGTTGTTACAGAAGAAATGACAGAAGTAGAATTCAGAATATAGATAGGAATGAAGATCACTGAGCTACAGGAATTTGTTGAAACCCAGTCAAAGGACTCTAAAAATCATGATGAAGTTGACATCATGACATCATAATTTTTTCTGTCAGCAGCTGACAGAAAAAAAAAAGCTAGTATATGAAAAAAGTGTAACCAATCTGACAGAGCTGAAAATCACATTACAAGAATTTTATAAAACCATCACAAGTATTAATAGTCAAATAGACTAAGCAGAGGAAATATCTCAGAATTTAGACTGGCTTTCTGAAATAATATAGTCAGATAAGAACAGAGAAAAAGGAATAAAAAGGAATGAACATAACCTCCAAGAACTATGAGATTACATAGAGAGACCAAATCTGTGACTCACTGGTGTCCCCGAAAAAGATGGGGAGAATGGACCAAACTTGAAAATGTATTTTACAATATCATCCAGAACTTTCCCAGCATAGCTAGAGAGGCCAATATTCAAACTCAGGAAACACAGAAAATACAGTAATATAATTCTCAGGAAGACTCTCCCCAAGACACATAATCATTGTATTCTCTAAGATCCAAATTAAAGACAAAATGTTAAAGGCAGCTAGAGACAAAGGTCAGAAAGGAAGCCCATCAGACTAACAGTAGACCTCTCACCAGAAATCTTACAAGCCAGAAAAAAAATTGGGTGGCAATATTTAATATTTTTCACAAAATATCTAACCCAGAAATTTGTATATGCCCAAGCAAAGCTTCATAGTGAAGGATAGATAACATCCTTTTCAGACAAGCAAATGCTGAGGAAATGTGTAACCACCAGATAGGTCTTATGAGAGTTTTGGAAGGAAACACTAAATATAGAATGGAAAGACTGTTACCAGCCACTACAAAAACACACTGATGTGCATAGACCAGTGACACTATAAAGCAATCATATAAACAAGTCAGCAAAATAACCATCCAACCTCATGATGACAGGATGAAATGCACACATATTAATATTAACCTTGAATGTAAATGACCTAAATTTCCTAATTTAAAAAAAGCAGAGTGGCAAGCTGAATAAAAAAAGAGACCCATTGGTATGCTCCCTTCAAGAAACACATCTCACATGCAATAATACACGCAGGTTCAAAATAAAAGGGTGGAGAAAAATCTATCAAACAAATAATAAACAAACAAAAAATACTAGGGCTTTCAATAATAGTTTCAGATGAAAGCGACTTTAAGCAACACAGATTTTAAAATATGACAAAGAAGAACATTACAAAATGGTAACAGGTTCAATTCAACAAGAAGATCTAACTATCCTAAATATGTAGGCACCCAACACAGGAACACCAATATTTATAAAACAATTTATTAGAGACCTTCAAAGATGCTTAGATTCCCAAACTATAATAGTGAGAGTCTTTAAAACCCCACTGACAATGTTAGACGGACCAAGACAGAAAATTAACAAAGATATTCAAGACCCAAACTCATAGCTGAATTAAATGGACTTAATAGATATCTATAGAGCTCTCTACCCCAAAAGAACAGAATATATATGCTTATTGCCAAGTGTCACATACTCTGAAATTAGTTACATAATTGGAAATATTCCTCAGCAAATGCAGAAGAACTAAAATTACGGCAAACAATGTCTTGGACCATGGTGTTATCAAATTATAATTCAAACCTAAGAAATTCAGTCAAAACCATACAATTATATGGAAATTGAATAACCTAATTATGAATAACCTTTGGGTAAATAATGAAATTAAGGTAGAAATCAAAAAGTTCTTTGAAACTAATGAGAACAAAAATACAACATATCAGAATATCCAGGACACAGCTAAGGTAGTGTTAAGAGGAAAATTTATAGCACTAAATGCCCACATTAAAAAGTTAGAAAGACCCCAATTAACAACGTAAAATCACAACAAAAAGAATTAGGGAATCTAGAGTAAACAAATCCCAAAGCTCACAGAAAACAAGAAATAACCAAAATCAGAGCTGAACTGAAGGAGATAGAGACATGAAAAACCATTAAAAAAATCAACAAATCCGGGAGCTGCCTTCTTTGTGAAAAACATTAATAAAATAGACTGCTAGCTAGACTAATCAGAAAGAAAAGAGAGAAGAATCAAATAAACACCCTCAGAAATTAAAGGGGGGATATTACCACCAACCTAACAGAAATAAAAACAACCAACAGAGAATATTATGAACACTTCCCGTTTGCAGACAACATGATCCTATATCTAAAAAACACCATAGTCTCAATCCAAAATCTCCTGAAGCTAATAAAAAAAACCTACAACAATGTCTCAGTATACAAAACCGTTGTGCAAAAATCACCAACATTTCTATACACCAGCAAAAGTCAAGCCAAGAACAAAATCAGGAATGCAATTCCATTCACAATTGCCACAAAAATTAAATAAGTGAAATACTTAGGAATATAGCTAATAATAGAGGTCGAAGATTTCTATAAGGAGAACTAAAATATACTGCTCAAAGAAATCAGAAATGACACAGACAAATGGAAAACCATTCCATGCTCATGGAGAGAAAAAATTAGTATCATAAAAGAACGTTTTTATAATTCACATGGAACAAAAAATGACTGTAAGTATTTAAAGAAATGCTAGAGGTATCATGCTACCTGATGTTAAATTATAATACAGGGATACAGTAACAAAAACAGCATGGTACTGGTACAAAAACAGACACACAGATCAAAGGAACAGAATAGAGAAAACAGAAATAAGGTTGCACACATGCAACTATCTGATCTTTGACAAAAACAAGCAATGGCAGAAGAATTTTCTATTAAATGAATGATGCTAGGATAACTGAATATCCACATGCAGAAGATTGAAACTGGACACCTTACTTACACCATATATAGAAAATAAGATAGAAAATACCATTCTGGACAATGGATGGACAATGGTTTCATAATGAAGACACCAGAAGCAAGTGCAACAAAAGCAAACATTGACAAATGGGATCTAATTAAACTAAAGAGCATCTTCACAGAAAAGGAAGCTATCAACAGAGTGAACATACCACCTAGAAAATGAGAGAAAATTTTTGCTAACTATACATCTGACAAAGGTCTAATATCCAGTGTCTGTAAGGAACTTAAATTTATAAGAAAAAAATCAACTCCTTTAAACAGTAGACAAAGTACATGAGCAGACACTTTTCAAAAGAAGACATACATGCATCCAACAATTATATGATGAAAAGCTCAACATAAATCATCATTAGAGAAACACAAATCAAATCCAAAATGAGATACCATCTTACACCAGTCGAAATGGCTGTTATTGTAAAGTCAAAAATAACAGATGCTGGAGAGATTGTAGACAAAAAGGAACATTTATACACTGTTGGTAAGAGTGTAAATTAGTTCAGCCATCATGAAAGACAGTGTAGTGATTCCTCAAAGAACCCAAAACAGAATTACCATCAAATCCAGCAATCCCATTACTGGGTATGTAACAAAAGTAATACAAATCATTCTTTATAAACACACATGAACACATAAGTTTATTTACAGCACTCATCACAATAGCAAAGACAAGACATCAACCTAAATGCCCATCAAAAGTAGACTGGGTACAGAAAATATGGTACATATATACCAATGAATACTATGCAGCCATGAAAAAGAATGAGATTCTCTCTTTTGCAGGAACGTGGATGGAGCTGGAGGCCATTATATTTATCAAATAAATATAGAAATAGAAAACCAAATACCAGATATTCTCATTTATAAGTTGGAGATATATGATAGCACATTAACATGTAGAGAACAACATACACTGGGGCCTATCAGAGGGTGAAGGGTAGAAGGAAGAGAAGATCAGGAAAAATAACTAATGGATACTAGGCTCAGTACCTGGGTATCAGAATACTACGTTCAGTAAACCTCCATGACACAAGTTTACCTATATAACAAACCTGAATATCCCTGAACTTAAAGGTAAATTAAAACCATACCTGATGCTGGTTTATAAAGAAAACGGTTTATTGGGATCATGGTTCTTAGGCTGTACAAGAAGCACTGTGCTAGCATCTGCATCTGCTGACTGACTTAATCTGTTTTCACCAATGCAGAAGTACAATGGGAGCTGGCATGTGCAAAGATCAAATGGTGAACGTGGAGCAGACAAGAGAGAAAGGGGAGGTAGTTTCCAGGCTCTTTTTAACATCCAGCTCTCATAGAAACTAGTAGATTGAGAAGTCACTCAATGCCATTCCAACAGCACCAGGCTTTTCATAAAAGATCTGACCCCATGACACAAACACCTCTCATTAGGCCCCACTTTTAACATTGGAAATCACATTTCAACATGAGATGCAGGGTAAGAAATAGCCAAACTATTGCATGCCACCATCATTACAACACTTGTGGGCTTCTGAAGCAGGAATTGTCCATATAGAAAAGAGTTAAATTGAATTTGAATAAATTCATGAGTAAGCATCATCTTAGCTTATAATTGATGGATGACATCTTCTGACTGGCATAGAATAATGATTTTCCAGTCAGGATGAGATTTCTCAAATAACTTAAAATTAAACTACTACCATTTGACCCAGAAATTTCATTGCTGGGTATATATCCAAAAGAAAATAAATTATTCTAACATAAAGACACATTGTATTTTAATCTCAGCACTATTCACAATAGCAAAGATATGGCATCAATCTATATACCTATCAATGGTAGATTGAATAAAGAAAATGTGGCATATATACATCATGAAATACTACACAGCCAGGAAATAGAAGAAAATGAGCTCCTTTGAAGAAACATGGATGTAGCTGGAGGCCATTATCCTAAGCTAATTAGCACAGGAACAGATAACAAAATACTGCACACTTTTAATTTTAAGTAGAAAATAAACATTGGGTACTCACGGATATAACAATGGCAACAATAAACACTGCAGACTACTGGAGGCAGGGAGGGACTGGGGTAATACTTATAAAACTACCTATTGTGTACTATGCTCACCACCTAGGTAACAGTATCAATCACACCCCAAACTTTAGCATCACGTAATGTACACATGTGGCAAACCTGCAGAGGTATCCACTGAACCTAAAATAGAAGTTGAAATTATTTTAAAAAATAATAATGGTCTTTACCAGATGGGAAAGAGAAGGTTAACTGCTTCAATATCACCCACTTATGTGTGCGATAGATGCTTAATTCTGTGAAAACAGTCTCTGAAGCTTTCCTTCTATTCCTAACAGGTATTTTCCTCCACTTGCCTTTTTCCTAGCTCCTGGTATCTCATATCTATCTGGTCTGAGGATAAGATAGCTTTTCTTACAAATATGCTTTCAATTTTTGTCCCTGAACCCCTAGAAAAGTGGTACTTAAAATTTATAATCAAATATATTTTTTGTTATCAGTTAGGAGGAAAACACAGATTATTGTTTCCAAATAGTATTCTACCACACAGTATTTATGTATCTAACAGCATAGTGGGCACCTACTATGCACCTAGTATGACATTTAATGAGTTTGTGGTTTCCACTAGTGTATGGTTGCCATTACTGTGAGGTTTCCATTGAGGCTTTTATCATGTATTCTAGGATTCCTCCTTAGAGATCCATTGCAGGAATGTACTTTCTCACTTCTTTTGATATTAAACATGACAATGTAACTTACTTTGGGCAATAATTCATGAAATAAAGTGAGATGTGTCACTTCCAGATAGAAACTTGAAAAGCCAGTGTATTATTTGCCATGCTGCTTACACCTCTGCAATGTTAACCAACAGTTCTAAATGACCTTCCATTAACATATTACATAAACAAAAATTAAACTTAGTTGTAATTAGCCACTAAGATTTTGAGGTTGGTTGTTATTACAGCACAGCCTAGTCATTTCTAACTTATGTTATTAACAAAATGATTGTTAAACATGTAGGGTGGGAGTGACTAGGTGGTACATTATGTGTAGAGATACAAGCAGATACATGAAACATCAACAAGTGTTCTTGTAAGTTTTGCTAAATAATTTGAAATTTTTCCTATAAAAAACAGTAATCAGTGACAATCATTTAAGGAAGAGAATAATGGTTATATTAGCATCTTAGAAAGGTCAACTCTGATGATAAAAAAGAACAGATTAAATAAGCCAAGGCTAGCTGGAGTGAGAGCAGTTGGGAGGCTCCTTTAAAATTTCCGGTAAATATAATTAGAGTCAGAGCTAAGGCACTCACAGAAGTATTTAGACCTCCTCTCAATTCTTAAACCAATTTTTTCTCGTTCTTCTTTTCTATTGCTTTGCCCTCTGGAGAACAACACAATTTTAATAATAACCAGGATTATAGTCTCAGTTTTTATGTTATTTATATGGTCTCCCTAAACAATCTTATTTCTGTTCATGTCTTCAAAGTGCATGGTTATAAAATATTTGAGAAACCTTGAAGATATAAAATAGGTATGAGTTCTTAATATTTTGGATGCAGGGGTAAAGAAAGGGAAGAGTTTGCGGTTAGTAGTAGGACATCCGGGTGGAAATATATGACAGGCGGTCGTAAAAGTTGGGGACTCAGGATAGTAGGCTTGCTCAGATGTAAATATGTGGGATCTATTTGTGTGTGTGTGTGTATATATATATATATATATATATATATATATATATATATATATGAAATTTGAAGACATGGTCAGAGATGAGATTTAGGGAGACCACATAAATAATGTAAAAACCGAGACTATAACCCTGGCTATCACTGATATTTGTTCTTTCTCCAGAAAGAGGCAATAGAAAATAAGAATGAGAATTAAAAAATGTTTGGAGAATTGAGAGGAGGGCTAAAATAGAACTTTGGTATGGAAGTCCATGGAAGAATGGCCTCAAAGTCTGAATATCTACATCCAATTATACAATGACTAGTAAGAGTTTATTAAAAGGTTACTGTTAATATTTGCACCTAGATAGACAGAAAAGTATTGGTGGAAAGCTGATTGGTGTTTTGAACAATGGTTGGCAGATGAAGAGACTCTTAACCACACTATGGAGAAAGATGATTTACAGCAGTATACTTATATCTCTGAGGAATAAACCAGTCAAGAGAGCAAACTTGAGTGTGCCAAAGAAAGATGATTGATAGTCTAATGTGGAATAAAATTAGTGGCTACTTTGGAAAAAAAAAAGGGCAACCTGTTCTTCTGAAACTGAAGGAGAAAATGTAGAAGTGAGCAAGAGGTATAGAAAAGTCATTGGTATACATGCAAGAGGTTTGGGTTGTTCATACAGCATGGACTCAGTTTTCTCAAAAAATTAGAAGGAAACTTAATGAGTTAGAGGTATGATGTAAGATTGGACGGTTGAGGCAACAGCCACAAATAAATATTAATAACTTGTATCATGCAACATTTGGCTTTCATTAAAGCCCACAAGCAGACATTGACCATATAAATGACAGAATGAGCATAGTAATTACATGAGCAAACTCTGTTTATTTGTAATTAGAATTGACATGTTCAAATATACAGGGTAAGTCCAGGGCATGTAAAACTATTAGTGCTATTGATTCTGGCCATGAATAAGGATAAAGAAACTCCTAATCAATTAGAAGTACGTTGTGGAGTCTTTAATTGTCTTTATAATTAATCAGGTTCTCAAAACCTAAATATTCAGCATGTATCTTATAATAACTTTCTTTTTGCTTTATATTATGATTTTAATAATTCTGAGTAATTTTACCTCTATAGTTTTTATAAACCATTTATAAAATTGTCTTAAATAATATTTACTTTTTATGTTTTGTGGAGGTTGATTTTTACATAAAAGTTACCTATTTATCAGTCAGTTTTATAATATATATCAGCTATGTTTTCATAGCCTTCAATGTCCCTCCCTTTAGCCTGTCTTACACCCAGTGTCCACATTTATTTTTCAAAATATTATCTTCATCATATGAGCACAAATTATCCCCTTAAATAAAATCTCAAAAGTATCCCAGTGATGCAGGACAATGTCAAATATCCTTCACTGAGTCAGCAAGGTCTTCTTTAACCTGGCTGCCTCTTAAGACTGTTTCCAATTTCCTTTTTATTAACTTCATTGTATTCTGAATGCTAATATTCTTCCTTTTGAGACTGTGACTTTATTTTTTATTCCATTTCAAATGCCACTCAAAGTGTTCAGATTGACATAGTCAAGTCGTAGTCCTCCTTCAGCATTCAGCCCTCATTATGTCCCTCGTCTTCTGGAAAGTCATTTGTCAGATATTTGGTACTTGGAATTCCATATTGTTTAGGATTGTGCCTTTTCTAAAAGTGTTCTTAACTCTGTTGTGGATAAATCTTTTATGTCCTACTTTTGTGTTCTTGTAATGAAATGATAAATAGTTACAGAAATTTAGAGCTCTCATACATCTTAGGCAAAATTGAGTTCAATTCTATAACTTACCACATAAGCTGAGGAGGTCCAGTCATGTAAAATGACTTACTGAAGTTTACATGGCTAATTGCTATTTATATTATATGTAAAGCTGAGTGATGATTGTGCATAGTTAAGAGGTAAAGATGTGATAGAGAATACTTTTTGGGAAAGAAAGCAGCTCCTTTTCCCTTGGCACATGAAGCCAACATATACACTAGTAAATGCATAACCCTGCACAATGCCTCCACAGGGAAGATTCGCCTGACCCCCAACACCTTCCAGACTAGATAATACCATTTTATTTTTAGCTCTCATCCCTTATGTGGTAAGTAAAGATGTGATAGAAGAAAAATGTGGCAAATGAAAGGTAATGAGAATAACGTTACAACATAGGTCACATAAGACAAGTTTATTAGGATCAAAAGATGATATATTTAACTTAATTAGAAGCATACTCTCTAGTTAGGTTAAGAGAAAATATTAAAGTATAAATGGCACCTAAGCCCCTGTCTAATTTCTGACAAGCCTGGAAGGACAAGTTTCAGAGTGATGGTTAAATAATTTTATAGTCCTGAAACATGGAAAAAAGACTGTTATAAATAAATTTTCATTATCATCCTAGTAAACTGTCTCTCTATGTTAAAATAGGCTCTGCTTACTTTTTCTTGTCAAAGTTTAGTTATCAGTTTTTGTATTTACTATTCTTATCTTCAAATACTATTTAGATTATATATATACACACTCATGTCTGTGCATGCATTCACATTAACTAAATATGTATTTATTAAGCATCTTCTATGAGTCCAGTATTGCTTGGCTCTTGGAATGCATTTATGACCAAAATAAAAATCATTTCTTCCCTTTTAGTGCTTACTTTCTACTAAAAGTGATAGACATTAGTAGCATAATCACACAGATTCATATGTAAACATACATCGTACTGAATGTTATGAAGAGCAGTGTAGGCTGCTCCGAGTGTAGGGCTGTTTATAACTAATTGATCACAACCAGTTACAGATTTCTCTGTTCCTTCTCCACTCCCACTGCTTCACTTGACTAGCCTAAAAAAATAAAAATACAAAAAAAGAAAGAGAAGTGTAGTGAGTGATGAGAGCTAAAAATAAAATGGTATTATCTAGTCTGGAATGTGTTGGGGGTCAGGCGAGTCTTCCCTGTGGAGGCATTGTGCAGGGTTATGCATTTACTAGTGTATATGTTGGCTTCATGTGCCAAGGGAAAAGGAGCTGCTTTCTTTCCCAAAAAGTATTCTCAATTACCAAGCTTTGCTTTAATGATGCTGTATTCTTGCAGACACGGTGCCTTTAATTTATAGAAAAACTCTGTATAGTTTAGAAGTGGCCCTTCTTTTTTGTGGAAGTAATGTTTAAACTAAGATATAAAAACTGATGAAAACATATAAGTGGCAGAAAAAGAGAAGGGACTCTATGGCATATCCAATGCCCATAAATTATATGAAAATATTGTTCCTCTGATGGACTGAAAAGTATACTCACGTGGTATCGATGGAGTTTGTGAAAAGTATGATGGAGCTACAAAGGCAGGAACAGTAGATGCCAAGACCTTTTATAATAAGCAGATCATATTTGATTCTCAAGGCCTGAAAGATGGCCTTCGATGATTCTCAAGCTTTTGAAGAAGTTTAAGCAGGAGATTGATATGATCTGATTTACATTGTAAGAGTGATAACTCTCTTTGCTATCTGGATAAATGATTTGATATGGGAGATTGAGGGATGATGCAGAGAAACCAATTAGGAAGCTACTGTAGTAACTCAAGTAAGAGGCAATGGTAGCGCCACCACTGCAGTGGTGGTGGAAACAGAAAGAGGTGTATGAAAATTCAGGAGATATTTAGGAACTGAAGGATCAGTGGTAGATTACGTATGAAATAGTAGACTATTTTAATAATGATTCCTAAATTTTTAGGTTCTTCAGCAAGATTGAGAGTTATAATATTCACTAATATATTTAATACTGGAAAATAATCTATTAGGTTTGTGAAAGAGAAAGAAATTGAGAGTTCACTTTATTCATGTTGTAGTTGTGCCACTTTTGAAGCTTCCAAATGGACAGGAATACTAGGTAATTGAATAGGTGAAGCTGGGCCTCTAAGAAGTAGGGATGGAGCTATAACTTTGAAAGCCAACCTGTATGTAATTGGTAGTTAAAGATACTGTGATTTTGATATCCAGCCTCCAAGATGGCCTACAATGGTTTACAGTTCACACCCTTGTGTGGTCTCCTTCCACACTGAATCAGATCTGGTTTGTATGTCTAACATATTATGAGAACAAGTGTCTTCTTAGAATAGGTCATAAAGAGAATTTCTACTTCCACTTTGCTATTTTAAATTACTATCTCTGGAAAAAGTGAGCCACCATTTCATAAGAACACTATTAGTGGAAGGGCCATGATGTAGAGGAACTGAGACAACAACAGGCATTAAAACATGCCAGCAGGGTGAGTGAGTCCTGGGTGTGGATCCTTCAACTTCAGTCAAACCTTTAGATTAATAACAGCCCCTGTCCATATCTAAGTGTAACCTTGCAAAAACCGTGAAGAGTTTGGAAGTTTACCCTACTTCTAAGATAACAAGTCAGTCAGCCACAGTTCTGTAGATCCTGGTGGAAGATATATCACCCAAGACGGAGAGACAAAGAACTTTGTCAGTTACATCACCGCAGGCAGTGAAAGCTTCATGCTTGCATGTTGATCCCTTTGTCCTACAGGGATGATGTTATACTATCCAGGTCAATGCTAAATACGCACCACAGCTGAACAATTCCAAGGTTAAGGTAACCTTCCCTTTGTTTTTGAAGTATGTAGTTATTATTATTATTATGGTTTTTAAACAAATTTGCTCTTAATTCTGGATGTAGATACTATCTTTATCTTCTAAGCCTGTTGGCTACAAGCATTATTGGAAATAAATGGGCAAAAATGAGAGAAACATGGAGAGATGTTCTGCAACACAGTCTCATGAGAAAACAAAGTCAGACCCACAAAGCCAAACCACTCCTAAAGTCTGAGGGACACTAAGCATTTATTGTTGTTTTCAGTATGAAGATTAGGACTAACTTGATTTACAGTAATGTGTGACTATTATAGCCATAAATAATTTTTTTCTGAAAATGGGTCTTACATTTTCGTAAAAAATTGTGGAGGGTGATATTGTTAAAAATGCATATTTTCATCTCTCACTTGTAGATATTCTAATTCATTAGATCTGGAGTGGGACTTCATAATGTGCTTTTTGTTATGTATATTTTTAATGCAGATGGTCAGAGCACCTAATTTTCAGAAACACCACATGAAGAGGAATGACAGTGACAAGCAAAGAATGACTAAGACTCTTCCCTTTGGAACTTCATTATTTAAATATCAGAAAAGAAAACGTGTCTTGTAAGAGCAGGAAAGAACTGTGATGGGGTATAGGAGAAGAATAAAAGTTTGAGAGCAAAGCAAAGAGAGTGTTTTCTCAGGAAAGATGTAATTAGCAGAGTCAAATTTTTCTTAGAAATCAAATACTAATCTAGCTGATAACTATAAACAACTCCATGTTTAAGATGTAACTGAAAAAAATAAAATATATACCTCTAATAAATCTTCCTTAGGAAACTCAACTAAAATTTACACTAAAGGGATAATTTAAGAAGATACATTCACAAGGATAAGGATTGCAGGAGAAAAGCCAAAGTCAACATAATTTTTAGAAGCTGGAATATAAGCTAAGAGGAAAGGAGAGTGAAGAGACTTACCAGACCTAAGAAAGCCAAATGCCAAGCTCACTGTGAGGAAAGCAAAGTAATAATCTGATTTATACCAGAAAAAAAAAATCCCCAGTTAGCTCAGAAACTGGCAGAGAAGTTTAAAGAAAGATAGGGTGAAGGTTGTTTGATGATCAAATTTAAATCTGCACTTTATTCAGAGTCTTTCCTTTTCCCATCAAAACATAAGATTAGATGTTTGTTTTCTGGGGATATGGAAATAAAAAATCTATGGATTTCTGGGATGTCAGGCTTAGATGGTTGGAGCCATGTCAAAAACACTGCAGTAAGTGAACAAATATACCATACTTTATACCTCTTTCCCACTCAGTTCCAAAACAATGATATTTAAATATCTACCTTCTCATATAAAAGACAAAGATTTTTTGCAAGACAATAATAGAAAAAAAAGCAGTTTAGGGAAAACAGATTTCATAGAAAGAAGAAAACTTAGGAAAAAATGATCAATATATTTGGAGTTATAAAAAAGATGTTAAAACCATAAATCAAGAACAGGAGGATATAATAAACATTTTGGAAAAATCTGTTAGAAATGAAAAATAATATTTTCTTTTCAAAAATTAATAGAATATTTGAAATATGAGGTAGGCAAAATCCTCCAGAAAGTTAACAGGAAAAGATGGCAGTCCAGAAAATCTAACATTTGAAAAAGAGTTCTGGAAAGAAAAAATTGAGAGGAGAAAAATGTTAATAGAATTATTTTGAAACATTCTCAGAGCTAAAGAACATGAGTTTCCAAGTGGAAAGGGCACATTGACTTTCCAGCACATGGGTAAAAAATGAGAGGGGTTCTCTGCTGTGTAGGACCTTGTGTGGCTATGCACACAGATTATCCTGGTAGAACACATGAAAATGCTAAAAAAAAAAAAAAACGTGGCCTCTGCAGAAGGAAAGAAGGTAGCTGGGTAAAAAGAGTATACTTTTTATTGAATCTCTGTGACCCCTTTTTCCATTCTAAATTTTGAATTCATGCATAGATCTTGCTTTGAAAAAAAATATTGGGCTAAGAACACTGAAATGAGATATACCCACTTAACAAATTTTAGGTGCACAATAAAATATTGTTACCTATAAACACAGTGTTGCACATCAGATCTCTAGAACTTATTCATCTTGCCTAACTGAGACTTTATATGAATTGTATAGCCCATTTTTACATTGCTATAGATACTACCCACAACTGGGTAATTTATAAAAAAAAGAGGTTTAATTGACTCAGAGTTCCACATAGCTGGGGAGGCCTTAGGAAACTTACAATCACGGCAGAAGGGGAAGCAGGCACACCTTACATGGTGGCAGACAAAAGAGAGCATGTGAAAGTGCAGGAAACCTACCATTTATAACACTATCAGATTTTGTGAGAATTCACTCACTATCACAAGAACAGCATGGGGGAAGCCACTCCCATAATTCCATCACTTCCCTCACTCAACATGTGGGGATTACAGGTTCCTCTCTTGACACATGTGGATTAAAATTCCAGATAAAATTTGGGTGTCAACACAGAGGCACACCATATCACCAATTGAACAGCAACTTCTCATTTCATACTTTCCCCAACACCCACTAACCTAGGCAAACAGCATTCCACTCTCTGCATCTATGAGAACAAAATAATCTTTGATTATTTTAGTTATTTCATATAAATATAATTGTACAGTATTTGTCCTTTTGTGTGTGGCTTATTTTCTATGTTCACCCATGTCACATATGGTAGGATCTCCTTCTTTTGGAAGGCTGAATAATATAACATTTATATCACTTTTATATCACAGACATATATATCACATTTTCTTTTTCCATTCATCTGCAAATGGCCATTTAGGTTGCTTCTACATTGGGGCTATTAATTTTTATAATAATAGCTAACACTTATTGAGCAATACATAGGTCTTGTTAGGTATTGTTCAACTGTCTTCACATGAATGAACTCATTTAATTCTCACAGCAATTCTACTATGGTTATCCCCATTTTACATATAAGAAAACTAGCTACAAGGATAAGTAACTTCTCCAGGGTTCAAAGCTAGTCATAAAATGTGGGTTTGAATGTAAGCAGGTTTCTCAAGTTGGAGAAACGCACAAAAAGTTTTAAGCTCTATGGCTGACTATCACTATTAGAATATTCAGTCACAAAGGAAGTTTCCCTAGGTGTGTGCTATATTTTAGAATTCTGTTAGTATATAAGTAATTTTTCAATAGCCCATTTTTTACTGTAATTGAGAAGGCTTACAAATATATATTTAAAACACATTAATGCTGAGTCTTTTAGAAAAAAATGAATTTAACATTGTTAGATTGTGTGGGAAGTGGCAGTTTTGAAAGATTTATTGTTACTTAGAAGCAATCACAGCTCCTACTATTGACAATCACTGCCAACAGTACCATTTATTGAGTAGTTACTATATGAGTCAGTATAGGTATGTGAAGGGCATCATTATATTTATATTCAGAAGAATGATCCACCATATTTTCTCTAACTAGAAACATGGTATGTATCTCAAAGGTCTTTCCTTTCCTGGCTTTGATTTTATTTATTTATGTATTTATTTGAGATGGAGTCTTGCTCCGTCACCCAGGCTGGAGTGCAGTGGTGCAGTCCTGGCTCACTGCAACCTCTGCCTCCGAAGTTCAAGTGATTTTCCTTCTGCAGCCTCCTTTGTAGCTGGGACCGCAGGCACCTACCACCACACCCAGCTAATTTTTGTATTTTTAGTAGAGATGGAAAAAGAAGCTCACTTTACAATGTTATGCTTTAGCCAATGTTGTGCCCTCTATTAGTTTTCTAATGCTGCATAATAACATCACCACAAATTTAGCAATTTAAAGTAACATACATTTATTATCTCATAATTTTTCTGTGAGTCAGAATTCTGAACATGATATAACTGGGTCCTCTGCAAGGAAGAATCAAAGTGTTGCTCAGGACTGGATTCTCATCTGAGACTGGACTGGGGAAAAATGTGCTTCTAAGCTCACATGGTTATTGGCAGCATTCTGTTTCTTGCACATTGCCGGAATGAGAACCTCAGTTCTTTCTTGGCTGT
This sequence comes from Callithrix jacchus, assembly GCF_049354715.1. Lineage (NCBI taxonomy): Eukaryota > Metazoa > Chordata > Mammalia > Primates > Cebidae > Callithrix > Callithrix jacchus. The sequence goes on from NC_133524.1 coordinate 85,239,511, forward strand.
CAGCCAGAGATCAACCACAGTTCCTTGGTATGTGGGTCCCTCAATGCAATCCACAATACGACAACTTGTTTCTTCAAATTTAGCAAGAGAGTGAATTATTCCAGCAAGAGAGACACTGCTATTTTATAAAAAAAAAAAATTACATTTACAAAATAAAGTACATACTATCACATCTTTACCATATTTGATTGGTAGGAAAAAAAAGCCACAGATTATGCCCACACTCAAGTGGTGCAAATTATACCAGAGTATAAATACCAGACAGTGGGGATCATGAGGATCACCCAAGACTGTCTGCCCCACACTCATCTATATATTTGACAGTTTTTAGTCACGTTTCCAAAATTTACCTTTTCTTCTCTTGGTATACCTATACATTACCAGTGAACTGCTGTATGCTCCCCATCATACACTTACTCCAATCCCTTGGATCTTATAGCCTTTCAATAATTTTAGATAGAAACAGAAATCTCAAACCTAAAGGCAAGAACAAGTGGTAATTTTTTGAAATAAATCGATGTTGAAAGTAGATTATTTGTTGGCTTTGGTTTTGGAAATTAAATCAAATGAAACTGATTTTATTTATTTTGAAAAGGTCACTTGAATGTTCCCTTTATTTATGAAACTGTAGGACGAGAAAAATTAGAAAGGAGCTGCATCTCTACTCACATTCTAATTCCCCTTGTATGTGGTTTAAACAAAAAATGCTTAGGCTGAGCGTGGTGGCTCACGCCTGTAATCCCAGCACATTGAGAGGCCGAGGCGGGTGAATCACGAGGTCAAGAGATTGAGACCATCCTGGTTAACATGATGAAACCCCATCTCTACTAAAAATACAAAAAATTAGTTGGGCACGGTGGCGCATGCCTGTAATCCCAGCTACTCAGGAGGCTGAGGCAGGAGAACTGCCTGAACCCAGGAGGTGGAGGTTGCCGTGAGCCGAGATCACGCCATTGCACTCCAGCCTGGGTAACAAGAGCCAAACTCTGTCTCAAAAACAACAACAAAACAAACAAACAAACAAACAAAAAACAAAAATCGCTTAATCGTACAGTATGGAAGTAATTACTACCTTTAGTGGGGAAAACCAAATAATGTTTAAGTCAATATCTATGATCTTATTGGGAGATTTGTGTAGAGAAGGAAGTGTGTTGACATCACAATCAGTGCTAAGTTGAGGGATACGAGTGGAGTGTAATGTCAGTGAGCTCAAAAGAGTTTTAAAAAGTGATTTAAAACTGAAAATCTTAGGAAAACGGAAATCTGTTTCTTCTCCACCTACTTATTTAGAAAAATGGTCAAGGGATTCTTTTCATGACACAGAAAAGTACCTTTGGATGAAAATAAACACAAAAAACATTTTCTATGGTATCCTTCAAAAGCACTTATCCCATGATCAGAAATCTAGTTTTCTAAAACATTCTCGATGAGGTTTCTTTTGTGCTGCAAGTACCAAAGTTGTACAAATGATCCCAAAAGTAAGATTGTCCTAACCCGTTTCCTTTCCTCTTGAAGGGGAGGCACAGTCAGACATAAAGTCTGAACATCATGGTATTAGAATTATGTGTAAAACCTTTAAATTGGTGTGCCTTTGTTCTCCTAAATGCAATCAATCTTTAAATTTGCTTAATCAATATTAGCAATTTTTTTCAGCCGATTTATTTTATGTATGCTCAATTAAAACAGAATTACTGACAATTTTTCAGGGTAGCTGATAAAAGCAAGATAAGACATTTATATGTTTACTTTGTATTTAACAAAAATTAAATGTGTCATTTACTTATTTGCTTATTTTTAAAGGAAATTAACTTCAAACTAAGATCTTAAATATATCATATTGCAGGCAAGTGCTAACATTTAAAACCACAGTTTCTATAAGGAATACGGGAAATAGTAAGTGAATTTCTGAAGTGTTTACATTTCTCTGTGCAGAAACCAAGCAGTATGTACAGTTTCATATATTATCTGAAAATGAGTATGGTCATGTTTCTCATAATGACCATTTGAAGTTATTTTGTAGGTATAAAAAGAAATCATAGTATTTTAACAAATGCAGTTTTTTAGATATTTTTGAATTAGATATATGAGTCTTATAATCCAAAGAGCATCTGAGACAAACCTCAATCAATTTAGAAAGTTTATTTTGCCATGGGTAAGGACACACTTGAAACACAGCCTCAAGAGATCCTGAGGACATGTGTCCAAGGTGATCGGGGCACAGCTTGGTTTTATACATTTTAAGGAGACATGAGACATCAATCAATATACATAAGATATACATTGGTTTGGTCCAGAAAGGTAGGAACACTGGAAATGGGGAAGCTTCCATGTCATAGGTAGATGAGAGACAAATGGTTACATTCTTTTGAGTGTTTTTCTTTTTCCCAGAGTTTACTTATTGAGGGCTTTATTCCTGAGTACAAAACAAAAGGCTGGGGGTGAAAGTGAACATGTTTTCTCTTCCAAGATTCCTTTTTATTGTAAAAAATAATGTAGTATTTAAGCAAATTCAAACGTCATGAGATGTCTTGCATTCCCTAAATAGTTTTTATGAATTTTAAGTTTCAAAAATGTTTGATAGAGTTTTAATCCTAAATCTCTTGCTTATATCATCAATTAGTTGTGGGGTCTTCTGATTTATACAATGTTAGAGCCTGACAATTACAGGCTGTGTTATTTTGAAGTCAAAACGTAAGCACAAATTATTTTTAATAGAGTATAGCATCCTTGTATTTGAAAGTGGAATCTCAGTGATTAAAAACAGACCATAGGACAAGTTCTTTCATCAAATCAACGCTGTGTCTCCAGTGTTCATTCCATCCTGTCCCTGACACAGATTAGGTCCTTTATAAACAGCAGTTGGTGGAGATAATCTTTTGCGTTTTTGATTAGCCTTTATGCCTTATTCTGGCTTAGTAAAACAATAGGGCAAAGGAAGGAATGGGATATGCATTTGTCTCATGCGAACAGAGGGATGATTTGAGTTCTGTCTGTTGTTTGTCCACAAAAAATTTTCTTGTGGGCAAATTGTGAGGGAGGTATGAGGATTTTTAAAAAATATTTGTAGTTATTATTTACAAAAAGTATGAGAGGTAGTCTTGCCCTATGAAGTTCCCAGGTTGACTTTTCCCTTTGGCTTCATGATTTGGGGTCCTGAGATTTATTTTCTTTTCATTGTCTAGACCCGGAAGAGAACCTAAAGTGCATTACTTTAAATGCAATAATAATAGTGTTTTCATTTTTGTAACTTGTAAATTAGAAGTCAATGTTTCAGTTTGTTTATAAATTGGAAACCTAGAAGAATTCATTTGTAAAAATCAAAGATACCATTAAAATTTTGATTTTGAGAGTTACAACAAATTAGCATGGTGGGTTTTGACTTAATTTATTAGAATTTCTGATGCTGAATCTATTTGTAGTTCTCAAACTGAAGCCTTGGAACTGTTTTTGTTTTTTGTTTTTGTTATTGTTTTTGTTTTGAGACGGAGTCTCACTCTATAGCCCAGGCTGGAGTGCAGTGGCCCAATCTCAGCTCACTGCAACCTCTGCCTCCCAGATTCAAGCGATTCTTCTGCCTCAGCCTCTCTAGCAGCTAGGACTACAGGCGTACACCACCACACCGGCCTAATTTTTGTAATTTTTAGTAGAGACAGTGTTTCACTGTGGTGCCCAGGCTGGTCCTGAGCTTCTGACATCAGGTGATCTGCCCGCCTTGGCCTCCCAAAATGCTAGGATTACAGGGGTGAGCCACTGCGCCTAGTCTTGGAACTCTTCATATATGCATACACCATTACACTGATCAACTGTCTGCATACCTGCCCTCCAATGTGTATGCATGTGTGTATATTATGGATAGATACAGATACACAAACACACATATATTTTTTATAACATACAGCTTTTCTCTGAAATTACTTCTCTCATATGCCATAAAAGTTCAGGCTTCTGCTCTGTGCCTCAAGTAGCAATTACCTCTGCTCACTTTGCCCTCTGCTCAGCTCTTGCCTTGTTTCAAGAGAGCTTTTTCAAGCACATAAACATAAGGAAGGAACTAAGAACACAACTTCCTCATATTTGGTGAACTTTTCTGTAAATGCTGCCATAATTTACTGGAAAAAATGAACCTACTAAAAATTAAGGTGATTATAATATTTTCTGGCTAAAGTTAGAGAAGATAATATTTTGGAAGATGAAATTGTATTTGGTCCTAAGACTTGAGAAGATGTAAAATAATCTCTTTATAATTGGAATCAATTACTAATTCTATTTTGTTTCATTAAACAAATAAGAACCTAGAGATAAATGGTCTGCAGTAAAATAATGTGGTTTGGCTGTGTCCCCACCCAAATCTCATCTTGAATTGTACTCCCATAATTCCCACATGTTGTGAAAGAGACCCAGTGGGAGATAATTTGAATCCCAGGGGTGATTTCCCCCATACTGTTCTCATGGTAGTGAATATGTCTCACCAGATCTGATGGTTTTATCAGGGGTTTCTGCTTTGGTATCTTCCTCATTTTCCTCTTGCTGCCACCATGTAAGAAGTGTCTTTTGCCTCTTGACATGATTCTGAGGCCTCCCTAGCAATGTGGAACTGTAAGTCTAATTAAACCTCTTTTCCTCCCGGTCTCAGATATGTCTTTATCAGCAGCATGAAAAGAAACAAATACAGTAAATTGGTACCAGTAGAGTGGGGCATTGCTAAAAAGTTACCCAAAAATGTGGAAGCGACTTTGGAACTGGGTAACAGGCAGCGATTGGAACAGTTTGGAGGTCTCAGGAAAATGGAAAGTTTGGAACCTAGGAGGCTAGGGACTTGTTGAATGACTTTGACAAAGATGCTGATTGTGTTATGAACAATAAGGTCCAGGTTGAGGTGGTCTCAGATGGAGCTGAGGAACTTGTTGGGTACCGGAGTAAAGGTGACTCTTGTTATGTTTTAGCAGAGACTCGTGGCATTTTGTTCCTGCTCTAGAGATTTGTGGAACTTAGAACTTGAGAGAGACTAGGGTATCTGGTGGAGGAAATTTCTAAGCAACAAAGTATTTAAGAGGTGACTTGGGTGCTATTAAAAGAATTCAATTATAAAAGCAAAACAGAGCATAACAGTTCAAAAAATTTGCAGCCTGACAATTCACTTGAGAGATAAACCCATTTTTTGAGAAGAAATTCAAACTGGTTGCAGAAATTTAGATGAGTAACAAGGAGCCAAATATTAATCCCCAAGCAATGGGGAAGTGTCTCCAGGGCATGTCAGAGGACTTCACAATAGTGCCTCCCATCACGGACCCAGAAGCTAGGAGGAAAAAATGGTTTCAGGGGCCAGGCCCAGGGTCCCATGCTGTGTTCAGGCTAGGGACTCAGTGGCCTGTGTCACAGCTGCTCCATCCATTGTTAAAAGGGACCAAGGTACAGCTCGGCCCATGGTTTCAAAGAGTGCAAGCCCCAAACCTTGACAATTTCCACATGGTGTTGAGTCTACAGGTACACAGAAGTCAAGAATTAAGGTTCAGGAACCTTCACCTAGATTTCAGAAAATATATGAAAATACCTGGATGCCCAGGCAAGATTGTTACAGGGGCAGGGCCCTCATGTAGTATCTCTGCAAGGCTAGGGAAGTGTGGAAGGGAAATGTGGTGTCAGAGCCTCCACACAGAGTCCCTACAAAGGCACCCTCTGGTGGAGCTGTGAGAAGAGGGCCACTGTCTTCCACAGCCCAGATTGGTAGATCCACTGGCAGCTTGCACGGTATGCCTGGAAAAGTCACAGACACTCAATACCAGCCCATGAAGGTAGCCAGGAGGGGGGCTATACCCTGCAAAGCCCCAGGAGCAGAGCTGTGCAAGACCATGGGAACCTGCCTCTTGTATCACTATGACCTGGATGTGAGACATGGAGTCAAAGGAGATCGTTTTGGAACTTTAAAATTTGACTACCCCACTGGAATTTGGACGTGCATGGGCCATGTAACCACTTTGTTTTGCCCAATTTTTTTCATTTGGAATAGCTGTATTTACCTAATACCTGTACTCTCATTGTATCAAGGAAGTAACTAGCTTCCTTCTGATTTTATAGTCTTACAGGGAGAAAGGGCCATGCCTTGTCTCAAATGTGACTTTGGACTGTGGACTTTTGGGTTAATACTAAAATGAGTTAAGACTTTGGTGGACTGTTGGGAAAGCATGATTGATTTTGAAATATGAGGACATGAGAGTTCGTTGGGGCCAGGGGCAGAATAATATAATTTGGCTCTGTGTCCCTACCCAAATCTCATCTTGAATTGTACTCCCAAAATTCTCATGTGTTGTGGGAGGGACCTGGTGAGAGATAATTTGTACATGAGGGAAGTGTTCTTCATACTGTTCTCATGGTAGTGAATAAGTCTCATGTGATCTGATGGTTTTATCAGGGCTTTCTCCTTCAGCATCTTCCTCATTTTTCTCTTGTTATTGCCATGTAAGAAGTTCCTATTGGCTCCCATTGGCCTCTCCAGCCATGTGGAACTGTAAGTCCAATTAAACCTCTTTTCTTCCCAGTCTTGAGTATGTTTTTATCAGCAGCGTGGAAATGGACTAATACAGAATACTGCAATTGATTTCCTTATTAAATACCAAAATGGAATTGGGTGAGTGGTAATGGATGAATTTAAGTTATTATTATAAATAGATCTAGAAACGTAAAGCCCTACAGAAAGGGGAGGCAGGACTGCTTCTTTTCTCCCCTCACCCATGTTGTGACCCAGGGTAACACTATTGGTGGTGATTTGGGAAATTTATAGGGACAAAGAACTGGGTGGCCAGCTCACACAGGCATGCCTACACACCCCTCAAACCCAAACTGAGATGATGAGTGCCAAACTGGTTAGTGCACACATGGTGGGCCACCACTCTGCTCAAGGATTATATTCTCTGCTTTTGAGTCATTGCACCACCAGAGTCTCCAAAAATGTACCGTACAGCCCACTCTGACTTTTGCAAGCATAGAGGACCCCTGGGTCCCCAGAGATCTACAGGATCCCTGGAGACCTAAACTTCAATATAGGCAAAACCTCTAATGAGGGGGAGTGAAGCCCACCAAAAGAGCCTTTGGAACAAAGGGAATGCAGGTAAGGCAACAATCACTGAACAGAAGAGCACCAACAACAAGGACCGGACATAGAGAGTGGATCATTTGTAAAGCCTCCTTTCCATCCACTGTTGCAAACATAGCAGTGGGTTCTTCTCATTGAAAAATGGTGGTTATGCACTCAGAGCATTGATTTTTTTGTGTTTTTCACAGTGGCTTTGCCCCCGCAAAATGTGAGCTTGTGCTGTTTGGTTTTACACAAAGGACAGGGCCCAACTTCACCTACCTAAAGAGAAGAGCAATGTCCTGGCAAAGGAGAACAGAAAAGTTGTAGAGTTTCCTTCTCTAGACTAGACAAAGATGCTTTGCCTCAATTCAACTTTAATGATTGCTATGAGAGGTATGTATTCACTGCCCATAGCCATGCTGTAGCCAGGAACCAAAAGGCATAGTCTTTTGGTTTGCAACAAGGGCATGGTAGGAAAGAAGATCACATTCCTTCTAGTTCACAAAGAGGATCTGGTGCAACAACCCAACTCCCTCAGCACAACCCCTCATCAGCCTACTGAGGGCAAGCCATTTCTTTCTTTTAAGCACCACTTATGGTACTGCCATCTAAACTGCAACATCAAATAAAAAACCTGCTGACAGAAGGGCTTAGTGCTAGTCCATAAGATGAGCCTCCTGAGACCTCTGTACCTCCAGCTCTTCAGGAGATAATGGGTCATCTTATATGTCCAATATATCATTACAACACACAGCATCCAAGAAAGCCACCATACAGAAGCTATCCACAATCAAGGAACCTATACACAGCTGTAGCTCCCTGAAAGCACCCAGAAACTAAGTCAAACAGTCACACATGACTTATACCACAGTCACACCCTCGAGGAAAAAAGAATTAAAAATTTGAATGCTCCATCCAAATGACAAAACATTCAAAAATAAGAAGTATTAGCCCTCTTAGATGTGAAGGAGTCGCACAAGAACTCGGGCAGCACAAAAAGCTAGAATGTCTTGACATCTCCTAAAGATCACACTAGATCTCTAGTAATGGATCCTAATCAAATTAAAAAGTCTTAAATGACAGATAAATAATTTGAAATATGGATTGTAAAGAAATTCAACATGATTCAAGAGAAACTTATTAATGAACACCTAATATTGCTGCACATTTGTCTGAGTGATTATTATCAAAAAACAAAAGACCACAAGTGTTCAAGAGGATATAGAGTAATTGAAATACTTGAACACTGTTGGCAGAAATGCAAAATGGTGCAGCTGTTGTAGAAAACAGCATGGATGCTCCCAAAAAAATTATAAAATGGAACAATCATGTGATTCAGTTATCCCACTTGCGGGTATTTATCCAAAGAATTGAAATCAGGATGACAAAGAGACATTTACACTTTAATGTTCACTGTAGCACTACTCACAAAAGAACAAGACCTATGTGTTCATGCAGAGATGAGTAGATTAAGAAAATGTGGCATACACATACATTGGAATATGATTTAAAGTCTTTCAGTCTTTTTTAAAAAATTCATAATATGTAACACTCTGGATAAGACAAATTTTGAGATTTTAAGTAAAATCGGCCAGACACAGAAATCCAAACATTGCATAATTCCATTTATATGAGGTTTCTAAAATACTCCATTTTCAAAATTCCAATAATATAAATTGGAGGCACCACAAAAAGTCAGCCAACTAGCTCAGGCAGTTATCACAGGTTGAAAGAAGCTCCCAAGTCAATTTCATGATGTAAACTCAAGTGGCGATAAATTTCCTTGGCCAGAAACTCGTGGGTGAGTGGGAAGTGTGTCACAGCCACAAGTGCAAGAGCTGGGTGCCTAGCTTAGCAGGCAAATGGGGAAGGACATGGCCTAAATGTCCTGTTGCTGTCTCTGCAAGGAAAGCTTATGGCCTGGGCAGGTCTCAGTTCTGAACACAGGCTACCTGGAACTTAGCTTGCTGCTGCTAGGGAAGCACTGCGGATGTAAGATATACCTTGCCAACTGCCTGGGATCTGGGTGAGGCTTACTGCCTCCTACTAATCCTCACTCCCTATGCCAACTCTTCTATGCAGCATACGCATCTACAGTGCCCTCTAGAATATTACCTCAGCAGTCTGAGAACCAACCATCATACCCTACAGAAGCTGCAGATTGCTCCTCATATGGAGAGCCAGACTGGTGACCCACCTAACTCTGCCCCTCCACCCACGCTGGTAATTTAACACAAAAGATAGAAACTGTTGGGAGCTTTGTGGCCCCACCCTTAACCTGAGAAACCAGAGTACCTCACCTAGACAACATAGAGCAAATACAAATTCCACTGCTACTAACGCAGATGGTGATCTTTTGCAGTACCACCTCCTGGCTGGAGGCCAACTGAAACAGTTCATTGTAGCATCTCTAGTTGTAGTAGCAATAGAAGACAGTAAATTTGCTCACATACCAAGTATGTTGCAACTACAGCCAACATCTGAGTAAGTCATTACACAAAGACTCTCTCTATAACTAAGGAATTTACACAGAGCAGAAAAATATTTAGAAGCAACAAGAAAAATATTAGGCTATAATAGACTATAAATATAAAAGCCATATTTTTAAGGTGAAAAATGACAAACCATAGTGAAATCAAAAATAAATTGAAGAATTATTAGAAGAAATGGTCTACTCAAATTAGAAGGAGCAAGAAAAGTAGTTCTGGTAATATGACAAAAGAGGATTTGATAACACCCTCAAAAAATCACACTAGCTTTCCAGCAATGAATTCAAACCAAGATGAAATCTTTGAAATATGAGATAAAGAATTCAAAAAGTTTATTATTAAGCTGCTCAAGGAGATACAGAGAATGGTGAAAACCAGTATAAAGAAATTTAAAAAGCAGTTTAGGATATATATGAAAAATTTTCTAGAAAGACAGATACCATCAAGAAAAACCAACCAGATCTTCTGAAAATAAAAGACACCATAGTGAGTTACAAAATACAGTGGTAAGTTTTAAAAATAAACTAGAAGAAGTAGAAGAAAGAATTTCAAGGCTCAAAGACAAGGCTTTCAAACTAACCTTGTGAGACAAAAATAAAGACGAAATAATAAAAAAAAAGAACAAATCTAAAAAAAAAATGGGATTATGTAAAATGACCAAACCTAAGAATAATTTGTACTTCCAAGGGAGAAGAGAAATTGAAAAGTTTGGAATACTTATTTGAGGGAATAATTGAGAAAATCTTCTCTGGCCTTGCTAGAGATTTAGATATTAAAAAAAAAAAAAAAAAAAAAAAAAAAAAAAAAAAAAACCTCAAATAACCTCTGGGAAATTTGTTCCAGAAGATAATCACCAAGGCACATGGTCATCAGGTTATCTAAAGTTAACATGAAGAAAAGAATTCTACGAGTAGTAAGACAAAAGCATCAGGCAACTTATAAAGGAAAACCTGTCAGAACATCAGGAGACTTCTCAGCAGAAAACTTACATGCCAGGAGGATTGCCGTCCTACATTCAGCATCCTTAAGCAGAATAACTATTGGCCAAGAATTCTGCATACTGCAAAACTAAGGTTTATAAATGAAGGCAAAATAATGTATTTTAGAGAATCAAATTCTAAGGGAATTTGACACGGCAAAACCAGAAGTACAAGAAATGCTAAAAAGAGTTTCAATTATTGAAAGTAAATCTCAATATGCAGCAAAATAGAAGATCTTAATGGCATAAAACTCACAAAGACTATAAAACAAAAACACCACAAAAGAAAACCAAACTGTTAAGGCAATGATAAACATGATAAATAGAATAGTACCTTACATCTCAATATTAACATTGACTGTAAATGGCCTAAATGCTCCACTTAAGAGATATAGAACGGTAGAAGAAATAAAAAATCAAAAACCAAATATGTGTTGTTTTCAAGAGACAAACCAAACATTGCAGCATTCATATAAACTCAAGAAAAAGTTTGAAAAAAGATATTTCATGCAATTGGAAATGCAAAGCAAGCAGGAATTTGGGGTTAATTTATGCAAATGGAAATCAATAGTGAGCAAGAGCTTTTATTAAATTTATATCAGGAATCTGATATAATTTTTATATCAGACAGAACAGACTTCAAAGCAGCAGCAATTTTAAAAAGATGAATAAAGTCATTGTAAAATAATAAAAGTATAAATATAACAATATATTAAATTTAAAATTAATATATGCCTAACACTGTGACTGGTGATACCAGATTTATAAAACAGTGGCTACTGGATGAGAGAAAGGAGATAGGCAGCAATACAATAATAGTAGGGAACCTTGATATTCCAGTGAAAGCACTAAACAGGTAAGACAGAAAATTACCAAGCAAACAAAGAAATTAACCTACACTCTAGAACAAATGAGCTTAACAGATAATGACAGAATATTCTATCCAACCACTGCAGAATGTATATTCTTCTCATCAGTACATGGAACATTTTTCAAACTAGATCATACGATAAATCACAAAACAAGAATCAGTAAATGTAAGGAAATCAAAATCATATCAAGTATCTTCTCAGACCACAGTGAAATAAAATTAGAAACTAACTCCTAAGAGAATCTTCAAAACTCTACAAATACATGGAAACTAAATGAACTGCTCCTAAATGATTTTTGGGCTAAAAATAAAATCAAAATGAAAATTATAAAATTCTATGAAATGAATAATAATTGTGACAGAAATTATCAAAACCTCAGAGATACAGCAAAAACAGTGCTAAGAGAAAAGTTTACAATACGGAATACCTACATCTAGAAGTTCAAAAGAGCACAAATTGACAACCTAATGTCACCAGAGAAAAAAGAGCAAGCTAAACCTAAAGCTGGCAGAAGAAAAGAAGTAACAAAAATCAGAGCAAAATGAAATGAAATTAAAACAAAAAATGTACAAAAGAAAAACAGAACAAAAAGTTGGGTCATTGAAAATAGAAACAAAATTGATAGACCATTAGCCAGATTAACCAAGAAAAGAAGAGAGAAGATCTAAATAAACTCAATTAGAAATAAAACTGGAGACATTACAACTGACACCACAGAAATACAAAAGATCATTTGAGACTACTATGAACACTTTTGTGTGCACAAACTATCATGAACGCTTTTCTCTATAAAACCTAAGAGAAGATGAACAAATTATTGGAAATATAAAATTCTTCTAGATTAAATCAGAAATGAATAGAAACCCCAAACAGATCAATAAAAACCACCAAGACTGAACCAATAATAAAAGAAAATTGCCAATAAAATAAAGTCCAGAGCCAGGAAGATTCACAGATGAATCCATCAGCTGAAGGAACCTGCCTCAAAATAATATGAACCATGTATGATAAACTCACAGCCAACAATATACTGAATAGGGAAATGCTAAAAGCATTCCCCCTGAGAACTGAAACAAGACAAGGATGCCCACTTTCACCATTCCTATTCAACATAGTTTGGGAAGTAACTAGCCAGAGCAATTAAAAAAAAGAGAGATAAAGTCCATACAAGTTAGAAAAGAGGAAGTCAAACTATTACTGATTGAAGATGATATGATTGTATACCTAGGAAATCCTAAAGACTCCTTCAAAAGACTCTTATATTTGATAAACAAATTAAGTAAAGTCTCATATTACAAAATCAATGTATACAAATCAGTTGCACTAATATGCACCATCAGTGAACAAACTGGGAATAAAATCAAGAACCCAATCTATTTTACAACTGGAAAAAAATTAAACAACTAGGAATATGAACTATCACTACAAAGAGAATGAAAAATAAAGACTGCTGAAATAAATAATAGATGACACAAAAAAATGAAAACACTTCCCATGCTCATAGATAGGAAGAATCAATAGTGTGAAAATGATCATACCACTCAAAGCAATCAATTGATTCACTGCAATTTCCATTATAATACCAACATAATTTTTTCACAGAATTAGAAAAAACAATCTTATAATTTATATAATACCCCCAAACAGCCTTAATATCCAAAGCAATTCTAAGCAAAAATGACAAATCTGGAGGCACCACATTATTGAATTTCATTATTGAATTTGGTAACTACAAAGCTATAGTTACCAAAACAGCATGCTAGTGATATAAGTGTATGCACAAATAAAAATGGAACTGAGTAGAGAATTCCGGAATATAACCAAATACTTATAGCCAACTGATCCTTGACAAAGCATACTAAAACATAAATTGGAAAAAGGACACCCTATTCACTAAATGGTGCTGGGAAACCTGGCAAGCCACATGAAGAATGAAACTGGGTTCCCATTTCTAACCTTATACAAAAATCAACTCAAGATATATCATAGACTTAAATATAAAGCCTGAAACCATAAAAATTCTAGATGATAACATTGGAAAAATTTCTTTTTGACAGCAGCCAATAGAATTCATGAGTAAGACTCCAAAATCAAATGCTTCAAAAACAAATATAAATGGGACCTAATTAAATTAAAAAGCTTCTGCACAACAAAAGAAATAATTAATAGAGTAAATAAACAACCAATAGAATAGGAGAATATATTTTCAAGCTATGCATCTGGAAAGACCAGTATCCAGAATCTACAAGGAATGCAAACAAATCAGCAAGAAAAAGAATGAATAATTTCATCAAAAAGTGTGTAAAGGACATGAATAGACATTTTTCAAAAGAAGATATACAAATGTCTAATGAAAAACTGTTCAGCCTGATGCAGTGGCTCACACCTGTAATCCCAGCACTTTGGGAGGCCAAGGTGGGTGGATCACAATATCAAGAGATCCAGACCATTCTGGACAACATGGTGAAACCCCATCTCTACTAAAAATACAAAAATTAGCTGGGTGTGGTGCTGCACACCAGTAGTCCCAGTTACTTGGGAGGCTGAGGCAGGAGAATCACGTGAACCCAGGAGGTGGAGCTTGCAGTGAGCCGAGATCCTGCCACTGCACTACAGCCTGGTGACAGAGCAAGACTCTGTCAAAAAAAAAAAAAAAGCTCATGACTAATTATTAGAGAAATGCAAATTAAAACCATAATTAGATACCACCTTAATCCTGCAAGAATGGAACTTGATAAAACATTTAAAAAACTCTCTAGATGTTTGTATGGATATAGTGAAAAGAGAATACTTACACACTGCTGGTGGGAATGTAAATTAGTACAACCTCTATGGACGACAGTGTGGAGATTCCTAAGAAACTAAAACTAGATCTGCCATTTGATTCAGCAAGCTAACTACTGTGTATCAACTCCCTCCCCCCCAAAACATAAGCCAATGTTTGAAAAAGACACACACACACACATTTATAGAAGCACAATTCACAATTGCAAAAATATAAAACCAACTGAAGTGCCCATCAAGCAATGAGTATATTTTTTATGTGGCATATATGCAGCATGAAATACTACTCAGCCATCCATAAAAAAGAACAACATATTGTCTTTTGCAGCAATTTGGATGGAACTGGATGCATTTATTTTAAGTGAAGTAACTCAGGAATGGAAAACAAAATATCTTATTTTCTCAGTTGTAAGGGAATGCAAAGACATACAGTCTGATATAATGGCCTTTAGGGACGCAGAAGGGGGAAGGGGGGAAGGCTGAGGCATAAAAAACTACATATTGGGTATAACACTAGGGTGACAGGTGCATTGAAATCTTAGAATTCACTGCTATAGAATGTATTCATGCAACCAAAAACCACTTGTACCCCCAAAAGTTATTGAAATAAAAAATGTAAATAAATAAATAAAACAAAATAGTCATATTTATAATACCAAGGAGTGAAATGATGATTGCCCCTAGCTGCAGGGAGAGGGAAATAAAAACATTACTAATCAATTGGAATAAAGCTTTGATTATACAAAAAATGAGTATGCTCTTGAAATCTGCTGTAAAATATTATTCGTAAAGCAAAAATAATGTATTGTATACTTAAAAATTGGTTAAGAGTGTAGATCTCATGTTAAGTGTTCTTACCAGAGAAAGTCAATAAAATAAAATAAATAAAAGACACTAAGTAATGCTATATAATGTTAAGTAATGTGTATATATGCATATGCATAACATTTTTAAGAAGATTAAAATGAACTACAAAAACATAACAAATTTATTTTATTGATTAAATCAGGGGTGGTGAAAGTGGGATGGATGGGATGGGTCTAGGAAAGGGAAAAGAAGGATTCCAGGTTAACTATGATTTTGTTTCTTTTGTATGTGCAGGAGGGCATAAACTCAGAAATCAAAAATAATTAAATGGTAACTGTTAAATATAAGTCATAGATATTTTCTTTGTTACTTTAATCTCTAAATTTTTCTGTATTTCTGAACTAGCTTTACAATGTGAAGTCTACTTTTGAAAATTAATGGCTTGGATTTTCTGAAATGCAAATCATTCTACCAGAAAGGCTATTAAAATAATACACTCTTGAAAGGAACATTAGAGAATCTCTAGGAAGCTTATTCAAGGAAGATGTATTATTACAGCAAAACAGAATTGTTTGCAAAGAGGGTGAGGATTCAGAACTAAATAAACTGGCATTGTCGGGTAAAAACCAAACCTATGAAATCTTTGGAGCATTACAATACCTCCTGTTCTCGGGAACAGGATTAACATTTTTAAAAAGTGTTCATAGTAGAGAACAGAATAAAGATACAGTGATAATTCATCTGCTGAATTCAAGTGCTGAAGTTCCAAGTATCTTTCTTTCCTTTTCTGAAGATTTCTGACATTTATTCATTATTGTTAGACATAGTACACAACAACAGTATGACGGAAAAGTAAAGAGGATACTTCCTAGAAAAACATCAAATGAAAAACATTTTTTTTCACTTATCGTTGTGACTATTTTTTTTAATCCCTCTTAATGCCCACTTGTTCCACTAGTATCAGCCTCAATTCTTTGCCTTGGTGTCCTGATCACAGGTTTTGCATTTCCTCCTTCAATCTTTCCTCCTAACTCTCCTTGTATCTTCTTCCCAAATCTCTTTTCCCTATTGCTGTTGCTATTCCCTCCAATTGTTCTCCTTCACGTTTCTAGCATACTTTTGTGGTACTTCAACTCTAGGTTCTAATCAGCATTGCTTATTTTATTATTTTCTTCTTAATCTGGAAAAGTTACATGCATCTTCTCCATTCCTGCTCTCTCTCAAACAGAAACTTAATCCACTGTTTTTAAATTTTTCTCCCTTTATTCCCTTTCTTCTTTCTCCTTTTTCATTCTTTTGAGTTATTTTATTTTCTTCTTATTTTCCTGTTCTTTACTCATTACAGTAATTCTGAGTAAAAAATGCTTGTCATCAATTTATCCTTCCCACCCAATTCCAGACCATCATATCATCTTTCCTGTAAAATCTTTCAATCTTTCATTTGCCTAAATCATCTCAGTTACGGCTTTGAGATCTGTCTCTTCTACACTAATGCAGTTTCTAGTTGATTAAGAACCACTGCACTATAAATTTTATGAAGGCAAGATTATTTTTCTTTTTTGTTCACTGCTGTATCTCTAGCATCTAATGTAGTAGGTCTGGGGTGGGGCCCAGCGGGCTACCTTTTTACATGCTTTTCAGGTGACTTTGACCTTTGTAGTCTATGGAATACCCTTTTAGGAGTATACTAAACTATATGATGTGGTGTGTGTGAGGGAGGACTACCAATGATGCTGTTCTCTTGTTTTTCTTTAAAGATCCAGAGAGTAGAAAAACCTGTGATTAGTTCTAAGACTTCTTATTCTGTTGGGGTACCAATGGAGACTTTCTGTCCCCAATTTTCCCCTCTCTGAGAGCATCTCTAGTTTTTTTAAATGCTTATTTTTACACTACATGAGAATTCTATTTCAATTAGAGCTCTATCCCTCCCCAGAATATTCTATTGTGGGGTACACTTCTGGTTGCTGGAAATAAGGTCTAAAAATCAAACCAAGTAGAGACTACATTCATTTCAGAGATAATTTCTGCCTCTCTACAAATATTAGAGCATCTTGATTACCCTCTATGTTCAATGCCCAAATCATATTGGACGTTGATGTGGTTTGGATCTGTGTCCCCACCCAATTCTCATGTCAAATTGTAATTCCTAATGTTAGAGGTGGGGCCTGGCAAGACTTGATTGATTAATGGGGGTAGTCTTTCATGAATGGTTTAGCACCATCTGCTTGGTGCTGTTCTTGTGATAGTGTGGGAGTGAGTTATCATGAGAACTGGTTGTTTAAAATACATAAAAGTATATAGCATCTCCCTCCACCTTTTCTCTTCCTTCTCCTCCCCCTTCACATTCCACCATGATTCTAAGTTTCCTGAGGCTTCCTCAGAAGCTGAGCAGAAGCTGTTATGCCTCCTGTATAGCCTGCAGAACCATGAGCCAATTAAATCTAATTCATAATTTGATCAATCTCAGGTATGACTCTATAGCAATGTGAGAATGGACTAATGTAGGGAACCAGCCCCAACACCCCACCCGTGGGTACCCCGAGTTCAGTGGCAACAAAGGCATGAGAAAAAGACAGATTAAGAATGAAAGTGGGACCAGGGACCATCACTTTGTACTGGAGGCAGTGAAGGCCCCAAGCTTAGGTTCCCCACAGCATTTATTGGTTACAATCACTTTGAGCAGTCAGTAGATGATGGGGAGAAGGTGAGGTGATAGTGGGGAAAGGGTGGCGCAATGTTGGAGCACTCTTCGGTGAACAGGAACTGGCACATCATTCCAAAGATTGTTAGCAGTGGCAGCTTTGTGGGAAACTCTGAAAAGCAGAAGCATGTGGTTATCTATAGATTGCATTCTAGGCGTAGCTGGAGGGAGTGAGTCTGGCCTGGTTACTTTGTAATGCTACAAAGGGGTTTTAAGTCCTTGAGTATGATATGTACTGTAACCAAGTCAAGTTTACTCTGCAGCTGGAACATAGAGCCTTAGGGAAGTTTGCCTCCCCAGAGGCCTGCCGCAGTTTGCCTCGGTTTACTGTTCCCAGTACTTGTAACCATTTTATGTAGGCACTCTGTAAGCCTTTCCTCCATTGCCATTTCCCCAGCAGACTAATACAGAAGTTATATTTTGAAAAGCTAAGACAAAAATTAAAAATAGGAAAAAATATATTTCAAAAATTCAAACATTATCAGCATTCTGACTTGTCCTTATTTTTTTTTCACCTAATGGACATTTTAAAAATTTTGAAATAGAGGCATAACCAAATCAATGCCATAATGTAATCTCTACTTATATAGGTTGTGGTTCACACAAAAATATCTTTCCCGTTAATCATAGAAATTGCCTGAACATAGCTCGATATTAGCATCCTTCAAATTGATATCATTTCAAAAAGTTAAAATAAAAAAGATTTAAGCTAACACATTTTTCCATGTAATATATCTATACATTAAGTCACCAACGTGGCACTAAGGTTCCTAGGCAATACCGGACTTAGTACAGGTGGACCTTTCTTGTCAATAGCTCTCAGAATGTCAACAAACCCAAAACTGCTTATGGTATTAAAGACCATAGGATTGTGGGAGGTTAACTAACTTACTTAAGAATTGTACTACACATGAAATATCTTGTTTAAATCTAAAATCTTAATGACTGAATTTTTGATTTCACACAATTTATCAAATATTATAAGGTGAGCACATTTCCAATTATTAATTTGGTTTGTTTTGTTTTTGGCACTTCTCTGGAGACAGATCTCCATTTATTTCCAGACTCAATGAACTGACCAGCAGATGTCATTATTGCTATTTTAAAATGTTTTTTAACAAAGCAAAAAGGGAGCAGTAAAACAAACTGGCAAAATATTTCTTTTTAATGTAAAAAGAAAGTGTTCTCCTTTTACTTATCATTTATACAGCAGAGATATGAAAAAGATCCACACCACGCATTTTAAACACTGGACAAAATATACCCTTTGGAGAAAGTGTTAAATGCTAATAAAATTAATAATTTGCAGTTACACATAAGTTCAGTACCTGTAATTATATCAACCATTTACAGATTTTTAGTTAGTGTGGTAGCATTTTTCCCCTATATGCCATATGTATATTTTCAAAATGATTTCATTAAACAATTAATTATTTACTTGTTATATTTAGGGGTGTTGTTTTATTTTCTATTGGCAACATTCAAAAGTATTCTTATCTTTAACAAGTTCCTTCAAGACGGAGATGACTATGGGAGTTAAGAGGAGAAAGACTGATTTTTACTTCCACGAAAGTAAACACCTTCCCTAGTTCTGTATAATATAAACAGCCTGAAAAATAGAAGGCCTTTGCTAAGATTTACAGGGAGTTTTGAATTCTAGTTAAAAGTACAGATATACAAAGTGCTGATGATTTCTAACTCACCACCAAGCTTATAACACATAGTCAATCTTTATCATTCTATTTCTTCCTGCAAGTTAAAAAAATAACAACCAACTAACTAAAGTCACAGTAATAGTCCAAACATGCTCTGGCTCTGCCTGTACCCTGTCTCATGAACTCGGAACTTTCCACTTCCCTTCAAATCTCCTTCTCACAACTGTTTTTGGGAATTTCCTAAAGGAGAGCCCTCATGAGTTAATGAGTAGCCCTCACAGTTGCCATCTGGAGTTTGCCATTTTGTTCCTAGAGGCAGCAGATGCTTTCATTTGCTTATTTTGATGATATATGTCAAGGTTGAGCTTGAGAGTCAGACATTAATTAACAGTATCTCTTGTACAGATGACATTAAAAAAAAACATCTAACGGGGTGTTTGTTATAAGAACCCAAAGCAGAGGTAATATTTGTGGATAAAGTCCTCTTAATTACATGAAGGAGCCAAGAAGGTATCTTGTTGCTATTGTCACCAGAGAGTGTTTCCAAACCACTGATACCGGTGGTGCTATAGATACATAAAGCCTCTCAGGTAGTTGATGTCATGTTATGTTCTGTGATGAAAAGGAAAAAAAATTTCTTCTCTTTCACCTTTTCTTGATTACTATGTTCCCAATTTGGCACTGTATTTTGCTCATAGATATTTGTGTGTAAGGTGTTCTTTCCATTTCTGCTTAGTACTCTCTCCATAGGCTTGGGGGACTTGACAGAAAATTCTATAACTGACATACAGCTACTCTATTTAAAGAGTTCCTCTGCCTTATTCACCAGGGCAATACTATTATTATGAAACTTGCATATCTGACTCTTCTTTGCTCCCATAGTAAGGCCATCATACCTAATAATTTTACTAATATTCATCAAGCACTATGTAACATGGTTTTATTTTAATTCCCTGAAGGTCTCTCAGAGTTAGATTTTACATAATTGGAAACAATAACAGAAAAACTAAAGGACAACCCAAATAACATGTGACTAGTAAGTGGCAAAGCTGGAGTTCAAAGTAGTGTCTACCTCTAGTGCCTGAGTTTATGTCACAAATCTAACAAGCCCCATGATGGTCCTTTTGGAATGTGTCATGCAGTCAGTAATCATAGATGTAAAATGTCTTTATTTCTCAGTATAAAGAGTAATAAAAAAATGGAGTCAACAAAAATCTTAGAGATTATCTATTCTAGCCCCTCATTTTACTGAGAAAGAAATTCAGACCTACACTTGAGAAGTGAGTGAATTAAATGAGAAGAAAGTTGATTCATTTTTTATCTTACAATTCTACAACAACCCTAAGGTTATGGGTAAAACTGCCATTTTCTTTGTGTATGCATTTAGGTCCAGACATAAAATCATTTTTCCATCATACCACATTATTGGTATTATAATCCAAGAGAAAATGTTTCACACAGGAAAGCACATCTCTGAAGACAGGATATGAGGGAGATTTTCATTACTAAGTTTCTTTCATTCTCTTCTACTTGCAGTCTGCTTGCAGTGATGAGGATGCAGGGCTTAGTTCCAGGAAGACACTCTTCAACACCAGGGACTAATTAGTGAAGGTATTTAATACTATTATCTGAAACAGAGCACTGCACTAATACATTTCAGAGAAATGTTGCTTGAACTGGTCTACTGTACATGTTAGCCACCCAATTATGCCTGGCCATAAAAACTACCGCAAAGGGGGTAACTTTCTGTTCACATCCAAAGATGCTTTTTGGGTTTTTCCAGTTCTACTGGCCCTCTACATCAACTGAAGGGAGAAGACAACTTAACATTTACCATATGCTAATTATGGGGCCAAGTACAGTGCATGTATTATTTCACTCAATACTCATAACAGTCCAATCTAGGAGGTATCATTATTATCTCAGTTTTACAGATGAAGATACAGATGAGAATTTAAATCACTTTCTCAAGTTGCTAGTAAGTGTTGGAGCTGAGTTGAATCAAAGTTTTTCTCAGTCATCTACCTTGTCATCTACCATGTATCATGTCATCTACCATGTTACTTTGTTGGGGGAGATCTTAAAAATCTTGGAACTAGAAATTAACAGGGAGCAAAAAAAAGAAAAACATCACAAAGTAAATCTCGTTTCCTTACTATGTAGCCGATGTAGTCAAATCTATAACCAAATTGCTGATGGTGACATATGCTTGCATTTTAAAGCAAAGTACAGTAATTCAACACTGAGTATGCTTTTCTTGTTTACTTCTTTTCTCATAAGGCTTCCACTTTTCTGATCACAACTATGAAATAAGCTACAACCTACTTTTAATTAAGCTCTTTTTCTGAACTAAAAAATATCCAAGTCATAACAGTTTATCATTGTTTGTTCTACATTTAGAAATTCTATATTGACAATACATGGAGGTTATGTATGCCTAGAGCTTCAAATGAAGATTTATTTGTCCTCTTGATAATTAAAAACAAGCTTTTTTGATCAATTAAGTAAATCACTTTGAATTCAGTCTACTGTATACTTTATAGGTGAAAAGTCTTTGTTCCTTATATCCTTGATAGCAACCTCCTTCCAAAAACTATGCACTTAATAACCTACTAGTCTCTAGGATGAGTATCTTTCAATGTTTGTGAAAATGAGCAATTAATTACTTGCAGTTTGCTAACAGAGATTACATGTTTAGATTTGTGTCCATGACCAAATCTCACGTTGAACTGTAATCCCCAATGTTGGAGAAGGGGTCTGGTGGGAGGTGATTTTATCACTGGAGCAGATTTCCCTCTTGATATTCTCATGATAGCAAGTTATCATGCAATCTTGTTATTTGAAAGTGTGTAGCACCTTTCCATTCTCTCTCTTCCTCTTGCTCTAGCCATGTAAGATGTGCCTGCTTCCACTTAACACCATAATTGAAAGTTTTGAGGCCTCCCCAGCTAGGCTTCCTGTACAACTTGCAGAATCATGAGCCAAATAAATCCCTTTTAATTATAAATTACCCAGTTTCAGGTTTTTCTTTATAGTAGTGCCAGAAGGAACTAATACAGAAAATTGGTACCAGGAATGGGGCATTGCTATAGGGATCTGAAAATGTGGAAGTAACTTTGGAACTGGGTAACTGGCAGAAGCTGGAAGAGTGTGGAGGGCTCAGAAGAAGACAGAAAGATGTGGGAAAGTTTGAAACTTCCTAGAGACTTCTTAAATTGTTATGGCCAAAATTCTGACAGTGATATGGACAATGAAATCCAGGCTGAGAAGGTCTCAGATGGAGATGAGAAACTTATCAGGATCTGGAGGAAAAGTCACTTTTGCTATGTGTTAGTGAAGAGGTTAGAGGCATTGTGACCCTGTCCTAGGAATCTATGGAAATTTGAACTTGAATGTGATTATTTAGGGTATCTGGTGGAAGAAATTCCTAGAAAGAAAAGCAGTCAAAATGTGGTCTGTCTGCTTCTAGCAGCCTATGCTCATATTCATGAGCAAAGACATAATATAAAACTAAAATTTATAAAAAAAAAGAGGGGGGAAGTAGAGTATAAAAATCTGGAAAATTTGCAGACTTGCCATGTAGCAAAAAAGGAAAACCTATTTTCAGGGGAGGAAGTCAAGCCTGCTTTAGAAATTGACATAACTATTAGGTTGGTGCAAAAGTAATTGCAATTTCTGCCATTATTTTCAATGGCAAATGCCACAATTACTTACAAACCAACCTATAAAAGGACAGCAAGTAGTAATAGCCAAGACAATGAAAAAGGGTTCTGAAGGGATTTCAGAGACCTTCACATTAGTCCTTCCCATTACACACCTGTAGGCATAGGACAAAAAAATAGTTTTATGGGCCAAGCTGAGGGTCCTACTGCCCTGCACAGAGTCAGGACACTGCCTCCTGCATGCAACTGCTCCAGCTCCAGCTGTGGCTCAATAGATCCCAGGTACGCACACTGCTGCTTCAAAGTGTGAAAGCTATACACCTTGGTGGTTTCCAGGTGGTGTTAAGCCTGAAGGTGCACAGAGTAAAAGAGCTGAGGCTTGAGAGCCTCTGCCTAAATTTCAGAAATTGTAGGTAAAAGCCTGGATGTCAAGGCAGAAGTCTGCTGCAGATGTTGAGCCCTCATGGACAACCTCTACTAGGGAAGTGTGGAAGGGAAATGTGGAGTTGAAGCCCCCACACCAAGTCCCCATTGGGGCACTGCCTGGTGGATCTGTGAGAAGAATGTCATTATCCTACGGACCACAAAATCATAGTCACTGGAAACTTGCACTGTGTTCCTGGAAAAGCCACATGCAATCAACACAAGCCCTTGAGAGTAGCTGTGGAGGATAAGTCCTGCAGAGCCACAGGAACAGAGATGCCTAAGGCCTTGGAAACCCAGCCTTGCATCAGAGTGGCCTAGATATGAGACATAGATAAAAAGGAGATTATTTTGGAGCTTTAAGAGTTAATGATTTTCCAGCTGCGTTTTTGTCTTACACGGGGCATGTAGCCCATTTCTTTTGGCCAAATTCTCCATTTTGAAACAGAAGTATTTACTCAATGTCTGTACTCTCATTGTATCATGGAAGTAACTAACTTATTTTACAGACTCATGGGAGAAGAAAATTGCCTGCCTCAGATGAGACTTTGGACTGTGGATTTTTGAGTTAATGTTGAAATGAGTTAAGACTTGGGGGACTATTGAAAATGGATGACTGAATTTTGTAACAGGAGAAGAACATGAGATATTGGAAGAACCATGGCTAGAATGATATGGCTTCCAATTGTGTTCCCATCCAAATCTCATGTTGAATTATAATCCCCAATGTTGAAGGAGGGGCTTAGTAGGAGGTGATTGGATCATGGGAGTGTATTTCCTTCTTGATGTTATTATAATAGTGAGTGAGTTCTAATGGGATCTGGTTGCTTAAAAGTGTGTAGCACCTCCCACTTCTCTCTCTTTCTCCTGCTCTGGACATGTAAGACATGCCTGTTTCTGCTTCTGTCATATTTGGAAGTTTCCTGAGGCCTCCCAGCCATGCTTTCTTTACCGTCTGCAAAATTATGAGTCAAGTAACTCTTTTCTTTATACATTGCCCAGTTTCTGGTATTTCTTTGTATCAATGCAAGAACTAATACAAGAGACTTAAGTAAAAAGTCAATATTAATATGAGCTTATATAATATTTGTGTTATTCTTTCAAATGTTTCAAGTAAATGCAAAAAGTTTTGACTACAATTACTTATGGTACTTTAAACACTAAATGCCTATCGTTTTTTTTCCCAAATAGGATCTTGTCTACCATTCATTGGTAGTTCATACCATATAAGCACAGAATGGTTGAAAATTTAGGGTGACCTGAGGAGGTAAAAAAACTAATGAGGTAAGCATAAATCCCCAAAACTTCTGCTTAAAATAGTTTATGGGAGTTACAGAAATATTAGAATATCCTTAATTGTGAAAAATGTACTCAGAAAACTCATGATCAAAATAGAACTTTGCATTTTGTTTCTGAGGTAATCAAATCAGAGAAGCATAATGTTTAAGCAATAGACAAAAGAACAAAATACTCATTCCCTTCATTCTCTAATAATGTTTTATAGCCCCTCACATCTCAATATCATAGAATATAAATATCCTAAATGCTTTACTTGAAGATACAGAATGACACAATGGATAAAAAAACTACCAACCACATATATGCTCTCTGCAAGAGACTTACTTAACACATAAGGACTCACATGAACTGAAGGTAAAGGGGCAAAAAAGATATTGCAAACTAATTGAAACCAAAAGGGAGCAGTAGTAGCCATTCTTATATCAGACAAACAAGACTTTAAAGAAACAAAATTTAAAAAGACAAAGGAAGATATTGTATAATAATAAAATAATTAGTCCAACAAGAAGACGTTACAATTCTGAATTTATTTGTACCTAACACTGTAACTCCCAAACTTATAAAACAATTACTGGATATGAAACATGGAGTCAAAGGAGATTATTTTGGGGTTTAGAAATGAGATCGAGGCCAACACAATAATAGTGGGTGACTTCAATACTCCATTGACAGCACTAGACAGACCATAAAGACAGAAGGTCAACAAAGTAGAAAATGAACTTAAACTAAACCTTAGAACAAATGGACTTAACAGATGTTTATAGAGCATTCTTCCCCAAAACTACAGGATATACATTCTTCTCCTCAGCACATTGAACATTGCCCAAGATAGACCATATGATAGGCCACAAAACAAATCTTAATACATTTAAGAATATAAAAATCATAGCAACTATCTCCTCAGAATAAAGTGCAATAAAATTGGAAATCAAATCCAAAAAGAACACTCAAAATTATACAAATACATGAAAATTAAATAATCTATAATAACTTTGGGGTTAACAATGAAATCAACATGGAAATTGAAAACTTTTTTGAAATAAATGATAATAGTGAGAAAACTTATCAAAACTCCTATGATACAGCAAAAGCAGCGCTAAGGTGAAAGTTCATAGCATTAAATGGATGCATCAAAAAGTCTGAAATAGCACAAATATACAACCTAATGTCAACCTCAAGGACCTAGAGAAAAAAGAAGCAACTAAACTCAAACCCAGCAGAAGAAAACAAATAACAGAGATTAGAGAAGAACTAAATGGAATTCAAACAAAAACATGATACAGAAGTTAAATGAAACAGAAAACTAGTTCTTGGAAATGATAAACAAAATTGATATACCATTAGTCAGACTAACTAAGAAAACAAGAGAAGTTCTAAATAGGCTCAATTAGAAATGAAATGGGGGATATTATATCCATTACCACAGAAATAAACGAAATTATTCAAGGCTACTACAAACACCTTTATGCTAACAAACTAGAAATCTAGAGGAGATGAATAAATTACTGAAAATGTACAATTCTCCCTGTTAAATCAGGAAGCAATATAAAACCTAAACAGACGACTAACAAGCACTGAGATTGAATCAGGAATAAAACAATTGCAAAGAAAAAATAAAAGCCCAGAAATAGATTCACAGCTGAATTATTCAGACATTCAAAGAAAAAATTTATCCTATTTCTACTGAAAATATTTTAAAGATTGAGAAAAAGAAAGTCCTCCCTAAATCATTCTATGAAACCAGTATCACCCTAATACCAATATCAGAGAAGCACATAACAAGAAAGAAAACTGTAGACTAATATTCCTGATGAACATAGATGCAAAAATTCTCAACAAAATACAAGCTAACCAAATGCAACAGCATACATACCAAAAAGATAATATGTCATGATTAAATGAGTTTCATATCAGATATGCAGGGATAGTTTAACATATGCAAGTCAATAAATGTGATACATCAAATAAATATAATTAAAAAGCATATTATCATCTCAATAGATGCAGAAAATTCATTTGACAAAATCCAGCATCCTTTTATGATAAACATTCTAAATAAAATAGATAAGAAGAGACTTACTGAAAAGTAATAAAAGTCATAGATGACAAACCTACAGCCAACATCATATTGAATAGAAAAAAGTTGAAACATTTCCCCTTAGATCTGAAGCAACAGAAGGATGCTCACTTTTTGCTCTTCTACTCAACACATTATTGGATGTTTTGGCCAGACAAGAGAAAAAAAAAAAGGACATCCAAATTGGGAAACAAAGGAAGTCAAACTGTCATTGTTTCCCAATGGTATGACTTTATACCTAGAAAACCCTAAAGACTCATCTAAAACACTCCTAGAACTTATAGATGAATTCAGCAAAGTTTCAGGATACAAAATCAATGTACACAAATTAATAGCATTGCTATACACCAACAATGACGAGGCTGAGAATCAAATCAAGAACTCAATCACTTTTACAACAACTTCAGATAAACTTAGGAATATTTCACCAAGGAGATGAAAAATCTCTACAAGGAAATCTCCAAAACACTGCTAAAAGAAATCATAGATGACACAAGTGGAAACACATGCCAGGCTTATGGATGCATAGAATCAATACTGTGAAAATGACCATACTGCCCGATGCAGTCTGCAGATTCAATGCAATTCCCATCAAAATACCATCATCATTCTTTACAGAAATAGAAAAAAAATTAAAAATTCATATGAAACCAAAAATGAGCCTGCATTGCCAAAGCCATACTAAGCAAAAAGAAAAAATCTGCAGGCATGACATTATCTGACTTCAAATTATACTACAATACTAACATTTACAAAACAGCATGGTATTGGTATAAAAATAGGAACATAGACCAATGGAACAGAATAGAGAACCCAGAAATAAATCAAAATACTTACAGCCAACTGAAATTTGACAAGGCATACAAAAACATAAATTGGGGGAAGGACACCCTATTTAATAAATAATGCTGCAAAAACTAGCAAGCTATATGTAGAAGAATAAAACTGGATTATCATCTCTCATCTTATACAAAAATCAATACAAGATGGATCAAATAATTAAATTTAGTGCCCAAAACCATAAATACTCTACAAGGTAACATTGGAAAAACTCTTCTTGACATTTCTTTGCAATAAAACAAAGATAAATAAATGAGACCTAAGTAAACTGAAATGCTTTGCACAGTAAAATTAATAATTAGTAAACAGTCATCTCATAAAGTTTAAAAAATATTCTCAAACTATGTATCTAATACTGGACCAATATCCAGAATCTATAAGGGACTCAAGCAAACCGGTAAGGCAAAAACAATAATATAATCAAAAAGTGGGTAGAGGACATGAAGAGACAATTCTCCAAAGAAAATATACAAACAGCAGACAAACATATGAAAACATGCTCAATATCACTAATTATAATGGAAATGAAAAATAAAACCACAATGAGATACCAACTTACTTCTACAAGAATGGCCATAATTAAAAAGTAAAAACATAATATGCATTGTCATGGATGTGGTGAAAAGGTGACACTTTTACACTGCTGGTGGGAATGTAAACTGGTACAACCACTGCAGAAAATGGTGTGAATATTTAGATCTTTAAAACTTAAAGTAGAACTACCATTTGATTCAGCAAGTCCACTACTGGGTACCCACCCCAAAGAATACATGTCAATATAAAAAAGACACAGGCACACAAGTGTTTATAGCAGCATAATTCGCAATTGCAAAGATATAAAACCAACCTAAGTGCTCATCATACAATGAGTAAAAAAAAAAATGTGGTGTATATATATATGAAATACTACTCAGCCATAAAAAGGAATAAAATAATATCTTTTGCAGCAACTTCACTGGAGCTGGAGGCAATTATTCTAAGTGAAGTAAATCAGAAATAAAATTTAAATATTGTATGTTGTCACTTTTAAGTGGGAACTAAGCTATGAGAATGGAAATGTATAAGAATAATATTATGAACTTTGGTGACTCGAGGGGGAAGGGTGAGAGTACAGTGAGGGATAAAAGACTAAATATTGGGTTCAGTGTACACTGCCTGGGAGACAGGTGCACCAAAATCTCAGAAATCACCACAAAAAAAATTTATCCATGTAACATAAACCATCTGTACATTAAAAACTATTGAAATAAAATTGTAAAAAATGTGAAAAAAAAGTTTCAAATTCAACCTCAGTCTTGTAATGAACTTATGCTGCCTAAAAATAGAAATCATCTGTAGTAGAAAACCATTAATAAGACTATATGATTTACTCATTAGTACTTTAGGCATTTGAATATTTATATAACAATCAGTTTCACTTTAATGTGGAAAATGAATAAACAACCAATAGAAAGCAACAGGAGGTGCATTAAAATAAGCAGCCCAGAGAAAATAACCCTAAGACACACTGAAGAGTGATTATCCTCGGTAAAGAAAGTCTATTAATTAGACACAAATAATTTTTACACTAGCCAATTTATAGATTTCATCCACTGAATATTTAAATTTCTTACGAGACTCTCTCAAAGAGAAAAAAAGGACACTTCTATTTCTATTGTTATTAAGCAGTATTGTGTAGAGGTTACTCATTCAAACTCTGCACTCAGACCTTGCTAGCCATGAACTTGGAAAATGTAATCTTTTGACCTTCCAATTTTACACATGTAAAATGTACTGTTAACTGTGATATTATTTGTGAAGTGCTTAGCGCAGTGCTTGAAAAGTAATAGAATCTCAATTAATATTTTGTAATAATTATTTTTGATATAGCAATTCCAATTACTGGATACTTAGTTTAGCTCCATGTATTAAGAGAGGCATATAAGAAAAAATATTTGTCACTCTTAAAGGTCACTGGAATATAACTTAAAATATGCTCTCCCATAAGGTAAGGAGTCTACTCACTACTCACCAAGATAATTCCCTCGCCCTGAAATAGGTGACTACTAAGGGGTATAGAGACATTCCTAGAAGTAGGGCAAAATCTGTACATCATATACCTATGGCTGTAATGCTGTTCTTCAGATAATTTTGCATCCAGTTTTCAGGCTTAGAAATTACTAATTCCTTTCATTGTTCCAAGCAAAATAATCCATCTTCAAATAGAAACACTACTAAAATGAAACACTGTGGTAACAGTTTAGTTAAATTATAAAAACTGACAGCCATAAGATATAGATCTCAATAGAGAGATTTTCCTCATAGCCCATTATCAGATGAGGCCTATACACGAGTTATATGATAACCTCAAATAATAAAATTAAGTACTAGAGCACTTGAAAGAATGGATGATAGTGGTAAATGTCTGGAATGTTTTGAAAATTAAATCGTGTAGTATTTAGAATAGGCTAAGGATTATACCAAATAAATCCCCAAGTCATAATGGCTCAAACACGATGTAAGCTTATTTCTCACTCACATCAGATGGGTTTTCCTGGTAATCAGGCATATCTCTCATATGTGTTGATTGAAGGATCAGTATTTTTTCCATCTTTCAGCTCTGGCCATTCCCCAACCATAATGTACTGTGATGAGTCTGAGCTTACATTTTCCCCTTTTATTTTAGTTTCAGAGGTACATGTGCAGGTTTCTGTTATAAGTAAACTCATGTATGGGGGCTTGGTGTACAGATTATTTCATCACTCAGGTAATAAGCGCAGTACCTGGTAAGTATTTTTTCTGATCCTTTCCCTCCTCCCACCTGGGTCTGAGATTTTACCGAACTTGCAAGCTAACAGGTTAGCCTACTATAGTTTCATGAATGCTGGTAGAGATGCAAGACTCTTAGGTCATAAAAAATGTAGTCATAGCAGTAACCAAATACCAGAAATTTTGCACTGATTTCGTGAGCACCATATTCTATAAGGCGGCACAAAGAAGGCCAGTTGATGCCTGCAGGTACAGTGAGTTGAGCTGCAGGAAAGAAAGCCTGAGATTAGGGAATCCAAATCTTTTATAAGCGTTAGCTTGCCTAATTTTACTTAGGAGGGAGATACAATGTTTGTTGTACTGGATAGTGAGCATGTCTGCTCTGGACTCTGTAGGAAGAATCTATATTGCTCAAACTTGTTGGGTATACAGATATCTTTTAAAAGAGGCTTCAGAACAAAAGCCAATCAGTGCTCATTCAAAAGATATGCAGAAATATTAGACTCATGGAGAATTGTCTCCCTTTTCTGAGGCCTCATAGTTGCCTGCATCAGTCAGCAAAAGAAAAAAGAACATAGAAAAGGAATACCCACTTAAAGGCCTTGGCCCAATAGACCACTTGCATTTACATTTGATTGATAAAAATTAATCAAAAAACATAAATTATTATAAGGGAGTCTGGTAAATATTAACTTGCTATGTCATCCTCCGAAAGAAAAATTGGCTTCCTAGAAAACAATAGATTTTGGTGATCAGGTACTAGTATCTGTCAATATAGAATTATATCTAAACTCTTAAAGTGTTTACTATGGGCTATGTATTATTTCATTAAATTGTCATAACAATTATATGTGGTTGGTGCTGTCATATCCTCATTTGTCAAATGAAAGAAAATTGAGGCTCAGAGAGGATAAGGAACTCACTAAAGGCACATATATAGGAAATAGATTATTATCAAAATTTGTCTGCTTCTAGACTCCAGCATTTTCCATAAAGCTTTCTATAGAATAACCATCTTGTCAAATAAGTCCATAGATCATGAAAAATATCACACAAGATAACAAGGAAAATATCACTGTGTTGATTAATTTTATGCATTAAATTGGCTACCTCAGAGCTCCCAGTTTTCTGGTCAAATACAGGCATACCTTAGAGATATTCTTGGTTCAGTTCTGTACTCATGCAATAAAGTGAATCTCAGGATAATGAGATAATGAGTCACATGAATAATTTGATTTCCCAGTGTATATAAAAGTTATGTTTACACTACACTATAGTCTATTAAGTGTATAATAGCACTCTGTCTATAAAATAATATACATACCTTAGGAGTACTTTACTGCTAAAGATGATAATGATCATCTAAGCTTCAGTGAGTCATAATCTCTCTAATGATTAAGGGTCTTTCCTCAATGCTGATGGCTGCTGACTAATCAGGGTGGTGGTTGTTGAAGGTTGGGGTGTCTATAGTAATTTTTTCAAATAAGACAAAAATAAAGTTTCCACATTGATTGACCCTTTCACAAAATATTTCTCTGTGTCATGAGATGCTGTTTGATCGTATTTTCTCCATGGTAGAATGTTCCAAATTGAACTCAATCCTCTCAAACTCTGCTGCTGCTTTATCATCTAAGTTGATATAATATTCTAAATTTTTTGTTGTTATTTCAACAATGTCCATAGCATCTTCACCAGAAGTGGACTCCATCTCAAAAACCATTGTCTTTCCTCATCCACAAGAAGCAATTCCTGATTCATTCGTTTTATTATGAGATTAAAGCAAATCAGTCACATCTTAAGGCCCTATTTCTAATTCTAGTTCTCCTGCTACTTCCACCACATCTTGAATTACTTCCTCTTCTGAAGTCTTGATTCCCTGAAAGTCATCCAGGAGGATGACAATCAACTTCTTCCAAACTCCTATTAATGTTGATATTTTCACATCCTCCCGTGAATCACAGATATTCTTAATGACATCTAGAATAATGAATCCTTTTAAGAAGGTTTTTAATTTACTTTGTCCAGATCCATCAAAGAAATGTTTATTTATGGCAGCTATAGGCTTATACAATGTGTCTCTTAAGCAATGAGACTTGAAATTCAAAAATCTCATTCATCCTTGGGCTGCGGAATTGATGTTGTGTTAGCAAGCATAAAATCAATATTAATCTTTTACATCTCCTGGGGAACCATGTGCATTTTCAAAGAGCATTAATATTTTGAAAACAAATGCTTTTTCTGAGCAGTAGAAGTCTAGGATTTTCTAGGAATGTAATCATATTTTCTTAAAATGGTGAGAGTTTGACTTCCTCTTTTCCAATCTGGATGGCCTTTAATTTTTTCTTTTGCCTAATTGCTCTGGTTAGTATGTCCAGAACTATGTTGTGTAAAAACAGTGAAAGGGGGTCTTTTTGTCTTGGTCCAGTAATCGGGAGAATGCTTTAAACATTTCCCCATTCAGTATGATGTTGGCTGTGGGTTTGCCATACATGACTTTTATTATTTTGAGGCAGGTTTCTTCTATGCCTGGTTTGTTGAGTATTTTTATTATACACAGATGCTGGATTTTGTCAAATGCTTTTGCTACATCTATTGAGATGATCACATAGTTGTTTTTTTTTTAAGTAATTTTTCTGTAATGTTTTGTATTCATTGACTTGCATGTGATAAAACATTCCTGTATCCTGGGATGAACCCCACTTGAACATGATGAATTATCCCTTTGATGTGCTGTTGAATTTGGTTAGCTAGTATTTTGTTGAGGATTTTCGCCTCTATGTTCATCAGGAAAATTGGTCCATAGTTTTCTTTTCTTGTTGAGTTCTTTCCTGGTTTTGGTATCAGTGTGAGACTAGCTTCATAGAAAGATTTAGGGTGTATTCTTTGTTTTCTCAATCGCTGGAATAGTTACAGTAGGATTGGGGCCAGTCCTTCTTTGAATATCTGGTAGAACTCATCTGTGAATCCATTTGGTCCTGGGCTTTTTCTTTGTTTGCAATGTTTAAGTTACTGATTCAATTGTGCTGCTTATTATTGGTCAGTTTAAGGTTTTTATTTCTTCCTTATGTAATTAATGTAGGATGTTTGTATTTTTTACAGGAATTGTCCATTTACTCTAGGTATTCTAGAGTTTGTATGCATAAAAATGTTTATTGTAGTCTAAAATGACCTTTTGCATTTTTGTGGTGTAAGATGTAATATTTCCAGTTTCATTTCTAATGGAGCTTATTGGGATCATCTTTTTTTTCTTGAATAATCTAGCTCATGATCTATTAATTTTATTTATTTTTTCAAGAAACCAGCTTTTGGTTTCTGATCTCTCATACTTTTTTTTTGCTGGTTTTAATTTCATTTAGTCCTGCTCTTATCTTTGTTATTTTTTTTTTCTTTTTCTAGCTTTAGAATTAGTTTGTTCTTATTCTTCCAGTTCCTTAAAGAGTGACATTAGCTTATCAATTTGAGCTCTTTCAGACTTTTTGATGTAGGCATTTAGTGTTATAAACTTTCCTCTGACCACCACTTTCACTGTATCTTAGAAGTTTTGTTCTGTCTTGTGTTGCTATTATCATTCAATTCAAATAATTTTTAAATTTCCATCTTGATTTTACTGTTAACCCGGAAATTATTCTGGATTAGATTTATTTAATTTCCATGTATTTGTATACTGTTGAGG
This sequence comes from Callithrix jacchus, assembly GCF_049354715.1. Classification (NCBI taxonomy): domain Eukaryota; kingdom Metazoa; phylum Chordata; class Mammalia; order Primates; family Cebidae; genus Callithrix; species Callithrix jacchus. The sequence goes on from NC_133524.1 coordinate 85,273,592, forward strand.
GATCCCTTTAGAGTTATTTCCAGTTTTACTCCACTGTGATCTAAGAAAATACTTAATATGATTTTGATTTTTTATATTTGTTGAGACTTTTTTTATGTTCTATCATATGGTCTATCTTGAAGAATATTTCATATGCTGATGAGAATGTATATCATGCAGATCATGGGTAGAATGTTTGGTAAATATTTGTAATTTTGACATTTGTTATATCATTTTGACTACATATAGGCTGGGGACTATGTTCATTTGTTTCAGTGTGTCACTTAGTCCATTGTTTATTTCTACCTTGAAGATTTGTGTAGTGCTGTCATTGGTGTATTAAAGTCTCCCACTACAATTGTTTAGCTGTCTATCTCATTTCTTAGGTCTTATAGTCATTTTATGTATCTGGGAGCTCCATGGTTTGGTGCATTGAAATTTAGGGTTGTAATTTTCTTATTTAATCAATATTTTTATGTTATATAGTGATCATCTTTATTTTTTTTTCTGTTGTTGCTTTAAAAACCTGTTTTGCCATATATGAATAACTAATTCTGTTTGCTTTTGGCTTCCACTTTTATGGAATTTCTTTTTCCAGACTTTGAACTTGAGTTTATATGACTACTTCCATGTCAGGAGAGTGTCTTGAATATAGCAGATATTTGGTTTGTGATTGTTTTATACATTCTTGTATTTTTTTTTTTGAGACAGAGTATTGCTTTATCTCCCAGGCTTGAGTGAAATGGCATGACCTTGGCTCACTGCAACCTCCACCTCCTCAAAAAATAATTTTTTATTTATTTTAAAATTATTTCTTAATTATCTCCTCAAAAAAACTTTTCAGACATTATTTCCTCTTCTTTCTCAGGAACACCAATTAATCCTAGATTTTGCCATCTTATATAATCTTATAATACTTGGTGACTTTATCCATTTATTTTTATTCTTTTTAAATTTTTCTTTCATTGAGTTAATCCCCAAGCCTTGTTTCTGAGCTCTGAAATTCTTTCTTCTGCTTGTTCTAGTGTATTGTTTTAAACTTTCCACTCCATTTTGTAATTCACTCAGGTGCCCCTCATTTCCAGACGTTCTGGTTGGCTTTTCTTGATGATAGCTGTCTCTCTAGATAATTTTGTATTCATATCCTGAACTGCTTTTTAAATTTCCTTGTGGTAGTTTTCACCTTTCTCTGATATCAACTTGAATAACTTAATAATTGTCCTTCTAAATTTCTTATTTGGTATTTCAAAGTTTTCAACTTCATTTTGGTCCATTAGTGGAGGAGAGCTAGTGTGATTCTTTAAGGATATTATAACACCCTGTTTTGTCATATTACCTGAGTTATTTTTCTGGATTCTTCTCATTTGGATAGATGTTCTATTCTAATTATTCTTTCCTTTTTTTTTTTTTTTTTTTTGAGATGGAGTTTCACTCTTGTTACCCAGGCTGGAGTGCAATGGCGCGATCTTGGCTCACTGCAACCTCGCCTCCTGGGCTCAGGCAATTCTCCTGCCTCAGCCTCCTGAGTAGCTGGGATTACAGGCACGTGCCACCATGTCCAGATAACTTTTTATATTTTTAGTAGAGACGGGGTTTCACCATGTTGACCAGGATGGTCTCGATCTCTTGACCTTGTGATCCACTCGCCTCGGCCTCCCAAAGTGCTGGGATTACAGGTGTGAGCCACCGCGCCCAGCTCTAATTATTCTTAAATTTTTGTTTGATTTGACTGTGTTTTTGTTTGTTTGTTTTACATTTCCTTTTTCCTCTTAAGGTTGAGACTTTAATACTTGTAGTTAATTATGGCTTAATTTAGTTCTTGGTGCTTTCAGAGGTGAGACATCTGTAAGACTTCCTTTGTTAATGGGAGTATTTGTATGACAGCTTTCTTATATGCTGTTTGTAGTAGCAATGTGCTTGGTGTGTGAGCTAGTTCATTATCTCCTATGAGGTTGGAATGGTAGAGGCTCTTAAAGTCTATCTCATTCCCACATGGCATACAATATTTCACTTATTCATTTAACTGCAGTATTTTATTTACTGATTTGATGGCTCAGACCTTAGTCTAGTAGGGGAGGTGTCCTTAGGTAGGAACCAAGTTTGGCTAAAGCAGCTGGGTAAATGAAATGCCAGCCTTGACAGTGGTGGCTGGAGGAGCTCTCAGTGAATTAAACTAAGGTCTTATTGGGGGAAAGGTTGGAGCCATCTCAGCTCCCCTGCCAGGGTAGCAGAAAAGTCCGATCTACCTCTCAGACATTCCTGTCCCCATATTCTGGGCTTTTCTTTGTGCGGAGACCTGCTGAGCCATCGGAAACAGCTGTGTCAGAGACTCGTGGTGCTTTTCCACCTAGGAATCTCCTGGTCTGTGGGCAATAAAAACTCATTTGGAAATGCGGTGATCACTCACCCTCTGGGTTCTCACTGTGAACTGCACTCCAGAGCTGTTCCTATTCAGCCATCCTGGCTATTCTTTTCACATATCAGAATGTTGATGCTTCAAGTAGAGAAGGAGTTGGACTCTGTCTCTCATGTAAGTCTGAACCTAGAGGGTGATCCTGCTGTGGAGATGCAGTCAACCTGATGTGTTACAGAAAGACGTTATCCACACCGAGCTCCCATGGGAGAAGCCCTACCTGTGCCTATGGTGATAGACAAGGGAAAAAAGTCTCCCTCTTCTCCAAGATCCTTTATGTACACCAGCATTGTCTGACTGTTGGGAAAGAACTGAAGACTTTCCCTGCTGAACCCAGTGCTGCCACTGTGCCTCTACTGAAAGAAGCTTTCCACCAGCAGAAGGATCTAGTGCTCAAGGCTTAAAATCTTTGTTCTTTTGTCCCACACGGTGTTCCCTTAATGTAGTACACCACTCCTTCTCCTAAGAGGGGGAATCCTTGAAAGCCAGACTACTGTGAGTGTGGTTGCTCCTCTGGGTCTAGCTTCCCAGTGAAGTTCCCACACTCCAGACTGGTGCTGGGGAATTTTTGCAAGGGATCCAGTGATGTGATCTGTCCTCAAGTTTCCCAGAGATAGGTACCAGGCCCAGATGGAATAGGGGTGTCACGGGAGTGGTATAAACTGAAATTTCTTGGTTATTGATACTCTTATTTGTGTTGGCTTACTTGAATCCTGGTTAGGATTCAATAACCTGGTCACTTTGACAGAATCAGAACCTCTTGGTTAACTAGAATGGTGCAGGCAGAGATAATAGCTCAGATTGTGTAGTGATATTCTCCTTCCTTGGCACAGTGTTATTCTACCAGGAGATGCTATAATGGACTCTGTTCATTGGCTTCCAGCAAGGAGGTGACACTTGCAAAACAGCACCAGTTGCAGTCATAGTAGTGAGATTTTTGCTTGCCTTATGCTCCCCAGAGAGCGTACTCTGGTATCTTAGGCAATGGGCAGGGCCATATAGCTCCCAAGAGATTCTGTCCTTTGTGTTAAGCTACCAGGATGGGTGGAGGGACACAACCAGGTGTAAGCTGGCTCAGATCTGTTTGCACTCTTAGCCTTTATATAGAAAATAGCAGCTGCTGTGGGTGTTTGGGAATGGGAGTAGGTCTCAGGCCACTGGATTGATGTTCCAGAGGGAAATGTTGCTGCTTCTGCTATACAGAAGAGGTCGCACAGAGAGTGAGGAGTAGCAGCTGGTAGTAAGCCCCACACAGTTCCATACAGTTAGTGAGGGAGATCCACTTTCACAGTGTTCCACTGGGAGCAGTTCCAGTCAGCAGTGTAGACTGCAGCCTCCTGCTTCCTTCGAAAGGTTTGTAGATTCCTTCAGTTTTTCTGTTTAGTTCTTGCATTGCTTCTTGAGAAAAGATCACAATGTGAATCTTTACACCCTATTTATCCTTCCAAGTGAGAGACATACATGTGTGTGTGTGTGTGTGTGTGTGTGTGTGTATGTTGAGCTCTGAAAGAAGACATATATGTATATGTCTTCTTTGAGAAATATATATTCAGATCTTTTGCCAGTTTTTAATTGGCTTGATAGATAATTTTAAATTGTTGTGTCTCAGAGAATAAGTGGTTCTGAGAATAGGGAAAGAAATGAGAAAATAGACTGTCAGTGAGGCAGTCAGAACATACACAACATTGACCTACTAAGTTTGCCATTTTATGTGGGCATAATTTGTGGTGCCCAAAACCACAATAGCATTAAAAATCACTAATCACAAATTACCATAACATTTATAATAATAACACAAATTTAAAATATTACAATAATTGTCAAAATGTAGCACAGAGACACAGAGTGAACACATGCTATTAGATAAATGGTACCTATAGACATTCTAAATGCAGATTTGCCACAAACCTTCCATTTATGAAAAATGTAGTATATGTGACGTGCAATAAAGCACAGTGAAATAAAACAAAGTCTACCTGTACTAGTCTAGTTATTTCTGTGAAGATATTTTGTAGATTTAATTAACATTAGGAGAATTAACTTCAATGTGGGTGAGCCTCATTTAAACAACTGAAAGCATTAAGAGAAAAGACTAATCACCTGAAGAGAAATAAATTCTGTATCAAGGCTACAATACACAGATTATACCTAAATTTCTAGCTTATGAACTCAAGACTAAAACATCAGTTCTTGCCAGAATTTCCAGTGATGGCCTGTATTGCAGATTTTGGACTTTACATCCCCCATAATCACAAAAGCCAATTTTTGTAAATTCTATTGGTTCTGTTTTTAGGGGAAACCATAACTAATACTTACTTTCATATTAAGAGTGGTTGTAGAAGAACAGAATATTTTTTAAAAATAACTTCGATCTTTTATTGTACACTCAGGAGGTACATGTGCAGGTTTGTTACATGTGCATATTGTGTGATGTTGAGGTCTGGGACACAAATGACCCCTTCCCCCACATAGCAAGAACAGTGTCCAACAGCTTGCTTTTCAACTCTTGTTTCCCTTCCTCCATCCCTCTTCTATTAGTCCCCAGTGTCTATCGTTGCCATGTTTATGCCTTCAGTATCCAATATTTAGCTCCCATTTATAAGTGAGAACGTGCAATATTTTGTTTTCTGTTTCTGTTTTAATTTGCTTAAGATTAATGCCCTCTAGCTGCATCCATGTTGATGCAAAAGACACGATTTTGGATTTCTTTTGTGGCTGCATAATATCCCATGGTGTATATGTACAGTATTTTCTTTATTCAATCCACCATTGATGAGCATGTAGGTTGATTTCATGTCTTTGCTATTGTGAAGATTTGGTAGAATGATTTATTTTATTTTGTATGTATATCCAGTAATTGGACTGCTGGATCAAATGGTAATTCTATTTTAAGTACTTTGAAAAACTTCCAAACTGCCTTCTAGAGTGGCTGACCTAATTTACATTCCCAGGAACACCTTATAGGCATTCCTTTCTCTTTGCAGCCTCAGTAGGATCTCTTGTATTTTGACTTTTTAATGGGAGCTAGATGGTATCTCATTTGAATTTTGATTTGCATTTCTCTGATGATTAGCAATTTTGGACTTTTTTCATATTTGTTGGTTGCTTGTATCTTTTCTTTTGAGAAGTGTCTGTTCATGTTTTCTGCCAAATTTTTTAATACAGTTATTTGATTTTTTGATTGTTGAATTATTTAAGTTCCTTATAGATTTAGCAGACCAGAATCTTGATGAGTTTTATGAGGTTGTTTTGTGGTTTCTGGAATAGGTTCTCTATGCTTATATGATTTAGAGCACTAATGACTATATTTCCAAATTTAGAGATTGCTAATATTCTGCGATATGATGTGGCAATAGAGATATACAACATATCACTAATGGATACTCCTAATGAAACACTTATAAGAGGCAAAGTTCTGGTTGGCCATGTATTTAATATCATAGAATGTTTCTGTCATAATGAGTATAATGAAATTGTGTGCTTCTAACTTTGCTTGATAGAGAGGTTAAAATAAAAAGGTAAGCTTATATATTAAAATTCCTATCTTGTGTGCTACATAAGTGACCTAAACATTTCTATGCCTGCTCTGAAAGAAACCCTTTTGTTCCCACAGCCATAAAGCTAAAATTGTTTGAAATAAGCACAGAGTTTTGTTTAGTGAGTGACACAATTACACAAATTAAAATAAGGGCATTGATTGGGAGGGAATGGAATCCTGAAAAATGAGAGGCAGACATGTGTTAAGATGTTGGTGAATCTAACAATATTGAACTACTAAATTCTAATGAGTCTTCTTTGGAGAGGAAACAGCCATTCTACACCCTTGGAAGTGAATAACCTTGTTTACCCTCAGGGAACTATAATGGTCTCCGAGAGGTTGTTACTGACCAAGACACTAACTGTCCTCATGGCCACCTCTCACTCTTTTTACTTGTATGCTTATTACTAGACTGAATTCTCAGCAAACCACTAAAGATGATGTACAAAGTGTGACCCATGAAGATGTGTACTAAGTTTCAAAATAACTAACATATTTTTCCAATTTATTCAGACAGAAATCCTTTGAATAATGTGAAAATGGGTATTAGGGGTGTGGGGGAAGAACTGTGTATTCACCCTGTGAGAATACACCTTTTACCATGACTGTGAGAAGTAAGTTTGTGGCAGAAGTCCCAAGATCCTTTAAGAGCTCTGTGGTTTCTCTTCTATATAAGGCACACATTACACTGGGAACTGCTGCAACTTAATTGGGTAACCTAAATTCCATGAAGATAATTGGGTTCTAGGATGGCAAGGGCCAAGTGGCAGTGCTCAAATACTAAAGGCAAGGTGCCATGGATTTTGAAGGCAACACTACATATTTCTCACTTGCGTGTACTATTTTATTCCTTTATCATGTGACTCAAAAAGCTTGTAGTTTTCCTAAATTCTGGATATTAGCCCTTTGTCAGATGGGTAGATTGCAAAAATTTCTTTCCATTCTGTTGGTTGCCGGTTCACTCTAATGATTGTTCCTTTTGCTGTGCAGAAGCTCTGGAGGTTAATTAGATCCCATTTGTCTATTTTGGCTTTTGTTGCCATTGCTGTTGGTGTTTCAGTCATGAAGTCCTTGCCTATGTCTATGTCCTGAATGGTTTTGCCTAGGTTTTCTTCTAGGGTTTTTATGGTGTTAGGTCTTATATTTAGATCTTTAATCCACCTGGAGTTAATTTTAGTGTAAGGTGTCAGGAAGGGATCCAGTTTCTGCTAAACCAACCCAAATGACCATCAACAATAGACTAGATAAAGAAAATGTGGCATATGTACACCATGGAGTACTACGCAGCCATAAAAAATGATGAGTTCGTGTCCTTCATAGGGACATGGATGAATCTGGAAACCATAATTCTCAGCAAACTGACACAAGAACAGAAAACCAAACACTGCATGTTTTCACTCATAAGCAGGTGTTGAACAATGAGAACACGTGGACACAGAGAGGGGAGCATCAAACACTGTGGACAGTTGAGGGGGCTAGGGGAGGGACGGGGGGTGGGGAGCGTGGAGAGGGAAAATGTGGTAAGAAATACCAGATATAGGTGATGGGGGGATGAAGGCAGCAAACCACCTTGCCATGTATGTACCTATGCAACAGTCCTGCATGATCTGCACATGTACCCAGAACCTAAAGTACAATTAAAAAAAAGAAAAAAACAGCTTCTAGTTTTCAATGGGACCCAGAACAAGTGAAGTCTCTGCAACAAATACAGGCCATTGTTCCATTGTTCAAGCTATTTTGTCACTAGGGCCACTTGAGACAGTATACTCGATGGTGTTTAAAGTGTCAGTTGCAGATAGAGATGTCTTTTGGACTTTTGGTAGGCACATAAACATAAAGCACGGGTCTTTAAAATTTTGAAAAATACCTATGGCATCTTCTGCAGAAAGTTACTCTTCTTTTGATAAACTACTCTTTGACTCGCTACTGGGCCTGAATAGAGACCGAATACAAAACCGTAGACTAACAAGTTATGGGACCTGAGCTGCCTGTTATGAACATAGTGTTGTCTGACCAACTAAATCATAAACTTGTAAAAGCGTAACAACATTCCATCATAAAATGAAAGCGACATACAGAAAATTGGTCTGGAGCAGGCTATGAGGGCACAAGTAATTTACATGAAGAATTGACACAAATTCCTATGATCCTCATTCTTGTTATGTTATTTTCCGTCTCCCAGCTAGCTCCTGTGGCTGTATATGTTCTGTTCAATTAATTTTCAAAGGAAGAGAAAACTCAGTCCTGGTTTACTGATGCTTCTTCATGATATTCAGATGCACCTGAAAAATGGATAGTTTTAGCACTACTTCTCCTTTCTGGATCATCCCTGAAAGACTAGGGTGGAGGAACCTCTACACAATGGGTTTAGTTTTGAGCTGTGCACCCTGTTCACTTTTCTTGAAAGGATAAATGGCTAGACATGTGACTGCATACCAATTCATGAGTTGTGGTCAAATGGTTACGGTAGACGGTCACAGATTTCCAAGGAACATAACTGGGAATTTGTGTACAAGGAAATATGGAGAAGAGGTATGTGGATAGACTTCTCTGCATGGCTGATAAACTAGGATATGTTTGTCAAATGCATATCCTCACCAAATAGCTACCTCAACAGAAGACTTTAATAATCAAGTGGATATAATTACTTGTTCTACTAATGTTATTCAGTTTCTCTTCCCAGCCACCCATCTCAACGTCCAATGAACTTATGAAAGAATAACCCACTGTGGCTGGAATTGGAGGTTATTCACAGGTAAGCAAGATGGGATTCCACTCACTAAAGGCAACCTTGCTACAGCCACTTTTGAATTCACAATATGCTAGCAGCAAAGACAAATGCCTTGTTCTCAATATGGCATTATCTTCTCAGATGATCAGATAACTATATGCTAGCAAGTTCGATTGAATTGGTCTGCTTCTATCATAAAAAGTGCAGCATATTATTCTTACTGAAAAAGATACTTTCTCTGGATATGACTTTTCTTCTCTGCACTCAATGTTTCTTCCAAAACTACTGTTCATAGTCATACATCTATCATCACCATATTCTAGACTATTGTTTCTGATCAAGAATTACATCACATGAAATGAAGTATGGTAATGAGCTGATACTCATGGACTTCACTAGTTATATCATCTAAAGCATCTGATTTGATAAAATAGTGGAATGGCCTTTTGAAAATTTAGTTATGCCAGCTATGTACTAGTACCTTGCAGGGCTTGGGGAAGATTGTACGGGAGGATGTATCTGTTCTAAATAAACATCAAATATATGCTATTGTTTCTCCCATGGGCAGAATTAATTGGTCCAGGAATCAAGGGGTAGAAATGAAAGCTGCACTACTCACTATTACCCTTAATAATCCAGTAGGATTTTTTCTTTCCTCTGTCTCTGAAACCTCATGCTCTGCTAACCTAGATATCTTAGGTCCAATGGGACAAATGCTTCCACAAGGAAGCACACCAATGATTTCACTGAACTGGAAGTTAAGACTTCTCTGCATTCACTTTGGGCTCCTTAATGTTCTGAATCAAAAGACAATGAAGGCATTTGCAATACTAGCTGGCTAGATTGATCCTGATTACTAAGAGGAAATTAAATTTTTACTTCGAAGTTAAGAAAGAATATGCTTTGAGTATACGGGTTACTTTAGGGCATTTCTTAGCATTGCATCAATCTCTAATCTAATCTTCATACATCTCTGATCTAATCTCTATTATTTCTTTCCTTCTGGTAGCTTTAGATCTTTTTTTCTAGTTCCTTAAGGTATAAAGTTAGGTTTCTTTCTTCTTTTTAAATGCACACTTTTATAGCTGTAGCCTTCACTTTCAGCACTACATTTGCTGCATTCTGAAAATCTACATATGTTGTGTGATTTTTTTTATTTGTCCCAAAGTATTTTATAGTTTGCCTTGTGACTTCTTCTTGATCCATTGGTTAAGAGTGTGTTGTTTAATTTCCACATATTTGCTGATTTCCCAGTTTTCTTTCTGCTATTGATGTCCTGTCTTCCTCTATTGTGATCAGAAAAGATACCTTGTATAATTTTAATCTTTCATTTGTCTTAAGACTTGTTTCGTGGTCTATGGTGTGGTTTGTCTTGGAAAATGCTCCATGTACAGTTGAGAATAATGTACATTTTGCTGTTGTTGGGTAGATTTTTCCATATATGTTTTTCAAATCCAATTGGTCTATAATGGTGTTCATGTGCTCTCTTTATCAGACTTCTGTCTGGTAGTTCTGTGCACTATTGAAAATGGTGAACCAAGGCTTCCTAGTATTATTGAGATTCCGTTATTTCTATCTTCAGTTCTGTGAAAATATCATTTGCGTATTTAGGAGCTGTACCATCTGATGAGTATATGTTATATCTTCTTGATCAAGGTTTTATCTTTATATTATGTCCTTCGTCTCCTGTATAAGTTTTTGACTTGAAAAGTACTTTGTCTGGTATTAGCTTAGCCACCCTTGTTCCTAGCATCATGGAATATATTTTCATCATTTTACTTTTAATGTATATGTGTTCTTAAATCTAAAGCAAATTTATTGTAAACATCATATAGTTGAATAATATTTTATTATCCATTCAGCTAATCTTTGTCTCCAATTAGAGAGTTTAATTCATTTACATTTAAAGTAATTACTGATAGGGAATGACTTCTTACTGCCATTTTGTTGATTGTTTTCTTAATGTCTTATAACTTTTTGTTCCTCCATTTTTCTCCTAATGCCTTTTTTGTGTTTCGCTGATTTTTTGAGAGCAGCATGCTTTGACTCCCTTCTCATTTTCCTTTATATGTGTTCTATAGATATTTTCTTTATGGTTGCTATTGAAATATATCACATATATTAAGGTTAGAGCATTCTGTTAACTAAGCTGATAACTTTAATAACATACAAAACTCTACACCTATACATAATCCCTACTTTACAATATTTATGTTATAAATTATTTATATGTATATTGGTTTTGTTTCTCTAGGAACTCTGACAAATACAACTCTTAGCTGCACACAAATATAAAGTAATCTCTTTTATGCAAGGCATAGTTGGTAATCTGGCTGTATTTCTGTTTTATGTATGAAAACACTAAGACATAGGCAGGTTTTGTACTTGGCAGATACAGAGATGCCTGCTTCACTCTTTCTTTTTTAAAAAACGACTTGCTTAGCTGCAGGGAGAATAGTAGCTGACAGCTCCCAGATACTGTTTTCTTTTCTGGTTCTTCTACAGCTGTCAATCTAGGATTACACTTTTCTCTGGGCTAATATGGCAAGTGACTCAACAATGAAGTAGTAGGCAAGGTTATAATCTGTTTGGAGCAGCTTCAAGACAAGATAATGATGCATTATATCTGTTCAACAGAATTTCTCTATAATGCAATCTTTGATACAGATGTCTCTGTTGGGCAGCCAGAGACTGTAAAGTCTACATCTTGATCTGATGAGTTGTTTCTTTTTTTTGTCTTTTGAGAAGTATTACTCTCTAATCAACCATTTGCACCCCTAACTGGCTCAGCATTTCACTTCTGGAGAACCCAGCTAGCACAGGTACCTACTCAGTTGTATACGATTATTGACAGTTGGTTGAAGAGCACAGATTAACAATGATATCACTGGCTGGGTGTGGTGGCTGAGGCTCCTAATCCTAGCAGTTTGGGAGACCAATGCCAGCGGATCATGAGGTCAGGAGATCGAGGCCAACATGATGAAACTCTGTCTCTACTAAAAATACAAAAATTAGCTGGGTGTAGTGGCTTGCACCTGTAATCCAAGCTACTTGGGAGGCTGAGGGAGGAGAATCGCTTGAACACAGGAGTCGGAGATTGCAGTGAGCCAAGATCACACCACTGCACTCCAGCTTAGCAATAGAGTGAGCGAGACTTCGTCTCAATAAAAAAAAAAAAAAGATATCACTATGCTTATGTAATGCTACATTTTAAAATAATATTTTATATTTTCTCTAGTGAAGAGAGGATGCATTCATTTTTTTGGCAAATATATATTGAACAAAAATATATATTGAACATGCTTGAGTAGAGCTTCTCGTCTAATATTCTTGGTACAGCTGAGCTCACAGTGACCCAGAAAAGTGACTCATACAAGTCAGAGCTGGAAGGATACTTCAGGTGTTCTGATGCTTAGCTATAGTATACTTTTCACTTTAGTATATCACCTCAGTGTTTATGTTTGATAAACCACTGCTGCTTGCATTACTTGTTTTTGGCCTTCAACTGTTCCCCAGACAAAAAGCTACACTGCCTTTATTACTACAATTATGAATTATTACTCAAACCCACAAACTTCTTTAAAAATGTTAACATTTAGAACCAAGGAAGACAATCCTGTGACTTTTTACATGGGAAATGACATAAATCTACTCAAATTTTTTAGTTACAACAATTGCTTTCCAGAGCAATTCTAAGTTTTCATAATTATTATGAATGCTGTGTCTATTACAGCAGTGGTTGCTATTTATCTGGTTTTAATGGAGTGTTAAGATCTTTCTAAAAGCAGCCTTTTGTCCCCTAAGATTTGAGAGTTCTTTAGAAAGTTTGTTAATTCAACTAATTCTTTTTGAAACTGATTCTACATTATTAAGGTACGAAGTAACAAAAGATTTAGGATGCTCCACTTTCATGGCCATGTTATTTAGGCTGAGGCTTCCATGACCTTACTTCTTTCCTTGTATGTGTAATGCAGAGTGACTTTTCTATGCATATAAAGCTAAATTGTTCTAAAGGAAAATGTAAGTGCCTAATTTGCTGTTTCTGGCAGGATTTTAAGTTTCAGTGCCAATATTTAGGATAATTTAGACATATTAAATGACAACACAGGGAAATTTAATCTATTTTACTACATAAACACATATTAGGGATAAAGTATATAATTGTTGTTTGATAGGTAGTTAGGCAATTAGATAATTAGAGCTGAATAGCATTTTATCATTAAAAAAACTAAACTACGAGACAGGGGGAAGATGGCGCTGTAGGAGCAACTCAGGATTGCAGCTCTCAGTGAAGGCGCAGAGGGTGAGTGCACGCCACATTTCCAGATGGATTTTTGTTACCCACAGACTGGGAAATTCCCAGGTGTAGGAGCGGCACGGGATACCAGTGCAGCTGTTTCAGCTGGCGTGGCCATTTTGGACTGCGCCGCAGCGCAGCAGCAACCCGCACAAAATGCACTGGTCTGGGTGCCCTGTTAAACCGGCAATTTGAGATTTGGGGGGGCAGATTAGCATAATCATCTGATTAAATGGGACTTGGACACTGAACCAGGCCAGGAGATTCCCAGGAAGGGACGCTTCAGCCAGCGCAGTGGGTCGCTGCAAGGGAAATCACACAGATCCCTGTGCCCTTTCAGCAGGCGACTGAAACACCTGGGAGAGAGTCAACCGTTCAAATTAAAAAAAAAGACAACAAAAACAAACGGGCTCTGAGGCAGGAAGCCAGGTAATCAGGCTCAGCGGGTCCCACCCCAACAGGGACAAACAAAACAACGATTGGAAACACTTGGCGTTGAGAGTTTTACAGCGGGCACAGCTGAACCCAGGATGGTGCAGCTTGGTGGGGGAGAGGTGTCCACCATTACCAAGGCATTCTGCCCTGACTGAGATAATCTCCCCTTGCTGACACAGCCTGCCGTTGCCGAGGCAACCCGCCATAACAGAGAGAGTCCGCCATTATCACCACAGCAGTCCTAACTACACCCATATAAGCAGGACTACAGGGAACTACACTTGGCAGCAGGGTGGAGCCCACTGCAACAGGGCAGAGCCCACAGCAGCAGGGCAGAGCCCATGGCAACAGGGCAGACCCCACGGCAGCAGGGCGGAGCCTCAGAAGGCAGATAGTGACTAGACTGCCTCCTAGCTGGGCAGGACAGTGCAACAGATACTCCTAAATAAAGCTTTAAATCACCATGACAAAGCATCTGAGGAAAAAAAAGGGTGTTTATGAGTTCTGCTGCAGCAGACTTAAACATACCTGCCTAGCAGCCCTGAATGAACAATGGAGCTCACAGCTCAGCACTTGAGCTCCCCTAAAGTACAGACTGACTCCTCAAGCACCTCCCTGACCCCCGTATATCCAAAGAGTCACATCACAAAGGACTGAACAGACTGACATTTGGCGGGCATCATTCTGGGACAAAGATAGCAGAAGAAGAAACAGGTAGCATCCCTTACTGTTGTGCAGCTGCTACAGGTGTACCCCAGACAAGCAGGGCCAGGAGTGGACCTCAGCAGAATTACAGCAGAGGGGCTAGACTGTTAGAAGGAAAACTAAGAAACAGAAATACTTCATCATCAACAATCTGGGCGTCCACTCAGAGACCCAATCAAAAAGTCAGCAACTACTCAGACGACACGTGGATAAATCCACAAAGATGGGAAGAAACCAGCACAAAAAGGAGGAAAACACCCAAAACCAGAACACCTCGCTTCCTACAAAGGACCAAAACTCCTCACCAGCAAGGGAACAAAGCTGGACGGAGAATGAGTGTGATGAAATGACGGAATCAGATTTCAGAAGACGAGTAATGAGAAACTTCTGTGAGCTAAAAGAACATGTTCTAAATCAATGCAAAGAAACTAAGAACCTTGAAAAAAGGTTTGAAAAAAGATTTGAGGAAATAATAACAAGAATGGACAACTTAGAGGGGAATATGAATGAATTGAAGGAGATGAAAAACACAACACGAGAACTTCACGAAGCACGCACAAGTTTCAACAGCCAAATTGACCAAGCAGAAGAAAGGATATCAGAAGTCGAAGATCAACTCAATGAAATAAAATGAGAAGCCAAGATTAGAGAAAAAAGTGCAAAAAGAAATGAGCAAAATCTCTAAGAAATGTGGACTATGTGAAGAGACCTAATCTACGTTTGATAGGTGTACCTGAATGTGACGAAGAGAAGGAATTCAAGCTGGAAAATACTCTTCAGGATATTATCCAGGAAAATTTCCCCAACCCAGCAAGGCAGGCCAATATCCAAGTCCAGGAAATACAGAGAACATGACAAAGATATTCCGCAAGAAGATCAACCACAAGGCACATAATTGTCAGATTAACCAAAGTTGAAACAAAGGAGAACATGCTAAGGGCAGCCAGAGAGAAAGGTCGGGTTACCCACAAAAGGAAGCCCATCAGACTCACAGCAGATCCCTCGGCAGAAACTCTACAAGCCAGAAGAGAGTGGGGGCCAATATTCAACATCCTTAAAGAAAAGAACTTTCTACCCAGAATTTCATATCCAGCCAAACTGAGCTTCAGAAGTGAAGGAAAAATAAAATCCTTTGCAAACGAGCAAGTACTCAGAGATTTTGTCCCCACCAGGCCTGCTTTACAAGAGCTCCTGAAAGAGGCACTACACATAGAAAGGAACAATTAGTACCATCCATTCCAAAATCATACCAAATGCTAAAGAGCATCAACAAAATGAAGAATCTGCATCAACTAACGGGCAAAACAGCCAGCTAGCATCAAAATGGCAGTATCAAATTCACACATAACAATATTAACCCTAAATGTAAGTGGACTAAATGCACCAATCAAAAGACACAGACTGGCAAATTGGATAAAAAGCCAAAACCCATCGGTTTGCTGTATCCAGAAAACCCATCTCACATACAAGGATAGACAAAGGCTCAAAATAAAGGGATGGAGGAAGATTTACCAAGCAAATGGAGAGAAAAAAGAAAAGCAGGAGTTGCAATTCTCATCTCTGATGAAATAGACTTTAAAGCAACAAAGATCAAAAGAGACAAAGAAGGCCATTACATGATGGTAAAAGGATCGATACAACAAGAAGAGCTAAAGATCCTAAATATATATGGACCCAATACAGGAGCACCCAGATATATAAGGCAAGTTCTTAATGACTTACAAAGAGACTTAGACTCCCAGACAATAATAGTGGGAAACTTTAACACTCCACTGTCAATATTAGACAGATCAAACAGACAGAAAATTAACAAGGATATCCAGGGCTTGAACTGAGACCTGGAACAAGCAAACCTGATAGACATTTACAGAACTCTCCACCCCAAATCCACAGAATATACATTCTTCTCAGCACCACATCACACCTACTCTAAAATTGACCACTTAATTGGAAGTAAAGCACTCCTCAACAAAGGCAAAACAACTGAAATCATAACAAACAGTCTCTCAGACCATAGTGCAATCAAGTTAGAACTCAGAATTCAGAAATTAACACAGAACTGCACAGCTTCATAGAAACTGAACAGCTGGCTCTTAAATGTTGACTGGATAAACAATGAAATGAAGGCAGAAATAAAAAAGTTCTTCAAAACCAAAGAGAACGAAGACACAACATACCAGAATCTCTGGGACACATTTAAAGCAGTCTCTAGAGGAAAATCAATAGCAATAAGTGCTCATATGAGAAGAGTGGAGAGATCCAAAATTGACACCCTATCATCAAAATTGAAAGAGCTAGAGGAGCAAGATCAAAAAAACTCAAAACCTAGAAGACAAGAAATAACCAAGATCAGAGCAGAACTGAAGGAGATAGAGACATGAAAAACAGTTCAAAAAATCAATAAATCCAAAAGCTGGTTTTTTGAAAAGATTAAGAAAATAGACAGACCAGTAGCCAGACTGATAAAAAAGAAAAGAGAGAACAACCAAATAGATGCAATAATAAATGATAAAGGTGAAATCACCACAGATTTCACAGAAATTCAAACCATCATCAGAGAATATTACAAACAACTCTATGCACATAAACTAGTAAACCCGGAAGAAATGGTTAAATTCCTGGACACCTGTGTCCTCCCAAGCCTAAACCAGGAGGAAGCCGAAACTATGAATACAACAATAATAAAGTCTGAAGTTGAGGCAGCAATTAAGAGCCTACCACACAAAAAAAGCCCAGGTCCAGATGGGTTCACAGCAGAATTCTACCAGACACACAAAGAGGAGCTGGTACCATTTCTTCTGAAACTATTCCAAATAATCTAAAAAGAGGGAACCCTTCCCAAATCATTTTATGAGACCAACATCATCCTGATACCAAAACCCATGTTGAGACTCAACAAGAAAAGAAACATCAGGCCAATATCCATGATGAACATAGATGCAAAAATCTTCAATAAAATACTGGCAAGCAGATTGCAACAGCACATCAAAAAGCTTATCCATCATGATCAAGTAGGATTCATCCCGGGGATGCAAGGCTGGTTCAACATACGCAAGTCTATCAACGTAATTCACCACATAAACAGAACCAAAAACAAAAACCACATGATTATCTCAATTGACGCAGAGAAGGCCTTTGACAAAATTCAACAGCCCTTTATGCTAAAAAACCCTCAATAAACTCAGTATCGATGGAATGTATCTCAAAGTAATAAAAGCTATTTATGACAAACCAACAGTCAATATCATACTGAATCGGCAAAAACTGGAAGCATTCCCTTTGAAATCTGGCACTAGACAAGGATGCCCTCTCTCACCACTCCTATTCAATATAGTACTGGAAGATCTATCCAGAGCAATCAGGCAAGAAAAAGAAATAAAGGGTATTCAAATAGGAAAGGAGGAAGTCAAATTGTCTCTATTTGCAGATGACATGATAGTATATCTAGAAGACCCCATTGTCTCAGCCCAAAAACTCCTGAAACTGATAAGCAACTTCAGCAAAGTCCCAGAATATAAAATCAATGTGCAAAAATCACAAGCATTCCTATACACCAATAACAGACTTAAAGAGAGCCAAATCAAGAATGAACTGCCATTCACAATTGCTACAAAGAGAATAAAATACCTAGGAATGCAACTTACATGGAATGTAAGGGACCTCTTCAAGGAGAACTACAAACCACTGCTCAAAGAAATAAGAGAGGACACAAACAGATGGAGAAACATTCCGTGTTCATGGTTAGGAAGAATCAATATTGTGAAAATGGCTATACTACCCAAAGTAATTTACAGAATCAATGCTATCCCATCAAGCTACCATTTACTTTCTTCACAGAAATGGAAAAAACCACCTTAAACTTCATATGGAACCAAAAGAGAGCCCGCATAGCCACGTCAATTCTAAGCAAAAAGAACACAGTGGGAGGCATCACACTACTGGACTTCAAACTATACTACAAGTCTACAGTAATCAAAACAGCATGGTACTGGTACCAAAACAGAGATATAGACCAGTGGAACAGAACAGAGGCATCAGAGGAACACAACATATCTACAACCATACAATCTTTGATAAACCTGACAAAAACAAGCAATGGGGAAAGGACTCCCTGTTTAATAAATGGTGTTAGGAAAAATGGCTAACCATGTGCAGAAAGCAGAAACTGGACCCCTTCCTGACACCTTACATTAAAATTAACTCCAGATGGATTAAAGACTTAAACATAAGACCTGGCACCATAAAAACCCTAGAAGAAAATCTAGACAAAACCATTCAGGACATAGGAGTAGGCAAGGACTTCATGAACAAAACACCAAAAGCATTGGCAACAAAAGCCAAAATAGACAAATGGGACCTAATCAAACTCCACAGCTTCTGCACAGCAAAAGAAACAGTCACTAGAGTGAATCGGCAACCGACAGAATGGGAAAAATTTTTTGCAGTTTACCCATCTGACAAAGGGCTGATATCCAGAATTTACAAAGAACTAAAACAGATTTACAAGAAAAAAACAAACAAGCCCATTCAAAAATGGACAAAAGATATGAACTGACACTTTACAAAGGAAGACATACATGAGGCCAACAAACATATGAAAAAATGCTCATCATCACTGGTCATTAGAGAGATGCAAATCAAAACCACATTGAGATACCACCTCACGCCAGTTAGAATGGCGATCATTACAAAATCTGGAGACAACAGATGCTGGAGAGGATGTGGAGAAATAGGAACACTCTTACACTGCTGGTGGGAGTGTAAATTAATTCAACTATTGTGAAAGACAGTGTGGCGATTCCTCAGGGACTTAGAAATAGAAATTCCTTTTGACCCAGCAATCCCATTACTGGGTATATATCCAAAGGATTATAAATCGTTCTACTATAAGGACACATGCACACGAATGTTCATTGCAATACTGATCACAATAGCAAAGACCTGGAACCAACCCAAATGCCCATCATTGATAGACTGGACAGGGAAAATGTGGCACATATACACCATGGAATATTATGCAGCCATCAAAAACGATGAGTTCGTGTCCTTTGTTGGGACATGAATGAATCTGGAAACCATCATTCTCAGCCAGCTGACACAAGAACAGAAAATGAAATACCACATATTCTCACTCATAGGTGGGTGATGAACAATGAGAACACATGGACACAGGGAAGGGAGTACTACACACTGGGGTCTATTGGGGGGAATAGGGGAGAGACAGCGGGGGGAGAGCTAGGGAGGGATAGCATGGTGAGACATGCCAAATGTGGATGAAGGGGAGGAAGGCAGCAAAACACACTGCCATGTGTGTACCTATGCAACTATCTTGCATGTTCTGCACATGTACCCCAAAACCTAAAATGAAATTAAAAAAAAAACTAAAGTACAGTATACAGTATACAAAAACTAGAGTACAGTATACTTATATAAATAAAATCAAAACAAATTTATATTATGCTCTTTGGGTGGCTTCATATGAGATGGCAGTTGTAACTATATTCAATCAATACAAATAGATACCATTTATAAAATACAAACTGATGCACACTTATCACTTAATGGTTCCAAAAATCATATTTTAGCTTGCTATTGTTGACATAATTTTGGGATAGAAAAAGGTTTTTAAATTATGAATTGTCTTTGCAACCCTAAGAGAAATATAAATGCATTACTAATTTAGATTTAAATTTGAGTAGAAATATAAGTATTTATTTTTTAAAAGTTATAGATTATCTGCTATGTTCCAAACACTGTTATATGATAAATGCATTTGTATGAGCAACTTTCATCAGGCTTTCTTTAAATTACAGAAACAATGATTATTTCACTGACTTGCAAAATGAAGTGTTTTGTTATTGATAGCATCAAGCAATATGTATTTATAGAATACCTAGCAAATGTGAAGCACAAATATTCTGTACTAGAGTAGCTATAGACAAATATTAAATACATTTTTGAAATGCATGAGGTTTAGAATATTTTTGGAGAACAAAAAATTTTATATCCCCAAACAGGGCATGTTACAAGGATGGACATAATGAGGTCTTTGATTGTCTAGCAAAGTTTACTGGTTTAGTGATTTGGGGGACAAAATGGAAGAGCATAGCTTTAATTATGACAGTGTTCAGTAGATATTTCTTAGATGAGTGAGTAAATAAATGCGAGAGTACTTAGACTATTAATATTTACCTTTGTATATGACTTTACTATACCTCCCTTCATCTGTTTTCTGCTGCCATAATGGAATACCAGAGTGGGTAATTAATAATAATCAGAAACTCACATGGCTAATAGCTCTGGAGACTTGGAATTCCAAGAACATAACACTGGCATTGGCGAGGGCCTTCTTGTTGCATTATCTCATGGTAAAAGGTGGAAAGGCAAGCAAGTGCATAAGACAGAAAGAATGATGGTCTAACTTTATTCTTACATCAAGAGACCATTACACTGATAACTGCATTAAATTATTCATGAGGGCAGATCCCCTATGACTTAGTCACTCCTTAATGATCCCACCTCTTAAAAGCAAAACAATGCTAAGTAAATTTCAATGTGAGTTTGAGAGTCATTGTGCAAATGATACCATTCTGGTCCTAGCTACTCAAAACTCATACATGAAATACATTCATTTCATTCTAATAGCTCCCAAATCTTAATTCAGTCCAGTAACAACTCGAAAGTCTGAAGTATATAAAGTCTCATTTAAATCAGATATGAGGCCAGGCACGAAGGCTCATGCCTGTAATCTCAGCAATTGAGGAGGCCATGGTGGGAGGATTACTTGAGCTCAGAAGTTTGAGACCAGTCTGAGCAACACGGGGAGACCTCATCTGTACAAATATATATATATATAGCCAGATGTGGTACACATCTGTGGTCCCAGCTACTTGGGAGCCTGTGATAGGAGAATCACTTGAGCCCAGTGTTCAAGACTACATTGAGCTGTGATAGCACCACTTTACTCCAGCCTGGGCCACAGAGTAAACTCTAGTCTCAAAAAATTAAATAAATAAACCAGAATGAGTGGCAGTCAAGGCATGATTCATTCTGAGAAAAAACTCCCTTCAGTTCAAAGCCTGTGAAATCAAAATAAGTTACCTACTTTCAAAATATAATTGTGGAATAGGCATGGAATAGATGGCTTTTTTATTATAAAAATAGTAAATATAGTAAATATTTTCAGCTTTGAAAGCTATTGGGTGTCTGTTAAATCTACTTAACTTTGCCTCTGTAACATAAAAGTAGCTATAGACAACACAGAAACAAATAAGTGTGAATCAATAAAATTTCGTGTATGTGATTTGAAATTAGAACTTTATATACTTTTCATATGTCATGAAACATTATTTTTATTTTTTCAACCATTTAAACTATCATTTTTAGCTCATAGGCTACCAAGATGAGTCTGGATTTGCCCCGAGGTCCATAGTTTGCTGATTCCTGATACAGACCATAGTTGTCACTATCAGAAAGCTACAAAATGGTTTACAAATTAAAATATAAAACTTAAGATTCATGATTATTGTGCTTTTGTCCATCCTCATGACTTAATTTTCTCTTTTAAAATGCTATTTTTCTTTATGTTTTCTAGTAATGACTTTACTTGTTGTTTCTGGGAATAAGTGAAACAAGGAAAGCACTTGGTACCTCAATAATTTTCAGAGCTTATCTCTAACATATAGGATTAAATATATTTTTTTATCTAGGAGGAAAGTTATCTAAGTGCATTTCAATGAAAGCTTTATACTGAGCACACAATGACTCCTTATTTAAATTTTGAAAATTGGGATAATGCTTTTACTAAGTATTATATGAGGAAGGGAAAATGAATTACTCAGAAAACAATAGTAATTATCATACATGTCAAAATTATTGAAACATATTTATTTAACCAAGTATATAGCACAGGTTAGCATACCTTAATTTGCTGAACAAGTTAACAGGACATGTAATTTCTTTTTTTTTTTTTTGGTGTTATTTTACTATTAGTGGTAATAAATCTGTATATTTCTTGACACATAAATAACTCTGCTTAAAGAAAAAGTTTAATATTATACTAATACAATGTATTTTATTTTCTAAAATAAATGAATTTTTTTCTCTATGATTTATTTAAAACATCAGAGATACTTCTCTGGTTATAATATTTGAGTTCAGAGGCCATTGGAAAAATAATGCAGATAGAAGGTTTTATGGTAAGATTGAGTAAGTATATCTATAAAATTTGAAACTGTATTAACAATAATAGTAAGTTGAATGCATTTACTCTATTCAAATCAAATGGGACATAGAATCTAAATGTTTTATGCTAAATTAAATGTAGATTCTTTGGACTCTATATCTCCTTTCTATTATATTTGTTTAAATAATGCTTTTTAACTTGAGGTCCACAGGTCTGTGGATATAATTCAGTCTGTTTATGTACTCAGATTGAGAAATATTTACATCTTTATTTTCACTAACCTCTAACTGAAATTTAGTGCAGTGTTTCCTTCAATTATAAATGTAAGCAACAAGACACAGTAGTATTATCATCTGTGTAATCAATAGAAATGACATGTATTCATAAATTATAGTCCAGTTGTTAGGTATATCAAAATATCATTTATATTACCTTATATTTTAAAATGACACTTGTAATATGTTGATAAATATTACTATGCAAGTAGTACATTACTTCATTGCATATTTTGAAATGTTTTAATAACTATATGCTTCATTTTGTTTTCATACTATATTTAAGTTTCTTTATGATGTTGTTGTTGTTTGCCTTTAAAGCTATTATTTTGAAAAGAGTTTCATAGCCTTCACTACCCTGCAAAAGGAGTCCATGGCACAAAAATAATGTTACAAGTTTGTACTGATTCAAATTCTAAGTTAGCCCAAAATTGTGTCGTGGTATCTTATAAACCAGTAAGTAGGTCTCTCTTACAGCATATTTTCTGCAATTAAAATGATATGGAGATTATTACAATGAAGGCTTGCAGTGTTTCACTGATTTCAAACTATTCTGGGCTACTACCATTTAAATCAATGCAGTTTACAACTACTCGTATTCAAAAGACCCACAGAAATGAGTATTAATATCTAGTGTTCCTGCTTACATAATGTGTTTTAGAGAAATATTCAATCTTTTCAGATATGAAAGTCCTCATCAAGCTAAAGTCTCTCAAAGTAGTCAACAAATAAAATATGGAGACATTTGATGTTCCAAAGTCAACACTTTTGTTAACATTCCATAATTGCATCTCAATATTCTTACTCATAAAATGAAAGGAATAGCTGGGCATAGTAGCTCATGCTTGTAATCTTAGCACTTTGGAAGTCTGAGGTGGGTGGATCGCTTAAGTTCAGGAGTTCAGGACTTTGGCCAACATGGTGAAATCCTGTCTCTACTGAAAATACATAAATGAGCTGGGCGTGGTGGTGGGCACCTGTAATTCCAACTACTTGGGAGACTGAGGCAAGAAAATCATTTGAACCCAGGAGGCAGAGGTTGCAATGAGCTGAGATTGTGCCACTGCACTTCAGCCTGGGAGACATATTGAGACTCTGTCTAAAGAGTAAATCAATAAAATATAATAAAATAAATAAATAAATAAAATTAAGGATTAGGTTAAAGGGACTTTCAGCTTAAGAAGTATGTGATTCTCCGGTTACAATATCCCTGTTAATGGTAGGCAGAGTCCATGATAAATCAACAATAATAAATAATCTATAATCACTTTGGTTCCTCAAATTTGATGAGAATATTGATGCTATACATTCAGTTTAATTCAAAGCTGACCTGATAGCTGAAATTACAAGCAGTAGAGAGATCTGGTTCAATTTCCAAGCTTCGCATGACTGTAGGAGATGCTGCCAAGCCACAAAGGCAGAAACCTTTTGTGTGGAAACCCTTATAATTATTTGTATTGACCAGTGATAAAGAAACACTCTGGAGGGCTCCTTTTCAAGTTCTTACCAAATTAAAGATGTGCATTTTCTTGAGTCGTGGAAGTAAGAAGAAATTGTCCTACAGTAAATGGGAGTAGTTCTATAGGAGATAGTCATAGGAAGTCATTCATTTAGCTTAGAAGGCTAAATACAAGGAGGAGAATGGAGAGACAGGCTATTCCTTGATGGGAAAGGTAAAAGTGAGCTCATAACAATGCATACTATTCTATTGAAAATTTTGTTAAGCAATTTAACAGACAAGTTTTCTTTCCTCCCATGACACACACAAAAAAATTGAAATTTAAAATATTTATCACTTCCAGACCAGAACATTTTTTAGAAGGGTGAAAATCTCTTTCTCTGTGGTATGTAAATCATTAGGTGTTCAGGAAGTCAAGAAAGCAGTACCTTTATCAGCCTGAGTCCCAGAGTTAGAGATGTTGGAGCAGAATATCCAGAAAACATTTGGAAATAAATATTTGTTTCTGTAAAGTACTGAAATTTGAAAGATGGTTTAAAATTTCAGAATAATCTAACATATTCTGGTGGATACACTAGGGAAATATTAAAAAAACTGCGTAGACTCTCATGATATGTTGACTTTCCTGGTTTGTCCATATCTATACACATTTGAATGTAAATTCAAACAGAAAATCTTAGTCAATACCTTTGAAGAGGCTCCAAGTGTAGAGGAGGTTAGGTTTTAAAATTTATTATCTTATTTCTTTATATCAATAATTTAACATTTACTCTTCTAGTAGACAAAGGGCAGAGAAATAGCGGTACGTTAAAATAAAAATGTATTTCAATTTAGGAAATAGTATAATGATAAAATGGTATATCTTATTATTTAACCAACTATTATAGTTAATAGAGTCATTAAAATATCTAACAGCTTAGAAAAAAATATTTGTTAGGGACTACTAGCTGTTCACCAAAATTCATATTCTCCTTTAGGTATTTTTATTGTCATTATTCTGTCTCTGCTCCACCATTGTATATTAGGTGGATGTTGGGTCAGAAAGTCTGGCTGTTTAATTCATACAACAATAAAACATGAGAAACATCATCTTGATCCAGTGGAAAAGTACTTGGCATTTCCCAACTGCATTGAGCTGGATGCAGTAGTTGAATGTAGATATTGACAGTAAGGAGAACATTTAGGACTTTTGGACATAGGAATTGGCAAACATCTTATGAAACAGATATTATTTTGACATCTATTTCTTTAGCTCAAAATAATCTAGGTTTTTCTATCCAACAAAATCATGAGAAGAGAAAGTCTAGACAAAAGGGAGGGATAAAAATTAACATCAAGATAGAGTATTTAGTAATCTTGCTAGCTCCAGTTGGCACTGATGGTATTTGGTGAAGTGAGATGAAAGAACTGAGGTGTCATAGTTTTCCGAGATTTTGCACCTATGATAGTCCTTAAATTGAGGTGTCTATGAAGACTGTATCTAGATAAACACAAAACAAAGTAACTGAAAGCAGTTCGTGACCGAATTAGTGCAGTTAATTGCAACTACACAGCAACAAGGGTGAGGAGGACAATTGGCCGCCAAAACCAGTTTAGAGACAGGAACATAGAGGGGAAAAATGCTAGCAGTTATGTGTGCGTATCTACATTAATGATATGGAGGAGGACGACTATACCCATTAAGGAAGATACTTATGTTCTTACGACAAAGGACTTGGCAAAATCCTAATTTAGCATATGCAAATGTGAGATCTGCTTAACTCCTCAAATGTAATGAGTGATCCCCATCGTACCATGTAAGTATTTAGGAAAAGAGCAGTTGCTTGTTAGATCGCAATGTAGTAGGCCCAGAGTTTGCTGCCTCAGTATCAGGTTGTGTAAATTTTTGTGGGATAGTGGCCTGCTGACTGGTCATTTATAAATGTACCATAATGGATGAGGAAGTTTTTAAAGCCAAGCTTGATTTTCATATTATGTGAAAATTAATACATGACTATGTGCACTTGGGGGCATGAGGAGTAGAGAAAGAGTAGTTTGGGCACTGACAGCAGGGGAAATAGGAGATAGAAGAAATAAATTTGGAGCATGCAAACCTTCTATCCTGAGTTGCAGGCTTTTTTTTTTTTTTGAGATGGAATCTCACTCTGTCACCCAGGCTGGAGTACAATGGCATGATCTCGGCTCACTGCAATCCTCCACCTCCAGGGTTCAAGCAATTATCCTGCCTCAGCCTCCTGAGTAACTGGAATTACAGGTGCCCACCACCACACCTGGCTAATTTCTTTTGTATTTTAGTAGAGACGGGGTTTCACTGTGCTGCCCAGGCTGATCTCGAACTCCCAAACTCAGGCAATCCGCCTGCCTTGGCCTCCCTAAGTGCCAGGATTACAGGTGTGAGCCACCATGCTCAGCCTGCAGATTTTTATAGAAAGTTTATTCTGATGTAACTGGCAGGGTCTGTCTGAGAAGGTGCTGCAGTGCTCCTGTCTGTCACTTGATTAGAATGCAACCAAGTGAGAGTGAAAGCTTGTCTCAGATATTGAACTCTTTCTTCGAGTTCTTACACTGCCCAGAGCACATGCAATTTAGGAACAAGAAAGGAATCTGAGCAGTCCATACTGCACATTTCTCACCTATTAATATCTTTTATTTTTCTCTAAGGCTCACTCCAAGTACTACCTCCTCCTTGAAGACTTTCCAGGCTTAGGAGCTGGGAGTAATCACTCCTACCCATATAATCATATAAAACTTTGCCTATATTTAAAGATCTCTCTTCATTGACTTCATATAAGTATTATATATGCATATCTTATGTAATAGTCTTGTAATACTATAAGATGATTTGACTCATCTTTCTCCCTTTACCAGGACCTAATTCTCTTTCACAGTAAGTTAATTTATTTATTCTCCAGATATTTTTGCTTGGCCTCTCAGTGCTTATTATACATTAAATACCTTGTCAATATTTATATGAAAAGGCAAAGGAAAGAAAAAAGAAAGAAGAAAGATAAGTTAGAAGAAAAAAAGAAGGGAACAAGAAGGGGTTTAACTATGTAAATTATTTGTCTTTGGTAAATCAGAAAGATTTAAAATATTAATGGTTTGAAAAACAAGCCAAGATATTATTTTTCCTAAAAACACTTAAATCTGTGTACTTTCAAATATACCATTAGTCTTATCTACTTCCATATTGTAACTTAGGATTTTAAGTGCATTTGGAAGACTTAAGGTTTCATTAGCTGTTATGTAATTTGCTCTTCCTTCTACCTCTGATAACTCTACCTTTTGCATTTGAAGGTGATTACCCCTGTTTTCTATGTTAGCTTTATTCTAGTATGCTGTGCTAACTACAAATATAATCACAGAAGCTTTTCGTAAACCATTAATTCCACCAGATGTCAACATTTTAAAATCTTGTATGGCATCTACAAATTATTTTCCTCTGACTGAGTTCATACAGAGATCACCAAACACTAGAATTGCACACTGATTGAGAGCACTTTAAGCTTGCTTCCTCTAGTAAATGAACATTTTATCTTGCTTCAGAATTGTCTGGAATATGGCTGACTTTGTGCCTTCTTTGTCATGCTTCCTTCACCCCTCATTATTTAATAGACTGAAAGAAGCAGTTTGTATCTGTGAGTTTAAGCTTGTCTTTCAATTAGAGCTGCCATCTCCCACCCACAAGTCTTAACCTAAGTAGACTTCACTGTAAGGCAGTTGATCTAAGTTGATACAGCTGGAAGAAAAGTCAGCCCCAGATGAATGGAATTTACACAAGGATAAACCAGTGTATCAGCTTGGGTTCTGGTTTGTAATAGATTAATGCAGAGGTTTTTACTCCAACTAGTAGCTAATTCATCCAAATCCCCAGGGATAAAGATCAGAGAGCTATATTTTAAATAATCTCTCCAGATGTTTTTATATATGCCTGTGTTCTTACATTTATGTTGTTCTCCATACACAGGTTGGGACCACATGTGACATTCTTCCACCTAGGATCAACATAGATTCCAGAAGCTTATATTGCAGAAAGATAGTTGCCTAAGTCAAAGTTTTATTTCTCTGGACAAATCTCAGTGCTTTATTTATTGAAATGCAGGCTTGTAGGGGTGCAATATAGTGATAGAGAGCTAACTGATGAATGATATGAGCAAGGTCTAAATATGTTTTTTTCTCTTTCTCCCTTTGCATTATTTTAGCTAATCTACTTCTAAGGTTACTTGGATTTCATTTGTGGGAATTGCTTAGCTCAAGATTTCCCAAAGTTTTCCAACTGTAGGAATTACCTAGGGGATCCTTATTAAAAATACAAATTCCTGGAACCACATTTCCCAAGTCAGAAATTCCAAGGTAACACACACACAGACACACACACACACATACACACATGATTATTAAGTCTAAACTACTACTGAAACTTCTAAAGCTTGAATAATTTTATTCTTCAAATTTAGTTTAACCATACATTAACATACTCTCTAGATATATACTGGTACATATATATATGTGTGTGTGTGTGTGTGTGTGTGTGTGTACGCACTAGCTTGAATCATTAAAAATTGGGGCCCAATACAGAAATATTCATTATGCATTGTATAAATAGACCTAATGTACACCTTGAAAGCCTACTCTTATAAATTATGGGATGTTTGAATATTTGCACTTCTATTCAACTAGTCTCATGGTAAATATTGAAAAATATTTTGGAGATAGTACCATTTTCTGGACTGATAAAGCCAAAGAATGTAATTATCATGAGGAAAGCTGCCTTATTGTCATATGTTATTATTAAAAGCAAAGAATTAGTGATTTGTATTTAGAGCTTCAAGAGCTACATCTACAGTACCAGAGGCCCCAAAAGAATCAAGAGATAAGAAGAAAATAATACAAAATTAACATCTCCAGGAAACTTGATATTGTAACCATATTAAGACTGGTAGAATTTTAACTCCTTAAAGTAAATATGGACTCTTTTGGGAGGTCTGAATTAGAAGAAAACTCCTACCTTTGCCTGGAAATACAATATTACCTTATTTCTTGTTAAATTTCTTTTATATGAACAAGTTTGTGTATCCTTTACCAACTCTTTGTGTGTGCATGTGTGTGTGTACACAAAAACCATAAGAGTTTGGATCCAATGTGTAAAGAACTTGAAAACTGTCATCCATATTCTTTCAACACAAAGAGCTGGGCCAACTGAAAAGCATCTACTTTTATTGGACTTGTCAGATACCTGAGATCAGAGGACAAACTACCACTCTGAAATCTGAAGAGACAAGTGAATCTAGGAAGACAAGTAGGAGATGTCTACCTGTAACTAAAGCCACTGAAGCCATAAATGGGTAGGAATACTTGAATAGCAATGTTGAGAATGAATAGAGGCTGAGTGTAAGAAAATCCCAAGAGCCGCTGTCTAAGTGGCAGGGTTGGGGGGTGGGGAAATTCTACGCTTTCCTGAATATTCCCACCAGGTATCTCACAAGTTTCTCTCAGGAGTTGAAACATTCTAAACATCCTCGTACCACGAAGGGGAAAATAACCATTGTGAAACACACCCAGAGCCCTCTTCATAAAAAAAAAAAAGCCAACTCTCAAGGGGAAAGACTTTGCCAGCGCGCAGAGCACAATTCATAAACCTTATCTCAATTAGGGAAGGGAATTCTCCTCATTCTCGCCACCTCTATTTTTCCTGGCTCACATGAGAGAGAAACAAACAAACAAAAACAGTGTACCTAACAGGGGATAGTCTTTAAGGAAATAGATTAGAGAAAAAAAAGTACTACCACCGAAGGAGAGACAGAGACACTTGTAAACGGCACAGTTCTGGGATACAAACTCAGTAAAAGATGGTACTTAATCAAAATGCTACAGAATGTTCTGCTCTCCCACACCATACAACCATACTAACAAACCTCCAGTAATAATAACTTAATTACAGCTAAAAAAAAACCTCAAGACAAAGGAGTTATTGGGGGACCGTCCCAAAACACACACACACACACACACACACACACACACACACACACACAAAATGAGAGAAAAAGACAAGGTCTTTGAAGCCTCTGGTATACATGGCAATAACAAACAGTAAACACAGCGAAAATCCTAACCAGATTAAAAGAAATCTTCACACTAAAGGTATATTTACCACAGTTTGTATTGTTGCTAGAAAACGGATCTTGTCTCAGACCCCAAGAGTGAGTTCTTGGATCTCCCATGGGAGGGAATTCAGGACAAGTCACTGAGTATGGTAAAGTTAAAACATTTATTAGAAACTACTCTATTACAGGGTGGAAAGTCCTCAGAAAGCAAGAGGAGGAACTCCCCTATCTTAAACATAATGCTTCATTATGTACGATATTAAGGCTAAGTATAGTATATTTCATTATAAAATCTTGTCATCAGCTTGTGACAGGCTACCGGTATTGTTACTTTCCTGAGTATCAATGTCAGCACGAATTTATGAGTATACTTTCATCTTTAAAGCAAAACATATTCTCAAATGAAGAGTACCTTTATTCTTAAAATATGAGACATTTCCATAAGTTTTGGGTTTTTAGTTAGTTAGCATCACTTACTCATTCCCTCGAAGATAATCTTATGTCTAACTCCGTAGGAATGTAACCCATCAAGTTGGGCTTTATCCAGTCTTTATTCAAGATGAAGTCACTCTAGTTAGGATGCCTCTGATATTATCATTCAAGATGTGTCCAGGTTGCAATAAGAAATTAAAATGCATATCAAAAGCACAGATACTGTGAACACCCAATTGGTTCTTTTGCATACTGCCCAGATAGAGTCTATTTATCAAGACAAAGGAATTGCGAAAAAGAAAGAGTTTAATACATGTAAATCTGGCTGAGAGATTAGAGTTTTATTATTATGCAAATAATCCTCCTTCAAAATTTGGAGGCTAGGGTCTTAAAAGATCATTTGACAGGCAGGGAGCTAGGGTATGGGTGCTGCAGTTTGGTTGGTAATTCAATCATAGAGTTGTGGAAAACAGTCCTTGTGCCCTGAATGGGCTTCAGTGTGAGGTCCACAGAGGAGTTGCTAGTCTGGGTGGGGCTGGCTAATCATCAGAAATGCAAAACCCTGAAAACACATCTTAAAATTCCCTTCTTATGTTGTACAATAACGCTGTTATTTACAGGAGTAATTGGGGAAGTGTCAAATCTTGTTACCTGCTCAATAATGGCTAGAGATTGTTTAACTATTAACTCAGGCCCCTGTCATCATCCTAACCAGATTTTACAGAATCAGTTTAGTTTTAGAGAAGGGCTATTATCATTTAAAATATAAACTAAATTTCTCCCAAAGTTAGCTTGGTCCATGCCCAGGAATGACCAAGTGCAGTCTGGACATTAAAAACAAGATGAAGTTGATTAGATCCACCCTCTTTTACTATTGTGATTTTCTTACTGCTATGATTTTTGCAAAGATCTTTTTAAAATTAAAATCATGATAACAAAAATAAAAATGCATTTGATAGTTTCATCTGTAGACTGAACATGGCTGAGAAAAAAATCAGCTTGAACATAAGCAAATAGAAAGCTATCAAATGAAGTATAAATGAAATAAAGTGGAACAACTAAACACTGTAATACAATATAAAATATGTAACTGGAATAACAGAAGGAAAAGAGAGAACTTAGCAGAAGAGTTATCTGGAAAAATAATGGCTGATAACTTTCCAAAATCCATGATAATCACTAAATTGCAGATTCATGAAACTCAGAAAGTGCTAAGAAGAATAAATTGCAAAAACAAACATATGGAAATGTTGTTGGCATAGCATGTTAAAACTGAAGAAAATCAAAGACAAATACAAAATTCCAAAGGCAGCATGATTAAAACAAAACAAAATTCTTATCTATAAAAAAACAAGTATAAGAATTACAATGATTTCTCATCAGAAACCAGGTAACACAAAGAGAGTGGATTAAAATTTTTAACATATTAAAAGAAAAAAAACCACCAATCTAGAATCCTACATCCCATGAAATTATCCTTCAAAACAGAAGTGAAGATTACCTCAGACAAAATTGTGGGAATTTGTTAACAGCAGATTTGTTTCCTTCAAATTTTTACCAGCAGCAAATCTTTCGGCATCTGCAGCAACCTCAATTCTTGCCTCCTCAGAAGAAAGAATTCTATTGAGAAGCATAAGGCAGGAGAGATCAAGACAAGTTTTATAGCAGGAGTTAAAGTTCATTAAAACCTTTAGAGAAAGAATGAAAGGAAGGAAAGAAAGTACACTTGCAAGAGGGCCAAGCAGGCAACTTGAAAGACACATGTGCAGTTTGACCTTTGATGTAGGGTTTGTTTGCTAGCATACTTCTGGGGTCTTCTATCCCTTCTGCCTTGATTCTTCCTTTGGGGTGGGCTGTCTGCATGCACAGTGGCCTGCCTGCCATTGGGAGGGGAGCATGCGCAGCGTGTTTACTGGAGTTGTATGCATGCTTTTCTATATACCAGCAATTAACCATTTGATTTTGAAATTAAAAACATAATACCATTTACAATACTCTCCCCCAAAATGAAATGCTTAAATGTAAATCTATTAAAATAGGTATAGGATCTATATGTAGAAAACCACAAAACTCTGATAAAAGGAGTAAATAAATGGGGAAATATTCTTTGTTCATGGATTGAAAGACTCAATATTACGGTGTATATTTTTAAACATAAACTTTAGATTCAATAAAATTTCCACAAAAATATTTCCACATATTTCCACAAGAGATTTTGTAGATATCAACAAACATATCCTAAAGTTTGTATAGAAAGGCAAAAGATTCAAAATAGTTAATGTTAATATAATATAAAGGAACAAAGTTGGAAGACAGGTAGTAGCTAACTTCAAAATTTACTACCAAACCACAATAATCAAGACAGTGTGGTATAAGTGAAAGAGTAGATGAATAGATCAACAGAACAGAATAGGAAGCCCAGAAATAGACCTACAAAACTACAGCCAACTTATCCTGCCAAAGATGCAAGACAATTCAATGGAGAAAGAATAGGGTTTTTAATAAATGGTGCTGAAACAATTGGACATTCATATGCAAAAAAGTACCCAGACACAAACCTTATACTTTAAACCAAGAAATAACTTTAAATGGATTATTGTAAGAGGAAACATTATGAAATTGTAAAAGAAAAAATAGGAGAAAAACGCTAACTTACTTTGGGTTTGGTAACCAACATATTTTGACACATCAAAAGTGCAGTTCATGATATAAGAGATTGTAAATTTAATTTTATTAAAATTAAAATGTTTTCTCTGTGAAATACAATTTTAAGAGAATGAATAGATAAGATGCAAACCAAGGAAAAATATCTACAAATCACCTATCTGACAAAGGACTTGTATCAGCAACATACTTTAAAAATTCTTAAATTGGCCAATATGTAAACAAACCAATTGAAAATGAGCAAAAGATTCTAACAGACACTTCATGAAAGATGTGCAGATGGAAAGAAACTATTTATAAAAATAGCTTATTATCTTTTGACATTAGGGAAATACAAATTAAAACAAGAAAGGATGCCACTATATACCTTTTAGAATGGCTAAAATAAAACAAAAACTTATAACACTTATTCCTGGTGATAATGTGGAACAAGAGATATGCTCACTCATTGCTGCTGAAAATGCAAAACAATACAGACACTTTGGAATCAAATGGCAATTTCTTGCAAAGTTAAGCATGATCTTACCTTATAATGCAGCAGTCTTATTTATGCAACCAACTAATTTTTACACTTATGCCCACACAAAACTGTACAGCTGTTTATAGCAGCTTTATTTATAATTGTCAAAAACTGACAGCATGTCTGTACATAAGCTATCTTCTTGTGGCATATGGATTAATAATTCTGAAACCATAATACATTTATATTTGAGTTGAAAAATTAAGTAAATGTATAGCAAATAATGGGACCCAAATTTGTAATCATTAAAGAGACAGGTTATAGATAATCAAATGGAGAAGACTAAAATAATACATGTGACAATTAATTAGAGTTGGAGATATCAGTATGAACTCATGGTTTAGCCTGACATGACACAGATGTATACATATATAAATATTTTTTGATATGTTTATATACATGAGTTAGTATACACACATATATTCCATTGCTCTTTTCACTGAGAAGGCACAGAAACAATGACACCCAGGAACAACAAGCCTATGCAGTGCCTTAATGCTGATGTCTAATATCATCCTTTAGTAAAAAGTAACCAAAGCTCCCTGGAGAAATGGCTGCCTATCATGTTGGGGCAGGGAGTATACAAGATGGGCCTGGAGCATCTTGCATTGCTAGAACTTAAGGAAGTACTTAAGAATCACAAAAATGAGAGTATGCCAAAGGGAAATAGGAACCAATTTAAAAAGCCCCCAAGAACTAAAGCTAGAACAATCTGAGCAACAAAATAAACACAGTAGTGTTGGAGGACAATTCAAAACATAAAGAGAATATCCATAAGCCCATACCACATATATATAGTTCCATCAGCAAATAAATAGAAAATAACTGAATCTCCACACAGATTGAAAATAACTTGTATAGATATTCTACCTTAAAGGAGGCAGAGCATAACTTCCAATCTCTCATGTGTTCACTGTGGACAATGACTTTATTTCAAAAAGTATAGTGTGGAAAAGGAAAAGAAAGCATGGATTTACAGTGGAGACTCCTCACAAAAACTATCTTAGACAGGTAGGTGATCAAAGTTAACATCAATAGTGAGAAGTCATGTTGATAGCATGTACCACGTGATGTCGTGAAAATGGCACTTTATCTCTGCAGTGTTTCTTCCAAAACTCATGTACTTTAAACATAGGAAAAATATCAGACAAATCTCAGTGTGAGTCAGTCAACAAAGCACTCTTCAAAAATGAAGTTCTAAGAAGCCATCACTGCAAAGAAAAACCTAAAATACATGACGTTGTCATGTAGTATCCTTGGTGGGATGTGCCTTGGTCTCTTCGGACTGCTATCACAAAATATTTATAGACTGGGTGGTTTAGATACTGCAGAAATTGATTTTTCACAGCTGTGGATGCTGGGAAGTCCAAGATCAATGTGTCTGCAGATTTAGTGCCTGGTGAGGACCTTCTTCCTAATTCATAGATGTGGCCTTCTTACCGAATTCTTACATGATGGAAGGGGCAAATGAGCTTCCTTGGGCCTATTTTTAATCACATTCATGATGGCTCTGTTCTTGCAGCTCAATCATCTCCCAAAAACCATACCCCTTAATACCATCACACTGATGATTAGGTTTTGACAAAGTAATTTGAAAGGGACACAAACATTCAGATGATAGCAGAATGTTGGGATCAGAAAAGAAAATACATCAGGACAACACAAAAGGAAATCTCAATAAAGTATAGACTTTAGCTAAAGTGCACACACGCACACGAACACACACACACAGACATCCATTTATTCTTTTGTTACTGACAGCATCTGTAAATTGTATAAACACATCTTTTGAGAATTATGCTTGCACTTAATAAATTTGGTGTATTTTTTTTTTTTACCATTCCTCACTCTAACTCACACCCTAGTATTACTTAGGTAAAAACCTAATATCCTAAAAAATGACAAAATTAATGGAAAATCAATCTTCCACTTGCTGAGTAGTAGTAATAAACAGAAAGATGCAGACACATTGGCTCGAGATACTGGTTTTAAATTTCTCAAAATAAAACATTATTTTAAAAATAAAAATAAGTTGTTATATTTTAATTGGCTAGTATAAATAGAGTGCTAGACTGGGAAACACAAAATACATTCATTCTGTTGTTTTCAGATTCAAGGGGGCATAGAAGGCAGATTGTTAGCTATTTGAGTTGAATATGAAAGTAATATATTTTCACAGTTATTATATTAAAGTAACACATTTTTCACATAATTCATTTTTGCAGGTATTTAATTTTCACCTACTTTCTTTATAATCAATTCAATGTGCCTCTCCCCTACCCCACATATGTACTCATTTTTGAAGAAGATTAAGTGATTTTAGCTTCTCTTAATTGCTTCTTTTTTTAGAGAAGCAGGAAATCTCTCCTGATGAAACCTATTTTTATCATCCTTAGAAGGCAATGGTAGGAGAGTGAAATCTAATATGTGTCAGTGATTATTTTACTAAAGTGTTAAATTATGTGTTTTCAGAAACTCTGGAGCTGTAATCAACACCAAATTGTAGGTATTAGAACCCCATTGGCAAAGTGGCAAAAAATGATCAGCTACTCCCTAAGTATACTGCGAAGTAGACAGGCAATAAAATGAATAGAATCAGCATTCTTTACTACTAATGCAGAGAAACTTTGATCGACTCCAGGCTAGTGGCTATTTCCAAAGATGTGACACTTGACTCATAATTTTCAAGTCCCAACTTTTCTGTGCTTCTTATTATTATACATTTGGCTCAGGATATTAAGGGTTTTTCTTTTCCTCTGGGAAACATTCAAATCTTTAGCTGCATCTTTTACTAAATTAGATGTGCTAGTTGCAAACTTTATTCAACTAGATTGAAGAAAAGATTTGAAATAATATAAAACTGCATCTATTGTATTGTGGAGCAACAGGAAATGCAATTCCTTAAGTTGTAGGGTAGTGGGGACTAATCATTATTGGGTTTCCACTTGGTTCTGTTCAGTGTGCTATCTTTATATTTGCATATTTGTTGTTAACACATTCAATCAATGACATAGATTTTATCAGTGAGGAGACCCCTAGTACCTGGCATATAGTAAATAGTTCATAAGAGTTAGCTTTTCTTATTATAGTTGTTATTTTACTCCTGAGAAAACTGAGAATAAAAATATCAA
Organism: Callithrix jacchus; assembly: GCF_049354715.1. Taxonomy (NCBI): domain Eukaryota; kingdom Metazoa; phylum Chordata; class Mammalia; order Primates; family Cebidae; genus Callithrix; species Callithrix jacchus. The sequence continues at coordinate 85,310,460 of NC_133524.1, forward strand.
CTAATTTTTCCCAGATAACAAAGCTAATTGTCTTCACTTCAAAGTTTACATAGAAGTTTTTTTTTTGGTCTAGAACATAAACCCATACTGTGCCTACAATGCATTTCTCATAGCGTAAATATCAAACTCCTTTATATCATGTTTGGTGTCCTCCAAGATCTGACCTTGATTCTTTTCATTGCATTTAAGTTCGTCATTCAGGACACAGTTTTTTGAGCAAGTCAGGCTCCCTTCTTCACTCCTTTGCATTTACTCCTGATGACTCCCTTGAATGCAATGAGAAAACTTTGAACTATCAAGCTCTTCTTAAATTTAGTCTCTTTGGAGGCTGTTCTGATCTTTGCCCCACCTAGTCCCCAGCACTGTACTCTTTTCTTTCTTCTACAATTGTACCTGTTAATTTCATTGAGAGTATGATTTTATATATCTGTCCTTCAATACCAGACAACGACTATTTTGGAAGCAAACCAGTGACATATTAGCTTTAGTTTGCTTAACATAAAATGGGCATTTAGTGAGTGGGTCAAAAGATTAATAATCATGAACTGGAATTATAACAATTCTATACGAGTTATTTTTCTTCAAGTATCCTTAAGTATTATGGCATTACAAATTTAACTTTCTTGAATAAAATGGTAATGGTTATCTGAAGTTCTAAAAATTGTACCAATCTATGACAACTTCCATTACTTGCCATGAATTTAGCAACTTTTTATTACCACTTATTAAAAAGCAGTAAAAAAAAAAAGAGAAAAGAAAATAAAGAAAAAATCCTGGCACATTGCTGATTTATGATATAGTATTTTATGTATTATTTGTGATAGACTATATTTTACCATGAACAAGACACTGCTGTTTGAATTTTGAATACATAGAATAGTATATAATCAATTTTCAGAGAAATTCACTATTAACGTTTAGAATTTGATGCTTCTTTATAAATATAAAAATAGCTTTTGTATCTTGTTGCAAAATAATTCCATAAGTGTTTGGGTACAGTATATTAAACATAAGGCATTTTGATGGCAATATATTTCAGAAAATAATGATAAAGCAATGAAAGGTTTAAATCTCTGAGAGCTCAGGTAAACATAAATCTTCACTTAAGCAATGTGGAATCTGGGAACATGGAAAAAGCCAGTCAATAGTTCAGGTAACCTAAAGCAGACTGCAAAAATTCCACTGTTAGTGGGAGCATAAAGAAAGATACTTTTCTTCTTACCAATGTCAATCATAGCAAAGACATGCCTCTGGAATATTTTTGAGTCAGTTTGGGCAAAGCGTAAGTCTTTTGTCAGAAAATAAATCTAAACAACACAAGACGATGAAAATTGTTGCCTTTAGATGAGAAAGCTTTGGATTCAATCCACAATTGGATCTTTCTTTATCTTTCTGTGACTCCTATTAAATTCTGCAACCAGTTTTTCAAGGAACTTGCTAAATTTAGATAACAGAGGAAAAGAACAAAATAAAAGTTTAGTGTCAAAATGTGTAATCCTCATTTTTTGGTAGCATAAGCATTTGACAATATTTAGAGTCCCAGAATTGTTTTTCACTAATTATTACAAATTTTATGTATAAATGAAAGAGTAAACATTTATTTGTTTCTCAGATGGTTTATTTATTTGGCTGTTAGATAATTTATTTTATGTTTCATTAACACAATCTGTTTTCCTACAGATAAAATTATAAAACTATCATTTCAAAAATAGTCAAATATAACAAAAATTTTGTATCTATTGCAAAAAAGACACATGCAATATTTATGGAGCAGTTACTATGATTCAGACATGGTGTTAGAATCTTTATGTTAATTATTTTTAAAATTGCAACATAATCCAAGAAGATAAAGGATACAAAAAAATGTAAAAATTATGTTTAAAAAGGGGGTAACTTTATCACTGTGTTTTAGTATTAGTATTTACACCCATGGCTGTCAGTGTAAAACTTCATTCACAGTAAGTGTATAAGAGTAATGACTTGATTTCAGACAGCCATGGGTGTAAATACTAATTCTACTCTTATAAACAAGTTATTCTACCTCTCTAATCCTCAGCTCACTCATTTTTAAAATGAGGATAATAATAATACCTGCCCCAGAGATTATTTTAGAATGACTAAATGTGAGAAAGTATGTAAAGTAATTAGCACAATGTCTGATAGATAGTGAGTGCTCTGCTTTGGCAATGAACTATTACTATTACTATCATCATAAACATAGAGGTATCTAATTCTCATTTAAGAGGGTATAAAAGCCAAGGACAGTTTAGAAGCTAGAAAGTTATGGCCTATGGCCTATATCTTGACTATAAATATATTTTTTTAGTTAATGCAGTCTTTTTGCAAAATTAAGACATTACAAAATCAATAAGTGTTACATAAAAATCTTGATTTCTGAATTTTCCAGAAAGACAGGAAGATCTGACAATATCAATCCGTATTTTTTTATGGTAAAAAATAGTCACACCTCTGAAATAGAATAGATATCTCTGAAATAAGATCACAAATCTACAACATCTTATCTTCCACAAACCTATGAAGAACTAGCAATGGGGAAAGAATTCCCTATTTAATAAGTGGTGCTGGGAAAACTATCCATATGTAGAAAACTGAAACTGGACCTCTTTTTTGCACCATATACAAAAATTAACTCAAGATGTATTAAAGACTTAAAATGTGAAACCCAAAACTATAAAAACCCTAGAAGAAAATCTAGGCAATACCATTCACGATAAAGACATAGGCAGAGATTTCATGATGAAAACCTCAAAAACAATTACATCAAAAGCAAACATTGACAAACGGGATACAATTAAACTAAAGAACTTCTGCATAGCAAAAGAAACTATCATTTGTGTGAACAGACATCCTACAGAATGGGAGAAAAATTTTGCAATCTATCCATCTGACAAAGGTCTAATACCCAGAATCTACAAGGAACTTAAACAAATTTACAAGAAACAAACAAACAAACACGTGAAAAAAGTGGGCAAAGGACATGAACAGACACTTCACAAAGAAGATATTTATGCAGCCAACAAACATATGAAGAAAAGCTCAACATCACTGATCATTAAAAAAATGCAAATTGCAACCACAATGAAATACTATGGAAATAGGCATGTTGTAGAGAAAGTAATAAAAAGGTGTCCCGACCCGCGGGACGAGCGACGGAGACCCTAGGGAGGGAGTGGGGATTAAGAGAGACAGACAGGAGATGCAAAGAATGGAGACAAGTCAAAGATCTGATCAAGTCTTGTTTATTAGGTACAAAGCAGCTGCTTATAAGCAAGCAAAGGCGGGAAGCTCTGAGTGCTGACATCAGAAAGTAATCATGGAGACGAGACTGCAGGCTGGCCTCGTGACTAAGAAGAATGTGAAACTTAGATAAGGGAAGCAGAAGCTTGAGCAACAAGATCACAAAATGGCTATCATGACGCTCAAGATGGCCACTGCTCCCTACAGGTCCACCTTTTTTATTTTATTTCATTTGGCCGGCTGCCTGTGGGGACCATGCCTGTCTTAGGTCAAGAGACACACCTTCAGTGATGCTTTTACCCTTACCCGTCATAGGGCGAGCGGGATTTGTATCCTGGTCTCCTGTCTTAGGCGGGAGCATCTGACCGCCAGGCTCTCAGGTTGCCCGTCATTGGCTAACTGGTCCATCTCACCAGGCAATGTCAGAGATGGTTGGTGGTGCTCATTGAGCTTCTACCATAACCTTGATCCATCTCTATTTCCCGGTCGGCCATTTCCAGCTTATGGTAATGGACCTGTAGAGGTTGCATTTTTATGGCGTCAATTTGTTGTTTAACAAAAGCCATGACCTTGTTGAAGATAAGAGGTCCAACAGTGAGGAGTAGGAGGAACCCCGCAAAAGGGCTGAGGAGTGGGAAGAGATAGGGAGGAACCCATTCAACCCCCCCATAGTGGATTATCATAGAGTGCCTTTCTTCTTTCAGCCAAGTCTTCTTGCAGGGTTTTTATTTTATCTCTGACAACACAAGAACGATTGGCGTAGAAGCAGCATTTTTCGTCTAATGCAAGGCACAGCCCTCCTTTTTCGGCGGTGAGCAGATCTAGGCCCCGGCGTTTTTGTAGGACTACTTCGGCTAGGGAATCAAGCTGGTCTTATGTCATATTGTGATCCAAATCCGCTGTCAGTCTTAGGTATGAGACTGGTTATTAGGGATATCAGCATTAAGGTCCACATGTCTCTGAAAAAGGAAGAGGGGAAACAGGGAATAATCCTCAGGGCTTAAGATATTCCCTGGGAGGGGTTATTATCCTCACACCCTGTTGTTCCCTTACTGTCTATTTGTTTTACTAATCTTTCTGGCAACCATCTGGCAGAGTCTGCTTCCTTTGCATATACACAGACTGATCCCCTACCCCAAATCAATACGGGGTCAGGACCATGCCAGGAGCCGGTCACAGGATCCTTCCACATTACGGATGCAAATTTTGTTTGAGTTTCTGATTGCCAATGGCATTCTGCAGCGGAGTGTCCATTTTTGTCTAAAGTTAAAAAATTGAGTATAAATAGTGAATGTGCTATGAGGTTTCTGGGGGAACCCCTTGATGGGGTACCATTCCCCCTTTTTTATTTTTTGAAGGGTAAGTTTTAAGATTCTTACCATAGACTCCTGCAATCCTAGCCATGAGAAAGCTTCTAGAACCTCATGGGCCTTGAAACTAGTATCCGGAGCTGCCTAGAGTCCACACAATGGTATGTTCCAGAAAGGGTGCCCATGCTGCATCTCACACACCCAATGAGACCCAAGAAACTGAAGCATGACACCATTTTGAGAGCCCAGTTTCATCAGATGGTATTCTGTTTTGATTCCCAATGGCCATGGTACCTCTCCAACCCTGGAGCTCCACTGATATTGCCCTATATCTACCTGAGGACTGCAGTGGTACAAAATTGGTTGGACCTACCAGTGTTTCAGGGTCCTCTGGCCCACTCAGTTTCCTACATCCCAAGGAATGGAGAGTGTGGTGTATTAGGGAAGTGGCCCCAGGGACAAAAGGAGCCAAAGCATGCACCCCTCAGAGCCTGAAAGCCACTTGCCTGGAACTGCTACCACTGAGAGTAGTAGAACCATTGCATATTTGCATGCACCATGAGAACAGGCTTTCTCTTCCTTCCGCTGCTGCCAACATTAATTGTGAGCTCCTTAGATCCTGAGAGCTGCTTGACTAAAACTGCTGCCACTGACAATGACTTAGTCCCAACTTTGGCACAACCAGCATCAGTAACAAACCTTCACATCCCAGATGACAGATATGCTCCACTTGCTGTCATAATTCCTGACCCAGGACTGAAGCGCATGTTTCCCAGAGCTTGAGAGCCACTTGGTTGGGCCATTCCTACTTACAGCACTCTACCTCCACCATCAGCAGCAAGGCTGCTAGACATATGCATGTATCCTGAAAACAGATTTCCCTCCCTACTACTATGGCTGCTGCCCCAACCCAAGCAACAAAACCTTGGGGCCTGGGGATATACCTGCCCTGGTCACTATTTCCTGCTCCTGTGTGTATGACCAGGAGTCCTGAGGGCAGGTCCATTCAGCCTGGCATCATATACAGTGCCCAAACATGCCATGCCAGGGCCTGAGAATAGCCCAGCTCCATTCACCACTGCTGGCATCTGTACCTTTCTCCAAGGGGCCTGAGGATAGGCCTGCTCTACCTGTTGCCTCTGAAACAACAAGCATCCACCCACACATTCCACCTGGAAGCTTGGATACTGGTCCACACGGACCACTGCAGGTCCCAATAACACAAGTATGTGACACCAGGTAGCCTGATGGTTGTCCACCCATGCTAATGCCATCTTCATGCTACACATGCTACCCGGGGACAGATGACTTGCCCACCCATGACCAGAGGTCCAATAATTTGACCAGATCATCACTAGTGCCCATGTATGCCACCTGGGAGCACAAAACAGGCACATGTAGCCTGCTGCTGCCATGATTGGGGCCCAAGGACTGATACTCCTGGTCTCCCCATTCAGAACAAAGCTTCACCACAGCCTCCACTAACCACTCCAGCCTAAGTCAACAAGAAAGTGGTGGACATCACTGTTGCTCTTATATATCTGAAGAAAGCATGTGGATACTACACCACTGAATGTACCCAGAATCAAAGCTATCATACCTTACTCAACAAACATGACAGACACAGTTTCAGAAAAAAAAAAAAAACAAAACTCTTTCCCTATGAAAGCCATTTCAAATAACTAGAAATAACTTTTATAGCAGATGAACAGATATCACAGTAGGAAAACAAAACAAAAAAAAAGAAAAGAAAATAAATGACGGCTACAAAGGAACACAATAATTCTCCAGCAACAGAATCTAATGAGAAAAGTATAAAATTAAAAATAAGAATTCAAAATAATACTACAAAAGCTGCACGAAATACAAGGAAACACAGATAAACAACACACATAAATCAATAAAAAATCCTAGAACTGAATAATTGAATGAATGAAGTAAAAACATATATGTAATGAGAACTTAAAAACAATAGACTGCATCAAGCAGAAAAAAGAATTTCAGAACTTGAAGACAGGTCTTTAGAAATAATTCATTCAAACATAAAAGCAAAGGGATAAAGAATAAAGATAATTTAAATAGCCTACATGGCCTATGGAACAAAATAAAGCAATGACATTTTAAAATTTTGGCTATTTCAGATCTGAAGAGAAGGCCAAGGGCATGGAAAATCTATTTAATGAAATAATTGATGAGAACGTCCAATGTCTGGCAAAAGATTTAGACAGCAAGATAAAGGAAGCTTTGAGATCTTCAAATAGACACAAGCCAAAAAGGTCTTTTCCAACGTGCATTATATTTAAACTGTCAAAAGTCAAAGACAAGGAGATAATTGTAAAATCAAGAGAAAAGCATCTAGTCACTTATAATGAAAGCTTCATAAAAACAACAGCAGATTTCTCAGTAGAAATTTCATAGAACAGAAGGAAATTGGATGACATATTAAAAGTTCTGAAAAAAAGAAAAACTGCCAATCAAAGGTACTATACCCAGTAAAGTTATACTTCATAGGGAGACATAAACTATTTCTCAGAAAAGCAAAAGCTGAGGAAAGCATCAACCCTGGACAAGCCATGCAAGAATTATTTAAGGAAGTTTTAAACCTGGAAGAACAATAACAGGTATCTACAAAAATGAAAATACATAAAAGCATAAAACTTACTGGTAGGACAAACACTCAGAGGAAAAAGAGAAAAGTTTCAAATGTTAACACTAATGAAAATTACAAAATCAAAATGACAACAAAAGAGAAAGCATATACAAAACAGTGACACACAAAACAACAAAAAGACAATGAACAAAATGAAAAGAATAAGTCCTCATATATCAACAATAATATTTAATGTAAACAGGTTAATTTTTTCACTCAAAAAGTATAGATCGCCTGAAAGGATATAAAATAGCCAAACTATATGCTGTCCACAAGAAACTCAATTTACCTATGGGAAACATATAAACTGAAAAGAATGAGATGAAAAAAGACATTTCACACAAATGGAAATTAAAGTAAGCATTAATAGCTATAGTTATGTGAGATAAAACAGACTTTACATCAAAACCAGTAAAAAGAGACAAAGAAGGTTTTCATTAAATAAAGAGATCATTTCGCCAAGAGAATATAACAATTCTACATATATAAGCACCCAACACTGGAGCACCCAGATATATAAAACAAATATTATTTGATCTAAAGGGAGAGGCAGTTTCCAATACAATAACAGTTGGAGATTTTTAACACCCCATTCTCAGCACTAGACAGATCATCTAGACAGAAAGTCAGCAAAGAAACATCTGATTTATATTGCACTTTATAACAAATGGACCTGACATTTATCTGACAGCTGCAGAACACACATTGTTCTCATCACCACATAGAACATTCTTCAGAATGAACAATATGTTAGACCAAAAACCAAGTCTTTACAAATACTTTTTAAAAATCACAATTATATCTTTTCTTTCTCAGATCACAGTGGAATAAAACTAAAAACAAATAGCAAGAGGAACTCTGGAAACTGCACAAATACATAGAAATTAAACAACATGCTCCTGAATGACCACTGAGTCAATGAAGAAATTAAGAAACAATTTAAAAATGTCTTGAAACAAATGAAAATGCAAAGGCAACATACCAAACATTTTTGATACAGGAAAAGTAGTACTGAGGGTGAGATTTATAACAAGAAATTCTTTCATTGAAAAAGTAGAAGTATTTCAAATAAGCAACCTATTGATCTATTAAAGAAACTAGAAATGCAAGAACAAATCAAACTAAAAGTTAGTAAAATGAAAGAAATAACAAAAATCAAAGGACAATTAAAGAAAATAGAGGCCCAAATTGCAAAGAACCAAAAAAAAAAAAAAAAGACAAAATTAATGTACCACTAGGTAGACAAATCAAGAATAAAAGAGAGAAGTGTCAAAGAAATTTAGAACTGAAATGAGACATTGTAACTGATACCATAAGAAATACAAAAGATCATGAGAGGCTACTATGAACAACTATATGCTAACAAACTGGAAAACCTAGAGGCAATGGATAAATTCATGGACACCTATAGCCTGCCAAGATTGAATCATGAAGAAATAGAAAACCTAAGCAGTATAATAATGAGTAATGAGATTGTCTCGGTAATAAAAAGTCTCTAATGAAAAAAGTGCCTGGGACCAGATGGCTTCACTGCTAAGTTCTACCAAAGTATAATGATGTAAAAGTATTTTCTCTCAAACTAATTCACAACAATGAAGAGAAGGGAACTCCCCCTAACTCATTCTATGAGGCCTGAATTATCCTGATACCAAAACAAGATGGGGACAAAACAATAAAGAAAACTACAGAACAAAATCCCTCATGATCAATGATGCAAGATTCCACATGATAGTAGATGCAAAATTGCTCATCAAAATACTACTAAACTGAATCCAACAGTTTATCCAAAAAATAATACACCATGGTCGGGTGGGATTTATCTCAAGGGTGTATGGATGATTGAACATAAGTAAATCAATTAATGTGATGTGTCACATGAACTAAATTAGGGAGAAAAATGATAATATCACCATATGATATTATGTGTCATGAATGTGTCAATTATGGTGATATTATCATTTTTCTCCCTAATTTGGTTCATGTGACACATGAAAAAAAAATTTTGATAAAACTCAACATCCCATCATGATAAAAACTCTTAATATTTAAAAAACATACATGAACATAATAAAGGACATATATGACAAAGCCACAGCTTACATTATAGTGAATGAGGAAAGTTATATCCTTTCTGCTAAGAACTGTAAGAAGACAAGAATATCCACTTTTTCCCACTCCTATGTAATGCATTATTGGAAGTCCTAACCAAATCAGTCAGGCAAGAGAAATAAGTAAAAGACATCCAAATTGGAAAATAAAAAATGAAATTGCAGCTCTTTGCAGATGACAAGATCTTATATTTTGGAAAATATTAAGAATCCACCAAAGAATTATTAGATCTGTCTGCAAAATAGAAAATCAACACTAAAAAATCAGTAGCATTTTTATATGTCAATAATGAACTAGCTGAACAATGAAAAATGAAGGCAATCCTATTTTCAATAACTAAAAATAAATAAAATACATAGGAAGAAATTTAATCAAGGACATAAAATACCTCTGTATTTAGCCACAGAAGTAAACAACCTCTATAGGGAAAACTACAAAACTGATGAAATAAATTGAAGAGGACACAAACAAATGGAAAGACATCCTATGCTCATGGATCATAAGAATTAATATTGTTAACATGACCATACTACCCAAAGCAACCTATAAGTACGATGTAATCTCTATCAAAATACCAATGATGTTTCTCACAGAAATTAAAAAAAATCCCTAAAATTTATATAGAACCAAAAAAGAGCCTGAATATCCAAAGCGATGATGAGTCAAAAGAACAAAGATGGAGGCACCACACTCTCTAACTTCAAAATATACTACAAGGCTGTAGTAGCAAAGCAGTATGGGTATTGATATAAAAACAGACACATAGACCAAGGAAACGGAATACAAGACCTCAAAATGAAATGAAATATTTATAGCCAGCTTATTTTCTGCAAAGGCAAAAAGTACAAATACTGAAAAAAGGAAATCCTTTTCAATTAATAATGCAGAGAAACTGGGTACCTATAGACCCTATCTCTCATCATATACAGAAATTAACTCAACATGAATCAAATACTTAAATATAAGACCTAAACATTAAGAGTACTAGAGGAAAATATACTAGAAACAGTCCAGGACATTGGTTTAGGCAGAGATTTGACAGCTGAAACCTCAAAAGCACAGGCAAAAAACCCAAAACTAAACATATTACACTATTTACATAGTGTAATGTAGAAATATGTTAGATTTAAAAGCTTCTGCACCACAAAATAATCAACAGAGAGAATATACAACCTGATAAATGGGAGAATATATTTGCTAACTATTCATCTGATAAGGGACTAATATCCAGAATATACAAATAACTCAACAGTAAGAAAGCCCAAATAATCCTAGTAAAAATGAACAAATGACATTAATAGACATTTCTCAAAAGAAGCCATACAAATAGCAAACAGGTATGTGAAAAAATGCTCAACATCACTAATTACCAGGAAAATACAAATCAAAACCGCAATGAGATATTGTCTTACCCCAGTTAAAATGGATATAACCACAAAGACAAACAAATACCAGCTGCCGGCAAGAATACAGAGAAAATAAAACTCTGGTTTTTTTTGTTTGTTTGTTTTGTTTTGTTTTTTGTTTTTTTTTGAGACAGAGTTTTGCTCTTGTTACCCAGGCTGGAGTGCAATGGCGCCATCTCGGCTCACCGCAACCTCCGCCTCCTGGGTTCAGGCAGTTCTCCCGCCTCAGACTCCTGAGTAGCTGGGATTACAGGCACGCGCCACCATGCCCAGCTAATTTTTTGTATTTTTAGTAGAGACGGGGTTTCACCATGTTGACCAGGATGGTCTCGATCTCTTGACCTCGTGATCCACCCGCCTCGGCCTCCCAAAGTGTTGGGATTACAGGCTTGAGCCACCGCGCCCTGCCGAAAATAAAACTCTTATACACTGTTGGTGGCCATGTAAAGTGGCACGAGCATTATGGAAAACAGCATGGAAATTTCTCGTTTAACTAAAAGTATCTGATCCAGCAATTCCATTTCTAGGTTTTTTTTTAAAAGAAATTAGTATATTAAGACATACCTACAATAAACATCATGTTTATTGCAGCTCTTTTCACAATATCGAAGATATAGAATCAACCTAAGTGTTCATCAATAGATGAATGGATAAGAAAAAGTAGCATACATATAGATGTATGTGATATATATATATATATATATATATATATATATATATATATATATATCGCATAACCATACAAATTCTAGAAGAGAACATTAGAAACTTTTCTAGACATTGGTTTAGGCAAATAATTCATGACTACGAACCCAGAGATAAATGTAAGAGAAACAAAAATAAATTGCACCTGATTAAACTAAAAAGCTTCTGCACAACAGAAGAAATAACCATCAGAATAAACAGACAACCCACAGATTGGCAGAAAGTATTAGAAAACTATGCACACAATGAAGGACTGATATCAAGAATCTACAAGGAATTCATACAAATCAGTAAGAAAAAAAAATAAAAAGAATTCCATCAAAAATGGGCAAAGCACATTAATAGACAATCCTCCGAAGAAGATATACAAACAGCCAACAAACATATGAAAAAATATTTAACATCAAATGCATATTAAATCCACAATGAGATACCACATTACTCCTGCAAGAATGGCCATAATTAAAAAGTCAAAAAACAATAGATGTTGGCTTGGTTGTGGTGAAATTGGAACACTTTTACACTGCTGATGGGACTGTAAATTAGTACAACTGTGGAAAATAGTACAGAGATTCCTTTGAAGAACTAAAAGTAGACATGCCATTTCATCCAACAATCCCACTACTGGGCATCTGTCCAAAAGAAAATGAGTCATTATATGAAAAAGATGTTTGCTCATGCATGTTTATAGCAGCACAGTTTTTAATTGCAAGGATATGGAATCAACCTATGTGCCCATCAACCAGAGTGTTTAAAGAAAATGGCTTATGTACATAACATGGAATACTACTAAGTCACCAAAAAAAAAAAAAAATTAAATAGTATCTTCTGCAGCAACTTAAATGGACCTGGAGGCTATTATTCTAAGTGAACTAACTCAGGAATCAAAAACCAATCATCATATGTTCTTGCTTATAAATGGGAGCTAAGCTATGAGAATGCAAAGGCATAAGAATAATATAGTGAACTTTGGGGGCTCGGTGAGGGAGGGTTGGGAGGGACCTGAGGAATAAAAGAGTACATATTGGGTACAGTGTAAACTACTCGGGTGACAGGTGCACTAAAATCTCAGAAATCACAGCTACAGAGCATATCCAGTTAACCAAAAGCCACCTGTACCCTAAAAACTATTGATATAAAAATAAATATTAAGAATTTATTTAAACAGCTTTTTAAAAGAAACCAAAAAAATATTTAGTAATGGCAGATGCAAAACAGCGCTTAGTTTAGGTCTAGGTTATTCCCACTATGAAGGTTAATATCCTTCTTGAAGACTCTATCTGAAGTGTAGTATATTAGGAGATTTTGTCCATTCTAGTTGGAAAAAATACAATTTTCTCAAACAGGTGCGAGTCCCAGAGACCGTTTCACCTTCTCTCTTGCAGTGATTATTTGCTGTATTCCAGTACTTTTTTCCCACCCATTTGAACCAGGACTGAGATTCAAGGAAACCCAAGTATACATTTCTGGAGCTTTATTTATGTATATCTACAATTTCTCAGGTTTTTTGAAAATAATTTTAGCCATATTTGCCTCTCTGAACTGGGAATATTGCCTCTTCAATGGAGTCATAGCCTTGGTCTCTGTACACTCTACATTGTGAATGTTCTCCATACACAAGCTGAGGCAATAATAGGGCTCGTTTTATTTTTCTCTCTTCTATAAAAGATTACTATTTTTGCTGTTTGTTCTTCCATGTTTATGATTATTGTTTAATATATATTGTCCTGTTTTCTAGTTTTTTAAGGTAGATGAATAAAACTGTCATGGCTCTAAGTTTAAGTATATGCTAACTTATTGAATACCAATTTATATTTTGAACAAAAAGACACACAATTGACTGAATAAGTAGTTTACATTTAATCTCTTTTAACCTATCAATTACTATACCTATCCAAAGCTTGACAAGTAAATCTGTAAAAGAAAAATGTAGAAGGCAAAACTATGATTAATTTTATATCTGTAATAATGCCTTTGTCAAGTTGCTGAGAAACTTTATAAAAATTCATTGTTTCATCTAGAAGATCAATAAATGGACCAGAAATTGTGTTAAAAGATATCTCAAAATCCTTCATGTGTTTAATACTCCTTTGAAGATCTCTATGTGATAAAATTCCTAGATTATCTTTAAGAAACATAATACAATATTATTAAAGAAATGTGCCTTATACGGTTTACTTTTAATATTTTGGAATTGTTAGCATTCTAGGGACATAATGTCTTCTAACCATTCTATTAAGACTCAAAACTGTAAGAAATACAATAACAACACATACCATCGTTAATTCTACAATTTATTTAAAAACGAAAGTCATGTCACCTGCCACTTTGAGGACAATGTATAAAGTTTTCTGAATTTCATTAAACATACAAATAATTGAGGAAGAGAAAGGGGTCAGTATTCACATTTTCTATGCTAATTTTTCATGCTCTGTAATAAATTTTTTTCTTCGTAGTGCAAAAATCCTCTTTGTAAGAGGAATTTACTGTTGTTTACATTCCAGTTTCTGTTTAAAGTCTTAACTCATAATTGCTTGAAAGGTGAATTGTACTGAAATGAATGTAGAATAACAACAATCTGAATTGAAAGAATGCTTTTTGCTTTTCCTTGTAGAAAATGAGTAAGCCAAAAAAACAGAATGCATTTAGATGATTTTTCAACTGTTTTGTCTCTTCTTTTCTTTTCTTTCTTTCTTTTTTTTTTGAGACGGAATCTCACTCTATCGCCCAGGCTGGAGTGCAGTGACGCAATCTCGGCTCACTGCAATCTCCACCTCCTGGGTTAAAGGTATTCTTGTGCCTCAGTGTCCCGAGCAGCTGGGACTACACACGCGCACCACCATGCGCAGCTAATTTTTGTATTTTTAGTGGAGATGGGGTTCACCATGCTGGCCAGGCTGGTCGCAAATGACTGACCTTGTGATTCGCCCACCTCGGCCTCCCAAAGTGCTGGAATTACAGGCACGAGCCACCACGTCCAGCCAGCTTTTTCATGCATAAGAATCTGGAGAGTTTATTAAAGCACAAATTTCTGGAACCCACATTCAAAGCATCTAATTTATCAGGTGTAGAGACTAAGAACTTGCATCTGTAACAAGTTTCAAGGTAATGCTGATGCTGCAGGTCTTAAGGCCACAAATTTAAAACCACTTTGTTTTTTGACTATACTGGGTTTCAGTAAAGACAAACCCTTACCTTAAGTCATATACAAAAATTAATTTAAAATGCAGGAAATGCCAAAATTTAAGATCAAAATGTACAAAATCTTAAGAATAAATTTTCATAAACTGTTATTTATTTAGTTTTTTCCAACTTTTATTTTAGGTTCAAGGGATATATATGCAAGTTTCTTATATGAGTAAATAGCCATTTGCAGCGGGTTGGTATGCAGATAATTTTGTCAATTAGGTAATCAGCATAATACCCAATCGGTAATTTTTCACTTGTCACCCTCCTTCTACCACCTACTCTGAAACAGACCCCAGTGTCTATTATTCCTTTCTTTGCATTCATATATACTCAATGTTTAGCTCTTACTAATAAGTGAGAATATGCAGTATTTGGTTTTCTGTTCCTGTGTTGATTTATTTAGGACTATGGCCTCCAGAGACAATGAGATCTCATTGTGGATTTGATTTGAATTTCCCTAATTTGTGATATTGAGCATTTTTTGATATGCTCATTGGCTGTGTGCATCTCTTCTTTTGAGAAGTGTTTGTTCATGTCCTTTACCTAGAAGAACTTAAAGCACAAGAAGAGAAACTGAACCCCTAAGATAGCAGAACAAAACAAATGACCAATATCAAAGCTGAACTGAATGAAATGGACATGAGAAAAACCATACAGATAAAGTGAAACCAAAAGTTTATTTTCTGAAAGAATAATTTTGATAAACGATTCACTAAACCAATATAGAAAATAAGAGAGAAAATCCAAATAATCAGATATGACAATGGTATCCTACATAACAAAAAAACCCTGGAAACTACTGTGAGCACCTCTAGGCACACAAACTAGAAAATCTAGAATGGCTAAGATTGAGCCATGAAGAAACTGAATACCTGAACAGATCAAAAATGAGTTTTGAAATTGAGTCAGGAATAAAAACTTACCTACCAGAAAAAGTCCTGGTCTACAAAGATTGACAGCCAAATTCTACCAGATATATAAAGAAGAACTGGTACCAATTCCACTGAAACTATCCAAAAAGTTAAGCAGGAAAGACTCCTCCATAACTCATTTTATGAGTCCAGCATCATCCTGATACCAAGACCTGGCAAAGACACAACAAAAAGAAAATTTCAAGCCAATATCCTTGATGAACATGGATGCAAAAATCCTCAACAAAATGCAGGCAAACCGAATCCAACAGCACGTCAAAATACTTATCCACCATTATGAACAGGCTTCAATATACTCAAATGAATAAATGTGATCCATCACAAAAACAGAACTAAAAATAAAAATCACAAGATTACCTCAATAGTTGCAGAAGAGGCTTTCCATAAAATTCAACGTCCCATCATGTTAGAAATCCTCAACAAACTAAGTATGCATGGAAGATGCATACTTCAGAATAAAACGTCCCATCATGTTAGAAATTCTCAACAAACTAAGTATGCATGGAAGATAAAAAGAACCCTCTATGACAGACCCACAGCCCACATCATACTGAATGGGCAGATGATGGAAGCATTATCCTTGAGAACTAGAACAAGACAAGGGTGCCCACTCTCACCACTACTACTCAACATAGTACTAGAAGTGTTAGCCAGGGCAATCAGGTAGGAAAAAGAAATAAAAGGCAGCAAAATAGGAAGAGAGGAAGTCAAACTCTCTTTCTTCACAGACAATATAATACTATATCTAGAAAACCCTATACTCTCTGGTCGAAGGCTCCTAGATCCAATAAACAACTTCAGCAAAGTTTCAGGACACAAAATGAATTTACAAAAGTCAGTAGCATTTCTATATACCAACCACATCCAAGCTGAGAATCAATTCTTAAATGCAATCTTATTCACGTTAGCCACTAAAAGAATAAAATATCTAGAAATAAAGCTGGAAACCTCTGATCTACAAAAAAGCTGACAAAAACTAGCAATGGGAAGTGGACTCCCCATTCAATAAATACTGCTGGCTTAACTGGCTAGCCATATGCAGAAGATTGAAACTAGACCCCTGTCTTTCACCATTTGCAAAAGTCGACTCAAGATGGATGAAAGACTTAAATGTAAAACCTAAAACTGTGAAGACCCTAGAAGAAAATGTAGGAAATACCATTGTGAACATTAGCCAAGGCAGAAAATTAATGACAAAACTGCAAAAATAATTGCAACAGAAACAAAAATTGACAAATGAGACCTAATTAAACTTAATAGGTTCTACACAGCAATATAAACGATCAGCAGAGTAAACAGACAACATACAGAATGGAAGAAGATGCAAACTATGCATCTGACAAATGTCTAACATACAGAATCTATAATTACCTTTGAAATAGCAATAATTTATTGAATATGACACCTAAAGCACAAGCAACAAAAGAGAAACATAAGTATAATGGATTTCACCAAAATTTAAAAAATAAAAATTTGTTTCAAAATAAAGAGTGTTCAAATAATTGATGGCTCAAATCTTTGCAATTAAAAAAAATGTTAATCTACACACCCAAAATTTCAACTAACACCATGCAGAATAACCTAACAAAGATCTACATTATAGCCAGATTGCATTAAGACAAAAATGGAAAGAGAACCTTGAAAGTAGCAAGAGAAAAGTGACTCATTATGTACAATGAATCCTCAATGAAATCAACATTTGATTTCTCATCAGAAACCATGAAGAATAGGAAGTAGTAGGATGACATATTTCAAATGTTGAAAGCAAGACAAAAATGTTCTCCAATAATTCAATATCTGGGAAAACTATATTTCAAGACTAAAGGAGAAATTAAGACATTCCTAGATAAACAAAAGAGAGTTTGAAACTATTAGTTCTGCCTACAAGAAACGCTAAAGACAGAAAAGAAATAACACTAGACAGTAACTTGAGGCAATGTAATAAAAATGTTTTTTGATTTCTCACATAAAGAAAAAAGTATTAATTAATTTGTTTATTGTTATACCTTAAGTTCTGGGGTACATGTGCAGAACATGCAGGTTTGTTACATAGGTATACACGTGCCTTGGTGGTTTGCTACATCCATCCTCCCATCAGCCACATTAGGTATATCTCCTAATGTTATCCCACCCCAATTCTCCCCCCCACTATCCCTCCCCCAGCCCTCTAAATCCCCAATAGGCCCCAGTGTGTGATGTTCCCCGCCATGTGTCCATCTGTTTTCATTGTTCAACACACATTTATAAGTGAGAACATGTGGTGTTTAGTTTACTGTCCTTGTGTCAGTTTGCTGAGAATGATGGTTTCTGGCTTTATCCATGTCTCTGCAAAGGACATGAACTCATCCATTTTATGGCTGCATAGCATTCCATGGTGTACATGTGCCACATTTTCCTTATCCAGTCTATTTTTGATGGGCATTTGGGTTGGTTCCAGGTCTTTGCTATTGTAAACAGTGCCACAATAAACGTACGTGTGCAAGTGTTTTTATAATAGAATGTTTTAAAATCCTTTGGGTATATAACCAATAATTCAATTGCTGGGTCAAATGGAATTTCTATTTCTAGATCCTTGAGGAATTGCCACACTGTATTCCACAATGGTTGAACCAATTTACACTCCCGCCAACAGTGTAAAAGTGTTCCTGTTTCTCCACATCCTCTCCAGCATCTGTCTCTTGATTTTTTTTAATAATCACCATTCCAACTGGAGTGAAATGGTATCTCAATATAATTTTGATTTGCAATTCTCTAATGATCAGTGATGATGAGCTTTTTCTCATGTTTGTTTTGGCCGCATAAATGTCTTCTTTTGCAAAGTGTCTGCTCATATCCTTCCCCACTTTTTGATGGGGTTGTTTTTTTCTTGTAAATCTGTTTAAGTTTTTTGTAGATTCTGGTTATTAACCCTTGTCAGATGGGTAGATTGCAAAAATTATTTCCCATTCTCTTGGTTGCCAGTTCACTCTAATGGTAATTTATTTTGCTGTGCAGAAGCTCTTAAGTTTTATTTGATCCTATTTGTCTATTTTGGCTTTTGTTGCCATTGCTTTTGGTGTTTTAGTTATAAAGTCCTTGCCTATGCCTATGTCGTGAATGGTATTGCCTAGGTTTTCTTCTAGGGTTTTTATAGCATTAGGTCTTATGTTTAAATCTTTAATCCATCTGCTGTTAATTTTTGCATAAGGTGCAAAGAAAGGGATCCAATTTCAGCTTTCTGCACATGGCTAGCCAGTTTTCCCAACACCATTTATTAAATAGGGAATCTTATCCCTATTGCTTGTTTTTATCATAAAATTTTAAAAAAAGAATAAGGGAAATATGTAAGACAATATAAAAGCTAGTAAGATTGTACTTTTAGTTTGCAAATCCTCTTTTTCCCTATATTACTTAAAAGTTAAATGCATGAAACAATAACATAAATCTATGTTAATAGTCAGATGCATGAAACAATAACATAAATCTATATGATCCACCCATGCTGGCCTCCCAAAGTGCTGGGATTACAGGCATTAGGCACTGAGCCAAGCCTTTTTTTTCTTAACAATGAGACAAGGTGTTCTTGTAAATAGAATACAAATTAATCATTTTTTTTATTAATTTTGCCAATTTAAAAAAATCAGACAGTATAATCTATTTTATTTAAATAATAACAAATACATAATGTATAAAGGTTAATAGGTACATAATGTATAAAGTATGATAAAATATATTAATCTACACATCCAAAATTTCAACTAACTCCTCTGTTAATAGGTACATAATGTATAAAGACATAATTTATCTGTGATAATATAAAGAAGCAAAATTATATCTGCATAGGAGCAGAATATTTGTATACAAAATTGGTATTACTGAAACTAGGTAGTTATAAGTTTAATATGTTAATTGTAATTATTAAGCTAATCATTAAGAAAGTTAAAAAAAAAGTATACAGAAAAGGGAAAAAAAGAGACTCAAAGTGTTACAATACAAAATATCAACCAATTACTTAAAAAAGCAGTAATGGAAGTATTAAGGAACATGAACATATAAAATTTTAGAAAAATGAACAGCAAAGTAGCAGAAGTAAGTAGTTCTTTATCTGAAAGTAGTTAAATAAAATAGAGTATACTGTCCAAATATAATAAATTAGCAAAAGTAATTTTAAAAACATGATTAGTTTGTATTCTGTTTACAAGAACACTTTGTCTCATTAGTAATAAAGGAAAAGGCCCAGCATGATGGCTCACACGTTTAATCCCACCAAATTGGGAGGACGAGCAGGCGCATCATGAGGTCAGAAATTCCAGACCAGCCTGGCCAGAATGGTGAAACCCCATCCCAACTAAAAATACAAAAATTAGCCAGGCGTGGTGGTGCATGCCTGTAGTCCCAGCTACTTGGGAGGCTGAGGCAGGAGAATTGCTTGAACCTGGGAGGCAGAGGTTGCAATGAGCCAAGATCGAGCCACTGTACTCCAGTCTGGGTGACAGAATGAGACTCCATCTCAAAGAAAAAAAAAAGGAGAAAGTAAAAAAAGATGGAAACAGATATTCATGCCAATAGTAAATAAATTTTAAGTAAAAAATATTACAAGCAAAAAGGAGATTCTATATTTAAAAAAGTTAAATCCATAGAAAAAGATATTACAATTGTAAACATATATACACCTAACAATTGATTTCCAAAACTATGTGAAGCAAACACTGGCAGAATAGAATAGACATATAAATAGTTCTAAAACATTACAGACCAATATCTCATTTTCAATAATGGGTACACAATGAGATAAAAGATGAATGAGGAAATAGAGGATTTGAACCACTATAAACCTTCTAAACCTAGCCTAGCAGAAATATTTAGAACAACCTACCCCAAAACAGCAAAAAAAAAGTCTTCTCCAAAACGCATGGAACGTTCTCCAAAAAAGACTGTGTGCTATAGCACAGAACAAGTTTTAATAAATTTTAAAAGATTTTATGAAGCATCATTTCTGATCACAGTTGGATGAAATTAAAATATAATGTACAGGATGAGGTTAATAATATTGAATTGTATATTGGAAGTTTGATAAGCGATTCAATTTTAGGTGGTCTTGCCACAAAAAAGTAACTATGGAAGGCATCGGGCATGTTATTTTGATTATACTAATCATTTCACTATGCACTTGTATATCAAAACATTATGCTATGAACCTTAAATATGTATTAAAAGGAATTAAAGAAATATTAGTAGAAGTACTAATGGTATTTTTAATGGGAAATTACTGTCATTTAAATTTTTTTAATTTTAATTTTAGAATCAGAGGTTACGTGTCCAGGTTTGTTACAAGGGTATATTGTGTGATGGTGTGGTTTGGGCTACTCTTCATCTAGTCACCCAGATAGTGAACATAGTACCCATTAGAAAAGTTTTCCAGCCCTTGCTCTCCTTCCTCCTTTTGAAATCCCCAGAGTCTATTGTTCCCATCCTTATGTCTATGTGAGCCAGGAGCTTATCTCCCAGTTATAAGTGAAAATGTGCAATATTTATTTTTCTGTTTTTGTATTAATTTGCTTAGAATAATGGCCTCCAACTGCATTCATGTTGCTGCAAAGGACATGATTTTGTTCTTTTTTTATGGCTGTGTATTATTTCATGGTGTATATGTACCACATTTTCGTTATCCAGTTTATCACTGATGGGCACCTAGGTTGATTTTATGTCTTCTTTATTATGAATAGTGCTGTGGTAAATATACAAGCGCCTGTGTCTTTTCCATAGAACAATTTATTTTCCTTTGGGTATATGCTCAGTCATTATATTGCTGAGTTCAATGGTATTTCTATTTTCAGTTCTCTGAGAAATCTCCAAACAACTTTCCATAGGGGTTGAACCAATTTACATTCCCACCAACAGTGTATAAGCATTCCCTTAACGACCTCACCAACATCTGTTAGTTTTTTTGACTTTTTAATGATAGCCATTCTGACTGAAATGAGATGGTATCTGATTTTGGTTTTTATTTGAATTTATCTGATGGTTAGCCATGTTAAGTATTTTTTCATATGTTTATTGGCTGCTTATATGTCTTCATTTGAGAATTATTTGTGTCCATTGTCCACTTTTTAATGGGACTATTTGTTTTTTCTTTATGATATAAGTTTCTTATAAATTGTGGAGATTAGTCCTTCGTTGATGCATAGTTTGTGAATATTTTCTCCCATTCTGTAGGTTGTCTGTTTACTCTGTTGATAGTTTCTTTTGCTGTGCAGCAGCTCTTTAGCCTAGTTAGGTCCCCCTTGTCAATGTTTGTTTTGGTTGCAATTGCTTTTAAGGAGTTAGTCATAAATTCTTTGTCTATGCCAGTATCTGGAAAAGCATGTTCTACATTTTGTTCTAGAATTTTGTATTCTGATGTCTTATATTTAAGTCTTTAATCCATCTTGAGTTAATTTTATATATGGTAAAAGGTAGAAGTCCAGTTTCATTCTTTTGCAATACTATTTTTCACAGAATAAGAAAAAACTATTTTAAAACTCACATGGAAGCAAAAAAGAATCCAAATAGCCTAAGCATTTGTAAGCAAAAAGAATGAAGCTGGAGAAATCACATCACCTGACTTTAAACTATACAACAAGGTTACAGTAACTAAACCAACACTTATGCCACAAAATAGGCACATAGACCAGTGGAACAGAATAGAAAGCCCCCAAATAAAGCTGCACATCTACCGTCAATAGATCTTTGACAAAGTCAACAAAAATCAGCAATGGGGAAAGAACTCACTAGTCAATAAATGGTGCTGAGAAAACTAGCTAACCAATATCATTTTTTGAACAAATTAACAAGCTGATTTTATAAGGTTCTCCAAAGAAACGGGACCATTAAGAGGTACATTTGTGTACCTGGAGAGACACAGAGAGATTAAGAGAGAAAGAGAGAAATTTTTAAGAAATTGGTTCCTACAATTGTGAAGTCTGGCAAGTCCAAATCTGTGGGATATGGCAGTAGGCTGAAAACACAGGAAAGAATTGATTCTGTAGTTTGAGTCTGAAGATAGTCTGCTGTAAGATTTCATCTTCTTTCAAGGAGTTCAGTCTTTTTATGTCAAGGCTTTTAACTGATTTGATGAAGTCTATTTACATTATTGAAGGCAATCCGCTCTACTCAAAGTCTTTTGATTTAAATGGTAATCTCATCTTTAAAATACCTTAACAATCACCATTCTGGCTGGCATTAGATGGTATCTCATTGTGGTTTTGAATTCTGCACCTTCACTGAAAGTTGAATAAAATATATTTTCATCATTTATGATGGAGAGTGAGTAGTGCCTTAAGGTAATAAATTCCTCAGCCATGGAAAATGGGTTCAAAATAATGATATGCTTGCCTTTAGGAACTGTTTTCAAAATATTTGAAAATATTGGGGAAGCTAAAGAAACAGTATATGAAGGTTACATTCAGTCTGTGTGACATTGGCTTATAATATCCAGTTTATACTTTCCATAAAATTCTCTGATAAAAATGTTCATGAGAAAAGAATTAAGGACACACTACTTCAAATATTCTAGGTGATATATTTCAATTATTACAAATTCACCTCTTTCATTGTTTTGGAAATAAACATTTTCTTATTGTTGTTTGTAGGACTATCACAAAAAAAGTCAAATGTGTTGCTGAAGTCCAGATATAAATGTGTTTATATTTTTTCCATAGTTACATGTCTTGATAAGTGAATAAGTTTGTTTATATTGTTATAGTGAACTCCAAGTTTATCTTCAAAGAATCAGTATGTCAGTGTGTTCAGCTCTCTTATTCTTTAATACTCTATTTTAAAGTTTAACTTCCTTGTAATTCCAGTAAACAACCTTCTCCATGGGTTCTAATCAGTAGTTCACATCTGTTCCCCTGGCTCCCCCTGCCCCTGCTCCATCCTGACTCCTCCCTGTCACCTACTCCAGTCACCTCCTCCAGTCACCTTCTTTGACCTAGGTCACCCCTGGCTACCTGATCTGACGTGCCTGTAACTTTCCTTCCCACCAAAACACCCACCCTGCCACTCCAGCTCAAACCCCTGCTCCCTTGAAAATAGCCAGTTGGGATTAGTCTAGCTTGTGCAGTCTTAACCCTAGTCAATAGGGGAACAACACAGCAGTAGAGACAACTCCCATGAGGGATAAGTAACCCTTCCCCCTTGTCCAAACATACAGCTGCCATTGCTCCATCTGTGCACTGCACCCTTCTATAGAAGTAAACTGCCTTGCTGAGAGTATTTATCTTCTAGTGCTATTTCTTTTGCAGCATCGAAATTTTACTTAAAACCATATGATATGTGTTTTTGAGACATAAGTACTTAATGAATTCATATAATTACAAGGATGTAAACTGTAGTGTAAGGGCTATACATAAAAACTGTGCAGTCATATGGATTTAAGTTCAATCCACATTTCACTGTCTACCAGTTGTGTGATATTGAGAAAATTATCTAACCTTTCAGAACCTCTATTCATTTATCATTTTAATCTAGAAAATAATAAAACCTATTCTATATGGTGTTTGTGAAGATTAAATGAGGTAATATATGTCAAGAATCAAGGCTCAATAATATTAGCTATTGTGTTTAGTGATCATATCTTTAGTTATATGTTGAATAATACTGACAAAAGGAATATCAAGTTCAATGGTCTGTGGTTTTCAAAACGGAAATATCATTTATTGGTTTTTATGGTTGAATTTTCCTTTACTGAAAGACATGGAGTTGAGGAATAGAGAAATAATTATTATGTAAACTTATAAGGCACATGATTACAATTGAGTTCCACTAATTTATATTTCTGCATTATGCTTTATGTAATTCCAGAGCATTATATTCACACAGCAGTAGTAGGAAGTACTGATTTTTTAATGTCCACCCTCTTGATAAAGCAAATTAACATCAGGAAAATTTAATTGTGTCCTTTTCTATTATTTGATTATGTGACACTCCAATGTTAAGAAATCAAGTCTAGGTCTAGGAAATTCAGACAGCTTACTTTTGATGTACAAAACATGCAAATACACACATACATACACACACAGGATTTACTCTCTCTATATATGCATGTGTGTGTGTGGGTGTGTGCATATGTATATATCCATTAGCTGCACCTGGCTTTCAGCTATTTTTGTGTTGAAATTTCCTATTATTTATTGTTTTTCCTAAGCATGAAATCCTGAGCCGTGGAATACCAGGTAATGATACAATACAGTAGTTGCACGTTTTCATTTCCACACTGTTCAGGAATCCACAGATTTAACTGAATTTTTTTCTCTCCTATAGTATTATTAAATATTTACTCAGATACTTTAGGTATAATAGCTATAGTCTGGGGAGTCTCAGTGTGTCAAAATCCTTATAATGACCCATGGGTTAAAGTGACATGAATGAGTCAGTGGAAATTGCAGCTCCATGATGATAATAAGCTTGTATGTTCATTTTGATAGTGATCCTCAGGAAACAAACTTTTCCTCTGATGTCTCCTGACTGTCCTTCCAATGTGCCTTACTTATTCAAAAATACTAATATCTGAAACATTCCACATGGCAAGAAAGGAATCAAAGAATGAGCTGTGCTCTGCTTCTTGGAGATATGCTTTATGAGAAAGTGTAGTGATGAGTAGTAGAACAAGGAAACTCTCAATGCAGATATAAAGTTTTGGAATCCTGGAGCCACAGCTTCTACTGTTTGCCATTCCTATACACGCTTCTCATAAATAATGCCAACTTTTACCATCAAAGAAATAACCACTACTTACCAAAAAGAAAGAAACAAAAAAAAACCCAGCTTTGCACAAAGAAATTTGCCAACATGTTGGTTTGGGCTCAGTTCTTCCTTTAGTTTTTTATAAACTAGCAGGAGACAATACATGTCAAACAACTGTGACATGTTGTTTATTATAACCAAATAAGTCCAAGCATATGAAAAGCCAATCATGTATAGCAAGCAGCTCACAGATTAAAACAATGATGTGGTGAATGGTCTGACAACTTTATACTACAATATACCTAGTTTGCCTAAAGAGCAATTCTTCTACCATAGTCTATCGTGGATAGCAACGTAAAGGAAGAAAATGTTTCTGCTGATCTTTGGCTTTAATAATTAGTACAAGATATGGATAATGGGTAGTTAGATAATTGGTAAGGAATCTCATAAAATGGTAAATGACAGAAGCTTTATAGAATTCTCTGCAGGTATGCACATATATTGCAATGCTGGAGTATCCAATTATCTGAACTGTGTATGAGTACCATCCAAAGAATCCTTATTATTGGTTTTTGTAATTTAGGTTACATATAATGCACTAACTGTAGTAATATTACCCACAGTGATATAGATATTGCCAAAGGTATTGCCAAAATCAAAACAATCCCAGCAATAAACCAAGCCTTTTGTGTGTATTTGAATCTCCAGTTTCTGTAATCCCCCCACACATAAGGAAACCACAACCACTATGACAATCACTATGGACACCAGGCAGATGACCACTGCTAAAGGTCAAACCCACTGTCTCCAGTTCCTCCAGGTACAAATGCAAAACTTGTTTTCAACCAAATGGGCTCTGAGTAGCAATTGAAAAGAGCTTGAAGGAGACTGTAATGGGAAGCCTGTCCTTTGTTTTGTCAACTCGCATACTATGTAGAAAGAGCTGTTGGGCAATCTTACCAACGGCTTGAGCCACCTCCTTGGCCAGAACTGTGTTTGTGCTCCTGCTGCTACTGTTACAATTGAGGTCACTCAGGGTGCTACTCTTTGCACCCCAGTTCTGCCCCTCAGCTACCTACCTGCTCACTGTTTTCTTTGGGGACTGAGTTTCCACCCTCCAGTGTCTCTTCACCCAATTTTGCTTGTAGATAAGGCCCCAGAATTTCCTCACTCATTTCCATGGAACGTCCCCTATGATGGAGGGACTTTCAATTTAGTGTTTTTATTAATGAATGCATTAGATTACAACTCAAAAGAAATCCTGTATTATTATCTCAACTGTCCTAAGAAGTGAGTTCTACAAGTTTCCATGAATGAACTTGACACTTAATCCCAAGGATACTTTACATACATTCATCATGAATGAATGCCTACATTATGAGTTCTGAGAGGTTCTGAAGTGCCTACCTACCTCCAAATATCTCTTATATCAGATTGCTAAAAGCTAAAATCAGTACATTAGGACTACTGCTTTGGACAGCATGTCTTTAGAAAGCCTAATATTAGTACTCAATTTTATTTGGTAAATACATTAAGAGTACAGAGTTGCAAAGAAAATTGGGGAAAAAAACTTATTCTAGAAAGTTTGGAAGCAAATGGTGTTGATGCTAAGGTGAAACCAGACATCCTCTGCATGAGAATGGGGCACTGGATTACCAAGTAGCTGAAAAGGTAGTTTCTATGGGTAAAAGTAAGCCAGAAAATTTCAAAGGAAAACTAGTGTAGTTTAATGCTCAGGGATGACAAATAGCATAAGAAAATTACTAGAGGGAAGTGGTTGGGTAAAAGCAAACTTTATTTGCTTCATACTTTTGCTTCAGATTGGCCGTGCCTACCACTACTCCTCACCCCAGTCTTTTGGGTATAAAGACAATTACACTTGAATTTGTTTAGAAGAGCAAAACAATCAGTAGCACTGTTTAGCTGTGCTATTCTTTTGAACTAATCTTCTCTCAGGGTAGGGAATAAAATAATTGGAAGAAGCAGCAATCTATGTGAGCAAGCATTCTCTGCAGGAGACAACACAGGAAAAGGCTTGGAGAGGAGTTTCCCAAGACTAGAGGAGGAATCACAGAGTTCACATGAAATGTCTTTCTTCTGAAGTGCTCAAAAGACTGTGTAAATGCAAAATAACTTAGAGGATGGCTATCATGGTGTCCTCAGGGTCTTGATTATGAGGTGGATACATTTTGTCTGGTTTTGCCTTGTACTGAATTCCTTACTAGAATAGATGGTCAGATATCCAGGCTCCTCCATATTGTTAAGGTGCCTCTATACATAAGTAATAAAAATTGTATATGAATGCCAAAGGATGTGATTTCATTATATCTTTAAAGTCTCATCATGTACTTGAAGTTCATACTGTTTTATTGGTTTCCTTTCCAATTTTTCCCTTGGGTTAAAGACAAAGTCTAATAATGAAAAATAATTAAATTTCCTTCAGTTGAGAATGTCAATGTAGTAGGTATTCAGAATATCAATGGGTTTTCTAAAGGGAAGAAATTAAATATGGAACTTTTAGTAAGACAAATATTACTATATATTAAATCTGGACTACAATTTAGATGCTACTCCTGAGCTCTTAACGGTACTTAACATGGCAATTTTTCTACAGCATCAAGTAATGTGACTGGAGGCAAGGTGGAATAAATATAAAACCTTTTAGCCAATTGAAAGATATATCAACACAGTGACATTTTTAGTTTCAATTTTTATGATTGCATGTGTGTACATGTGATTGTATGTCTGTGATGTAAATCATCCTTGCTTCACTACCGGCTTTGAAATTATTAGGTTGCCGTCCTTAACTCTCAATCCTCAGTAGAGGAAATTTTGCTGTAGGGCAGATTACCAATATAGCACTCCATCAACTAGCACTGTTTGCTATCTCCATAGAGATATGCCATTACCTAGAAATCTCCAAAAAGCCATAGCTAAAACAGTCCAAGGTATGGATATGAAAGGAGATTAGCCAAATTTTAAAGTATTTTTTCAGACACCCCTCTCTGGGAAGTTGGTTCTGTTATTACCATTGTAATAACCGGGGCAAATATACCTATGCTTTCAAAAACTAGTGTGTAATCTTTAGTTTACATGATGAATTATCGCCTTTACCCAGATACTCTCTTTCCCTTCTCACGAAATCTGATAGGAATAAGAAACACCATATTCTATTATTTTATAGTGAGAAGCATTTCTTAAGTAAGCTGACAAAATGATGAAATTCTTCGCTAACAGAGTAAGATATTTCTGGCAGACTCTGATAGTGGTGAAATAAAACAAATTGAATCAATCTATTCAGTTTGGTATGGTAATAGATATATTTTATCTTTATTTATAGTATAGTAGTAGATATATTTTCATCTTAATCCATTTATATAAATATTGGTAAACTTATGTAGGTAAACATTTATTGAGTACATAATCTGTGCCAGGCACTGTTGTAGATTATGTATGGGAATCATTAACCTGAATATGTTTACTAGAACATTCTATTATTAATAATGTCAGAGAAAATAGGATACGGTATAAAGTCTTGACTCTAACAGTATTTAGAACATGTAAGTTTATGTATACTAAATTACTTTATATTTAAGATCACCAAACACGTCTTTATTGCCAAAGTCAATGAGTGATTTTCAGTATAATCTGCTTGAGCACCGTGATGTATAATTGTTATGGTACTTTATTTCCTGGCTCCTAGATATGTCAGTCTCTCGCCTTTCTAAGGTATATTTAGGCAAAACAGACCACCCCAAAGCCATTCATCACAAGTAATTTAAAGTTTATGAAAAGCAAGGTGAATTTTCTTACCTAGATGTGGGTACCACTAGCAAGAGAGTTCTTTGGTGGTGTACAGGAAAGCAAAGAAGAGAGACAGTTTTAGCAGCATCTGAAGTACGAATAAAGAACAGGAACCTGTTAGTGGCAGTTTCAAATAATTCTAGAAGAAGACTAATTCTGGTGGTGGAGTATGTGTGTTGGGGGAGTTGGTTGGCTGGTGAAGAAAATGCAGAGTGATAGGTGGTGACTTGGTGACTTGAGTGCAGGTTTTTGGAAATCAACTGAAGTGACAGCAGTTGAATGTCAATTGATTTTTTATTCCGTTTTTAAAAAGGTTTAGCCAAATGTTATTTTGTCAGGAGTTGAGTTGATTCAATTTCTGCACATAGGGTTGACAACCACTTATTCTTTATTTGACTTCAGTGACTTATATCTTTCCTGATTTCACCACAACAGTCCCCTCTCCTGCCTCCATCAACATTCAGTTTGTTTCTCTTTTCCAGACCCTTTCTCGTTATGACGTTTTCCTGTGTTCCATCCTTAGATTTCTTCTAACACCATATATTATTAGTGCTCCAGGGTTGTGTGTGTATGTGTGTGTGTGTCTTTGTGTGTGTGAGAGAGATCAGTAACTTCTGGGAAGCTATTCCAGTATATATGGACTATAGTCCCAAGTCAAATCAGACAGTCCAAATTATTTCTTAGGTACAAGGAGGAGTGTCATGTCTCTTCCACTTGAGATATTATTATCATTATTTTTGAGACAGGATCTCACTCTGTCACCCAGGCTGGAATGCAGTGACACGATCATGGCTCATTGCAACCTTGACATCCAGCTCAAGTAATCCTCCTACCTCAGTGTCCCAAGTAATTGGGACTACTTCCAAGTAGTTCGAATGCGTGCCACGATGCCCACCTATTTTTTTAAAAAAAGTTTTTGTAGAGATGAGGGTCTCCTATGTTGCCCAGGCTTGTCTCTATATACTGGGCTCAAGCAATCCTTCCACCTCAGCCTCCCAAACTGTTGGGATTACAGGGATGAGCCATGGCTCCTAGTCAAGAACTATTGTTTTGTACACTCTTCATGCATGATCTCAGTCACTCTCAAGGAATATTAAATTTATGTCTGTATCTATCTACAATTATATCTGTATCTGTATCTCTATATCTTTTACCCATTTGTGTCTCAATTTCCTCGTATATAAAATGTGTGTAGTGTCTATATCAAAGGGTTTTATCAGTGTTTACTAAAAAAATATTTCATATATTCTGAACTTAGAATTGTGCCTGGCATATGCAAAGTGCTTATCAATATTACTGCTTATTATTATTATATCATTGCTTTTTAATTTATTTGTTTAACTCTGTCAACAAACCTACATGCATTGCCTACTTACCATATGCCAAATATTGCCATCCAGAATCTCTCTTCTGGGCTTCTGACTATATAATCTGACTGCCATAAAGCTTTCATGCCACCGTGACACCTCACATTCAACATTAAACTCTGTATGCTGCTTCCCAAAGCTGATTTTCTTCCTCTAATGATCACCACATATCATATCCAATCAGTCACTGTGTTGTGCCAATTTTGTTTCTGAAATACCTCCCAAATCCACTTTCTCTTCATCTTAATACCTTTATTCTACATGAATGTTCTGTCATCTCCAACATGAATAAATTCAGCAGAATCTGTATCTCTGCATTTATTCTCTAACATCTTATTCCTCCCTCTATAAAGTAAAAATCAACTTTCTAAAAGGCAAATCTAACTGAGGTTTACTTAATAACTTTCAATTGCACCTCAATGCCCAAGTGACAAACTCCTCATAATCAATATTGAGTGGGATCTAAAGTCAATTTGCCTCTCCAGATTTATCTCTTCACTGCCAGTTCTTTAGCCATATTAATTACTTTTAGTTCTTCAAAAAAATAAAAAAAGAAAACAAAAACACATATACATACAGCTCCTTGCAAATCATACTTTTACCCAGAATCTGCTTATCTTAGAATTTCTATGGGTATTATTCAATGAGAAAACTATTTCTGAACTCCACAATCTAAGTTATTGTGATCTGTCTATATATTTCACTTGAATAGCACTAATAACTCTACATTGAAATCGCTGATCATCAATCATGTCCTTACTGATAGTAAGCCCTGTGAAATGTAGAATTTGTCTTTGTATGTATGTGAATTTCCAGAAGCATGTATAGCAATTATACCACTTGGTCTTAAAGGGCCTTCAATAAATACTTGATAAATGAATGAATGATCCCAACATTTCTAATCTATAGTGGTTGTATATACTTTGGCACTACAGAAATTTCAAAAACAATTGAACAAAAATTTTATTTTTATTTGGATCTAATTAACATTTTAAAAATATATACAACTTATTTTCATTAATTTATTATAGAAGTCTTTTAATTTAATATTTCAACATATTGAAGTTAAAACTTTGAAATACAATTTTAACTATAAAAGATAAAACCTAACCTGAAATAGTTATGACTGACAGTATAAATGCTTATAGATTTTTGATTAAAATATTGAATCATGTCATTTGTTAACATTCCAAAGAATCAAAAGTCGTATGAGTGAACACAAATAGTGGGTAACTGCCAGCAATAATTTTTTATAACTTCTAAACTGATGAAATAATATATTTAATAGGACTGACTAAGAGGGAAAAATAAGTGTTCACTTTATATTGTTTGAATTTGTTTTATTTTTTAAAACTCAACTTCTTTAGGTTTATTTCATTTTATATCTGAGACATTGCACTATTGCATAATACTTTTTTAACCATAAATAATACACCATCTTCTTTTCTAATATGAAAATTTCTTAAGGAACTTTGCATATTATTTATTTATAATTAAGTAATAAACTTGTAATAGAGTCAGTATTAATTTTAAATTAGATCAGCAGCATATTATAGTTTCAACTATTTAATATGATACAATGTAATAATTGGGAATACATCTCTGCAGGTAATCCTTGTTCCATTCTTACCATTACAAACTACAACCAAGAGAAGTAGTTTAACTCACTTAGACTTTTCTTTCCTCATTGGTAAGATGGGGATAATAGTCATTTATGCATCATAGAATTGCTATAAAAATTAAGTGAGAGAATACATACAAAAAAACTAGTTTTTTGTTAAATAAATTATAGAAATTTATAACTGGTTGTGAAAGATATTCATTAAGTAAATAATTCCAGATTGCATCATGGGTTGATGGATTAAAACTCATTAATGTGAAATTTGGAGTAGACATTAAACTTTTTTTGATTTAAAGTGTGATTGCAAATGAGATCTTATTGGTCTTTATGATTTTAATAATCTAAAAGAGTTCACACAGAGCTGAATAATTCCTACCAAGTCCGTAATGTTATATGGTGTTATTTTGAAGATCATTTTACTATTACCTTGAGTCTCTGATTCTAAAAATGATGAAAAAGATGCCAGATCTGAGATACTCTGTAGTACCTTTCTGATTTGTAAATTATATATTATTAAATGTATTTCATTATATAGGGATTTATTCAATAGTAAAATGACTGAATATTTTTCTATGCATTTTAAAGTGAAAATGAAAATTACATTACTTGGCGTGAATAAGAAACTTAAAAGTCTAAATGTTATATCTTCTACTAATAATGTAGGTTTCATGAATTTTTGAAAAAGTCCCAATTATCAGATTAAAAATGTTTTTGTAGAAAATTATATATTAGTATCCATGGTTTTCTGGCAAAACTTTTAAATCTGCAATATTTTTCCCATTCATATTTTCAGACCTGTAGCAGCTCTTAGAAATCCCAAGGGTTTTATAAATATAAAAGTTGCCAATTTGTAATTTGTGAGAATGTGGTTTTTCTGGATTTTTTTTTTTTTGAGACGGAGTTTTGCTCTTGTTACCCAGGCTGGAGTTCAATGGCACAATCTCTGCTCACTGCAACATCTGTCTCCTGGGTTCAAGCAATTTTCCTGCCTCAGCCTCCTGAGTAGCTGGGATTACAGGCACGCGCCATCATGCCCAGATAATGTTTTGTATTTTTAGTAGAGACGGGGTTTCACCATGTTGATCAGGATGGTCTTGATCTCCTGACCTCGTGATCCACCCACCTTGGCCTCCCAAAGTGCTGGGATTACAGGTGTGAGCCACCGTGCCCGGCCCTGGATATTTTTATAATAATATTTTTAGGTATAATCAAAGTTATACCTAAACTTTCAAAAATCAGCTAAAATTAGAATATGACTCTTTCTCAAGAAAACTACAATCATTTGATACAAAAATATTTAAATATTATAAGAGATGCAAATATAATAAAAACTTACGCAACACTGAAAATGAGTAACTTTGTATTAGAATAGACTCCAACTTCCAGTTTGTAAAGCCATCACTAAGTTAAACTTATTTTTTTAAATAATTTCAACTTTTATTTTAGATGAAATGGTACATGTGCATGTTTATTACATGGGTATATTGTCTGATACTGAGGTTTGGGTAAAAATGTTCTAAGCACCTATAAGTTACAAGATGCTTTTTTGTTCTTGTGTTAATTTGTCTAGGATAATGACCTCCAACTGCATTCATGTTACTGAAAGAAAACAATTTTTTATCCTCAAACTTTACTGAAGTTGCATAACAGTTCTAGGAGTCTTTTGGCAGAGTCTACAGAGTTTTCTAGGTATAGAATTACATCCTCTGTGATGAGAGATAGTTTGATTTTCTTTCTATTTGGATACCCTTTATTTCTTGCTCTTGAATGATTGCTCTGCCTGGAACTTTTAGTATTATGTTGAATAGGAGTAGTGAAGAGAGGACACTCTTGTTTAGTTCCAGTTCAAGGAGATTGGTTTCATCTTTTACCTGTTAAGTATGATATTGGCTGTGAGTTTGTCATAGAGGACTTTTATTATTTTGAGGTATGTTTTCTTGATGCCTAGACTGTTGAGGAATTTTGTACATGAAGGGATATTGGATTTTATCAAAGGCCTTTTCTGTATCTATTGAGATGGTCACATTTTTTAAATTTTACTTTAGGTGCATACTATATGTCATTTCTCCCCATTTTATCCCTCCCCATCCTTCCCACCCCCCGCCGTCTCTCCCCTACCCCCCACAACTGCCCCCAGTGTGTGATGCTCCTCTCCCTAAGTCCACATGTTCTCATTGTTCAACACTCACCTATGAGTGAGAAAATGCCATTCTGTTCCTGTGTCAGTTTTCTGAGAATGATGGTTTCCAGATTCATCCAAGTCCCTACAAAGGACACAAACTCATCATTTTTTATGGTTGCATAGTATTCCATGGTGTATATGTACCACATTTTCTTTGTCCAGTCTATCATTGATGGGCATCTGGGTTGGTTCCAGGTCTTTGCTATTGTACACAGGGCTGCAATGAACACACGTGTGCATGTTATCTTTATAGTAGAGCAATTTATAGTTCTTTGGGTATATACCCAGTAATGGAATTGCTGGGTCAAATGGAATTTCTATTTCTAAATTTTTGAGAAATTGCCACGCTGTCTTCCACAATGGTTGAACGAATTTACACTCCCACCAAATGTGTAAGTCCCACCTATTTCTCCACATCCTCTCCAGCATCTGTTGTCTCCTGATTTTTTAATGATCACCATTCTAACTGGCGTGAGAGGGTATCTCAATGGGGTTTTAATTTGCATTTCTCTAATGATCAGTGATGATGAGCATTTTTTTATATGTTTGTTGGCCTCATATATGTCTTCTTTTGAAAAGTGTCTGTTCATACCTTTGCCCACTTTTAAATGGGGTTGTTTATTTTTTTCTTGTATCTCTGTTTTAGTTCTTTGTAGATTCTGGATACTAGCCCTTTGTCAGATGGGTAGCTTGCAAAAATTTTTTTCCCATTCTGTTGGTTACCAGTTCGCTCTAATGATGGTTTCTTTTGCTGTACAGAAGCTCTGAATTTTAGTTAGATCCCATTTGTCTATCTTGGCTTTTATTGCCATTGCTTTTGGTGTTTTAGTCATGAAGTCCTTGCCTATACCTATGTCCTTGATGGTTTTGCCCATGTTTTCTCATAGTGTTTTTATGGTGTTAGGTTTTTTGTTTAAATCTTTCATCCATCTGGAGTTAATTTTAGTGAAACATGACAGGTAGGGGTCCAGTTTCTGCTTTCTGCACATTGCTAGCCAGTTTTCCCAACACCATTTATTAAACAAGGAGTCTTTTCCCCATTGCTTGTTTTTGTCAGGTTTGTTAAAGATCAGATGGTTGTAGACATGTGGTGTTGCTTCTGGGGCCTTTGTTCTGTTCCGTTGGTCTATGTCTCTGTTTTGGCACCAGTACCATGCTGTTTTGATTACTGTGGCCTTGTAGTATAGTTTGAAGTCTGGCAGTGCGATGCCTCTGGCTTTGCTCTTTTTGCTTAGGATTGTCTTGACTGTGTGGGCTCCCTTGTGATTCCATATGAAGTTTAAAATGTTTTATTCCAGTTCTGTGAAGAAGGTCATTGGTAGCTTTATGGGGATAGTGTTGAATCTATAGATTACTTTTGCCAGCATGGCCATTTTCATGATATTAATTCTTCCTAACCATGAGAATGGAATGTTTTTCCATCTGTTTGTGTCCTCTCTTATTTCATTGAGCAGTGGTTTGCAATTATCCTTGAAGAGGTCCTTTATATCCTTTGTTAGTTGTATTCCTAGGTATTTTACTCTCTTTGTAGCAATTGTGAATGGGAGTTTGCTCTTGATTTGGCTCTCTGTCTGTTATTGTTGTATAGGAATGCTTATGATTTCTGCACATTGATTTTGTATCCTGTGACTTTGCTGAGGTTGCTTATCAGTTTGAGAATATTTTGGGCTGATATGATGGGGTCTTTAGATACACAATCAGGTCATCTGCAAATAGAGACAGTTTGACTTTCTCCTTTACTATTTGAATATGCTTTATTTCTTTTTCTTGCCTGATTGCTCTGTGTAGAACTTCCAATAGTATATTGATACTGCAGTGCTATTTTTACTTATAATCAAGAAGTAGCTTAAATATCAAATTCCAGCTGGGTGTGGTGGCTCATGCCTGTAATCCCAGCACCTGAGGTCAGGAGTTTGAGTCCAGCCTGGCCTATACAGATACAAAATTAGCCTATACAAATACAAAAATTAGCCAGGCATGGGGATGGGTGCCAGTAATCCCAGCTCCTTGGGAGGCTGAAGCAGGATAACTGCTTGAACCCAGGTGGCAGAGGTTGCAGTGAGCCAGGATCACATCAAAGCACTCCAGCTTGGATGACAGAGTGAGACTCTGTCTCAAAATAAATAAATAAATAAATAAATAAATAAATAAATAAATAAATAAAATTTTATGCACAAAGATTGTCCACACTGGGATAGGAGTACATGTCTGTATTTGGTGGAACTATTAGTTATTCTTATCAATTTTCATATCACCATTTTATATGTAACCCAAGTGAGGTTCAGAATATTGAAGAATTTTTCCTAAATAACATTCCTAGTTTTATCATGAAATTTTTATCAACATTAACAATGTGTGTATTTTCAGCATATGACAGGAAATATTCTCTGCTATTGTCTGAATAAAATAATGGCTCTTTAAATTGTGAGGCCAAATTTTAAAACCTTTCAGATGAATTGGC
Source organism: Callithrix jacchus (assembly GCF_049354715.1). Lineage (NCBI taxonomy): Eukaryota > Metazoa > Chordata > Mammalia > Primates > Cebidae > Callithrix > Callithrix jacchus. The sequence goes on from NC_133524.1 coordinate 85,347,159, forward strand.
TTAAAGTGTTTTTTGCATTTATATGTTCTATGTCTATTTGCAACAGAACTACAGGAGAAATAGTTTGCTGTGTAGACAAAAGACCTACTAGAGTTGGTAAAACAATGTGATCAATACAGAATAAGTGCTAGAGCACATCACACTAGGATGAATACTAGATTCAGAGTCTGGAGCTTTGTGTTTAGCTCCATTTCTAATTCTAGCTATGTAGTTGGTTTTTGTTCTGTTTTGTTTTGTTTTCCTTTTAGACACTCAATTTTTGATCTGCTAACAGATTGTATTTGAGCGAAATGATCACTGAAGAAGGTCATTTTAATAGTACTATTTGATGAGAATAAACCTGCCTTTTTGAGTAATCCTAAAGTTAATACCGTGTTATTCTTATGCAATAAGCATCTTGAATATTTTAACAGTAACAAATGCATGACTGAATTCTCTAGGTAGTGCTCCCTGAAAATGTATGGCCTTCTGGGACAAGATTTCTTCAGAATCATGTTCAATAGGAAGGTATGATGCTTATAGAACTTCTAAGAAATATAAAATGTGAAGAGGCAAGACAGAAAAGAGAAACAGGAAGAGTGCCAAGGTCATAACATGATTTGAATATGAAAGCAAACTTATGTGACAGGCCATGAAAGTCAGTCATCAAGGTAGTAAGAAGTGAGGTAAAGAGCTCTAAAGCTGAAACTATTTAGGCAACTGAGATACCATTTACCCAAGTGCATTTTCTGAAGAGTGCTATGCTAGTTTGGAAGAGCCAATACGATCTAGGAGTCAGTCATATTGCTCTCTTTGGAGCATTCTCAGCTACAAGACCCAAAGCCCTTCTTTGCTTTCATCATGTGATACTCTTCAAATAACCAGCCTATGTAATGGTAAGTAATAAAATATGCAGTCCTGTGCCTCTGGACATTATTACAATAAAACAGAAGGTGATACTAATAGCTATAAACCCCTAAAGAAAATATTTTCAATGGATAATAAAATTATACATTTTCATAGTCTCCCAATTATCCAAAGCTGCATGTGGACATTTTTGGAAGGCATTCTGGTGGCTTCTATTCATTAAGCATATCTGGCTTGTAGGAAATTGTGTTTTCTTGTTGTGGCACACCAGTTTTTAAATTTGTTTTCAAATTAAGACATTGGGAAGGTAAGTAATAATGTTTGGCTGGAATAGTTTTATACTAAAGAAATTTATGCTATTATTTCTACTTTATTGACAGAGCTTTCAGAAAAAACACATCAGAATTAGAAATATTAATGTTAGAATTAGAAATATTATTAATATTTCTAGTTCTCTAAGATAAATGAAAGGAAATATTATACAAATATTATAAATAATACAGTGTATATATTAAATTACTGAATCACGGAGAAATCAAAGATTTGGAAGACAAACCATTTAAGTATTTTAGGGACAATGAGCAAAAACGCAAAGAATTTTCAGGCTGCAGATTACCAAAATCTCATTTTACTACAGCATATCCTCACCAAAACAGATTGGATTAGCTTTCAAGACTCTAATGAAGATAATTTTGTCAAGGTCATTAGCTGCTCAATAGTGTTTTATAAGAGCTGTAAAAGAATTGCACCTGGATTCTCTCATAATTGTTTGTATATCAGGAGAAGGGAAATGGTGTGCAGATTGGTTAGCAATTGTATTAAAATACTAATCACAGCACTTGAAAATGTTTTTGCGTCATAATACCAGGCAGAAAACAGGTTCAGAGTCATCTGTTATAAATTCTAGTTTCACAACAGGCACAGATGCATCAATTTGTGCCTAATTATACTCTTCCACTTGAGATATAAAATACTTCATGGTTTATATAATAAAAACTCATTAAAACAGTTAAGATACAATTTTATAACTCTTTCTGCCAGGGCTAATGTTAGCATAGGTGCTAACTGCTCTGACAGGCCTTTGGGGCCCATATTTACCAAAGTGCCGTCCTTTATGGCTTCCCTAGATTCTGTAGTCACAATTACCTCCTGACAAATTTCTATTGGAAACCCATTTTTTATACTTGAGAATTAATTTGGATAGTTGTAATGAGAAATAAGAATGATTATTTTAGATTCCTAGTTTACATAAAAAAGATAAAATATGACACTATTTACAAAAATTCTAAAGCTGTAGTTAAATTCAATATCACATTCATCATCAAACCCAGCCAATCAGAAGCTTTCAAATATTGATATAATTGACTTTAATTTAGTCATTTGTCATTTTTCATTTCATATTCTTAAATGCAATTTGATTAATCAAATGCCTATTAGGTACAAGGTTCTCTGATAGAGTTAAAGTTGAATAAGATACAGGCTTTGCCCTCCTCTCATCTGTGGGACTTCATAATAAATAGAAGAGGCAGATAAGTACTGAGCAACTAATACAAGGCAGAATATAATAAAGATTATAATGTAGTTCAAGTAAAGTGTAACAAGTGGACATAATGGGAAATGTAAACAGGAATGAAGAAAGGCTGCACTGGGGAGATTGCACTTGAATAGGTCTTTAAGGTGTACATAAAACCTCAACATATGGAATTTGGAAAGAAGAAAAAGAGTTCAACGTCAGTAAAAATACAGATGTAGAAGACACAGAACACGTATGTCATAGTGTGGTTGAAGTATCAGCATGTACTAGGAAAATATGGCTAGATAGATAATCTGTTGCCAGATGCTAAGAGTCAGGCTGAAAATTTTGGATTTTATTTTGCATACAAGGCATAATTGAAAGGTTTTTTTGAAGAGAGTAACAAGTTGGCATTTCCTTTGTTGGCAATGAAGAGATGTATTGAAGAAGAGACTAGAGATGAGGAGACCTGTTAAGTGGCTATTTAAAGACAGGTTTAAATTAAATGAATGTAAAATAGCATCTTGGATTAAGACACACTATCTTCCTTATAGGCTTGAAAATAATCATCAAGCAATATTGTCATGTTCATTTGTGTTCATGCTTTGCATCATATTATAGTATGCATGAGGATTAAAATCATAAAAACCTTAGAAAGATCTGAAATAGGTCATTAGAAACATGTGAATAACCATCTCCAGTACCTCGAAATTTGACTGTATTTGGAGATAAGTTACTTAAAGAGGCAATTAAGTTAAAATGAGATTATTATGTTGAGTCCTAATCAAATAAGCCTGGGATCTTATAAGAGGAGGGTATTTTAACATAGGCACATACAGAGGGGGGAAAAAAAATTAAAGACACAGACAAAAGACCATCTACAAGTCACGGATAAATGTGTTGATCTGATCTTTCTTTCATAGCCGTTTGAAGGCACCAATCCTACCGACCCCTTGATCTTGGACTTCTAGCATCCAGAATCATGAGAAAGTATATTTCTGTTGTTTAAGTAACCCAGTCTCTGCTACTTGGTTAGACATGACCTAGCAAACTAATGAAAGTTTGCTGTGGTTAATTCAGATAAGGTGACCTCAATTAACAGTTTCTACATGTCTATAATAACAAAAAATATGGCCAGAAATCTGTGTCAATAACCATAACAAAAAATGAACACAAATGAACATTACACCATGTTGGTTGTCATGCATTTCATCCAAAACCATGGATATATTATGAAAATACAGCTATAAGTCACTTAAAGATAGGAATACGTCGTGAGACAAATGTAAGTAGTCAATTTTGCTGCTGTGAGAACACTATAGAGTGTACTCACGCAAACCTAAGTATAATAGCGTACAACATACCTAGGCTATGTCATATATCCTATAGTTCCAAGACTACAAACCTGTACTATATATCACTGTACTGATTACTGTGGGCAATTGTAACACAATGGCAAGATTTTGTGTATCTAAACATAGAAAAGATACAGTAAAAATACAGTATGAAGGATAAAAAGTGGTACAGTTATATAGGGCACTTATGAATGAAGTTTGGAGGACTGGAAGTTGCTCTGGATGAGTCAGTAAATGGTGAGTGAATGTGAAGGCCTAGAATATAAGTTTACAGGTGTAAATGCCTTTAGACTTGATAAAAAACTGTATGCTGGCCAGGCACAGTGGCTCATACCTGTAATCCCAGCACTTTGGGAGGCAAAGGTGTGTGGATCATGGGGTCAGGAGTTCAAGACCAGCCTGTCCAACATGGTGAAACCCAGTCTGTACAAAAATACAAAAAAAAAAAAAATTACCTGGGTGTCGTGGCAGGTGCCTGTAATTTCAGCTACTTGGGAGGCTGAGGCAGAGAATTCTTTGAACCCAGGAGGTGGAGGTTGCAGTGAGGCGAGATCTGACCACTGCACTCCAGCCTGGGCAGCAGAGCAAGACTCCATCTCAAAAAATAAAACAAAACAAAACAAAATAAAATAAAAACTGCTTGCTTAGGCTACATCACATTTATTTAAAAATATTTGTTTTTCCTTATTAATAAACTAAACTTAGCTTACTGTAACTTTTTAACTTTATAAATTTTTAATTTTTTTAACTTTTGGCTCATTTAATAACACTTAGCTTAAAACACAAACACATGATATAGCTGTCAATATATTTTATTTTTATCCTTATTCTCGAAGTCTTTTGCCATCTTAAATTTTTTTTGCTGTTTTAACTTTTTTGTTAAAAAAAGACACAAACATGATCCCAGACCTAAACAGTGTCAGGATTGTCAACATTACGGTCTTCCACTGCCATATCTTGTCCCACCAAATGGTCTTCAGGGTCAATCCACATATGGAGCTGTCATCGCCCATGATAACAATGCTTCTTCTGTAATACCTCCTAAAGGACCTGTCTGAAGCTGTTCTGCAGTTAACACTTTATGTGTATAACAGAACACTCCAAAATAACAATTTAAAATGGAGTAAATACAACCAGTAATATAGCCATTTATTATCATTATCAAGTATTATGAACTCTGTGTAATTGTATGTGGTATACTTGTGTATAACTGGCAGCACAGTAAGTTTGTTACACCATCATCACCACTAATCTGAGTAATGTATTTTACTATGATGTTATGACAGCTGTAAAGTCACTAGGCCACAGGAATTTTTCAGCTCCATTATAATCTTATGGGACCACTGTTGTAAATGCATTTCATCATTGAACAATACATCATTAAATGCCACATGACTGCATACAATAGTGTGGGATTCTTAGTATAGGAATGCATACAATTATCCTTGAAACCTGGCTTAATAAAAGAATTTTTAAAAAGGCAATAATACAAATGTAACAATTTTTACAAATTAACTGTTCTGAAATTAGAATATAGATCTTTAATCTTTTCTGAAAACCTCCATTCTCTTCAATCTATATAAATTACTATAGTACATGCCAGATGAGCATTCTTAAACCAGAGTTATGATCATATTTATTCTGTGCTCCATATCTTTCACATTTCATCCACTGCTTCCCTTACTAGGTATTTAACATGCTAGAGTTGAACTCAAGGCTTTCACTTATTTCCAGGGTGGAGTATTTTTTGTCTATCATTCTTCTTCCCATCCCAAGATATTGGTCAGATTTTTAATAGTAGACTACAGCCTGGTCATCTCACCTTAGTTTTAATTGTTCAGCAGCCCGTTCTAATGCGTTGGTTTTCTGTTTTAGGACTGACTCCTGTACTTCCTGTTCCTTTTCCACAGATCTTGTCCTGTTAGACTTAGCCCGGATCTGGGTAGATATGGTAAACAAAAATGTTGATAGCATTTCTGGCTGCTACCATTTTATCGGATTAAATTATTCCTTTCTTGTTTCAAACTTTTTGTGACATATACTGTTGTCAGTCTCTTTTGAATTAAGATTATAGAACTTCTTCAGATGCTGTTCCTGGAACATCTATGTAGTTAGTCTAAATCAGAATCTCTCTTATTCAAGTCCACCTTGAAAAGAAAAATTCTGTTCCTACCTAGAAAGCTTGGTTTTGCTAAAGACTCATTTTGCTTCATGTCTAAACCAGCCTAGGTTTAAATTCAGATTCCGAATTGTCTGAGGTCAATGGTGCCTTGTTCTTTCATTGAACAGAAATGATATATTTATAGTGAGGCACATATATTTTCATTGGTTTATGATGTCAAAAATAGATAAGGACTTTTGAATGGCAAACAACAGAAATATAACCTAGTTAGTATGAGAATAATATGGTTGAGATATTTAATGACAGCATTTTTATTTTTGGTGACACCTATTTCCTAGTTGTTCTGTAGTACCTACACCCAATGAAGCAATAACAAAATATATTTGAACACAAAGCAGTCTATTTATTAATTCATTTTTTTGCTGGGTGTCTCAAGAGAGGGTTGGATTTTTGTTTTTGTTTCTGTTTTGAGGTTTGTGAGTGTGCATGAGTATTGTTTACAGATTTTAATTTTTAGATTTTTTTATTTTTTAGCTTTTATTTTATGTTCGTGGTACATGTGCTGGTTTGTTATATAGGGAAATTGAATGTCACGAGGGTTTTGTGTTCACACTATTTCATCACCCAATTAATATGCAGAATTTTTCAAACCTCATGCTCCTTCAACCTTCCACATTCAAGTAAGCCCAGGTGTCTGCTGTTTACTTGTTTGCGTCGATGTTTATTCAAGGTTTAGCTCCCGCATGTAAATGAGAACATGCAGTATTTGGTTTTTCATTTCTGCATTAGTTCACTTAGAATAATGGCCTCCAGCTCCATTAATATTTCTTCAAAACACATGATCTCATTTATTTTTTGGCTACATAGTATTCCATAGTATGTATGTATCACATTTTCTTTATCCAGTCTACCATTCATGGGCATTTGAGTTGATTCCATGTCTTTGCAATTGTGAATGGTGCTTCAATGAACATATCCATGCATGTGTCTTTATGATAGAGCAATTCCTATTCTGTTTTTCTATTTTTCATATTCTTGTTGGCCGTGTGTATGTCTTCTTTTGAAAAGTGTCTGCTAATATACTTTGCCCCCTTTGTAATGGGGTCATTTAGTTTTGCTTGTTAATTTGTTGCAGTTTCTTATAGTTTCTGAATACCAGACTTCATCAGACCCATAGTTTGCAAATATTCTTTCCTATTTTATATGTTGTCTGTTTACTCTGTTGGTAGTTTCCTTTGCTGTGCAGAATCTCTTAATTCAATTAGGTCCCATTTGTCAAATTTTGGTTTCGTTGCAATTGCTTTTGGCATTTTTGTCATGAAATATTTGCCAGGATATATGTAAAGAATATTTCCTACATTTTCTTTTGGGGTTTCTATAATTTTAGGTTTTATGTTTAAATCTTTAATCTAACTTGAACTGACTTTTGTATGTGGTATAAGGAAGAAATTCAGTTTCAGTTTTCTGAATGTAGCTTGCTGATTATCCCAGCACCATTTATTGCTTTCCCCATTGCTTGTTTTTGTCAAGTTTGTCAAACATCAGATGGTTGTAGATGTGTAGCATTATTATTTGGCTCTCTATTCTATTTTACTTGTCTATGTGTCTGTTTTTGTACTAATACCATCCTGTTTTGGTTACTGTAGCCTGGTAGTTTAGTTAGAAGTTGAGTAACATGATGCCTCCAGAGTTGTTCCTTTTCCTTTGGATTGTCTTGGCTATTAGGGCTCTATTTTGGTTACATATGAATTTGAAAACTGTTTTTTCTTTCTAATTCTGTGAAGAATATCATTGGTAGAGTGATAGGGACATCATTGAATCTATAGATTGTTTTGTGAAGTGTGGCCATCTTAAGAACATTGATTCTTTTTGTCGATGAGCACAAAATGTTTTTCCATGTACTTGAATCGCCTGTGAATTTTTTGAGCAGTGTCTTTTCATTTTTCTTGTAGAAATCTTTTACCTCCCCATGAGCTGTTTTCCTAGGTATTTTAATTTTTTGTGGTTATTTTGAATGGGACAGCATTCATAATTTGACTCCCAGGATGGACGGTGTTGGCATATAGAAATGCTATCAATTTTGTACATTGATTGTGTGTCCAGAAACATTGCTGACATTATTTTCCAGATCTATGAGATTTTGGGCAGAGATTATGAGGGATTTTAGGTATAGCATTATATTGTCTGAAAGCAGAGATAGTTTGATTTCATAACTTTCTATTTGGATGTATTTTATTTATTTGTCTTGCTTGATTGCGCTGGCTAGGACTTCCAATGCTACGTTGAACAGGAGTAGTGAGAGTGGGTATCTTGATTTGCTTTTCTTCTTTAGTGAAATGTTTGTAGCTTTTGCCACTTCTGTATAATGTTGGCTATGGGTTTCTCTTAGATGGCTCTTACTATTTATTATTTTGATGTATGTTCCTTCAATGCTTAGTTTGTTGAGGGCTTTTAACATGAAGGGATGTTGAAGCTTATCAAAAGCCTTTCTGTGATTATTGAGGTGACCATATGGTTTTCTTTTTAGGTCTATTTATGTGATGAATCACACTTATTGATTTGCATATGTTGAATCACCTTTGCATCCCAGGAATAAAGCCAACTTGATCATGTTTTTGATGTGCTGTACTGGGCTTTCTAGTATTTTGTAGAGAATATTTGCATGTATGGTTATCAAGGATATTGGCCTAAATTTTTTTCTTGTGGTTGTTGTGTCTTTGTCAGGTTTTGGTATCAGAATGATACTGGCCTCATCACATTAGTTAGGGAGGAGTCCCTCCTAAATTTTTTGGAACGGTTTCAGGAGAAATGATGCCATCTCTTTTTTATAAACATGGTAAAAGTTTGCTGTGAATCTGTCTGGTCCTGTACTTTTTCTGGTTGGTAGGCTTTTTATTACTGATTCAATTTCAGAACATATTATTTGTCTGTTCAAGGATTCTACTTCTTCCTGGTTCAATCTTGGGGGATGTATAGTTTCAGAAATGTATGCATGTCTTCTAGGTTGTCTAGTATGTGTGCATAGAGGTATCTGTAGGGTCAATTGTAATGTCCCTTTTGACATTTCCAATTGTGTTTATTTGGATAATTTTTTCCTTCATTAATCTAGCTATTGTTCTATGAAGTGTGTTTATTCTTTCAAAACTGAACCAATGGTTTTTTTTTTTTTTTGCATCTCAATTTCTTTCAGCCCAGCTCTGATTTTTGCTACTTACTGTTTTCTGCCATCTTTAGGACTAGCTTTTTTCTTGTTCCTCTGCTTCCTCTAGATGTGATATTAGGTTATTAATTTCTAACTTTTGGATAGGGGTGTTTCATGCTATAAAATTCTCTCTTAACAATGCTTTAGCTGTATGCCAGAGATTCTGGTATGTGATATCTTTGTTCTCATTAGTTTCAAATAATTTTTTTCTTTCTGCCTTAATTTCATTGTTTACCCAAAAGTCATCCAGAGCAGGCTCTTTAATTTTCAGGGTATTGTATGGTTTTGAGTGATTTTCTTCATATTGATTTCTAATTTTATTGTGCTGTGGTTTGAAAGTATGTTTGTTATGACTTTAGTATTTTTAATTGCTGTAGATTGCTTTTGGGCCAATTGTGAGGCTGATTTTAGAGTATGCATCTTGTGCAGATGAGAAGAATGCATATTCTGTTGTTTTCTGATGGAGAGTTCTGTAGAAGTCTCTGAGGCTTAGTCAAGTGTGTCATGTTAAGGTCCCAAATAAATTTTTCAGTTTTCTTCTTTGATGATCTCTCCAACACTCTTATTGTGCAGTTATCTAAGTATCTTCATAGATTGCTAAGAACCTGCTTTATGAATCTGGGTGCTCCTCTGTTAGGTGCATATATGTTTAGGGGAGTTAGTATTCTTGTTGAATTGAACTCTTTACCATTTTGTAGTACCCTTCTTTGTCTTTTTTGATATTCATTGGCTTACCATTTGTTTTGTCTGAAATTAGGATTGCAAGCCCTTTTTTTCTGATTTCAATTTGCTTGGCAGATTTTTCTCCATCCCATTATTTTGAGCCTATTAGTGTCACTGATGTGAAATGGGTCTCTTGAAGATAGCATGACATTGGGTCTAGTTTCTTTATTCAGCTTGCCACTCTGTGCCTTTTAAATAAGGCATTTAGCCCACTTACATTCAAGGGTAGTATTTATATGTGTGTATTTGATCCTGACATTGTGTTGGTAGCTGTTAGTTACGCTGGATTGCTTATGTAGTTACTTTTTAGTATCAGTGGTCTGTGTACTTACGTGTGTTTTTGTAGTAGCTGGTAATTGTCTTTTCATATTTAGCACTGTTTTCTGAATCTCTTATAAGACAGGTCTGGTGGTAATTACTTACATTTGCTTCTCTGTAAATAAGGTTATTTCTTCTTTACTTTTGAAGCTCAGATTGGCTGGATATAAAATTCTCAGTTGGGATTTCTTTTCTTTAAAAATGCTGAATATATCTCCACAGTCTTTTCTAGCTTGTAGGTTTTCTGCAGAAAGTTCCACTGTTATCCTGATGGGGTTTTGCTTGTAGATTATCTTCCCCTTTTTTAACATCTTTTTTTTTTTTTCAGTTCAACTTTGGACAATCTGAAGGCTATGTGTCCTGGGATGGTTGTCTTGTATATTACACAGGTGTTCTCTGCATTTCTGAATTTGAATATTGGCCTCTCTACCAAGGTTGGGGACATTTTCATTGACAATATCCTCAAGTATATTTTCCAAATTGTTTGAATTCTCTCCCTCTCTTTCAGGGATGAAAATGAGTCAAAGATCTGGTCTCTGCATAATCCCATATTTCTTGGAGGCTTTGTTCATTCTTCTTTGTTCTTTTTTCTTTATTTTTGTCTGACTGAGTTATTTTGGAGAACTGATCCTTGATCTCTGAGATTCTTTCCTCAGCTTTGTTAATTCTACTATTAATACTTGAGATTGTATTATAAAATACTTGAAGTGAGTTTTATAGCTCAGTTTGCAAAGTTTGTTTCTTTCTTAAAATGGCCATTTTTTCTTTCATCTCCCGTATCATTTTATTGCATTCCTCAGATGCCTTGAATTAGTTTTCTACTTTCTCCTGAATCTCAATCATCTTCATTCCTATCTATATTCTCTATTCTATTTCTGTTATTTCAGCCAATTCAGCCTGGATAATAAACATGGCTAGGGAACTAGCATGATCATTTGGAGGTTAGAAACTATGAATTTTTGAGTTGCCAGTGTTCTTGTACTAGTTCTTTCTCATCTGTGTGGGCTAACATTTCTTCGATGTTTGAAGCTGCTGTCTTTTGCAGGCGTATTTCTTTTTCTTTTATTATCTTTGATGCCTTTGGAGATTTGGTTGTGGTAAAAGGTTAATTCAGTCAACTGGCTTCATTTCTGGAAGATTTTAGGGGCCCAAGACTCAGCTCAGCACTCCTGAGCTGTGTGCACTGTTTGGGGGTATAACATTTGGCTTTGTTTTCTGGCTTCTTGAGGTTAGAAAACTGTTGCACTGGAGGATCCCAAGTGTTCCCGGTCCACTAGCCACAACACTCCAATGGGTTTTGCTGGCCAAAGTGCTTTGTTAGGGCCATGGCAGGAGGATCCATGCTTACTTGTGAGTTTCAGCAGCTGTGGCAGCACAACAGGGTCTATACATGTTGACGAGTCAGTATACTAGTGGAAGTGGGGCTGTTGTGTTTCTGCATGTGCTCGCACCAGTGCTGGCAACATCATATGGTGGCAGGGTCCTGGTGGGCATGGAGTTGCTGGCTTCCATGCATACATTTGCACTGGCAGTGGTGGCAGTACAGGGGGTTGGACCACTGACATTTGTGTTCACATTTTCACTGGCAATGGCAGTATAGCCAGGTACCTGCACATAGGCAGGGGGCAATGGGGTGCACTCATGTACATGTGCTCCCTAAGTAGTAGAGGGATGGCCATGGGTGCATCTGTGCTGGCAAAGCAGTGTGAGGGAGAATGCAGTGCAGAGAGGGTGGGAGTAGACAGGTGCAGTTCAATGGGGCCTGCTCAACTGAAATTCTCTGACAGTCAGTTGCAGTTTTATAGTGAAAGAGCTATGATTAGGGCCTCTGGGAAATACTCTGGTTGGGCAACTGAGGCTTTCTACAAGCAGATGCAGCCAGGTTGATAGATCTTGAGAGAAGCTAGCAGACAGCAGAGCACTCAGATTTGATTGTCCATGTCTCACAGGCAAGACCACCCTACTCTGTCCAGGTCTGGCAGCGATTCCAAGACTAAAGTCTCCTAGAGGAGCATCACTGGCCTTATGGGATGGGCATCCTTGGCAATGCTCCACTGCAGACATTCCCACATAAAACTCTCTTTGCTCTGCCCAGGCTGGAGTCTTCTCCTTGCCACCTCTCTAAGCAGCTCTGTCAGCTCAAGTGTCTGTGGGCTTCTGGAGTACCCTCCTGCCAGGATTCCACAGATCTGTTGTGAAAGTGGGCCACTCCTCACTTATTTAACTCATCCATTCCTAATGCATTGCTGGGCACTAGGAGTGAGTCCCAGTGATTAGTAGCTACATGCAGAGTTCCCAGTTTCCACCCCCTTTAACTCAGCATCAGCATCTTCTCTCCTTCCACTCTCAATGCCTTCCCTCTAAAGATATGCTCAGAGTAAGCCAGTCTTCCTGATATCCCAGTCTCTTGCTGACAGATGTTCTGTCTGGCTGCATCTAGTCAGCCATCTTGACCGAAAAAAAAAGTTCATTTTTCTCCTTAGTAAGAAATCTTAAACGTGAGTACTTTTGATTTTTTTAGGAGCCAGGATAAATTGAAGGAATAAAATAAATGTTTATTTCTTCCACAACTTGGCTTTTATATACTAGCAGCTATGTTTGGGAGACTCAGGTTGCATAATTTTTTCTGCATATCACAGAGTACAAGAGGAGAAAGAAATTATATGAAGAAGATATCTACTCATTAAAATTATAAAGTTCTTCTGGTGCCAGAAATGAAACCAATGGATGAAAGTGTGGATTGCACAATGGAGGTAGTTGAAAATCCGAAGAATAGACTCAGGCAAAAGGTCCTTTCCTTGCCACCAAAATATAACAAATACATTCATATGTATATAGATACCACCCAAGATAAAATAACGTGAAATAAAGGGGAAGTCGAATGAGTTAGAAGTCCCCAAAGACTTGTTTTGCTGTAAAATGAATGAGTTGTGAACTTACTGGAATCAAAATATTTTAGCTAACATATTTTTATCTTACTCTTTTAAATAAAATGGGATATTAGAGAAAAATCAAGGTCAAATTCAGAAAAAGTAAAAATATATATTTTGGTATATTTGAATTGCTATGTGTAAATTTTGCATATACTTCGTTGGCTTCAGTTAAAAAAAAAGACAAGAATTTGTTGGAAAAAACATTCAGTTGACTTACAGAATTGAGGGAATCATTAAACAACTAGGACTTGGGAAGAATGAAAACCAGTATTGTTTTTCAGAAACAAGCAATGGAAGTTTCTTTAAAAGAGACCTATTAGTGTTACAAGGTTCTAAGTATTCCCTGTCTCCACGTCTCTTCATCTTTTGAATTTCTTGAGAAAGGTGGTCTGATTGTTTTACTGTGAGTCAAGGTTCTACCCTGGGATCAATGTACTATGAAAACAGTGTGGCGATTTCTCAAGGATCTAGAAACAGAAATTCCATTTGATCCAGCAATCCCATTACTGGGCATATACCCAAAGAACTATAAATCGTTCTACTATAAAGACACATGCACACATATGTTCATTGCAGTCCTGTGTACAATAGCAAAGACCTGGAACCAACCCAAATGCCCATCAATGACAGACTGGACAAAGAAAATGTGGTACATATACACCATGGAATATTATGCAGCCATGAAAAACGATGAGTTTGTGTCCTTTGTAGGGACTTGGATGAATCTGATAACCATCATTCTCAGCAAACTGACACAAGAACAGAAAGCCAAACACCACATGTTCTCACTCATAGGGAGGCATTGAACAATGAGAACATGTGGACTCAGGGAGAGGAGCATCACACACTGGGGGCAGTTGAAGGGGTAGGAGAAAGACAGTGGGGGTGGGGAGGGATAACATGAGGAGAAATGCCAGATATAGTATGCACCTAAAGTTAAATAAATAAATAAACAAAAAATAATAAAAATTTAAAAAGAAAAAGAAATTTTTACATTCATATGGTCAGTGAGAACTATTCTCTGTCTATTGAGGGTTTTTTTTTTCCAGGGAAAGGGGTTGTTTCATTTACTTATTGCTGCATAATTTATCCCTAAACTTGGTGGCTTAAAATGACAACTGTTTTATTGCTTACAATTATTCAAATAAAAAATTGGAGCAGGCTCAGCAAGGTTGATGACATCCTGATATTACATGGTATCAGCTTAGGGACAATGATTTTGACTGAAGGCTAGAGTACCAAAAGTAGTTTCACATGTCTACAACCTTGGAGCTGGCTCTCAGCTGGGTTACTTCAGTTCTTCCTGGAACACCGTCTCTCTCCATATGATCTCTTACCATTTTGTAGAGTAGTTGAAGCTTCTTTGTTTGGCAGCTGGCTTCCAAATGGAAGGTGCCAGATATCTTAGGGACTAGGCATTGAAGTCACAGTATATCACTTCTGCCACATAATATTGACCTAAAAGTCAAGGAATAGCCAATATTCAAGGAGAGGAGAAATAGACTCTACCTCCTGGTGGAAGGACTGGCAAAAAAAATCGCAAAAAGGCATATGAGATGGGAGGAATTACTGTGACCATCTTTAGAATCAATGTAATATATGAGAGCTGGAATAATCTATGCTGACATTACAAATTAGTTCCATCATATTATCTATAGGATAAGGATAGCAATTTAGGTTAACAAATGTGCTTGCTAAAATTCTCACCAGACTTGAGTTCACATATCAATGGATTCACTAATATGACTCTTGTTACAGGTGCTTAATATACCATGAGGATCTCATTGGACACAGAGAATACAGGAATGATGAAAAAAATAAGGTTCTGGAAGTAGCTTTAGCTATAATGCCCATATTATTAGGAAAACTCATGTTTAGCAGGTTGTGAAGTCTCATGTCCTACAAAGGGAAAATTGGGAAAGGAAGGGAGAAAAATGACAACGAAAGGACAATCTTGGAAAATTGATATAGGCCATATCATTCTAAAATTCATAATCAGTACGCAGAGAAGAAAGTGGCTTATGTATGTAAATAAGTTGCTGTTACTTTCTTCTGAAGTTTAAGTGGTCTACCTTCAGGTTGCAGGGCTTTAAAAAGAAGCACAGATTAGTTTTCAATGATTTCAAATTAGGAAAAATCAGAGGGTAAATGGAAGGAAAAGAAAAGAAGGAAAAATTTTTTAAAGAAAACATCCTATTGCCCTTATGCAAAAAAACGATATTGCCATAATTTAAGAATACTCACTAAGAGTTTCCAAATTATGGAGAAACCAGGTAGAGAGAAACAAATATGCTCTAAATTTTGTTCACAATAGTATATGATATTCAATTGCAACAAGCTGTAAATAGCTCAAAACAGCAATTCCATTAATGGGTATATATCCAAAGGATTATAAATCATTCTATTATAAGGACACATGCACACAAATGTTTATTGCAGCACTGTTCACAATAGCAAAGACTTAGAACCAACCCAAATGCCACTGATGATAGACTGGACAGGGAAAATGTGGCACATATACACCATGGTATACTATGCGGCCATAAAAAATGATCAGTTCGTGTCCTTTGTAGGAACATGGATGAATCTCGAAATTATCATTCTCAGCAAACTTACACAAGAACAGAAAATCAAACACTGCATGTTCTTACTCATAGGTGGGTGTTGAACAATGAGAACACATGGGCACAGGGAGGGGAGCATCACATACTCGGGTCTTTTATGGGAGAACTAGAGGAGGGACAGTGGAAGGGTGGGGAGTTGGGGAGGGATAACATGGGGAGAAATGCCAGATATAGGTGATGGGGAGGAAGGCAGCAAGACACATTGCCATGTATGAACCTATGCAACAATCTTGCATGTTCTTCACATGTACCCCAAAACCTAAAACACAATAAAAATATATATTTATTTTTAAAAACGTTTTCTTGACTCTAGAAAACAAAACAAAGGAACAGTGATGTTTTAAGAAAAAAAGTAAAAGAAGGTTGTTTCTGTCTTCCACGAGTTCAGTCTATGAAGATAACTCCTGTCCCGCTTGATATTCATGAACATTCCATCTCTCCATGAGAGTCCTGAAAGATGTTCCTATATTCTCATGTCACTATCTCCAAAGTTATTAGAACCCTATCTTCAAGAACATCTGTTAGAGTTTTATAGCTTATCATAAAACTATCTTCTAAAGAAGACCAAAACAAGATGACAATCGTCTGTAGATAACAAAAAGTTTTAGGGCAGTCACAGTTAAAGACACAACTGACAAGGAAGTTTATTACCTCTGTGGCACACAATATTTTAGCATAACAATTATAATTATTACTGACATACACTGTCATATCAGAATTATAAGAGTTTTCCATAAATTTGGAACATGTACCAATAACATTTTATACAAGTACAGCCGAAAGAAAGCCAAATATTATTTCATGTTTGGCAATGTTTCCTGTATAATTTTTATATGAAATAAGCCAATATGTCATTTTTGGACTTTATGGAACCTAATGTCTTAAAGGATTAATTAGATCAGGAAAAAAATCAACATGTATAATTTTCTTTTTGGAAAGTGTGTCAAATATCAAAGATTTAAAATGCCTCATATTACAAAATAGGATCACAGGTAATTGTAATATAAGTCACTCATTTAACCAAAGTGTTAATTAGCAAAAAAACAAAAGGAGTAAAAACCTTTATTCTTTGAGAGAGGAGACTTAGCTTTCCAAACAATAAGCCCTAATAAAAACAGCATGACGCCGGTGAAATTTGTTTTTCAAAATGTTATAAACAATCTATAAAATTTTAATCATCTGGACCATAGGGTATGATTTACATAAGCATTTTGTAACCTTCATAACCCTTATTAAGTGGTTGGTTAATTCTTCAAGAAAACCTTGTTAATATAACACAGGGATCCACATTCTGGTCTTGCATCAGTATGCCTTTGACATCAACGCTTAATTTATAGAGAAACTGAAGTTATTTTCTCTCTCAAAATTGGCTCTTACAATGCCATGTTCCCACCTCTTCTGAGATGGGTCCCTGGCCTTAAAGAGTTGAATAGGTTTAATGTCTGGCCCTGTGTCTCGTGAATGCAGTTTATTTTGATTACTATCTTCTATCATATCTGAATTTGAGGCTCTAACTGCTGTCAGTGTTAAAATTTAGCAGAAATTGGTGTCCTTCTTAGACTAAGGAGTCAAAGCCCTGTAACTTAATGGCAGAAGGAATTTAAAAATACATGCAGAAAGTTACACAGATGTAATAATCTTAATTAATTTTTTTATACTCTCAGTTGTTTTACTCAAACAAAACTTAGTAATAATGACATAGGAATTATTTGATAAAGCATTAAATCTGTTTATTAGGCCAGTTACCCAAGGAAAAAGTGTCTTATAGGATACTTTGCTGTGTCCTATAAGAAACATTATGTTAGAAAAAAAATTACTTTTAAGATATAACTTTTATTTTTATTTTCTAATTTTTAATTTCTTTTAGCAATAGGCCACAACAGTTAGAACCCAGAAAGAGGGGGGGTGGGAAAACTTTCATTAGTTGAAAATTAGTTGAAAGGTAGACTTATTATGTCATTTCAGCCCTTTTAAAAGGTGAGAGAAAGCTGAAAAAACAGTGAGATGCAGTAGAATTTGAATTTTCCATTAAAAATAGTATAATGTCTTGTAATTTAAGAGTAAAGCAATACCTTAAGAAAATTTTGTAGTTTGAATGAATTCTTCAGTGTTTAAGGTTTTCTTAATCAAAATTTAATCTCTAGAAAAAATATTATAATTTTCATTTAATTATATACAACTTTATAAAACCTTTTTTTAATATAAATCGTCTTATTATGACTTGTACAGACCATTCATGATCTGATTGGACATTCTGGTTTGTCCTGAACATCCCTCTTTTTTAAACAGTCATTTTATTCTAGGATAAATTTGCCATACAAAATTCTTTCCTTATAAAATTATTTGTGTTTAAGCATTCTTACCAAAAATACCTCTTTATTTCTTTAACATTCTTTAAATTCCTTTTATTTCCCAGTTCCTTTTACCTTGTTGTATATGCATTACCTTTAAATAAACTTTGAATAAGACAAAAAACTTCACCTTTTAAAAAGGACACTTATTTTTTAGAAAGAGTGTTTTCCTAAAATAATTTATAGAAAAATACTCAATAAAATATTCATTATTTAATTTAACTTTAAAATTTAATTATGACAAGTTTGTTCACTAGCATTTATCCATTAAATTTCAGTTCGAATAGTTTTTACCTAGATTATTTATGAAAGCTATGATAATAATCATTTAGATTTATGAAACTACCACTAAAATATTATAACTGAGACAGTGAAAGACATCTGACTTACTGACTCCATCTTCTTTCTCACTTCCAAGCTGTCTTTGTTCACTCCAGAGCTGAGGATGAACTAACTTTGAGGGGAACTAGTTTATAGCTTACCTTTGAAACAAGGATGACAACAGTCCTCTCTCAAAACAAACTCCATTCCTACCTGGGGACTAAACTGCCTAAAGCCACAGATTAGAAATTGTAGTTCAGGAGTCATGCATCTGGAGGCTGCAAGATCCTAATCTCCCCAAATTGTTACAGAGAATAATATCACTATTGTAAAAATTTAAATCAATGCTTGAGATATTTTGCAGACTCTGCATTCTGTGGATCAGCTGGCACCACCCAGAAT
The DNA here is from genome assembly GCF_049354715.1 of Callithrix jacchus. Classification (NCBI taxonomy): domain Eukaryota; kingdom Metazoa; phylum Chordata; class Mammalia; order Primates; family Cebidae; genus Callithrix; species Callithrix jacchus. Next base: position 85,365,869 of record NC_133524.1, read on the forward strand.
GACACACTAGCTCATCTAGTCTTGTGGCCCCCATCTGGGAAGTAACTCACCCCAAGAGGACAGCTCTACTCCCTATGATTTCATCTCCAACCCAGCCAAAGAGAATTCCCAACTCATTGGCTCACTACCCACCAAATTGTCCTTAAAAATTCTGACCCTGAATCCTCAAGAAGACTGATTTCAGTAATAACAAAACTTCAGTCTCCGATACAGCTGGCTCTGTGTGAATTACTCTTTCTTTATTGCAATTCCCCTGTCTTAATAAATCAGCTCTAAGTAGTAGGCAAGGTGAACCTGTTGGGCCTGTCAACCATTTTATAGCCTATGAGTTATTTCCCTGTCAACCACTTTATAGCCTGTGAGTTTTAGGTGTTTATCTAAGTAAGAAAATTAAGATTAAATATAGGGTTATCTTACTAAATAATGTAATATTTGGCTATTTTTATTCAACCAATATTAATGTCTTATGTATCAAAAATTACAGAAGCAAAGATTATTCTGTTCTGGGCTTGGTTTACAGTTTTTAACACTTATGCCAAATTTTCAAACCTTATAGTATTTGCCGGAAATAACTATTAAATGGCTTGATGAATAAATTTCAACAAGAGAATTCCCAACTCATTGGCTCACTATCATTTTCAGCAAACTGACACACAAACAGAAAATCGAACATGGCATGTTCTCACTTATAAGTGGGTGTTGAACAATGAGAACACATGGGCACAGTGAGGGGAATATCACACACTGGGGTCTATTGGGGGATGGAGGGCTAGGGAAGGGACAGTGGATTGCAGAAAGGTTGGAGTGGTATACACTGGGAGAAAACAAAAATGTATGCTAGGAATTCTTAAACAATTCTAATATTACTTTACCAATAATTTTAAAGCTAGCTTATTTATTAAAAATTTTACTTAAGTCATATAAACAGGAAAAAAGATTTGACTAGTCTTTTCTTTTTTTCTGATAAAGTATTTGATTGGAGTGCTTTTATTTTTCTTTATTTTATTGTACTTTAAGTTCTGGGGTATATGTGCAGATCTTGCATGATTGTTGCATAGGTACACACATGCCATGATGGTTTGCTGTCTACATCCCCTCATCACCTACATTAGGCATTTCTCCCAGTGTATACCACTCCAACCTTTCTGCCACCCACTGTCCCTTCCCTAGCCCTCCATCCCCCAATAGACCCCAGTGTGTGATATTCCCCTCACTGTGCCCATGTGTTCTCATTGTTCAACACCCACTTATGAGTGAGAACATGCCATGTTCGATTTTCTGTTTGTGTGTCAGTTTGCTGAAAATGATGGTTTCCAGATTAATCCATGTCCCTGCAAAGGAAACAAACTCATTGTTTTCTTATGGCTGCATAGTATTCCATGGTGTATATGTGCCACCTTTTTTTTGTCCAGTCTGTTATTGATGGGCTTCTGAGTTGGTTCCAGGTCTTTGTTATTGTAAACAGTGCAGCAATGAGCATATGTACATGTTCATGTGTCTTTGTAATAGAACAATTTATAATCCTTTGGGTATATACCCAGTAATGGGATTGCTGGGTCAAATGGAATTTCTATTTCTAGGTCCTTGAGGAATTGCCACACTGTCTTCCACAATGGTTGAACTAATTTACACTCCCACCAACAGTTTAAAAGTGTTCCTATTTCTCCACATCCTCTCCAGCATCTATTGTCTCCAGATTTTTTAATGATCACAATTCTAACTGGTGTGAGATGATATCTCAATGTGGTATTGATTTGCATTCCTCTAATGACCAGTGATGATGAACATTTTTGCATGTTTGTTGGCTGAATAATGTCTTCTTTTGAAAAGTTTCTGTATATGTCTTTCACCCACTTTTGGATGGGTTTGTATTTTTCTTGTAAATCTGTTTTAGTTCTTTGTAGATTCAGGATATTAGCCTTTGTCCAATGGGTAGATTGCAAAATTGTTTTCGCATTCTGTATATTGCCATTTCATTCTAATGATTGTTTCTTTTGCTGTGCAGAAACTCCTAAGATTAATTAGATCCCATTTGTCTATTTTGGCTTTTGTTGCTATTGCTTTTGGCGTTTTAGTAGTAAAGTCTTTGTCTATGCCTATGTCCTGAATGGTTTTGCCTAGTTTTCCTCCAGGGCTTTTATGGTGTTAGGTCTTATATTTAAATCTTTAATCAATCTGGAGTTAATTTTAGTGTAAGGTGTAAGGAAGGGGTTCAGTTTCAGCTTTCTGCACATGGCTAGCCAGTTTTCCCAACACCGTTTATTAAACAGGGAATTCTTTCCCTATCGCTTGTTTTTCTCAGGTTTGTCAAAGATCAGATGGTTGTAGATGTGTGGTGTTCCTTCTGAGGTCTCTGTTCTGTTTCTTTGGTCTATATCTCTGTTGTGGTACCAGTACCATGCTGTTTTGATTACTGTAGGCTTGTAGTGCAGTTTTAAGTCAGGTACCATGATGCCTACAGATTTGTTCTTTTTGCTTAGGATTGTCTTGGCTATGTGTGCTCTCTTTTGGTTCCATATGAAGTTTAATGTGCTTTTTTCCAGTTCTGTGAAGAAGGTCAATGGTACCTTGATGAGGATAGCATTGAGTCTACAAATTACTTTGGCAGTAAGGCCATTTTCACGATATTGATTCTTCCTAACCATGGGCATGGAATGTTTTTCCATCTGTTTGTGTCCACTCTTATTTCCTTGAGCAGTGACTTGTAGTTCTCCTTGAAGAGGTCCTTTACATCCTTTGTTAGTTGTATTCCTAGGTATTTTATTCTCTTTGTAGCATTGATTTTGTATCCTAATACTTTGCTGAAGTTGCTTGTCAGTTTAAGGAGATTTTGGGCTGAGACAATAGGGTCTTCTAAATACACGATCATATCATCTGCAAATGGAGACAATTTGACTTCCTCTTTTCCTAACTGAATACCCTTTATTTTATTTCCTGCCTGATTGCTCAGGATAGAACTTCCAATTCTATATTGAGTAAGAGTGGTGAGATGGTGCATCGTTGTCTACTGCCAGAGTTCAAAGGGAATGCTTCCAGTTTTTGCCTGTTCAGTATGATATTGGCTGTGGGTTTGTCATAAATGGCTTTTATTATTTTGAGATACATTCCATCGATACCTAATTTATTGAGGGTTTTTAGCATAAAGGGCTCCTGAATTTTGTCTAAGGCTTTCTCTGCATCTATTGAGATAATCATGTGGTTTTTGTTTTATTCTGTTTATGTGATGGATTATGATTATAGATTTGTGTGTGTTGAACTGGTCTTGCATCTACAGGATGAAGCCTACTTGATCATGATGGATAAGCTTTTCGATGTGCTGTTGCATTCAATTTGCCAGTATTTTATTGAAGATATTGCATCTATGTTCATCATGGATACTGGCCTGAAGTCTTCTTTTTTAGTTGAGTCTCTGCCAACTTTCAGTATCAGGATGATGCTGGTGTCATTAAATGAGTTAGGGAGGATTCCCTCTTTTTGTATTGTTTGGAATAGTGTCAGAAGGAATGGTACCAGCTCCGCTTTGTACATCTGGTAGAATTCAGCTGTGAACCCATATGGACCTCAACTTTTTTTGGTTGGTAGGCTATTAATTGCTGCCTCAAATTCAACCCTTGCTATTGGTCTATTCAGGGATTCAACTTCCTCCTAGTTTAGTCTTGTGAGGGTGTCAGTGTCCAGGAGCATATCCATTTCTTCCAGATTTGCTGGGTTATGTGCATAGAGTTGTTTGTAGTAATTTCTGATGGTAGTTTGTATTTCTGTGGAATCAGTTGTGATATCCACTTTATTATTTTTAATTGCATCTATTTGATCCTTTTCTCTTCTTTTTTATTAGTGTGCCTAGTAGTCTGTCTACTAGGTTGATCTTTTCAAAAAACCAGCTCCTGGATTTATTGTTTTTTTTGAAGGATTTTTTTTGGTGTCTCTATCTCCTTCAGTTATGCTCTGATCTTAGTCATTTTGTAACTTCTGCTAGCTTCTGAGATTTTTTGATATTGCTCCTCTAGCTCTTTCAATTTTGATGAAACAGTGTTGATTTTAGATCTTTCCTCACTTTTCATGTGGGCATTTATTGCTATGAATTTCCCTCTAGACACTGCTTTAAATGTGTCCCAGAAATTCTGGTACATTGTGTCTTTGGTCTCATTGGTTTTAAAAAACATCTTCATTTCTGCCTTCATTTCTTTGTTTATCCAGTCATCATTCAGGAGCCAGTTCAATTTTTATGTAGTTGTGCCATTTTGAGTGAGTTTCTTAATTCTGCATTCTACTTTGATCAGAGACTAGGATTGCAACCACTGCTTTTTGCTCTCAATTTCCTTGGTAAATCGTCTTCCATCCCTTTATTTTCAGTCTGTGTGTGTCTTTGCATGTGAGATGGGTCTCCTGAATAAAGCACACCATAGGGTCTTGACTTTTTATCCAGTTGGCCAGTCTGTGCCTTTTGATTGGGGCATGTAGCCAGTTTACATTTAAGGTTAATATTTTTATGTGTGAAATTTGATCCTGCCATTTTGATATTAGCTGCTTGTTTTGCCCATTAGTTGACACAGTTTCTTCATTGTGTCAATAGTCTTTACCATTTGTGACATTTTTGCAGTGGCTGATACTGGTTGTTCCTTTCCATATTTAGTTCTTTCCTCAAGAGCTCTTTTAAGGCAGGCCTGGTGGTGATGAAGTCTCTCAGCAATTGCTTGTCTGTAAAGGTTTTATTTCTCCTTCACTTATGAAGCTTAGTTTGGCTAGACATGAAATTCTAGGTTCAAAGTTTTTTTTTTAAGGATGCCAAATATTGTCCCCCACTCTCTTCTGGCTTGTAGGATTTCTGCTGACAGAGCCTCTGTGAGTATGATGGCCTTCACTTTGTGGAAAACCCAACCTTTCTCTCTGGATGCCCTTAGCATTTTTTCCCTCATTTCAAACCTGGTGAATCTCTTGATTATGTGCCCTGGGTTTGCCCTTCTTGAGGAATATATTTTTGGTGTTCTTTGTATTTCCTGGATTTGAATGTTGCCTGCCTTGCTAACTTGAGGAAGTTCTCCTGGATAATATCCTGAAGAGTGTTTTTCAACTTGGATTTGTTCTCCCCATTACATACAGGTACACTGATCAATGTAGATTATGTCTTTTCCCATAATCCAATATTTCTTGGAGGCTTTGTTCATTTCTTTTCATTCTTTTTTCTGTAATCTTGCCTTCTCATTTTATTTCATTGAGTCGATCTTCAATCTCTGATATCCTTTCATCTGATTGATTGATTCAGCTACTGAAACTTGTGTATGCTTTGGGAAGTTCTAGTGCTGTGTTTTTCAGCTCCATAAGTCATCTATATTCTTCTCTAAGCTGTTTATCCTAGTTAGCATCTCATCTAACCTTAGTTCCTTTGTATTGGGTTAGAACATGTTTCTTTAGCTCAGAGAAGTTTGTTAATACCCACCATCTGAAGCCTGTTTCTGTCAATTTGTCAAACTCATTCTCCAACCTGTTTTGTTCCCTTGCTGGTGAGGAGTTGTGATCTCTTGGAGGAGGAGAGGTATTCTGGTTTTTAGTGATTTCATCCTTTTTGCACTGTTTCCTTCCCATCTTCATGGATTTTTCTATTTTTGGTCTTTAAAGTTGGTGACTTTCGTATGGGGTCTCTGAGTGGATGTCCTTTCTGCTGATGTTGAAGCTATTTCTGTCTTTTTTTTTTTTTAGTTTTCCTTCTAACAGTCGGGACCCTCTGCTGCTGGACTGCTGGATGTCCACTCCAGACCCTGCTTGCCCGAGAATCACCAGCAGGGACTACAGAACAGCAAGGATTGCTGCCTGTTCTTTCCTCCGGTAACTTCATCCCAGTAGGGTACCCACCAGATATCAGCCAAAGCTCTCCTGTATGAGGTGCCTTTTGGATATATGGGGGTCCAGGAGCCACTTGAGGAAGCAGTCTTTCCCTTATCAGAGCTCAAGTGCTGTGCTGGGAGCTCCGTTGCTCCCTTTCGAGCTGCTGGACAGAGATGTTTAAGTCTGCTGCAGTGGAACTCACAACCTCCCCTTTTCCCAGGTGTTCTGTCCTGGGAAAGTGGGGTTTTATTTATAAGTCCCTGACTGCTGGGTTGAGCTCAGACTGCTATGCTGGCTGCAAAACTCTCAAGCCAGAGGGTTTCAGTTTGCTGGTCTTTATGGTGGTGGGACCCACTTAGCCAGATTACTTGGCTCCCTGCCTTCAGCTCCTTTTTTTCTGCAGAGTGGGAGGCTCTGTCTCACAGGGGTTCCTGGTGCCAGCTAAAACCTGTGGTGTAGGCTGAAATGGCCACTGATTTGTGCTGGTAACCTATGGCACTTGTTGGCCCAGTGAAAATCTGGTCTGCAGGCTGTAAAGACCATGGAAGAAGCACAGTATATAAACTGGAGTGCCTGGATAAGTCCCCAGTGGCCTCTGATGGGTAGGAGGGAGGTCCTCCAGCCAGTTGCACTTCCCAAGTGAGGCAGCACCCCACCCTACCTTGATGTGCCCTCCTTGGGCTACGCCCACTGTCCAACCAGTCTCATTAAGATGAAACTGGTACCTCAGTTGCAAATGTGGAGATCACCCACCTTTGCATCACTCCTGCTCGGAACTGCACTCTGGAGCTGTTTGTATTTGGCCATCTTGGTGGAAGACTGACAATGTGGTATATCTTTTAAAAATCTGGACTATGATACAAAGCCCTCAGTTGGAGTCATAGCTTTGTTACTATGCAAATTGCAATAAATAATCCTGAAAATCATTCAATTTCTATTTAAGTTTGATTAAAAATTATTAATCACTGACCATCCTGACCAACATGATGAAACTCTGTCTCTACTAAAAATACAAAAAACTACCAGGCATAGTGGCACATGCCTATAATCCCAGCTACTGAGAGAGGCTGAGGCAGGAGAATTGCTTGAACCCAGGAGGTAGAAGTTGCAGTGAGTCAAGATTACACCATTGCACTCCAGCCTGGGCAACAAGAGTGCAACTCCATCTCAAAATAAATAAATAAATAAATATAAAAAATTTTAAAAAGCAATTTATTGAATTATTAATCACCTAGCATAACAAGACTTATGGCTAGGTAATCATTAAGAGCATTAATAACTAACATTCTTTAATTCAAACATTTCTCTAGTTTTGGGACATGTCTGTTTACTAATGAGAAAATTTTAGCACATGGGTGGCATACCATATCATGACTTTCTGGCACTCAATCCTCTAACATATTTAAATTAAAAGTTTAATTCCAAAATCAGATACTGTTAAAACTTTATAAGGTCTTTTGTTTTTCTTTCAAAAAATAGGAGAGATTCGGGGGGAAATAGGGAAGGGACGGCAGGGTATAGGGAGTTGAGGAGAGATAGCATGGGAGAAATGCCAGTTATAGGTGATGGGGAGGAAGGCAGCCAATCACACTGCCATGTCTGTACCTATGCAACAATCTTGCATGTTCTTCACATGTACCCCAAAACCTAAAATGCAATAAAAAAATCTAAAAATCAAAATTTATATTAAACATGAAAAATTAAAAATTAAAAAAAAATAGGAGAGATGAAGATGGCTAATGTATGTGTGCAATTTTGCTCTTACCTGTGGGTATGTGACTAATTATAATTTTATATTTTTTACCTTGATAGATAGATATCATGTACATTGATTATTTTATGCGTCTGATATTTTATGTTACAAAATTATAATTCTAAAAGTTCTTTTGCTTGAGGGATATAGCATACTTCAATGAGTCATTTAAGTGGTTGTATTCTTTCAGATCATCTTGACATCAGCAAAGTAGGTAACAATAACATAAACCCATAGAGATTACCTTACTTATTTGTCTCAAATAAATCCCATTTAGACTCTGCAAATGGGATTTAAACTAGCAATGGTGTTCAGTTCAGAAATAGAATTATGGTTCTTTGAACAAGAGAAAGACATTTGTATAGGGCAGTATAAAGGAAATATGATTTGACCAAACAGACTCCTAGGAAAGATAAAAGATGTGCTAGATATTAGAGCCATGTGATTTTCAAAGGGTTTTAGCTCACACTTAAATTTATAACAATAAGAAATTGAGCTTCACTCATTCATGGGTAGAAGTAACCTGGTAAATAAGCTGCCAGCCATCAACTGAGGACAAGAACAAATGGGTCAAGGAAAAGAATAGACCTTTCAGGGCTGGGATCTAAAAGGTTTCTGAGAAATATGAATGTGCCAAAAACTATTTAGGGTAGGATATTCTGAATCTTAGGAGAGAAATCTCTGGCACCACGACAAGTTTGGTAAAACAGGGATGGTGGTAAAACTTTCTAGCATAAAAATAGTAATTCAGAGGGTTTAAATTCAAAGCTTTTCACTATTCCTTTCTGTTACTGAGGTATATTGGATTCTTTCAGCCTATGGGGACAATGAAAGAAGACATACTAATGCCCTGGTCCTGATCAGACAGAAAACAAGTGAGATTTCTTAATGGAGAACTTAATGATTTTATACTATACAATTTTTTTCTAGAAATAATGACACTAGTCAAAAGATGTAGTTTGAACTTGAGAATTAGATAAAGTTGTATTTTAGCGACACTATTACAGAAAAATATCAATTATATCCATAGAGGTGTGCCTATGATAAATCTCCTCAAATTGCCTTCAGTTGGTATCTGCCCTTTAGAACTGTGTCAGCCGTGCCTGTAATCCCAGCTATTCAGGAGGCTGAGGCAGGAGAATTGCCTGAACCAGGAGGCGGAGGTTGCGGTGAGCCGAGATCGTGCCATTGCACTCCAGCCTGGGTAACAAGAGCCATTGCACTCCAGCCTGGGTAACAAGAGCGAAACTCCGTCTCAAAACAAAGAACTGTGTTGGCTTTGTTAGTTACCATTCTCAAATTCTGAAAGCATCCTTGAACCCAGAGAGGAAACCCTTTTCAGCGTACACACTAATACTTTGTTGATGTCAAGATGATCTGAAAGAAGACACTTTTACTTTGAATGATGCTTAATCCCAGTTTGAAATAGCAGCACTCTATTTTCATGTTGAAATATCTGCTAGGCAATATCAGAGTGAGAATTTAGAGAAGAAATTTGACAAACTGTTCTTAGAAATCTCTAAATTAAGCTTTCACAATGCTATTTCATTAGTAGATTTAATATTAATTTGAAATTTAGATCATAGTAAAGACAGAAATTGCATGCCAGAATTCATTAGAAATTTTCTTTAAATTATTCACACCTCCGTTGCTGTTTGTTTAGTAGCAGAATTTTCTGCCCTTGTAGCCTTTCAGGTTTGCTTTTGACTCCAATGGTATTCAATTAAATCTGGAAAAGATTTTTATTCTGATGCAAATTTGAAAGTAATGAAAATTTTTAAAATATAAACAGAAATAGGAAAAAATAAGCACTGTGTATTAATACAGTACTGAATGTTAATTAAAGATAATATAATTATAGAAAAAGCACCAACTACTTATGTTACATAGGAGATACATGACTTTGAACAAAATCCCTGAATTCTTTTTTAAATTTAAGTTTATTTTAAATTCTGGGATATATGTGCAGGACATGCAGGTTTGTTAAATAGGTAAAGGTGTGCCATGGTGGCTTGCAGCACCTATCAACCAATCACCTAGGTATTAAGCCTTTAATGAATTAACTATTTTTCCTGATGTTCTCTCTCTCCCATGCCCTCTCCAACAAACCCCAGTATGTGTTGTTCCCCTTCCTGTGTCCATATGTTCTCATTGTTTACCTCCCACTTATAAGTAAGAACATGCAGTGTTTGATTTTCTATTCCTGCATTCGTTTACTGAGAATAATGGGTTCCAGTTCCATCCATGCCCTGACAAAGAACATAATCTCGTTCCTTTTTATGGCTGCATAGTATTCCATGATGTGTATATATCACATTTTTTTAGTCCATTGTTGATGGGAATTTGGGTTGATTCCATGTCTATGCTATTGTAAATAGTGCCATAATGAACATATGTGTTTATGTATCTTTATAATAGAATGATTTATATTCCTTTGAGTATATACCCAGTAATGGGATTGCTGGGTCAAATGGTATTTCTGGTTCTAGGTCTTTGAGGAATTGCCACACTGTGTTTCACAATGGTTGAACCAATTTACATTCCCACCAACAGTGTAAAAGCCTTCCTATTTCTTCACAGTCTCGCCAGCATTCATTGTTTCTTGACTTTTTAATTGTCGCCATTCTGATTGTCATAAGATCGTATCTCATTGGAGTTTTGATTTGCATTTCTCTAATGATCAGTGATGTTGAGCATTTATTCAGACGTTTCTTGGCTGTATAAATGTCTTCTTTTGAGAGGTGTCTGTTCATGTACTTTGCCCACTTTTTAATGAGGTCTTTTTTCCTTGTAAATTTGTAAAGTTCACCGTAGATTCTGAATATTAGACCTTTTACAGATGGGTAGATTGCAAAAAAACTTATCCTATTCTGTAGGATGTCTCTTGATGCTATTGATAGTTTCTTTCGCTATGCAGAAGCTCGTTAGTTTAATTGGATTCTATTTATTAATTATTGCTTTTTTTGCAATTGCTTTTAACATTTTCATTATGAAATTTTTGCCCATATCTATGTTCTGAATTGTATTGCCTAGATTTTCTTCTAGGGTTTTTATAGTTTTGGGTTTCACATTTAAGTCTTTAATCCATCTTGAGTTAATTTTTCCATAATGTATAAGGAAGGGGTCCAGTTTTGACTTCTGGCATACGGCTAGCCAATTTTCCCAGGACCATAAATTAAATAGGGAATTCTTTCCCCATTGCTTGTTTTTGTCATGTTTGTTAAAGATCTGTTGGTTGTAAATATGTGGTCTTATTTCTGAGATCTCTATTCTGTTCCATTGGCCTATGTGTCTGTTTTGGTACCAGTACCATGCTGTTTTGGTTACTGTAGCCTTGTAATATAGTTTGAAGTCAGGTAGGATGATGCCTCCAGCTTTGTTCTTTTGGCTTAGGATTGTGTTGCCTATAAAAGCTCTTTTGTGATTCTGTATAAATTATAGGTTTTTAAAATGTTAATAATGTCAATGGTAATTTGATGAAAATACCATTGAACCTATAAATTACTTTGAGCAGCATGGCCATTTTCATAATATTCTTTGGCCTTTGGACTATGGGAATTGCACCAGCAGCTTTCTGGGGCGTCTTTGGCCTTTGGCCACAGACTGAAGGATGCACTGTCAGCTTCCCTGGTTTTGCCACAGAATAAAAGCTGCACTATTGGCTTCCTTGGTTTTGAGGCTTTCAGACTCATAATGAGCCACTACTGGTTTCTTTCTTCCCCAGATTGTGGGACTTTGCTGGGTAATCATGTAAGCCAAGTCTCCCTAATAAAATTCATTTTATATATACATATATCCCATTATTTCTGTCCCTATGTAGAACTTTGATTAATATACTATTAATCAAGGAGTGCTTATGTTCTCAAACAAACCAAAAGCAACACAACAATGGCCAGGAAAAGCAATCATAAACTCCCTTGACAAAATTTTATTTTGTAATTAATAACATATTTCATCATTAAAAGTGACCTTGGCCTCCAGAAGTATGTGTTGTCATTTTTAATTTTAAGCGAGCCCTAGCTTGTAAAAACTGTAGATGATAAATAGGTCAGGAATAATTGTTAAATACCGCCAGAAGAGGGTGGCACATTTCTTTCTGGCTGTGTGCACTTCTATGCTTCTTCTATATACTGCAAATTGACTGTATCTTGTCAATTAACTATTCAAGAGAGACTTCTATTGCTCATGGGAAACTTATAATCTGTATAGTGTTATATGACAATGAATAAGCATCTACTGCAAAATTGTAATATAACTACTTATTAAGTCGGAAGGATAATAACATAATATGAAGTCAATAGTTATTCTACTACATTACAGATTGTGAATTTAGCTTCTTTGCTTAACCAGGTCCATTTATACATTTCCTTAATTTCCCATAAGAGACTTTAGTGGAAAGGTTTTGAAAACTCATGTCACTTAGGAATGCTAGATCACTTTTAGATGGTATAATTTATTTCAAGTATTCTGTTTCTGATGTCTTCTTGCATTGATTGATTTGCTTCTAAATGCATCACTCCAAGGGAGTAATGGAAATTGAAAACTAATTGTGCTACTTTCTGGATGCCATTGCCCAATGTGAGAGAAACTGCCAATAGGATAGTAGTATCCTCATGATAGGAGAAAAAAAAAATATCCATTTGCTTCATGATCAATATTATGGTGATCCTGTGGGATCTCCTTTTTGAAGTTTTAACACTAGCAGCTGATTTTATTTGCACTTTCATTTTACCAGGCACTTTATCTACATTACTTAATATTTAAATAACCTTAGGATACCATGTAAATCATCCTTCACTGGTCTTTTATTTCTTATTTCACACTTCATTCACAACAAAGTCATGTCAGTTGTAATTCACAAATATATCCCTTATCCATCTAATTCTCTCAGTCTCCCTGTACCACTTTAGTTGAAACCATCATAATCTATCACTTGAATTACAAGAATAGCCATCATTTTCTTCAACTGATTTTTCCTAGGATAAGCAAAATTCACCTACGCTTGCTATCAGAAAGTCCAGGAGAGGTAGATAATATGAAAGATAGCAAACATGTTTTCAGATTCTCTTCTCAGTATTAATGTAGATCAACTTCAACACAACTTTCTCTATGATATGATCAATCCTTTGTTTTCCATTGATTATTCCAACTGATAGCTTCCATTTCAGTATGAAGCTATCTACAAACAGAGCTACCTCCACCTGCATGCTGTATAACACGGAGACTTTTTTCATCTTTTTGAGAATTAGAATACAGTGCTTGATGCTATAATGGACCTGGCTTTATCCAGAGTAGCTAATAGTTTTTTTTTTCCTGTAGAAAGTGCAACAGAAGGGCTGAGAGTGTTGCTGCTGAGGTAGCTCAGTAATTATTTAACATGAAATACCATAAGTTTTTTATTACTGAAGTTTTCAGGGAAAGGGGCAAAAAGTCCCACTTACCATTGCCCAAGTGTATTTTAATTTGAAAATATATGTCTAGGCACTTTAAAAAGTGACATTTACTTCACAAATATATGATATTCAATATTGGCCTTTTCAAAGAGAAAAAATATTCTTATTTTAATTTTTTTAGCATTTACCATGTTTTCACTAGTATTCCTTTTTTTTTCCTCTCAAACTGGTATATAATCTGTGAAAGTGATTTTTGTGCTTCTTTCCTGATAAAAGTCAGAATGTTTATCTTCTAAAAGTATATAATTTGGACTTTCAAAGGGTAAAATGATACAAGTTAAACAGCAACTTTCACCTCAGAACTAATGATAGATGTAGTACAAAAAAGAAAGCAAAAGACTTCAGAGTGGGGCTTAGGCCGCAGAATAACAGAACAAGATAGAAATTTAGAGATTATTTAATATAAAAGACAATTTAATGCTAACCCATCATTTTGCAGGGAAAACGAAGTGCGTTGTAAGTAGGATCAAGCCTTTCCTTTCCCGTTCATTGCCTTTGACCCATCACATGAGTCCTGAAACAAAATTATTGTGAAATAAATAAATAAATGTGAATTGTCCATTCTTATTAAAGCTTAAACATTCATTAAAAAGATACCAAATTATGCCTTAATTGTATTTCTGATATCAATATTTAAATAATAAGCTTTTGGAAACATTAATGACGCATATTTAAAATACGCAAATACTAAGACTCAGGGAAAAAAATAGTACCTAACATTGAATTATTTTTAAAAAATGAAAATAGGACCTAGGCTGTATCAGAGAGGTTTTTGTTGTGTTGGTGTATTTTTAGTTTTGTTTTTTTTCTGTTGCTATAAACTCAACTCAAAAATGAGGTGTCTGATCTACAAAATATAATGTATGACTTAAAATAGTAGAAATTAATCACATTTAAACCTCTCAGATGCTGTAACAATGATGAATAGTAACCTACAGAGTGCCACTGAATCATCCAGCACATTATTTGAGATACTGTACGTCTCATCTACAGATACACTGATCTTCACTGTGCCCCTGACAGATTTGTTTATCTAATTTTAGCTTTTGAACATTCATCTTGACATTTCAAAGTCGTTGCTTATTTTTTAAAAGCATATTCTAAGCTTGCCAACAATTCCATTGATTACTCTTCTGTCAACTTTCTTGTCTCATGAATCACAGGCAGGAGATATGTCTCATGAATCTTAGTCATATTGTGAATAAAATAAACCATAAATTTCAAGTGAGGGAAATAAAGAAATGCTTTTGTGGAAGTGTTAAAAGCTGCAATAGAATGCGTGAGTATATTGACTCATTCATTCATTTATTCACTGAAAAACTATCCAGAATTTATTAGGGCACTAATCTAGGCACCGAGGATATAGCGGTGAGAAAAACAGGTACAGGCCCAGTACTCTAGTATGTACATTCTAGTTGGCACAAGAAATACAGCAGTCTTGCCTTAGGGATTGAAGCACTGTTGAGGGAATGTCTTCTCTTTCCATGTCCACTCCAGGAGTGGTAGTTTCAAGGGCAGAAATTTCCAAGAGCCATCCCCCCTGACCCTCATGCCTTTCCATCCAGAATATTTAATGGTTTCTGTTTAATTTTCATGGGCGCAGGAAGGAATCAAAAGTCAATCACCACAACGGAAGTTTAAAGGAACTCTTTTCGTTGACCAGGGGGCTTGGAGAAGGTGGGAATTCCTCCCAGGTTAAAAGTCCCCTTCTTCCACACCCTTTTGGATTCCTCAACTGGGTCCCCTTCCACACTCCCTTCGTGGAAGCTGTTTTTCCTCTCCAGGATTTCCCCTCTGGAGTCCCCTTCCACTCTCTTGTTTCCGGAAGCTTGGCTTCCCCTCCTAAACTCCATCTCTCTTTCAATTCCCTTCCACTCACTGTGGGAGCTGCTTTCATCTCCTGGATCCCATCTTTCTGGATTCTCTCATTCAGTGTGAGAAGAGCTTTCCTTCTCTGGTTTTCCCCCTGTGGGAACCCCTCTCACTCACTGTGAGAGCAGCTTTTCTTTCTCTCACTCAGCGTAAGAGCTAGCTGTTTCTTCCTCCTTCTCCTTTTTCTCTGTCTGCCTGCATAAATCACTTTTCTGCAAAAACTTCTTGGGTCTGGTATTACTTTGTGAGTGCACTGCACCATGGTCTCCTCTTCCATTCTTGGGTGAGTGAAAGACCAAGAGCCTGGAAAAACTTCCTTTCAGGGGAGGTGAGTGCTCCCCTGCACCCCAAAACCCAGCAATACTGTGGGCAGATAAGTAAAATAAAGGAAAGTGTCATGTGTGATGGAATTTGGTTTAAGATTTTTAGTGGCTCAGAATGGTCCACTCAGTCCTTCCCTGGGTGACGAAGATGGGTATAAATGAAGATCATATCTTCCGGTGTGAATCCACTGTTTTTACATTGTGAGCTCCTAGTCATCTTTTAAAATCTGCCTCTAATATCTCCTTTTTCAAGAAGCCATTTTAATTAAGTATTTCAGACACCAGCAGATAGGAAAGGCATTTAAGAACACACCAGATTTTATTTAGATTCCAGACATTTTCCTGACTCCTCCCCATCTTGTGCCCAGTCTGCTTCCTAATATCTATTCAGAATGACTCAACTCTGTGGTCAGCTTGGAGATTGTGTCTCCATATTGGTGATCCAAGATAGCTTCAAAAATGGTAGTTCCTAGCTAAACTCATAAAGAAATAAAGAGAGAAGATCCAAATAAACACTATCAGAACCATATTTCTGATCCAAGATAGCTTCAAAAATGGTAGTTCCTAGCTAAACTCATAAAGAAATAAAGAGAGAAGATCCAAATAAACACTATCAGAAATGACAAAGGGGACAATACCAATAATCCCATAGTGAAATAAAAAACCCTGAGACTAATATAAATACCCTTATCAGACAAATTTAAAAAGCATAGAAGAAATGGACAATCACCTAGAAACATACAACCTCCAAAGAATGAACCAGGAAGAAATGAAATTCTTGTACAGAATGATAATTAGTTCCAAAATTGAATAAGTAATAATAAAAAAAAACTGACAACCAGAAAAAGCCCAGGACTAGGTGGACTCATAGTTGAATTTTATCATATATATAAAGAAGAGCTGGCATATTCCTATTGAAATTATTCCAAAACATTGATTAGCATCATCCTGATACCAAAACCTGGCAGAAATACAGAAGAAAAAAAGAAAGAAAGAAAAAGAAAACAAAAAAATATCAGGCTAATATCCGTGATGAGCATACATGCAAATTTCCTCAACAAAACACTAGGCATCCAAATCTAGCAGAATATACAAAAGCTATTCCACCACAATAAATTAGGATTTATCCCTGGGATGCAAGATGAATTAAACATATGCAAATCAATAAATGTATTTCATCACAAAAACAGACCTAAAAATATAAACTACATGATCATCTCAGTAGTCACAGAAAAGGCTCTCAATAAAATTCAATATACCTTCATGTAAAAACTCTCAACATACTAGGCATTGAAGAAACATACCTCAAAATAATATGAGCCATCTATGACACACCCACAGCCAACATCATACTGAATGGACAAAAGCTGGAAGCATTCACTTTGAGACCCAGAACAAGATAAGAATGCCTACTCTCACCACTCCTATTCAACAGAGTACTAGAAGTCCTAGCTAGAACAATCAGGCAAAACAAAGAAATAAAAGGCATATAAACAGAGAAGAAGTCAAATTATGCATGTTTTCAGATAATATGGTTCTATACATAGAAAACTCAATAGTCTCTGCTCAAAAGCTCCTTGATTTGATCAACAACCTTAGCAAAGTTTCAGGATAAAAAATCAATATACAATAATCAATAATATTTATATACACCAATAACGTCCAAGTTAGAAGGCAAATCAAGAACACAAACACATTCACAATAACCACACAAAGAATAGAATATCTAGGAATACAGCTAACCAGAGAGGTGAAAGATCTCTACAAGAAGATTGATAAAACCCTCCTCAAAAAAATCAGAGATGATACAAACAAATGGAAAGACATTCCATATTCATGGATAGCAAGAATCAATATTGTTAAAATGGTCACACTTCCAAGAGCAATCTACAGATTCAATGCTATTCCTATCAAAGTAACAATGACATTCTTCACAGAATTAGGGAAACTATTTTAGAAGTCATATGGAACCAAAGAAGAGCCCAAATAGCCAAGGAAATCCTAAGCAAAATAAACAAAGCTGGAGGCATCATGTTACCCAACTTCAAACTACACTACAAGGCTACAGTAATTAAAACAACATGATATTGGCACAAAAACAGACACATAGACCAACAGAACAGAAAAGCGAGTCAAGAAATATTGCTGCATACCTACAGTCATCTGATCTTTGACAAAGTCAACAAAAACAATCTATGGGGATAAGAATCCTTATTCAACAAATGGTGCTGAGATAACTGGTTTGTCACATGCAGGAGACTGAAACTGGACGCATTCCTTTCAATATATACAAAAATCAACTCAAGATCTATTTAAGACTTAAATGTAGAACCTTAAACTATAGAAATTCTAGAAGAAAACCCAGAAAATGCCATCTTGACATATAACCTGGCAAATATTTCATGACAGTGACCAAAAACAATTGTAAGAAAAGCGAAAATTGACAAACGGAATCTAATTAAACTTAAGAACTTCTGCCCAACAAAAGAAACTATCAACTGAGTAAACAGACAACCTAGAATATGGGAGAAACTATTTGCAAACTATGGATCTGACAAAGTCTGATATTCAAACTCTATAAGGAACTTGAACAAATTAACAAGCAAAAAGCAAACAAGCCCATTAAAAATTGAATAAAGGACATTAGCAGACACATTTTAAAAGAAGACATACATGTGAACAACAAGTATATGAAAAAAGTGCTTAACATCACTAATCATTAGATAAATGCAAATCAAAACAATGAGATACCATCTCTCACCAGTCAGGAAGGCTAGTATTAAAAAGACAAAAAATAACAGATGCCAGAGAAGTTGGAGGGAAAAAAAAGGAATTCTTGTTGACAGGAGTGTAAATTAGTTCAAACCTTTTGGAAGACAGTGTGGTGATTTCTCAAATACATAAAAACAGAACTACCATTTGACCCAGCAATCCCATTACTGGATATACACCCAAAAGGATAAAAATCATTCCATTATAAGGACACATGCATGCATATGTTCACTGCAGCCTTAGTCACAAAAGCAAAGAAATAGAATCATCTCAAATGTTCATTAATGGTACACTGGATTTTAAAAAATGTGGTACATATATACCATCTAATACCATGTAGCCAAAAGGAAATGAGCTTATGTCCTTTGCAGCAGCATTAATGGTGTTGGAGGCCATTATCCTAAGTGAACTAATGCAGAAACAGAAAACCAATTACCACATGTTCTCACTTATATGTGGTAGCTAAACAATGAGTATACATGGACACAAAGAAGGGAACAACAGACACTGGAGCCTACTTGAGGGTGGAGGGTGGGAGGAGAAAAAAGATTGAAAAACTACTTATTGAGTACTATGCCTATTACCTTGGTGATAAAATAATCAGTTGTACACCCATATGATGTACAATTTACTTATATGAGAAACCTGTATTTATATCCCAGAGCCTAAGATAAAAGTGAAAAAAAGGTAGGTTCTAGAATAAAAATGAAACAGTTTTCACAATCTTACTTCCTTATAGAACGTAGGTGGACAAGTGGAATAATCAGAAAGTGGACATTGGGTCACTTGGTTATCAGCAGTAACTCATTTGGTGGCTTATTGGTGTGCTGTATTCAGGAGACCCATCTCAGATGCAAAGACACACATAGGCTCGAAATAAAGGTATGGAGGAAAATTTACTAAGCAAATAAAAAGTAAAAGAGAGCAGGGGTTGCAATCCTAGTTTCTGAAAGAAAAACAAACATTAAACCAACAAAGATCAAAAAAGACAAAGAAGAGCATTACATAATGGTAAAGGGATCAATGTAACAAGAAGAGCTGACTATCCTAAATACATATGCACCCAATATAAGAGCACCCAGATTCATAAAGCAAGTTCTTAGAGAACTACAAAGAGACTTCGACTCCCAGAAAATAATAATGGGAAACTTTAACACCTCATTATCAATATTAGATCAACAAGACAGAAAATTAACAAGAATATTCAGGACTTGAACTCAGTTTTGGATCAAGTAAACCTACTAGACATTTATAGAACTCTCCACCCCAAATCAACAGAATATACATTCTTCTCAGTGACACACAGCACTTATTCTAAAATCAACCACAAAATTGGAAGTAAAGCATTCCTCAATAAATGCAAAGTAACTGAAATCATAACAAAAAGTTTTTCAGACCACAATGCAATTAAATTAGAACTTTGGATAAAGCAACTCACTCAAAACTGCACAACCACATGGAAATTGAACAACTTGCTCCTGAATGACTTCTGAGTAAATAATGAAATTAAGGCAGAAATCAAGAACTTCTTTGAAACCAATGAGAACAAAAAGACAACATATGAGAATTTCTGGGACACAGCTAAAGCAATGTTAACAGGGAAATTTATACCACTAAATACCCACAATAGAGAGCTAGAAAGATCTCAAATCAATACCCTAACACCACAATTAAAAGAGCTAGAGAAGCAAGAGCAAGCACTTCCAAAAGATAGCAGGAGACAAGGAATAACTAAGATCAGAGCATAACTAAAGAGGATAGAGACACAAACAACCCTACAAAAAAGCAGTGAATCTGGGAGTTGGTATTTTTGAAAAAATTAAAATATACAGACCACTAGCTAGACTGATAAAGAAGAAAAGAGAGAAGAATCAAATAGATATAATAAAAATGATTAAGGGGATATCACAACTAACCCCACAAAAATACAGACTACCATCAGAGATACTATAAACACCTCTCTGCATGTAAACAAGAAAATCTAAAAGAAATGGATAAATTCCCAGACACAGGAATAAATAGCTCTTATTATTTTCAAGGAGTAAGTCAAATCCCTGAATAGACCAATAACAAATTCTAAAATTGAAGAAGTAATTAATAGCCTACCAACAAAAAAAAAGCCCAGGGCCAGAGGGATTTACAGTCAAATTCTACCAGAGGTACAAAGGGGAGCTGGTACCATTCCTTCTGAAACTATTCCAAACAATTAAAAAGGAAGGACTCCTCCATAATACATTTTATGAGGTCAGCATCATTTTGATACCAAAGTCTGGCAGAGACACAACATTGTTGTGTGTCTTTTTCACATTGCTGCCAAAATACTATGCTTTCTGCTTTTGAATCCATGTTAATGCCTGCTCTATCTCAGCTACCTTTTGTACTATATCTTTTGGACATTTATTTTCATTTTGTCAATCACAATCTGAAGGTCAATTTCACAAATGGCACTTGGAATTTTCTGAATGAGAGATGATGGAAAATTCATTTATGAAACTAAACAATTTTATTCAAATTCAAATGATAGTTCTTTTATTCCAAGAGGTTATCTTTGGCAAAAGCACCAAAAGAAGTTCAATAATTTCAACTTTATATCTGTTATTTAGTTATTTAATGTCTTATATTACATATGCCATTACAGATATGTTTTCCTATGATTACATAAAAATAATTTTCTATTTCATTAGTCTGTGTTTTATTTCTTCATTTCCTTTGCAGAGCATTCTGAAAGTTTGCTACCTACCATTTTAAGTAATATTTTTGTCTGTTTGTTTGACCACTTAATTATTCTCTACCTTTAGTTTCTTTCTTTACTTTAAATAATTTTTACCTTTAAAAAAGTTACTAGAGAACCACACAATTGTTGTAACAAATGAAATTACATAGAGATTTATAAAGTGAAGTAAATAGTCTCCTCTTTCTTCTCTAAATCCATCTCCACCTCATCATCCCACAATTTGATATAGTAACCACTATTAAAAATTGAATATTATATATAATTTAACAGTTAAGTATATACACAAATTTTACAAGGATAATATTTTTTGAAATAACTCCTATTGTGCTTCTGTTTCCAGTAACCCATTATTTTTCAGTCATCATTGCCAATTGGAAGAAAAAGGTTAAATGCAGCTATGGGAAGAAAGAAAATGAGATGTTAAAGAAAGTCATCACAGTCAGGGAAAGAAACTAATTGATGCTAACTATCTCGGATAGTACAGAAAGGTAAGGATAAGTGAGAGAAGGTCCTCCTGATTTCTCTATACAGGCAAGTTTGGCATGGAAGGGATTTCTAGGTTTCTTATGGGCCTAAATTTGGCTCTAGAAGAAGAGTGACACAGAGATTCCAGCACCCTTACTTTCTTTACTCCCCTTAAGAAGTGACTTGGTAGGACAGCATTGCCCCATAAGAAGGCTTTGAGGTGAATATCTTACTAGTGGTAAAGTGTGGCAGTAGCCTCCCTGACAGTGAGACTCTGTGGGGAGGGTATGGAGTTAGGTGCATGTGATTGCAACATCAGTGACATATCACGAGTGCCTAAAACAAACCTGCCTGGGAATAGTAGCAGAACAAATCTCGAGATTTATCATTATGCACATCAGCAGCTGATGGCATTTTGATGCCCAGAGACAAAATTAAATCAATTAGTTTTATTACATCAGAAACCTGTGAAGACCTAGAATATAGGGTGTACATACACGTACTCCCTCCTCCATCACCATGAGGACATGTAGACTTTTGTCAACACACAGATGCTGGCACAGAAAGAAGGACACAATCCTGAAAATATCAACATGTATTCTAAAGAGTAACCTTAAAAAGCCAGTAGGAAAGGAATAGCAGGGGGTTGGGGGATTGGGGACAGATCACATTAGGAGAAATACCTAATGCAGACGACAGAGTGATGGATGCAGCAAACCACCACCACGGCATGTGTATACCTATGTAACAAACCTGCACGATCTGCACATGTACCCCAGAACTTAAAGTATAATAAATATTTTTTAAGTCAATTCTTCATGTTCATGTATGAACATGGGACAATCGCTTAAATCTTCTTTCCCTCAGTTTCTTTGCATATAAAAGGAGTGACAGTATCTGCCTCATAAGATTACTATGAAAATTAAAAGAATTATGTACATAAAATATTTAGAATACTACCTTGTATATATTAAAAGCTATATATGTGTCACTTATTATGAAACTGGAATAGACATGGATGCCTTTGTTTGGCAAAAATTATTTTCCACCAAACTCTGTCTTTTCTACTACACAGCAGAATGAAGACTATGGCATTAGATTAGTTATAGAAGTTAAAATACTTTGGCAATCTACATTGTAGTGTGTGTGTGTGTGTGTGTGTGTGTGTGTGTGCGCATATATTTTGTGTACATGTATAAGTAACATTTTTTTTCTTTTTCTGTCTCAAAGAAAATGGAATCTTTCTTAATTTCTGTAGATATTTCTAATTTATTAACATACCAGGACTTAGTAAATATGTTTGAGTTGACAATATTATTTTCTTTCATGAGTCCATAATTTTAATCATATTTCCTTTTGCCATTGTCTCCAGTTAATCAAGTCCTAATATTTTTAAATCTATACTCGTCATTGGATATATGTTGACCCAGCTGTTGGAGAAAACTACAATAATAAGATGTGGTAAATTCTAGCTTATGTTTACGACTAGATGAATAGGGATAATGTTAATTAAGAGCAGTTACTCTAGACACAGAGAAGTTAAAAATGATCAAAGACTGTTCCTGTTCCAATTCTTGTTAGCACAGTATTTGAACACTGACTTGCTATGATACATTGCTTCATTAATGAGAAAGAGATGAGCTGCTAGATTTTTATTTGAAAATTAGTGTCAACTAATGGACACACATTTATTTAACAAAAGGACAGCAGCAATAATTGAGAGTTTTATTGTTTAAGAACAGAAGTCCTTATAAAAACCTTAAAAATGCAGAGGTCGGTCACAAACAATATGTTTTTTCAAAGTAAATTTTTTAAAAAATTTGTTATAGCAGTTTGAAAAGTTTTTAGGGAGCTCAAAGTTTATTCAGTGCTGGACTGTAGAATACATGGTCTTAAGACTTTGGAATGTGTTCAACAGGATTCTGCCAGTATTTTTAGAAAGTGGTCTGTCCAGACTTGTTATATAGACATCTCTTATATAGAAGCTTTGAGTGGTAAGAAGATCATTTGGGGACTTCACAGGAAACTTAGAAAATGTGTTTATGGAACAGAACATCACATGGATTTCTGAATGGTCCCTTGGACGCTGTTATTTTGTTATTTAAGCAAAAAGAATTAAATAGCATACTGAGTTTGTTATTCAGCATTTCCATTAGTCTCTATTTTCCATAGCTCTTAAAACACTGCAGATTTGTTTTCACAAATAATTCATGTCAATTACAGAAACTTCATAACTCCATATTATTACCAAATCACAGATACTTAATAATAATAACTGCTAACAGTTTTTGAGCACTCATCATATCCATGCACTATTCTGTTTAATTTATAGGCACTATATCATTTAATCTTTAATCTTATGACAACTGTATGAGGTGGAGTATTGTTATTGTTCCCATATTATAGAGGCGGAAAACAAAGGGCAGAATGATTGAGCCATGGGCCTCAGGTTGCACAGGTAGGATGTGTTGCTAATTACAAATTGAGTAGTCAATTTGTAATTAACGTTGTTTTTAAGCTTGAAAATAAGAAAATAACGTTGTTTTTAAGCACAGAAAATAAGAAACACCTGACAGTTCATGTGGGCGTTCAAAGAAAAGGTGTGTGGGGGTTTTCATGTATGCCTGTGATTTTTCATTTTCCCTCCTATTTTTAGGAGGCAATATAGTATTAGAGATGTAAGGAGTCTAGGCTCCAGGGTCCGAGCTTTGAATCTGGGCTCCACCACTTATCTAGCTGGGAAAATTACTTCAGTTCTAAGAACCTCTGTTTTTTCCTATGTATAACAGAGACAAGTTGTATTTACTTCACAGGGTTGTTATGATAATTAAATAGTGACTAAATGGTATCCTCCCATAGGTGCCTTAGCTTTAAATATATTTATTATTATCATTATTATTATCACTATTTTATCATTCAACCTGCACCTTCACTAACTGGGCAATAGTTTCCTAATTCCTTTACTTGGGGCATATATTCACCTATCCATTTTGAATATTGCTGCAAGATGAGTATAATTACTCAAAACTCCTTTACATAACATCACTATCCTACTAGAGAAATTACATCATAGAATGAAGGCCTTCAAAACACGAAATTTAGAGTCCCATAAACTTGTCCTTGAATCCTAGAGTAGTAACTGGGTAACCAGTCTTTATAGCACAGTAGCCATCAGACAGTAGGCAAGAAAGAGTTATTAAATTTATGGAATAAAATGCAAACACTTTTAGAAGAAAAAATGCAACAGGGAGTTTCTCATATAGACTGTCACTAGTGTGAGTTTTCATGGCCTCAGCAAGCAGATAACAAAAAGTAAATAAAATAAATAATAAACATACATAAATAAATTTGCGTAAACAAAACCACAAATATAGAAGGCAGGATATGTTTTTAATATCTACCCTTGGTGTTAAAAGAGATCTGTGAAGGCATAATTGAAATTCAGTAAGTAAATCCTTTTGAGTGATGAGGCAAATTTACCCCTTCCTTGCCTAGACGTGGCCTGTGTGAAACAAAAATGGCAATCATGTTAAGTGCAATGCTATTTATATAATCCTTATGTCCATGTAAGCACTGAAATAAGAGCATAAACTAGATTTTTTCCCGTATAACAAGAAATACGAAGGGCAATATAAACAAACCAATTGACCAATTAGAACTCGAATAAAACAAAATGAAATCAAACTAATTAGTTGTACTCACAGATCAACTTCTTTCCAAATAAAATTATGACCTGCTTAAAATAAAGCATCTGCACAGTTTCTCTATGAAGTAAGAAAATGATGTTATCCATTACTGCCTCATTTTCTTGGAGTAAAGGTATGACCTTATAAAATTAACCTTTTAAATGAACCATTCTTGAAGAAAATTTGAAGTGATAGGTTTTAATCACCTCAAAGATGTAGGAGATCAGTCAGGCTGGTAGGAGAAGCTATAGAGAAAGACGCAAACCTTCCTGAAAGGTTGGAAGGTTTTCCAAAGCTTCAAGGGAGAAAAAGCTGAACGCAGCTGTTCTCTTACCCTGAGGCAAAAGGCAAGGAATAGGTAAAAGGGAATATAGGGGAATTTATCTAAATGGCTTGTTTACATATGCTGTCTGGAAACCAACCTTTGAGTTGCAGTGAGACTGCTCCCTGCAAGGGGGTCAACAATGTTAATTACCCACAGATTGTGTTGGCTCCAGGCTTTTGGCATTGTGCCTGGATAAAAGCTAGTGGCTTCAGCTGCTGCTCACTCTCTGGCAGTCCCCTAGCACTCTTTCACTGGACACCTGTGTCTGAGTACTCCTTGCATCCATCACTTAGCCAGGGTCTGTGGGGCAGACCTGGCCTAAAGAGGTAAAAACTAAATGTTGGGTGATTTATAAGCAGTGTCAGATAGAGATTTTTAAATATTTTTGTTAGAATTGTGAAGCCAATTGATATACCAGTATACCTGTGGACAAAGTCTCTAATACCTATTATTGTTCAAAATTATGCCTTGAAAATAAATCCAGGCTAAATCAGTGTGGGAAGGCAACTGATTCTTATTTTCTGCCTAATATGGTCCTTAGCACTTGTGTCTCAGAAAATAAATCTGATCTTTTATCCTTTGCCCAACGTTCACTAACTCCTCTCTTCCCTCTACCCCATCCAGGTCTATATTTAGTCAGCCTCTTTGACTACTGCCCACTCTCAGTGAGGCTTTTGTAATCAGGGAACAAAAAGTAAAAGAAATGACAATCTTCTCAAAACTTCTGTATGTCTTGGTTATCGCCTAGTAATTTAATTCCAGAGACTCTCTAGATATCAGCATTTGTTGGTAAATGTCCTTGCCATACAATAGGATACAGGTCTCAGATGGAATTTATATCTGGCTAGTATAAAAAACAATTATGTTAAAAATCATATTTCTAGGTAGAAGAAAAATTGAAAAATAAGTTTATAACTTGGTAATTGAAAAGTTAATTTTAACTCATGCCAATCATAAATATATAAATGCAAATAAAAATATTTGGCCATACACAGAGGCTCATATCTGTAATGCTAGCATTTTGGGAGGCCAGGGTGGGGAGATTACTTGAGCCCAAGAGTTCCAGACCTGCTTGATCAAAAAAGTGAGATGTCATTTCTTTAAAAAATTAACAAATTAGCCAAACATGGTGGCACATATTTATAGTCCCAGCTACTCAGGAGGCTGAGGTGGGAGGATCACTTGGGCCCAGGAGGTCAAGGCTGCAGTGAGCTGTGATCATGCCACTGAGCTTTGGCATGGGTGACAGAATGAGACCCTGTCTCAAACAAACAGCAAAATTATACAAACATGTATAATATATAGCATCACATAAATATATAAACATTTATCTAGTTTATTTAAATACATATTTAACTATTGTGCTTATTATATATTTATTATTTTTATATTTATAAATTTTTAACATGACACAGATTAAAATATTAAAAGTGAATAATGCTATGCAATATTAGCAATTCAGTGGTGCAAAGGACAATATTACATACAGTTGAAGAGAGTCTAAACTGATACCCTTTTCTTGGTGGCTATCTTCTTATTACCTATCCAAATTAAATCAACTGTCTATCCAGCTTTCAAACATACAAAAAATGTACTAGGGCATATGAGCAAATATGTTCCCTGAAGCACTATTTGTAATAAGAAAAATCTTGAGGCAAGCTAAATGTATATCAGTAGGAGGAGAATTAAGCAGAATTAAGCAAATTATGATATGTCACCATTGGGAAAATTATGTAGCCATTAAAATACACACATGCACACACATATGCATTAAAGTGGAATGTTCATCGAATGAAAAAAAAAACCTGAACAATATGTAGAGTATGATTTTTTGTTGTTCTTATAAATTACTATATCTCTACACTCCCTTTCTAAGTCTGTAAGGATACAAATTAAATCATTAAATGTAGTTACTGCTACAGAGTGAGAATGATACTGAGAGGGAACATCTCACATTTTATATTAGATTATATATCTTTTCTCTTTTTTTGATTTTTTTACAAGTGTTGTTTTGTAATTACAAAAAGAAAGAAATCCTGCCTGCTTTTCAAAATTACCTTATAGGCATATGTGTATACATTATATTGTACTTGTTTGTAGAGAAGTTTACCTTTGCAATTCTACTGTGAGTTCTTTGGAGACAGCTCTCATTTATTTTTACATCTACAGAATTGCTAACATAGAAGGTGTCCATTGAAAGTAAGTGAACAAATCACTAATATGATTTGGATCTGTGTCTGTGTCCAAATCTCATGTCGAATTGAATCCCTAATGTTAGAAGTGGGACCTGGTGAGAGGTGATTGGATGGATCATGAGGGTTATTTCTTATGAGTGGTTTAGCACCACCCCCTTGGGACCGTCCACAGGATAGTGAGTGAGTTCTTGTGACATCTGCTCATTTGAAAGAATGGGCACCTCCCCATTCTCTCTCTCTACTTCCTGTTCCCATTATATGAGATACTTCTACCATAACTGGAAGCTTCCTGAGGCCTCCCTGGAAAATGAAGCCCTTATGTTTTCTGTACGACCAGCAGAGCTGTGAGCCTGTTAAACCTGTGTTCTTTATAAATTACCCAGACTCAGGTATTTCTTTATAACAATGCGAGAATGAACTAATACAATGACCAGTCTACACAAATAGGCTACGTGTTTCTCCTGAATTCCACTATGAACAGCAGTTTAATTTAACCCCTTACTACTCAAGATGTAGCTTAATTGCCAGCAGCATAATTGCCAATAAGGGGGCATGTTGGAAATACAGTTTTAGACCGCATTTCAGACCTAATGAATCCAAATCTGCATCTTAACCAGATTTGTAGGTGATGCTTATGTATATTACAGTTTGAAATAAATTGACCCAGAACATCAAGTACATATTTAGCTCTAAAGCCTGCAAGAATATGAAATTTGGGGAGGACCACCTATTTTCTCTGAATCTCAGGCTTTTCAGCTCTAAAACACGATAATAATTCATAACATTTTAAGCATGCTTTGAATACAATTTTGAAACTTCAAGTACCTATGGCTTTATAAAGATGACATAGAAAATCAATTAAAAGAAATGTAGTATAGATGGGTTTGTAAGTTGGTCCTCACTGAGTACAAATGGAAATAGAAGAAAAAAATTCATTGATCAACCTAATGTAAACATATTATTTGTGGAAAATATCAACCAGAATTTATATTTTATCTTTGCTTTTTTGTTCTTCTAAGTAGAAGCATAGCTAAAGAACATACTAAACTATTTTTTGCAAGCATATATGCAGCATTCAAAAGTGCTAGCACCAAAAAACAATCTGAATAACAAAAGAATTGTAGCAAACTTTATGCCAAAATATTAATTGGAGCGTCTTTTCTACCTAACATTCTGTCGATTATCATTACTACTGTAATGGTTTGATATGTATGATAAATACATATGTATATGTATCATACATATGATATGTATGATAGTACTGATAAAATATGTATTTAACAAATATTTTTCTCAACTGATATACCAACACAAGTTGAGTACATTGAGAGGGAAAAAGAAAAATTGGATTGAAGAAGCCACAGGTAGTCAGGAAAAAAACACCTGAGCCTATGGGAGTGCTGGTAATCTGGTAATCCTCCAATGCACTGATTAATAAGAATGTGTGTGTGTGTGTGTGTGTGTGTGTGTGTCTGCACCTGCTGAGGAAAGGCAAAATAACACAGAGGAGTCAAATAAAATCATCAAAGGAGGCATAATTATGTTGTGATTAAAATTTGGGGTTCTAAAGGCAGGTAGACCAGTACTCAATTTACCACCTGTGTGATATTCCCAAAGCTACCTAACCCTCTACATCTCAGTGTCCTTATCTATAAAGTAAGATGAAAAAAAAAAATCTCTGATCTAGGGTTTGTTTGGGCCATTACATGAGATAATGCAGACTTTGGGTATTTCTAACTTGATTATTTAATACATTATGCATACATTTTTATGCATAAACAGGAAACCATAAGGAAAAATGATTTATGGGGAGAACAGGTTTTTAATGGTGTTATTTGCATCTGGTGTTGTAGAACATGATTACTTAGATTGTATTATAGATAAGGATTATAGGATGCTTGGTAATTTACAGCAAGGGTGCCGAACCCCTTGGCCACAGACTGGTATTGGCGGCACAGCAGGAGGTAAGCAACCGACAAGCGAGGTAAGCGACAGAAAAGCAAGCTAAGCTGAGCTCTGCCTCCTGTCAGATCAGTGGTGACATTAGATCCTCACAGGAGCACAAACCCTATTGTGACCCATGCTTGTGAGAGATCTAGGCTGTGCGTTCCTTATGAAAATCTAATGATAAATGTAATGTGCTTGAGTCATTCCGAAATGTTGCCCCTACCTCCTCTGTGGAAAAATTGTATTGCCCGAAACCAGTCCCTAGTGCCAAAAAGGTTGGGGATCTCTGATTTACAGCACAGGTCTGGATCTTACCTTAAGTTCAAACTCATAACTCTACCTACCTACCCATTATCTCCTCTGAATGGAAAACAGGCAATCTCAAAATGAACACACCGTAAACTGGACTCCTGATATTTCCATCCTAACGAGGTTCTCCCAGTTTTCCCCACTTCAGTAAGTGGCAGGTCTTTCCTGCCTGTTGCTCGGCCCCAACTGTGTTATCCTTGCCTCTTTGCAATATGAAATCCATTTAAAAATTCTGTTTGCTGTGCTCAACGACTATATCTCTTGAATTTGGTCATTTTCCTAATCTGGATAGTAAGAATTGATGGGGATGTTGACAACCCTCAGATCTGCAAAGTTTCAATAAAAGAAAAACATTATATTCATGTGGCTGGGAAGTAAAATCAGATAACTAATATGCGATTTATAATGTTAGACTCTAGTTTAAGGGATTTTTCCTTTATAGTTTTCACAAAATAACATTGAATTTCCAGGATTTTCTTTTCTTCAAAAATTCTGGTTAATTAAAATTTCACTATATCATAAATTGTAAACGTGAAGTCTGAAAGGACACTCCAATCTTAATTTAGTGTATTTTCTGTTTGTGAGCATCATTGTCTTTAATTGTCCCAGACAGCAGACATAAGATTAAGCATGGTGCTTAAAGATACTGAATTCAAAATGTCTCAAGGAAGACATAGTCATAATTTCTCTTAGTAATTCATTCAAACAATTGTCATGTTGGAAAGTTCAGACCTCATACTACATTTCTCGTCCAGGTTTCCTTTATGGCTAAATTCCTGTTCCACATTCATGGCCATGTCCTTATTCTTGAGTGTCCATAAAGACAAATTTCATACTAACTTTGTTGAAGTCCGTAAAACCACAAATTTGAGTTCCCCTTGTGATGTT
Source organism: Callithrix jacchus (assembly GCF_049354715.1). Lineage (NCBI taxonomy): Eukaryota > Metazoa > Chordata > Mammalia > Primates > Cebidae > Callithrix > Callithrix jacchus. Next base: position 85,396,414 of record NC_133524.1, read on the forward strand.
CACTTCATCTCTTCACTAATGGATAGGAAGTGTGGAACTTAAACCTGAGTTTTGCAAAGTGACTGGCTGTGAAATTTTATTGGTTTGCTGTCTGTATTTTTCACTTTCTCCCCAGGAGAGGACTTGAGATCATTTCTATCAGAGTAATTATGTCATCTGAACTGGGCAATTAATTTGACTTATTACAATTGACTGCTATAGATTAGATTGTTAGCTAACAGGCCCAATCAGTCTCTTATGTTTTATTTGTAAGCCATATCTGATTGAAGATAAAGCAATTGCCAGAGTAGTATTTCATTCACGCAAAGAGACAAATGAAAACTTACCTTGTAATCGCATAAGAGTTTTGAGAAATGTAAAGTAACTGTAACATTCATAATAGATTTTTGTATTTTAATGAAAATTCCAGCTCTTTTAGAAACACAGAGAACATTTTAATTGAATGTCAGTGTTGATAAACATAGCCAGAGCATTGAGACAGCCTGTGGGTTTTGTTATAAGCATGTATTCTGCTCTTATTACAGATTTACTGCTGCATTGAACAATTCACTTAGCAAAGTCATTTTAAAGTAATTAAATGTTTCCAATTTTATCTCTACTGGTAGTAGGCTGGAAAATACCAAGTTTGGGGCAAAGGGATTGCCATGTTTAGTCAACGCCTAGATATTGTTAAGATTACTAGCAATGGTTTGCCCATTGTCAAACTAGTGCTTTTGATACTGTGTTTTCCTTTGTGTCATAGTTTTAATATGTTTTGTGTTTATTCTGTGATCTGGAGGTATTCAACACTTAAATATTTCAGGGTGAAGTGGAGAAAAGCTATGAAACACATTTCTGATTATTTTAACTAACCACAAATGTTAAATGTTAAAATCGATCTCAGTTTCATATGAATTGATGCACTGAGATTAGTGAATTCATCCTACTTGTACATTGGCATTTTCTACTCCCTCACACCCACAGAGATATCTGAAGAATTAATCCTTCCTTTCCAATATCATTCCACAAGCATTTATTGGGATGATCCTGCATTCATGGCACTATGGATTATATACAAATTAGTAGAATAAAACTTATACTTTCAAAATCTTACTAGGCAATGAGGATTAAACAAATATCCAAAAATGATTATGTATCAAGATTCAAGAGTCTTCTTTATAAATATTACGGTTGAAGTCATTGAAAATAACAAGGTGCCAGAGAAAGAATAAAGAAAGAAAACAGAAAGGTTTCACAGGCATAATCACATTTACATTTTGGCGTTATGTTTTGGAGATTATGACTGGATCCTGGTATATTTTACATTATGTTCTAGTGTAATTCTACCATGTATGAAAATAAAAATAACAAATGGTGTGATTAGTTCAATGTTAATACTTGCCAAGATCGAAGTACACTGGGGTCCTAAGGGTAACCAAACATGAAAATTTTAACAGTGGTGACCTATTCTCATATCATTCCTGCGTTAAGTTTCTTCTCAAGGAAATTGAGAAAGGTGGCTTCTGAAGGTCTGTATCTTTGAGTTGCATATAGCAAATAAAGGTCCCTGAGAAGCCTTCTCGATGACATCAAACAAACTTTTCTGGATATATTCACTGTTTGTTCCTACAAGTTCTTTTCAACATATTCCGGATGAACCAACCGATAGTGACATTTATCTTTAAGGTCATCAAAATCAGTTATCAACTAAGGATTACCAGAGTACAAATCTGTTTTAAATATTCTAGGTAACAAAACAAAGAAATTGATAATATAGCTGACGTTCTTTGACACATAATGACAGTCAAAGGTTTTACAATTTCTCTGACACAAATTCTTTGAAACTTTTATTTTGCTTTTGGGAATTTTCTTTGATTTATTACTAAGTTCCCAGGTTTAAATAACCACCTTAGTTCAACGCAAAAATCATCATCAAGGCTACCACTAGATGGCAGTATAATTCTTCTAATAAAAATGGAACGGCGCCAACATTTATGGTTAAAAATAAAGGATAAAGCATTATTGCAAGAGCAATCACACAACCACACTTTCCCCTGTTAGTCTGAAGCGCATTCTCACACGTTTGGACCCATTTAATTGAATTTTCTGACTCTCAGCTAGTCTTAAAGGAGGCTTTTTTTGCATTCTTACTTTTTCAAAAAGAATTGTATATATTTTATAGTTTCCTTTATAACACCCTTCCTGCTTTATACTCTCTATGACAGACAATAGAAACTTTGATAATTACTAGTTAAATAGAAAATGTTATGCTAGTTGAATCTAGAAAAATATTGATGTGTTTTCTGGAAAATATATTAGTAGAAGGAAAAAGGAAACATAGGCTAGGTGTGTTCTCACTTAAACAGATTTTTGCTTTTTGTCAGATTTAAACAATTTTTTATTATAAATCTGGTGAAACCACAGATATGATATGAAACTGTAGGAAACTTTAAAAATAATCAATAGGCTTCACTTTTATTGCTTTCGGTGGAAATATATTTCATCAAATCAAATATTAACCAGAAATCCAATGTGTACAACCAAAGAAAGTGGAGCTTCTGCAGCTTCAGAGGAGGCGGAGAACCTGGAGCCCAGCCAGGTCTGTGCTATCTCTCATTTCCTCGGCATTCCCTACATGGATTTGAGGAAATCTCTGACACAGTCTAACTACTTCACTCTTAAAATTTTCTAATGCAAAGATTCAGAGAAGAATAACGAGAGTAGAACTTTATAGGAGGCTCCACTCGAGGTGATCATTGTGCTAGAAGCACAATTCTTTCTGGCCTTCCTAACCCAAGGTTCAATATTATTTCCATTGAATCATTAATTCTTTCATAATCTTAGACTGAACTCCTCTGGAAAGTAAAAATGCCCTGATGGTCGTGTATATTATTATCATTCTTTTATAAGGTTTTAATGTTTTTTCTCATCTTCATATAATTGCTACATGTGCGTGAAATTCCATGTGAAGGAGTGTAGATATCTTAGGACAGATATAATGAGAATACCATGGTAAGGGATGGTTTCCAATATTTTTGCACTTTTAGCTGGTCTTGTTTCTCATAAAATAACAACAACGTCAGCAAAATGATATAAGACAAGAACATTAGACTGGAAATCAGGAAAAATACAATACCAGAGGCAGAATGGCATAGTGGAGAAAGCAAGGACTTTGGAGTTAGACTGCCTTGGTTAAACAAAATTTACTGTGTCAACAATGGGTGAGTTACTGACATAATCTCAGTTACCTCAGTGATATAATAGAGATAATAATAGTACTTAGCTCACCAGATTGTCAGAAAGATTATGTGGGAAAATTTATACAAAGATCCATTACTAGGCCTGGATGGCAATAGGGACTATATGTAATTTCTCTTTTCTCCTCACTGCCGCTATTCTGTTTCAGCTCTGATTTAAACACATCAACTTGGTGACCTTGGCAATGCACTCATTTAGACTTCTTTACCTCTAAATTCCTTCCTAGCTCTGACATTCCATGGTTATAAAGATGTGATTATTTACATGGTTTACATACTTCAAACTTTTTACTATTCTTTAATGTGATTTTTAATGAAATGTTAGTAGTACTGGCACACAATCAGAATTGTTATTCATTGTTTCATTAGTGGCACGGTCATTCATCACAAAACAAAGCAATAATACCGTTTTCATTTAAAAATCCTTTTCTATTTAAACCTTAGGAACTTTGCTGACTAGACTTTACTGAACCTTAAGTTTGGGATGATTTTCTAAAACGTCAATGAATTTATATAACTCAGGAATGCATCAACAAAAATATTCTTGCTTGTTTTCACGTATGTAATATGATAAAATTAAGAGCTATAAATATTCATGAATACTGCCTATTTAACATTCTGATTTTCAAATGTTATACTTATCTTTAAGTTATATAACTTCTACATAAAAACGCAAGCATGTTTTATTGAAATCTGTGTATTTTTTACAATGTCCCACTATCAAATACATGTTCATTATACCATTAACTGGCAGGCTATTATATATCTTAAGCCATAAAAAGACAGGCTTTGAAAAGCTTCACAGGTATAGCAAGTATGTCGTTTCCCTAAACAATAGTAGGTACTCATAATGGTCATATTTGATTGAGAAGTAGAAACAGAGGTGGGCGTGCACTGAATTGGAGAGGACACCCATCAACCCAGTAGGATTCTAAAAATTACACTCATCTTCATGACCTCAACATTATTAGAATCACTTTAACAAGGGTCAAATATTTCATTCCACAGTCCAACTCACTGACTTAATTTCTAATGCCCTAGGAAAGGAAATGGAGTTATAATTTCACACTATTTGTCTTAGTCTAGTTGGGCTGTCATAACAAAATACCATAGACTGTGTAATTTAAACAACACAAATTTATTTTCTCACAGTTCTGGAGACTGGAAGTCCAAGGTCAAGATGCCAGAATGGTCTAAAGCAAAACAATATTGCAATCAAAATAACTTCTGAGAGACAATTGACTATTTTGGAATACTGGAGAAACTATGTCAATATTCTGTATCATTTTGGAATATGTCATATTGGACTTTTTAAATGGAATATGGCTAGATGACATAATAAGAAAGCTTAAGGTATATTATTAATACTTATATAATATTTTGGGACAATAATTCAGACAAACTTTGCATTTTTTTTTTTTTTGAGATGAAGTTTTTCTCCTGTTGTCCAGGCTGGAGTGCAATAGCACAATCTCGTCTCACCGCAACCTCTGCTTCCCTGGTTCAAATGATTCTACTGCCTCAGCCTCCTGATTAGCTGGGATTACAGGCATGCACCACCATGCCTGGCTTATTTTGTATTTTTAGTAGAGACGGGGTTTCTCCATGTTGGTCAGGCTGGTCTCGAACTCCCCACCTCAGGTGATTAGTCCACTTCCCTCTCTGAAAGTGCTGAGATAACAGGCGTGAGCCAGGGCGCCTGGCCACATTTTTAAAATATATGAGTTGACCACACAATTTTGAAGTAGATTGGTTTTGTTTTTATTCCGTTAATATTCTTTTCTGATCCTTTTCTCTTTTGCTATGGTGTACCTTTCTTTTCCCAGCCAAAGGTCCTTGGTTTGCTTTTTTTATAGCATAATATCAAGGGCTGTTTTCAGAAAAGGGTATCAAAGACTGAGTGTTTTTGTTTCCCCAAAATTTGTAAGTCCAAGTCATACTGAAAATGTGATGATATTTGGAGATGGGGCCTTTCGGAGGTGGGGCCCTCATGATGGAATTAGTGACCTTATAAGAAGAAACCTCGTGAGAATTTAGTAAGAAGGTAACCTTCTTATAAGTTAGAAAAAGGGCACTCACAAGAAGCTAACCATTCTGGCACCCTGACATTGGACTTCCAGTTTCCAAAACTGTGAGAAAATAAATTTGTGTTGTTTAAATTACACAGTCTATGGTATTTTGTTATGACAGCCCAACTAGACTAAGACAAATAGTGTGAAATTATAACTCCATTTCCTTTCCTAGGGCGTTAGAAATTAAGTCAGTGAGTTGGACTGTGGAATGAAATATTTGATCCATTATTAAAGGGATTCTAATAATGTTGAGGTCATGAAGATGAGTGTAATTTTTAGAATCCTACTGGGTTGATGGGTGTCCTCCCCAATTCAGTGCACGCCCACCTCTGTTTCTACTTCTCAATCAAAACATGAACTCTTTTCATTCAAGCCTCAAGTTTCAAGCATCATGGTTTAAGTCAACATCTCCCAAACATAAAAATGCTCATTTATCTTTAAAAGGAGTTTTTTTCAGGAGTGAAATAACGTAAGATATCTCTTGTTAGTTTCAGAGAAGTTTTACTGATTCAGAATATCTTCTAATATTTTACTTTGATTGTATTGCCAGCTTCTTATTTACCTGTTAAACTATACTCTGTATTATCTACAATAGGTGAAGGAACTAAAAGTGACTGTTTCTCAGGCTACTTTCATTTAATGATGATCAATTTTAATTCAGTTTAGCTTACTTCAATTGAACAAATGTCTATGAAACATGCTGTATTCTAAATGGTACTAAAAATACAAAGATGCATATAACTTTACATTATGCTTCTTATGAGTTAGATATTTGTGCTGAAACATCAACTGTCAGTGACTCTTTTGAATAGATGAACAGATTTGCAAAATACTTACAGTTTCAGGTACAATCTGTGTCTATCATACAGTAATGCTAATTAGCCCAGCCAAGGACAGAAGCTACAAACTTGGCTTCATTTATGACTGATGGCACACTCACCAAATATTTAGGTCAGGATCATAGATTTTTTTTTCATTTTGTTCTTTTGCTTCGAGAGACTTCAAAGAATGAGAGATGTTTTTTATTCTTCTATCCTGTGAAAGTAGGCAAGTTTGAATCTTGTGTGATTGCTACATGAGGTCCTTAACAGTGTCTGTAATTTAGACCCCAAAACAGAAGTTTAGAGTCTCAAGATCCAATGTTTGATTATAGGGCAGAGCTTAATCCAGGGGGAAGGAAAACAGGCTACTGTTGAAAGTCAAGGGAGTTTAGTTGCTTTGCCCTGAGACAGGGAATAGTGAGGGAACATTTTAGTTGAAACTAGGATAGGGATATGTATTTTGCATTATCTGTCATAAGTTCCTCACAGATAATATCACCTAGGAGACTTGACAGTTTCCCATTTCCCACAGAAACATGGAGGGAGGATAAGCAACGGTCTTTCAAAATGAACCAAAAGGACTTAAACAATGAGCATTTCAGTGGATATCAAAGTGGAATGAAAGTCGTAGGAACCTTATATAGATTTTCTTGTAACTCTAGTCTAAGGGGGAGAGTCAAAATCATCACCGGTATTGGTCATCTTTGTGCTCTGACAAGTTGGAGCATAGAGAAAGATAGCATTTGATTTAGGAAAATGTGTAAGGGTGGGACATTTCTTGCATCTGAGGGTTGTAGTTAAAAATGTGTCCATTATGAACTATAAAATGAAGATCTGTGCATTTTCCTTTCCAACTACATATACATAGGATTAAAATGAAGCTTTTAACAAGAGCATTAAGTGTGAGTATGGAATACATTTATCCTATGAGCAGAAAGAATTCCACTGAAGTGTCTGGGAGCTGATCTGACCTATATTATATTGATTCCATTATATATTTGTGCAGCAATCACCCGAGAGAAATTCTAAGTGGTGCAGATAGTTTTATCCATCGGGCTTTCATCAAATCTGTGTAACTTGAAACCAATGCATCATTTAAAAATACTTGGTTATTGTGACCTAGGCAATACATTCACTGCAGAATACATAGAACAAAATTGTATTAAGACTATCTGATAGCATAATTGTCAACTCTTGCCTCCATGTTTCCCAACTCTCTTTTTCCCTGAAGAGTGAGCTCTGCATATCTTTTCAGAAAAACAACAACAACAATAAATGGTCCCGGCTGACAAAAGAATAATCAGGAAATGATGGTAAATGAGATTATTTAGGTTGTACCATATCCATAGCATTTTAATCTGTAATAAGGGAGCCTCTGCAGAGATAGGTATATAGGACCACACTCCTTAAACTATGGACTATTTGTCTGATGCTCTGCCCCCATCCAACTTCTCTGCCTGGAATTTCCACCATCAGTGTCATTTTGGGGGGATAACAAACATGCAGAAAATCTGGAAGCTATTGAGATGCATGAGCCTGTATGTTCTCTTGCAAGGTAGATGTCCTTCGTTTTCTTGTTCTACCTTCTTTACAGGCAGGTAGTACCAAAAATAAAGGTCCCGAAAAACTTTCCACTAAAGGAATACAAAAAGATTAGGCAGAGGAGTAGACAACAATAAGAATAAGCTTTACAATTTGTCAGAGGATTTGTCTCACATATCTTCAGTAAGTCCTAAATATCTTATTTCAAAAAAAATGCCTAAGGATGAATACTTCAATCGGCCTCTTTCGAGGCAATATAATATGTGTCAGCTTGTCCTATCTCTCCTGCCTCTTAGTGACTTGTAACTGTTTGTATGAATAATTTATAGACAGCATAAATACCTCTAATAAATGCAAAAGGGAGCATATGGTGTGATATAAAGTCTTTGATACTGGTGATATGAGCTATTGAAAATCGCCTGATAAAACAGGTTTTGTTGTTCATTCATACAATTCCATCAACAGCACTTTACAGGGAAGTGAATGCCTGATCGCTAATTGTTTTCTTTGTGGTATGGATTCATTTCATGCAAAGACGCTAGAAAATGCCTTTCTTAAAGGAGCTGTCTTCCAGAGATTCTGCTTTCATGATGTATTCATTAACGCACCACAAGCACGATTAAGAAGAAATAAAACAAGTGTGTGTGTGTGTATACGGGGAATATATGGGTATGTGCATGTGTGTTTTTCATTTCCTTCTTTTCATAACTTTCCTATTTTGAGAGTTCACTTTGTCTTTAATCTTTTAATGCTACTTCTGTGTGAGGATTGCATGGAAGCAGTGTGTGCGTTACTGCTGAGTGTTTCTGAAGAGAGATTGAAAGAGCGGTTTTTCTATTGCTTTTTCACTTGGTAAAAGTGTGAATTCTTCATTAACACTTCGTAGGCTGTAAGTGAAATGTCCTTTTGAGAAATGATGAACAATCTGTTTCCCACAGCCACCCACCTAATCTGGTTCGAAAAATCTCTCTGCACTTGCAGAGGGAACAATTTCATTTTATGTTTGCTAATTTTTTTACTATGGGTATGAGGGTCTAAGGAGAGCATGCTATTCCTGCCTCCTTCTAAGCTCAGGGGCAAAGACCTTTTTACTAATACTCTGCTTCAGATATTGAGGTAAGCCCAACAGTGCCTGTTGCCAGAAGAAGATAGTTGCTCAAGCTTGTGTCTTTTTTTCCTATTATCTTAAGTCTTCCCTGTGAAATTATTAACATAAGGCGAAAAAGTCCAACGGAAGCTTGTTAATGCTGATGTTATAGGCAATAAAACAATATAGTTATTATTCAGAGGATGGGGGAGGGTGATTGTTATTTCCTACTTATGGCTCCCTAAACAAAACTCGGGAACAAAACAACTGGAAAAATAATGGGTTTCAGTAACATTACAGTACTCTGCTCTAAGCTCAAGCTGGTGTTATAATTGAGAACAAACTTCTATTATTAACCTGTATCTTCAGAGGCTTATAACTCAGTTATCAGTAAATACATACAGGTACAGAAACAGCCTATAATGTCACATGCTATTATTCAATCTATACAAATTTCATCTGGTTTAATAAAGCAACTTACAGCATGGATTCTGGATCCACACCTGGATTTAAATTTTAATTCTGCCTTTTATAACCTTTATCTGTACACCAGTTAATTCTCTGAGCTTTACATTACTTTTATGTGAAATGAAAATAATCAAAGTCCACCTACCTCAAAGAGTTACTGAGAGAATTAAACAAGTTAAGTTATGTAATATACTTAGAAGAGGTTCCTACACATTTGTATCCCATGTGTATGTTAGCTATTATTATTGTCAGTATCTTTCAAAGTTGATCAGAATAAAGAGGGGAGGAAAAATATCAAAATAGGGAGGGTTTTTTTCAAACTATGCAGTCTTCAAGATCATGATAAATTTGTCTAGGGAAGACAGTATATCCAATTCAAATATGAATCACTGCTCTTTTGGAGCAGTATTACTATGTATAATTCCTGGGTGTGTTGGAGTTGTAAAATAAGTCAACAGATACTGCTACACAGGGTCATATGTGTATACCAACATACAGATAACCTCTAAGTCAGGTGCTTTACCTACATTCTGTTAAACTTCATGGCAATCCTTCAACTCTGAGAAGAATGCATTGCTTTTCCTATTGTACACAAAAAGAAACAGCAAACGCCGAACAGGTGTGAATTTTCCAAGGTCACACAGAAAATAGCACTACTGAGGTTTCAAACCATGTCTCTTTGTCTGCAACTTTTTTTTAACCCCACCAACCTTCTGTAAAAATATATACATATATTTTGAGCAACAAAGTGCAACAGTATGCATCTGTGAAATGAATGAACCACTGAACTATATCTGGAGTGTGACTTTAAAGAATGAAATATATTTTTGTTAGTAAGGATTTCATACCAAGCAAGAATTTCAGACATAAAGGGAAAAGCAAAGCAGGCTTTTCAGTACTGCAGCCCTGATTCCAAAGGACTGTCTTTGTATATACAGTGTGTGAAAAAGATTATTATTCTGACATTAGTCTTTTCAGTCACTCCTATACACACGGATGGGAGGACATTAAAACGTAAATAGAGACATCTATTATAGCTAAAGATTAAACTGAAGCTGATATCTGTAGGAGAAAAATAATTAGCAAGTACACGAATCAGACTTTTTTACATTTTATATGAAAGATTAAATGTTTTGTGTATATGAAGATTTATATTTTTAAGGCTGAAAGGAGACCTGAGCTTTGTTTGAAAATGTTGCCTTTTATTAATAAGCACTAAACACTGAACAGTGCAGGAGAACTCAAGTTTTAAAGCCTAAGACAAAAAAGAAAGACATAAATTTATAAACTAGTAAATCATTATTTTTTCCTTTAGAAACCACACATATGTTCTCCAGCCATGATATGTATCTATTTTTTACTAGGTAGAAAATCTTGGCTTTATTCTACTAAACTGTCCTATATAACTCTATTTTTGTGTGGCATCAAGTAATAAAAGTGGACTTTACTTAGTTTAGGAAATGTAAAAGAGAATTGAATGAAAGCATTTCGGTGACATTTCAAAATACTTGGGAGAATCCAAGGTAAAGGAAATCAATCAAGAATTTTTTTAAATTTTTTATTGCATTTTAGGTTTTGGGGTACATGTGCAGAACATGCAAGACAGTTGCATAGGTACACACATGGCAGTGTGCTTTGCTTTTCTTCTCCACTTCACCCACATTTGGCATTTCTCCCCAGGCTATCCCTCCCCACTTTCCCCTCCCACTGGCCCTCCCCTTTTCCCCCCAATAGACCCCAGTGTTTAGTACTCCCCTTTCTGTGTCCATGTGTTCTCATTTTTCATCACCCACCTATGAGTGAGAATATGCGGTGTTTCATTTTCTGTTCTTGTGTCAGTTTGCTGAGGATGACGTTCTCCAGATTCATCCATGTCCCTACAAACGACACAAACTCATCATTTCTGATTGCTGCATAATATTCCATGGTGTATATGTGCCACATTTTCCCAATCCAGTCTATCATCAATGGGAATTTGGGTTGATTCCGGGTCTTTGCTATTGTAAACAGTGCTGCAATGAACATTCGTGTGCATGTGTCCTTATAGTAGAACGATTTATAGTCCTTTGGATTATAATGGGATTGCTGGGTCAAATGGAATTTCGATTTCGAAGGCCTTGAGGAATCGCCACACTGTCTTCCACAATGGTTGAACTAATTTACACTCCCACCAACAGTGTAAAAGTGTTCCTATTTCTCCACATCCTCTCCAGCATCTGTTGTCTCCAGATTTTTTAATGATCGCCATTCTAACTGGTGTGAGATGGTATCTCAATGTGGTTTTGATTTGCATCTCTCTGATGACCAGTGACAATGAGCATTTTTTCATATGCTTGTTGGCCTCATATATGTCTTCTTTCGTAAAGTGTCTGTTCATATCCCTTGCCCATTTTTGAATGGGCTTGTTTGTTTTTTTCCTGTAAATCTGTTTGAGTTCTTTGTAAATTCTGGATATCAGCCCTTTGTCAGATGGGTAAACTGCAAAAATTTTTTCCCGTTCTGTCGGTTGCCGATTCACTCTAGTGACTGTTTCTTTTGCTGTGCAGAAGCTGTGGAGTTTGATTAGGTCCCATTTGTCTATTTTGGCTTTTGTTGCCAATGCTTTTGGTGTTTTGTTCATGAAGTCCTTGCCTACTCCTATGTCCTGGATGGTTTTGCCTAGATTTTCTTCTAGGGTTTTTATGGTGCCAGGTCTTATGTTTAAGTCTTTAATCCATCTGGAGTTAATTTTAGTGTAAGGTGTCAGGAAGGGGTCCAGTTTCTGCTTTCTGCACATGGCTAGCCAGTTTTCCCAACACCATTTGTTAAACAGGAAATCCTTTCCCCATTGCTTGTTTTTGTCAGGTTTATCAAAGATTGTATGGTTGTAGATATGTTGTGTTGCCTCCGATGCCTCTGTTTTGTTCCATTGGTCTATATCTCTGTTTTGGTACCAGTACCATGCTGTTTTGATTACTGTAGCCTTGTAGTATAGTTTGAAACCCGGTAGTGTGATGCTCCCCGCTGTGTTCTTTTTGCTTAAAATTGACTTGGCTATGTGGGCTCTCTTTTGGTTCCATATGAAGTTCATGGTGGTTTTTTCCAGTTCTGTGAAGAAAGTCAATGGTAGCTTGATGGGGATAGCGTTGATTCTGTAAATTACTTTGGGCAGTATAGCCATTTTCACGATATTGATTCTTCCTAACCATGAACATGGAATGTTTCTCCATCTGTTTGTGTCCTCTCTGATTTTGTTGAGCAGTGGTTTGTAGTTTTCCTTGAAGAGGTCCCTTACATTCCTTGTGAGTTGTATTCCAAGGTATTTTATTCTTTTTGTAGCAATTGTGAATGGCAGTTCATTCTTGATTTGGCTTTCTTTAAGACTGTTATTGGTGTATAGGAATGCTTGTGATTTTTGCACATTGATTTTATATTCTGAGATTTTGCTGAAGTTGCTTATCAGTTTCAGGAGTTTTTGGGCTGAGGCGATGGGGTCTTCTAGGTATACTATCATGTCGTCTGCAAATAGAGACAATTTGGCTTCCACCTTTCCTATTTGAATACCCTTTATTTCTTTTTCTTGCCTGATTGCTATGGCTAGAACTTCCAGTACTATATTGAATAGGAGTGGTGAAAGAGGGCATCCTTGTCTAGTGCTGAATTTCAAAGGGAATACTTCCAGTTTTTCCCCATTCAGTATGATATTGGCTGTTGGTTTGTCATAAATAGCTTTTATTACTTTGAGATACGTTCCATCGATACCGAGTTTGTTGAGGGTTTTTAGCATAAAGGGCTGTTGAATTTTGTCAAATGCCTTCTCTGCATCAGTTGAGATAATCATGTGGTTTTTGTTTTTGGTTCTGTTTATGTGGTGAAATACATTGATAGACTTGCGTATGTTGAACCAGCCTTGCATCCCCCGGATGAATCCTACTTGATCATGATGAATAAGTTTTTTGATTTGCTGTTGCAATCAGCTTGCCAATATTTTATTGAAGATTTTTGCATCTATGTTCATCATGGATATTGGTCTGAAGTTTTCTTTTCTTGTTGGGTCTCTGCCGGGTTTTGGTATCAGGATGATATTGGTCTCATAAAATGATTTGGGAAGGATTCCTTCTTTTTGGATTATTTGGAATACTTTCAGAAGGAATGGTACCAGCTCCTCTTTGTGTGTGTGGTAGAATTCGGCTGTGAACCCCTCTGGACCTGGGCTTTTTTTGTGTGGTAGGCTCTTAATTGCTGCTTCGACTTCTGACCTTGTTATTGGTCTATTCATAGTTTCAGCTTCCTCCTGGTTTAGGCTTGGGAGGACACAGGAGTCCAGGAATTTATCCATTTCTTCCAGGTTTACTAGTTTATGTGTATAGAGTTGTTTGTAATATTCTCTGATGATGGTCTGAATTTCTGTGAAATCTGTGGTGATTTCCCCTTTATCATTTTTTATTGCATCTATTTGGTTGTTCTCTCTTTTCTTTTTAATCAATCTGGCTAGTGGTCTGTCTATTTTGTTGATCTTTTCAAAAAACCAGCTCTTGGATTTATTGAGTTTTTGAAGGGTTTTCGTGTCTCTATCTCCTTCAGTTCAGCTCTGATCTTAGTTATTTCTTCTTTCTGCTGGGTTTTGAGATTTTTTGATCTTGCTCCTCTAGCTCTTTCAATTTTGACAATAGGGTGTCAATTTTGGATCTCTCCATTCTTCTCATATGGGCACTTATTGCTATATACTTTCTTCTAGAGACTGCTTTAAATGTGTCCCAGAGATTCTGGCATGTTGTGTCTTTGTTCTCATTGGTTTCGAAGAACTTCTTTATTTCTGCCTTCATTTCATTATTTATCCAGTCAACATTCAGGAGCCAGTTGTTCAGTTTCCATGAAGCTGTGCGGTTCTGCGTTGTTTTCTGAATTCTGAGTTTTAACTTGATTGCACTATGGTCTGAGAGGCTGTTTGTTATGATTTCAGTTGTTTTGCATTTGCTGAGCAGTGCTTTACTTCCAATTATGTGGTCAATTTTAGAGTAGGTGTGATGTGGTGCTGATAAGAATGTATATTCTGTGCATTTGGGGTGGAGAGTTCTGTAAATGTCTATCAGGTTTGCTTGCTCCAGGTCTGAGTTCAAGCCCTGCATCCTTGTTGATTTTCTGTCTGGTTGATCAATCAAGGCTTTTTAAGATGTAGCTATCAGGGAAGCTCTGGAAACCAGCAGCAGGCATTCTTGAACTTGTTTGGGAGACAGAGGGCTCTGTGAATAATAAGACTGAGTGGCAGTGATTCACATTCTCTGTACTTGTTAATGTAAAATTCCACATTCCCAGCTTTGGTTGGTTCCTAGCATTGTATATTTGAAAACTGTTCCTAGAGAAAGGGATGAGGGGGATATTGTGAGGGGCCTGCTTTCTGCAAAAACATCAGTTGCACACACGACTTCATTTAACTCTGCTATGTTGGCTTTTATTTTTTCAACGTTGTATTTTGAAATTTTCAAACACACCAAAAATTAGAAAAAATAATTGTTTGAGAAACAATAGGTGTTTTATGTACCACCTAGTTTCCGTAAGTGCTAAGATTTTGTAATGTTCACTTTATCTATCAACATATACAGCAAACAGATGCACACCACGTTTACATTTTGATGAGTCATTTAAAACTAAATTACAATTGTCATGACACTTCAATTCTAAATAATCTAGAAAGAGCGTTTTCCTAACTACATACAACGCCACTATCACACATAAAGAAATTAGCTATTTCATATTACTTAATGCCATTACATTACTAAAAATTTCCTACCTGTCTTCTCTAATTCTACTTTTTAATCAGAATCCAATGTAGGTTCATATATGAATTTGTTTGCTGTGTCATTTTATTCTATTTTCAATTTAGAATAGCCCTCTCATCTTGCTTTTTATTATTACTATGACAGTGACACATTGCAAAGGCCAGGCCAGTTATAGTATGGACCTCATTCTGGATTTGTGTATGTGCCAGTTATTAGTTTATTGACTCTCAAATCCACATTCAACTTTAGTATCTCCTCTGAGATAAAGGTCTGGATAGCATTTTCTTTTACAATTAACATGATTTTCAGCATTGGCAATAGACGTTGCTGGAGGTACCACAGGAGAAAGATGGATTCTCTCTTTTCAAGTGTGGTGCATTTTGGTTTTCTCTTCTTTTTTTTTAATTCCTGCTGCATGGTTGTTTGGAGATGTGAAGACATATTTGAAAACATCTGGTGGTTCCCTGCCCCATCCACA
Organism: Callithrix jacchus; assembly: GCF_049354715.1. NCBI lineage: Eukaryota > Metazoa > Chordata > Mammalia > Primates > Cebidae > Callithrix > Callithrix jacchus. The sequence continues at coordinate 85,411,877 of NC_133524.1, forward strand.
TACCCAGTGTGTCCAGCTCCTCAGCAACTTCATAGCCCTGCCTCAGGCCTGATGAGCACCTTGTCACTGCCCTTTCTCTGAAGACATTGCACACTCTAGGCCTTAGACTCTCAGCAATGGCTCAACTCCGTCTGTGAACCAGCCCACTAACCCCCATTCCCTTTCACCTGGGAAGTTATTTCCTTCTTTCCTAGTGACTGAAGAAAACTTCTTCCTTCTCCACTAGCAGTAGGCTACAACTTCAGCCTCCCCAACAAGGTGTCAATGCCAAGACTGGGAAGGACACCCCCACTTCCAGGGATGTCCTGTTTTGGGTAATATCTCTCAAATGTAGAGTATCTCTTAGAGATTTCCTTTTATCTTTAAAGTTATTTTCCATTAATAGCCCCAAAATTATTTACATTAAATTTACCCTCTAGATTTATTGCATGGTCTCTGCCTTTTGAAAGGACCCAGACTAACATACTCAGTTACTTTTGGTTATGTGGTATTGTTTAATTTGTTTATCCCCAGAATTTCCTGAAAATTGAAATAAAATACTTTGTTAGACTTAGGTAAAACAGTTTTGGTGAAAATAATTTATACGTGATATGGTATACTTAGCATTTTATCTTATAACAACACAGTCACAAAACACTGTATTCTATCTTTATTATTGATGCTCATTTCTACTGCTTTGTTAAGGTCATGATTGCAAGGTATCTCCACTGTTAAGATATGCTTTCTGTTGAAATTAGCAAATAGGCTGGGCACGGTAGCTTACACCTGTAATCCCAGCACTTTGGGAGGCCAAGGCGGGTGAATCATGAGGTCAGGAGTTAAAAACCAGCCTGGCCAACATGGCGAAACCCTGACTTTACTAAAAATACAAAAATCAGGCAGGTATGGCGGCAGGCGCCTGTAATTCCAGCTACTCAGGAGGCCGAGGCAGGAGAATTGTTTAAACCTGGGATGTGGAGGTTGTAATGAGCCAAGATTGTGCCATTGAACTCCATCCTGGGATACAAAAGCAACACCCTGTCAAAAAGAAAAAAGGAAGGAAGAGAGAGAGAGAGAGAGAAAGAGAGAGAGAGAGAGAGAGAGAGAGAGAGAGAGAGAGAGAGAGAGAGAGAGAAAGAGAGAGAGAGAGAGAGAGAAAGAAGGAAAGAAAGAAGAAAGAAAGAAAAGAAAGAAAGAAAGAAAGAAAGAAAGAAAGAAAGAAAGAAAGAAAGAAAGAAAGAAAGAAAGAAAGAAAGAAAGAAAGATTAGCAAATTGTGAAAGTTGATGCTTTGGGATTATGTGAATGTCCCATTCTCCCCAAATATTTTACTAATAATTTTAGCATCCATTGATTATTACCTGAGTTATTTCATTGAATGTTGCAAAGTGCTGATTGTCTAACTCTATTTTATTTTATTTTTTCTTTAATCATTAGTTCTTCTGTGAAGAAGAGTGTTCCTTCATCAGCTGGTAAGGAACTTTGGCAGAGTAAATGCATTTTCCCTTTCTTGATTTCAGAGTAATAAATTGATATCTAATAGTTTCCTTCAATGGTGGAAAAATTATATCTCTGTGTCATTGGGTATCATTATAACATTATGAATCTTTAGTATTTTAAAGGCAAAAATAATTATTCTTTATGATGCTTTTGTTTTCAAATTTGTAGTCATTTTAAAGCAGTTTCCTTGTCATTTTGACTTGACACTTTTAGTCTTTGAGTACTTTCTCAGCTACTGCCATTGTAAGATGTTATAGGCTCTGGAATAATTTACTCTTACAAGCACTCTTCTTCTGAGTGAGAAATAATATTCAGAAATATGCTAGATTCTAGCTGAACTCACCGCTCGTAAACCATCATCACTTGATTTTTGTTAGATCATTCAGTGAATTTAAACATTGTCCAGTGTTGGTTGTAAATAACCCTTGGCTTTGGTTGTGGCTGTGGATGATATTCAGTACCTAGAGCCACCAGTAGCCTTAGCTCATCACCCACTGTTTCAATGTCATGGGTAAAGCCCAGGCTCTGACAGGCGCCGTGAACCCTAGCCCAGATTCCCTGCCCCAATGCAGCAGATTGTGTGGTCTGACTTCTCACTTCAGATCCCTAACCATGTCTCCTCTCCACTGGACACCCAGATGCCCCAAGCCTGATGCCAGTGCCTCCAGGACCTTGAAGATAAGTCACTTGGTTTTCCCCATCTTTTTTTTTTTTTTTTTTTTTTTTTTTTTGAGATGGAGTCTCGCTCTGTCACCCGGGCTGGAGTGCAATGGCCAAATCTCAGCTCACTGCCACCTCCACCTCCTGGGTTCCAGTGATTCTCCTGCCTCAGCCTCCCGAGTAGCTGGGATTACAGGTGCCCGCCACCAATTCCACCCAGCTAACTTTTGTATTTTTAGTAGAGACAGGGGTTTCACCATGTTGGTCAGGCTGGTCTCAAACTCCTGACCTCAGGTGATACACCCGCCTCGGCCTCCCAAAGCGCTGGGATTACAGGGGTGAGCCATGGCGCCTGCCCCCATCTTTCAAATAAAGCTTTTTGTGCAATTCAAATTCAAACACTAGTAATGATTTTATTCTATTTCCAATTCAAATTGAACACTGGGGTCTTTTTTCTTAATTTACCTTAACAATGCGATAAAAAAAAGCATCACTAATAACGATACAATACAGTACTAATTCCATTCGCAGAGAGGAAGCCTCATGAATTAATCACCTTTTAAACGCCCTATTTCTTAATTTAGTTGCATTGGGAATTAAGTTTCAATATAAATTTTGGAAGGGAAAGAAGTATTCAAAAGACCGTATTCTGTTCCTGTTCCCCTACACAAATGCATGTTTTTCTCATATATGAAATATGTTTATTCCATCCCAATAGTACCAACATTCTTAACTTGTTTTAGCATCAACTTTAAAGTTTAACTCCAAAGTCTCATCTACATATTATCTATTCAGATATGAGTGAGACTCAGTGTGTCATTCATTCTAAGGAAAATTACTCTCCAGCTGTGAGCATGTGAAATCAAAGAAGTTATGTTCTTCTGAAATACAATGTTGGGACAAGCATAGGACAGCTATTTTGATTCCAAAAGGAAGCAATAGGAAGAAAGAAAGGAATAATAGATTCCAAGTAAGTCCAAAACCCAATAATACAAATGATTTCAAATGCAGAGGCTTGAAAATAATCCTTTCTGTCTCCCAGCCTCACTTTCCGGATGCACTGTGGCAGTGGTTGTGTACCCAGGTCTTCAGGGGACCCCACCATCATGGCTTTGCTCAGTACAGCCTATGAAGCTCCCATGGGTAACCGCCCATTGCTTGTAGTTCTCCCAGGCTGGAGTTGCATACTAGTGGATCTACACTTCTGTAGATCTTAGGGATGGTTCCTAAGCTGTGAATCCACTAGGCATTGCCCCGCTGAGGATTCTCTGTGATGGACCTACTTTTGTAGCATTTCTCTGCCTGAGCCACAAGGCTCTTGGAGGCATCCTTTGAAATTCAGATAGAGGTAGCCATGCCTCAGCAGCTCTGTGGACCTTCAGATTTAGCAACATATGGAAGCTGCCATGGTTTATGGCTTGTGCCTTTTAGAGCAACAGACTGAGCTGTACCTGGACCACTTTGGCCACAGTTGAAGTGGCTAAAAATCACTGCACTGGAATTCAGGTAGTAGAGACTTGAGGCAGTGTTGAAGAGTGAGCCTCAAGGTTTCATGGTCACTCTGTGCATTTTTCTTAAAACTGTTCTGCCCTCAATGTCCTGATATTCTGAGCCTCTGATGCAAATGGTGGCGCCAAAAATCTCCAGAATACTTTCTGGGTCATTACTTGACATGCTTTGGCTGTGTTCTCACCCAAATCTCATCTAAAATTATAGCTCCCATAATTCCCACATGTCATTGGAGGGACCCAGTAGGAAGCAATTGATTCATGGGGTGGGTTTTACTGTGCTGTTCTCAAGATAGTGAATAAGTCTCATAAGATCTGATGGTTTTATAAATGGCAGTTCCCCTGCACACGCTCTCTTGCCTGCTGCCATGTAAGATGTGCCTTTGCTCCTCCTCCTCTTTCTGCCATGAATATGAGGCCTCCCCAGCCATGTGGTAATGTGAGTCCATTAAACCTCTTTTTATCTTGAAATTACCCAGTATTAGGTATGTCTTTATTAGTAGCATGAGAATGAACTAATACATTCTTTCATTGTCTTGAAGAATAACATCCGACTTCCATGTATTCATATTAATCTCCTTATCAAATATTCACTTGGCCATATCCTTGGTATTGTCTTTCAGATATAGATTTTTACTTTTCTTACATGTCCAGGCTAAGAATTTTTTAAATCTTTAAGTTCTGCTTTCCTTTAAATTGTAATTTTCATCTTTAACTTACTTCTCTCTTCTCATATTTTACTATAAACAGTCAAGAGAAGCCATGCAGGATTCTGAACACTTTGCTTAGAGATTTCTTCTGCCAAAATTTTAGTTTATCACTCTTAAATTCTGCCTTCCATAAAGCACTAGGACATGGACATACGTCTGCTGAGTTCTTGGCCACCTTGTACCAAGTATGGCCTTCCTTCCAGTTTCTAATAAGATATTTCTCACTTCCATGTAAGACCTCATCAAAAGGGACTTCAGTGTCCATATTTCTTCCAGCAATCTGATCACAGTCACTTAGATAATCTTTAAGGAGACTGAGGCTCTTTCTACAACTTTCTTCTTCTTCTGAGCCTTCACCAGAATTGACCTTAATGATCCATTCATGTCATCTAGACTTTTTCCAGCATGCACTTCAAAACTGTTCAGGCCTTTACCAATTACTCAGTTTCATAGATGTTTTCATGTTTACAGATATATGTTACAGCAACATTCCACTTCTGGTCCCAGTTTCTGCTTTGGCCTTTTTGTGTTGCTATCAAATACATGAAATTGAGTAGCTTCTAAACAAAAGAAATTTATTTTTCACATTTCAGGGGTTAGAAAGTCAAAAATCAAGGAGCTGGCCAGTTTGGTATCTAGTGAGAGCCCAGTCTCTGCTTTCAAGAGAATGTTGTTGCATTCTCCAGGGGATGCAAACTCTATGTTCTCACTTGGAAAAAGGGAAGGAAGGGCAAAAGGTCAGAATGGTGTGTAAACTTATTTCATAAAAACCTGAACCTTATTTACAAAGGTGGAGTTCTCATGATTGAATCACCTACTACAGGTTCCACTTCTTTATACTGCTCCACTGTGGATTAAGTTTCCACATAAATTTTGGAGGGAGAACAAGCATTCAAACCATAGCATCTCTTAATATATCTATGTATAGATGTATGAATTTATATTTAAATTATTTACAAATTAGCTACTGATTGCCACATAATACGTTACATCAAAACTTAGCAGCTTCAGGCAACAAACACTTAGGGCACATAGCTTCTGTGAATCAGAAAAAAGCAGCTTAGCTGGGCATTTGTGCTTCAGAATCTCTCATGAGGTTGTGAATTGTTGGCCAGGGCTGTAGTCATTTGAAGGCTTAACTGGGCACTGGGGTTAGAGTTTATACCTCCAAAAGGAGTCTCAGACCTCAGTTTCTCACTGGCTGCTGGCAGAAAGCCTCATTTCCTTACCAAATTGACCTCTGAGTAATCATTCCTAAGTCATCACATGTACTGCTTACGTCTCCTTAGAGAGTGATCGAAGAGAAAGAACAATGAGGAGCCACAATGCCTTTTAAGACCAAGCTTCAGCAATGGCACTGTGTTCACATCCACCAAATTCTATTTATTAGAAGCAAGATACTCAATCAAGCCCACACTCATGGAGAAGGGAATTAAGCTTCATTTCTTGCAGACAGGAGTAGCAAAGTAACTATGACCATGTCTTAAAAACACATTTGTTTATTCTATGTCATACATAGAATAGGTTCAAATTTACCATATTTATATAACTGAACATGAAAATACTGAAGTGTCAAATTCCTTTGTAGTGTTTTTTCAATTTTTGAATATATACAATTAACAATGTATATTCAGTGTATTGTGTTCAAAGCCTATGAAGTAATTTTCTCTCCGATTATGTTACTGATTTGGCATAGAGTTAAATTACCTTAATTTAATGTTTCCAGTTTTAGAGTTTTTTTATGCAAATCTGTTTTTCAATCAAATGCAATACATGCATAGTTCAGAAAACAAAACAATTTTAAAAGCTATCTTCAGACATGTCGATATTTGGCTTATCTTTTATATTTACTATTTACAATACCATGTTTCTATAGAGAGCCGTTGCCATTTTTATTTGTTTTTGGTTTATTCTCCTTTTATTTTGTTTTTCAAAATAAGCCTCATGAAAGCCAAACAGTAATTCTACTTTGATACTGTATAATTTTGTTTTTGGCTTTATAAAAGCCAAATGTTTACTAATTAATCTACATAGGAGCAGGATAAGGAAATAGTGACTCCTTTGTGTTCAGTAGTGTGGTTAGTTAGGTTCCTCAGGTTGGTAGCCACGATGAGCAGCCTGCTGTTTTTAGATGTCCTGCCAAATAAACTGTTCCTTAGAGACATTGGGCATGCCAAAGGCACAAGTGGTAGCCAGTTTCCTTTACACAGTCCTGGTTGATAGACCAGAAACAATTTCCTTTGACAGGAAAATCTATGCTAACTCTATGGAAAATTGTAAGACAGAAAAATGGTACATATTACTATACATTCCCTCTTGGTTAAAACTAAATTCAAGTCTTCTATGCATATTTTTCATGACGTATTTTAAGGCTAGAGCATTTATAAACAAATTCCTGAATCTGAATATAGTTTGATTTTGCAGCCAAGGGTTGAAGGGGTAAAAAAGGACTACACATTAAGATGTGTTATTAAAGTTCGTTTTTAAAAAAATGTTAAATCTATTTTTCAGGTAATTTTGAACAAAAAAGCATTAAATGGCATAACAATTTTCTCTTTTAATAATTACGGTGTTACTGGGGTTGCTTTATACTATAGAGAAATGATAAATACATGTCTTAGTAACAGACTTGTTTAGGGAAAATGCCAGTGAATTACAAAAAAAAGGTGCATGAAATTGTTTTTATTCCAGCACAGTTATTACATTCAATGTTTCACTAAAGCAACTACTAAAACCGCAGCTGAAAGTGATTGGAAATTTTGCCTGTTTTGAATCACTAAGAATGACAAACAAGTTTAAAGGGACTGCATATCATCAGTTATGTGTCTCTCTTCTTTTCTCTTATTCCTTCTTCACTTTTTTCTTTCTCCCATTTGTTCTTCATTAATTTGTCAATTTCTTTGTAATCTATTCATTTTGTGTTAATTTGTTTATTCACTAATTCATTCATCCATGTAAAGTAACATCTGCTTTAGTGTAGACCAGTACAATAGCAAATAGCATCTTAATTTGTTCCCTGTTCCACTCTTACACCAATGCAAAGCATTCCCCACACAGCATGCAGTGACCATTAGAAAGTAAAAATTATATTGTTTCCTTCCCCTGCTAAATACTCCTCCAACGGCCTCCTGTATCACTCAGGAAAATTTTAAATTTCTGCAAAGGCTTACTTAATTTGACACCTTGCTCTCTCCAACTGTATTACCTTTCACTCCCCCTTGCATACATTGCTTTACTCACACTGACTTTTTTGCTGTGCCTCAAAAAACACCAACATCTTTCTATCTTAGAGACTTAAGACTTGTTATTGTTACTCCTTTTACCTAGAATGTACTTTCCTCAAATCTCAGCATTGATGGCTGTTATCACTTTTATCATTGCTGAAACGATATGCCTCAGAGACGCCTTTCTGACTACCCTATCTCAAGTTGCCTCCCATTCCTGCCTATCATATCACATTGTCTTCTTAGCACTTACTACTATTTGAAAGTGATTGTGCGTATCCCTAAACAGAATGTAAGATCTCTGAGCACAAGGAATGTATCTTTCTTATCATTGTATTCTCAACACCCCAAAAAATGCTGACACATAGTAAATTCCTAGTATATTACAATGATTGGAGTAATGTATGAATGAATACTTCTGTTCCAGAAACAATAATTGTTAACATATTGGACATTTTGTATGGCCGTAAGATAGCAGAATGAATGAAGTTGTAATAAACAGCACAATTCTAGTGATGAGACACAAATGCAACCAAACGATTAGCACATAGTGTGATAGTCACAAAACAGAATTCTATACTAAGCGCGTGGCAGCTTAAAGAAAGGAGGATATTTCAACTAAAAAAAAAAAACGGAATACTTGTCTTGTTTACAGAAAAGCAAGAAGGCCATTTTCACTGGAATACACAGTAAGAGGCTATGAACTTAGTGTCATGGACAGACGATTGGATGTCAAACCAAATTGTGTTTATGGAATTCCAGTACTGTAACATCTTTCAAATGCACTGTTTAAATTAAATGGCAAAAAATATATAGTGCTGAGTAGTTTGTGAACTCCTTGAAGAAAAAGACACCTATTATATTCTTTCTTTATATTTCCCAAGGTGCCTATCAGAGCATTAAACACATAGCAAACACTCGACGATAACACATGTTTGGATTACTAAAGGCACAAGCAAATGTAATACCCCATTTTTCCATCTGTTTAATAGCTCATAAGCTGCATGCTTTAAAACACACTTTTGGCTGAGATGGAGATCCTCCTTCTATAGGAATATTTCATCTAGCCATTAGGAGAGGGTAAACTGCAGATCTCTTTCTCTTTCAAGAAACCTTCCTTTCTATTCCATTAGTTCTGCTCACACGGCCATTGAGGGGGTGGTACTGGAAGACAGAGAAGCATGCCTCTTTTCAGTTGATTTCTTAGCTTGTTTTCCAATTATTATCACTATGTAGCAAATTGTGGGAAAAAATAAGCAGCTTACACAAATCATTTATTTTGCTTGCAATTTTTATGGGTCAAAAATTTGACAAGGCTTTGGCTAAGCAATTATCGTGTGGGATTGATCCTGCAGTTGAGGTAGATGTCAACTTGAAGCCGCAGTCATCCCAAGTCTTGACTGAGATAGATGTCTAAGATAACTCATTCACATTGCCAGCAGTTGATGCTGGCTGTCAGCTAGAATCTCAGCTAGGGCTTTAGACTAGAGTGCCTACATATGGCTTCTCCAAATGGTATGTGTTTCTTTATTACACGAAGACTACAAGGTAGGTAGAGACTTCTAGAAAGATAGCTGTGATGGTTAATATTGAGTGTCAACTTGGCTGGATTGAAGGATACAAATTATTGTTTCTGGGTGTGTCTGCCAGTGTGTTGCCAACGGAGATTAACATTTGAGTCAGTGGGTTGGGAGAGGCAGACACACCCTCAGTCTGTGTGGACACCATCTAATAAGCTGCCGGCATGGCTAGAACAAAACAGGCAGAAAAAGATGAAAGAGCAGAACTGCTTTGTCTTCTGGCCTTCATCTTTCTCTCGTGCTGGATGCTTCCTGCTCTTGAACATCAGACTCCACGTTCTTCAGCTTTTGGGCTCTTGGACATGCACTAGTAGTCTGCCAAGGGCTCTCGGGCTTTCAGTCACAGACAGAAGGCTGCACAGTAGGCTTCCTTACTTTTGAGGCTTTAGAACTTAGACTGGATTCCTTGCTCCTCAGCTTGCAGACAGCCTATTGTGGGATTTACCTTCTAATTATGTGAGTCAATACTCCTTTATAAAATCTCCTTCATATGTACATCTATCCTATTAGTTCTCTTCCTCTAGAGAACCATGACTAGTACAGATTTTGGTACCAAGAGTGGTTCTAGAGGAACAGAATTTTAAGAATGGATTTCTTTAGTTGGTTTTGGGGTTTCTGGATTTGGCTGCTTAATATGATTAGACCCCAAGATGCTAAGGACTCTACTTCTAATACTATGGAGAGCACTGATAGTCCTTAGTGAGAACTGTTTAGAGAGTTATGCAAAGTAAATACATTTGATATCCTGATTCCCTGCTTATGAAAGGCAAGGAATCTAGTGACTCTATACATAACACCTTTGACCATATGTGGAGAACCAAGGAATATAATGAAGTTGGTTGGTTGCTCCTAAATTCGCTGAACAAAGTGACAAAAGAAAAGGATGAGCTCAGGGATTCTAACTCCTGACTCCAGAAGCACATACTGAGCCTCAAGACTGCTAAGATTGCCCTGAATGAGAGTCTTTTCTCCTGCAGACAAAGGGCTAAAATTACAGAAAATCAGACACAACCTCTTATCATAAGAGTGGCTGACCTGCAACAAATGGTACGCGTTCAGTCTTGCCAAGTGTCTACTGTTAAAGTGAGGACCTTGATTGGAAAAGAATGCAACGCTACAACTTGGAATGGGAATGTGTGGATGGATCCTGATGAAACTGGGGACACTAAGCTTGTCACCCTGGCTGGAGTGCAGTGGTGCCATCTCAGCTCACTGCAACCGCCACCTCCCAGGTTCAAGCAATTCTCCCTGCCTAAGCCTCCGGAGTAGCTGGGATTACTGGCACCCGCCACCACAGTGGGCTAATTTTTGTAGTTTTAGTTAGATGGGGTTTCACCATGTTGGCCAAGCTGGTCTTGAACTCCTGACCCCAGGTGTTCCAGCCTCCTCGGCCTCCCAAAGTACTGAGATTACAGGCCTGAGCCACCGTGCCCACACTGGACAGAGCTTGTAAACTCGGATGAGCCTTTTTTTTTTACCAGAGGAAACAGTCTCCCCACCCCCAGTAGTGGCAACACCTGGTCCCCCACCCATGCTGCCATCAGCCTTTCCACCTTTGTCTGAAGAGATTAACCCTGCATTGCCCGAGGCAACAGTGATGGCCTCTCCTAAAGCACTTGCCTGTAAAATCCATGCTGATTCTTCTCAGGACCCACCCCCAACACCCCTGTTAGCTCTTAGACGTATAACTAGACTAAAGTCCTGCAGGCCCCTAGAGGTGAGGTTCAGAGTATGACACACAAGGATGTGTGCTACATTCTAAAAGAATTGCTTGAGTTTTCTAATGTATGTAAGCAGAAATCTGGAGAACAGGCATGAGAATGAATATTAAGGGTGTGGGACAATGGTGGAAGAGACATAAAGTTGGATCAGGGTGAATTTATTGATATGAGCCCACTAAGTAGGGATTCTACATTTAACATTGCAGTTTGGGGAGTTAAAAAAGGTTCTACTGTAATCCCAGCACTTTGGGAGGCTGAGGCAGGTGGATCATGAGGTCAAGAGATCGAGGCCATCCTGGTCAACATGGTGAAACCCCGTCTCTACTAAAAAAATACAAAAAAAAAAATTAGCTGGGCATGGTGGCGTGTGCCTGTAATCCCAGCTACTCAGGAGTCTGAGGCAGGAGAATTGCCTGAATCCGGGAAGCGGAGGTTGCGGTGAGCCGAGATCGAGCCATTGCACTCCAGCCTGGGTAACAAGAGCGAAACTCTGTCTCAAAAAAAAAAAAAAAAAGGTTCTAATAGTTTATTCCCTTGGTTAGCTGACATATGGATCAAAAGATGGTCCACTATGAGCTAGCTGAAAATGCCTGGTTTCCCTTGGTTTAATGTAGAGGAAGGGATTCAAAGACTTAGGGAGATTGAGATTCTAGAGTAGATTAGGCACTTTAGACCTACTTATCCCAGCTGGTAGGGTCCAGAAGACACTTCACCAATACTTTGTGAAACAGACTTGTGAGGGGAAAACCTACATCCTTGGAGAGCTCTGTGACTGCTCTTCTCTATATGCCAGATCTTACAGTGGAAATCATAGTCACTAAATTACAAAACTTAAATGCGATGGAGATAATTGGATCCGGAGGTGGCAGGAAGCAAGTACTGGCACTCAGCCATCAAAGGCAAGGTGGGCACAGTTACTGTAATTAACAGTAGAAGAAAAGCAGCAGTCAGAATAGTCCGACTTGTGTAGAGTGCTGGCATAGGGTAATTAATCACCGTGTTCCTAGAAGTTAAATTGATAGGAAGCTTACAGCATTCTTACCTAATTTGTATAAGCAGAAAGCTTTCAGGTTGAGTGGACAAAAGACTAATTTTAATTATAAAAACAGAGAATCATAACCCCTCAATCAATGTTCACACTGGAATCAGTTTACAGGCTCAGAACCTCTTGAATAAGGGGGAGGCCAGGTCCCCTTGAAGAAGGACACTACCACACTACTGACAATTTATGCTGTTAATCCTTCTTCCATCCTTCCCTAAGGAGACCTCTGGCCATTTACCAGAGTAACTGTGCCCTGGTGAAAGGGGAATTATCAGACTTTTTGGGGACTATTGGGCACTGACTCTGAGCTGATGTTGATTTGAGGGGACCCTAAATGTCATCATTGTCCTCCAGTTAAAGTAGGGGCTTTAGAGGATTAGGTAATTAATGAGGGTTTAGCTCAGGTTCAAGTTACAATGGGTCCAGTGGGTACCCAGACTCATCCTGTGGTCATTTCCCCAGTGCCAGAATGCATAATTGGCATTGACATACTTGGCAGCTGACACACTCCCTGCACTGGGTTCCTGACTAGTAGGGTGAGGGCTATCATGGTGGGAAAGGCCAAATGGAAGCCATTTCTAAGCATCTACTTAGAAAAAAAGTATGTCAAAAACAATATCACAACCTTGGAAGGACCGCAGAGATTTGTGCCACCACCAAGGACTTAAAAGATGCAGAGGTGGTGATTCCCAGCACATCCCCATTCGGCTCTCCTATTCGGCCTTTGCAGAATACAGATGGATCTTGGAGAATAACAGTGGATTATCATAAGCCTAACAAGTGATAACTGCAATTGCAGCTGGTATATCAGATGTGGTTCGTTTGCTTGAGCAAATTAACACATTTCTTGGTACCTGGTATGCAGCCATTGACTTAGCAAATGTCTTTTTCTCCATTTCTGTCCATCAGGAGCACCAAAAGCAATCTGTCTTCAGCTGGCAAGGCCAGCAATATACCTTTACTGTCCTACCTAAGGGATATATCAACTCTCTGGCTTTGTGTCAAACTTTTTCACAGAGAACTTGATAATTTTTCCCTTCCACAAGACATCACACTGGTTCATACATTGATGACATTATGCTGATTGGATCCAGTGAGCAAGAAGTAGCAAACACACTGGACTTATTGGTGAGACATTTGCATGACAGGGGATGGGAAAAAAAATTTGATTAAAATTCAGGGACCTCCTACCTCAGGAAAATTTCTAGGGGTCTAATGGTGAGGGGCCTGTCAAAACATGCTTTCTAAGGTGAGCAGTAAGTTGTTGCATTTAGCCCCTGTTACAGCCAAGAAAGAGGAACAATGCCCACTTGGCCTACTTGGATTTTGGAGGCAACACATTCCTTATTTGGGTGTGTTACTCTGGAACATTTATCGAGTGACCCAAAAGGCTGCCAGGTTTGAGTCGAATCCAGAACAGCAGAAGGCTCTGCAATAGGTCCAGGTTACCATGCAAGCTGCTTTGCCACTTGGGCCATATTACCCAGCATATCCAATGGTGCTTGATATGTCAGTGGCAGATAGAGATGCTGTTTGGAGCCTTTGCCAGGACCCCATAGAAGAATCACAGCAGAGGCCTCTAGTATTTTAAAGCAAGACCCTGCTGTCTTCTGCACATAACTATTCTCCTTTTGAGTGACAGCTCTTGATGTTTTACTGGGCCTTGTTAGAAACTTAGTATTTGACTATGGGCCATCAAGTCACCATGTGACCTGAACTGCCTATCATGAACTGGGTGCTTTCTGACCTATCTAGCAATAAATTTGGGCACGTGCAGTAGCTTTCCATCATCACATGGAAGTGCTATATACGTGATTGGGTTCAACAGGTCCTGAAGGCACAAGTAAGTTACATGAGACAGTGGCTCAGATGCCTATGGTCTCCACTCCTGCCACCCTGCCTACTAACTCCCAGCCTGCACCAGTGGCCTCATGGGGAGTTCCCTATGATCAGTTGACAGAGGAAGAGAAGACTAAGGCTTGGTTTGCAGATGGTTCTTCAGGATATACAGGAACCACCTGAAAGTGAACAGCTGTAGCACTACAGCTCCTTTCTAGGATATCCCTGAAGGACAGCGGTGAAGGGAAATCTTCCCAGTGGGCAGAACTTTGAGCAGTGCACACCACTGTGTATTTTGCTTAAAAGGAACAATGACCAGATGTTTGATTGTAACTGAGGTGGGTGTAGCCATGGTTTGGCTGCATGATAAGAGACTTGGAAGAAGCATAATTAAAAAATTGGTGACAAATTTGGGTAAGAGGTATGTGAATTGATCTCTCTGCATAGTCAAAAACTGAAGATATTTGTATCTCATGTGAATGCTCACCAAAGGGTTACCTCACCAGAGGAAGATTTTAATAACGAAGTTGATAGAATAACTCATTCTGTGGACACCACTCAGCCTCTTTCCCCAGCCACCCTGTCATTGCCCAGTGGGTTCATGGACAAAGTGGCCATGGTGGCAGGGATGGAGGTTACACATGGGATAAGCAACATGGACTTCCACTCACCAAGGCTGACTTGGCTATGGCCACCACAGATTGACCAATTGGCCAGCAGCAGAAACCAACACTGAGCTTTTGATATGGCACCAGTCCTCGAAGTGATCAGTCAGTTAGTTGGTGGCAGGTTAATTATATTGTGCCTCTTCCGTCATGGAAAGGGCAGTGGTTTGTGCTTGCTCGAATAGATACTTACTTCAGATATGAGTTTATCTGTCTTGCACACAATCCTTCTTCCAAGACTACCATCTATGGACTCACGGAATGCCTTATCCACCATTGTGGTATTCCACGCAGCATTGCCTCTGACCAAGGCACTCACTTTATGGATAAAGAAGTGCAGCAGTGGGCTCATGCTCATGAATTCACTCCTCTTAACATGTTCCCCATCATCCTAAAGCAGGTGGATTGATAGAAGAGTGGAATGGACTTTTGAAATCACAATTACCATTCCAACTGGATGACAATACTTTGCAAGGCTGGAGAAAAGTTCTCCAAAAGTCTGTGTATGCTCTGAATCAGCATCCATTATATGGTACTGTTTCTCCATAGCCAGGATTCGCAGGTCCAGGAATCAAAAGGTGTAAGTGGAAGTAACACCACTGACCATCACCCCTAGTGACTTAGTAACAAATTTTTTGCTTCCTTTTCATGACATCAAATTATGCTGGCCTAGATGTCTTAGTTCCAGAGAGAGGAATGCTGCCACCAGGAAGCACAGCAATGATTCCATTAAACTGGAAGTTAAGATTGCCACCTGGCATCTTTGGGCTCCTCCTACCTCCAAGTCAACAGGGTAAGAAGGGAGTTACTGTTTGCTGGGGTGACTGACCTGGACTCTCAAGAGGAAATTAGTCTACTACAGCGCAATGGAGTTAAGGAAGAATATGTGTGGAATACAGGAGATCCCTTAGGGCATCTCTTAGTATTACCATGCCCTGTGATTAAGGTCAGTGGGAAACTACAACTCAATAAAGGTAGGACTACAAATAGCCCAGACCCTTCATGAATGAAAGTTTGGTTCACTCCAGCAGGTAAAAAAACAGGACCCACTGAGGTGCTTGCTGAAGGCAAAAGGAATACAGAATGAGTAGTAGAAGAAGACAGTCATCAATACCAGCTATGACCATGTGACCAATTGAAGAAATGAAGACTATAATTGTCATTAGTATTTCCTCTTTATTTTGTTAAGAATATGTTTCTACATGTATATCCATGCTTTTAAGAAAGCATTTTCATTTTTTCCTTTATCATGTGACATAGGATTTATTGACTTCATATCAGCATTTAAGTGTTATTAACTTTATGTAACAACATTTAGGTTAAGAATTAGTGTGTTTCCAGTTGTATGAAGGATAGCTATATTATGTTAGGCATAGTTATGACATTATTGTCTTTATTTGAAGATTATATATAGTTTCAGGAGATGTGTATGGGTTTAAGTTAACAAGGGGTGGACTTGTGATAGTTAATATTGAGTGTCAACTTGACTGAATTGAAGGACAAAAAGTACTGTTCCTGGTTGTGTCAGTGAGGGTGTTGCCAAAGAAGATTAATCTGAGTTGGTTTTATCTAATTAGCTGCCAGCATAGCTAGAATAAAGCAGGCAAGAGAAGATGGAAGGGCAGACTTGCTGAGTCTTCCAGCCTTCATCTTTCTCCTGTGCTGGATGCTTACTGCCCTTGAACATCAGAATCCTCTTTCTTCAGGTTTTGGACTCTCTGACTTACACCCGTGATCTTCGAGGGGCTCTCAGGCCTTTGGCCACAGACTGAAGGCTACACTGTCTGCTTCCCCGCTTTTGAGGCTTTGGAACTCAGACTGGCTTCCTAGGTCTTCAGATTCTAGATGGCCTATTGTTCGACTTCACTTTGTGACTCTTTGAGTAAATACT
This sequence comes from Callithrix jacchus, assembly GCF_049354715.1. Classification (NCBI taxonomy): domain Eukaryota; kingdom Metazoa; phylum Chordata; class Mammalia; order Primates; family Cebidae; genus Callithrix; species Callithrix jacchus. The sequence continues at coordinate 85,428,195 of NC_133524.1, forward strand.
CATTAATAAACTCCTTTTCATATATGCATCTATCCTGTTAGTTCTCTCCCTCTAGAAATCCCTAATACAATAGCTGAGAGCTCCAAATATTAGTCTTCCTGTAAGATACAACCTAGATCACCTCATATATTCTTAGAAGCCAAGGTGCAACATTTCCACTGCATCTTAATAGTATATAACTTTATACTTTTTTCCAAAGCAGATTGGTCAAGATAATAATTTGTAGTCATACAGAAAAAATAATCTGAATATGGTTTTGATTAACATTTGCAGTTAGGTGTTTAATAAGTTTTAATAAATTTAATAAATATGTAGACTATGTTAATGATCTGTCAGGCTTAGAAGTGTTATTGCATTCATGACAATTTTTCTAATTTTTTTTTTTTTGAGACAGTCTTGCTCTGTCACCCAGGCTGGAGCGCAACGGTGCTGTCTCAGCTCACTGCAACCTCCGCCTCCTGGGTTCAATCAATTTTTCTGCCTCAACCTCCCAAGTAGCTGGGATTACAGGCACCCACCACAATGCCTAGCTAAATTTTTCTAATTTTGAAAGATAATATTTTATTCACTTTAAATACTACATCTATTTATGCAGGAACTCTATTTATTAAAAATTCCTATGTCCATAAATCTTCCTTTCTTGCCCTTTATGCTCCTAAAAATAAAACAAGTTTATTTGACGGACGATACAAAACGTACCTCTTAACTGCCGTTTTGCATCTCATCTCGCTCAGGGTTTACTTATAGGAGTGTTCATCCACATTTTTCTCTTCTAGGTAGAGCCATGGATGTCAGGATTGCAATAAAGCAGAGTCATGACAGATGTGACAGTGACTAATTGTAGCTGATGCTGGCAATGTGGCAAAGGGATTTTCTCATTAAAGGTAAGGGTAGGAGGAAGATTTGAGAATAAGAAAGCAATATAATGGGGTCAGGGCAAAGTGACCACTTTAGCCTTGAGTCAACCCAAGTGGAAAATTGCTTGAAAAGCAGGTTAGCAATTTCAACCAAGAGTGAAATACAGTATAAAAAAGCTTTTAACAGATGCGTAGAGATGACCACACACATTCTCAAATAGCCTTTAAATTATTATCTCTTACTTTGCAATGAAAGATTTTTTAATGCCTTTTATAATTATTTTTTCACGGCCTTTCAATATAATTACATGAATAATTAAATTTTGCTGATTCTCTCTCTTCATTACCTTTGCATCAACTTCCTGTTCTTTGCATCCATCGTCACTATCCTAGTCCAGACCCTCAATTGATCTTCCTTGGACTAAAGCATTAATCTCCAACTGGTCTCTCCACTTCCACATTCTCTTTTCTTTACAGTTTATTATTTCTCTCTTCCAAAAGCTTAAATGATACTGTAATACTTACTGAATTAAAAGTAAACTCTCTAGTCTTTCATTGAAGGCCCTCCACAGTATGATCTTAGTCTACTTTCTTCTAATCTTAACCTCTGTGACTGCTGTGCAAATGCTCTATGCTCCAGTTTCATATAAATATTATGTATTCAGATGAACTCTTTTCCAACGTTATTACTTTTTGCATATTTAGTTTCACATCTCTTTATTTTCAAATCAAATGCTTATTCCTTCAAGATGCCTTCACTGATTCTTTCCAGCTAGACTAATTTTTGCTTCTATGAACTCTGATAGCATTTGATCTCTTATTACATATATCAAACTGCACATGATACTATAGTAATCTGTGCTTGTCTCATTTAGTTCTCTTCCACTGTCCATTTCCCAGTGTCTACCACTATCATCCTCCAGTCTTCATCTTATTTATCCTTTGGTAGTATTTAACATTGTTGACCTAATTCTTCTTATTAAAACTCTCCTCTACTGGAGCCCACAATGATGTATTGTTATTTGTATCTTCTGAATGATTATTCTCGTCTTCTTTGCACAGTCACCTTGTCTAACTAGTTATTAAATGTTATATGTTTTCAAAGTTCAGTCCTAAGTGCTCCAATCATCCTATACTATCTTCCAAGGCCACGTTTCCCATACCAATGGCTTCAATGCATATGACCTGCAGATTTACATTCCTAAAAGAGATTAGCCAGGTAATTTCTAGACCTTCATATTCAGCTGATGATTTTGCATCTCATCTTGAGCATCATAAACAACAACGAAACTCAATATAACCAAACCAAGTTTATAATATCGTTTTACCCTCAAATGTATTTCTCTTCCAGTATTCCTTGTCTTAACAAATGGCAGTGACATCACTCAGTTGTACAATTCAGATCATCTCTACCACCTCCCTCTCCCTTACTTCCCATAGTCACCTTGCCACCTAGTTTTTACTTACTACACTACAAATCTCTCTATTTCTTACCATCTCCCACTAAAAATGCACTGGTCATAGCTAGCATCAGTTCTTGCTGGGACTGCTCTTACAGACTTCTAATAGTCTTTCCTCCCCTATCAGGGACTCTGTTATCTATTCTGCACACTGTATTTAGTTTCTATTTTGAAAACACAAATATAACATTATTTTCCAGCTAAAGCTCTGAAATGTTTCGCTAATGTTTTTAGAATAAACATCTTAACACTGATGTAGCCTTTTTCCAAGGCATCTTACCATTTTCACTTTACCACCTGGCCATTTCACATGCTGCTCCTTTTGCCTGGAATATGCCTCCCAGCTTTTTAAATTTTTTTTTTTACCAGATTAACATTTCTCCAACATGTCTTGGTTAATGTGTTACTTTTATTTATAATAGTCTTTCCTGACCTCCTTAGCCTGATTATTTCCTCCTATTATCAGTGGTCGCTGCACTGTGTGCCTCATTTTATAACATTTGTCCCAATTGCAATTGTATATCAATTTAGGTGATTCTTAAACTAATGTCTTCATCTCTCACAAGACTGTAAACTTCACTGCATAAGGGATGAGATGTGTATATTTCACCTTTGTATTCCTAGCACCTGGCAAAATACTAAAACAAAATGGATATTCAATTACTATTTATGGAATAAATTAAATCTATCGACTAGAAATTATATTCATTCATTCAACAGGTATTCTTAGAGCATTTATTATTTGCCACGCACTGCCATGCAGCAGTTTTATCTTTGTCTAGTCTATAATACTTTGATACTCATGAGTGAATGGAGGAATGTGAAGCCGTTTATCCTACTAGACCTTTAATTCTGAAATAGAAGACTTCATAATATGAAAAATTAAAGAGCCATGAGTATGTTGGTTCTACTTCTTGAAACTTCTTTACATTTTATTTTATTATAATACTACTTCATATGTAAACATCACTTTACAGTTTTAGTCATTTTCACATATGTCCATTTGAGCCTCAAATAATTTTCACACCTTCTTAGTACATAAAGATTAAGAAGTTCAGAACGATTAAATTATAAGTAGAAATTGACAGAGATAAGATTAGAATCTAGGAGGACTAGTGAAAGCTCACAGTCCAGCTTTTAGTTACTATAAATTCGTCCTATGTAATTAAAGGAAAGCAAAGTCTATTAAAGAAGACATCTTTGTTTCACAAAAAAATGTTACCAGTAGCATGTTGAGAAAATTGTGAGAATTGCTGGTTTAAATGTTGCTACATGTAGTGGATATTTGTGTTGCCTTCCCTTTCAATGTGCACACGTGATGGCTTTCTACCATCACACTTTTTGTCTTGAATTTCATTTGCACTGGAACTTAAAACCAATATACATTTATGGGTTTAACCTGTCTCCCATGCTTAGAATAAAAAGGTACAGGATAATCTCCAAAAGTAGTGGAGAAAAGAAAGACTATTTTCAATCAAAATATGCCACAAACTGTTCAATATTCATAATTTTTGGAACATGTGACTTATCTAACAGAGAAGATTACAAAGGCTACCTTTATTTATTTTTCCATTTGTCAACTCCAGATAAGAACATAGAAAACAAAAAAAACAATAAAAGTGATAGCAATGAAAGGATGTATTAACCAGCGTTCCAAAAGTGAATAGCTTCAGCTTACTCTTTTTCTTTTTGAAAGGCATGACTAGCTAGGTGTATCTAATGTACTTCTCTTTAATTATATGTCCAAAATGGATTATGCTGTGAAGAATAAAAAAATACAGAAAAATTAAAATAATATTAATATAATTTAATGATGATGGGTTTAATTATTTGAAGAAATATTTTGATCTCCAGGCAATCTCAACTTTAATATAATTTTAGCTCTTTTAGAAAGGGCTTTTACATTTTTTTCAGAAGTTAATTAGACTACACAAAGTCCCATAGTCAAACAACCATAATCTGAATCCAACATTACTTAAAATACTATTCTGAGTATTTTTCACCAATATTCATTAAAATTGTTGACGGATCTGAATGTCTTCGTTTGAAGTATTATTCTACCTAAAAAATGTCATAGGGTTGTTCAGGGCAATGCTCAGAAAAACTCTCTGTATTTTGTTTGTATATAATAAATATGTGAGTATGAGGCTAAAAAGTCAGTGTAAACAACTTTCAAAGAATCAGTGACTTGTTTTTCTGAGCATTGCCCTTTTATTTTAGTTTCAGAGACACATGCATAGGTTTGATACATGTGCAAATTGTACATTATTGACGTTTGATGTAAATGATTTTGTCACCCAAGTAGTAAGCATACTACCCAAAAGAGTTTTTCAGTCTTCAGCCTCCTTCCACACTGCACCATCAAGTAAGCCCCAGAATCTATTGTTTCCCCTTTGTGTTCATGTGCACTAAATATTTAACTTCCACTTATAAGCAAGAATGTAGAGTATTTGGTTTTCTGTTCTTATGTTAATTTCCTTAGGATAATAGCCTCCAGTGTTAAAATAACCCAAGTATGTCCTGAGAAGGACTCCATATTTCTACATTTGAGTCCTTGTGGATGAACTGTAACCTAGCCTAGTAGACAAAATTTAAAACCTAACTTAACAGTATGCACCTGTAACAATAGCTGAGCGTTTGCCAATCCCCTCAGCCATACTTCAACCACTCACAGACTGCTGAATGTTTGTACTGCTTTCAAATAAGGCAAACGCTGAGCTGTAACCAATCTCACTGTTTCTGTACCTCACTTCTGATTCCTGTACGTCACTTTACCTTTTTAGTCTATAAATTTGTTCTGGCCACAGCACACCATTGAAGTCTGTGAATCTGCTGTGATTCTGAGGGCTTCCCAATTCAAGAATTCTTCATTGCTCAATTAAACTCTTTTAAATTTAATTTGGCTGACATTTTTCTTTTATCAGATGGTGTCAGAAGCGGGATCTAAAGTAGAGCTACTAGAGACCTCCAGGAGTGCGGAGTGAACGAACACACAAAGTACCTGCAGGACCCATTTTTATCCATTGATCTCTCAAAGCAGCTGGGAATCGTGGGTAAGCTCCCTCTTGGATTTCAGGCTCCAAGGATTTCTTTGAGCAAATTTCTGATCCAAACTGCTCTTGGAGTTGCATCAAAAATTGGACTGGGTCCAGAAACAGATTTGATAAGGTTATTAATTGGCTTGGATCCAGTTAGAGGCCTCTTACATCTCACTGGGTCAGAAAGGAACTGGTTGTAAGCAGTAATGTTGCTGGAGTTGTAAAATTTGGCTTCTGAAAATTCACAGGGATTTTTGTGAAATAACCTTTTGCTTCATTTTTTCTTTTTTTGCACATTTAGGTAGGAAAAATCACTGGCTAAGTTAATTGTGAGAACCTGAGGGTAAAGCCAATATTTTAAGTAAAAATGACATCCTTAATTTCTGGAAAACCAAATTGAGCATGATGTTGGCTGTGGGTTTGTCATAGATGGCCCTTACTATTTTGAGGTTTGGTCATTCAATTCCTAGGTATTTGAGAGCTTCTAGCATGAAAATATGTTGAAGTTTTTACAAGCCTTTTCTGTGACTATTGAGATAATCCAGGGATTTTTGTTTTTATTTCTGTTTATGTGATGAATCATATTTGTTGATTTGCATATGTTGAACCAATCCTTGCATCCTTGGAATAAAGCCTACTCAATCATAATGAATCAACTTTTTGATGTGCTGCTGGATTACATTTGCTAGTATGTTATTGAGAACATTTGCATTTATGTTTCTCTGGCATATTGGCCAGAAGTATTCCTTTTTTGTTGTGTCTCTGTCAGTTTTAATATCAGAATGATGCTGGCCTAATAGAATGAGTTATGAAAGAGTATCTCTTTAATTTTTTGGAATAGTTTCAGGAGGATTGGTACCAATATTCATATGTCTGGTAGAATTCAGCTGTGAATCCATCTGATCCAAGGCTTTTTTCTGGTTGTTAGGTTTCTTATTACTGATTTGATTTCAGAACTCATTATTGGTCTGTTCTGGTAATCAATTTCTTCCTAATTCGATCTTGGAAGGTTATATATTTTCGGACATTTATCCATTTATTCTAGGTTCTCTCGTTATTGTGCATAGATGCATTCGTAACAGTTTCTGAGAATATTTCATATTTATGTGAGCTGAAATGTAACCTTTGCCATTTATATTAGTGTTTATTTGGATCTTCTCTCCTTTTTCATCAATCTAGACAGTGGTCTATCAATCTTTATTCTTTCAAAAAACTAACAGTTGGTTTCATTGATCTTTTGTATGGACTTTTGCATCTTTTTAATACAGTCTGGTTTTGGCTATTTTCTTCCACTAGCTATGGGGTTGAATTGCTCTTGTTTTCTAGTTCTTGTAGGTGTGCTATCAGGTTGTTAGTTTGAGATCTTTCCACTTTTTGATGTGAGTGTTTGGTGCTATAAACTTTCCTCATTATGTTGCTTTATCTGTGTCCCAGAGATTCTAGTATGTTGTAACTTTGTTTTCATTAATTTCAAATAATTTACTCATTTCTGCTTTAATTTTATAGTTTACACAATAGTCATTCAGTAGCAGGTTGTTCAACAGTCTCCTTGTAATAGTATGGTTTTGAGAGATCTTCCTGGTCCATTTTTTTTTTAATTCTGTGCTCCAAGAGTGTGGTTGGTTTGAATTGGGATTTCTTGAATTTGTTGACAACTGCTTTCTGGTTGAGCATGTGGTCAAATTATAGAGTATGTGCCATGTGCAGCTGAGAAGAATATATATTCCCTTGTTAGGGGGAGTGTTCTATAAACTTTTTTATGTCGATTTAGTCAAATGTTGGGTTTAGGTCTTGAATATCTTCATTAGTTTTCTGCCTTGATGATATACATAAAACTCAGTGAGTTGTTGAAATTTTCCGCTATTATTGTGTGGTTATCTAAGTCTCGGTGTAGGTCTTTAAGAACTTGTTTTGTCAATCTAGGTGCTCCAATATTGGGCACATATACATTTAGGATAGTTAAATCTTCTTGTTGAATTCAGTTCTTTATCATCATGTAATATGCTTCTTTATCCTTTTTGATCTTTGTTGGCTTAAAGTCTGTTTTGTATGGAAGAAGAATAACAGTCTCTGTTCTTTGTCATTTTCCATTTGCTTGACAGGTCTTTCTCGATCTCTTCACTTCAGTTCTATGCATGTCATTGTCCGTGCAACAGGTATTTTGAAGACATCGTACAGTTGGGCCTTGCTTTTTCATTTAACTTGCCACTCTGTGCCTTTCATGTGTGGTGTTTAACTTGATTCCTTTCAAGGTTAATTTTTATATGAAAGGATTTTATTCTGTCATCATGATGTGAGCTGGTTGTTATATAAACTTGATTGTATATTTGTTTTGTATTGTCATTGGGCTATGTAATTAACTGTCTGTTTTTGTGGTGGCAGGTAATGGTCTTTTGTTTTCATGTTTAGCATTCCCTTAAGGACCTCTTGTAAGGCAGGTCTGGTGGTAATAAATTTCCTTAGCATTTACTTGTCTGATAAGGATTTTATTTAGCCTTCACTTATGAAACTTACTTTGGATAGATATGAAATTCTTATTTGGAATTTCTGTTGTTTAAGGATGCTGAATATAGGCTCCCATTCTCTTCTGACTGTAGAGTTTCCAATGAAAGTCTCACTTTTAGCCTAATGAGGTTCCCTTTGTATGTGATCTGTCCCTTCACTCTAGATGCCTTTTTTTTTTCACACTGACCATAAAGCATCTGATGACCATGTGTCTTGAGGAGGGTCAATTTGTGTAATATTTTGCAGGGTTTCTTCAAATGCTTCTTTCTTCAGCATGGACTTTCCTGCTGTTAATACTTCTAATTGCATTATGAAATTTTTATAGTGAGTTTTCCAGCTCCAGGTGACCATTTTGCTTCTTTCTTAAAATGTCTCTTTTTTCTTTTAGCTCTTGTATATCTTTTTATTGGATTCCTTAGGTTCTCTGGGTTGGGTTTTAACATTTTCCTGAATCTTGATGATCTTTATTGCCATCCAGATTCTGAATTCTATGTCTGCCATTTTAGCCAATTTGTTATCATTAAGATCCATTGTTGGAAATCTAGTATGGTTATTTTTATGTAAGAACACATGCTGGCTTTTAGAGTCAACAGAATTCTTGTGCCAGTTCTATCTCATCTGTGTGAGTTGATATATTTTGTTTAATGTTTATGGTTGCTCTCTTTGGCTAGGGATTTTTTCCTTTTATATTCTTTGCACCCTTGATGCTTTTACTGTGCTATGAGCTGGGTGTATTCTTTTGCCTTTCTTTCTGGATGATTTCAGGCAACCAAGGCTCAGTTCAATGCTTCTGGGTTGCATGCTGTAACTCTGTAGGTCTAGGACCAGGCTTCTGCTTTTTCCTCTGGTCTCTTAAGTTTAAGCACTTTCAGCACTGGAGGGTCAAAGGTGTTCCCAGTCCACTGGCAACAATACTCTAATGTGAGTGGGGGGACTGAAGGCCAACACACTTTCGTGAGAGATGGCAACACAGAAGGGGTTCCCTTATGCATGTGTGCTACCAGGGGGACACCAATGGGTCCCTCACATGTGTGTGTCAGTGGTTGGGATGACAGTGGGGTGGAGGCAAATTCAGCATGTGTATGTGTGCCAGGAAAGCAGCAGGGTGATGTGCATCAGTGAAACAGTGAGGCTGCAGGCCAATGTGTACCAGCAAAACAGTGGTGGTAGGCTGTGGGTGAGTGTGTATCTTTGAAGCAGTGGAAAGAGACTGTGGGTGAATGTGTGGTGGTGAAGCAGTTAGGGGAGGGCTTCAGGTGGCTGTGCACCTGTGGAGGCCCACACAGAAGCTCTCTGACTGTTAGGCAGTGTCTGCCAGCAAAAGAGCTATGGTGGTGACCCCTGGCAATTGCCTTGACTAGGCAGCTGAGGCCATGCTGCAAGTGGGCGCAGCCAAGCAGGGAACTTGTGATAGGCCAGCAGAAAGGGGGACACATAGATCAGATTGGCTTAATTTCATAGGCAAGATAGCTCTGCTCTGTCCACATTCATCAGCCAACAAACGCTTAATCCAATGAGAGGAATATGGTGAGCCTTGGGGAGTGGGCACCAATGGCCACACTCCTCTTCAACTGTTATTCCAAATGCTTTGGGCTTCATGAAGATTGGAGTTCATCTCTGTCAAATCTCTAGGCAGTTCTTTTTGCCAGCTCAAATGTCTCAAATGTCCATGGGGGCCATGGCATCTCCTGCAGCTAGGATTCTGGAGGTCTGTGGTAAGAGAGTGCTACTCCAAGACTATTTTACTTACATTTTCCCACAAGTTGTTCAGGGTCAGGAATTCATCCTGTTGTTCAGTAACACCATGCAGGGTTCTCAGCTTCTGTCTCTTTCAGTCCAGGGTCTGTGTTCTCCTTCCCTATACTATCAATGCCTTCTTTCTGAAGATCTTTTGGGAATGCACCAGTCTTCTTGATGGTCTGTCTGGTCTCTCAGTGAAAGAAGTTATTCCTGTCAGCATCTAGTCAGCCACCTTATTTCCATGTTTAAGCATTGACTTTGAACCTGTAGTTATTTAGTAGCAGTTTCATATTAAACACTTAAAATTCTATGTCTAATAAATTGGTAAACATTCACTATCACATTATCATTATTAATATTAATATTATTTTGCTTCCCTATACTCTCCTCTGTCTTTTAATTTTTTTTAACTTTCTGCCTTTATAAAATACTATGTGTCCATTAGTGGATAGATACGCTTAATTAAAGAAGAGGGTCAATTGCTCTAGCTCTTTATAGAATGTATTATTTTAAGTAATAGAGACCATTGGTATAATCATTAATGTCTTGCATAATTTCCCACTTCCTTGATAAAGTTTCTAAACTGCAAGCTTTTGAATATTTTATTTTCGGAAGTGATGGTTTCACTCATTTAATTTCCTTGGTTTCTGGATGATGCTGTAACATAACTTGTGAAATTTTAAGGACAACTAATGGTTCTTCTGAATGTATTTTACAGTAGAAAAATCCTTGGTTACAATAAGTTGTAAAATAGCAAAAGTTGATTTTCTCTCTAAATTCATAGTATGGCTGAATGTTAATTGGATGTTACACAACAAAAAGGATAACTGAATTAACCATTGATCTTTTATTTAGTTTTGTTGGGTTATACCTGTGTCCGATGGAAATTCTGAACAAATTGCAAACTCTGCTTAGAATATATCCATAGCTTAATACAATATTCAAATAAATGCATCAAATTTTATTTAATTTTTATTTTCTAATGTTCTGGAAGTCAGATGATCATTAACAAAAATTTATAATATCATCCCCAAATTCAATTGTTTTTAATAAAATTATGGCCTTTTTTAGTCTTTCAAAGACAAATCATGCTTTAAAATATTTTCAAAAGTTCAGGCTTAGTTACCTGAGAGGATGTGCTTTTAGTTCTATGTGTAAGAGAATAGGAAGCATTTTATTGGAACATTACATTGATTCCATGTTTCTTATAAAATAAGAGTCAATGTATTTGGTACAAAATAATACATTTCTTTTATTATTATTATAATTTAAGTTCTAAGATACAGGTGCAGAATGTGCAGGCTTGTTACATAGGTATATACATGCCATGGTGGTTTGCTGCACCCATCAACCCATCATCTACATTAGGTGTTTCTCCTAATGCTATCCCTCCCCTAACACCCTACCTTCTGACAGGTCCCACTGTGTGATGTTTCCCTCCCTGTGTCCATGTGTTCTCATTGTTCCACTCCCACTTTTGAGTGAGAACATGCAGTGTTCAGTTTTCTGTTCTTGTGTTATTTTGCTGAGAATGATGGTTTCCAGCTTCATCCATGTCCCTGACAAGGACATGAACTCATCCTTTTTTATGGCTGCATAGTATTCCATGGTGTATATGTGCCACATTTTTCTTTATCCAGTCTAATATTGATGGGCATTTGGGTTGGGTCCAAGTCTTTGCTATTGTGAACAGTGCAGCAGTAAACATACGTGTGCATGTGTCTTTATAGTAGAATGATTTATAATCCTTTGCATATATACCCAGTAATGGGATTGCTGGGTCAAATGCTATTTCTGGTTCTAGATCCTTGAGGAATCACCAAACTGTCTTCCATAACGTTTGAACTAATTTACACTCCCACCAACAATGTAAAAGTGTTCCTATTTCTCCACATTCTCTCTAGCATCTGTTGTTTCCTGACTTTTTAATAATCACCATTCTAACAGGTGTGAGATGGTATCGCAATGTAGTTTTGATTTGCATTTCTCTACATACCAGTGATGATAAGCTTTTTTTCGTATGTTTTTTGGCTGCATAAATGTCTTCTTTTGAGAAGTGTTCATGTCCTTTGGCCACTTTTTGATGGGGTTTTTTTTTGTAAATTTAAGTTATTTGTAGATTCTGGATATTAGCCCCTTGTCAGACAAATAGATTGCAGAAATTTTCTCCAATTCTGTAGGTTGCTTGTTCAATCTGATGAAAGTTTCTTTTGCTGTGCAGAAGCTCTTTAGTTTAGTTAGATCCCATTTACCGATTTTGACTTTTGTTGCTGTTGCTTTTGGTGTTTTAGCCATGAAGTATTTGCCTATGCTTATGTCCTGAATGGGATTGCCTAGGTTTTCTTCTAGGGTTTTTTATGGTTTTAGGTCTTATGCTTGTCTTCAATCCATCTTGATTTAACTTTTTTATAAGATGTAAGGAAGAGGTCCAATTTCAGTTTCCTCCACATGGCTAGCCAGTTTTCCCAACATCATTTATTAAACAGAGAATCCTTTTCACATTGCTTTTTGTTGTTGTTGTTAGGTTTGTCAAAGATCAGATGATTGTAGATGAGTGGTATTATTTCTGAGGCGTCTGTTCTGTTCCATTGATCTTTATATCTGTTTCGATACAGTACCTTTTTGGTTACTGTAGCCTTGAGGCATACTTTGAAGTCAGGTAGCATGATGCCTCCAGCTTCGTTCCTTTTGCTTAGAATTGTCTTGGCTATATAGGCTCTCTTTTGGTTCCCTGTGAAATTTAGAGTCGTTTTTTTCTAATTCTGTGAAGAAATGCAATGGTAGCTTGATGGGGATAGGACTGAATCTATAAATTACTTTGGGCACTATGGCCATTTTTATAATATTGATTCTTCCTAACCATGAGTGTGTATTGTTTTTCCATTTTTTGTGTGTCCTCTCTTAATTCTTTGAGCAGAGGTTTGTAGGTCTCCTTGAAGAAGTCCTTCATGCCCCTTGTAAGTTGTATTCCTAGGTATTTTGTTCTATTTGTAGCAATTGTGATTGGGAGTTCACTTATGATTTGGCTCTCCATTCCTGGTGTATAGGAATGCTTGTGATTTTTTATACTGCACATGGATTTTTTATACTGGGACTTTGCTGACATTGCTTATCAGCTTAAGGAGATTTGGGGCTGAGATGATGGGGTTTTCTAAATATACAATCATGTCATCTGCAAACAGAGACTATTTGAATTCCTGTCTTAGTATTTGAATAACTTTTATTTCTTTCTCTTGCCTGATCGCCCAGGCCAGAACTTCCAATACTATGTTGCATTGGAGTGGTGAGAGAGGGTATCTTTGTCATGTGGCGGTTTTCAAAGGGAATGCTTCCAGCTTTTGCCCATTCAGTATGATATTGGCTGTGGGATTGTCATAGATAGCTCTTATTAATTGGAGATATGTTCCATCAGTACCTAGTTTATGGAGAGTTTCTAGCATGAAGGGGTGTTGAATTTTATTAAAGGCCTTTTCTGCATCTATTGAGATAATCATGTGGTTTTTGTCATTGGTTCTGTTTATGTGATGGATTATGTTTATTGATTTGCATATATTGAACCAGGCTTGAATCCCAGGGATTCAAGCTTTTTGATGTGCTGCTGGATTCGGTTTTCCAGTATTTTATTGAGAATTTTTACATCAGTGTTTATCAGGGATATTGGCCTGAGATTTTCTTTTTTTTTTTTTATGTCTCTCCCAGGTTTTGGTGTCAGGATGACACTAATAGACTCTATCCTTCCTTTTTCCCCTCTGTCTCTAGGTATCTCAGCTATGTTGGTCTCCCATGCAATGTGGATTGAGTGAAACTGTAGTTGGTCACTTGAACAGTGTCCCAGTAGGCTGGGGAAGATGGTTGTTCTCCCTACTTTCTCTTTGTAAGGGGGTATTCATGAGCCAGGGAGTTCCCTCTTTGTGATTGTCTGTTCTGGCCTGGGAGATAGGGATGATACAGGATAAATGAACCTATTTTCCCTATCCTTGTAATGTATTTTTTTCTTCCACTGTATTGCTATAGCTTAGGTGGAGTCCTGAGCACTTCCACAGTTATTTTCATTCATAGATAACAGCCAAATTGCTGCTTTGTGTGAGGTCAAGTAAAACCGTAATCTCCTAATCTGCCATCATGTTACAACGAAAAGCGTGTTAATATAATATCAAAGTGGCTAACAGTGGAGCTAATTAACTCAAATATTGAAAGCATAAAACCATGTATAGTTCTTTATCCTATCACTAAATGGACTTCAAAATTATGATATATTTTCCAGAAGCTTTATTATTTATCAATTATTCAGACTTTAATATTGTATGTTTTCTTAGGAATATCCAAATTTTCTGTGACCTACAAATTATAATTACAGGAAAGGAAATTATTTATTCAGCGACTCTCAGGGTTTTTTTGGTCTTATGATCCACTTAGAAGTCTGAGGCTTCAAATAACTTTTGTTTATGTAAGTTATACCAATTGATATTTCTCATATAAGTCATTTAAAAGATAAATTTTGAAAGTTATTTATTTGAAAAAATCAGATATCCCAGTAGATGTTAACATGAACCAATATTTTTATTAAAAATATATGTATACTTCCAAAACAAAAACTAAGGAATAGAGTTACATACCTCAGTATGAAACATAAATTCTTTAAGCATAATTTTCACTTACTATGCAGAAAAATAAAAATATATGTATTCAATTGTCAAGATATGGTAAAGTTGGTAACTGTTATTTCTTTACAAAAGACATCCATAAGTACTCGAATAAATAACTTTTTCCTTCAATGAATGCATGCTGATGAAAAATACAACTATTACTAAAACAATTTAACAGTTTTGTTCCACTACCTTAATTCATGCTAAGATACAGTTTTAACCATCACTGCTTTTGCGTTATCAGTGCAAATAACAAAATAGTAAAAAAAAAAAAAAAAAAAAGGGGGGGGTCCAAAGTGGCTCCTGCCGGAGGTCATGGCGCTTGCGAAGGCGAGGTGTCATCAGTTCAAGGCTAACCTGAGCAACCTCATAAGCTCAAACTGATTGGCAAAAAAAAAAAAAAAAAAAAAAGCAAATAGTTTGATTTTGATTTTTTTGAGTTCCCTAAAAATGCCTCACAAATTGATAAATGTTAATGGCTTCTAAACAATAGTTATTTCAAAAGGAAAGGAGTATTATCAATTAAAATGTATTCTAGCTCGAAGATGGTCTTTGCACAGTACATTGAATACATATACATACATGTACTCATTCTATCTTCTATGTTTATAAAACAAGAGTTGCACCATTAGAAAATATATAGATGAAAAGCGCCGGATCATTCTCACAAACACTTTTAGGACTTTAAAAAAACTGGTTTTGTTATAAATTTCAAAATACCTTCTCAAGCATCAAAGATATTTTAGTCACCAACATAGTTCATTTCTTTTAGTATATGGAATAGTTTACAGTATATAAGATAATGTCATTAGCCAAAGTAGTTAATTGGTCAACATTACCTTCCAAACTTTTGGATTCATAGTGTGCTGAGAAGGATCTCTGGGACAGAATAATGATGCAGAGGTAGGAGTGCAAAAGGTTTATTGATGATTAACACTTGTGAAAGGAAAGGGGAGGAAGCAAATTTGGGGAGATAAGACATCAGACTGTGATGCAGATCTGAAAGTCGCCATGACCTCAATGGGAAGTGCAGTAGCAAAGACTGACCATTAGTGCTACATTGGACAGAAATGACCAGGCTATGGTAGTAATATTTCCTGATCATTTACTGGGAGTCACCTTGAGAAGAATGTGACCTCAGCCTAGGAACACAAAAGATTTACTGGAGAGTGATGCAGAGAGGAACCATCAGACAATGAGACAGACCTGACAAAGTTCCTGCCAGCCCAACAATGGGATTTACAGCAAGTATTGTCATTATAGAAGTCTCATATTGGGCAGAAATAGTTAGATGTTGTTCTTGTTTAGTCTTTGGCTGAGATGCTCTTCAACATGAGCATGACCTTGGCCCAAAAGCTGAAGCTTTCTTCTGCTGAGGCCCCTCAGAGCTACTAAAAATAACTGACTCTAATATATTCTTTCCAATGAATTGACACTTTAATTATGTGGATGATTTCTTCAGGAACACAGTTGGAATCAGAAAGGCCATAATTACTCTATAATATTTCTGAGTCTTAAAAGAATCATATTGGACAATTTTATAATGTGAGGATTGTCTTTGTAATTGTCCTCCAACCTTTCTAGGAAATTTAAGAATGACCATGTATCCCACATATTGTGCTGACCAGTATTTGATTCTGTTTCATGACTGGTGGTGCATTTTATAAGGACTCCTTAAAAGCTTCAGAACAGAAGCTAAAAATATACTATGCTCATTGACCTTTTGCCATACTATGTTGTTTAAATCTCTTGTGCAATGAGGTAATGATTTTTCTTTCACAAATTGGAGAGCACAGCTTTCAATTTAAGAAGCAACGAAAATAACAACACCAACAAATGTTAGAGTGAGTTCCCAGAAACAAACTAATATGTCTAGAAATTCGTTTCTTCACTGATTTTCTAAAATATTGCTGGCCAGTTTTCCAAAGTGCTAGTTGCATTGATGTTCTTGACATGTTGTGTAAACAACAGACATCTAGTCTTCCAGTCATGCGGAACTACATTTATGAAAAAGTTTTATATTTATATATATTTATAAAATTACAGCAGTAAAAGATGGCTGTAAGGCTATATTTGCAAAGGCTTACTTCAACATATATATAAGATTAACTCTTTGCAATCACCTGCTTAAAAGTTACTTCCCAAGCTGAGGTAGAAAAATTAAGTGTTCAATCGTGATAATTGTTTTTAGTTCAGGAATTTGTATCACTGCCCTCTAGAATGTGCAGTACTATTCAGAAAACAAGTCCCTAGTTAACAAGTCATCCTTGTGTAATGCTGGTAGCATAAATCTCCAAAGAATGACAGGAATGACATAAAGGGTTAATTATATACTTGAAAAATTTAAGCTCAGAAACCCTCTTCATCTTTGGTGTCTTTGACCTTGATGATGAGGGTGTGCTGCTGCACCCAGGACGTATTAGAGAACTAAACACGAATATACCTGGTCAAGGAATCAGAGAAACTGAAGAAAGATTCTGGGACAAGTGACAGCAATTGCAGACCCAGCTACTGCCTCACATTAAGGGAGAGTCAGTGGATTGGTATCTGTGTGTGTTATAAAATGGCTGCTGTCTCTTTTCTGACCTTTAGTTCTCACCAGAGAAACTCCTCATAGTTCATCTTAACCAGAAACATTACAACGAAAGAGAATCATGGGAAATGTAATTCAACTAGCAAAGTTGATACATTATAAAGACATTATACCGTCTCATGTTAAAATATATCTCAGCCAAGAAAAACACCCAAATATACAATAATCAAAATATTATAATAATAAAGTTCTTTGCATCTGGAGTATACATAGTCAACATTTTTAGCCAAAAGAGTGTAATACTACAGTGTCAAGTGGAGCAACGGATCAACACAAAAGCTAAAGGAGAGAGTAATGGAAAAGCCACAAGATTTGTTTTCAAGGTGTAAACTATTCATTGGAGTGAAAGAAGGAATAATATTTATCTCATCTCTACTTGATGGGATATGCCAGTTGTCAATGTAATGCCTCTCAATGGCAAATTCATTTTTCAAAATGTGCTATAATGGGTAGATGTTTTATTTTTAAAAAACTTTTTTATTATACTTTAAGTTCTGGGGTACATGTGCAGAATGTGCAGGTTTGTTACACAGGTATACAGGTGTCATGGCAGTTTGCTGCATTCATGCCCCTGTCATCTATATTAGGCATTTCTCCTAACGTTATTCCTACTCAATTCCCCCACCCCCTGCTATCCCTCTCCTAGATGTCCTACCCTCTGACAGGTCCCAGTGTGTGATGTTTCCCTCCCTGTGTCCATGTGTTCTCATTGTTTAACACTCACTTATGAGTGAGAACATGAGGTGTTTGGTTTTCTGTTCTTGTGTCAGTTTGCTGAGAATGATGAGTAGATGTTTTAGAGCATTTCTTCTTTACAGTGAAAGTTAGGTTGGACTTTTTTGTAGATGACCCTGGATGGACGTTGTGGAATTTAGGGATTTTTTTGCTGCTTCCCACGGCTGTAGCATCAGTCAGTGGCATGGGAGAAAAGACATTTAGTGGTTGTCTGCCCTAGTCATACAATCAGGAAACACAGTGTCTGAGGGGCTTTGTAGCCCCAGCCCAAACTGATAATCACCTTTTTGTAGCTGTATCAACACTAACACTCCATGGACCAGACAACCCACTCTAAGTCCCTCTGCTTGGCTGTCACCCAGAAATTTGTCCTCTTTGACCCTTGTAATACTATCAGTTTTTAATATGTACACTGTATTTTATGGCCATCTCGCTCAGCAGCTATATTAATAATATTACCCAGTGAACAGTGTGGATCTCCAGTGAGTGATTTCCTTATATCTGAAATGCATATTTTCACAACTGTTGGAAGATATACAACGACAAAAGAAGAAACAGGCAGGCACAAAGCAGGCAACAAAAATAATAAGCATATAACTAGACCTCAGGAACATTCTGAAACCAGGAACAGATGTTCTCTCTACTCATTTTATTCCTTTCCTTATTGGATTAGATTTTTCTTATTTTGGTCACAATTGGTGGTCATGATGAATGTAGATATTCATTCCTTATGTCTAGCGGAGTTTGATTTTTACTTGCCCCCTGAAATTCAGTAAAATTTCCAGTATGAATTAGAATATGCTGTGATAGAAAATGTGTAGGGTTGTTCCTGTCCATTACTTCCAGCCCCATCACTTTCAGCCCCATATTTGCCCCATTGCATTGAAGTCATATAGCCACACCAGTATTACTTCTTCTGTTAACAACCGCATTTACAATAATCAGAATAAACAGAGTAGTTTTCAGAGAATGTATTAGTGAAAATTTTGAACTTAAACAGTCTGAGGAGAAAAATATTGTAATACTGATGGCTTTGATCCTATGTAATCACAAGGATCACATGCAGAGGCATTTTGAGCCCATACCATAGTCACTCTTTAGGAAAAAAACAGAGTTCCTATTTTTGCCTCTTAATTCTCAGTTTTGTGCACTTTTCAAACACATACAAGAAATATATTTTATAAGTTCACTGTCATTCTGTGAAAAACAAAGAGGAAAGGGAAATGACAAACACTTATTTTCTTGATTTTGTCCTTTTCAAAGTTTAATGGCAAGGACATATTCATTTGACAATTAACTGTAGTCCAATTTATTTACATGATATTTTTTTGTTTTTCTGTGGGAATATGTACAACATAAATGTATTATTTTAATCATTTTGGAGTGTATAATGTGATGATATTAATCACATCCACGTTGTTGGGCAACCACTACCACCGTTTTTAGAATTGTTTTTTTAAATCTTCTAATACGAAAGCTCTGTACCCTTTAAACAGTAACTCCTTTTCCCTCCTCCCAGAAGCTCCTGGCAACTACCAATCTACTGTCTATCTCTATGAATTTGATAGTTCTATGCACCTCTTAAATGTGGAAACATACAGTATTTGGTTTTTGTTATTGTTGCTGTGACTGGCTTATTTCATTCAGCAGAAAGTCTTCAAGGTTCATTTATGTTTTAGTATGTGTCAGAATGCCATTCCTCTTTAATGCTGTATGGTTCTTTTTCATAATTTCAATTTGTTGGCATTCTTGTTTTGTTCATATATTCTTTTCCTAACTTTTTTTAGTTCGCTGTATTTTCCCTTAGCTCTTTGCACATATTTAAGATGGGTATTCTAACATCTTGTCTAGTAAGTTGGTACACATGGACATAAATATGGGAAAAATAGATACTGAGAATAACTAGAGCAGAGACAGAGGGAGGGGATCAAGGAATGAAAATCTCTATTGGGTCTTATGCTCACTACCTGTAACAAGATCATTCATACCCCAAGCCTCGGTGTCAGGCAATATACCCATGTAACAAACCTGCATATGTGCCACCTGAATCTAAAATAAAAGTTGAAATTATTTCTTTAAAAAGTCTGATGCCTGTGTTTTTCAGTGACAGTTTCTGCAGATTTACTCTGTTCTTTTTAATGGGCCATGTTCTTCTGTTTCTTTGAATATCGTGTGCTTTTTTTGTTGAAAACGAGTGGATTAAAAAAACAACTTCTCCCAATCTTTGCAGACTGGTTGTGGAACTTTTGCTAATTAAGAAGGTGAGTTCAGAGTGTTGGAAGCAGCCCATAGTGAAAGCTTAATGTCTTCTGTGGTCTTTTCTGGGCATGTGTCTTACCTGGGCTAATATGTGTACTATTTTTTATTTCACCCATAGAAATTGCTGTCTTCAAGTATCTTAAATTCACAAGGAGTCACACCCTAGCTTTTTCTAGGAAGCTTACACACTCTATTGTACTCCTCTACCCATCATCTCTTGCCACAGGGGTCTCCAGCACTGCTGCAGCTTTTACATTTTTCAGTGTTCACTATTGCCTTCTATGGCTTTCATTGGTGTTAGATCCCAGCTACGCTCCCTTTTTCTTTATGAGCTCTGAGACAGAAATCAGTCTCTCAGACAGCCCAAAGCTAGGTTAGAATGTTGCAAATAAGTTTTTCTCTGCTTCTTCAGGCCCCTGAGAGGAAACCAGGGATTTTGCAACTTCCACCTGATGGCACCACACTGCACCAAAGAGTGAGTAGGGCAAGTGTGAATAAAGATGTCATGGTACTTCCTACCATCGAAACGTGGCTTCTCGATTAGGCATTTGCTTGGTAAGTTTCCTAGTCATCATTTTTGCTGGCATCACATCTCTATTTACATAATTTTAATCATAACAAAATATAAAGAAAATTCAAAAAAGTATGACAGACAACATGAGCATCTTTATCAGAGCATTTGTTATGGAGAAAAAGTAAAGTGCATATATTTGATATGTTTATTATTATTTTATTTTTACTTTAAAACTACTGCTTTACTTAGAAAAAGTTCTCATTTATCACGCTGAAATATTTATGTTATGGGGACAACAGAAAAATCAATATATATCTTTGGTATTTGCCCTTAAATATGTTTCATACTGCTTTGATGGAACTTTAGGGCATGAACCTTAAATCATCAAAATGATAGCAAGCCAACATTAAAATAAAATTCAGGGAAAGCTCTTCAATTGGAAGATATCCTTTACCTTCTGAGCTTGTAATTTCCTTTAGGGGAAACGTGGATTTAACAGTTGGTTACATTCTGAAAGAGGTAAGTTTAGAAAGTCTCTATATTTAAACCAAAAGAAGTATGTTAAAAGAAACTATTACATCAGGATGTTTGGGGAGACCTTTAAAAGACTCTTCTAGGGTCACTTTTGGACTTAAGCGCTTTTATCTCATTGATTTTAACTTGCACATGCATCTAGCAGTAGAAGAAATCAAAATAATTTGAATCTAAATTGTATTAAATGTATATTTGTTTAACAGGTTATTCCAATTTTAACCATTTAAAATATGAAAGCATAACTGCTAAGAAAAAATTGGGCTCCAAATTAATATTTGTTCCATTTTACTTGCTTCCAGATGTTTAGTAATACAACACTTCACAATAGTAAAATAATTTAAATATTATGCAATATACCATGAAATGCATTAAAACAAAGAGTACTTAAAAAGTAAATGAGATCAGATAGTAAAGCGATAATGTAGCTGAAAGAAACTCATTAAAGGGAGTACAGAAAGAAAACCTAGCCTACAAACAAGCTTCCTTGTTTCTTTTTAAACTAATGTAGTTTACAATGTTAACTTTGAAATGACCCCCCATGAAAATTGTGACCATAATGATGTTTAAATGTTAAGTTTAAATTAATCATAAAATAGTTTATTTTAAGATAATTATCTTATGCTTTTGTAATTAGTATGCCTAAATTTTAATTGCAGTCTGCTACTTGTATAATATTTTTGTTATAGGAAGATATTTGCTACAATCATACAGACATATATTAGCAAAATCATAAATGAGTACACAGAATATAGAGAAGGGAAGATGAGATTGCTTTTAATCAACCTCAGTCTCCAAATTACCAGCTACATTTTTCTTTATTGATCAGATAAATACTATACTTGGCTATACTTGTCTAAAGGTAATGTCTTCAGATATTTACCCTATAGGTTGTAAGTATCTGTAAGGAACCTGGTGGGCTGACGCTGCTTTACTTCTATCTCTGCATTCATCAGTGAAACATCATTTTATTCACAGCAAGAAGTCTGACAAAATGAAGCAGCTCCACCACTTTTAGATCTAAGCTGTAGGATAAGAAAAATAATAAAACAACTAAATTCCTCTTGTTCAGGTACATAAGGGAATCCTTCTACCAAATGAACAAAAATAGAGCAAATGGTTTATGGAACATTCCTACTACGGCTGAATGAAATGAACAGACCTTAACAGCTAAAAGAAAAATAGCTACCCTTTATTGAAAGGTCACTACAATTGCTCCGCTAGATGTTTTACATAAATTATATAAGTCCAGCTCCTGGCTAAAAAACTATGTAGAGTTTTTCAGACCCAATTATATGCAATTAATTACAGAGGCTTTGCCTGGCAGGCATCATGAGATAAGCTGCCTCCCAACAAAAGACTTAGTGTGCAGCCAGTGCATTGAGTCACTGAAGGCAGTTGCACTTAAGGACTCAGGCTCCTCTGGGTGGCTATGCTCTTATGACTATCTTCATTTCTATCCCAGGGATCTCCATTAAGAGATTTCTTTACCTGGGCCTTTGTCCAAGGCTCTCTCCTCAGGTGCCTCTGTCAAGACCTCTTTATGGTCCAGGAAAGAGGGGTATTGGAGAAGAAATTTGAAAACAATTTTTCTCCACTCTTACTCAGTACTCAGTACTTTTCCATTTCTAGCTCTTTACCCTCTCACTATCCCAGATTTTGGTTCCATAAAAGGAAAGACAGAAACCTTTCATTTGAGGTTTTTTGGCAGTGAGATCATTCTCCACAGCTGGGCTGATTCGCCTGACACTAGACCAGTGCACTTCTATGGGGTACAATGGAACAGTGGGGGACTTGGTACATTCTATGTTTTAGCCTTTTTGTTTATACTAATTTTATTAAGTAATTAAAGGCTTGATTGTTATTTACATTTTTACTTGTTTTCTTAATTTGCTACCCCATCACATGGCAGCTCAGCTGGTCTCCTATCATATAATTGAAACTTCTGAAAAACCTAATGAGTTATATGTTGTTATTATATGCATTTGTATATAGGGAATACTGGGGCTATGAAAGGTTTACAGAATTTATGATCACATAGTTGATAAGTAGTAGAATCAATATATGAACTTGGTGGTTCTTACTAGAATGCAAGACCAGCACATTTGACCCACACAGTCACCAATTTCAGTGAACAAACCATGTTATTAGAACAGGGTTACCCTTGTTGGATAGGGATTAGTGTGTGACAAATAATAAGAGTCCAAAGGATATAACTGAGCATTGTTTCTCATTTGATCAAACCACAAGTGGATAAACATCACCAGTGAAATTCTCAGAGGAGATGGCACTGACTAAGGCAGGTGATTACTGTTTGATCACCATCATGTGCACCATGTAGAGTGCGTTGTCAGAAAGAAACTTCCCAAAAAAGAAGAAAAGAAAGGTAAAGTAGCATATTATTATAATATCTTGGAGCCTATTATTATAATACTTTTACCACAACAAAGCATAATGGCCATTGTCAGCGGAATCATTTCATGCAGCCATTCAGAATGTAATTGTTTTCTATTTGCTTTTGTAACAAATTACCACAAATGAAGTGGCCTAAAACAAAACATATTTATTACCTTAAAGTTTTCAGGGTATATGGTCTGACATGGGTCTCACTGGGTTAAAATAAAAGCATTAGCAATGCAGTGCTTCTTCTGGAGTCTCTGGGAAAACAAAAATCAATTTCATTGTTCCTTCTAGGTTCTAGAGGCTGCTCACTCTCCTTGGCTCATGGCTCCTTCCTACTTCTTCAAAATCAGCAACATCAGGCTGAGTCCTCAAGCTGCCATCCCTCTGATTCTCCTTTTTGTATTCACATCTCATTCTAATTTTGTCTTCTGTTTCTTTCTCCCTGTTTCACATTTATGGACCCTTGTGATTACATCGGGATCATTCAGTTAATCCAGGATAATCTCCCTTTTTTTAAGATCAGCTAATTAGCAACTTTAATATTCTGTTTGCCTTCTAACCTAACTCATTCTTAATTTCCTGATATTAGGACTTAAATACCTTTTCTGGGACACTATTCTGGCTCTCACACAGAGTATTACCATTTTGTGAAATAACTGCACAGAAGCACTTGGATCAATGTTGCTTCATGCTGTATTTCTGACAAAAGCAACTGTTCTTCTTGGATAATGTAAATTTTGTAGATTTTATGTCAGTAAAACAGAAAATACTATGTGAAGCATATTAAGACAGATATTTTTAGATGTCATGGCAATATTTCAGAAGTTTATCGTCAAAAGAAATAAAGAGTATTATCAAATCATTTCTCAAAATAATTACATTTTCAAAAACCAGAGCTTAAAAATCATTTCAACATTAAAAATATGCTGTGAATGTATCTGGAACCTTTCTGATTGAAGGCTTAAGTTTGAGAACTGAATTCAGTTTGGAGAGAATAAATCAGACATAGTTTCTGTCCTTTCACAGTCTATTGGAGACTTCTGTGGGAAGACTTCTATAACAAAGAGGATAGGCACTCTAGCCCTCTAATCAGAAGATTTATTTTAGTAGCCAACTGTTTGGCCATTGTCACTCTCAATTACATTTGGCTTTATTATTTACAAAATGGAGATTATAGTAGCACACGTTGATGGTTAATTTCATGTATCAACTTGACTGGGCTGCAAGGGGCCCAGATATTTGGCCAACCATTATTATGGGCATTCCTGTGAGGATGTTTACAGATAAGAATAGCATGTGAATTGGTTTACTAAGTAAAACAGATTGCCATTGGTAATGTCAGGGATGGAGGAGGCTCATCTGATCAGTTAAAACCCAGAATAAAACAAAAACGTCTACCATCTCATGAATTGGCAGGAACTTCTCTTGCCAGAGTACCCTTAGCTGGGATATTGCTTTAATCACACCTTTGGTCTCAAACTAAAACACTGGCTGTTTCTGGATCCTTAGTTACCTGGCATATTCAGTGGAACTGAACCACTCAGTCTCCTGAGTTTCCAGCTTGCTGACTGCAGATCTTGGAAATTGTTATCCTCCATAATTGTGTGAGTGAATTATTTATAATACCTATCTATCTATCTATCTATCCATAGATCCGTTTATACAAATCCTATTGGGTGTGTTTTTCTGAAGAAACCTGACTAATACAGGGTTTGGTACCCAGAGTGCTTCTAGAAGAACAGAATATCAAAGATATTATTTCTGAATTGATTCTGTGATTTCTGGAATTGGTTCAGTAATTTGTTTTTATTTAAAACATTAATGACTATTTCCAGTAATAACGATAGCACAGAAGTCCATGGTGTAATCTGGAATTAGATATATTCAAAATATCAAGTTTGGATAGTCCTAATCAAATATATATAGAAAGCAAGGTTTGAGTGAAAATGTATATGATATTTTTGAAACATTTTTGCCAAACTAATAAGTACAATGAGATTGGTTGGTTGCTCTTAATATCACTGGAAAATGTGAGGATAAAAAAGAATGAGCTCAGGAATTTGAATTTGTAGCTTAAGCCTAATATAAATAGCCTGAAATCTATATGTGTCCTGAAGAAGATTATCATCTCCTTGGCTGCAGGGTTGAGATTATTAATAATCAAAACCAGAATCTCATCTTGCTACTTTTTGAATTATATTGAAAGTTTAACTTCTAGTCTTGCAAAATATCTACTGCTAAAGTGAAGACATTAATTGAGAAAGAATAGGATTCTGAAAGTTGGAATCAAGATGTGTGAAAAGACCCTGATGAAACTGAGGACATTAAACACCTAAACTCTGATGAGTTTTCTATGCCAACAGAAGAGGTCTTTCACCTCCAGTGGAAGCTGCCACCCACCCTCAGTGAGGGGAAGTGACCTCTCCATTTGTGCTCCCCTCATCTGAAAATATTCAACCTGCATTGCCTAAGAAAATGGTAATGGGCAGTTTCCATGTAAGAAAATATTAAGTCTTCTCAGTAACCACCCTCATCACCCTATCTGCTTTTAGACCTACACCTTGGCTCAAGTCTTATTAGACCTTGAAAGGTGAGGTACAAACTGTGAACTATAAGGAGGTATGCTACACTCAAAAAGAATGAATTTCCAATTTATATAGACAGAAATCTGAGAAACGTGTGATAGAGTGAATATCAGATGTTAAAAAAAATGGTGAAAGGAGCATAAAGCTGATCAAGAAAACTAATTGATAGGGGCTCACTAAACAAATATTCTGCATTTAATGTTAGCTTAGAAAGTTAGAAAAGACTGTAAAATTGTTGGGTTAAATGATAGACCAAATGGTGGCCTAGAGTGAGTAAGTTGGAAATGCCAGACCTGCCTTGGTTTACTGTAGAGGAAAGGATTCAAAGGCTTAGTGAAACCGGAATGTTAGAAGGAAATTGTTATTTAAGCCTACTCATCCACTGTGGGAATAAATATGCATTTCACCATGACTGAAAAATACATTTCTGAGGGGAGCCCTAGGATCCCTGAAAAGCTCTTTTCTCTAGGACAGGTGTTTCAGTGGGACTGTACTCACTGAAATAGGAAACCTAAATGCAAAACCAGAAATTGGATTCTAGGGTGGCAGAGGCCAAGTGATTGTACACAACTACCAGAAATAAGGTTGGTTTGGTTACCATAATGGACAACAGAATCAAAGCAGCAATCAGAATAGTCTAACTATTCTGCACACCTATGGTGTTGCGTAGTTTATAAATGATATACCAGGCAGTAAATTAGATAAGAAACCTATTACATCCTTGCTTCATCTGTATAAGCAAAAAAAAAAAAAAAATAAAATAAATTCCAGATCAAGTACAGAAAAGTCTAATTTGAATCGAAAAAAATAACAACAGAGTAATAACTTTCAATCAATTCCCAGACTCGAAGAGCCAGTTTACAGATCTAGAACCCCTTGAATGAAGAGAAGACTGGGTCCTAGTAAGGAAGGACTTTGGTACAACGCTAAAAATCATACTATTAATATTTCTCCCAGCCTTCCCCAAAGGGATCTATGCCCTTTTATAAAGCTAATGTATATTGTGGGAAAACAAATCAGATATTTCAGGGAATATTGGATGCTGGCTCAGAACTGACATGAATTCTAGATGCCCCAAAACTTGCCCACCAGTGAGAGTAGAGCCTTATGAAAATAAGGTGACAGTAACTGGCAGATTCTTCACATTGGTTGTCTGACCTGTGGAGTGAGGTTTATTATGGTGGAAAAAGTCAAATAGAATTTACTTAGAAATGCCTCTACCCAGGAAAATAGTAAACCTGTGTAGAGGACAAATGGATATTGGATAATAACAGTGAATTATTGTAAGCTTAACCAGGTGGTGATTCTAATTGCAGCTACGGTATCATATATGGTTTCATTTATTTGTGCAAATTAGCACAAACCCAGGTACCTGATATGCAGCTATTAATATGAATTTTTTTTCATATCTGTCGATAAGGACAACAAGAAGCAGTTTAATTTCAGTCTGCTTGCCTAGCAATACACCTTAACTGTCCTACCTCAGGAATATATCAACTTCCTAGCCCTATATAACAATTTAGTTTGCAGGGATCTTGATCACCGTTTTTTCCCACAAATATCACACTATTCCATTGCGTTGATGGCATCGGGCTGATTGAACCTAGTGAGCAAGAAGTAGCAACTATTCTAGACTTACTGGTAAAATATTTGTGTGTCGGAGGATGAGAAATAAATTTCATAAAAATTTGGTGGACTTGTATCTCAGTTGTATTTCTAGGTATGCAGTGGTGTGAGGAATGTTATGACATTTTTGCTAAGTTAAAGGATACATTGTTGCATCTGACCATTCCTACAATCAAAAAGATGCACAGATCCTAGTGATTGGGTGTGCAACATATTAATCATTTGAATGTGTTACTCTGGCCCATTTACCTAGTGACTTGAAAAGCTACTAGTTTTGAGTGGAGGCCAGAAAAAGAGAAGGCTGTGGAACAGGTCTGGACTACTGTGCAAGCTGCTCTTCCATTTAGATAATAAAATCCAGTGGATTTAGTTTTTCTTAAAGTGTCGGTGGCACACAGAAATGCTGTTTGGTGCTTTTGGGAGGCCAGTATAGGTAAGTCATGGTGCAGGCCCTTAGGATTGTGGAACAAAGATCTGCCGTCCTCTGTGGATAGCTATTCTCCTTTTCAGAAACAGACATGGCCTGCTGCTAGGCCTTAGCAGAGACTGAATAGTTAATCATATGCCACCATGCTACCAAGAGACCTCAGCTTTCCATTATGAAATGGATGTGATCTTACCCACTGCCTTAGTTTCTTCCTGCTCCTCTAATAAAATACTTTAGATTGTGTAACTTGTAAACAACAGAAATATATTTCTCACAGTTCTGGAGGCCAGTAGATCCGAGATCAAAACAGGGAAACTGAGTGTCTGCTGAAGCCTCATTCTTTATTTCCAAAATGGTGCCTTTGTTTTTGCATCATCACATGGTTGAAAGTGGAAGCATGGAAAAGGTAAAAGAGCCTGGTAGCTCTCTGGTTTCTTTATAAAGACATTCATAACATTCACAAGGGAAGAACCCTCTTTAGTTAATCACTTGCCAAAATACTCCACCTCTTAGTACCATTCTATTGGAGTTTAAATGCTAACATTTGAGTTTTGGAGGGATACATAAAATCAAACCGTAGCACCCATAACACCATAAAGTCAGGAATGTACAGCAGCATCCCATCATCAAACAAAAATTAGATATATGAGACTGAACTCCAACAGGCCCTGAAGACAAAATTACATTACCTGAGTAAGTAGTCTAATTGTTAATTTTCTTCATTTCTATCACACTACCTTCTCTCTCCCAGCCTACACCTATAGCCTAATGAAACGTTCCCTAAGATAGGTTGACAGATGAAGAGAATATTTGAGCCTGATTTAAAAATGGTTTCACATGAAATCCAGGCACCATACAAAAGTGGACAGCTGTGGTACTATAGCCTCTTTCTGGGACATACCTGAACAACCTTTGCAAAGAAAAATCTCCCAGTAGATCTCTCCTCATAAGATCTGGTTGTTTGAAAGTAGACATAACTTCTTGAAGTTATGTCTACTGTTTCCCTTTCTCTCTCCCCTCTCTAGTAGTCCCCAGTATCTATTGTTCCTATCTTTATTTCCATGTGTACTTAGTGCTTAACACCAACTTATAAGTGAAAACATGTGGTATTTAGTTTTCTGTCCCTATGTTAATTTACATAGAATAATGGCCTCCAGCTGCTTCCACATTTCTGGAAAGAACACGATTTTGTTCTTTTTGATGGCTGCATAATATTCCATGTTGTATACATATCATATTTTTTAGTACAATTTACTATTGATGGACACCTTGGTTAGTCCAAGTCTTTGCTGTTGAGAATAGCACTGCAATAAATATATGACTGCTTGTTCCTTATTGGTAGAATGATTTATTTTCCTTTGAGGATATACCCAGTATTGGGATTGCTGGGTTGAATACTAGCTCTGTTTTTAGTTATTTGAGAAACTGCCAAACTGATTTCCACTGTGGCTTTTCCAATTGACATTCTCACCAACAGTGTTAAGCACTCCCTTCTCTCCACAGCCATGCTAGAGTTTGTTATTTTTTGACTTTTTAGTAATAACTATCCTAACTGTTGTGAGATAGTGTCTAATTGTGGACTTGATTTGCACTTCTCGGATTAGTATATGAAGCTATTTTTTACACATTTCCTGGCTACTTATATGTCTTCTTTTGAGAAGTGTCTCCATGTCTTTCGCTCACTTTTTGATGGAGTATTTGTTTCTAGCTTGTTTAATTAAGTTTCTTAAAAATTCTGGATATTAGAATTTTGTTAGATGCACAGTTTGCAAATGTTTTCTCCCATTCTGTAAATTATCTGTTTAATCTGTTGATAATTTATTTTGCTGTGCTGAAGCTCTTTAGCTCAATTAGTTCTTATTGTCAATTTTCGGTTATGTTGCAACTGTTTCTGAGGACTTAGCAAAAAATTCTTGCCCAATGCTAATGTCCAGAACACTATTTTCCAGCTTTTCTCCTAGAACTTTCACAGTTTTAGGTCTTACATTTAAATCTTTAATCCATCTTGAGTTAATTTTTGTATATGTAAAATATAGGGGTCTGGTTTTATTATTTTGGTTATGGCTAGCCAGCTACCTTGGCATTATTTATTGGGTACAGAGTCTTTTCCCCATTGCTTATTTCTGTTGAATTTGTCAAAGATCAGATGGTTGTTGGTGTGCAGCTTTCTTCTTGGGTCCTTAATTCTGTTCCATTGGTTCTATGTACCTGTTTTCGTACCATTACTATGCTGTTTTAGTTACTGTAGCCTTATAGTATAGTTTGAAGTTGGGTAATGTGATGCGTCTGATTTTGTTCTTTTTGCTTAGTGTTACTTTGGTTCTTTGGGCTCTTTTTTGTGTTTATATAAATTTTAAAATAGTTTTATCTAATTCTGTGAAAAATGACATTGATAGTTTGATAGCAATTGTGTTGAAACTGTAGATTTTTGGGGCAGGCATGGTCATGTTAACATTGCTGATTTTTCATGAGCATGGAATGTTTTCCATTTGTTTCTGTAATTTATGATTTCTTTCAGCAGTATTTTGTAGTTCACCTTGTAGAGCTCTTCCACCTCTTTGATTAGATGTATTCCTAGGTATTCTAATTTTTTGTGCCTGTCATAAATGGGATTATGTTATTAATTTGGCTCTCAGCTTCCTGGTACGTAGAAATGCTACTGATGTTGTAAATTTATTTTGTATTCTAAAATCTTGCTGAAGTCATTTATCAGTTCTAGGAGCCTTTTGGCTGTCTTTAGGGTTTTCTAGATATAAAATCATATTATCAGCAAAGAGAGATACTTTGACTTCCTCTTTTCCTATTTGGATGTATAGTGTTAGTTTTAAATTACGATATTTAAGTTACAAGTTTTCAAAGTAAAGAGTAAACTTTACTCAGACATCTATTGTCTTTTATCAGTAAGGGCTTGGTGCATTTTTGGTTGTATACAGAATAGTTTTGTGATGTTAGGTGGAATTATAACCTTGTTATTTTCCTTATTTGGAGATTAAATGTGGTTTATGGAGTTATCTCTGGGTGTTAAGTTAACCAGGAATGAATTCATGATGCTTAGTTTTATGTGTCAATTTGACTATGCCATGTGTGCCCAGACATTTGGCCAAATATTATTATGTGTGTGCCTATGGAGAAATTTCTGAATGAAATTAACATTTGAATCAGTAGATGAAGTAAAGCAAATTGCCTTCACTAATACATGTGAACCTCACCTAATCAGTTGAATGTCTAAATAAAACAAAAAGACTGACTCTCTGGAGAGTATTAGGGAACTCCTTGTGCCTTATTATCTTTAGTTAGGACATCTGTTTTGTTTTGCTTGCTGCCTTTGGACTCAGACTGAAACACTGGCTCTTCCTGAGTCAATCTAGTTGACATTCAGACTGGAATTGTACCATTGCTTCTCCTGATTCTTAGGCCTTCAGACATGGAATGAAAGGATATCATTAGTTCTCCTGCATCTTTAGACTGCAGATCTTTGGACTTGTCAGCATCAATAATCACATGAGACAGTTCCATTATTTGTATCTTTGTGTGTGTGTGTGTGTGTGTGCGTGCGTGTGTGCGTGTGTGTGTGTATAAATATTATCTTTTATTGTGATATCCCTCTGGAGATTTCTGACGAATACACCCTAATTGGGTTTACACCTTAATTGGGGTGTGTAAAGATTAAATGAACAATGCTTTTAGAGTACTCAGCTTATGATGAGCACACTGTTATTATGATAACTATCTAGAGTTAATATCTTATAACTGCATAGAATTTTCCATTGCATGAGAATGGCTTCCCAGTAATACAACATATAGGAAAGTTAAATTATGCTTGAAATCACATTTTAAATACCTGTAGTTAAAGGTCTGCATAAGTGCGCTCACACTGTTAATTCTTTCAAATGTTTACCTAACTTTCTTTTAAAAAAGATAAACTGTATGTTGTTTTTAGTGTCTTTGCAAGTATGTGTATCCCACACAACATATGGAATGTCAACATCCTTTCTGACAATTTAAATTATTATTTCATGTACTTACTTCAATGTTTATGTTTTATTATCTAAACATATTGTACATCACATAATTCAATTCTCATTTTATGGAGTTAAAGTGAAGGACCTTCAAATCACTCACTGAAAGTTTAGATAAGGAGTTGCATTCACTTAAAAACTGCAATTCCCTTCATATCTGAACATCATATACATAGCATCGAATTTTCTTTTTGATTAGCATATGCAATTTTGTTTAAATTTTATGGCTTCACCATAAGTATCATGTTTAATGATGTGTTAATTTATTCATAGATTTAGTTAAGCTAGCTAAAAGTTTAAAATATTTTTTATTATACTCATATAAACGTATCAGTAGACATAGAAAGTATTTTTGACAAAATTCAGCATTCTTCCATGTAAAAAGCTCTCATCACCCTAGGAATAGAAACAAATTACCCAAACATAATGAAGTTCATATATGAAATGTTCACGGCTAACATACTCAAAGTCGAAAAACTGAAAGTATTTCTTTGAGATGAGATACACGGCAAGGATACCCACTCTCTCCACTTCCATTCACCATCATACTAGAGGTTTCTGATGGAGCAATTAGGTAAGAATTCTTGTTCTTACCCAAGAAGCACCAAATTAAAAAAGAAAAGTCAAAATTGCATATATCATGATTTTATATATATATATATATATATAGAGAGAGAGAGAGAGAGAGAGAGAGACAGAGAGAGAGAGAGAGAGGGAGAGACAGAGAGAGAGAGACTCTAAGAATTCTATAAAATAACTATTAGAAATAAAAAAAATAGGGAGAAGATGGAGCAAACTGGTGGAATAGAAGGCTCCACTTACTGTTTCCACCAATAAAAACTCCATTTTATCAACAGTCTACACAAGAAAAGTACATTCATAAGAAACAAGTATCAGGTGAGCACTCATAGTACCTGGTTTTAACTTCATATCACTGAAAGAGACACTGAAGAAGTAGAAAAACAGTCTTGAATCACTGATGCCATCCCTTCCCCACTCCTCTGCATCTGCAGTTTGGTGTGCAGAGCATTTCTGTGCACTGGGTAAAGGAGAGTGTAACAATTATGAGACATTGTACTTGATGATGCCCTGTTAGAGCAGAAAGAAAAAGTGGACTAAATTCAATTGACATCTGCCCCCCACAGAGGGAGCATTTAAACCAGCCCTAGTAAGAGAGTAATTTGATACTAGCAGTCAGAACTTCAGTTTCCACAAACCTCACCACTACAAGATAATATTCTCTTACTTTGTAAATAAAATTGAAAGGCAGTCTTAGGCTACAAGATCTTTAACTTTTAGATGATTCCTAGCCGTGTACTGGGCCCAGAGCTAGCAGACTGTAGGGGCATGTGACCTACTGAGACACAAGCTGAGGTGGTTAAGGGAATGCTGGCATCACCTCTCTCTTAAACCCAGGCTGCATAGCTCGTGGTTCCAAAAGAGGACGTTTCCTTCCACTTGAGAAGAGAGGGAAGAGTGTGGAGGACTTTGTCTTGCATCTTGGATTTTGCATCCTGGTTACTAGGGCACCAGTCAGAGTTGCGCGGACCTTTTTCCAGAACCTAGCTTCTGGATAACATTTCTTGATATGCTCTGAGCCAGAAGGGAAACTTCTGTCTTGAATGTAAGAAATCAGTTCTGGTAGGATTCATCCCTTATTAATAAAGAGCCCACTACCTTGGACTCTGAATAACTAGCAGTGATACCCAGGTATTATGTCGAGGGCCTTGGATGAAGCTCTGATTGCTGGTTTAAGGCGAGATTCAGCACATTCACAGCTGTGGTGGCTGTGTTGAGCTAAAATTTTTGCTCGTGAAAGGCAGAGAGAGAAGTGAAGGGGACTTTGTCTTGCACCTTAACTATCAGCTTGGCCATGGGGGGGTAAAGCACGAAGCGGAATCTTGGGGTACCTGAATCAGAGCTTGGCTGCCCACTGTTTCAGCCTTGCCATGCACCACAGTGTTTCAATTTTGTTGTTTGAAGTAAGACTCAGAATTCTTTGTGTCACAACTGAGAAAATTAAGGAGCATTGACACAGGGGTGAGGTTGGAGCGAAAGTATAATAAGCAAAAGGAGAAACCTCTCCACAGCCAAGAGAGGACCCGAAAGAGGACTGCCATTCTTCAGTTGAGTACAAAGACTTTTTTAAACCGGTTAGTAAGGAGGGATATTTCATTTACATAATGTGCAAAAAAACAGTTAGGGCTAGGTGTTTCATTTGCATTAGGCATGAATTCCTGACTGTTCCACCCTGTCCTTTTAGTGTGCATGCAGATTCTTAGCCTAAGTTACTCCATGTTGTTTAATTTTCCTTACTGTGCATGTGTTAGAGGGCAGAATTCTCCATTGCGGATGTGCCTGGTTCCGTGTAACTTCCTGTATCTGTGCAGCTGCAGACACTTTTCAATTAAGCGACCCCCCAACCCCACAAGTTCCCTTATTTGAGCAAGTGCAAAAAAGGAAAAAGATGATATGTTCACTGAAGCCTACCATATATATGTGATCCTTATCAGTTACACAAAAGGCATTTTTATGGTGGACTTTGCCCCCTTATCTTCACTTGCAGCTTGACCTTTCAAGCTGTTCCTTTGTTAGAAAAGAAATTCTATTGAGGACTTGTCCTAACTATCTGCTTAACTTGTTCTTTTCTCTCACCACTACCCTGAAGGGTGGGTCCCAGGCCAGGCAGCATTCACCAAATGTTGACTAAAGATCCTTGGGCCTTAAGGGAATGTTACTAGTATTCTGGCAGTACTCCTCATGGTCCATGGTGGTGGTAGACATGCCATGAAAATCGTCTGCCTTTGGAAAGGGAAGGGAAAAATAGAAAGGCGTATGTCTTGTGGTGTGAATGCCATCTCAGCCTGAGTACATTAGAATACCAGTTAGATGTCTAAGGTCGTTGACTCTAGATGTTGGCTCTTAGATGGTACCTCTGGACTTGCCTGGGGACTAGGAAAACTCACTGCCCTGAAATGAAAGACATAGACCTGGCTGTGTTTGTCACCTTTTGATTATAGGTTCCCCAGGGCCATGAGTGAACATGGGTGGTAACCAGGGAGTGGTTACAGCAGGTCTTAGGCAAAACCCAGTGCCAAGCTGGCTATAGGTCTAATCATTGTGGTGGTGGCCACAGAGCAGCCTGTCTCTCTACCCCAAGCTTCATGTGGCTCAGAATAGAGAGAGAGGATCTGTTTAGGAAAAAGTAAGGAAAGAGACTAAGAGTCTCTGCCTGTTAATCCAGAATATTCTTCCATATCTTGTCCAAATATTATATTGTGATATTGCTATATTGCTATATGACTATATAATAATAAAGGGGTCATTTCAGCAAGAGAATATAACAATTTTAACAATATATGAACCTGATGCTAGAGCACCAAGATATAAAACAAATGTTATTAGAGCTACAGAGAGAGGCAAGCCTTAATACAATAATAGCTGGAGACTTCAACATCCCACTTTCAGCATTGGACAGATCTTCCAGACAGAAAATCTTGGACTTAATCTGTACCATAGACCAAATGCATCGAATAGATATTTATGGAATATTTCACCTAAGAGCTGAAGAGTACACATTCTTCTCCTCAGCACATGGATCATTCTCAAGGATAGAATGCATGTAAGGTCATAAAACAAGTGTTAAAATATTCAGAAAATAAAAAATAAAAATAATATTAACCATTTTCTCAGACCACAATGAAATAAAGTAGCAATCAATAACAAGGTGAATATTGGAAACTATACACATACATAAAAATTAAACAATTTGCTCCTGAATTACCAGTGTGTCAATGAAGATAATTAAGAAGAAAATTGAAAAATTTATTGAAACTAATGATAATGGAGACACAGCATGACAAAAACCTATGAGACACACCAAAAGCAGTAGTAAGAGGGAAGTTTATAACTGTAAGTGCCTACATCAGAAAAGAAGAAAAATTTCAAATAAACAATCTCATAATGCATCTTAAATTAACAGAAAATCAAGTGGTTACCAATTCTAAATTAGTAGAGAAAAGAAATAATAAGCATCATAGTAGAAATAAATGAATTTAAAATGAAGAAAACAGGCCAGACATGGTGGCTCACACCTGGTAATCCCAGCACTTTGGGAGGCCAAGATGGGCAGAACATGAGGTCAGGAGATGGAAACCATCCTGGTCAACATGGTAAAACCCCATCTCTACTAAAATACCAAAAACTAGCCAGGCATGGTGGCATGCACCTGTAGTCCCAGCTACTCAGGAGGCTGAGGAAGAGAAATCACTTTAACCCGGGAGGCAGAAGTTGCAGTGAGCCAAGATTGCGCCACTGTACTCTAGCCTGGTGACAGAGCAAGACTCTGTCTCTATGAAAAAAAAATGAAGAAAATTATAAAAAATTAATAAAACAAAATATTGGATTTTTAAAAATGTTAAGCAACATCGACAAACCTCTATCCAGACTAAGATAAAAGGAGAGAAGTCTCAAATAAATAAAAGCATAGATGAAAAAGGAGACATTACAACTGATACTGCAGGAATTCAAATAATCATTAGTGGCTGCTATGAGCAACTACATGCCAATAAATTTGAAAATCTAGAAAAATTGAACAAATTCCTAGACACACAAAGTCTACCAAGATTAAACAAGAAAGAAATTCCACTCTGAGGCCAGTATTACCCTGATACCAAAACTAGGCAAAGACACATAAAAAATTCCCACAAAAATGACAAGCCAATTATCTCTGATGAATATTGATACAAAATTTCTCAAAAAAATACAAGCAATCCAAATTTGGCAATACATTAAAAAGACTATTCATCATTACCAACTAGGATTAGTTTCTGGTATGCAAGGATGGTTAAACATAAAGAAATCAGTAAATGTTTTGAATCATGTCAACAGAATGGAACACAAAATCCTTATGATCATTTCAATTGATGCTAAAAAAGCATGTAATAAAATTCAACATTCCTTCATAATAATAAAAATTTCTCAAAAAAACTGGGCATAGAAGAAACACCTCAACATAATAAAAACCATCTATGACAGACCCACACCTGGTATCATGCTGAATAGGGAAAATCTGAAAGCTCTTCCACTAAGATCTAAAACATGATAACAATGACCACTTTCACCACTGTTATTCAAAATAGTACTAGACGTCATACCTAGAACTATCAGATAAGAGAAAGATACAAGGGACATCCTAACTGAGATGGAATAAGTCAGATTATGCTTGTTTACAGATAATATAATCTTATTTTTGTAAATAACTAAATATTCCACAAGAAAACAATTAGAATTAATAAACAAATTCAGTACAGTTGCAAGATACAAAATCAACATACAAAACTCTAGCATTTTTACATGCCAACAATGAACAATCAGGAAAAGAAATAAAAAATGTAATCCCATTACAGTAGCCACACATAAAAAATACCTAGGAATTAAGCAAAGAAGTGAAAGGTCTCTATAATGAAAACTATAAATTTCTGATGAAAGAAATTTAAAATGATACCAAAAAATGTAAAGTTATTCTAATCATGGATTGGAAGAATCAATATTGTTAAAAGTTTCATACTACTCAAAGCAATCTGCAGATTCAATGCAATCCCTATCAAAACACCAATGACATTCTTCACAGAAATATTTAAAAAATCTAAAAATTATATGGAACCACAAATGGCCCTGAATAATCAATGCTCTCATCAATAAAAAGAGAAAAACTAGAGTAATTATATTACCTGACTTAATTTTATTCTTCAGAGCTATAGTAACCAAAACAGCAAGGTATGGGCATAAAAATATATACATAGATCAGTGGAACGGAATAGAGAACCCAGAAAATAATTCACACACCTACAGTAAATCCATTTTTGCCAAAGGTGCCAAGGAAACACACTGGGGAAGAGACAAAAAGAATAAAAAATTTGGGGGTAAACTTAACTAAGAACGTGAAAATCTTATATACCAGAAAGTATAGAACATTGATGAAATAAATTGAACAAAAAACAAATTGAAATACATCCCATGCTTGTAGTTTTAAAGATATAATATTATAAAAATGTCCATCTTACCCAAAGCAATCTACAGGTTCATTGCAATCACTATCAAAATCCAAGCTGTAGTTTTCGCAGAAATAGAAAAAAGTTCTAAAATTGATTTGGAACAACCAAAGACCACTAATAACCTAATCAGCTGTGAGAAAGAAGAATAAAGCTGGTCATATAACACTTCCTGATTTCAAAATACATTACAAAGTTGTAGTAATCAAAACAGTATGATAATAGCATTAAGAAAACAGAAAGGACAGTCCAGAAATAAATCCACACATATACAGTCAATGAGCTTTGGTAAGGTTACCAACAATACATAATGGGGAAAGAATAGTCTCTTTACCAAGAGTTATTGGGAAAACTGATTTCCAAGTCCAAAAGGATAAAATTGATCCATATATTTACCATACACAAAAATCAACTCAAGTCAGTTAAAGACTTAAACATAAGACCTTAAACTCAAAAATACCCTGAAAAAAATAGGGAAAAAGATTTGTGACTTTAGTCCTAGCAATTATGTATTGGATATGGCACTAAAAGCATAGGTAACATAACCAAACTAGAAAGTTTCTACATAGCAAGTGAAACTATCAACAGAATGAAAATTCAACCTATGGAATGAAAGAAAATATTTGCAAACCATGTATCTTCATAAGGGGCTAACTTACAAAATACCTAAGCAATTTCTACAGCTCAATAGAAAAAAATAAAACTAATAACCAATTAAAAACTGGGCTAAAAACTCAAAGTGAAATTTCCCAAAAGAAGACATCCAAATGGCCAACAGATATATGAAAGAAATCTTTTAATACAACTAATCATCAGGAAAATGCAAATTAAAAGCACAATGAAATATTACGTCACAGCTGTCAGATTGGCTGTTATCAAACAAAACAAAACAAAACGAAAGTATTGGGCAAGATGTGGAGGAATTGGAACCCTCACACAGTATTGGTGAGAATGCAAAATTGTGAAGCCAGTATGGAAATCAATATGGAGATTTCTCAAAAAATTAAAAATTAAACTACCATATGATCCAGCAATCTCACTTCTGAATATTTATTCAAAAGAATAAAAATCAGGATACTAAGAGATATTGGCACTCCCAGGTTCTTTGTAGCACTACTCATAATAGCCAAAACTTGAAAATAACCTAAATGTCTATCAACAGATGGATTAATAAAGAAAATATTGGGTTGGACATGGTGGCTTATAACTGTAATCCCAGCACTTTCGAAGGCTTAGGTGGGAGGACTGCTTGATCCGAGGAAGTTGAGAGCAGCCTGGGCAACATAGTGAGGCCTGTCTAAACAAACAAAAAATTTTAAATTAGTTGAGAGTGGTGGCATGCATCTGTGGTCTCAGCTTCTCAGAAGGCTGAGAGGGGAGGATTGTTTGAGTCCAGAGATCAAGGCTACAGTGAGCCACATTATTTAGCCTTAAACATGAAGAAAATTTTGAAATATGCAGTACTAATGAACCTTGAGAATATTAAGCTATGTGAAACATGATAGTCACAAAAAAACAAGTATTGTACAAATCCACTTATATGGGTCACCTAAAATGGTGAATTTCATAGAATCATAGAATCAAAGTGTACAATGATAATTACCAGGGGCCATGGGAAGGGATAGATGGAGAGTTAATAATCAATGGACATAGTTTCAGTCAAACAAGGTGAATAAGCTCTAGTGATCTGCTGAACAACATTGTACTTAAACAATAATGTATTGTAGAGTAAATCTAATTAAAAAAATCTTCCAGATCTATACCTGCAGATGTGTTCATTCCACAATAAAATAAAATAAAATACCACAGTAGTTTCATAATTTAATTAAGGAAAATATACTGAATTACAGGGAACTCTTTTTGTTTTATTTTGTTTTCTTTTTTCTTTTTTTTGAGACAGAGTTTTGCTCTTCTTGCCCGGGCTGGAGTACAACGGTCGACTCACTGCAATCTCCACCTCCCGGGTTCAACCAATTCTCCTGCTTCAGCCTCCCAAGTAGCTGGGATTAGAGGCATATGCCATCACACTGGGCTAATTTTGTATTTTTTAGTCGAGGTGGGGTTTTACCATGTTGGTCAAGCTGGTCTCACACCTCTGACCTCAGGTGATCCACCAGCCTTATGCCTCCAAAAATGCTGGGATTACAGGCGTGAGCCACCATGCCTAGCTCAAACTACAGGGAACTGAATATACTCTGATGAACTATTATTTTCTCTGTGTTTAAAAATCAGGATTGGACATTTCTTTTTTTTTTTAACTCTTATTTGTCTGGTCTTACAAATTCTAAAATAAAATTTTAGAAGCAAATTTTAATTTGTCACCTATGATGCTACCAAATTACTTTTGTGTGCTTCACTCCAGCTTTTTGTAAACAGAAAACTCCCCTATCATAAATGAAAAATAACATTTAAAACAAAAGTTTGCTCAATACACATTGGCCTCTTTAATTGCCATGAAATAATATTCATCTGCATTTTCAACCACTAACTTATGGATTTCCTAAAATGTAAGCCATTTTTAAACTAAATCTTATATAATTTTTTTAAAAAAAATTGTAATTCCACCTGCAAAAATTAGATGTTTTTCTTTTTTTTCTGATAGGGAGTCTTGTTCTGTCACCCAGGTTGGAGTGCAGTGGCTACCTCCTGGGTTCAAGCAATTCACCCGCCTCAGCTCCCCAAATAGCTGGGATTATAGGTACCCACCACCATGCCCAGCTAATTTTTGTATTTTAGTAGAGATGTGGTTTCACTATGTAGGTCAAGCTGTCGTCGAACTCTTGACCTCAAATGATCCACCCACCTCGGCCTCCAAAAGTGCTGGGATTACAGGCATGAGCCACTGCACCCGGCTAAAAATAGATTATTTTTTAAAGTATTTGAAGAAGGAGGTGATGTGGCACCTTAGGCAACACAGATTGATAAAGTATTATATTTAAGTCATTTATCTGTCTTCTGCATTTTTTATAGACAATTGACACTTATATGAGAAAATTGGAAATTGGAAAATTCTCACAAG
Source organism: Callithrix jacchus (assembly GCF_049354715.1). Lineage (NCBI taxonomy): Eukaryota > Metazoa > Chordata > Mammalia > Primates > Cebidae > Callithrix > Callithrix jacchus. The sequence goes on from NC_133524.1 coordinate 85,469,205, forward strand.
TTTTTTTAAGTTCAGGGAAACATATTCAGGTTTGTTACATGGACAAACTTGTGTCATGAGAGTTTGTTGTACAGATTATTTAATCGCCCAGCTACTAAACCTAGTACACATTAGTTATTTTTTTGATCCTCACCCACCTCCCACTCTCCATCATTCAATAGATCCCAGTGTTTGTTGTTCCCTTCTATGTGTACATGTGTCCTCATCATTTAGCTCGAAGATATGTGAGTTCATGCAGTACTTGGTTTTCTGTTCCTCTGTTAGTTTGCTAAGAATTATAGCCTCCAGCTCCATCCATGTCCCTAAAAAGGACATTATCTTGTTTTAATCTATGGCTGCACAGTATTCCATGGTATATATGTACCACATTGTCTTTATCCAGTTTATCACTGATGTGTATTTAGGTACATTCCATGTCTTTCCTATGATGAATAGCACTGCAATGAACATATGCACTCATGTGTCTTTATAATAGAAGAATTTGTATTCCTTTGGGTATATACTCAGTAATGAGATTGCTGGGTTGAATGATATTTCTGTCTTTTAGTCTTTGAGGAATCACCACATTGATTTCCACAAAGACAGTCCCACTAACAGTGTATAAGCATTTCTTTTTCTTCACATTTCTTGCCAGCATCTTCCTTATCGATGCTGGATATTTTTCACGTGCAGTTTCCAAAAATTTCCTTATCGATGCTGGATATTTTTCACCTGCATAGTTTCCAAAAATTTTCTCCCATGTTGTAGGTTATCTGCTGTCTGATGATAGTTTCTTTTTCTGTGCAGAAGCTTTTTAGTTTAATTAGATCCCATTTGTCAATTTTTGCTTTTGTTTTTGGCATCTTCATCGTGAAATCTTTGCCTGTGCCTATGTTCTGAATGGTATTGCCTAGATTTTGTTCTAGTGTTTTTTATAGTTTTAGGTTTCACATTTAAGTCTTTAATTAATCTTGCATTGATTTTGCATATGGTATAAGGAAGGAGTTCAGTTTTCTGCATATAACTAGTCAGTTCTTCCAGAACCATTTATTAAATAGGGAGTCCTTTCACCATTGTTTGCTTTTGTTAGGTTTTCCAAAGATCTGATAGTTGTAGATGCACAGTCTTATTTCCAGGTGCTGTATCCTGTTTCAGTGGTCTAGATGTCTGTTTTCTACCAGTATCATATTGCTTTGGCTACTGTAGCTTCGTAGCATAATTTGAAGTAAGGTAGTGTGATCCCTCTTGCTTTGTTCTTTTTGCATAGGATTGCCTTGGCTATCTGGGCTCTGTTTTGGTTCTATATGAATTTCAAAATAATTTCTATTTCTGTGAAGAATCTCATTGGTAGTTGAATATGCATAGCAATGAATCTATAAATTGCTTTTGACAGTATGGCCATTTTATTGATATTAATTCTTTCTATCCATGAGCATGGAATATTTTTCTATTTGTTTGTGTCATCTCTTAGTTCTTTGAGCAGTGATTTGTAGTTATCATTATAGAGATCATTCACTCCCCTAATTATCTGTATTCCTAGGTATTTTATTTTTCTGTGGCAATTGTGAATGGGAATTTATTCCTGATTTGGCTCAGCTTCACTGTTGATGGTGTATAGGAATGCTAGTGATTTTTGCACATTAATTCTGTATCCTGATACTTTATTGAAGTCGTTTGCAGATTAAGAAGCTTTTGGGCCCTTACTATGGGATTTTCTAGATACATGATTATGTCATCTGCAAACAGGGATAGTTTTACTTCCACTATTCCTATTTGGATGCCCTTTATTTCTTTCTCTTGCCTGATTGCTCTACCCAAGACTTCCAAAACTATGTTGAATAGGAGTAGTGAGAGAGAGAATCTGTATCCTGTACTAGTTTTCATGGAAGATGCTTCCAGCTTTAGCCTATTTAGTATGATGCTAGCTGTGGATTTGTCATATATGGCTTTTATTTTTGGGGGGCATATTCCTTCAATATCAAGTTTATTGAGCATTTTTAACATGAATGGATGTTGAAATTTACTTTATTGAAATAATAAAGTGTTTTTTTCTTAGTTCTGTTTATGTGATGAATCACATTTATTGATTTGTGTATGTTGAACCAGCCTTGAATCCCAGAGACAAAGCCCACTTGGTCATGGTGGATAAACTTTGTGATGTGCTGCTGCATTTTGCCAAGAGGCCTGGAAAGCCAGAGTATGTATATTTCCTGGGTCACCATGCGTGTTTGAGTGGCTGCTTTGCCAAGACTCCACGTAGTTCTCTAAGTCAGACTGAAGGCCCTGGTGAATTGAGTTCATAAGGGATATTCTGACGTGAGGGTTGTAAAGATCCATGGAAGAGGTGTGGGATCTCACGGTAGCACATTCACATTCACGCATTATTTCTCTGGGTGCAGAAGCTTCTTTTGGCTCTGTGTTGCCCCCAGGTTTGCCATTGTCCTGCCTTGCTGTTTTCCATTTTTCGTGAGCCAAGTTGTTTTCTTTATCAGGCTCAATGTGAGTAACAATGTTTCAGCTGAAGGCATTTTATTTACTCGTGCCTTCTATTTCTCTCCTTGAGAGCAATGCACATTAGCTACTTCTAGTCAGCAGGGCCACTCCCCTGCCAAGAATTTTATTGTTCATAAATTTAGGGTTTTCTTCAAAAAATCAGAGTAAAACTATTAATGCTCTTTCTTCTTTGCAAGAACACTTTAAATTCTCCAATAATGTGGTCCCATCATAACATCTATCCCAGGCTTGTCTTAAGCAAGATAATATTGAGATAAGTTCATTTAAGAAGCGATATACTAATAATATAATTTTGAAATACTTCAGTATTCTTATTCAGAATAATAATGATAAACACAGCATAATTATACCTAGCAAGGATGAAAATTGATTTCAAAAGCAAGGTGAATAGAGAGACAATAAAATTCATTTTTATTGGCAAAATATGTTGGTGTTTGCTACATTTTCTCATTTTTATTGTAGCATCACATGACTAAAAACTAGTTTTATAAAAAAATGAAGAAGGAGGAGCTCAATGAACTGACTTATAGTACTTTGCAGAACATATTGTTATATGTAAATTTTTAAAAAGCAAGATAAAAAGAGTATAATATGAAGTATAATATGCAAAAGAGTATTTAAAATTTATAATATGGAATCAACCTAGATGCCCATCAATGATATTTTGAATAAAGAAAATGTGGTACATATATACCATAGAATACTATACAGCCATAAAAAAGAACCAGATCATGTACTTTGCAGGGACATGGATGGAGCCGGGGGACATTATCCTTAGCAAACTAACACAGGAACAGAAAACCGAATACTGCATGTTCTTACTTCTCCATGGGAGCTAAATGATGAGAACACATAATCACATAGAGGAGAACAACATACACAGGGGCCTTTTGGAGGGTGGAGTGTTGGAGAAGGGAGAGGATCAGGAAAAGTAATTAATGGGTACTAGGTTTAATACCCGGGTGATGAAATAATCTGTATAACAAACAAAGATACAACCTTACCTGTGTAACAAACCTGCACTTGTACCCCTGAGCTTAAAATAAGGTTTAACAAATATACCATAATTTTACAGATAATAGACCTGGTAAGCATCTTGCTGAAGTGATCAAGTGATCTACTAGGATTTATGCATATCAGCATTATATGTCCCTGACATGATGCACAGAGAAGCTAGTAGTATCACTTCTGTGGTATTTGTACCAAAAAATGCATAACCAGCAATTGTTCATAATCAAATATTGGACAAAGCCAAACTGAGAGAAATTCTGCATAATCAAATATTGGACAATGCCAAACTGAGAGAAATTCTGCAAAATCACTGACCTGTTGTCCTCAAAGAATGTCAAGGCCGTAAAAGAAAAGGAAAGACTGAAGAACTATAAAAGGCTAAGGAGACAGATCAACTAAATGCCATGTGGGTTCCTGGATTGGATCCTGAAACTGAAAATAAACATCAAAAAAACTGGTGAAATTTGAGTAAGGTCGATAATTTAGGGGATTGTTTGATATCAATATTAATTTATAAGATTACATTATTATGCTATAGTTGTACAAGATATTAACATAAGAGGAAGCAGAGTGAAATCTATACAGAAACCCTCTGTGTTATTTTTTTGCAGTATTTCTGTAAGTCTAAAATTAGTTCAAGTTGTAAATGGAAACAAGTAATAAATGAATACAAAATTATGACTAAATCTATAAGTTGTATAGATCTGAAAATTTTAGTTGAGGCCAATTCAAGAAACCTGCATTAATATGCACCTCAGTGTTCTCCTCTGACAGATGAGCATGAAAAATAAAGAAATCTATATTAAACATCTATTTCATGCAAAGCAAAATATAGGCACTGAAAAACAGTGTGGGGAAGGAGCAAGGATCAGTAAAGCATAGGCCCTGCCCTTAATGAGTTTCAAGTCTATTCTTGTAAGAAACAATCACATACTGCACAAATTTAACTGAACTTTGATAAACAATCATATTATAACCTGCCCCACATCTAATGGGGTCTCAAAAGCAGAGTCCTTAAATGTCTGGAGCTGTCTGATTGGAATAAATAGTTTCTGGCCTAAGGTTGTTGTTGTTGTTGTTGTTTTTTGGAGAAATAAGCATTATTTAGGAAAAAGCATATATTTTGTACCTTTTTGCATTTACTCATTCATTAATCATATTAGCTTAAAAATTTTCTGCTAACTTTCTGATTTTGGTCAAAATATCAAAGAAAAATTGTATTTTCCAGTTCTTTTGGCTTTGTCTAAACCACCAATACATACTCTGATAAAGTAGTTGGCCTGTTTTCATAATTGATTTCAACAGCCAAGCTGAATTTATTGACTGGCAATCCACAAAATCATCAACATTGTGCCAACAAATATTTGAGTGTTCAGTTTGAATATATTTTGTGGCCAGTAAGGGTCAGCCTGCAAAGTTATTTACCTTCCAAGCAGTATTCCACCCTTGAAAGTTTGCCACACCAATTGCTACTTCCATATTAAATTGCAGCAAATAACTCCTAATATGTTTAACTTCAACATTAATCTTTGCTTGTTAGATAAGCATTTTCATATACATTTTATACACATAAGATTTTTCATGAAGTGAGCCCAATAAAGTCACCCAGATAATTATAAGCCTTGTCATACATGTCAGTTCTACAATTATCCTTAATTAACTGAAACCTTGATCCACAGACCAGAGGTAATTAGCAGTAATCATTCTGAATAGTTCTCCTTTGACTCCCCTAAAACATGAGTTATTGGAGACTTGTCTTATTTTTTATTTTTTTATTTTTTTGAGACTGAGTTTCGCTCTTGTCATCCAGGCTGCAGTGCAATGGCGCGATCTTGGGTCGCCGCAACCTCCGCCTCCTGGGTTCAGGCAATTCTCCTGCCTCAGCCTCCTGAGTAGCTGGGATTGTATTGTCTTATTTTAAGAAAGTAACTAAAAACACAAATCTTAAAATTCTTTTTAATAATTTATTTTAAAGAATGTCTTAACAACTGCTCTTATTATTTTTTATCTAGCAGGTAACACTCTGGAATGTTTAAGTGGCTATGATGTTCAAAGTGTATAAGAGGCCAGGATTTTGAAAAGATATTATGAAAGCACCTTAGCTTTGGGACAAGTAAAGCAAACATCAACAAAAATAATAATTTAAAAGTTTAAATTAAGCAAAACAGTCATAAGCTACACATAAATTCTAAGGCGCTAAGAGGTTTAATTGAGATGTTGTAGATAAATATCGTTGCCCAAAGAATGGAAGACTGATTGACATTATCAAAATCAAGCAGAAGTAGTTAGATTAACCATCTGCAATGCTAGTAGTACAATGTTATTGTGAGAGCAGAGGCTATACTCTCATGTAAAGAGACAAAGATGGCTATGCAATAAATTTTGGAGGGCCTTAAAGACAAAAATAAGAGAGTTTCAATTGCTGTTAAAAGATATTGTGAAGTGGCATGATCTTCAGAAGAGGGGAAATGTTTAAAATGTCACATAGAAACATGTTTTACCTTTGTCAGGTCAGTTTTGGAAGAGAGATGGTCATGAAGAAGACTGTTCTAATTATTCAAGATTAGTGAGAATGTGGAGTTGGAGGAGAGATCAAGCATCAGCAAAAGGGAGTAGATGGTAAATGTTATTACGGTCCTGGCCAGCACCTGGAGGTATGTGCATGACAGCCCAGGACTACTGGTGTATTTTGTAAATAGTGTGATGACTGTATCGACTAGTATTGTAGTCAGACAAAAGTAATATAAATTCCCCAAACAGTGGCTTCACAAATAGTTTATTTCCTTTTTGTTTATATCATGAAATAAGAAAACCTGACATAGGCAGTCCACAGCTAGTATATCCATTTAACAGTATTGTCAAGGACCAATGCTCTCTCTATATTCCTGATCTATTCGCTTCCTATGGCTGCTGTTAAAAAAAATAAAGTCACAAATTTAGTGGCTTACAAAGATTTAAAAAAACAATTGATTCTCTTGGGCTTCTGGATGTCAGAAGCTCAACATTAGTTTTATGAGGTTACAATCAAGGTTTAGCCATGGCTGGATTTCTGGAGGCTCCAGGGGAGAAGTTGCTCCTTGCCTTTTATTCTAGAGGCCGCTGTGATCATTGTGGAGCTACTATTTAGACACCTGCTATGTCATCACTAATCTGTAGCTTTGGTCTTTCTCATTGCTGTACCTCTAGGCATTTCAGGAAGAAGGAAGGGGCAGGTCAAAGCATGGTAGTATACTGGTTCTTTTATGAAAAATTCCTAAAAGCGCTATTCAGCAACGTTTACTTCCACTTCATTTATAAAAAACAAGTCACATGGTCAGTCTTATATGGAAACAATATTAAGGAGACACTATTTTAAATTCTAGCCTCTTCAGGGGAGGAAAGCAAAGCAAAGAAATGGAAAGAGGGGTTGGAAACAGTCACTGAACAACTAAGAATATCTTCTAGTGGGTGTGAGTCCCAGCAAACATGAGCCTATCACTGTGGGAGTACATATACACACATATGAATCACATTCTTTCCTCAGTTGATCAGATTTTCTAGTGCTTATGTCCTTGGCTTAGTTAGTAATGGTGGAATGAAAGCAGAAAGGGAAGTGAAAAGAAAATAGGATTAGTAGTAGATTGATACTAATAAAAAGAAAGTGATGCCAATACAATTATTAATTTGGGTTCTTGAAATGTGTTTCACACTAATCTTCTGATAAAAATTATTTGTAAACAATTTATCCATTTATAAAGAACATGTCACAAAATCCACATCTGTATATCTAGGTTTTTTTATGTTTTATTTTTAATTGATAAATTATGACTGCATATATGTATTGAGTAAAATGTGATATTTTGGTACATACATACATTGTGGAATATTTTAGAAAAATACCACAAAGTTCCTAAAAAATCTAAATACAGTTTTTTTGGCGAAATATTTTTTTCTCTTAAGAAACTTACAATCTATTGCAAAATATTTTATCAAGACTCAAAAAGAATGTCTCTTTTCCAAACTTAGAATTTTGTTAATTTCTGTTGCCTTAGAAAACTTGTCCCAGAAAAAAAGCTATTGGATAACCAACATAAATAAACATATTTCTTGGCCATTTATTATATAAAGTAGAAATGTTAGCTGGATAACTATATGCATGATTTTTTCTTCACTTATATTCTTGTCAAATAGGAACATAACTAGAAAAAAAGGCAAAGAAAGGTGATGATGATTTGTGATTTAGACACAAAAGCCTTGAACATTTGAAATTCATTGGCACAGGTAATAGGGATTATGGAACATCTGGTGTTAAGCATTTGACTCCGTAATCCTAACGTATCAAGGATAGCATTTTGGTACTCTAGCTTCAGATTTACATTTTAACAAATATACACATTATATCACTTTTAAACTTTGTTTATTCTGTTTCCCGTTTCTACTCGGAAGGTGAATTATTTGCTTTTTTTTTTTTAGGTGGCACGGCATCCAATTTTTCCTTTTTTATGTGAATCTCTACTCTCATGTTCTCCCAAATATGATCCAATCTTACATAAACACAACAGGTCACAATTGTGTTACACAACAGGGGTCCCAATCCGGACCCCAAGAGAGGGTTCTTGGATCTCTCACAAGAAAGAATTCAGGGCGAGTATATAAAGTGAAAGCAAGTTTGTTAGGAAAGTAAAGGAATAAAAGAACTGCTACTCCATAGACAGAGCATCCCCAAGGGCTGCTGTTTGCACAATTTTATGGTTATTTCTTGATTATATGCTAAACAAGGGGTGGATTATTCATTCCTCTGACTTTTAGACCATGTTAGGTAACTTCCTGTCATTGCTATGGCATTTGTCGTTTTTCATGGTGCTGGTGGAAGTGTAGCAGTGAGGATGACCAGAGGTCATTCTTGTGGTCACCTTGGTTTTAGTGGGATTTGCCCAGCTCCTTTACCGCTACCTGTTATATCAGCAAGGTCTTTATGACCTGCATCTTCTGCCAACCTCCTATGTCATCCTATGACTTAGAATTCCTTAACCATCTGGAAATGCAGCCCAGTAAGTCTCAGCCTTATTTTATCCAGCTCCTATTAAAGATGGAGTTGTTCTGGTTCACATTCCTCTGACAGTTACACTTTTACAGATCAGTGACCATGACATAATAATTTAAGCACTCAAAAAAATTACAGCTATCAGAAGTTTGCATAAAATGGTATCTATGAAACAACATTTGTTAGATAATTGTAAAAAAGACAACATATTTGAAGATTTAAAGCAAAGAAAATCACTTTATTATGTATTTCCCTGGGCATTGGTTGAATCTTAGAAATTATTATTTATGAATTTATAATATCACTGTGCGTACTCTGCAACATAATATTTTTTCTATGTGTCAGTTGCAGTAGATAGGCTAAGAAAAGCTACTTTTACAAGATGTCAGATGACATTTGGCTGTGATTTTGCAGAACCGGTTGGATTTACTGGTGTCTGAAACCCTTCTTGCTTGTTAGTTGTTATTTAAAGAATGGCCTTATATTAATGTCCCATCAGAGAATATTCTCTTCAAACTCCTTTAAAAACACCCAATTTCAGAGATTACTCAATGAAATCCTTAAAAAAAAGCTTTAATTAAAAACAAAAACAAAAACAAAAAAAAAACTTCTTTCTGTAGCCATTGTTTTTCCGGTAGCTCTGATCTCCAGATATCTAGTGCAAAAATATCCTCCATTTATAACACATATCTGACTTATACTGTCAGATAAATCATTAAAAGCCTTGGTACTGACTTTAACCTCAGGACCATCCATACTTCTTTAGTCATTAAATTATTACCTCCAATCTTAACACCAAACTGTGGCTGATTTCTCAAGTTAGACAAAAGACTGCTTGATTTATCCTTGATGGGCTCCCAAACTGGGAGATTCTGGCTCACTTAGTGTTCTTCCATTAAATTCACTATTGAAGTGGAAATTGACTACAAGAAAAACAATAGTGACTGAACAGCTACCACCTGCACTACTCCAGAGCGTCAATTCAGCATTTTGGAAACAATAACTTACTAGAGGTACTCCAGTGACAAGGAAGAGTTCACACAGCTCCAAAAATGCCCAACATTTTCCCTGGGAGTAGTTTATACACTTTAAAAATCTACCCCCATTAGTGTAGGTCAAATACTTCATTTATAAAATGTTAGGATATTTTGATTTTGTTAGATAATAAAACGGTCATATCTATTCCACATGGGTGAGTAATAACTTCAAAGGCAAACACAATAGAAATATAATCATAATACTAATATAGGCAGTGAGCCATAAACATGTTATACACTGCATGCCTATATGAGTTACATACAGTTTCATGAGGCTCAAGACAGAAAGAAGCAACATTTTCTAGAACTTACAAAAGAAGTTTAGAATATCTTGCCATTACACTAAATCATTTAGTAAACAAAAAAATATTAGAACACATTTTAAAAAACTAAATATTGTCCTAGGTATCACAAAGAATGTTGTCTAATTTTATGTGGTAATCTTCCTCTTAAGAAGCTTTTATTTAATGGAGAATACAAAGAATACATAGTAAAATATTCAAAATGAAGATAGGCACTAAACATAACATTGTATTTTCTGTTGTTAATGGTCTGAAGTATACCATAGCTAAATATTTATATGAGTGTTCTCCATGTATATTTTAAAAAATTTAATAAATTCTACTGAATTATGCCCTGGATAGATAAGGATTTAAACCATTGATCACTAGGAAGTTTATTTTCACCTTGCTGTTATAAACAGACAAGTCTCATTAATTTTAAAGTGAACTAATCATAGTAAAGAGAGGGATGTATCAGTAAAAGTTCCATCCCAATGGGCATTGGAAGTCAAAACATTTCTAGTTTATTTGTAATCCCAATTGAATGTTTTCCTCTGGCCAAGCATATTCTTTTCATATATATATATATATATATATATATATGAATACGTAGTTTCTTGTGTTCTCACTTTTACCTTTTTGGTTCATTTGGTTAATTTTGATTATAAAATTGCTGGAAATCATGGAAATTTAAATTGTGAACCTAGACCATTATTGAACTTTACAACAGAAGTACAGTAATTAATATAATGCTAAGTTTGATTTAAAATTCTGATCCTGCTATATTGCAAAATGAGTAATTTTAGTGTATGGACACTGCATTGGTTTTTTATTGCTGCACAACAAATTGCCAAAAATTTACTGGTTTTGAAAACAATTCAAAAGTATTATTTTATAGTTTTGTAGGTTAGAAGTCTGACATGAATCTCTCTGGGCTAAAACTGAGATGATAACATGTCTTCCCTTCTTTCTGGTGCTCTAGGGGAGAATGTACTCCTTGTATCATCAGATTTATCTTAGTATGGGCTTCCATAACAAAGTACTATAGATAAGGTGGCTTAGAAACAATAAAATGTATTTCTCACCTTTCTGGAGGCTAGAAGACTGAGATAAAGGTGCCAGAATGGTTTGGTTCCAGTTAGGACACTCTTCTGGGTTGACACAAATATTCATTCTATTTTAAGTTTCTTCAGAGATTTCAGATCCTTGCTGCTGTAGGACTGAGGTCCTCCTTTCCATGCTAGCTGTTGGCTGAAGATGTTTCCAGCTTCTAGAGGCCATTTGTGTTCCTTAGCTCTTGATTCCCTTCCCCTGTATTCAAAGTAAACAATGATGGCCAAGTCTTCTTACACTGTGAATCTCTCATCTTTCTGTCTTATCTCTCTGACCCACTTTTTTGTCTTATTTTTTTTCTTTTAAGGATCCATGTAATTACACTGGACCTACTCTCCCCTGGACCCAATGGAAACTTGAAGATGTGATTAAGGTTATTGACTTTGAGATGGAAAGATGATCTTTAAATTCCCTATACTGAAAGTTTTATATAAATTGAATCATGCAATATGCAGTCTTTCATGACTGGCTTTTCTTACTCTTTCACTTAGCATAATGTTTTCAAGGTTCATTCATGATTTATACTTCATGATTTAGTACTTCATTCTTCTTTATGATAGGATACCATTCAATTGTATGTATATCATTTTGTTTATCCATTCATTAGTTAATGGACATTTGGATTATTTTCATCTTTTGTGTATTATGAATAATGTTGATAAATCATCCATGTACAAGTTTTTGTGTGGATATATATTTTCATATCTCTTAGGTATATACCTATAAGTGGAATTGCTAAGTCATATGATAACCCTATGTTTTCTGATTTAAGAAACTGCCAGGTTAATTTCCCAATGTGGCTGTAATTTATGCCATTTTGTTACATCATTTGATCCCTTCACATTTACTATTATTATTGATATACTTGTATCTACGTCTGCCATTTTATTGTTTTACACATCTCATTTCTATTTCATTCATTTTGTCCATCTATGAATCTCATTATTTATGGTTTTCTTTTGAACTAAATGAATATTATTTTTTTCTTTGAGACAGGGTCTCACTATGTCACTTACAGTGGAGTGCAGTGACATGGCAATGGCTCACCTCAGCCTCAAACTCCTGGGTTCAAGTGATCCTTTTATCTCAGCTTCCCAGGTAGCTGGGACTAAAGGAGTATATCACCATGCCTGGCTAATTTATTATTATTATTAGTAGTAGTAGTAGCAATAGTAGAAATGGCATTTCTGATGTTGCTCAGGCTGGCCTCTGACTCCTGACCTCCAGCAGTCCTCCCACTCAGCATCCCAAACTGCTAAAATTATAGCATTAGCCATTGCACCTGGCAAAATTAAGTGAATATTTTATAATGTAGCATTTCAATTTCTCTCATAATATTTTACTATATTTTAGTTATTTTCGTGTTGACTATGCTAAACCTTACCATATACATTTTAACTTATCTGAATAAGCTTCAAATGTATACAAATTTAACTTCAGTGAGATATAGAAACATTATACCTACATAGCTTTATTTTCTTTTTCCCTCTTTACTGAGGTAATATTCTTATGTATAATACATTGTTAATGTTACAAATCCAACAATACATTATTTATAATTTTAAGCAATTTTATGTCTTTTAAAAATGCTCAGTGAAGGGCCAGGCACATGGGCTCACCCCTGTAATCCCAGCACTTTGGGAGGCCGAGGCGGATGGATCACGAGGTCAAGAGATCGAGACCATCCTGGTCAACATGGTGAAACCCCATCTCTACTAAAAATACAGAAAATTAGCTGAGCATGGTGGCACGTGCCTGTAATCCCAGCTACTCCGGAGGCTGAAGTAGGAGAATTGCCTGAACCCAGGAGGCGGAGGCTGCGGTGAGCCGAGATTGCACATTGCACTTCAGCCTGGGTAACAGGAGCGAAACTCCGTCTCAAAAAAAAAAAAATGCTCAGTGAAGAAAGAAGAGCAAGTACATATTTATAGCTTCTCTTATATTATCTTTTATGTAAATTGTTTCTCTGTTCATTCCTGTGACTCTGAATTAACAACTGTAGTCATTTCCTTAGCAGAATATAACTTTGTTCTCACCCACCTCATGTATGCTGCTATTGGTAAATATATAGCATTTCTACTTGTTCATGCCAAACAATACCTCATGTACATACTGTGTGTAGAATGGCTTTTTAAGTTTGTTAAGAGAAGAAAGGAGAAGAAATAAGCATGTACACTTTCTTTATAAGTACATAATACCTAAACACCTTTGCTAGGGTTCTTTGTTTTGTGTGTGTGTGAATTGGCATGATGGCATAGGTCTCACTTGCTTTTGTCCTGAAGAATTTCCTTTAGTATGTCTTGTAATGTGAATCTGCTATCAACAAATTCAATTTTTATTTTTCTAGGAATGTCTTTATTTTACCTTTATTTTTGAAATGTAGCTTTGTTGAATACAAGATTCTTGATTGACAGGTTTTTCTTTGTGTACTCTGAATACATTATCTCACTGCCTTCTAGTTTCTCAAGAGAAGTCAGTTCATCTTAATTGATATTCTCTGGTAAGTGAAGAGTCATATTTCTCTTGTTGCTTTTGAAGATTTTCTTCTTGACTTTGGCTTTCAGTATTTTTACTATGATAAGTATGTAGATCTCTTCGCATTTATTCTACTTGGAGTTTGTTGAGCTTCCTGGATGCATAGGTTAATGATTTTCAATAAAGTTGGAAATTTTTTATTTTTATTATTTATTTATTTTTTTGAGAGAGAAGGAAAGAAAAAAAGGAGTGAAGGAGAGGAAGAAAGAGGAAGAAAAAGAGGGAGAGAGAACGGAAATGTTGCTTTATTCTAAAAAATAGGTACTAATAATGGCCAATCAATATTTCATTTAAACTTTTGTTTAAATAAAGTAGATGTGATGTGGTATTGACAAGAATGTATATTTTGTGTATTTAAAGTGAAGAGCTCTATAAATATTTATTAAGTTTACTTGTTCCAGATCTGAGTTCAAGTCCTGGATATCCTTATTAATTTTCTGTCTCATTGAGTCTAAGCCTCTATGTATCTGGGTGTTAGGATCTTTAGCTCTTATTGTTACATTGATCCTTTTACCACTATATCTTTGTTGCTTTAAAATCTGTTTTATCAGATACGAGAATTGCAACTCCTGCTTTTTATTTATTTATTTGTTTTTGCTCTCCATTTGGTTGGTAAATCTTTCTCCATCCCTTTGTTTTGAGTTTTTGTGTACCCTTGCATGTGAAATGGGTCTGGATGTAGCATACCGTTGGGTTTTGGCTGTGTCTTTTGATTGGGGGATTTAATCGATTTAAATTTAGGATTACTGCCATTTGATGTTAACTGGCTGTTTTATCCATTCATTGATGTAAATTCTTTTTTATGTTGATGCTCTTTACTTTTTGGTATATTTTTAGAAAGGCTAATACTGGTTGTTTCTTTCTATTTGTAGTGCTTCTTTCAGAAGCTCTTGTAAAGCTGGCCTGGTGGTAATAAAATCTCTGAGTACTTGCTTGTTCATAAAAGATTTATTTTTTTTTTTCCTTCAGTTGTGAAACTTAGTTTGGCTGGATATGAAATTGTGGGCTGAAAGTTCTCTTCTTTAAGGAGGTTGAATATTGGCCCCCACTCTCTTCTGGCTTGCAGAGTTTCTGCTGCGAGATCTGCTGTAAGTCTGACAGGCTTCCCTTTGTGGGTAATCTGACCTTTCTCTCTGGCTGCCCTTAGTATTTTTTCCTTTGTTTCAACCCTGGTGAATCTAACAATTATGTGCCTTGGGGTTGCTCTTCTTGAGGAATATCTTTGTAGTGTTCTCTGTATTACCTGGGGTTGAATATTGTCCTGCTTTGCTAGGTTAGGAAAATTTTCCTGAATAATATCCTGAAGAATATTTTCCAGCTTGATTCATTCTCTCTGTCACATTCAGGCACACCTGTCAAATGTAAATTTGGTCTTTTCACATAGTCCCATATTTCTTGGAGACTTTGCTCATTCCTTTTTATCCTTTTTTCTCTAATCTTGTCTTTTCGTTTTATTTCATTAAGTTGGACTTTGACCTCTGATATCCTTTCTTCTGCTTGATCAATTCGAGTGTTTAAACCTGTGCATACTTCTAGGCATTCCTGTATTGTATTCTTCAGTTCCATTAATTCACTTATATTCCTCTCTAAATTGTCTATTCTCATTAGGATTTCATCAAACCTTTTTTCAAAGTTCTTAGTTTCTTTACATTGGGCTACAACATGTTCTTTTAACTCACAGAAGTTTCTTATTATCCATCTTCTGAAGTCTGATTCTGTTAATGGGATGCACTCGTTCTCCATCAAGCCTTGTTCCCTTTTTGATGAGGAACTGTGATCCTCCTTAGAGGGAGAGGCATTCTGATTTTGAGTATTCTCAACCTTTTTACGCTGGTTTCTTCCCATCATTATACATTTATCCACCTGTTGTCTTTGTAATTGCCAACTTTCAAATTAGGTCTCTGAGCGGACGTCCAAGTTGTTAATTCCCAGGGCTGAAATATGAGCATGCGCCGGCCAAAACAGCGGCGTTAAGACTGTTGGTGCTTTTCTGCCCAGCAATCTCCAGTCTGGCTTCCTTCTTGAGTCCGTAATATGCGACTCTGCCTTCCCGGAGCTCCAAACGTTGGTCAGAAGGGGAACCAGTCCCGTTTACTCTGCATCAAGAGCTGCCATGCCGAGGTGCCGGCAAAACTGCTGTGCTGGCAACCTGTAGGACTCCTCCACTGGGAATCTTCTGCTCTGTAAGCAACAAAAATTTGTCTGAAAGTGTGGCGTCCTCTCGTTCCCTGCACTTTCACTGGGAGCTGCAATCCCGAGATGTTAGCGATCAGCCATCTTGGATCATTCTCCTTGGAAATTTTTAAATTATTATTTCTTTAAATATTGTTCTTATTTTTTCTCTTTCTTCTTTTTTTGTAATACTACTATGTGTACATCCCACTCTTCTCTAATTATTTTATTGTTTAATTCATATTTCTTTTTTTTTCTTCTATATTTCTTGCATATTCAGTAATTATATAACTAAGATGGAGTTTTTAAGGACTTGACGTTCTTTTTTTTTATTATTTTTATTGGATTTTAGGTTTTGGGGTACATGAGCAGAGCATGCAAGACAGTTGCGTAGGTACACACATGGCAGTGTGCTTTGCTTTTCTTCTCCCCTTCACCCACATTTGGCATTTCTCCCCAGGTTATCCCACCCCACCTCCCCCTCCCACTGGCCCTCCCCTTTTCCCCCCAATAGACCCCAGTGTTTAGTACTCCCCTTTCTGTGTCCATGTGTTCTCATTTTTCATCACCCACCTATGAGTGAGAATATGCGGTGTTTCATTTTCTGTTCTTGTGTCAGTTTGCCTAGGACGATGTTCTCCAGATTCATCCATATCCCTACAAACGACACAAACTCATCATTTCTGATTGCTGCATAATATTCCATGGTGTATATGTGCCACATTTTTCCAATCCAGTCTATCATCAATGGGCATTTGGGTTGATTCCAGGTCTTTGCTATTGTAAACGGTGCTGCAATGAACATTCGTGTACATGTGTCCTTATAGTAGAACGATTTACAGACTTTTGGATATATACCCAGTAATGGGATTGCTGGGTCAAATGGAATTTCTATTTCTAAGGCCTTGAGGAATCGCCACACTGTCTTCCACAATGGTTGAACTAATTTACACTCCCACCAACAGTGTAAAAGTGTTCCTTTTTCTCCACATTCTCTCCAGCATCTGTTGTCTCCAGATTTTTTAATGATCGCCATTCTAACTGGCGTGAGATGGTATCTCAATGTGGTTTTGATTTGCATCTCTCTGATGACCAGTGATGATGAGTATTTTTTCATATGATTGTTGGCCTCATATATGTCTTCTTTCGTAAAGTATCTGTTCATATCCTTTGCCCACTTTTGAATGGGCTTGTTTGTTTTTTTCCTGTAAATCTGTTTGAGTTCTTTGTAAATTCTGGATATCAGCCCTTTGTCAGATGGGTAGACTGCAAACATTTTTTCCCATTCTGTTGGTTGCCAATTCACTCTAGTGACTGTTTCTTTTGCTGTGCAGAAGCTGTGGAGTTTCATTAGGTCCCATTTGTCTATTTTGGCTTTTGTTGCCAATGCTTTTGGTGTTTTGTTCATGAAGTCCTTGCCTACTCCTATGTCCTGGATAGTTTTGCCTAGATTTCCTTCTAGGGTTTTTATCGTGCCAGGTCTTATGTTTAAGTCTTTAATCCATCTGGAGTTAATTTTAGTGTAAGGTGTCAGGAAGGGGTCCAGTTTCTGCTTTCTGCACATGGCTAGCCAGTTTTCCCAACACCATTTGTTAAACATGGAATCCTTGCCCCATTGCTTGTTTTTGTCAGGTTTATCAAAGATTGTATAGTTGTATGTATGTTGTGTTGCCTCCGGTGCCTCTGTTTTGTTCCATTGGTCTATATCTCTGTTTTGGTACCAGTACCATGCTGTTTTTATTACTGTAGCCTTGTAGTATAGTTTGAAATCCGGTAGTGTGATGCCCCCCGCTGTGTTCTTTTTGCTTAGAATTGACTTGGCTATGCGGGCTCTCTTTTGGTTCCATATAAAGTTCATGGTGGTTTTTTCCAGTTCTGTGAAGAAAGTCGATGGTAGCTTGATGGGGATAGCGTTGATTCTGTAAATTACTTTGGGCAGTATAGCCATTTTCACGATATTAATTCTTCCTAACCATGAACATGGAATGTTTCTCCATCTGTTTGTGTCCTCTCTGATTTCGTTGAGCAGTGGTTTGTAGTTCTCCTTGAAGAGGTCTCTTACGTTCCTTGTGAGTTGTATTCCAAGGTATTTTATTCTTTTTGTAGCAATTGCGAATGGCAGTTCGCTCTTGATTTGGCTTTTTTTAAGTCCGTTATTGGTGTAGACGAATGCTTGTGATTTTTGCACATTGATTTTATATCCTGAGACTTTGATGAAGTTGCTTATCAGTTTCAGGAGTTTTTGGGCAGAGGCAATGGGGTCTTCTAGGTATACTATCATGTCGTCTGCAAATAGAGACAATTTGGCTTCCACCTTTCCTATTTAAATACCCTTTATTTCTTTTTCTTGCCTGATTGCTCTGGCTAGAACTTCCAGTCCTATATTGAATAGGAGTGGTGAGAGAGGGCATCCTTGTCTAGTGCCAGATTTCAAAGGGAATGCTTCCAGTTTTTGCCCATTCAGTATGATATTGGCTGTTGGTTTGTCGTAAATAGCTTTTATTACTTTGAGATACGTTCCATCGATACCGAGTTTCTTGAGGGTTTTTAGCATAAAGGGCTGTTGAATTTTGTCAAATGCCTTCTCTGCGTCAATTGGGATAATCATGTGGTTTTTTTTTTGGTTCTGTTTATGTGGGGAATTACGTTGATAGACTTGCGTATGTTGAACCAGCCTTGCATCGCTGGGATGAATTCTACTTGATCATGATGAATAAGTTTTTTGATTTGCTGTTGCAATCGGCTTGCCAATATTTTATTGAAGATTTTTGCATCTATGTTCATCATGGATATTGCCCTGAAGTTTTCTTTTCTCGTTGGGTCTCTGCCAGGTTTTGGTATCAGAATGATGTTGGTCTCATAAAATGATTTGGGAAGGATTCCCTTTTTTTGGATTGTTTGAAATAGTTTTAGAAGGAATGGTACCAGCTCCTCCTTGTGTGTCTGGTAGAATTCGGCTGTGAACCCGTCTGGACCTGGGCTTTTTTGTGTGGTAGGCTCTTAATTGCTGCCTCAACTTCAGACCTTGTTATTGGTCTATTCATAGTTTCAGCTTCCTCCTGGTTTAGGCTTGGGAGGACACAGGAGTCCAGGAATTTATCCATTTCTTCCAGGTTTACTAGTTTATGCGCATATAGTTGTTTGTAATATTCTCTGATGATGGTTTGAATTTCTGTGGAATCTGTGGTGATTTCCCCTTTATCATTTTTTATTGCATCTATTTGGTTGTTCTCTCTTTTATTTTTAATCAATCTGGCTAGTGGTCTGTCTATTTTGTTGATCTTTTCAAAAAACCAGCTCTTGGATTTATTGATTTTTTGAAGGGTTTTTCGTGTCTCAATCTCCTTCAGTTCAGCTCTGATCTTAGTTATTTCTTGTCTTCTGCTGGGTTTTGAGTTTTTTTGATCTTGCTCCTCCAGCTCTTTCAATTTTGACGATAGGGTGTCAATTTTGGATCTCTCCATTCTCCTCATATGGGCACTTATTGCTATATACTTTCCTCTAGAGACTGCTTTAAATGTGTCCCAGAGGTTCTGGCACGTTTTGTCTTCGTTCTCATTGGTTTCGAAGAACTTCTTTATTTCTGCCTTCATTTCGTTGTTTACCCAGTCAACATTCAAGAGCCAGTTGTTCAGTTTTCATGAAGCTGTGCGGTTCTGGGTCGGTTTCTGAATTCTGAGTTCTAACTTGATTGCACTATGGTCTGAGAGAATGTTTGTTATGATTTCAGTTGTTTTGCATTTGTTGAGCAGTGCTTTACTTCCAATTATGTGGTCAATTTTAGAGTAGGTGTGATGTGGTGCTGAGAAGAATGTGTGTTCTGTGGATTTGGGGTGGAGAGTTCTGTAAATGTCTATCAGGTTTGCTTGCTCCAGGTCTGAGTTCAAGCCCTGGATATCCTTGTTGATTTTCTGTCTGGTTGATCTGTCTAGTATTGACAGTGGAGTGTTAAAGTCTCCCACTATTATTGTGTGGGAGTCTAAGTCCTTTTGTAAGTCATTAAGAACTTGCCTTATGTATCTGGGTGCTCCTGCATTGGGTCCATATATGTTTAGGATCGTTAGCTCTTCTTGTTGTATCGATCCTTTTACCATTATGTAATGGCCTTCTTTGTCTCTTTAGATCTTTGTTGCTTTAAAGTCTATTTTATCAGAGATGAGAATTGCAACTCCTGCTTTTTTTTGCTTTCCATTAGCTTGGTAAATCTTCCTCCATCCCTTTATTTTGAGCCTTTGTGTATCCTTGCATGTGAGATGGGTTTCCTGGATACAGCACACTGATGGGTTTTGGATTTTTATCCAATTTGCCAGTCTGTGTCTTTTGATTGGTGCATTTAGTCCATTTACATTTAGGGTTAATATTGTTATGTGTGAATTTGATACTGCCATTTTGATGCTAAGTGGCTGTTTTGCCTGTTAGTTGTTGTAGATTCTTCATTATGTTGAAGCTCTTTAGCATTCAGTGTGATTTTGGAATGGTTGGTACTGGTTGATCCTTTCTATGTGTAGTGCCTCTTTTAGGAGCTCTTGTAAAGCAGGCCTGGTGGTGACAAAATCTCTGAGTACTTGCTTGTTCGCAAGGGATTTTATTCTTCCTTCACTTCTGAAGCTCAGTTTGGCTGGATATGAAATTCTGGGTTGAACGTTCTTTTCTTTAAGAATGTAGAATATTGCCCCCCACTCTCTTCTGGCTTGTAGTGTTTCTGCCAAGAGATCTGCTGTGAGTCTGATGGGCTTCCCTTTGTGGGTGACCTGACCTTTCTCTCTGGCTGCCCTTAGTATTCTCTCCTTTATTTCAACCCTGTTGAATCTGACGATTATGTGCCTTGGGGTTGCTCTTCTTGCAGAATATCTTTGTGGTGTTCTCTGTATTTCCTGCAATTGAGTGTTGGCCTGTCTTGCTAGGTGGGGGAAATTTTCCTGGATGATGTCCTGAAGAGTATTTTCCAGCTTGGATTAATTCTCTTCGTCCCCTTCTGGTACACCTATCAATTGTAGGTTAGGTCTTTTCACATAGTCCCACATTTCTTGGAGACTTTGTTCATTCCTTTTTGCGCTTTTTTCTCTGATCTTGGTTTCTCGTTTTATATCATTGAGTTGTTCTTCGACTTCAGATATTCTTTGTTCTGCTTGGTCAATTCGGCTATTGAAACTTTTGTTTGCTTCGCGAAGTTCTCGTATTGTGTTTTTCAGCTCCTTTAATTCATTCATATTCCTCTCTAAGTTATCCATTTGTGTTATCATTTCCTCGAATCTTTTTTCAAATCTTTTTTCAAGGTTCTTAGTTTCTTTGCATTGATTTAATACATGATCTTTTAGCTCACAAAAGTTTATCGTTATCCATCTTCTGAAGTCTAATTCCGTCATTTCGTCACAGTCATTCTCCGTCCAGCTTTGTTACCTTGCTGGTGAGGAGTTTTGGTCCTTTCTAGGAGGCGAGGTGTTCTGGTTTCAGGTGTTTTTCTCCTTTTTGCACTGGTTTCTTCCCATCTTTGTGGATTTGTCTGCTGGTCGTCTGCGTAGTTGCTGACTTTTCGATTGGGTCTCTGAGTGGACACCCAGAATGTTGATGATGAAGTATTTCTGTTGCTTGGTTTTCCTTCTACCAGTCTAGCCCCTTCGCTGTACGACTGCTGAGGTCCGCTCCAGACCCTGCTTGTCTGGGGTGCACCTCTAGCAGCTGTGGCACAGCGAGGGATGCTACCAGTTTCTTTTTCTGCTATCTTTGTCCCAGGATGATGCCTGCCTAATGTCAGTCTTTTGGATGTAGAGGGGTCAGGGAGCTGCTTGAGGAGACAGTTTGTACTTTATAGGGGCTTAATTGCTGAGCTGTGAGCTCTGTTGTTCATTCAGGGCTGTTAGGCTGCTATGTTTGATTCTGCAGCAACAGAGCTCATTAAAAAACCTTTTTTTTTCTCAAATGCTCTGTGTTGAGGGGTTTGGGCTTTATTTTGGATGTCTGCCCAGCTAGGACGCAGACTAGCCGCTGTTTGGCTGCCGAGGCTCCGCCCTGCTGTTGTGTGATTAGCCCTGTTCCTGCAGGCTCTGCTGTAGTCTCTGCCACGCCCTGCGGCGGAGTCTCTCTGTTGTAGCGGGTTGCCTCGGCAATGGCAGGCTGCGTCAGCAGTGGGCGTGTATCTCAGTAGGGACGGGTTGCCTCGGCAATGGCAGGGTGCGTCAGCAGTGGGCGTGTATCTCAGTAGGGACGGGTTGCCTCGGCAACGGCAGGCTGCGTCAGCAATGGGCGTGTATCTCAGTTGGGGCGGGTTGCCTTGGTAATGGTGGACGCCCCTCCCCCTCAGAGCGTCTCGGGCCGTCTGCCCGGGGCTCGTTTGAAATCGCGGTTTTGTTCGTCCCACTGGGCCAACCCTAACGCTCTGTCCCTGCGATCCCCTGGCTGGCCCACTGTCCAAGTCTAGCTCAGTCTCAAGTCCAGCCCTCTCACATCTCCTGTTGCCGGTTCAACGGGGCACCCGGACAAGCATGCCTTGTGGGGAGCGCTGGGTAGGGCCGGCCGCTGCCACCCCGGCTGCCGGCTTCACCAGGCGGAGGTTCTGCCTGGTGTCCCGCGTCTCCTCTTCACTTGGGAATTTCCCCGTTCCATGGGCAACAAAGATCAGTCTGGAAATGCAGCTCAGACTCACCTTTCCGCGGACACAACCCAAGCTCCAATCCTGGGTTGTTCTCACAGCACCATCTTGAGTCTTCATATTTCTTTTAATTCTATGGATTATATAATCTATATCAATCTATTTTCAAGTTTATTAATTCTTCATTCTTTCAGTTTAAATATTTTGCTTAGCTCCTCTAGTCAAGTTTTCAAATTATTTTATACTTCTTAACTTTACAATTTCTACTTTGTTCTTTTTGATATTTATAACTGTTTATTAATATACTCTATTTGAGGTGGACTGTCATATTACATTTCTTGTTTAATTATGGTTTTCTTTCATGCTTTGAACATATTTATAATGGCTACTTTGAAGTATTTTTCTGTTATATCTGACATCTGGGCACTCTAACAGGAAGGTATTTTTTGTCTGCCTTTTTTTCAGTGTATGGGTTACACTTTTCTGCTTTTCTATCTTCTTTTGTAGAAATTGGATATTTTAGATTGTATATTGTAGCAATTCTTGACCAGTACCAATAATTCTTCTTCTCTGGAAGAAGGATCTTTCAGAGGAGATACTTCTCTGAACCTTCTTCTTATTTCTTTCTTTGATTACTCAGTTACTTCCTGGATTATGTTAGTAAAGCTAATTTTCCTCCTATAATGTGAAGCTATAGTGTTATTTCTGGGGAGTACAGCCCTGGGTATGTAAACAGTCATCCTGGAATGTCAGTGGTTTTGTCATGGCTTTCAGTGAATGACTCTTTTCCTATGCATATCCAGTTTTTCATCTCCACAAATTGTAAACTAATTGTTCTACTGTTTTCAATAATGCTTTGAGATATAATTTTTAACACGAAGGTTCTTTTAAAGAGACAGTTATAAAAATTACTTTTTAAGATTTATTCTGACCTAAGGAAGGATCCATGTTCTATCATTCCCTGTTTCTCTTGTCAAACTACCTGGCCTACACTTTATCTTGTATTACAAATGAATATAAATCTCCTCCCAATTGCCTTTCACAACTTCTACTGTTTAAAAGTGTCTTTCTTAGGTTTAACATTTTTTTATACTCTTTTGCAAATAAAATTAGCTGCTATGGAAAGATATTAGGAGATTTCAACATGATTCTTTCCGCAAGCAAAATCTCTGAGCCAGGGCTCTGAAACTGGGGTTTGAGGAAACAATCATGCTCTTTTCTTGTAGTAACACCTCAGGTTTGGAGCTGAACATTCTGAAGAATGGAGAAGCAGATTCACATCTCTAGGCTTGCCTCTTTCAACTTGGCAGTATCACTTTACAAGCCACAGGAGTGGTGATTGGGGCCCCAGTGTTCTCAGTCTTGCCGCTACCAAAATAGTTCCTACATCCCATGAATGGGAGCTGAGCAGAGAAAGGGAGGCCCATCTATCACTCAGAACTTAACCTCAGAAACAGGTAGCTCTTGCCAGGATGAGAAATGTTGACATCTTACCCTATCATGAAAACAGCCCTTTGACTTAGAGCTGGCCAGGAGAGAGAGTCTTGTGTTCCTGGATATACCACCTAATGTGGAGTTTCTATCTTACTGAGCTGGGAATGGAGAGGGAAGGTGCAAGTGTTGTTTCACATATCACAGATTCTCAATATTCTTACCATCTTTAGTAGATTTTCTTGATAAAATACTTTTTCAATTATTGCATGCCTTTAGGACAATTTTGTGAAACATTAAATTGTTGTATTTTCATAGTTTTACTACTTTAGCTAGAGAGGAGGTCCATAGAATTTCTTACGCAGTCTCACCTGAATTGGAAGTTAGATTTTTATCTTTACTAAACAGTAGTGTACCCTGAATATGATTTTATTTTATTCTTTCATCAATATTTTCTGGTGATGGTGCCATATCAGTAGTAATAGATCTTCATTTTTTTACTCAGTCTTCTATTAATAGACATTTGAGTTGTCTTCAGTATTTTTATTATAAACAATATACAGCACAGTATACATATTATTTGTTATTGTTTGCCAAGGTATATTAGGAATTGATTCCTAAAGTTTGTATTACTGTATTCAAAGGTAGATAGATAGATAGATAGATAGATAGATAGATATGCACATTTTCTAGATACACATTGCACAGATCTACTCCATAGGTCTTACAAATTTTCATTCTCACCATCAGTGTTTGAGGCACCTGATTCTCTACAGCTGAGAGAAAAATTTGCTGTCAGATGTTCATTTTTTTATTGATACTTGAAAAATGATATATCTATGTACTTTTATTTGCTTTTATTAATATCTAATTTTGAATCATGTTAAGTATTTTATAATTCGCTATTCTTTTCTGTGAGATATCTGTTCATATATTCTCCATATTTTTCTCTAAGGTTTTTGGCCCATATATTCCTTTCCAGATTTAAAAGCTCTTTGGCAGTAATATTAAAATATTAACACTCTTAATGTAATGTTGGTATATAACTTGTCACATATTATAGGTTGTCTTTTTACTTTGCTTTCTATGTTTTTATTACAACAGAAAGTAATTTTTTAGGTAATCAAATTCATTAATATTTTCATCTTAGCTTCTGAAAATTTAACCAGCATTTATCCCTGAATCCAAATTATAAATGATTATATTATTTTATTTTTTACAATTAACTTCATGCTCCATTTGGAATTTACTTTGATGTATAGTTTGACAAATTGATCCAGTTTTATATTTTTCCTATGAGGCCATCTAGGTATCACAAGACAATTTATTGCAATGTCCATCATTTCCTCACTACATTGAGTTGCTACCTTCACTATATGCTAAATTGTCATAAGCACTTTGCCTATTTGTGGATTTTTCCAGTGTGTTCTAGTAGAGTTTCCACATATTGATGTGTTTATCCTATATTGTTTAGTAATAGTGCTTCATGGTATATTATAACATCTGCAAAATCATTTTGACTTTCTATTTATTTTAGCTAACCAGACATTAAGACCATAAGAATATATCACTGTCACTATTTTGATGGCATCTTAATTTCAAGTAATAATCTAAAAATAAAACTTTTAAAAAATATTTTATACAAACTGAAGTGTGTGTTGTTACAGCCCACATAGCTAAGTCAATTCTAAGCAAAAAGAACAAAGCTAGATGCATCACACTACCTGACTTCAAATTATACTACAAGGCTACAGTAATAAAAACAGCATAGTACTGGTACCAAAACAGAGAAATAGACCAATGGAACAGAACAGAGGCCTCAGAGGCAACGCCACACATCTACAACCATCTGATTGTTGACAACCCTCACAAAAACAAGCAATGGGAAAAGAATTCCCTGTTTAATAAATGGTGTTGGGAAAACTTGCTAGCCATGTGCAGAAAGCAGAAACTGGACCCCTTCCTGACACCTTACACTAAAATTAACTCCAGATGAATTAAAGACTTAAGCATAAGACCTAACACCATAACAACCCTAGAAGAAAATCTAGGCAAAACCATTCAAGACATAGGCATAGGCAAGTTTCATGACTAAAACAAAAAAAGCATTGGCAACAAAATGAAAATAGGCAAATTGGATCTAATTAAACCCCAGAGCTTCTGCACAGCAAAAGAAACAATCATTAGAGGGAGTCAGCAACCAACAGAATGGGAAAACATTTTTGCAGTTTACCCATTTGACAAAGGGCTAATATTCAGAATCTACAAACAACAAAAACAGATTTACAAAAAAAAACAAACAAGCCCATTCAAAAGTGGGCAAAGGATATGAACAGACACTTTACAAAAGAAGACATATATAAGGCCAACAAGCATAAGAAAAAATGCTCATGATCACCAGTCATTAGAGAAATGCAAATCAAAACTACATTGAGATACCATCTCACGCCAGTTAGAATGGTGATTACTAAAAAATCTGGAGACGACAGATGCTGGATAGGATGTGGAGAAATAGGAACACTTTTATACAGTTGGTGGGAGTGTAAATTAGTTCAACCATTGTGGAAGACAGTGTGGTGATTCCTCAAGGATCTAGAAATAGAAATTCCATTTGACCAAGCAATCCTATTACTGGGTATATATCCAAAGAATTATAAATCATTCTATTATAAGGACACATGCACACAAATGTTCATTGTGGCACTGTTTACAATAGCAAAGGCTTGGAACCAACTCAAATGCCTGTTGATGATAGACTGGACAGAGAAAATGTGGCACATATACACCATGGAATATTATGCAGCAATCAGAAACGATGAGTTCGTGTCATTTGTAGGGACATGGATGAACCTTGAGAACATCATTCTCAGCAAACTGATGCAAGAACAGAAAATCAAATACTGCATGGTCTCACTCATAGGTAGATGTTGAACAATGAGAACACATGGACACAGAGAGGGGAACATCACACACTGGGGTCTGTAGGGGGGAATTAGGGGAGGGACAGCAGGTGGTGGGGAGTTGGGGAGGGGTAACATGGGGAGAAATGCCAGATATAGGTGATGGAGAGGAAGGCAGCAAACCACATTGACATGTATGTACCTCTGCAACAATCTTGCATGTTCTTCACATGTACCCCAAAACCTAAAATGCAATAATATATATATAAATAAATTTAAAAAAAATATTTACTGTCGTTTTAATATTATTTTGGCTGAATATATATTCAGATATTCCAGTGTGATAACATTTATTTTCATCCTTTTCAAAGCTCATTGATAAATTTAAAAAATTATAAGCATTCAGTAGAATATAAAGGATCCAGATTGGTCACAGTGGCTCACACCTGTAATCCCAGCACTTTGGGAGGCTGAGGCGGGCATGAAGTCAGGAGTTTGTGACCAGCCTGGCCAATATGGTGAAACCTTGTCTCTACTAAAATACAGAAATTAGCCAGACATGGTGGTGGGAGCCTGTAATCCCAGCTACTTGGGAGGTTGAGACAGGAGTATCACTTGAACCTGGGAGGTGGAGGTGGCAATGAGTTGATATTGTGCCACTGGAATCCACCTGGGTGACAGAGCAATACCCTGTCTCAAAAAAAAAAAAAAAAAAAAGAATATAAAGGTCTGGTGCATTAATTAAGATCTTTTATTGTGAGTAACAGAAATTAAATCTGATTGATTTGGGCAAAATAAAATGTAAATTTTGTTAGTGATACAAAATTTTATTATGGAGCACAGGAATTGGAAATAAGATATTACAAGGGATTGGAATACAAAAGAGAATCCAGGAATTGTTTTAAGTACCTAATTGAGGTGACATTCTCATAAATAACATTAACCCTTTTAATGTGAACAGTGAAGTGGCAGTTAGTATATTTACAGTTTTGTGTGAGCATAACCTCTATCTAGTTGTGTCTCATGTTCCAAAGTGAAAACACCCACTCTCTTAATCCATTTGGGCTACTATAACAACATACTTTAGATTGGATAATTTACAAACAACAGAAATGTATTCGTTATAGTTCTGAAGACTGGGAAGTCCAAGATCCAGGTGCCAGCAGACTTAGTGTCTAGTTAGGGTTTGCTCTCTGCCTCAAAGAAGGTGTCTTCTTGCTGCATCTTCACATGGCAGAAAGTGAGAACTCCCTCAAGCCTCTTTTATAAAGGCACTAATTTCATTCATCCAGGAAAAACCTTCATAACCTCTTCACCTCCCAAAAGCAGTACTTCTTAAGATTATTGTGTTGTAAATTTAGGTTTCAGTATATCTTTAACACATTCAGACTACAGCACCCATTAAGCCGTCTTTCTGCAATCCCCATTCACCTAGTCTTTGACAGCCACCAATATGCATTCTATCTCTGTAATTTCACTTACACTGAGTAATTTACATAAATATAATTATATGCATGTGTCTTTTGTGTCTAGTTTCTTTCCCTTAGCATAATATATTGAAGGTTCATCCCTATTGTAGCATATAGGATAATTCATTCCTTTTTCTGACTGAATAATATCTTATAATGTGTCTATGTCACAATTTATCCATTATTCTCTTTATTTGTATATAGAATTATTTTCTATTTTGACTATTGTAACTAGCACTCCTATTAGCATACATGTACTTATTTGAGCATCTGTGTTCAATTATATATGCCTAGTAGTAGAATTGCAGGGGTCATATTGTAGCTCTATGCTTAAGGTTTTTTAGAACTGTCATATACTCTTCTGTAGTAGTCACATCATTTTAAATTTCCACCATTACTGTGCAAGGGTACTATTTTTTTCAAATTTTTCCCACCATGTGTTATTTTATATTTCTTTTTAATTTTTTTAATGTAGCCATTCTATTAGGTAAAGAGTGACACCTCATAGTGGCTTTAATTTGCATCTCCTTAATGACTAATAATATTGAGCAACGTTTCATGTGCTTACTGGACATTTTGTATGCCTTCTTTGGATCAACATTCAATTCCTTTATTTATAATTGGGTTGTTTGTCTTCCTGTTGTTAAATGGTAATGTTTAGTATATACTTAAGATTATACCTTTATTACATAAATAATTTGCAAACATATTTCTCCCATAATGCAGGTAACGTTTGTACTTCCTTGATATCATTTTATGCAAAACAAATTTTGATGTAGTAAAATATGTCTGTTTTTTTCTTTGTTGAGCTTTTTTGTGTCATATCTAAACATTAATTGCCAAATCTAAGATTTAAAAGATGTACACCTATGTTATCTTCTACAAGTTTTATAGATTCAGTTTTCATATTTAGGTTGCTGATCCATAATTTTTGTATGTGGTGTGAGATAGATAGAGGTCCATTTTATTCTTTTGCATCTGGATATTCAGTTGTCTTAGCACTGTTCGTTAAGCTCCTTTTACTCTATTTAATAGAGTAAAATAATACTGAGTAAAATAACATCTTGTTAAAATTAAATAGGCTGTAAATGCATGGGTTTATTTCTATTCTCTCAGTTTTATGCCATTGGCCTACATGTCTATGATTATGCCAGTGCCACACTATTTTAACTAATCTAGATCTGTAGTAAGTTTTAAAATCAGAAACTGTGACAGCCAAGTTTTTAAAAATAGTTTTGGCTATTCTGGGTGTCTAATAATTTCATATGAATTTGAAGATACAATTTTCCATTTCAGCAAAAAAGACCGGAATTTCTATAGGAATTGCATTGAATCTGTAGTTGGCTCAACATCTGTATTGACATCTTAACAATATTGATGTCTTTTTATTTAATTAAATCTTCCTAATTCCTTTCAATAATGTTTTGTAGTTTACAGCATAAAATATTTTTCATATTGTTGGTTAAATTTAATCCTAGATATTTTCTTCTTGAAGATGCTATGGTAAACAGAATTATTCACTTTTACTCATTTTCATATTTTTATTGCCTATATATAAAACATAATTGATATTTCAGTATTGATCTTGTAGCCTATAATCTTACTGAATTTGTTTATTAGCTCTAGTGTTTTTTTTCTTTTTGATGTATATTTTGAGGATTTTCTCTACATAGAACCAAGTTATCTTCTATTAGAGTATTTTCTTTTTTCTCTTTTGTTTTTAAATGTCTTTTATATATCTCTATAGGGCTAGAATTCCCAGTAAATTGATAAAGACCAGTGGCAAACATTGACATCCTTGTCTTATTCCTGATCTTAGACAGAAAACTTTTACTCTTCCATCAATATTTAATTTTATATTAATTGTGAAGTTTTCCTATAATCACCATTAATATGTTGAAAGGTTTTCCTTCTACTCCCAGTTTTTTTGTTTTTATTATGAACACATTTTGGATTTTGTCCAATTTTTTTCTGCATCAATTGAACTGATTATGTGCTTTTCTTGCAATTTTTCCATTAATGGGGTGCATTATGTTGATTGTTTTCTTAGGTTTAGCCATCCTTGCATTCCTGGAAGAAACCCTACTTGACCTTACTGTATACTCTTAATAGGCAATTGGACCTTGACGTGGCTTTCTAGTATTTTGTTGAAGATTTCTATATCAATATTCATAAATAATATTGGTTTGTAGTTTCCTTTTCTTTTTTCTTATTTTTTATTTCATTTTAGGGTTGGGGGTACATGTGCAGAACATGCAAGACAGTTGCATAGGTACACACATGGCAGTGTGTTTTGCTTCCTTTCTCCCCTTCACCCACATTTGGCATTTCTCCCCAGGCTATCCCTCCCCACCTCCCCCTCCCACTGGCCCTCCCCTTTTCCCCCCAATAGACCCCAGTGTTTAGTACTCCCCTCCCTGTGTCCATGTGTTCTCATTTTTCATCACGTGCCTATGAGTGAGAATATGCGGTGTTTCATTTTCTGTTCTTGTGTCAGTTTGCTGAGAATGATGTTCTCCAGATTCATCCATGTCCCTAAAAACAACACAAACTCATCATTTCTGATTGCTGCATAATATTCCATGGTGTATATGTGCCACATTTTCCCAATCCAGTCTATCATCGATGGGCATTTCGGTTGATTCCAGGTCTTTGCTATTGTAAACAGTGCTGCAATGAACATTCGTGTACATGTGTCCTTATAGTAGAAAGATTTGTAGTCTTTTGGATATATACCCAGTAATGGGATTGCTGGGTCAAATGGAATTTCTATTTCTAAGGCCTTGAGGAATCGCCACACTGTCTTCCACAATGGTTGAACTAATTTACACTCCCACCAACAGTGTAAAAGTGTTCCTTTTTCTCCACATCCTCTCCAGCATCTGTTGTCTCCAGATTTTTTAATGATCGCCATTCTAACTGGCGTGAGATGGTATCTCAATGTGGTTTTGATTTGCATCTCTCTGATGACCAGTGATGATGAGCATTTTTTCATATGATTGTTGGCCTCATATATGTCTTCTTTCGTAAAGTGTCTGTTCATATCCTTTGCCCACTTTTGAATGGGCTTGTTTGTTTTTTTCCTGTAAATCTGTTTGATTTCTTTGTAAATTCTGGATATCAGCCCTTTGTCAGAAGGGTAAACTGCAAAAATTTTTTCCCATTCTGTTGGTTGCCAATTCACTCTAGTGACTGTTTCTTTTGCTGTGCAGAAGCTGTGGAGTTTGATTAGGTCCCACTTGTCTATTTTGGCCTTTGTTGCCAATGCTTTTGGTGTTTTGTTCATGAAGTCCTTGCCTACTCCTATGTCCTGGATGGTTTTGCCTAGATTTTCCTCTAGGATTTTTATCGTGCCAGGTCTTATGTTTAAGTCTTTAATCCATCTGGAGTTAATGTTGGTGTAAGGTGTCAGGAAGGGGTCCAGTTTCTGCTTTCTGCACATGGCTAGCAAGTTTTCCCAACACCATTTGTTGAACAGGGAATCCTTTCCCCGTTGCTTGTTTTTGTCAGGTTTATCAAAGATTGTATGGTTGTAGATATGTTGTGTTGCCTCCGATGCCTCTGTTCTGTTCCATTGGTCTATATCTCTGTTTTGGTACCAGTACCATGCTGTTTTGATTACTGTAGTCTTGTAGTATAGTTTGAAATCCGGTAGTGTGATGCCCCCCGCTGTGTTCTTTTTGCTTAGAATTGACTTGGCTATGTGGGCTCTCTTTTGGTTCCATATGAAGTTCATGGTGGTTTTTTCCAGTTCTGTGAAGAAAGTCAATGGTAGCTTGATGGGTATAGCATTGATTCTGTAAATTACTTTGGGCAGTATAGCCATTTTTACAATATTAATTCTTCCTAACCATGAACATGGAATGTTTCTCCATCTGTTTGTGTCCTCTCTGATTTCATTGAGCAGTGGTTTGTAGTTCTCCTTGAAGAGGTCCCTTACGTTCCTTGTGAGTAGTATTCCAAGGTATTTTATTCTTTTTTGTAGCAATTGTGAATGGCAGTTCCTTCTTGATTTGGCTCTCTTTAAGTCTGTTATTGGTGTAGAGGAAGGCTTGTAATTTTTGCACATTGATTTTATATCCTGAGACTTTGCTGAAGTTGCTTATCAGTTTCAGGAGTTTTTGGGCTGAGGCAATGGGGTCTTCTAGGTATACTATCATGTCGTCTGCAAATAGACAATTTTGCCTCCACCTTTCCTATTTGAATATCCTTTATTTCTTTTTCTTGCCTGATGGCTCTGGCTAGAACTTCCAGTACTATATTGAATAGGAGTGGTGAAAGAGGGCATCCTTGTCTAGTGCCGGATTTCAAAGGGAATGCCTCCAGTATTTGCCCATTAATTATGATATTGGCTGTTGGTTTGTCATAAAGAGCTTTTATTACTTTGAGATACGTTCCATCGATACCGAGTTTATTGAGGGTGTTTAGCATAAAGGGCTGTTGAATTTTGTCAAATGCCTTCTCTGCATCAATTGAGATAATCATGTGGTTTTTGTTCTTGGTTCTGTTTATGTGGTGAATTATGTTTATAGACTTGCGTATGTTGAACCAGCCTTGCATCCTGGGGATGAATCCTACTTGATCATGATGAATAAGTTTTTTGATTTGCTGTTGCAATCGGCTTGCCAATATTTTATTGAAGATTTTTGCATCTATGTTCATCATGGATATTGGCCTGAAGTTTTCTTTTCTCATTGGGTCTCTGCCGGGTTTTGGTATCAGGATGATATTGGTCTCATAGAATGATTTGGAAAGGATTCCTTCTTTTTGGATTATTTGGAATAGTTTCAGAAGGAATGGTACCAGCTCCTCTTTGTGTGTCTGGTAGAATTCGGCTGTGAACCCATCTGAACCTGGGCTTTTTTTGTGTGGTAGGCTCTTCATTGCTGCCTCGACTTCTGACCTTGTTATTGGTCTATTCATAGTTTCAGCTTCCTCCTGGTTTAGGCTTGGGAGGACACAGGAGTCCAGGAATTTATCCATTTCTTCCAGGTTTACTAGTTTATGTGCATAGAGTTCTTTGTAATATTCTCTGATGATGGTTTGAATTTCTGTGGAGTCTGTGGTGATTTCCCCTTTATCATTTTTTATTGCATCTATTGGTTGTTCTCTCTTTTATTTTTAATCAATCTGGCTAGTGGTCTGTCTATTTTGTTGATCTTTTCAAAAAACCAGCTCTTGGATTTATTGATTTTTTGAAGGGTTTTTCGTGTCTCTATCTCCTTCAGTTCAGCTCTGATCTTAGTTATTTCTTGTCTTCTGCTGGGTTTTGAGTTTTTTGATCTTGCTCCTCTAGCTGTTTCAATTTTGATGATAGGGTGTCAATTTTGGATCTCTCCATTCTTCTCATATGAACACTTATTGCTATATATTTTCCTCTAGAGACTGCTTTAAATGTGTCCCAGAGATTCTGGCATGTTGAGTCTTCATTCTCATTGGTTTTGAAGAATTTCTTTATTTCTGCCTTCATTTCATTGTTTATCCACTCAACGTTCAAGAGCCAGTTGTTCAGTTTCCATGAAGCTGTGCGATTCTGGGTTGGTTTCTGAATTATGAGTTCTAACTTTATTGCACGGTCTGAGAGGCTGTTTGTTATGATTTCAGTTGTTTGGCATTTGCTGAGCAGTTCTTTACTTCCAATTATGTAGTCAATTTTAGAGTAGGTGTGATGTGGTGCTGAGCAGAATGTATATTCTGTGGATTTGGGGTGGAGAGTTCTGTAAATGTCTATCAGGTTTGCTTGCTCCAGGTCTGAGTTCAAGCCCTGGATATTTTTGTTGATTTTCTGTCTGGTTGATCTGTCTAATATTGACAGTGGAGTGTTAAAGTCTCCCAGTATTATTGTGTGGGAGTCTAAGTCTCTTTGTAAGTCATTAAGAACTTGCCTTATGTATCTGGATGCTCCTGTATTGGGTCCATATATGTTTAGGATCATTAGCTCTTCTTGTTGTATCGATCCTTTTACCATTATGTAATGGCCTTCTTTGTCTCTTTTGATCTTTGTTGCTTTAAAGTCTATTTTATCAGAGATGAGAATTGCAACTCCTGCTTTTTTTTGCTCTCCATTTGCTTGGTAAATCTTCCTCCTTCCCTTTATTTTGAGCCTTTGTGTATCCTTGCATGTGAGATGGGTTTCCTGGATACAGCACACTGATGGGTTTTGGATTTTTATCCAATTTGTCAGTCTGTGTCTTTTGATTGGTGCATTTAGTCCATTTACATTTAGGGTTAATATTGTTATGTGTGAATTTGATAATGCCATTTTGATGCTAGCTGGTTGTTTTGCCCGTTAGTTGTAGATTCTTCATTATGTTGATGCTCTTTAGCATTTAGTGTGATTTTGGAGTGGCTGGTACTGGTTGTTCCTTTCTATGTGTAGTGCCTCTTTCAGGAGCTCTTGTAAAGCAGGCCTGGTGGTGACAAAATCTTTGAGTACTTGCTTGTTCGCAAATGATTTAATTTTTCCTTCACTTCTGAAGCTCAGTTTGGCTGGATATGAAATTCTGGGTTGAACGTTCTTTTTTTTAAGGATGTTGAATATTGGCCCCCACTCTCTTCTGGCTTGTAGAGTTTCTGCCAAGAGATCTGCAGTGAGTCTGATGGGCTTCCCTTTGTGGGTGACCCGACCTTTCTCTCTGGCTGCCCTTAGTATTTTCTCCTTTATTTCAACCTTGTTGAATCTGACGATTATGTGCCTTTGGGTTGCTCTTCTTGCGGAATATCTTTGTGGTGTTCTCTGTATTTCCTGCAATTGAGTGTTGGCCTGTCTTGCTAGGTGGGGGAAATTTTCCTGGATAATGTCCTGAAGAGTGTTTTCCAGCTTGGATTCATTCTCTTTGCCACATTCTGGTACACCTATCAAACGTAGGTTAGGTCTCTTCACATAGTCCCACATTTCTTGGAGACTTTGTTCATTCCTTTTTGCGCTTTTTTCTCTGATCTTGGTTTCTTGTTTTATTTCATTGAGTTGATCTTTGACTTCTGATATTCTTTCTTCTGTTTGGTCAATTCGGCTATTGAAACTTGTGCATGCTTCACGAAGTTTTCGTATTGTGTTTTTCAGCTCCTTCAATTCATTCATATTCCTCTCTAAGTTATCCATTCTTATTATTTCCTTGAATCTTTTTTCAAATCTTTTCTCAAGGTTCTTAGTTTCTTTGCATTGATTTAAAACATGTTCTTTTAGCTCACAAAAGTTTCTCATTATCCACCTTCTGAAGTCTAATTCCGTCATTTCGTCACAGTCATTCTTTGTCCAGCTTTGTTCCCTTGCTGGTGAGGAGTTTTGGTCCTTTCTAGGAGGTGAGGTGTTCTGGTTTCAGGTGTTTTCCTTTTTTTTGCGCTGGTTTCTTCCCATCTTTGTGGATTTATCCACCTGTCATCTGTGTAGTTGCTGACTTTTCGATTGGGTTTCTGAGTGGACACCCAGATTGTTGATGATGAAGTACTTCTGTTACTTGGTTTTCCTTCTACCAGTCTCGTCCCTTCACTGTACAACTGCTGAGGTCCACTCCAGGCCCTGCTTGTCTGGGGTGCACCTATAGCAGCTGCGGAACAGTGAGGGATGCTACCAGTTTCTTTTTCTGCTATCTCTGTCTCAGAATGATGCCTGCCAAATGTCAGTCTTTTGGATATAGAGGGGTCAGGGAGCTGCCTGAGGAGACAGCCTGTGCTTTTTAGGAGCTCAAGTGCTGAGCTGTGAGCTCCATTCTTCATTCAGGGCTGTGTGCTTTGTAGGAGCTCAAGTGCTGAGCTGTGAGCTCCGTTCTTCATTCAGGGCTGTTAGGCTGCTATGTTTAATTCTGCTGCAACATAACTCATAAAAAAAACCCTTTTTTTCTCAGATGCTCTTTCTGAAGGGGTTGGGGCTTTATTTTTGAGTGTCCGCTGTGCTGTCCTGCCGAGCTAGGAGGCAGTCTAGTCACTATTTTCCTGCTGAGGCTCCGTCCTGCTGGTGTGAGGTTCGCCCTGTTGCTGCAGGCTCTGCCGTTCTGCTGCGGTCTCCGCCCTGGTGCCATGGGCTAAGCCCTGCAGCGGAGTCTCTCTGTTGTAGCGGGTTGCCTCGGCAACGGCAGGCTGCATCAGCAATGGGCGTGTACCTCAGTAGTGGCGGTTTGCCTCGGTAATGGTGGACCCCCCTCCCCTACAGAGCTGTGGCCTCAGGGAACCCCTCTTATGGGGAGCATTTGGAATAGCCATTTTGTTTGTCCTACTGTGCTACCCCAAACGCTGTGTCCCTGGAATCTCCTGGGCTGGCTCACTGTCCAAGTCCCATTCAGTTTCAAGTTTATCCCTCCCAAGTCTCAGGTTTCCGGCCCAACAGGGCACCCGGACTAACGCGCTTTGTGCGGAGCGCTGTGTAGCGACGCCACAGCGCGGGCCGCTGCCACACCAGCAGCTGGCTGCACCAGCCAAAACCTCTGCCTGGCGTCCCGCGTCTCCTCTATACCTAGAAATTTCCCTGTTCTGTGGGCAACAAAGATCCGTCTGGAAATGCGGCCCTGACTCACCCCCTCCGTGCATTGACCACGAGCTTCAATCCTGGGTTGTTCTCACAGCGCCATCTTGAGTCGATCTCCAGTTTCCTTTTCTTGTAGTGTCTTTGTCTGACTTTGGTATCAAGTAATATTGGCCTTATAGAATGTGTGAGAAAGTTTTCTGTCCTCTTATTTTTTGAAAGTTTGAAAAACAGCTGTTCTGTTTTTCTTTAACAGTTGGGCAAAATTTACCAGTTAAGCCATCTGGCTCTGTCTTTTATTTGTTGTGAGGTTTTTTTTTTTGTTTTTTTTTTTTCTTATTTAATCTCTATTTTGTTATAGGTCAGCTTGTATGTTTTATTTTTTCTTTAGTCTGGTTTAGCAATCTGTGTGTTTCTCAGAATTTCTCCATTTATTCTGTTAACTAGTTTACAGACATATGATTTTTCACAGAATTCTCTTATTATTTTCATTTCTGTAAGGTCAGTAGTTATGACCCCATTTTCATTTTCAAGTTTATTCATTTGTACCTTCTCTCTTTTTTTCCTTTGTCATTTCACTTCAATTTTTTTGCAATTCATTTATCTTTTCAAGGAACCAGATTTTGGTGTCATAGTATTTAGGTTTGGGGCAAGGACAAATAAAAATGCCACAAACCTTTCCTAGCATTTTTAAGTTACTTGTTCCTTAATTTAGCATTTGTTTGGTTGCTGCATCCTTTTGACTATTTTCCACAGACCTGATATAATAGGTTCTGACATTTTTTGCTTGTTGTTCCATGTTTTTTGTGGAGCAATAAATGTTTGAGTTGTCTTTTCCATTATTTTGCTGACATCACTCTCCAGGTATTTTGTGCTTGTAGTTTGAGTCTACTTATGTCTGCATGTTTGCTTCAATTTTCTTTCTTTAATTTGTATGGCAGAACATGATTGCCAACAGCTCCTGAATTGCAGCCATATATATACTAACTGAGCTCTCTTTCTCAGCTCAAGTTACAATATTCTTGATAAAGAAAGTGCAATTTCTGTAGCTTTCATTAAATTATCTCACCTGAACCAGTCAACTATTATCAGGTACAGGTCCGTATTATCCTCAAAGAGGCTCATATAATAACCATGCAAATTGGTTGGGCAAGTAAATGCAGAAAAAGGAGTTTTCTTTTAAGTAACAAATAGATGTTTCACATGGATTGTGAGCCTTGTTTTAATGCATACCTGGTGAAATGTAGAACACATTGTGCTCAAAGATTCTGGTTCAATATCCTTGAATATTTTTAAAACTTATTGCACAAATGATTGGCCTCCTTAATTATTTATCAATCCATTTATCATCACTTCTTTCCATATTTCTTGTTTACTGAAACTAAGGTGTAGTGTGTATAAGTGCCCTGTTTATTTCTAGAAAGGTCTTTTATACTTGATTTTAGCAACTACATATTCAATGCAGTTTCCCAGTTACTGGGAAGAGTTAATGGACATGTCTGTAATTGCACTTGTTTTCCAGGAATCAATTGACTCTTACAAAAGATAACTAAAAGTAACATAATTCAAAGCCTTACAACAAAGATGGGTTGTAATAACAGAAGCTAGCGTGTGCTGAGAATAGCAAGGGAAGGTAGGGAGATGTGTTTTTGAGAAAATACTTTGCCATCCATGAGGCACTCTGGCTCAGTTGTAGTTACTTCCAGCAGAATTCAAAAACAAACAGATTATCTAAAAAATCCCTGTGGAAATTACTGTAGAAAACATATGGTATTTGACAGTCATACGTTTAGACACACATGAGCACACATGCAGACAATACACACCCATATCTAGTCTCTGATATTACACAGACAAAGAATAACATAATTTAGCTATCATCTGGAGGGAAAATGTTCTTTGATATATTTCCTAAATATCATTTACAAAGAGAATATTGATAAAATATGCAAAGAATTTTGTTACTATGTATTTTACTATTGTTTGTTAATAAGAAGTTTCACATCTCGAAGAAACCTGAGATACCAATGTGACTTACTTGCTTTATGGAGCATGACATTGAAGGTAACTTTCTACTTGCTGCATTGTTTTGCTAACTGAGGTATAACATTGTGGAATTTCTTTTTTAATTCCTATGCTTTCTAATGATTTCATTTCCTCATGTTCCTACTTTTTAAAAATGCATTTTATTATGTGTAATTGCAAACATATATGAAGTTTTAAAAATGGTTGAAATACTTTGGCAACTAAAAGGATTCTATGTGAGACAATACAATGTATGCAGCACCAAAGAAATGTGATAAAGGACATAGAATGTGATGGAAAGAATGAATCAATCTTTAAAAAGCATGGAGATGGGGACAAAAAAATAAAAGATGCACTACAATCCTAATTCTGCATCAGTTCAAGCATATTATACCCACTCAAGAGCAATCAGAACAAAAAAAGATAATCTATGATTTTATGTCTAGTGACATTGTGTTCTTATATCTCATGTGTCACACATATTTTCTTAAATAGAAAACCAGTGTCATTCTTTTTTTGGTGTATCAATGTATTTCGCTACAGGGAATATATAAATTATTAATAAAAATGTGATGAACTGGCCAGATTAGGTAGCTATCACCTTAGAAAATGTTTACGTGATGGCATAGGATTGCTGCCTATAGATTTGGGATAAAATGTGTTGGCAAAAGTAAACAATGCTGAGTTTTTGTGCATAAGATGAAAATGGCAATGAAAAGTCAGATATGACAAAAGATCAGCTTGTTTCCATCTCACAATTCCATCTCAACCAACTCTCTATATAAACATTGGTGATGTTGACATGTAAAATAAACAGCTTTTAATTTAGGTTTTTTTAAAATCAAATACATAAAAAGGTAGTGAGAGAGCATCAATAGAATTTTCAAATCTAAGATAATTTTGGTAATTCTATAATTTTTTACTTAATAAAAATAGCCAATAATATTTTAATAGCATTATTTTAATATATAGTTATTGGTAATAAACTCTCACATTACCTGCTGTGAACAACATTTATTTACATTCTGAATGCTGTCTAAATAATTATGTGAGGGTTATTTGAAATTGCTAAGTAGTCAGCGAGCATAAATAATATGCAAGGGAATTTTTTATGAAATGCCTGAAAAATGCAGTGGGGTAATATGGTTGTATTGTATTCTATAAATTCTTTTAAAATAAAAAACAAAATTATATATATATATATATAATGTAGTATACCAAAAAAGATGCAGAAACGTAAGAAACTAAAAAGTGTTCATATCAATTAAAAAAATTTTTTTTTCCTGTAAACTTTCACCTCAGTCTACATATGGCAAGGAATAGAAGAGACAGTTCTAGCAATGTGTTCAGTTTCTTACTCTCCTGAGTTACTTCATGTAATGCATTCTAAAGATTGAAAAATTATACATTTTTAAATGGACATTTGGCTAATATTTGACAAAGATCTAATACCCAGCATCTATAAGAAACTTAAATTTATAAGAGAAATACTAACAAACCCTTTAAAACGTGGGTAAAGTTTATGAACAGACATTTTTCAAAAGAAGACATACATACAGCCAACAAACATGAAAAAAAGCTCGATAACACTTACCACTAGAGAAATACAAATCAACACATATGAGATACCATCTCACCCCAGTCAGAATGGTTACTATTAAAAAGTGAAAAAGTAACAGATGCCAGCAAAGTTGCAGAGGAAAGGGAACACTTAAATACTGTTGTTGTGAATGTAAATTAGTTCAACCCTGTGGAAAGCAGTATGACAACTCCTCATGGAGCTGAGAGCTGAACTACCATTCGACCCAGCAATTATCCGCTACTCACAATAGCAAAGATATGTAATCAACCTAAATGCCCATCAATGACATATTGGTTAAAGAAAATGTAGTACATATATACTGTGGATAATACACAGCCATGGAAAAAGACGGGATCATGTCTTTTGCAAGAACATGAATGGAACTGGAGGCTATTATCCTTAGCAAATTAACACAGGAACAGAAAACCAAATACCACATGTTCTCACTTATAAATAGAAGCTCTCAATGATAAGAACTTATGAACACAAAGAAGGAAACAACAGACACTGGAATCTATATAAGGGTGGAGGGTAAGGAGAAAGAGTAACAGAAAAGATAAATATTGAGTACTTGGCTTAATACCTGAGTGATAAAATAATCTGTAAAACAAACCCCCGTGACTTGAGTTTACCAATGTAACAAACCTTCACATGTATCCCCAAACCTAAAATAAAAGTTAAAGCAAAACAAAAGCACAAATGTATTTACATTCACTTAATATATTACTAAAATTCAACTACTAATTGTTTCAGGTCATGTATCTTTATATTTCTAATTAATATTTGAATGACTTAAAATATTCATTCAGTTTATGTTTATTGAGTACCTGCTATGGGCCACCACTCTGCTAAATTCTAGGGCCACAGTAGAGCAAAAATCCAAAATACTTAGTCTTTGCCCTGTGGAGTTTTGAAGTTAATAATAAAAAAGTAAATTGCTGAAGTAATTATTGAATTATTAATGTAAATAATATTCAGATTCAAAATTAAATCCCTATTTTAAAACAAAAGCATATTTCATGCTGTCACAGTGGTGTCAGGTTAAAGTTAGAGCTATAAACTGAAATAAGATCCCAAGTTAGAATAAATAATACAAACTCACGGAGGCTTATTATTGAGGCACTACTGTTTCCAAATTGGATAGGGGCCTATATCATAACAACCCTTAATCTGAGAACAAGTCTATAAACTGGATCAAAAACAAAAATATAAACAGCTTCCTAAGGGCATTTAGGAACAACTAAAGAAGCCAGGATTTGAAGGGCCAGGATCAGGAAGAGATGGAAAATTCAAGGGAATGTAGTAGACGTCATTTACTTCTTTCTAAAGCAATGATGATCCTCAAAGGACTGTAGAGACTGAGCAAAATGTGGGATCTCAGAACTATCTGTAGTCTCATGAGGATGGTATTTATTGCTGTCAAGTCATCTAGGAGTTAAGGAATCAAGATCTTGTGGAAGGATATCAGCAGAAATAGTTGGGTAAGGATCACTAAAATTCATTTCCTTCTTAAAATCAATGAGAAAACTGGTAAAAATACTCATAATCAACTTTTTTCAGAACTCTGGGAATTAACCAAAATATCCCAGAAATTGAGTTAACATTTATTTAAGAAAAACAGAAGAATATCATTAAGAACAGTGAGCCTTGTGATGTTAGTTTTAATTTGCCCTACTTCCAACTCCCTTACTCCAGTTCTGTGGTAGCCTTGAAACCAACCCACTACAAGCGGGTGGAAACCCACAGTCTAGAAGCCACTGGAGACAAAACAGGGTTGGATTTTCATGTAAGTATCACTCTAAGATAATTCTAGAACTCTTTTTGACCTAATTTATAGGTTACATAATGTAAGACGCTATTTCTCCAAGGTGTTGGTCAAAAAAATTAGAGGAAATTATTTAATTCTCTAGTTGCCTGAGGCAGTGAATTACAGTTGGGATAGACAATACAGGTTAACGAAGAAGCTTAAAAAGATTAAGATGTCCATAGTATTTACAAAAAAAATGACATATTTCTGAAAATCTAGCAAGCCGTGTATATCTGTGAAGCTATGAGCATGTCCAGGGTCAGGCGCATGCTCAGGAAAGACCTGAGCAGGAACTAAGCTTTCATATTTAGCAGACCTTGAGGCTCAGGACAAGCAAGATTCTATTGGGCAGTGTTCAAGGCATGACCAACATATACAGAGCCCTTTGCAAATACTTGGAGACACTGGTTCCAGGTGTTTAAGGAAATCTGCATCCCCAAATTAGCTTACCACCAAGAAAACCAAGAAACACTTCATTATGCATGCATGACAACAAAATAAATAACAGCTATACTAAAGTAACTCATAAGTCGCTAAACAACAAACTATAAAATAAACAACAAGAACGAAGTTTTGAGGGTTGTAGTTCCATAGCTGCCAGATTATTATATTACTTAAAATATCCACTTTTTAAAAATATGGGATATGCCAGGAAACATGACAGTATAGCCTATACACAGAAAAAAAAATGTAACAGAAACTGTTGCTGAAGAAGCTCAGATTTTGGATTTACTTAATGATGTCTTTTTAAGCCAGTTATTTGAAGTCTGTTCAAAGAACTAATGGAAATCATATCCAAAGGACTAAAAGTATGAAAAATTTATCTTTTTAAAGAGAGAATTTAAGTAAAGAAATGAATATTATAAGATAAAGCAAAATAAAAATTCTGGGGTTGATAAGTACAATAAAAAATAAAAGATTTACTAAAGAAGCATAACAGCAGATTTGAGCTGGCAGAAATAATCTATCAATGCTTGAAGGAATTTTTAAAATGTATATTCATACTGTGAATAATTATTTGACAAAGAGAAGGCATAAACTTCGGATAAACACAAAAACGTGAATAAATCTCAAAATATATGTGTAGTAAAAGGAGTCACACTCCAGATAGTATGTCCTGAATGATTCTACTTGATAAAATTTCTGAATAGGCAAAACTAACAATAGAAAATAAACCATTGTTTATCTAGAACTGGGGCTAGATATTCTTTGCAAAGGGGCATGAGGAAACATTTACAAAGGGAATAAAAATGTTCTACATTTTGCCAGGCATGGTGGCTCAAGCCTGTATACCAAGCATTTTGCAGGGCTGAGGCAGCAGGATTGCTTGAGCCCAGCAGTTTCAGACCAGCCTGAGCAACATAGTGATACCTCATCTCTACAAAAAAAATAAACAAGGTTAGCTGGGCATGGTGGCTCACACCTGTAGTCCTAGAAAATCCAGAGGCTGAGGTGGGAGGATTCCTTGAGCCCTGGAAATTGACGATGAAGTGAGCTGTGATTGAGCCACTGCACTCCAGCCGGAATAACACAATGAGACTTTATAGTATGTGTAAAAATTTATTGAACTATTTTGAAATTTTTATACATCTGATTAAAATGCATGGAAATAAAAAACATATTTTACATAAATACTCAAATCCCAATATATTTAATATGTTAAAATGGACTCTGCAGTGTGTGTGTGTGTGTGTGTATGTGTGTGTGTGTGTA
Organism: Callithrix jacchus; assembly: GCF_049354715.1. Classification (NCBI taxonomy): domain Eukaryota; kingdom Metazoa; phylum Chordata; class Mammalia; order Primates; family Cebidae; genus Callithrix; species Callithrix jacchus. The sequence goes on from NC_133524.1 coordinate 85,512,844, forward strand.
TGCTATGCTACTGGAGAATAAAAGAGAATGAGCAATTAAATTAAATAAGAGATGAGCTTTCTGTGGGTAATGATGATTATCATGAGCAGAAGAATGTAATTAACTCAAACCCCCATATCTGTATTCCAAAAGAAGAAAAAATTACACTTTTTTCATTGTAAATTGTTTAAAAACATATTTAGTATATTATGATGTTTTAAGATAGATAGATAGATAGATAGATAGATAGATAGATAGATAGATAGATATTTTGAGACAGTCTCTCTCTGTTGCCCAGGCTAGAGTGCAGTGGCACGATTTCGGCTCATTGCAACCTCCACCTCCCAGGTTCAAGCAATTCTCCTGCCTCAGCCTTCCGTGTAGCTGGGATTACAGGCATGCACTGCTGTGTGCTGCTAATTTTTTGCATTTTTAGTAGAGATGGGATTCCGCCATGTTGGCCAGGCTGGTCTTGAACTCCTGACCTCATGATCTGCCCACCTCGGCCTCCCAAAGTGCTGGGATTATAGGCGTGAGCCACCATGCCTGGCCAATGTTTTGATATCTTAAAAACCCTTTCTGGCTAGAGAAACTACACCTCTCAGGACTAGCCAATTTTTAAAAGTAATAAAAGGCCTATTCAGAAGCATGTCTTTGATATGTAAACTAAATAATCTAGAGCTACAGCTCCTGTATCTGGCCCTTACGCCTCAGAAGACAATATTCCTCTGCCTTAATCGACTCAGGGCCAGGTACCAGGCAGCTAGAGACCTTCATGTCTATAGTCCAAAACCCTCTGAAATTATTCATATCACCGAACCCCAAATTATTCAGCCTGCCCTGCCTTGCCTTTTCAGCAGAATCCCCAAAAGAGGCAATGACCTAAACCTTTCCCTTATTTCTGTCTCTGTTCTTCCTCCTGAGAATCTTGGCATCTTGCCCATGTGGTTATGTGGGGGCATGTTCTGCCTGTGACTCTTGTCTCTTGTACCTGTAAATATAATCTACTTTATTTTTCCCGAACCTCTACCCTGCCTCCTCTTAAGTGAGGAAAATAGGGTCTGGTGGCAGGGAACATAAGGCCGATTCACACTTCAGCTATAACAGGATATGTTCTCTCCAGAGGGCGTAGACCCTAAATGACTTTGTAACTTTACTCCATCCTTTTCATTTACATAGAGCATACCCAAAGTAACCAATGGAATCCGCTAGTGGGTATTTAAACTCCCTAAGATTTCGTAAGGAGGCCTTTGAACCCCCATGCTCATACTGGCTCCCACACTGTGGAGTGTACTTTCATTTTCAATAAATCCCTCCATTCCTTCTTTGCTTTGTTTGTGTGTTTTGTCCAATTCTTCATTCAGGACTCCAAGAACCTGGACACCCTCCACCATTAACACTCTGGTGGCCACATCTAATTAATCACTTCATAAAACAGTAACAAAAAACTTAACCTAGTGCGTGATGTGCCAATCCATGCACTAATGCTGAGGTTAGCTGCCTCCATTGAGCTGATAGTTAAACAAGGGATATACACTTTATATGAATAATATTTAATAAATAATTGTGATTACTTAAAGAATTGCACAGCTATACATTTCTGAGAAGAAATACATACCACAAAGGAAACACGATACAGAGGTGAAGGATCTGGGTGCAGTGAGAGAAAGCTTCTCTATGAAAGTGGTGTTTAAGTTGAGACATTAAATAAGTAGACTTAGCTAAGTAAATAGAGGCAAAGAGGTTTTCATGCAGAGCAAATAACATGTGCTTTGATATGTTCCCTCATAATTGCTCATGTTGGTGTTTTAGATTAATAGTTTGATGTTCAGTGGTGTTCATTTAAAGTTTTGGAGCTTCTATTGGCTATTTTAAATTTTGATTAATAATGCTTTATTACTGCTATTTGTTAGAGTATATACTGTTGTTTATATTTCTCCTTTTTTGTAGTAGCCTGATTTTTTCATCTATACAAATGACATGAATATTTAACTAAATCTTGCATTTTACATGTGAGAAAACAGAACTACAGATGGGATAGCCTACGATCAGGTTGGCTGATATGCTTTTCTGCTCCATAGTAACAGCAATTTGTAGAATAATTGAAATGATCCATAATAAGTAACTGATATTAAAGAAAGATAGGATGAGTAAAAGCAAAGTAGTTTTTTAAGCTGTGCTCTTCTGTTTCTAATTTATTGCACTGAGAAATAATATATGCAGTCAAGATCTATATCAGATGTTTGAGATTTTGAAGGAGAGAAAAATGCTGTACTATAAATGGAAAGTGTTATATACTCTTAAAGTGAAATTGTATTAATTCATGTACCCATATTACCTAAATCTGCAGATACATGTACATGTATCCACAAGTAATTTTTAGTAATAATAAAAATAAAATGAATAAAATAAGATTTAAAATTATTGTGTTTGACCTTCCAAATAGCTTATAAAATTATGCAGTAGCAATAGCAAAGGCCATTTAACTTAATTTACTGAAATCTTAAGTTGATTAATTAATTCATTGTTCTACAAATGCACTAAATCAGTTTTACGTGATTCAGTTAAAATATACCATAAAGAGACTATGTCAGATTTTCACAGTTTCTGCTGTCCAATCTTTAATCAACACATAGAGATATGCATTGGAATCTCTCTCTGAATCAACACACAGAGATACGCATTGGAGTCTCTCTCTGAATAGAAAGACACAAACAAAATAATTGACATTGTTTAGTGAATTTTTCTATTTCCTGGCTTCAATTTTTAAATAAATAAAAAATAACTATGCTGAGTACTGATTTTATTTGTAATATTCTCAGTGGAATAATCATTAATTTTGCATTATTATTAAAAAGATACCCTCTTTTCTCTGAAAAATTAAAATTCTTCCACTATCCCTGCAGAGGAAATAAAAGGTTAAACCTCCGCTTCATTTATTGTAGCATTTTTTTCTCAGCAGAACGTTGTGTGTATTTGTCAATATGGTTGTAAGACAATACAGATAAGAAGCATTCAGTGTACAAGGGTAGCAGCGAGCCCTAAGCATATGCAACATTTATGGTATCAATTTATATAATAACAGTAGTGATGCTTTGGGGCTTCTATGGCATGCAGGTTATGGAGCTGGTAGTTTTACATGCATTTGCTCTCACCTTTGACACAGTTTGACATTTTTAATTCCCTTATATAAATGAATCAGTAGAGAAACAGAGTTTCACTCATCAGTCTAAGACCATGAATCTAGAATATGAGAGATTTATGTTTTTTCCACTAGTCTTTGATAATTATGAACTAAAAAGGTAAAAGAAATTTGGACTTAAAGAATAAATAGCTAATTTTCATGTTTATTTCAGGGAAAGAAGGGAGATTCTAGATATTACTTATATGTTTTCCCCTTACTGCTTCTTACTAATGGAACATGTTTGTTTTGGTGTCAAAAGTTCCCGTGAATGAGAAGTAAGCAGATATCTACCCACCAGCTAGCATACCCCTTTTAGCCTTTACTCTTTGGATTAGTTTTGTAGGATTGCCATAACAATGTACCATAGCCTGGGCAAGCTTAAGCAACAGAAGTTATTTTTCTCACAGTTCTAGAGTCTACAAGTCCAAAATCAAGATGTCAGCAGCGTTGGTTTTCTCTGTGGTCTCTCTCCTTGGCTTGTATATGACCACCCTCTCCCTGTGTCTTCATATTGTTTGACCTGTGCTTGTATCTGTATCCGCATTTCCTCTTTATCAGTACACCAGTCACATTGGATCACAGTTCACCTAATGACCTCTTTAAATACCCAAATTCCTAATATGGTTGCATTCCGAAGTACTGGAGGTTAGGATATCAACACCTGAATTTAAGAGGTTAATACAATTTAGACTATAACACTCCTTTTCTTTTCCTGTAGGTAGATTATCAATGTTTCAACTATGAGAATAAAATTCAATGTTAAGGAGAGAGTATTAAGATGTTTCATTCCTAACGGTGCTCTCAAGGCCCATTATCAACTATTTTATCTAATTAACCTTTCCAAAAGATTATTATTGTATAAATTCATCATTTATTTCCCACTTCCTATATAGTACCAATCAATGTGTTAGCTGTTGAAGTTAGTTCATTTCAAAATTTTCTCTAACCTAAAGAAGCTTGGAATCTAGCTTCTGTTTAGAAAATAGCAAATTCACAGGCATGTATTTTCCCTGCTGTTTATCTCTCTATACTGTGCTGTTTCATAGGGGGCTATAATTTAATCTTTTCTTAACTTAGATTCTGTGGATAAGCTTGCAAGGGATTCAAAATGCCACCAAATTTGTAGGCTAAAGCATGTATTTGTGCATGTGTGTGATTTTTGAAGAGCTATGATCCATAAATTTTATGTCTTCTTATTGATTAGAGACCTAAATTATAACAATTACTGTAGCAGATAAGGTATATCTCAAATCTCTAATCTACCTATCACCAATCTCCCCACCCGCCACCCACCATGCACATTATAGGGCATTAATGGTTATTGTTGGGCAGTTTATTTTCTGACTCATATCCCCCATGTACAGTAAGCAACTAGTTCCCTGGTAAATGCAACAGCATGCTCTAATCATACTGTGTAATAATATTTAACATTAATGTACAGAATGTTTCCCTGCCCATGATTGCATGACACTCTAATTTGTATCCCTGCAAGTTAAAATATTGATGCTACTTTCAGAAAGAAAATTTTAAAACATTGTACTTGTTCATTTCCATTAAAGCTCTAGTAGCTATACATATCTTATCAAGACAAATACCAATGCCAGCATCAACCTTAATTGGCTGCTGCTCAAAGTTTATTCTAAAATGTATAAACAATCAGAATAAAATCAGTGTTTATCTTGGGCTTCAGCAAAAAAGTTATCCTCAAGTGAATTTATTCTCTGATTAAAGTTTTTGATTTATTTTATTCCACAAAGATACATAAAGAAAATATATACTATCTAGTAATAAGTAAAACTTGAAGCATATAATTGTTCTGGAGAATTTTACTTTCCTAAATATTAAAAAAGCAACAGATGACTCTTCAATATTATCACTACCATTATAATTATTGATTTTCCCAGCACATTCTCTGTGAAGCTTCTGGGCATGAGAAAGTAAGAAGCAGAGAAATGAACTTGTCATTAATACCAGGTGCTTCCAATCGATCCATAACCAACCTCGTCAGATTCAAAACATTGGTGAGGCAGATAAGTGAATGAATAGCCAGGCTAAATTTAACTTATTGATAGAAGGCTAAAAATGCGAAATTTCTTCTAAAATTAAAGAAAGATAAAATGTTTATGTGCACTCTTCACTGAAACACACAGTCCAAATTCTTTAAAAAAAGATGCTGATGCTTCCCAGCAGGAAACTAACTGATGTGTCTCAAAAATAGGCAGTAAAACAAAAAAAAGAATAAATCAACAATCTAAAGAGCCAACCACAATCTTTATGTAGACGCAAGATGATGGTGAGGGCAAATTGGCAGAAAATTTTGGTATTGAAATGATCTAATTCTGAAACTATGGTTACCTCAAGTCTATTTCAAAATAGAAATAAGCAGGAACCTTCTCCACATGTGAAGAAGGTACCTGCTTCTCCTTCATCTTCCACCATATATTAAAGTTTCCTGAACTGTCCCCAGCCATGTAGAACTGTGAGTCAGGCAATCTCTTTTGTTTATAAACTACCCAGTCTCAGGTAGTATTCTTTATAGGAGCATGAAAATGAACTAATTCAGAGAATTGGTACTTGGAGTAGGGCACTGCTATAAAGATAACCCAAAAATGTAGATGTGACTTTGGAGCTGGATAACACACAAGGTTGCAACAGTTTGGAGAGCTCACAAAAAGACAAGAAAATGTGGGAAAGTTTGGAATTTTCTAGAGATTTGTTAAATGGTTTTGACCAAAATGCTAATAGTGATATGAATAATGAAGTGCAGGCTGAGGTGGTCTCAGATGGAGATGACAACTTTATTGTAACTGGAGAAAAGTTCACTCATGCTATGCTTTAGCAAGGAGACTGGCAACATTTATCCCCTGCCCTAGAGATCTGTGGAAATTTGAACTTGAGAGAGATGATTTAGGGCAACTGGTGGAATCAGTTTTTAAGCAGCAAAGCATTCAAGAGGTTACCTTGAAAGCATTGATTTATAAGCATTCACAAGGAGTTTGAAATTGGAAGTTATATTTAAAAGGAATGCAGAATATAACAGTTTGCAAAATTTGCAGCCTGACTATGTGTTAGAAAAGAAAAAGAAAACAGTTTCTGGGAAGAAACTCAAACCTACTGCAGAAATTTTCATGAGTAAAGAGGAGCTGAATGCTAATAGCCAAGATGATAAAGAAAATACCTCCAAGACATTTCATAGACCTTTGCAGTAGACCCTTTTACTACAGGCCTAGATCCTCAAAGGAAAAAATAGTTTTGTGGGGCAGTCCCAGAGCCCCACTGGTCTGTGTAGCCTCAGGACGTGGCATCCAGCATCATGGCTGCTCTAGCTTCAGCCATGTGGGCTAAAAGGGGCAAAGGTACAGCTCCAGTCATTGCTTCAGAGGGTACAAGTCCCATGCCTTGGTGGCTTCCATGTGGTTTTGGGCCTGAACGTGTGCAAAAAGCAAGAGTTGTGACTTGGGTGTCTCTACCTAGATTTCAGAGGATATATGGAAAGGCCTAGATGTCCAGGCAGAAGTCTTCTGCATGGGCAAGTTTTCATGAAGAACCTCTAGTAGGACAATGCAGAGGGAAAACATGGGCTTGGAGCCCCCAAATAAAGTCCACATTGGGGCACAGCTTATTGGAGCTGTGAGAAGAGGGCCACCACCCTCCATGCCCCAGAATGGTACATCCACCAACAGCTCGTATTCTGTGCTTGGAAAGGCCATAGGCACTCAATGCCAGCTCTTCAAAGCAGCTTCAGGGGCTATACCCTGCAGAGCCACAAGGGCAGAGAAGCCCAAGACTTGAAAGACCACCCCTTGCATAAGTGTGCCCTAAGTGTGAGACATGGAATCAAAGGAGATTATTTTGAAGCTTCAAGATTCAAGTACTACCCTGCCAGATTTTGGACTTGCATGGGGCCTGTGGTCCCTTAGTTTTGGCCAATTACTCCCATTCAGAAAAGGAACATTTACCCAATGCCTGTACCCCTATTGCATCTTAGAAGTAACTAATTTTTTTTTTTTATTTTACAGGTTCATAGGAAGAAGGGACTTGTCTTATCTCAGATGAGACTTAGGACTTAGACTTTTGAGTTAATGCTGGAGTGAGTTAAGAACTTGGTTTCGGAAGTTCATGGGTATAAAATGTGACTAGAACCTGAGATTTGAGAGGGATCAGGTTTGGAATGATGTTGTTTGGCTCTGTGTCCCCACCCAAATCTTATTTCCGATTTTAATCCCTACATGTTAAGGGAGGTACATGGTGGAAGGTGATTGGATCATGTGGGCAGTTTCCTCAATGTCATTCTCATGATAGTGAGGGATTTCTGATGAGATATGATGGTTTTAAAAGTGGCAGTTTCTCTTGCTCTCTTTCTTCTGCTGCCATGTAAGATATGCTTGCTTCTCCCTCACCTTCCACCATAATTGTAAGTTTCCTGAGGCTTCCCTAGTCATGTGGAACTGCTAGTCAATCAAACATCTCCTACTGATAAATTATCCAGTCTCAGGTATTATCTTTATAGCAGTGTGAGAACAAACTAATACATCTAGCTTCATGAAAGATGACTTTAACTTACAAGTAAATATGAAAACCTTGGGGTAGGATCCAAGATGGCCGATTAGGAGAAGCTCATGATTGCAGCTCCTAGCCAAAGCCCAGAGGGTGAGTGGACGCCGCATTTCCAGAGAGATTTTTATTGCTCACAGATTTGGAGATTCCCAGGCAGAGGAGCCCCAAGGGTTGCCAGTGTGACTGTTTTCACCAGTGCGGCTGTTTTGCTGGTGCCCTGGTGTGGTGGCTCTCTGTACAAAATACACAGGTCTGGGTGCTGTTTTAGCTGGCAATAGGAGCTCCAGGGAGTCAGAGTTGCCCATTCAACTGATTAAAAAGGGGACTGGAGAAATGCCAAATGTGGGTGAAGGGGAGAAGAAAAGCAAAGCACACTGCCATGTGTGTACCTACGCAACTGTCTTGCATGCTATGCTCATGTACCCCAAAACCTAAAATCCAATAAAAAATTAAAAAAAAATAAAATAAAATAAAAAAATAAAAAAATAAAAAGGGGACTGAAAAGAGGAGCCAGGCCAGGATTCCCAGACAGAAAAGCACCAGGAATCTCAGCGCAGCTGTTTCAGCTGGCGTAGTGTGTCACTGCACAGGAAATCTCACAGATCCCAGTGCCTTTTCAATAGGTGACTGGAACACCTGGGAGACAGAGTCAACTGGTCAACTAAAAAAAAAAGGGCTCTGAGGCAGGGAACCAGGTGATTAGGCTCAGCTGGTTCCACCCTGACAAAAAAACAGCAATCAAAAATGCTCTGGATTGAGAGTTTCACAGCAAGCACAGCTGAACCTGGGATGGTCCAGCTCTGTGGGGGAGGGGCATCTGCCATTATCAAGACAGTCCACCATGACGGAAGTAGTTTGCCATTGCTGAGGCAGTCCGCCATTGCTGAGGCAGCCCACCATTACAGAGAGAGTCCGCTGTTATAGAGATGGGCCACCATTGCTGAGGCAGTTCTAACTACACCCATATAAACAGGACTGCAGGGATGTTCACACGGCAGCTGTGTGGGCGGAGCCCACAGCAGGTCAGCAAAGCCTATGCAGGCAGACAGTGACTAGGCTGCCTCCTTGCTGGGCAGGGAAGCCCTGAAAAAAGGTGGCAGCACAACAGAAACTCATAAATAAAGCCCTAAATCCCAGGGACAGAGCACCTGGGGGAAAAAAAGAGGGTTTATGAGCTCTGCTGCAGCAGACTTAAACATACCTGCCCAGCAGCTCTGAATGAACAATGGAGCTCACAGTTCAGCAATTGAGCTCCTATAAAGAACAGACTGTCTCTTTAAGCAGCCCCCTGACCCCTGTATATCCAAAGAGTCACCTCATAAAGGAGAGCTCAGACTGACATCTGGCGGGTATCCTTCTGGGACAAAGATAGCAGAAGAAGAAACCGGCAGCAACCCTTACTGTTCTGCAGCAGCTGTAAGTGATCGCCAAGCAAGCAGGTCCTGGAGTGGACCTCAGCAGTCCTACAGCATAGGGGCCAGACTGTTAGAAGGAAAATCAAGAAACAGAAAGAAATAATTACATCATCAACAAATGGGACATCCACTCAGAGACCCAATCTGAAAGTCAACAACTACAAAGACAACAGGTGGATAAATCCACAAAGATGGGAAGAAACAAGCACAAAAATGATGAAAACACCCAAAACCAGAAGGCCTCTCCTCCTACAAGGGATCACAACTCGTCACCAGCAAGGGAACAAAGCTGGATGGAGAATGAGTGTGATGAATAGACAGAATCCAGCTTCAGAAGATGGGTAATAAGAAATTTCTGTGAGCGAAAACATGTTCTAACCCAATGCAAACAAACTAAGAATGTTGAAAAAGATTTGACACAATGCTAATGAGAATAAACAACTTAGAGAGGAATATAAATGAATTGATGGAGCTGAAAAACACAACAGGAGAACTTTGCAAAGCACACACAAGTTTCAATAGCTGAATTGACTAAGCAGAAGAAAGGATATCAGAGGTCGAAGATCATCTCAATGAAATAAAATGGGAAGGCATGATTAGAGAAAAAAGGGTAAAAAGGAATGAACAAAGTCTTCATGAAATATGGGACTACTTGAAGAGACCTAATCTACGTTTGATAGGTTACCTGAATGTGATGGAGAGAATGAATTCAACCTAAAAAATACTGTACAGGATATTATCCAGTAAAACTTCCCCAACCTAGCAATGTAGGCCAATATTCAAATCCAGGAAATACAGAGAACACTACAAAGATATTCCGCAAGAAGAGCAACCCAAGGCACGTAATCATCAGATTCACCAGGGTTGAAATGAAGGAGAAAATGCTAAGGGCAGCAAGAGAGAAATGTCGGGTGACCCACAAAGGGAAGCCCATCAGACTCACAGCAGATCTCTCGGCAGAAACCCTACAAGCCAGAAGAGAGTGGGGGCCAATATTCAACATCCTTAAAAAAAAAAACTTTCAACCCAGTATTTCATATCCAGCCAAACTAAGCTCCATAGGTGAAGGAAAAATAAAATACTTTACGAACTAGCAAGTACTCAGAGATTTCATCACCACCAGGCCTGCTTTACAAGAGCTCCTGAAAAAGACACTAAACATAGAAAGGAACAACCTTTCCAGTACCAGCCACTCCCAAACATACCAAATGGTAAACAGTACCAGCCACTCCAAAACATGCCAAATGGTAAAAAGCATCAACACAATGAAGAAACTGCATCAACTAATGGGCAAAACACCCAGCTAGCATCAGAATGGCAGTATCAAATTCACACATAACAATATTAACCCTAAATGTAAATGGGCTAAATGCCCCAATCAAAAGACAATTGGATAAAAAGTCAAAACCCATCAGTGTGCTGTATCCAGGAGACCCATCTCACAGGCAAGGATACACAAAGGCTCAAAATAAAGGGATGGAGAAAGATTTACCAAGGAAATGGAGAGCAAAAAAAAGCAGGAGTTGCAATTCTCATCTCTGATAAAATAGACTATAAAGCAACAAAGATCAAAAGAGACAAAGAAGGACATTACATAATGGTAAAAGGATCGATACAACAAGAAGAGCTAACGATCCTAAATATATATGCACCTAATACAGGAGCACCCAGATACATAAGGCAAGTTCTTAATGACTTACAAAGAGACTTAGAATCCCACACAATAATAGTGGGAGACTTTAATACCCTGTTGTCAATATTAGACAGATCAACCAGACAGAAAATCAACAAGGATATCCAGGGCTTGAACTCAGACCTGGAGCAAGCAAACCTGATAGACATTTACAGAACTCTCCACCCCAAATCCACAGAATATACGTTCTTCTCAGCACCACATCACACCTACTCTAAAATTGACCACATAATTGGAAGTAAATCACTCCTCAGCAAATGCAAAAGAATGAAAATCATAACACACTCTCAGACCACAGTACAATCAAGTTAGAACTCAGAATTCAGAAACTAACGCAGAACTGCACAGCTTCGTAGAAACTGAACAACTGGCTCTTGAATGTTGACTGGATAAACAATGAAATGAAGGCAGAAATAAAGATGTTCTTCCAAACCATCAAGAAAGAAGACGCAACATACTAGAATCTGTGGGACACATTTAAAGCAGTCTCTAGAGGAAAATATGTAGCAATAAATGCCCACATGGGAAGCAAGGAGAGATCTTAAATTGACACCCTATCATCAAAATTGAAAGAGCTAGAGGAGCAAGATCAAGAAAACTCAAAACCTAGCAGAAGACAATAAAAACTAAGATCAGAGCACAACTGAAAGAGATAGAGACACGAAAAACCCTTCAAAAAATCAATAAATCCAGGAGCTGGTTTTTTGAAAAGATCAACAAAATACATAGACCAGTAGCCAGATTAATAAAAAAGAAAAGAGAGAATAATCAAATAGATGCAATAAAAAACAATAAAGAGGAAATCACCACAGATTCCACAGAAATACAATCCATCATCAGAGATTATTACAAACAACTTTATGCATGTAAACTAGTAAACCTGGAAGAAATGGATAAATTTCTGGACACTTGCATCCTCCCAATCCTAAACCAGGAAGAAGTAGAAACCCTGAATAGACCAAAAAAAGAGGTCTGAAGTTGAGGCAGCAATTAAGAGCCTACCACACAAAAAAAGCCCAGGTCAAGATGGGTTCACAGACAAATTCTACCAGACACACAAAGAGGAGCTGGTACCATTTCTTCTGAAGCTATTCCAAACAATCCAAAAAGAGGGAATCCTTCCCAAATCATTTTATGAGACCAACATCATCCTGATACTAAAATTCGGAAGAGACTCAGCAAGAAAAGAAAACTTCAGGCCACTATCCGTGATGAACATTGATGCAAAAATCTTCAATAAAATACTACCAAACTGATTGCAACAGCACATCAAAAAGCTTATCCACCATGATCAAGTAGGCTTCCTTCGGGGATGCAAGGCTGGTTCAACATACGCAAGTCTATAAACGTAATTCATCACATAAACAGAACCAACAACAAAAAACACATGATTATCTCAATTGACGCAGAGAAGGCCTTTGACAAAATTCAACAGCCCTTTATGATAAAAACCCTCAATAAACTAGGTATTGATGGAATGTATCTCAAAATAATAAAAGCTATTTATGACAAACCAACAGCCAATATCATATCGAATGGGCAAAAACTGGAAGCATTCCCTTTGAAATCTGGCACTAGACAAGGATGCCCTGTCTCACCACTCCTATTCAATGTAGTATTGGAAGTTCTAGCCAGAGCAATTAGGAAAGAAAAAAAAAGGGGGTATTCGAATAGGAAAGGAGGAAGTCAAATTGTCTCTATTTGCAGATGACATAATTGAATATCTAGAAGACCCCATTTCTCAGCCCAAAACCTTCTCAAACTGATAAGCAACTTCAGCAAACTCTCAGGATATAAAATCAATATGCAAAAATCCCAAGCATTCCTATACACCAATAACAGACTTAAAGAGCCAAATCAAGAACAAACTGCCATTCACAATTGCTACAAAGAGAAAAAAATACCTAAGAATACAACTAACAAGAAATGTAAAGGACCTCTTCAAGGAGAACTACAAACTACTGCTCAAAGGAATAAGAGAGGACACAAACAGATGGAGAGACATTACATGTTCATGGTTAGGAAGAATCAATATCGTGAAAATGGCGATACTGCCCAAAGTAATTTACAGATTCAACGCTATTCCCATCAAGCTACCAATGACCTTCTTCACAGACCTGGAAAAACCACGTTAAACTTCATATGGAACCAAAAGAGAGCCCGCATAGCCACGTCAATTCTAAGCAAAAAGAACAAAGCGGGAGGCATCACACTACTGGCCTTCAAACCATACTACAAGGCTACAGTAATCAAAACAGCATGGTACTGGTACCAAAACAGAGATATAGACCAATGGAACAGAACAGAGGCCTCAGAGGCAGCACAACACATCTACAACCATCTGATCCTTGACAAACCTGACAGGAACAAGCAATGGGGAAAAGAGTCCCTGTTTAATAAATGGTGTTGGGAAAACTGGATAGCCATGTGCAGAATGCAGAAACTGGACCCCTTTCTGACACCTTACATTAAAATTAACTCCCCCTTTCTGACACCTTACAGTAAAATTAACTCCAGTTGGATTAAAGACTTAAACATAAGACTGAACACCATAAAAACACTAGGAGAAAATTTGGGCAAAACCATTCAGGACATAGGCGTAAGGAAGCACTTTATGACCAAAATACCAAAAGCCAAAATAGACAAATGGAACCTAATCAAACTCCACAGCTTCTGCCCAGCAAAAGAAACAGTCATTAGAGTGAATCGGCAACCAACAGAATGGGAAAAAATTTTTGTAGTCTACCCGTCTAACAAAGGGCTGATATCCAGAATTTACAAAGAACTAAAACAGATTTACAAGAAAAAAAAAACAAACAAGCCCCTTCAAAAGCAGGTGAAGGATATGAACAGACACTTTAAAAAAGAAGACATACATGAGGCCAGCAAATATATGAAAAAATGCTCATCATCGCTGGTCATTAGAGAAATGCAAATCAAAACTACATTGAGATACCATCTCACGCCAGTTAGAATGGCGATCATTAAAAAATCTGGAGATAGCAGATGTTGGAGAGGATGTGAAGAAATAGGAACACTTTTACACTGTTGGTGGGAGTGTAAATTAGTTCAACCATTGTGGAAGACAGTGTGGTGATTCCTCAAGGACATAGAAACAGAAATTTCATTTGACCCAGCAATCCCATTACTGAGTATATAGCTGAAGGACTATAAATCGTTCTACTATAAGGACACATGCACAGGAATGTTCATTGCAGCACTGTTTACAATAGCAAAGACCTGGAACCAACCCAAATGCCCATCGATGATAGACTGGACTGGGAAAATGTGGCACATATACACCATGGAATATTATGCAGCCATCAAAAATGATGAGTTTGTGTCCTTTGTAGGAACATGGATGAACCTGGAAACCATCATTCTCAGCAAACTGACACAAGAACAGAAAATCAAACACCACTTGTCGTCACTCATAGGTGGGTGTTGAACAATGAGAACACATGGATGCAGGGAGGGGAGCATCACACGATGGGGTCTGTTGGGGGGAAATAGAGGAGGGACAGCAGGCGGTGGGGAGTTGGGAAGAGATAGCATGGGGAGAAATGCCAGATATAGGTGATGGGGAGGAAGGCAGCAAATCACACTGCCATGTGTGTACCTATGCAACAATCTTGCATGTTCTTCACATGTACCCCAAAACCTAAAATGCAATTAAAAAAAAAGAAAATCTTTAATAATGATACAGAACGATTCAGGTAAAGATGGCAAAATTGACCACTTAGGGAGTCTATACTCTGTCACTCTTAAATCATATTTAAATATTTATTTATTTATCTATATGTATAAAATGAAATAATGTGTCAGTTGCCACAGTTTGAATGAACAGATTTCTTTGAACATGACTTTACATAACTGGGATCACCTCCTAAATTATTTTGCCTAGGATTTGACTGTAGAAATTTTTCTGTACTCATACATGTGTCAAATATTGATGCCTTATGGAAATTTCTGTTTATAAGGGTGCTTTTACTGCAACATTTCCAAAGAAATATGGTTTAGAAACAGATATTGTATATTTTTATACCTGAGTGGCATTGCTCATTCTGCACCCTCAGCCTTAAATTCCTTGCCTTAACCAACCCAAATGTACTTATTGTTAGTGGATTATAAAAATGCTATATGCTCTACAAGTTCTTTAACAATACCAATATGAAGCTGTTTTTCATTCACCTGTACTTTTAAATACTTTGGGTATTCCTTTGTAATATCCAATCTTATTTTGCTATATATTAGAGCTAGTTCTTTTATTAATTATTATATCCTTGAGAGTACAAAGCTTCTCTTATTTATTTTTCTAGTAGCTAAGTGCTTTTTAAGTATCAAATATTTAATGACAGGCCTTATGTATGTAAGATGTTCTATAGAATAAAATAAAATATAATATAAAAATTAAGAAATAAATAATTGTCTGACTTGATAGATTGATGGATGGATGAATGGAGAGAGAATGGATAGATAAATGAGTCAATTCACAAACACATGTATTAAAGTTTCAGTAACTTATAAAATAGATTAAATTTTGTATTAACCTATTATAGATGTATTATGAAAATTTCATTGAAATGAATAAGAGCTCAGTGGAAGATCTGCTGTTATCTGTTCTACATACATGATCTTCCCAGCAGAATTTGCCTGTCATGACAATGTCCCAATATTTAGAGTTTATGCTCTAAAACTTTATTTATTCAGTTTATTTAGGGGTCACCTACAGCTAATTTAGTAGAACACTGTGAAAAATTCTTCAAGAAACAAAATGCACTGTATATGAAATTTCTGGGTCTCTTTGTATGAGATGTTAGTGACATTAATGATTTGCTTTAAAAGCTTTTTGTGTGGCCTGGACATTAAGGTTATATAAGCATATCTCACACTGGTCAGAATCCCTAATGATGGGCTATTGAGAGAGTCAGAAGTATGAAACTCTTCAAAGTGTTTTTGAAGCACAGTTTGAAGCATTTGAAGTACTAATGAAGGGGACTAGAAAAGGTTAAGGCTGATATTTCAGTTTCATGTACAGTACTACTTACATACATCTACTTCTAAAAGGACTTATTTGAACACAACTCATAAAAGTAGATGAATATTGAGACTACTGCTTTTTGTTGACACTAATATTACTAACAGTAGTTGTACCTACCATTTATTTAGCCCTTACTATGTCAAGCACTTTGCTAAACATTTTATCTGTAAGATCAATTTTTGTCCTAATAATTTTGTGAGGGAGTTATTATTAACCCCATTTATGTACAAAGACATTGAGCCTTAGAGAGAATAACTTTTTAACACTATTATAACTAATGATTTGTAAAAATTTCTAGCACTAAGGCTAAATTTCTTAAGAACTAAGGCTAGTCATGAAGTCTTTGCCCATGCCTATGTCCTGAATGGTATTGCCTAAGTTTTCTTCTAAGATGTTTATGGTTTTAAGTCTTATGTTTAATTCTTTAATCCATCTTGAATTCATTTTTGTATAAGATGTAACGAAGGGGTCCAATTTCAGTTTTCTGCATATGGCTAGTCAGCTTTCCCAACACCATTATTAAATAGGGAATCCTTTTCTCATTGCTTGTTTTTGTCATGTTTGTCAAAGGTCAGATGGTTGTAGATGTTTGGTGTTATTTCTGAGGACTCTGTTCTGTTTCATTTGTCTATATATTGGTTTTAGTACCAGTACCTTGCTGTTTTGGTTACTGTAGCCTTATAGTATAGTTTGAAGTCAGGTAGCATGATGCGTCTAGCTTTGTTTTTTTGCTTAGGATTGTCTTGGCTTATGGGCTCTTTTTTGGTTCCATATAAAGTAGTTTTATCTAATTCTGTGAAGAAAGTCAGTGGTATCATGTAGAGGATACCATTGAATCGATAAATTACATAGGGCAGTATGGCCCATCTCATGATACTGATTCTTCCTATCCATGAGCATGGAGTGTTTTTCCATTTATTTGTGTCCTCTCTTATTTCCTTGTGCAGCAGTCTGTAGTTCTATTTAAAGAGGTCCTTCATATCCCTTGCAAGTTGTATTCCTAGGTATTTTCTTCTCTTTGTAGCAGTTGTGAATGGAGTTCACTCATGATTTGGCTCTCTCTTTGTCTATTATTGGTGTATAGGAATGCTTGTGAGTTTTGCACATTGATTTTGTATTCTGAGAGTTGTTGAATTTGCTTATCAACTGAAGGAGATTTTGGAATGAGATGATGGTGTTTTCTAAATATACAATCATGTCATCTGCAAAGAGACAATTTGAATTCCTATCTTCCTATTCTAATACCTTTTATTTATTTCTCTTGCCTGATTGCCCTGGTCAGAACTTCTAATACTATGATGAATAGTTGTGGTGATAGAGGGCGTCCTTGTCTTGTGCTGGTTTTCAAAGGAGTGCTCTCAGCTCTTGCCCATTTGGTATGATATTGCTGTGGGTTTGTCATAAATAGCTCTTATTATTTTGAGATAAGTTTCATCAATACCTAGTATATTGAAAGTTTTTAGCATGAAGGGGTATTGAACTTTATCGAAGGCCTTTTCTGCATCTGTTGAGATAATCATATTGTTTTTGTCATTGGTTCTGCTTATGTGACTGATTGCATTTATTGATTTGCATATGTTATGGCAACAGCAGTTAAAATTGACAAATCGGATCTAATTAAACTAAAGAGCTTCTACACAGCAAAAGAAATTATCATTGGAGTGAATAGGCCACCTAAAAAATGGGAAAACATTTTTGCAATCTATCCATATGACAAAGGGCTAATATTCAAAGTCTAGAAGAAACTTAAACAAATTTAAAAGAAAAAAACAACCCCAAAGAAAAGTGGGTGAAGGATATGAACAGACACTTCTCAAATGAAGAAATTTATGTAGCCAACAAGCATATGAAAAAGAGCTCGCCATCACTGGTCATTAGAGAAATGCAAATCAAAACCACAATGAGATATCATCTCATTCCAGTTAGAATGGCGATCATTAAAAAGTCAGGAAACAACAGATGCTGGAGAGAATGTGGAGAAATAGGAATGCTTTTACATTGTTGATGGGAGTGCACATTAGTTCAACCATTGTGGAAGACAGTGTGACAATTCCTCAAGGATCTAGAACTAGAAATACCGTTTGAATCAGCCATCCCATTCCTGGGTATATACAAAAAGTTTATAATCATTCTACTATAAAAACACATGCACAAGTACCTTTATTGTAGCACTATTCAAAATAGCAAAGACTTGGAACCAACCCAAATGCCCATCAATGTTAAACTGAATAAAGAAAATGTAGTACATATACACCATGGAATACTATGCAGCCATAAAAAAGGATGTGTTTATGTCCTTTTCAGGGACATGGATGAAGCTACAAACCATCATTCTTAGCAAACTATCACAGGAACAGAAAACCAAACATCACATGTTCTCACTTATAAGTGGGAATTGAACAATGAGAACACATGGACACAGGGAGGGGAACATCACACATCGGGGTCTGTTGGGGGGTGGGGGGCTAGGAGAAGGATAGCATTAAGAGAAATACCCAATGTAGATGACAGGTTGATGGGTGAAGCAAACGACCACGGCATGTGTATACCTATGTAACAAACCTGCACATTCTGCACGTGTATCCCAGAACTTAAAGTATACTAATAATAATAATTAAAGTAAGTCTGGAGCCCGGTGCTTTTTTTTTTTCACCTCCCAACCCAAGCCAGGTACTTTTTTAATGTTAAAAGTTCACATACAGATATTAATGATTATGGTAATTTCATCTCCAAAGGGCCAGTTAATAATAACAGTACTAAATAAGTATAAACCCTGAATTTGTCCTTAACACACTACCAAAAATTAGATACCCAAGAAGAGGATAACAGTGTTGATTTAATTCATTTTGTGGTTTTTGTTGTTGTGTTCTCCCAAAAGAAATCTGTGAATTTTAATTAAAACAAGAATACATTATTATGATTAAAATAAGAGAAAAGTACACAGAGTTAAAAAGTTAAATCATCTCTTGCTGATCTCTACGATGTCTCTTGCCTATGTAATTGCTAAGAGATTATGTATTCTCCCATTCCTGTTACTTAGTTTTCAATGCCGTATATTAATAGAATGTCTTTTTTTTCTGGCACAGGAAAACAAGTTTTGAATAATCATATTTATATGTAGTGTGTAAAAAAGTCAAACTCATTGAAACAGAGAGTAAAATGGTGGTTACCAGGAGCTGAAGATTGAAGAAAATAAAAAGATGCTGTTTAAAGGACACAAAATTTCAGTAGGACAACAGGAATAAGTTCAAGAGATCGTTATACAAGATGGTGGCTACAATTAATGACAATATATTTTATATTTGCAAATTGGTGAGAGATTTTAAGTGCTCTCACTATAAAAAATGGTATGCGAGGTAATATATATGTTAAAAATCCTGATTTAGCCATTCCATATATATATATATGCCAAAATATCATGTAGTGTAACACAAATATTTACAATTTTTACTCACCAGTTTAAAAAATTAATTCCCTGGCAAAGATAGTTGGATTTTTAAAAACAAAATTGGCCTGACAGAATGACTTACAGCTGTAATCTTAAAAAGCACTTTGGGAGGCTGAGACAGGAGGATCACTTGAACCCAGGAATTTGAGACCAGCCTGGGCAATACAGTAAGATCCAGTCTCTACAAAAAAATAAATAAATAAAAATTATTTAGGTGTTGTGGCATGTGCCTACAGTCCCAGCTATTCTGGAGGCCAAGGTGGAATGATTGCTTGAGCCTAGGGGGTTAAAGTTGCAGGAAGCCAAGATTGTACCACTGCATTTCAGCCTGGGTGACAGAGTGAGGATCTGTCTCTCTCTCTCTCTATATATATATATATTTATATATATATTTAAAATACTTTAAAAAGTTGAATTACCCTATGCATATTTTATCAGTTTTTAAAATTTAGTACATAGCATGAAGAGTTTTCCATATTATTATGTACAAATTTAATTCATTTGTTTTAATAACTGAGTAGTTAATTCTAGACTATAAATGTACCATCATTAATTCTAAAATACATCACTAATGGACACTGCGTTTTGCCCATATAGATAACTAAAGTCCCTTGTTATTATATTGGATCTACTTGAATAAACACTTAACATCCTTGGGCTTAAGTACTTGAGCTTTTGTTTCTGTGGGAGACAGTCATAGAATTTAGAATGGCTTATTAAAATATATGCATTTGGGCTGGGTCCAGTAGCTCAGCCTGTAATCCCAACACTTTGGGAGGCAGGGGTGGGTGGATCACGAGGTCAGGAAATGGTGACAATCTTGGCCAACCTGGTGAAACCTCGTCTCTACTAAAATACAAAAAATTAGCTGGGCGTGGTGGTGTGTGCCTGTAGTTTCAGCTATTCAGGAGGTTGAGGCAGGGGAATCGCTTGAACCCAGGAGGCAGAGATTGCAGTGAGCCAAGACTGAACCACTGCACTGCAGCGTGGCAACAAAGAATGACTCCATCTCAAAAAAAGTTTACGCATTCTAAATTTTAATAGAAACTGCCACATTAACTGTAATTGTAATTGCAACTAACATGTTTCCCGGTAACATATGAAAGTTTTAATTTCTCCACATATCCAAAAACATTTGATGTTCTCAACATCTATGTTTTGAAAGATTGATTGCATTTGCTTTACAAAAAACATATAGAGATCATTTGTCTCCTGATGATCCCTAATAATGTTCCACTTGTTTCTTCCCTTAAATGGCTTACAATTTAATTTTAGAAAAAAATGTTTATAACCATTAAAAGTTATAATGTTTGTGGTGGAGATACTTTTGTGGTGGAGGGCCAGGGTTATATTGACATAGGCATAGAGTTGTTGGGCTTACATTATTTAGTTCAGGCTCCCAGCAAAAAGATAACACACAAAATTGCAGTGAACAATTCAACTCTCCTTTCTGAAATAATTGGATAAATACTTATTTTGAGAGGAAAAAAGACAATAAGCATTTTGTGATTTGCAATGGGCAAACAATGATTGTGAGATCCACAAAGCTTTATTTGTCACAGGGAAAAACTGTCATCGTGTTTTTTGCATCACATCTCCACTGAGGTTTGTTGCAACTCTATCAGTGGACTAATTATTGTAATAATTCAGAATTTTGAGTTATTTTTCTATCTCTATCACAGCTTGATGCACAATTTTCGACAGGTCACTACCTCTCAATTGCCTTAAGTTTTTTCATTAGG
This sequence comes from Callithrix jacchus, assembly GCF_049354715.1. Classification (NCBI taxonomy): domain Eukaryota; kingdom Metazoa; phylum Chordata; class Mammalia; order Primates; family Cebidae; genus Callithrix; species Callithrix jacchus. The sequence goes on from NC_133524.1 coordinate 85,533,903, forward strand.
CTTTTTAATTACATTAAACACGCCTTTAGTTTTAATAGGGATATATATATATATATTAGGTATATATATTTAGTAGATATATATATGAATATATATATTTAGGGGTATATATATGTAGTTTTAGTAGGGATTATATATATTGCTTTAGTGGGTATATATATATATAATTTTAGTAGAGATATATAGGGATATATATATAGTTTTAGTAGGTGTGTGTGTTTGTGTGTGTGTGTGTGTGTGTATGTATCTCCATCTCTTAAATAATAAATGGTCACAATATTGCATAGAAAATTAAACCACTGGAAAGAAATTCTAAATGGACAAATTGGTGACTCTGAAATATAAGGATGGAAAAAATGTATGTGTTCAGAGTTTGTGATTCTAACATGATTATCCTGGAGCAAGTACTATGTATACAGATTTTGTATATTAAGAATAACAATTAGGGTTTGGTGTTAAGAAAAATTTTGTTGTAGTCATGACACTGGCTATTTAGCAGGTTAAAGTTAGGTAAATAATGTATTAGTAAAAATGCTTTCTGTTTCATGAATCAGAAACCCTAACTCAAAGTGCTTTAAAGAAGGACACAAATATATTGGCTCATGACGAATGAATAGTTAAATAGTTCACATAGTTTTCTAAAAGGCTTAGTTCAGTGTTCACATACTTTTACCTGGGTGGGGTTTCTTTTTATTTTATGGCTCTACTTTAGTATTGGTCTATTTATAAGCACCACATAGTCACAAAATGACTGCAGCAAATACAATTCCTCTGTGGTCTCTCTTTCACCTCTAGCAAGGAATAAGTTAATTCATTTTTCTAATAGTTAAAAAAATTGAAATTGGGCCCAACTGGTTTAACTTATGTCATGTACCTATCCCTCAAGTAACCATTTTGGCTAGATGGAAATAGAAAACTTTAGTTAGATTCACTTGAATCACATGCTGTACCCATGAAAGCTGGGTAAAGATGCAATTTCTCCAAAAGTGCTTAACCTGAGAACACACAAAGGCGCCTCGAAGGTAGAGCAGTCAAGAAAGCAGTTGTCCCATACAGTTAGAAAGAAATGAATTCTTTCTGAAACCTTCAAAGCCAGGTACAATAATCACTCACTTGCTTTCTGGTTCTTACAAAGTTGATTTCTTGTGTTGGTAGTTGTTCAATTTGATGTTTCTGTGACAGGAATAACCATTGGAGAGTTTTATTCAAGTAAATCCAATATAATAACAAGGGACTTTAAGTGGGAAGGACAGAGGCACAGGAGTCAGAAATGGAGAGACAACATCATGAGAAAGTTTAGACTGGCCTTTGTTGGTTTTGAAGATGGAAGGGGGCCCGCATTCCTTGGCTCGTGGTCCTTGAATAAACATCAGCAGTAGCCAGATAGTAGTTGCCATAGACCTTGGGCAAGACTTAGTACTGTTCTGGCTTCAGGTGTGACCCAGTGCATTCATAGCTATGGTGGCCACATAGAGTGATTCTTTTTGCTTGAGGAAAAGTTAAGGAAGACTAAAAAAGACTTTGTCTTGCAGCTTGGGTATCAGCTCAGACACAGTAGAATAATGTATTAAGCAGAATCCTAAAGTCTCTGATTCCAGGCCTTAGCTCCTGGAGAGATTTTTAGACCCACTCTGGGCCAGAAGAAAATTTGTTGCCCTGAAGGAAAATAGCTAGGCCTTGCAGGATTCAAAGACAGCTGACTAAAGAGCCCTTGGATTTTGGATAAACATTAGTGGTAGCCAGGTCATAATTGCCACAGGCTATGGGCAGTGGTGGCCATAATGAGAGACACTTTCAGCTTGAGGAAAGGAGATGAAAATATAAAAAGGGCTTTGTCTTGCAACTTGGGTACCAGCAGAGCCACAGTAAAATAAAGCACCAAGCAGATTCCTAAAACCCATAATTCCAGTCCCTAGCTACTGGACAGCATTCCTAGACTGACCCTGAGCCAGAAGAAAATCTGCTACCCTGAAGGAAAATCTCAGTCCTAGCAGAATTCACCATCTGCTGAATAAGAAGCCCTTGATCTTTGAACAAACATCACTGGTAACCAGGCAGCATTCATCACAGGTCTTGGCAAAGACCCAGTATTGTGCTACTTTCAGATTTAACTTAGAACAATCTTAGAAGTGGTGGTCAGAGGAGTGCTTGCCTCACACCCATGACTCACCACCAACTCTAGGCAGCTCAGCATAGAGATGGAGACTCCATTTTCCGTGTCTGGGGGAAAGTCAAGGAATAAAACAAGGTATTTTGCCTGGTAATCCAAATAATACTCCTGGATTTTACCCAGGATCATCAAGGTGGTACTTCTATGAGTCCAAAAGAAGTACAGTGTTACAACGTTTGGGAGACCTCTTTGTGCATATATGGCCACTGCGACCAAAGAATTAGCTCACAACACTCAATATTATTTTAGTACTTGGAAAGCTTTCTTCAGAAGGATGAGCACAAACAAACCTAGACTGTGACATTGGAATAAATACCTAACTCTTCAATGTTCAGAGATTAGTGAGGATCTGCAAGCATCAAGATCATCCAGGAAAACATTACCTCTACGAATGAACAAAATAAGTCACCAAGTGAACAATCTCAGAGTGACAGAGATGTATAATTTTTCAGACAGAGATTTCAAAGTGCTGTTTTTAGGAAACTCAAATAAATTCAGTATAATACAGAGAAGAAATTCAGAATCTTATCAGGTAAATTTAACAAAGATATTGAAATAATCAAAAATAATCAAGCAGAAATTCTAGAGTTGAAAAATACAATTGCTGTACTAAAGAATGCGTCAGAGTCTCTTAGTAGCAGAATTGATCAAGCAGAAGAAAAAATTACTGAGCATGAAGGCAGGCTATTTGAAACTATAGCTGGAGAAGAGACAAAAGAAAAAAGACTAGGAAACAATAAAGCATGCATACAAAATCTAGAAAATAGCCCAAAATGGCAAATCTAAGAGTAATTATTCTAAAGGGGAGATAGAGCAAGCTCAGGGTAGAAAGAGTATTCAAAGAGATAATGACAACGTTTAAAACCTAGAGAAAGCTCAATATTTAAATACAAGAAAGTTAGACAACATGATTCAGATTAAACCCAAATAAGACTACATCAAGACATTTAATAATCCAACTCCCATAATTCAAGGATAGTAAATGGATACTAAAAGCTTCAAGAGAGAAGAAAATAATAATGTATGAGGGAGCTGTAATACATCTGGCAACAGACTTCACAGTGGAAACATAACAGGCCAGGAGAAAGTAATTGGACTGAAAATTAAGGTTGGAAACAAAAAAAAAGAGAAGGAATAATTATATCTATATCAGACAAAATATATTTCAAGAAAAAAACTATAAGAAGAGACAAAACATCACTATAAAATGATGAAGGGGTCAATTCTGCAAGAGTATATAACAATTTTAAATACATATCCACCTAACACTGGAGCACCCAGATACATTAAGCAAATATTATTCAAGCAAAAGAGAGAGATAGGTCCTAATACATGAAGAGCCATAGACTTCAACAGCCCACTTTTGGCATTGGACTGATCTTCCAGACAGAAAATCAACAAGAAAATATTGGAATTAATCTGCACTGTAGACCAAATGGATCTAATAGATATTTACAGGACATTTCATCTAAGGGCTGCAGAATACATATTCTTTTCCTAGGCACATAAATTATCCTCAGAGATAGGCCATATTTTAGGCCACAAAACAAGTCTTAAAACATTAAAAAAAAATAAAATCATATTAATTATCTTATTCACCACAATAGAATACAATTAAAAATCATTAACAAGAGGAACTTTAAAAACTATACAAACAGGTGGAAATTAAACAATACACTTCTGAATCACCAGTGAATCAATGAAGAAATGAGTAAAGAAATTCAATAAATTTTTGAAATATGAAAATGGAAACAAAACCTACAAAACATGGCAAAAGCAGTCCTAAGAAGAAAGTTCATAACAATAAGCATCTACATGGAAAGAGGAGAAAAACTTCAAATAAACAACCTAACAGTAAGCCGGGTGCAGTGGCTCAAGCCTGTAATCCCAGCACTTTGGGAGGCCGAGACGGGTGGATCACAAGGTCGAGAGATCGAGACCATCCTGGTCAACATGGTGAAACCCCGTCTCTACTAAAAATACAAAAAATTAGCTGGCCATGGTGGCGCGTGCCTGTAATCCCAGCTACTCAGCAGGCTGAGGCAGGAGAATTGCCTGAACCCAGGAGGCGGAGGTTGTGGTGCGGAGGTTGCGGTGAGCTGAGATCGCGCCACTGCACTCCAGCCTGGGTAACAAGAACGAAACTCCGTCTCAAAAAAAAAAAAAAAAAAAAAAAAACCTAACAGTGCATTGTGAAGAACTAGAAAAGGAAAAGTAAACCAAACCTAAAATTAGTAGAAGAAAAGTTATAATAAAGATCACAGAGAAAATAAATTGAATTGATCTTAGAGACTATGAGCAATTTATACACCAATAAATTAGTAATTTCACAAGGAAAACTATAAAACACTGCTGAAAGAAATTTTAGATGACACAAACGAATAGGAAAACATTGATGGGTAGAATCAATATTGTGAAAATGACCATACTGCCCAAAGCAATCTACAAATTCAATGTAATTCCCATCAAAATACCACCATCATTTCTGATAGAAGTAGAAAAGGCAATCATAAAATTCATATGGAACCAAAAAAGGAGTCCACATTGCCAAAGTAAGACTGTGCAAAAAGATCAAATCTAGAGGCATCCATTACCCAACTTCGAACTATACTATAAGGCCACAGCCACCAAAATAGCATGGTACCAGTATAAAAATAGGCACGTAGACCAATGGAACAGAATAGAGAACCCAGAAGTAAACCCAAATACTTACAGCCAATTGATCTTCAACAAAGCACACAAAACATAAATTGGAGAAAGGACACCCTATTCAACAAATGGTGCTGGGATAATAGGCAAGCCACATGTAGAAGAATAAAACTGGATACTCATCTCTCACCTTATATAAAAATAAACTCAAGATGAATCAAAGACTTAAATCTAAGGCCTGAAGCCATAAAAATTCTAGATGATGTTGAAAAAACCCATCTAGATATTGGTTTAGACAAAGAATTCGTGGCCAAGAACCCAAAAGGAAATGTAACAAAAACAATCATGAATAGGTGGGACTTAATTAAATTAAAAAGTTTCTGTACAGCAAAACAAACAATCAGCACAGTAAACAGACAACCCACAGAGTGGGAGAAGATCTTTACAATCTATGCATCTGACAAAGGGCTAACATACAGAATCTACAAGGAACTCAAACAGATTAGCAGAAGAAAACAAAGAATCCCGTCAAAAACTGGGCTAAGGACATGAATAGACAATTCGGAAGCTATACAAATGGCCAACGGATATATAAAAAATTCTCAACATCACTAAGGATCAGGGAAATGGAAATCAAAACCACAATGTGATATCACCTTACTGCTGCAAGAATGGCCATAATTAAAACATTGAAAAATAATATATGTAGGCAGGGATGTGGCAAAAAGGGAACCCTTTTACACTGCTGCTGGGTATGTAAACTGGTAAAACCACTATGAAAAACAGTGTGTAGATTCCTTTAAAAACTAAAAGTAGAACTACTATTTGATCCAGCAATCACACTACTGAATATTTAACCAGAGGAAAAGAAGTCATTATACGAAAAAGATACTTGCACACCCATGTTTATAACAGCACAATTTGCAATTGCAGAAATATGAAACCAGCCTAAATGCCTGTCAATCAATGAGTAAAGAAATGATGATACACACATACACACACACACACCCTGTAATACTATTCAGTCATAAAAAGGAATGAAATAATGGCACTTGCAGTAACCTGGATGGAATTGGGGACCATTATTCTAAGTGAAGTAACTGAGGAATGGAAAACCAAACATCATATGTTCACATTCATAAGTGGGAGCTAAGCTATCAGGATGAAAAGACCTAAGAATGATGCAATGGACTTTGGGAACTTAGGAGAAAGGGTGGGAGAGGTGTGACTGCAATTTGGGTACAGTGTGTACTTCTTGGGTGATGGGTGCACCTAAATCTCACAAATCACCACTAAAGAACTTACTCATGTAACCAAATACTACTTGTTCCCCCCAAAACCTATGAAAATAAAAAATAAAAACAAAACAAGCAAAACAATTTCTAGAAAAAATAGATATTTTTTTTTTTTTTAGACGGAGTTTCGCTCTTGTTGCCCAGGCTGGAGTGCAATGGCGTGATCTCGGCTCACCTCAACCTCTACCTCCTGCGTTCAGGCAATTCTCCCGCCTCAGCCTCCTGAGTAGCTGGGATTACAGGCATGTGCCACCGTGCCCAGCTAATTTTTTGTATTTTTAGTATAGACGGGGTTTCACCGTGTTGATCAGGATGGTCTTGATCTCTTGACCTCTTGATCCACCCACCTCGGCCTCCCTAAGTGCTGGGATTACAGGTGTGAGCCACTGTGCTCGGCCAAAAATTGATAAATTTTTACACACATGCAGCCTATCAAGACTGAATCATGACAAAATAGATCAATATCATGTAATAAGATTCATAATAAATAAAACAAGATTCATAATAAATTCATAATGCAAGCCATAATAGTCTTCCAGCAAAAAGAAAAAGCCTGGAGGCCAGGCATGGTGGCTCACATATGTAATCCTAGCCCTTTGGAAGGCTGCGGCAGGTGGTCGAGACCAACCTGGGCAACATGGCAAAACCCTGTCTCTACCGAAAATAATACAAAAATTAGCCGGGCTTGGTGGCACATGTCTGTGGTCTCAGCTTCTTGGGAGTCTGAGGTGGGAGGATAATCTGAGCTTGGGAGGTCAAGTTTGCAGTGAGCCAAGACCACACCACTGTACTCCAGCCTGAGCAATAGAGTAAGATCCCATCTCAAAAACAAAAACAAAAAGCCAAGGACACAATGACCTCACTGGTGAATTTTACCAAGCTATTGAAGAGAAATTGATACCAGTACTACTTACACTGTTCTGACAAATAAAGAATGAAGGAATATCCAAAATCATTCCATGAGGCCAATGTTACCCTAATATTAAAACTAGACAAAATTCTTAAGAAAATACTAGCAAACCAAATTAAACACCACATTATAAAGATCATGCATCATGACCAAAGGGGATTTATCCCAGGGTTGTAAGGATGATTCAACATACACTGATAATCAATCATATACATCACATCAACAGAATGATGGACAAAAACCATGTGATAATTTCAATTGATGTTGAAAAACACTTATAAAATTTATCACCTCTTCATGATAACCCTCAAAAAGCTGGGAATAGAAGAAATGTACGTCAATGCAATAAAAGCCATATATGAGAGAACCATAGCTACTGTCATATTGAATGGAGAAAAACTGAAAGCCTTTCCTCTAAGACGTGGAACAAGAAAACAATGACCACTTTCACTACTGATATTCAACATAGTACTGAAAGTCCTAGCTACAGCAATCAGACAAGAGAAAGATATAAAGGGTATTCAAATTGGAAAGGGAGAAGTCAAATTGTCCTTGTTTGCTGATGATATAATTCTATATTTGGAAAATCCTAAAGACTATATACCACAAAGCTAGTAGAACTTATAAATAAATTCAGCAGTGTTGCAGCATACAAAATCAACCTACATAATAAATAGAATTTCTGTATTCTAACAGCAAATAATCTGAAAAATAAATTTTTTAAAATCCCATTTACAATAGCTTCAAAGAAAAAAAAGCACTTAGGAATAAATTTAATCAAAGAAGTGAAAGATTACTATTATGAAAATTATAAAACCCCTGGGCTATAAATAGAAGAGGGCTCATAAAAAGGAAATACAGGCCAGGTGCAGTGGCTCACACCTGCTGTCCCAGCACTTTGGGAGGCCCAGGTGGACAGATTACAAGGTCAGGAGATCGAAACCATCCTGGCTAACAGAGTGAAATACCATCTCTACTAAAAATATAAAAATTAGCCAGGTGTTGTGGCAGGTGCCAGTAGTCCCAGCTACTTGTGAGGCTGAGGCAGGAGAATCGCTTGAACTTGGGAGACAGAGGTTGCAGTGAACCGACATCATGCCACTGTACTCTAGCCTGGGCAAGAGAGCAAGACTCTGTCAAAAAAAGAAAAAGAAGGAAATACATTTCACATTCATGGATTGGGTGAATCACTATTGTTAAAATGTCCATACTAGCCAAAGTCATCTACAGCTTCAATTCAATCTCTACCAAAATCGCAATGATATTCTTCACAGAAAAAAAAAAAAAAAATGCTAAAATTTATATGGACCACAAAATACCTGGAATAGTCAAAGGCATTTGGAATAAAAAGAACAAAACTGGAGGAATCACACTACCTTATTTAAACTAGACTTCAGAGTTATAGTAACCAAAGCAGTATGGTACTGCCATAAAAACAAAATACATAGACCAACGGACCAACGGAACAGAATGGAGGACCCAAGAATAAATCCACACATCCACAGTGAATTGATTTCCAACAAAGATTCTAGGAATATACATTGGGGAAAGTACAGTATCTTCCATAAATGGTGGTGAGAAAACTTGACATTCATATGCAGAAGAATGAAACTTGACTCCTATTTCACACCATAGACAAAAATGTATTAAAAATTGATTATGCACTTAAATCTAAGACTTATAAATATAAAATGACTAAAAGAAAACAGTAAATAAATTCTGCAGGACATTGGTCTGCGCAAATATTTCTTGAATCATAACTTTTCATTGTTTGTATGACTTCTGAGGTACCACTTCCCAGTTACAATTTTAGTCTGCAGCTGTTGGGACATGCTCACTTGTCCAAAGAGCCAGTTCCTTAATCAACACATTTATGGTCATGGAGGTTGAACTAAACATGTTTCACATAGAATTTAAAGTATTTTGTATTTTCATAGTATGTAAGTTTCAAAGGGATTATTTAAGAAACCATAAAGAATGAGATTTTAGCATTTTGAAAAGTTGCTCTATCAGGATCAGTTGATTGTCACATTTTTTTTTTTTTTGAGACGGACTTTTGCTCTTGTCACCCAGGTTGGATTGCAATGGCATGATCTTGGCTCACTGCAACCTCTATCTCCTGGGTTAAAGCAATTCTCCTGCCTCAGCCTCCTGAGTAACTGGGACTACAGGCATGCGCCATCACTGCTGGCTGGTATTTGTATTTCTTAGTAGAGATGAGGTTTCACCATGTTGGCCATGCTGATCTCAAACTCCTGACCTCAGGTGATCCATCCACCTCGGCCTCCCAAAGTGCTGGGATTACAGGAGTGAACCATTGAGCCCAGCCCACATTTCAGTTAAAAACAAAACAAAACAAAAACAAACAAACAAAAAACTCTATTTTGAGCACAAGCACAGGCAACCAGAGAAAAAATGGAAAAATAAGAACACATCAAGCTAAAAAGCTTTTGCACAGCAAAAAAAAAAAAAAAAAAAAGTCAAAAAAAATATAGAGACATCCTACACAATGGGAGGAAATATTTGCAAACTATTCATTTGACAAGGGATTTAGAATCATAATATATGAGGACCTCAAACAACTCAATAGGAAAAAAATCTTATAATCTGATTTTAAAATAGGCAAAAATGCTAAAGGATATTTCTTAAAATCAGAGATACAAACAGCAAATAGGTTTATGAAAAGGTAATCAACATCATTGATGGTCAGAGAAACGCAAATAAAAACCACAATGAGATATCATCTAACTCCAGTTAAAATGGCATTTATCCAAAGACACGTGATTACAAATGCTGAAAAGAATGTGGAGAAAGGGGAACATGATACACTTTTGATGGGAGTACAAAATAATACAACCACTTTGGATAATGATTGAGAAGTTTCTCAAAACACTAAAAATAGAGCTACCATATTGAGGGAATGTATTCTCTTCCTGGGTCCACAAGGGGGCGTAGTTTCAAAGGCAAGAACTTCCCAGCATCATACCAACATCCACATCTCCATCTGGGGACTAGAGTTCTTTGTTTAAACTTTAGCAAGTTTGGGAAAAAATCAAAGGTCAATCACTCCAGCAGAAGTTTAAAGGAACTCCTTTCATAGGATGGGAAAATTGAATGAGGAGGGAATTTCTCCAAGGTTAAAAGTCCCCATCCCCCACATCAGGGCAGACTCCATATCTGGATCCCCTTCCACTAACTCTGGAAGCTCTTTCTCTTTTTTCGTTTGCTGTCTCTCTCTGCCTAAATAAATTACTTTCTGTAAAACTCTTAGGGGTCCAATATTTACTTACAAGTTCACTCCGTCCAACAGGGTCTTCCCTCCCATTCTTGGGTGAGTGAGAGACCAAGGGCCTGGAAGAACACAGCCCACTGGGGAGCTAGCTGAGCCTCCCCTGCATCCCTGAACCCTGTGACAATTTGATCCAGGAAGCCCACTACTGGTGTATACCCAAAATAAAAGGAATCAGTATATCAAGGAGATATCTGCACTCCAATATTTTTTACAGCACTATTGACAACTGCCAATAATTAGACACAACCTTAGTGTTCATCAACAGATGAATGGATGAAGAAAATGTGGTACCTATACACAATGGAGTACCTTTCAGACATAAATAATAATGATATCCTGTCATTTTCAACAAAATGGATAGAACTGTAGTAAATAATGCTAAGTGAAGTAAGGTAGGCACAGAATGACTAACTTTGCATATTGTCACTCATTTGTGGGACAAAAATGAAAACAATTGAGTTTACTGAGATAGACGGTAGAATAATGGTTACCAAAGGTTGGAAAGTTTAGTGGGGGGGCAGGGAATTGGGAGGAAGAGTGGGAATGGCTAATGAATACATAAATATTTAGTTAGAATGAATAAGATCAAGTATTTAATAGCACAAATGTTTGACTGCAGTCAACAATAATTTCTTGTACATTTTTTAAAATTAAATAGTATAATGGGCATGTTTTTAATGCAAAGAAATGATAGGTGTTTGAGATGACTGATACCCCATTTCTCTGAGGTGACTTTATGTATTATATTATCATATCATAAAATCTCACATATCCCAAAATAGATACACTGACTATGTATCTATAAAAATTAAAGATTAAAAATTATAAAAATTAAAATATAGTCAGTTGATTATTAATTTCATCTGCAAGAATTATTCAGTAATTAATTCCATTTTAAACTCTCTCATTCCATGTAATATAACTTATTCCCATGCTCCAGGGATTGGAATGTCGACATCATTGTGAGGTTTGGGGGAGGCTATCATTCTGCTCAGCATATTACTTAAACTATTTGAGACTTATTTTATCATTTATAAGGTGAGGTAATGATACTTTGCAAAAGATCATTGTAAATATTAAATGAAAGTATTTTTAGAATAAGTGTCAAGTATAAGACCTGTTACATAGTATGCACTCAAATTATAACAGCAGTTCTTGAGGAATTATTTCTATTAATGGTAGTAGTAGCATTCTATATAGTTGCCTTAAATTAACATACAGTTATTTGAGAACATATATTTCACCTCTCCCTTAATATACTCTCATTTCCACATATGAAATTCAGTTGAAATTAGGAAGCTGGGTGATAGTGTCTCATTCATTAATTTTCCTGGTGTATTATGCCTTAGCCTGGGTTTGAGGTTAGCAGTAAGAGCTGGTGTTTGCTAACCTTTCTACAAGGTGCTTTCAGTTGTTGTTTTCTCTCAAAGAACAGAGTGGCTGAACTAATACTGTAGTTGAGAAGCCAGGTGGCTGAAAAGCAGCATGAGAACTTCTGGCAAAGCATTCTAAAAATTAGAAGGGAATCGCAGGCAGATACATACACAGTCGATTTCCTTAATTCTTCCTCTATTGTTGTCTGTATGTCCGAATTAAGGATATTTACCATAGTTCTACTTCTGAGGTACCACTTCTCAGTTACACGTTTAGTCTGCAGGTGTTGGCACGTGCTCACTTGTCCAATGAGCCAGTTCCCTAATCAATAAATTTATGGCCATGGAGGTTGAACTAAAAATGCTTTAAATGGAATTTAAAGTAATTTGTATTTTGGCTTTTCATATTATGTGAGTTTCAAAGGAATTCTTTAAGAGACCATAAAGGATGAGATTTTAGCATTTTGAAATATTGCTCTATAAGGATCAGTTTGATTGTTAGATCTCAATAAAAAACTATTTCAAGAAGAAATGCACAAACTAGTTTAGATGCAATAAAATGCTAGAAAAGAACATGTGCTTTTATGCAGCTTGATTCACATAAGACATGACAAACTCTACAGTCAGAGTCAAGCATAAGTTAAAGATGAAAGGAAGGTTTTAAGGTAAGACTTAAAGAGTCAGAGAGTCACTGGAGTGGGCTCTGCACGACAGGCAGATCAAGTAGAGGTAAAATACCCATGCTTAAGGCATCCAATGATGCATTTTTTGATCTTCAAAAGTAAAAAGAAAGGAAGCCTGAACAACATCATCTAATCCAAAATCCTTCATATGCAGTAAGCTCACTTAGTGAAAGAGTATCCTTGAAGCATAGGCTCATTAAAGAACTCATACATAATTTGGCTTTGAAATAAAAGAATGTATTATACATAATGCCCATTAATTTTTCCGGATAATATACAAAATTCACTGAATAGAAATAATGTCTTCTAGATTTTTATATTAAATATCTTCAATTCTAGGAATTTTATTATAATCCAGTGAGAATACCTGAATAACAAAAGATACTGGAAAGAACTTTCTAAGTTTCTTGTATTTGGTATTTTCCAAATAACTGTAGGTTTCTAGCAAACAGTTCAGTTTAACACATACTCATTTATTTTATGTTTTAGAACTTTACACATGGAGAGTTCCAAAGTCAGTTGCTAATAAGAATTTGTCAGTTTTGAAAGAAAAGCCATATTAAAGTAATTAAAAAATTTAAAAAAAATATATTCCAGTTAAGTTTCACACTACTAATTTTTTGATGAAGACTGTTGAGGCGAGAAGTGAATGCAAATGTCTGTTGAATTCCAAAATGTAATAGGATGATATAGAGACAAGAAGAGATGGCATTAAATACAAAAAGTTGCTTATTTATTTTACAAGAGAGAATTATATTAGTAAAAAATAAGAAACAGCCTTTTAACCTATGACAGGTAAAATCCTGTTGTAGACTTAGAGATTTTCCTTTTCCCTGTGCTTTTTCCTTAGAAAAATGAGCATGAAAAAAGCCACTTTTACTTTAACTGTGACAGGCATGGATAATTTATTTTTTAATAAACATAGTCTCAACCCCAGCCCCAAATTCCCTGGTGCACAAGCAAACCTTTGTGTTCTCTCTACCCCTTTTCTTTTTTCATTTTTTATTGCATTTTAGGTTTTGGGGTACATGTGCAGAACATGCAAGATAGTTGCATAGGTACACACGTGGCAGTGTGATTTGCTGCCTTCCTCCACTCACATCTGGCATTTCTCCCCATGCTATCCCTCCCCAACTCCCCCCCTCGCTGTCCCTCCTCTATTCCCCCCAACAGACCCCAGTGTGTAGTGCTCCCCTCCCTGTGTTCATGTGCTCTCATTGTTCATCACCCGCCTATGAGTGAGAATATGCAGTATTTCATTTTCTGTTCTTGTGTCAGTTTGCTAAGAATGATGTTCTCCAGATTCATCCATGTCCCTACAAAGGACACGAACTCATTGTTTTTTATTGCTGCATAATAGCCCATAGTGTATATGTGCCACATTTTCCCAATCCAGTCTTTCATCAATGGGCATTTGGGTTGATTCCAGGTCTTTGCTATTGTAAACAGTGCTGCAATGAACATTCCTGTGCATGTGTCCTTATAGTAGAACGATTTATAGTCCTTCGGCTATATACTCAGTAATGGGATTGCTGGGTCAAATGAAATTTCTGTTTCTATGTCCTTGAGGAATCACCACACTGTCTTCCACAATGGTTGAACTAATTTACACTCCCACCAACAGTGTAAAAGTGTTCCTATTTCTCCACATCCTCTCCAACATCTGCTGTCTCCAGATTTTTTAATGATCGCCATTCTAACTGGCGTGAGATGGTATCTCAATATAGTTTTGATGTGCATCTCTCTGATGACCAGTGATGATGAGCATTTTTTCATATGTTTGTTGGCCTCATGTATGTCTTCTTTTGTAAAGTGTCTGTTCATATCCTTTGCCCACTTTTGAATGGGCTTGTTTGTTTTTTTCCTGTAAATCTGTTTGTGTTCTTTGTAAATTCTGGATATCAGCCCTTTGTCAGATGGGTAAACTGCAAAAATTTTTTCCCATTCTGTTGGTTGCCGATTCACTCTAGTGACTGTTTCTTTTACCGTGCAGAAGCTGTGGAGTTTGATTAGGTCCCATTTGTCTATTTTGGCTTTTGTTGCCAATGCTTTTGGTGTTTTGTTCATGAAGTCCTTGCCTATTCCTATGTCCTGAATGGTTTTGCCTAGATTTTCTTCTAGGGTTTTTATGGTGCCAGGTCTTATGTTTAAGTCTTTAATCCCTCTCGAGTTAATTTTAGTGTAAGGTTTTCTATTCATTGGGTAGAAAACTAAACACACAATTTATACCAATAGTTTATTTAAAAAATGTTAAGGCACTGGGTAGTATAATAATCTGTTGTAGCCCATTGTCATGTGTCTATGCTTAAACCAACCACTGCAAAGGGGAATAGAACTTCATAATATTTCCACATCAATATTCAACTCCTAAACCAGGAAGGGTGTGTCAGCTTCCTTGAGCACATAAGAGAGTGAATACTTAAAGGCAGTGTTCTGCCAAAATGGGGGAGTACCTATCAGATAAGAAACACACCATTCGTACATTGCCACATTCTGAGTAACGCCACCCATTAAACTAAGGGGAGAATCAGTGCTTTGAAGAGATTAGTAGTTCAGATAATTACTAAACATTGTTACATTCAATTATTATATTAGTATAAATACTTAATATATGAATATATTTTTTAAGTAGCAGATACTAATAAAAGTATATGTAACTCATATATTCAGTGTATGTGATTCTGAGGTCTCTGCAGCCACTGTAAGTGGAACTGTAAGTTCAATTAAACCTCTTTTTGTTCCCAGTTTTGGGTATGTCTTTATCAACAGTGTGAAAGTAAGCTAATACAGTAAATTGGTACCAGTAGAGTGGGGCATTGCTGAAAAGATAGGCGAAAATGCAGAAGTGACTTTGGAATTAGGTAACAGGCAGTGATTGAAACAGTTTGGAGGGCTCCAAAGAAGAGAGGAAAATGTGGGAAAATTTGGAACCTCCTAGAGACTTGTTGAATGGCTTTGACAAAAATGCTGATAGTGATATGAATGATAAGGTCCAGGCTGAGGTGGTGTCAGATGGAGCTGAGGAACTTGTTGGCAACTAGAGCAAAGGTGACCCTTGTTATGTCTTAGCAAAGAGACTAGCAACATTTTGCCCCTGCCCTAGAGTTTTGTGGAACCTTGAACTTGAGACAGATAATTTAGGATATCTGGAGGAAGAAATTGCTAAGCAGTAAAGCATTCAGAATGTGACTTGGGTGCTGTCAGAAGCATTCCATTTTAAAATGGAAACAGAGCATAAAAGTTCAGAAAATTTGCATCCCGATGATGCTGTAGAAAAGAAAAACTCATTTTTTTTTGAGGAGAAATTCAAGCCAGCTAGAGAAATTTGCATAAGTAGCAAGGAGCCTAATGTTAATCCCTAAGTCCATGGGAAAATGTCTCCAGGCCATTTCAGAGACCTTCAGAAGCCCATCCCACCACAGACTGGGAGGCTTAGAAGGAAAAAATGGTTTTGTGGGCCAGGCCCAGGGTCCCCATGCTGTGTGCTTTTTAAGGACTTGGTGACCTGTGTTCCAGCTGCTTCAACCATGGCCAAAAGGGACCAAAGTAGAACTCAGGCTATGAATTCACAGGGTGGAAGACCCAAGCCTTGGCAGCTTTCACATGGTGTTGAGCCTGCGGGTGCCCAGAAATCAAGAATTGAGGTTTTGGAACCTCCACCTAGATTTCAGATGTTTTATGGAAACACCTGGATTCCCAGGCAAAAGTATGCTGCCGGTATGGGGTCCTCATGGAGAACCTCTGCTAGGGCACTACAGAAGAGAAATGTGGGGTCTGAGCCCCCACTCAGAGTCCCTATGGGGGCACTGCCTAGTGGAGCTGTAAAAAGAAAGCCATCATCCTCCAGATGCCAGAATGGTAGGTCCACTGACAGCTTACACCTTTCACCTGGAAAAGCCGCAGACACTCAATGCCAGCCCTTGAAAGAAGCCAGGAGGAAGGGTGTACCCTGCAAAGCCATAGTGTCAGAGCTGTCCAAGACCATGGAAACCCACCTTTTGCATCAGCATGACCTGGATGTGAGACCTGGAGTCAAATTAGATCCCTTTTGGAGCTTTAAAATTTAACATCCCTGTTGGATTTTGAACTTGCATGGGTCCTATAACCCCTTCATTTTGAACAATTTCTCCGATTTGGAATGGTTATGTTTACCCAATACATGTACCCCGATTGTATCTAGGATGTAACTAGCTTGCTTTTGATTTTACGTGCTCATAGGAGGAAGGGGCTTGCCTTGTCTCGGATGAGACTTTGGACTGTGAACTTTAGGGTTAATGGTGAAATGAGTTAAGACTTTGGGAGACTGTTGGGAAGGCATGATTGGTTTTGAAATGGAAGAACATGAGATTTGGAGGGGTCAAGGGTAGAATGATATGGTTCAGCTGTGCCCTCACCCCAATCTCAACTCGAAATCTATCTCCTGGAATTCCCATGTGTTGTGGCACAGAACAGGGGGAGATAATTTAATCATGGGAGCTGGTCTTTTCTATTTTATTTTCATGATAGTGAATAAGTCTCAAGAGATCTGACGGGTTTATCTGGGGTTTCTGCTTTTGCTTCTTCCTCATTTTCCTCTTGCAACTACCCTGTAAGAAGTGTCTTTCATCTGTAGCATATCATAACACCTGTATATATATCTAAACAAACACATTAAATAAAACAACCTATGTAAGACAACTGATTTGAGTTATTTACAAAACTGGGACTCATCTACCTGGCCAAATTTTTTGCCCCCATAGGTATGAAAGACAGAAAATAAACAGGGAAGGGGATCCTATAGCATGAAATAAAGAAGGGAGGGGGCAAACTGTGTTACTCAATAGTAGAACCCAGAGTCCCTTAGACACTGGAAAACTCTTCCATCAGTGAAGACACCAAAGAAAAATGTTTGGGCAGCTGCTTTTCTGCCACTCCGAGGAGCTGTCAGCCAGGTCAAAGGTCCAAGGCTCCCAGTGAGTGAACTTACTTGAGCAAAGAAGCTCATTTTGGCTAGTGGAAGGAGATTAGCACACATATAAATGTAGAGCCTTTTTGTTGTTTGCTCACTAGAGACATTTAGGTCATTATCATTGCCAATGGCCTTTTGCTTATAGTAGGCACATGTATTATTGCCCAGGGGCCAGTAAGTTGGGGGCTCTTGTCAGGGCATCCCAGATGCTGATTTCATGACACTCGTTTAAGATGGACAATCCTCAGGGGCCAGGAGTCCTAAAGTTACCACCTTCAACCTAGAAATTTCTGTATAAACTGCCCTTTAATCTCTGCCCTCCCTTTCCTTCTTAGCCTCTGGTAAATATAATTCTACTTTATACCTCCATGAGAAAAATGTTTTAGTTCTACCGTATGAATGAGAGCATGCAGTATTTGTGTCTCTGTGCCTAGCTTATTTCACTTACCATAAGAACCTCTCTTTTCATCTATGTTGCTGAAAATGACAGGATTTCATTCAGTTTTATGGCTAAATGACATTCCATTGTATATATATACTGAATGTTCTTTACCCTTTCATCTGTTGATGGAGACCTAAATTGTTTCCCTATCTTGACTACTGTGAGTAATGCTGAAATAAATAGGAGTGCAGTTATTCCTTTGATATACCGATTTCCTTTCCTTTGGATAAAGACATCGTAGTAGAATTGTTGTATCATATGGTATCTCTATTTTTAGTTTTTTTGAAAACTAAAAACTCCAAACTGTGTGTGTTTTTTTTAAATTTCTATAAGGGCTGCAGCAGCTTACATTTCCAACAATGGTTTATAAGAGTTCTCTTTTCTCTACATCTTTACCAACATCTGTTATTTTTTTTGTCATCTTCATGATAGCTATTCTGATTGGGTTAAGATGATATTGCCGTGTGGTCTTGATTTGCCTCTTCCTGATGATTAGTGATGTTGGAGTTTTTGATATATCTTTTAGCTATTTGTATATCGTTTGAGAAATATCTATTCAGGTCTTTTGCCCACTTTTTAATGGCATTATTATTATTTTGCTGTTGAATTGTTTAATTGTATGTTCTGGATATTAGTCCCTTGTTGAATGAATAGTTTGTGAATATTTTCTCCCATTCTTCAGGTTGATTTTTCACTATGTTGATTGTCTCCCTTGCTGTGAAGAAGTCTTTTTAGTTTAACATAGGTCCACTTGTGAAGTGTACAGCAAGATTAAAATATTTTAAAAGTAAAAATATACTTCAGTTGCTTAAATGGTATTAGGACAGTTCTCTGGCAAGTTTTAGACTTACCTAGCTCTCCCTTCAACACTTTGTCCCAACTGTTTGCATTACCCCAGTGGTAAAAAAACCACAGTGGGCTGCTTTCTAGCATCCCTCAGCTTGAGCCTTATGGGACTAGCTTGCCCTTAATTCTATACTTCTGCAGTCTCTTGCTATTTATCTGTGAGTAGTAAAGTTGGTTTATGTAACTTGCTGTGTGATAGTTTTGTCTCACGGGACTCATACAAGTAGTAGAAATTGCAGCCCAATATGCAATGAGTTGAAGTGGAAACCTGTGTGGATTGAACTTGATTCACAATATTTACTTAGTGCCTTACTTAAATATTTTGATCATGGTTCCATATTTTTAATATTAAATTATGATCTCATATATTCCAAAATGTAAACAAACTCTTTTCATAATAGGACAGCAAAGTGGGTCAGTAAAGAATAATGAGTAGAAAATAACCAAAACTTTAATAGTAATGATAATTATTATTGGCTGTCATCAAATAATGTGTCTGACTTTCAAATATTCTAATTTAAATAATTGTTATCTAATTAATATTAGTTCAATATTAACAGATTAAGATGCAAAAAAAATCGCAATTATCACACGACTTTGATAAAAGCAATAAGGTGATTTTCATCTTAAAATGGGTTAGGACTAGGAGGCCAAGTGCCAAGCCTGTAACCTCAGCACTTTGGGAGGCAGAGGCAGGCAGATCACCTGACATCAGGAGTTCAAGACCAGCCTGGCCAACCTGGTGAAACTCTACCTCTACTAAAAATATAAAAATTAGCCTGTGGTGGCAGGCACCTATAATCTCAGCTGCTCAGGAGACTGAGGCACGAAAATTGCTTGAACCCAGAAGGTGGAGGTTGCACTGAGCCAAGATCTCACCACTGCTCTCCAGCCTGAGTGACAAGAGTAAGACTCTGTCTCATAAACAAAACAAAACAAAACAAACAAACAAACAAAAAAGATTAGGGTTTTACAAAATTTGTTAGATTTAATTAACATTTGCATTCATTCTTTCTATTTATTTAACCAATGGTGTACTAACCATATATCTTTTCAAAATATGAATTAATCATTTTTTAAAATTTTTATTGGATTTTAGGTTTTGGGGTACATATGCAGAACATGCAAGACAGTTGCATAGGTACACACATGGCAGTGTGTTTTGCTTCCTTTCTCCCCTTCACCCACATTTGGCATTTCTCCCCAGGCTATCCCTCCCCACCTCTCCCTCCCACTGGCCCTCCCCTTTTCCCCCCAATAGACCCCAGTGTTTAGTACTCCCCTAACTGTGTCCATGTGTTCTCATTTTTCATCACCCGCCTATGAGTGAGAATATGTCGTATTTCATTTTCTGTTCTTGTGTCAGTTTGCTGAGAATGATGTTCTCCAGATTCATCCATGTCCCTATAAAGGACACGAACTCATCATTTCTGATTGCTGCATAATATTCCATGGTGTATATGTGCCACATTTTCCCAGTCCAGTCTATCATCGATGGGCATTTGGGTTGGTTCCAGGTCTTTGCTATTGTAAACAGTGCTGAAATGAACATTCCTGTGCATGTGTCCTTATAGTAGAACGATTTATAGTCCTTCAGCTATATACTCAGTAATGGGATTGCTGGGTCAAATGAAATTTCTGTTTCTATGTCCTTGAGGAATCACCACACTGTCTTCCACAATGGTTGAACTAATTTACACTCCCACCAACAGTGTAAAAGTGTTCCTATTTCTTCACATCCTCTCCAACATCTGCTGTCTCCAGATTTTTTAATGATCGCAATTCTAACTGGCGTGAGATGGTATCTCAATATAGTTTTGATGTGCATCTCTCTGATGACCAGTGATGATGAGCATTTTTTCATATGTTTGTTGGCCTCATGTATGTCTTCTTTTGTAAAGTGTCTGTTCATATCCTTTGCCCACTTTTGAATGGGCTTGTTTGTTTTTTTCCTGTAAATCTGTTTGTGTTCTTTGTAAATTCTGGATATCAGCCCTTTGTCAGATGGGTAAACGGCAAAAATTTTTTCCCATTCTGTTGGTTGCCGATTCACTCTAGTGACTGTTTCTTTTACCGTGCAGAAGCTGTGGAGTTTGATTAGGTCCCATTTGTCTATTTTGGCTTTTGTTGCCAATGCTTTTGGTGTTTTGTTCATGAAGTCCTTGCCTACTCCTATGTCCTGGATAGTTTTGCCTAGATTTCCTTCTAGGGTTTTTATCGTGCCAAGTCTTATGTTTAAGTCTTTAATCCATCTGGAGTTAATTTTAGTGTAAGGTGTCAGGAAGGGGTCCAGTTTCTGCTTTCTGCACATGGCTAGCCAGTTTTCCCAACACCATTTGTAAAACAGGGAATCCTTTCCCCCTTGCTTGTTTTTGTCAGGTTTATCAAAGATTGTATAGTTGTAGATATGTTGTGTTGCCTCCGGTGCCTCTGTTCTGTTCCATTGGTCTATATGTCTGTTTTGGTACAGTACCATGCTGTTTTGATTACTGTAGCCTTGTAGTATAGTTTGAAATCCGGTAGTGTGATGCCCCCCGCTGTGTTCTTTTTGCTTAGAATTGACTTGGCTATGTGGGCTCTCTTTTGGTTCCATATGAAGTTCATGGTGGTTTTTTCCAGTTCTGTGAAGAAAGTCAATGGTAGCTTGATGGGGATAGCAATGATTCTGTAAATTACTTTGGGCAATATAGCCATTTTCACGATATTAATTCTTCCTAACCATGAACATGGAATGTTTCTCCATCTGTTTGTGTCCTCTCTTATTTTGTTGAGCAGTGGTTTGTAGTTTTCCTTGAAGAGGTCCCTTACATTCCTTGTGAGTTGTATTCGTAGGTATTTTATTCTTTTTGTAGCAATTGTGGATGGTGAATTAATCATTTAAATTTTAAAAATTTATATAAAATAATGTTATACAAAGTCATCAAGATTAAATGCATATAAATTGCTTACATGTATTTATTATAACAGTGCAGTAAATCACTTTTATTTTGGTTCTTAATTCTAAAAGTTTCATATCTATATCTGCAAACCAATGTGTAACAAATAGAAAATCTTCAAGTTAAAACTACTTATATACAAATATACATAAAATTTCAAAATATATACGACTGATGGCATTTTCAGTAGACTCAGAATGTTTTCCTTTTAGCACAACAAAAAAATAACAGAAAAACTCTGTTTTTTCAAGAAAGTATCATCTAGAAGAGAGCATGGATCAATTAGGCTTTTGATTTTAAACAGAAAATTTTTTATTCTGAGAATTTCTGCATTTATCAAGTATTAACTTACCAGTAAATTAGTATTTATCCACAAAATATGGCTTTTTCAAAATTTTCACCTTTTCTTGAGTACACATGTAATCCATGTTTATTTCAGATATTTTAGAAAATGCAATAAAACAGAAATGAATCAAATCAATACCAAAGAAGAAAACCACCATAATCTCAATACTATTCCCAGAAATATTTACCATTTACTTTTGGCACATAATATTTTCAACATTTTGGAATAGACCAACAGACAGACAGACACACACACACACACACACACAGATGACATATCAAAATTGTCCTTCTTTTGATTTTGATGTAGAAATTTGGCTAGAGATATCACTCTTTCCCTCAAGTCAAAACAGATGCATGGGCATATTGGTGCCCATGGTACAGCGTTCTATATCTACCGAAGTGCAGTAACACACCAAGGCAAGTTTTTCAAAAGGTGTGTAATTCCCTGTGCAGATGCAATCACTTTGCTCCAGAATCCTAGTGTTCTGTTTTGTGATTTTCCCACCAGAGTTCACCATAAGCTCCACATGAAATCTTTTTTGACCATTTACATCTGTAATACTTTATGATCTGACAGATCTTATGACCTAAGTTGCAAGGCTGCTTTAACCAAAGCCTGGAGCTAAAATAGAATCTTTTCTCTCCTGAGGCTCTATTCAAAGCTGTATGTTTTTCGTGGCACAAAATACATAGGCCAGAGGAATATTTCTAAGAGTGGAATTTGTTACTTCCAGAACCCAAATATGCCTACCAGACACTGTGATTCTTTGTTATTGTTAAGGGATACAAGGCATCGTAAATTCTCTTATAATTAAATGGGTATATTTTGAGATGGCTCTGGCCACTTGATGCCTAAAAGTGTCACTGAGATGTCTAATCTTTGAATTGCAGTAACACTTGTTTTCCACCCACTGGAATGTAACTGACTTATCAAAGCATCTAGTAGTGTATTAGCCACCTCTTGATCATTCTGTACAATGTGTATGATGTTATTAACGTAATGGATCAGTTTGATACTTCTTGGATATCCAGGAGTTTGAGATCTTTCCAGACTACATTATTGCAATGAATAAAATAGCCCTGAGATAAAAAATATAACAAACATCATTTACTGTTACATGTGCATACAAACTGCCTCTAATCTCTGTGTTTGTTTGGGAAAAGAACATATTTGCCTAATAAGTGGCTACATACCATGTACCTGAGACCT
Organism: Callithrix jacchus; assembly: GCF_049354715.1. Taxonomy (NCBI): domain Eukaryota; kingdom Metazoa; phylum Chordata; class Mammalia; order Primates; family Cebidae; genus Callithrix; species Callithrix jacchus. The sequence continues at coordinate 85,557,005 of NC_133524.1, forward strand.
TATTAGTCTACTTTAACAATGGTACAGTGTTAAATACACAGCTCCAGTCAGGACTACTACTTGATTGGTCTTATAGTAGCATACATTCATTCTCAATAATCTCACTGATTTCCGAAGGTGCTAAATATGCTAATTACACTGGCTATAATAGGGAGTGTTATGGGCTGAATTGCATTCCCTGAAAATTCATATGATAAAATCCTAACCTCCAGTACCTTGAAATGTGATTGTATTTGGAGTTAGAGTCTTTAAAGAGATAATTAAGTTAATGAGGTCATTTTAGTGGGTCCTAATCCAATCTCATGAGAGAGTCCTTATAAAAAGAGACAATTGTGGGCCGAGCGTGGTGGCTCAGCCTGTAATTCCAGCACTTTGGGAGGCCGAGGCAGGTGGATAGCCAGAGATCAGGAGTTCGAAACCAGCCTGGGCAACATGGTGAAACCCCGGCTATAATAAAAATTCAAAAATTAGCCGGGCATGATTGAGAGTGACGGTAATCCCAGCTACTTAGGAGGCTGAAACAAGAGAATCACTTGAATCTGGGAGGCAGAGGTTGCAGAGAGCCAAGATTGTGCCATTGCACTCCAGCCTGGGCAACAGCAGCAAAACTCCATTTCAAAATAAATAATGAATAATTTTTTTAAAGAGGTAATCATGAAACACAGATACCAGGAATGCACTCACAAAGCAGAAAGACCACTGAGGGAACAGGGAGAAGTTGGCCATCTGTAAGCCAAAGAGAGCCCCCAGAAGAAGCGAAACCTGTTGACGCATTGATCTTGGCTTTCTAGCCTCCAGAAGCATAAAAAAAATAAATTTCTGTTGTTTAACCCCCCAATCCTTGGTACGTGGATATGGTAACCCTAGCAAACCAATACAGAGATCCAAATCCTTGCATCCTTTACGTCTTTAATAGGGGCACAAATCTCCAGCTCATCCCACCCTCCAGAATACAACATTATTTTAGTTTTGCCATCTTGCCAGAGGCAGGAAAGGTCCCCATTATAATAGATAGGTTTTATCACGCATGGTTACGACAAAAATAGTGGTTGCTTCAATTGCCAAGCATCCCAATTCCAATCATCCACTCACTTGTTAGGGAAATGACCACTGGATGGGATCATGTGAACCAAACTTCAGTCAGGACTTCATTCATTACTTTCCCAATTTAAGTTGGTCCTCTTACAAGGCAGTGTTGATAGGATTTTGGGTTTCTGAGCATTAAAGTCAACTTAGACCCTCTGTCTCATAGTTCTCAAATTATCTGTTTCTCCCCTTTATTTCACATATGGCCATCTCAATGAATAACCACAGCTTTCATTAGAAAAAAACTGAGGGAATCTGCATAAGTATTTGCTGTGGTGTTACAGTGTCCTTTTATCTAGGGACCTGATCACCTGTTATATTAATGTGTCCTGTATCTTAAAATCCATCTTAGGTCTTTGGTGTATAGTTCTCTTGTGCCATGTCCTGCATGTTCCTGCCCAGATTAGAAGAAGATTCAGCTCTAATTACCAGCCTGGCACTGAAGAAAAGAAGTGTTGGCATCTCTGGAATATAGCACATTTTACCTTTCAGTGCTTCTACATGGGGGAAATTATAATGGACCACTTGTGAAAACTAGAAAGATTTTGGGAGTCTTCAAAGACAACATCATCAAAACATACATTCCAATGTCTCTAGCCCATGTTTCAGTGTCCTGGATTTTCTCAATCTGGGCACTAATCTTAGCATAACAGACCAAGTTGACTGGGCATACCAACATCCATGGAGCTCTATGATATTAACTATCATTCCTTTAGTCTGCTTCTCATTTCTACTTGCTCTCCTGTAGTAGCAGATGAGGGATTCTTGGTTAATTAACAAAGAGAACATCTGGATTTTTAAGCTTATCTTTAGCTGATTGTTAATGACACTCAGTTTTGTTTTTTTATCCCTCCGTAGAAAATCAATGCAATTTTTCAGTAATGAATTAAACTTACTTTTTAGGTACTTCACCCCATGTCTGTCAAATGCCTCAATAATCACACTCGCAAGGGAGATCTGCTCAACCAGGATAATCTCCTGTCACCAATGGTTAAAAAAAAAATTAAGTACTTGTTTGCCACCTTGTTCCAAGGACAATCCATTGCCTACTAAGTGTTGCAGCCTCTTTGCTCCCTAGAAAGTGAGTGAGCCAATTCTAAATTCTTATTTTATTACCTGTTTTATTGAATTACATTCAGAATCAATTGCGTTAATTCAGGCCCAACAAAAAGCAGACACTAAGGTGAGATTAAATGTGTAAGATATGTATTAGATAACACTGTAGGAGATTGTTGAGAGCTCTTAAGGCTGCAATGCAGTTATAATACCTGAAGAGGAAAAGATAAGGAAAAGAAGAATTGAGTTGGAAAAGTCTCAGATTGAACTTTAATTCCCTGAAAGGTTCTGCTGGGTATATAGGGAGTTTCAAACCAAGCATCCCGATATCTTGAGAGTAAGGGCGGAAGTAATATGTGTAGAAGCAATGAGCAAGACTTGCAAAATTGATGAACGACTTCATTCCACAGATCCAAGTTGCTGAGCAAATCCCATGATGGGCAAATACAAATAAGTTCACATCTCTCAACAACAACAACAAAAACAAATGACCCATTAAAAAGTAGGCAAAAGACATGAAAAGACATTTTTCAAAAGAATACTTAAAAATATCCTAGAAGCATATGAAAAAACTGTTCCACAACACTTAAGATCAGAGAAATGTATATTAAAAACCACAATGCTATATCATCTTATGCCAGTTAGAATGGCTATTATTTAAAAATTTAAAAATAACGGATGTTGATGAAGATTCAGAGAAAAGTGAACATTTAGGCAGTATTGGTGGGAATGTAAATTAGTACAAACTCTATGGAAAACAATACGGAGATTCCTCAAAAAATAAAATAGAACTGCATTCAACCCAGCAATCCCAACACTGGCTATCTATTCAAAGGAAAAACAATCATTATATCAAAAAGATCCCTGCACTTGTATGTTTAGCAGCAGAACTATTCAGAATAACAAAGATATGGAATCAACCTAAGTATTCATCAATGACTGGATAAGAAAATGTGGTGTATATACACATATACATATACATACAGAAAATTGAATACTGTTCAGTCAAAAAAGTATGAAACAATGTTTTCTGCAGCAACATTGATGGAATTGGAGACCATCATCTTAAATGAACAAAACACAGAAACAAAAAGTCAAATACTGGATATTCACACTTATAAGTAGGAGCTAAATAATGTGGACACGTAAACACAAAATGTGGAATAATAGACACTGGAGACTCAGAAGGGTCGGGGGGAGTGTTTTTATAATTACAATTTGATTTTAGATAATTATAGGTTCACATGCAGTTGTTATAAAAAATACAGAGATCCCCAATATGCCTTACCCAGTTTCCCCAAATAGTATCTTTAAAATCTATAATACAAAATCAGATGTAGTTTTACTTATGCTCATTTTTGTGTTTGTGTAATTAGTTTTATACAATTTTATCACATGTGTAAAGTTCATGCATTCATTACCACAGTCAAAATAAAAAAAAAATCCATTACCACAAGGATCCCTCCTGTTCTTTAACGACAACATTCAGCTCTGTACCCTCACCCTCCATACTCCCTAGTCTCTGAAAATCACTAATCTGTCTAAATTTTTATCACTTTAAAAAATATTATATATATAGAATCATATAGTATGCAGTATTCTGGTATTATCTCTTAACCCCCTCACACTCTTTCTCTTTCACTCAGCTTAATTTTCAGTAGATATATGTATTTACTGAATGATATTTCATAGTATAGCTGCGCCAGTTTGTTTAATCATTCACATGTTGGGATACAGGATGCATCTGAACTGTTTTTAGGTTTTGGATACTATGAAAAAGCTGCTATGAACATTGTTGAACAAGGTTTTTAAAATGAACATAAGTTTTCATTTATTTAGTATAATAGCCCAGGAGTACAATGGATTAGTTGTACGGTAATTGTATATTTTGTTTAATAAAAAATTGCCAAACTGCTTTCTAGGGTGTCTGCACCAACTTGTATTTCCACCAGCTTGCATGAGTGGCTTAGTTTCTCTGCATGCATTCTCAACAGCCTTTGATGTTAGTTTTAATCTAGCAATTTAGATAGGCACGTAATACTACTTTTAAAACTGCTAGTTTTAATTTAGAAATGTAGATAGGCACATAATACTATGCATTATGGTTTCAATTTGCATTTCTCTGATGTATAATGATGTTTAACATATCTTCATGTACTTATTTGCTGTATTTATATCATCTTTGGTAAAGTGTTCATTTTTTCTTTTTCTTTTTACCCATTTTCTAATTAGATTTTTTTTAACTGTTGAGTATGAAAGTTCCTTATACATTCTAAACACTAGTCTTTTGGTGAATATATCGTTCAAAAATATTTTCTTCAAGTCTAGATCTTCTCTTTTCATTCTCTTCACATGGGCATTCACAGAGCAAAAGTGTTTTGTTGTTGCTGTTTATTTTGATTATGTACAATTTACCAGTTTTTTCTTTGATAGATTATGCTTCTGGAGTCAAGTCTAAGAAATTGTTGCTTGGATCCCAAAGATTTTCTCCTATTATTTTCTTAAATTTTTACAGTTTTATAGTTTACATTTAAATTCATGATAGATTTTTAGTTAATTTATTCATAATGTATGAGGTTCAACTTGTGGAATTTCTATTTGTTTTTGTTTTTCTTTTTCTTTTTTTCTTTTGGCCTATGGAAATTCAATTGCTGCAGATCCATTTGTCAAAAAGGCTTTTCTTCTGCCATTGAATTGCTTCTACAATTTTTTGTGCAAAAAATCCATTAAGCCTCTTTGTTAGAATCCATTTCTAAGTTCTGTCCTCTGCTTCATTGATATATGTATGTATCCTTACACCAATACCACACTATTTCGGTTGCTGTAGTCTTATAGTAAGACTTAGTGTTGTGCAGGGTGATTCTTATCACTTTATTTGTCAAGATTCTTTTAGCTGCTATAGAATCTGTACCTACTCCTAAATTTTGGAATAAGATTTTCTACATCTAAAGTGATCCTTGCAGTTAGAATTTAGTTGTCATTTATTTATTTACTTATTTATTTATTCATGTATTCATTTATCCATTTTGTTTCCTCTGTGTTTACTCTGGTACTCATTGTACTGTTTATTTTTTCCTCTTTTCCTTTGTAATACTTACATATTTTTTAGAATTCCAAGTTGATTTAACTATAGTAGCTGTGAGTATATTTTACTGAATATTTTTAGAATACTTTCTGTCAATTTTTCTTTCTCCCTCACCTCCCTAGTCTCTCCATCTTCAAAGTTATCTCATCGACAGAAAAGGGCAGTTTTAGGTCAGCAAAAAAGGACAGCACTTTTCTGGGAGGCTTAATTTTGCGAGGAATTTCGATTGATCTCCCTTGCTGGTTCTATCAGTTTGTCTAGTGTTGTCAGAGGGACTCCTTTTTGATCCAGATGAGAAATTGTTCTGAGTTGCGTACTGCTCCTGTTTGCAGTTACAAAAGACTGGTGATGTGTCAGTTTCTTCTGTTAAGTGGGAGCCCTAAAATGTATACTAACATACCACGTGTTAGAAGAACATGTTCTACAACAGTAGTAGAACATCATACTACTATGTTGTTTCTCTAGTGCTGGGGTCCCAAACCACTTTGCCTTTGTCTCACCATCTTTCAGTATTCTCATTGTATTGCTTGTTGTATTTTTGAGGGTATACAGTTATGTTTAGCAGGGAGTTACAAGGAGACACAGGTCTATACCATATTTTCCAAACTAGAAGCCTAAGGTAGAATAATTTTAGAAAGCAGAACGTGCTGTGTGACTGTGAATATTTTGATCAGAAAGCCAGTCAACAATAATGTAAAGTGAAATAACTGGACACTCAAGAGAAGAGATAGAATAATTTAAAAAGAAAGAAAACAACTTAACTCATCCTCCATCTCTCTCCCTCAAAAAAGTAAACAAGAACAGAGAAGCAAAGCACAGACAGGACAACGAGAAAAGGGACATTGAGTTGGTACCCAACTTTTGCCACTCAGCAAAGAGTTATCAAGTGGCAAAACTTGCTTCTATGAGATTTGCTGTCTCACCCCCACCCACCTGAAGAGCCCAGAAGTTTTTAAAATAAAGAAAAAAAGTAACACTATAAGGTTGCTGGACAAAATGTTCCTCATCATTTATCTTTTTATCTCTATGTCTCAACCCATGAAAGGCAAACAGTTGGAATATTACCTCAGCTGTTCCTACCTCTATTTTCTCTTTCTTAAATTAATATATTCCTTTCATACTTCTTACCAGTTTTATTGAAAAATTGCTTTGTATCCTGACATTTATTTACATGAAAAGGGTAATGCAATCTCTAGGAAGTAAACAAGTAAAATAAATAACAAAGTAGTCCCTGAAGTTAAACATGTTATTAAGATAAATATACAGTACTATTATGTGACATTTATCATGGCCAATATAAAGTGTGATAAATAAAATAAAGTCGTTTTATTTTGAGAGTCTTCATTTCCTACTAATATAGCATTATTTTCAGAGATTCTAACATAATATTAATTAATTTGTCATTCAGCAAATACGTTATCAACTGGCAAAAATTACTTCTATGAGATGTGCTGTCTCACCCCCACCCACCCGAGCTGGGTATACACCGTGTTACTTCTAGCTTTCAATGTACTTTTCCCCCAGTAAACTTTATTTTATGTAGGCGTTTTTTTAGACTGAAAATTTTTTGATGCCATTTTATCTTTCTTTGGCTTATCTGTTCTTAGGATAATAACATGCAACTTAGACTTTTCACGGGTCTCCTCATTCATGGCTTTTTCTCATAAATCTGCTGTTTGTATATTTGTGGACCAGAAAACAAACACAAAAGTTAAAAAAAAAGTAAATAAAAGTATCTGAATTACTCAGAGTGGGAACCTGCTAGGAACACGAGTACATATAACTCTACATGGATAATCAGTGCTGATTCACTATGGATTTCTTTTAGAAGAGTAATTCAGGTTATTTCAAAAAGTATCAATAATTAACTTTTCATAGAAATTATTTTTCAGAATAGGAACAAAATAGGCTTGAATATGAACCCATGAAACCTCATTCAAAAGTTATTATACTTCAAGAACAATCAACAAATCTAAGGTCAATATTCCTTCAAACAATAACATATGAATAGTGGTCTATTGAACTACCTTTTCCCTCAAAACTTCATGTACCAATGTATAACATATCTCACCTGACTAATTTTTAAACCAGAAGTACTAAAAGTCTTAATATCCTATAATAACTGAAGGCAAATATCATTTCTCTTTTTTCCCTGTCTTTACTAAGACATTTAATTCCTCCTACAATATGTGTATATGATATGTGACAAATATTTGTTTAATTTTATTGGACTTACTTTGAAGAATCATAGTATGCAACTAAAAACTATTAACACTTCTTTAGAGTTAGGAATACTGACATTTCTGTAATTTCTCAAACTTAAATGGGATTTTTTAAAGCTATTTTTAAACAATGACCCAGGGAACTCATAATGACCATGTTAAGCCCCCAAATAATGCAGTACATGTGTTCCTCTTCACTTCTTACCTATATTAGTAAAAAAATGTCCAAGGACTCATTTGAACCCCTTCATTTTCACACACACACACACACACACACACACACACACACAGAGAGAGAGAGAGAGAGAGAGAGGTTGAATTTTACTCTTAGGGATTGCTTGTATATAACAGCAAGAAATATAAAGTGTATAATAAATGTAAAAAAATAGCCTACTCTTGTCAAGTTCTCAGACCACCGTAAGTTTCTTTAATTCCTTACTATAAGAATGTTTTATAAATAATTATTTTATGTCCCTATTAACAGACAAATCCAGATGGCTTATAGCCTTGTTTTCCTCCTATTGGGTAATATAGAAGAGAGCTGGCTGCAATGGACTGAATGTGTACGCCCCTACACCAATTCATATGTTGAAACCCTAATCCCTATTATGATGCTATTTGGAAGTGTGGCCTTTGGGAAGTAATTAGGTCCTGTGGGTGGAGCTCTCGCGATGGAATTAGTGCCGTTCTAAGAAGAGGTACAAGAGAGCTGGCTTCCTCCATTCATATCCACCGTATGAGGACACAACAAGACGACAGTCATGTGAAGAGACTAGGACGAGGTTCCTCATTAGATTGTGACCATGATGGAATCCTAATCTTAGAATTCCCAGCCTAAATTAGTTAAAGGAAGAAAAGAGGAAGGCTACTCTATGAACCCTAGAGGTTTCCTGTTTCCAACAAAGTCGTTTCATCAAACTGAGAGTTTCGAACGTTATATAGTCACATAGACTTTTCTTCCTTTCTGACCCTATAAATCTTTGAGAACATTAACGGAGAGGTTTCCTTTCTACTGGAATATTGCCTACAACATAAGAAGATAGTCTATACCCTAAGTTGTGGAATACTAAGAATTTGAGAGAATTGTATGCATGGTGTTACTTCTAGCTCGCAATGTACTTTTCCCCCAACAAACTTTATTTGATGTAGGCATTCTTTAAGACTGAAAATTTTGTGATGCCATTTTATCTTTCTTTGGCTTATTTGTGCTTGGGATCATAAGGTGAAACTTAGACTTTTCACAGTAAATCTTCCATTGCTATGATACTACTTCAAATATATCATAGGAATCTTACAATAAGTATACATCCGTTTATTCCCTCCTGACCTTTGTGGTGTTGTTACCATACATGTTATTTCTACATTTGTCATGAATTCTAAAATGTGCTGTCTTTATTTTTGTTTTAAATAGCCAATAGCTTTTAAACATATTTAAATAACAAGAAAAAAATATTTTATATTTATCCACTTAACCATTCCTGGTGCTTCTCATTTCTTTGTTTAGTCCTGAATTTATACCTAATAAGAGCTTTTCTGCCTGAAAGACTTCTGTTAAAGTTTCTTGTAGTGCAGCTATGTTGGTGAGGAATTTTTTCTGCTTATGTATGTATGAAAAATTCTTTATCTTAGTTTGCTTTCATGGTATTTTTTTCTCCAAATTTTTATTTTAGTAAAATACACATAACATAAAATTTACCATCTCAATGATTTTTAAGCGTACAGTTCAGTGACATTAAGTTCATTCACAAGGTAGTGTAATCAAGCTCCAGAATTTTCATCTTGCAAAACTGAAGCTCTCTACCCATTAAATAGTAAGTCCTTACTGCCTCTTCCCTACAGTCCCTGGAAATCACTATTATAATTTCTCTCTATATAACTTGACTACTCTAAATGTCTCATATAAGTGGGTTAGTACAATATGTTTCTCTCTGTGACTGATCCATTTCACCAAGCATATTGATTTCCACTTTCATTCACATTGTAACATATATCAGAATTTCCTTCTTCCTTAAAGCTAAATAATATTTCATTGTATGTGTATACCAAATTTTGCTTATCTATTCTCTTTCCATTGATGTTTGCATTGCTTCTATCTTTTAATTATTGTGAATAATGCTGTGATGAACATGAGTGTACAACTACTTCATTGTGGCCCTACTTTCTATGAATTTGGATTTGCATGCAGAAGTAGAACTGCTAAATCATATGGTAATTCTATTTTTAATTTTTTGAGAAACTGCCATACTGTATTTTGCAATGGCAGTATCATTTTACATTCTTTTAAACACTGTGAAAGGGCTCCAAATTCTCCACATCCTTCCCAGCACCTGCTGTTTCCTATGTTTTTGATAGTAGCGGTACTAATGGTTGTCAGGTGGTATTCTTTAGTTTTGATTTGCGTTTTCCTAACGGTTAATGATGTTGAGCATCTTTTCATGTGTTTGTTGGCCATTTGTGTATCTTCCTTGGAGAAATGTCTATTCAAGTCCTTAGCCCATATTCTAGTTGTGTTGTTTGATTGTTTTGTTGTTGAGTCTTAGAATTTTAAACAAATATATTCTAGATATGAATCCCTTATCAGCCATATGATTTAAAATATAGTTAACCTTTAAACAATACTGCCATTAGGGTCACTGACTCCCCTATGCAGTCAAAAATTTACATATAACTTTTTAACTCCTGCAACACTTAATTACTAATAGCCTACTCTTGACCTAAAACCTTACCAGTAACAAACAGCCATACATACTTTGTATGTTACATGTGTTATGTACTATATTCTTAAAGTAAGTTAGTGACAAAAAAATTAAGAAAATAATTGTTATTAAGGAGGAGACAATGTATTTAGTATTCCTTAAGTGTAACTGGATATACATAAAGGTCTTCATTCTAACTGTATTCACCTTGAGTAGGCTGAAGAGTAGAAGGAAAAGGAGGGATTAGTTTTACTGTCTCAGAGATGGCAAAATCGAAAGAAAATCTGCATATAAACAGACCCATGCAGTTCAAATTCATTATTCAAAGGAGTATTATTATTTTCTGTGGGTTGCCTTTTTACTCTATTGATAGTGCCTTTCGCATATTAACAGAATTTTGAAGCTCAGTTTGTCGATTTTCTCTTTCGTTGCCAGTGACTTAAATGCCATATCCAAGAAATGACAATCAAATTCAGTGTTAGGAAGCTTTTGCCCTATTTTCATTCGATGGTTTAAAGTTTTAGCTCTTTTGTTTCATTATTTTAAATCAAATTTGAGTTTGTTTTTATATATGCTGTCAGGTAAATGTACAGCTTCATTTTTTTGTATGTAGATATCCAGTTTTCCCAGCACCATTGGTTGAAAAAGCTGTCCTCCTTTGTCCACTGAACGTTCTTGACATCCTCATCAAAAATCATCTGGCCATACTTCAGGGGTTATTTCTGGGCTATCTATTGTATTACATTGGTTTATATGCCTATCTCTAAGCCAATCTTACTTTTTTTGTATTACTGTGGCTGTATAGTAAGTTTTGAAATTAGGAAGTGTGAGTCCTACAGTTTTGCTTTTCATTTTCGAGATTATTTTAGCCATTTGGGTTCCCTTGAGATTTCACATGAATTTTAAGATGGGTTTTACTATTTCTTCAAAGAATGTCATTAGGATTTTGACAGGGATGGCAACAAATCTGTAGATCACTTTAGTAGTTTTGACATCTTAGCAACATTAAAGCTTCTAATCCATCACCCTGAAATGTGTTTCCACTTATTTATGTTTTTAATACTTTTCACCAATGTTTTGTACATTTCACTGTACAAATAATTTACCTCCTTAGATAAGTTACTTTCTAAGTACTTTCTTTCTATGTAATGCTATTGTAAATGGAATTTTTTTATACTTGTCCTTACAGATTGTTTTTAACGTATAGAAATGCAACTAATATTTTGTGTTGACTTTCCATCCTGCTACTTTGTTTAGTCCATTTTTTATTATTTCTATTAGTTTTTATGAAAAACATTTAGAGTTTTCTACATATACACTCATGATCTGTGAATATAGATAACTTTACTTTGTCCTTTCTAATTTAGTACCCCTTATTAATTATTTTTTTGACCAAATTGCTCTGGCTGGGTCCTGCCACATGATGCTGAGTAAAAGAGGCAAAAGTGGGCATCCTTGCCTTGTTCCTGATATTAGAGGAAAAGCTTTCCCTCTTTCACAATGGAGTATATTGTTGACTGTGGGAGATTGAATTTTGGCTTCAATGTATGGGATTTACTTTGTTGAGGTTTTTTACTATACTTCTTTTCCTAGATTTTTGAATTTTTTTTTATCATAAAAGGGTGTTGAATTTTGAAAATACTTTTTTGCATCAATTGATATAATGATTTGTTTTTTTTAACCTTTGGGGTATTAATGTGGTATAAGTTCACTTACTGATTTAATAAGTTGAACAGACTTGCATTCCAGGATTAAAACCCACTTGGGCCGGATGTATAACCCTTTAATATGCTTTTGAATTTGGTTTGCTAGTAGGTTGTTGAGAATTTTTCCATCAGTGTTCACAAGGGATATTACTCTGTCGTTTTCTTTTCTTGCAGTGTTCTTGTTCAACTTTGTTCATTGGCCATTTACGTATCTTTTTTGGAGAACTGTCTATTCAAGTCCTTAGCTCATTGCCCAGTACCAGGTCAATATTGGCTATATGAGGTCACATAGTCAATATTCCCCCTTCGTTGAATTTTTGGGAAAATTGAGAATTCTTTGTATTAATTCTTCTTTAAATGTGTGTTATAAGTCACTAATAAAGAAATCAGGTCCAAGGCCTTTCTTGGTTGGGAGAGAAATTTGATTACTGATCCATCTCCTTAGTTAAAGGCTTACTCAGATTTTCTATTTGTGATTTAGTCTTGGTAGGTTGGTGTTACTAGTAATTTTTTTCATTTTTTTCTAGGTGATAAAATTTTTTGGTGTACAGTTGTTAATAGTACTCCTTATTTTTATTTCTGTAGAATCAGTAGTAACATCCCCACTTTCTTTGCTATTTTAGCCGTTTAAGTCATCTCTCTTTTTTCAGTATATCCATCCAACATTTTGGCAATTTTGTTGATCTTTTCCAAGATCCAAGTTATTGTTTCACTGGTCTATTATCTCTTTATTTTTCTATTTTCCATTTCACTTTGTCTCAACCTTTACTATTTTCTTTTTTCTGCTAGATTTTGGTGTAGTTGTTCTTTTTCTACTTCCTTAAGTTGTGAAATTAGGTTGCTGATTTGAGACCTTTTATTTTTTAATTTAAGCTATTATAGCTATAAACTTTCCTGTTAGCCCTACTTTTGCTTTGTTCCATGTTTTGATATGTTGTGCTTTTATTTTTATTTGCCTTGATGTACTTTACAATTTTCAATTGTGATTTTTTAATGATTCATTTCTTGTTTAAGTGTGTGTTGCTTAAATACACAATTTTGTGAATTTTCTAGTTTTACTTCGGTTTTCAATTTCTAATTTATCTTTTGGTGATTGGAGAAGAGATTTTATTTGATGTCTGTCTTTTAAAATTTAATGAGATTTAATTTGTGGCATTAAATATAGTCTATTCTGAAAAATACCCTGTGTGCACTTGAAAAGAATGAGTATGCTATATTGTTGGGTAGAGTATTCTGTATATGGCTGTTAGATCTAGTTGGTTTATTGTGTTCCTTAAGCCATCCATTTCTTTACTTTTGTCCTGTCTGTATTATCTATTATTGTGATTGGAGTATTGAATTTTCCAATTATTATTATAGAACTGTCTATTGCTTCCTTCAGTTTTGTCAGGATTTTTTTCTTTTAAAAACATTTTTGGCTGGGTGCAGTGGCTCACATCTGTAATTCCAGAACTTTGAGAGGACAAGGAGGGCAGATCACCTAAAGTCAGGAGTTCAGCCTGGTCAGCATGGCAAAATCCCATCTCTACTAAAAATCCAAAAAAAAATATTAGCCAAGCACAGTGGTGGGCATGTATAGTCCCAGCTACTTGAGAAGCTGAAACAGGAGAATCTCTTGAACCTGGAAGGCAGAGGTTGCAGTGAGCCAAGGTGGCACTATTGCTCTCCAGACTGAGTGACAGAGTGAGACCCTGTCTCAAAATTAATTATTACAGACACATAATAGTTGAACATATTCATGGAGTACATGTGATATTTTGACACAAGTATACGAGATGCAATAAGCAAATCAGAATAATTGGGGTGTCAATCACCTAAAGCTTTCTTTATATATTTGTGGTAAGAACACTCCAATTCTACTCCTACTTACTTTGAAGTATGCAACAAATTATTGTTTACTATAGTTGGTTTATTATGTTAATGAACACTTACTCCTTCCTAAGTGTATTTTTGTACCATTAACTAGCCCATCTTTTTCCTCACCTCTGCACTACCTTTCCCAGACTCTGATAAGCACCATTCTACTTCCTTTATTTAACATTTCAATTTTTTAGATCCCACATGTGAAATATGTGATATTTGTCTTTCTTTGCCTGGCTTATTTCACTTAATGTAAGTCCTCTGGTTCCATACCTGTTGCTGCAAATAACAGGACTTCATTGATTTTTATGGCAGAATAATATTCCATTGTGTATGTGTACCACATTTTATTAATTCAGCCATTAATTGATACTTGGGCTGATTTCATGTCTTGGCTACTGTGAATTGTGATGCAATAAACATAAGAGCACAGATACACTCTTTGATATACTGATTTCTTCTTTTTGGATATATACTCACTATTGGGATTCCTGTAACATACAGTAGTTCTATTTTTAATTTTTTGAGGAATATTCATATTGGTTTTGATAGTTAGTGGCTGTACAAATTTCCATCCCCACCAATAGTGTGTAAGAGTTCTCCTTTCTCCACATCTTCTCCAGCATTTGTTACAGATTGTCTTTTGGACAAAAGTCACTTTTTTAGTCTTCTTTTTCTGTCCAACTTTTATTTTGTATTCAGGGGGAACATGTGCAGGTTTGTCACATGGTTAAATTGTGTTTTAAGGGCATTTGGTGTACAGATTATTTTGTCATCCAAGTAATAAGCATACTACTTGATAGGTAGCTTTTTGATCATCACCTGTCTCCCTCTCTCCACCCTCAACTATGCCTCAGTGTCTGTTGTTTACTGCTTTGTCTCCATGTGTACTCAATGTTTAGCTTCCACTTATAAGACAGAACATGCAGTATTTGTCTTTCTGTTCTTATTTTAATTCACTTAGAATAGTGAGCCGAGACCGCACTGCTGCACTGCAGCCTGGGAAACAAGAGCAAAACTCCAACTCAAAAAATAAAAAATGAAAAATTTATGGCCAGCTCCAGCCAAGTTGCTGCAAAGGACATCATTTCATTCCTTTTATGGCTGTGTAGTATTCACCGATGGACATCTGGGTTGATTCTGTGTCTTTGCTGTTGTGACTGGTGCTAGGATAAACATATGCATGCATTTGTCTTTATAAGCAGAAAAATTTGTATTCCTTTGGGTATTTACCCAACACTGGGATTGCTGGGTTGAATGATAGATTTGTTTTCAGTTCCTTGAGAAATCTCCCAATTGCTTTCCACAGTGAATGAAGTAATTTATATTCCATACTAACACTGTATAAGTGCTCTCTATTCTCCACAACCTTGCCATAATCTGTTATTTTTTACTTTTTAATAATAGCCATTCTGACTGGTATGAGATTATTTCTCACTGTGGTTTTGATTTGAACCTTTCCAGTGATTATTGGTGTTCAACAATTTTTCATATGCTTGGCGGCCATGTGTATGTCTTCTTTTGAGAAGTGTCTTTTCATGTCTTTTGCCCTTTTTTAATGTGGCTGTTGTTTTTTGCTTGTTAATTTATTTCATTTCTTTACGGTTTCTGAATATTAGACTTTTATCAGATGCATAGAGCACAAACATTTTCTCCCATTCTGTAGGTTGTTCAATTACCTTGTTGCTAAGTTTATTTTGTGGTACAGAAGCACTTTAGTTTAATTAGATCCTATCTGCCAATTTTAGTTTTCGTTGCAATTGCTTTTTTAGTCTTTATCATGAATTTTTATCCAAGACCAATGTCCACAGTGGTAATTCCTATGTTTTCTTCTAAAATTTTTGTAGTTTTAGGTTTTACATTAAAGCATTTAATCCATTTTGAGTTGATTTTGTATATAGTGAAAGGAAGTGGTCTGGTTTTCAACTTTCTGCATATGGCTTGCCAGTTATATATTCAGCATTTATTGAATAGAGGGTCCTTTCTCATTGCTTGTTATTGTTGACATTGTCAGAGATCACATGGTTGTAGTTGTGCAGCTTTATTTTTTTGGATTTTCAAACCTGTTTCATTGGTCTATACGTTCATTTTTGTACAAGTACCATATTTTGATTACTATAGCATTGTAGCATATTTTGCTACAGAGGTCAAGTAGTGTCATGCCTCTGGTTTTATACTTTTGTTTAGGATTGTT
This sequence comes from Callithrix jacchus, assembly GCF_049354715.1. Taxonomy (NCBI): domain Eukaryota; kingdom Metazoa; phylum Chordata; class Mammalia; order Primates; family Cebidae; genus Callithrix; species Callithrix jacchus. Next base: position 85,572,910 of record NC_133524.1, read on the forward strand.
TTTTCTATACAGACTCTTTTTTGGTTGCATATGAATTTTATAACTTTTTTCTGATTATGTAAAAATTGTCATTGATAGTTTTACAGGAATAGTATTGCATCTGTAAATTGCTTTCGGCAATATGTCCATTTTAATAATATCAATTTCTTCTATTCATGAACATGAATGTTTATTCATTTGTTTGTGTCATTTGATGTCTTTTAGCAGTGTTTCATAGTTTTCATTGTAGAGATATTTCACCTCTCTGATTATCTGTATTCTTAGATACTTTATACTTTTCATGGTTGTTGAACATGAAGTTGCATTCTTGATTTGCATCTCAGCTTGGATATTATTTGTATATAGATATGCTACTGATTGTTGTACACTGATTTTGCATCCAAAAACTTTGCTGAAGATGACCATCAAACCTAGGTGCTTTTCCTCCAAGAAATATGGGACTATGTAAAGGGACCAAACCTGTGATTGATTGGTGTACCTCAAAGTGATGGGGAGAACGAAACCAAGTTGGAAAACACATTTCAGGATATTATGCAGGAGAACTTCCCCAACCTACCAAGACAGGCCAGCATTCAAATTCAGGAAATACAGAGAACAACACTAAAATTCTCCAAGGTTGAAATGAAGGAAAACAATGTTAAGGGGAGCCAGAGAGAAAGGTCAGGTCACTTACAAGGGAAATTCCATCAGACTAACAGCAGATCTCTCTGCAGCAATCCTACAAGCCAGGAGAGAGTGGAGGCCAGTACTCAACATTATTGAAGAAATCATTTTCAACCCAGAATTTCTTTTTTTCATTATTATACTTTAAGTTCTGGGGTACATGTGCAGAATGTGCAGGTCTGTTACATAGGTATACACGTGCCATGGTGGTTTGCTGCATCCATCCCCTCATCACCTACATTTGGTATTTCTCCTAATGTTAGCCCTCCCCAATCTCCCAACCCCCTGCTATCCCTACCCTAGACCCCACACCTTACAAGCCCCGGTGTATGATGTTCCCCTCCCTGTGTCCATGTGTTCTTGTTGTTCAACACCCGCTTATGAGTAAGAACATGCAGTGTTTGTCAACCCAGAATTTCATATCCAGCCAAACTAAGCTTCATAAGCAAAGGAAAAATAAAATCCATTCCAGACAAACAAATGCGAAGTGAATGTGTCATCACCAGTCCTGCCTTACAAAAGCTCCTGAACACAGCACTAAATATTGAAAAGAACTGGTACCAGTTTTTCCTGCAAAAACACAACAAAATATGAAGACCAATATCCCATTTACTAAGGTTACAAAATAGAAGTAAAATACATCAAAATAAATTTAACCAAGGAGATGAAAGGCCTGTTACTGAAAGTTATAAAAAATTGATAAGAAAAATTCAAGAAAAAAACAAATAACTGAAAACATATGGTTATATTTCAGAAGAATTAATATTGTTAAAGTAACTCAGTATTGAATCTGTAAATCCAAAGTAATTTACAGATTCAATACAATCTGTATCAAAATAGCAATGACATTTTTCACAGAAAAACATAAAACAATTCTGCAATTTATATAGACCCACAAGTTACTCTGAATATCCAAAGCAATTTAAACAAAAGATCTAATCCAGAGGCACCACACTATCTTCAAAATACACGTTAAAGTCCTAGTAATCAAAACAGTATGGTACTGGCAGAAAAGAGAGCCCAGAAATACATATTGATCTTTGACAAAGGTGCTAATAATACACAAAAGAGAGTTTCTTCAATAAATAATGTAGGAATAACTGAATATTCACTTACAGAAGAATGAAATTAGACTCTCATCTCACATCATATATTAAAGACAGCTGAAAATGTATTAAAGCCTTAAATATAGAACAAGGAACTATAAAACTACTAGAAGAAAGCATAGGGAAGAAGTTCCCCAACACTGGTCTGGCCAGTGATTTTTTGTAGATGTTCCTAAAACGTCATGTAACAAAACTGTAAATAGACAAATGGGATCATATCCAACTATAAAGCTTCTGCACAGCAACAACAAGAAACAAACACAAAACAAATGGAAAAAATAATAGAGTGAAGGGACAACCTACATAATGGGAGAAAATATTTGCAAACCATATATCTGATAAAAAGGTGAATATCCAAAATAGAAAATGTAAACAACTCTGTAGAAAAAAGAAAACACCCTATTAAAAATGAGTGAAGGATCCTAATACAAATTTCTGAAAAGAAGACATACAAATGGCCAATAGGTATATGAAAAAATAATGCTCAAAATTACTATCAGAGAAATGTAAATTTCAGACACAAGCAACTAATGGCCCGTATATGTTATAATAGCTATAATCAAAAGGATGAAAGATCACAATTGCTGGTGGGAATTTGGAGGAATGGGAACCCACATTGTTGATAGGAATGAAAAAATGGTGAAGCCAATATGGAAAACAGTATGGTAGTTGTTTAAAAAATTAAAAATGAAAATACCATGTAATTCAGCATTCCCACTACAACATATATGTCTTACTCCATTTTGTGTTGCTATCACAGAGTATCTGAGACTAGGTGATTTATAATAAAAAGAAACATATTTGTCTCATACTTTCGGAAGCTGAAAATATCAAGATATAGGTGCCATTTTGGGTGATCACCTTCTTCCTATGTCATAACGTGGTAGAAAGCATTACATGGTGAGAGAGTGCACACATAAGAGAGAAAAGGGGGCTGGGCACAGTGGCTTACACCTGTAATCCCAGCACTTTGGGAAGCTGCATTCTGTGGATCACCTGAGGTCAAGAGTTTGAGACAAGCTGGCAAATATGGTGAGACCCCGTGTCTACTAAAAATACAAAAGTTGGCCAGGTGTGGTGGGCCTCTGTAGTCCCAGCGACTAGGGAGGCTGGGGCAGGAGAATTGCTTGAACCTGGGAGGCAGAGGTTGCAGTGAGCCAAGATCACACCACTGCCCTCCAGCCTGGGCAACAGAGTGAGACTTTGTATAAAAAAAAAAAAGAGAGAGAGAGAGAGGGATTGAATGCATCCTTTAACCAGAAAACTACTCTCAAGATAACCAACCCACTTTTACAATAACAACATTAATCTATTCACGAAGGAGAGCTGCCATCATTTAGTCACCTATCAGCGTTCTCACCTCTCAACACTGTTGCTTTGGGGATGAAGTTGCCAACACATGAACTCTGCAGGACACATTCAACACTTATCAGTATGTATCTAAAGAAATAAAATAAGTATATGAAAAGATCTCTAAACTCTTAAGTTCATTTCAGCATTCCTCACAATGGCTAAGATATAGAATCAACCCATGTCCAACAACAGGTATATAAAGAAAGTGTGGCATATATACACAATGGAATATGTTAAACCTTAAAAGATAAGGAAAACCTGTCATTTGTGACAACATAAATGAACCTAGATAACTTTATGCCAAGTGAAATAAATCAGGAACAGAAAGACAAATACTATATGATCTCATTTATATGTGGAAGCAAAGAAGTTGGACTCATAGATTGGGAAAGTAGAATGGTGGTTACCATGGCCTGTGGACTGGTGCAGATACTGGGAAAATGGTCAAATAAAACAAAATTTCAGTTAGATGGGAGGAATAAGTGCAAGATATTTATTGACAGCTTAGTTACTGTAAGGCTGGTTGCCTCGCTGGGAGCTTGGACACGCCCATCCCTCTCCCCACCTGAAAATTACATCACCAGAATATGCCCATCATCTAGCTCCATCTTGGAAATCCCCTCTGCACTTGGCACCTAGCCCGCCCTTGGAAAGCCCTGCCAAAACCTGCCCAATAGTATATTGTCCCATCCGGAAATCCCACCTACCTACCTATAGCAGCTTGCCACGTCCATGTCCTATTTCTCCACAGCAAATCAAATGCCTTCACTCCCTATAAAACCCATGCTCAAAGGAGTCAGGTATGACTTCCCTGGCCTCTTTTCCTGGGATCACGAAACCTCGCCCGGGAGCCGAATAAATTGGCATTTAATCTTTTTGTGTTGGCCTCAGTTTCCTCATTTTAAACTGGGCAATAAACCTCACAAGACAATAACCCTTACAGTTACTAGAGTAACAATGTATTACATTCTCAAAACTTGCTAAGTGAGATTTTAAGAGTTCTCACCACAAAAAATGTGTGTGAGGTACATTCAAAAATGTATATGTATTGGAAAACATTATGTTGTACATTAGAAATATGTACAAGCTTATTTGCAAACTAAAAATAAAAAAAATTTACAAAACAAAGATTTTAAAAAGCAGAGAGATGAAGATGGAATTTTAAAACTGCTGATTTTGAAACTTCCTAAAGAACCACAGCAATAAAAACAGTGTAGTAGTTGCATAAAAATAGACATATAACAATAGATTATATTGATAGTCCAAAAATAAACCCATATGACTATGGTCAATTCATTTTCAACAAACCTCATGGCAAATTAACGGGGAAAAATATTTGTTTCAACCAGTCTTACTGAGAAAACTGTATCCACATTCAAAAGGAATTAGGAATCCTAATTCACACTAGGTATAAAAATAATTTTAAATAATCATCAAATATCTAGATGTATGACCTAAAATTATAAAACCTTTAGAAGAAAATATAGATGTTAATCTACATAAATTTAAACTATACAATGGTTTCTTAAATATGGTATCTGAGGCATGAATGCCCCCCAAAAATATGTAAGTTGGAATGCATCAAAATTGGAAAGCTTATTTTTGCTTTGAAAGAGTCTATCGAGAAAGTTAAAAAGAAACATGCATAATGGATAAAAACATTTGCAAACTATATATGTCATAAGTGCCTAGTATTCAGAATATATATATATATATATAAAAGTAAGAATTATAAAAATGCAAGCTATTAAAAATGGTTAAAGTATCTGAATAGACATTTCTTTTTTTTTTTTTTTTTTTTTTTTTTTTTTTTTTTTTTAATTTTTTATTGGATTATAGGTTTTGGGGTACATGAGCAGAGCATGCAAGACAGTTGCGTAGGTACACACATGGCAGTGTGCTTTGCTTTTCTTCTCCCCTTCACCCACATTTGGCATTTCTCCCCAGGCTATCCCTCCCCACCTCCCCCTCCCACTGGCCCTCCCCTTTTCCCCCCAATAGACCCCAGTGTTTAGTACTCCCCTTTCTGTGTCCATGTGTTCTCATTTTTCATCACCCACCTATGAGTGAGAATATGCGGTGTTTCATTTTCTGTTCTTGTGTCAGTTTGCTGAGGATGATGTTTTCCAGATTCATCCATGTCCCTACAAACGACACGAACTCATCATTTCTGATTGCTGCATAATATTCCATGGTGTATATGTGCCACATTTTTCCAATCCAGTCTATTATCAATGGGCATTTGGGTTGATTCCAGGTCTTTGCTATTGTAAACAGTGCTGCAATGAACATTCGTGTACATGTGTCCTTATAGTAGAACGATTTATAGTCTTTTGGATATATACCCAGTAATGGGATTGCTGGGTCAAATGGAATTTCTATTTCTAAGGCCTTGAGGAATCGCCACACTGTCTTCCACAATGGTTGAACTAATTTACACTCCCACCAACAGTGTAAAAGTGTTCCTTTTTCTCCACATCCTCTCCAGCATCTGTTGTCTCCAGATTTTTTGATGATCGCCATTCTAACTGGCGTGAGATGGTATCTCAATGTGGTTTTGATTTGCATCTCTCTGATGACCAGTGACGATGAGCATTTTTTCATATGATTGTTGGCCTCATATATGTCTTCTTTCGTAAAGTATCTGTTCATATCCTTTGCCCACTTTTGAATGGGCTTGTTTGTTTTTTTCCTGTAAATCTGCTTGAGTTGTTTGTAAATTCTGGATATCAGCCCTTTGTCAGATGGGTAGACTGCGAAAATTTTTTCCCATTCTGTTGGTTGCCGATCCACTCTAGTGACTGTTTCTTTTGCCGTGCAGAAGCTGTGGAGTTTGATTAGGTCCCATTTGTCTATTTTGGCTTTTGTTGCCAATGCTCTTGGTGTTTTGTTCATGAAGTCCTTGCCTACTCCTATGTCCTGGATAGTTTTGCCTAGATTTCCTTCTAGGGTTTTTATGGTGCCAGGTCTTATGTTTAAGTCTTTAATCCATCTGGAGTTAATTTTAGTGTAAGGTGTCAGGAAGGGGTCCAGTTTCTGCTTTCTGCACATGGCTAGCCAGTTTTCCCAACACCATTTGTTAAACATGGAATCCTTGCCCCATTGCTTGTTTTTGTCAGGTTTATCAAAGATTGAATAGTTGTATGTATGTTGTGTTGCCTCCGGTGCCTCTGTTTTGTTCCATTGGTCTATATCTCTGTTTTGGTACCAGTACCATGCTGTTTTGATTACTGTAGCCTTGTAGTATAGTTTGAAATCCGGTAGTGTGATGCCCCCCGCTGTGTTCTTTTTGCTTAGAATTGACTTGGCTATGCGGGCTCTCTTTTGGTTCCATATGAAGTTCATGGTGGTTTTTTCCATTTCTGTGAAGAAAGTCAATGGTAGCTTGATGGGGATAGCGTTGATTCTGTAAATTACTTTGGGCAGTATAGCCATTTTCACGATATTAATTCTTCCTAATCATGAACATGGAATGTTTCTCCATCTGTTTGTGTCCTCTCTGATTTCGTTGAGCAGTGGTTTGTAGTTCTCCTTGAAGAGGTCCCTTACGTTCCTTGTGAGTTGTATTCCAAGGTATTTTATTCTTTTTGTAGCAATTGCGAATGGCAGTTCGCTCTTGATTTGGCTTTCTTTAAGTCTGTTATTGGTGTAGACGAATGCTTGTGATTTTTGCACATTGATTTTATATCCTGAGACTTTGCTGAAGTTGTTTATCAGTTTCAGGAGTTTTTGGGCTGAGGTGATGGGGTCTTCTAGGTATACTATCATGTCGTCTGCAAATAGAGACAATTTGGCTTCCACCTTTCCTATTTGAATACCCTTTATTTCTTTTTCTTGCCTGATTGCTCTGGCTAGGACTTCCAGTACTATATTGAATAGGAGTGGTGAGAGAGGGCATCCTTGTCTAGTACCAGATTTCAAAGGGAATGCTTCCAGTTTTTGCCCATTCAGTATGATATTGGCTGTTGGTTTGTCATAAATAGCTTTTATTACTTTGAGATACGTTCCATCGATACCGAGTTTATTGAGGGTTTTTAGCATAAAGGGCTGTTGAATTTTGTCAAATGCCTTCTCTGCGTCAATTGAGATAATCATGTGGTTTTTGTTTTTGGTTCTGTTTATGTGGTGAATTACGTTGATAGACTTGCGTATGTTGAACCAGCCTTGCATCCCTGGGATGAATCCTACTTGATCATGATGAATAAGTTTTTTGATTTGCTGTTGCAATCGGCTTGCCAATATTTTATTGAAGATTTTTGCATCTATGTTCATCATGGATATTGGTCTGAAGTTTTCTTTTCTCGTTGGGTCTCTGCCGGGTTTTGGTATCAGGATGATGTTGGTCTCATAAAATGATTTGGGAAGGATTCCCTCTTTTTGGATTGTTTGAAATAGTTTTAGAAGGAATGGTACCAGCTCCTCCTTGTGTGTCTGGTAGAATTCGGCTGTGAACCCATCTGGACCTGGGCTTTTTTTGTGAGGTAGGCTCTTAATTGCTGCCTCAACTTCAGACCTTGTTATTGGTCTATTCATAGTTTCAGCTTCCTCCTGGTTTAGGCTTGGGAGGACACAGGAGTCCAGGAATTTATCCATTTCTTCCAGGTTTACTAGTTTATGCGCATAGAGTTGTTTGTAATATTCTCTGATGATGGTTTGAATTTCTGTGGAATCTGTGGTGATTTCCCCTTTATCATTTTTTATTGCATCTATTTGGTTGTTCTCTCTTTTATTTTTAATCAATCTGGCTAGTGGTCTGTCTATTTTGTTGATCTTTTCAAAAAACCAGCTCTTGGATTTATTGATTTTTTGAAGGGTTTTTCGTGTCTCAATCTCCTTCAGCTCAGCTCTGATCTTAGTAATTTCTTGTCTTCTGCTGGGTTTTGAGTTTTTTTGATCTTGCTCCTCTAGCTCTTTCAATTTTGACGATAGGGTGTCAATTTTGGATCTCTCCATTCTCCTCATATGGGCACTTATTGCTATATACTTTCCTCTAGAGACTGCTTTAAATGTGTCCCAGAGGTTCTGGCACGTTGTGTCTTCATTCTCATTGGTTTCGAAGAACTTCTTTATTTCTGCCTTCATTTCGTTGTTTACCCAGTCAACATTCAAGAGCCAGTTGTTCAGTTTCCATGAAGCTGTGCGGTTCTGGGTCGGTTTCTGAATTCTGAGTTCTAACTTGATTGCACTATGGTCTGAGAGGCTGTTTGTTATGATTTCAGTTGTTTTGCATTTGTTGAGCAGTGCTTTACTTCCAATTATGTGGTCAATTTTAGAGTAGGTGTGATGTGGTGCTGAGAAGAATGTGTATTCTGTGGATTTGGGGTGGAGAGTTCTGTAAATGTCCACCAGGTTTGCTTGCTCCAGGTCTGAGTTCAAGCCCTGGGTATCCTTGTTGATTTTCTGTCTGGTTGATCTGTCTAGTATTGACAGTGGAGTGTTAAAGTCTCCCACTATTATTGTGTGGGAGTCTAAGTCCTTCTGTAAGACATTAAGAACTTGCCTTATGTATCTGGGTGCTCCTGTGTTGGGTCCATATATGTTTAGGATCGTTAGCTCTTCTTGTTGTATCGATCCTTTTACCATTATGTAATGGCCTTCTTTGTCTCTTTTGATCTTTGTTGCTTTAAAGTCTATTTTATCAGAGATGAGAATTGCAACTCCTGCTTTTTTTTGCTTTCCATTAGCTTGGTAAATCTTCCTCCATCCCTTTATTTTGAGCCTTTGTGTATCCTTGCATGTGAGATGGGTTTCCTGGATACAGCACACTGATGGGTTTTGGATTTTTATCCAATTTGCCAGTCTGTGTCTTTTGATTGGTGCATTTAGTCCATTTACATTTAGGGTTAATATTGTTATGTGTGAATTTGATACTGCCATTTTGATTCTAAGTGGCTGTTTTGCCTGTTAGTTGTTGTAGATTCTTCATTATGTTGAAGCTCTTTAGCATTCAGTGTGATTTTGGAATGGCTGGTACTGGTTGATCCTTTCTATGTGTAGTGCCTCTTTTAGGAGCTCTTGTAAAGCAGGCCTGGTGGTGACAAAATCTCTGAGTACTTGCTTGTTCGCAAAGGATTTTATTCTTCCTTCACTTCTGAAGCTCAGTTTGGCTGGATATGAAATTCTGGGTTGAAAGTTCTTTTCTTTAAGAATGTTGAATATTGGCCCCCACTCTCTTCTGGCTTGTAGTGTTTCTGCCGAGAGATCTGCTGTGAGTCTGATGGGCTTCCCTTTGTGGGTGACCCGACCTTTCTCTCTGGCTGCCCTTAGTATTCTCTCCTTTATTTCAACCCTGTTGAATCTGACGATTATGTGCCTTGGGGTTGCTCTTCTTGCGGAATATCTTTGTGGTGTTCTCTGTATTTCCTGCAATTGAGTGTTGGCTTGTCTTGCTAGGTGGGGGAAATTTTCCTGGATGATGTCCTGAAGAGTATTTTCCAGCTGGGATTCATTCTCTTCGTCCCCTTCTGGTACACCTATCAAACGTAGGTTCGGTCTTTTCACATAGTCCCACATTTCTTGGAGACTTTGTTCATTCCTTTTTGCGCTTTTTTCTCTGATCTTGGTTTCTCGTTTTATTTCATTGAGTTGGTCTTCGACTTCAGATATTCTTTCTTCTGCTTGGTCAATTCGGCTATTGAAACTTGCGTTTGCTTCGCGAAGTTCTCGTATTGTGTTTTTCAGCTCCTTTAATTCATTCATATTCCTCTCTAAGGTATCCATTCTTGTTATCATTTCCTCAAATCTTTTTTCAAATCTTTTTTCAAGGTTCTTAGTTTCTTTGCATTGATTTAGTACATGATCTTTTAGCTCACAAAAGTTTCTCATTATCCATCTTCTGAAGTCTAATTCCGTCATTTCGTCACAGTCATTCTCCGTCCAGCTTTGTTCCCTTGCTGGTGAGGAGTTTTGGTCCTTTCTAGGAGGCGATGTGTTCTGGTTTCGGGTGTTTTCCTCCTTTTTGCGCTGGTTTCTTCCCATCTTTGTGGATTTGTCCGCTGGTCGTCTGCGTAGTTGCTGACTTTTCGTTTGGGTCTCTGAGTGGACACCCAGAATGTTGATGATGAAGTATTTCTGTTGCTTGGTTTTCCTTGTACCAGTCTAGCCCCTTCGCTGTACGACTGTTGAGGTCCGCTCCAGACCCTGCTTGTCTGGGGTGCACCTCTAGTAGCCGTGGCACAGCGAGGGATGCTACCAGTTTCTTTTTCTGCTCTCTTTGTCCCAGGATGATGCCTGCCTAATGACAGTCTTTTGGATATAGAGGGGTCAGGGAGCTGCTTGAGGAGACAGTTTGTACTTTATAGGGGTTTAATTGCTGAGCTGTGCACTCTGTTGTTCATTCAGGGCTGTTAGGCTGCTATGTTTGATTCTGCTGCAACACAGCTCATTAAACAACCCTTTTTTTTTTTTCTCAAATGCTCTGTGTTGAGGGGTTTGGGCTTTATTTTTGGATGTCCGATCAGGTGTCCTGCCCAGCTCAAAGGCAGACTAGCCACTGTTTGGCTGCCGAGGCTCCGCCCTGCTGTTGTGTGATTCGAGCTGTTCCTGCCGGCTCTGCTGTGGTCTCCGCCACGCCCTGCGGCGGAGTCTCTTCGTTGTAGCGTGTTGCCTCAGCAACGGCAGGCTGCGTCAGCAGTGGGCGTGTATCTCAGTAGGGACGGGTTGCCTCAGCAACGGCTGGCTGCGTCAGCAGTGGGCGTGTATCTCAGTTGGGGCGGGTTGCCTCGGCAACGGCTGGCTGCCTCAGCAGTGGGCGCGTATATCAGTTGGGGCAGGTTGCCTCCGTAGTGGTGGACGCCCTTCCCCCACAGAGCGTCTCGGACCGTCTGCCCGGGATAGTTTGAAATCGCGGTTTTGTTCGTCCCACTGGGTATCCCAAGCGATCTGTTCCTGCAATCCCCTGGGCTGGGCTACTGTGCAAGTCTCGTTCAGTCTCAAGTCCAGCCCTCTCAAGTCTCAGGTTGCCGGTTCAACAAGGCACCCGGACAAGCGCGCCCTGTGGGGATTGCTGGGTAGGGCCGGCCGCCGCCGCCCCGGCTGCCGGCTTCACCAGGCAGACCTACTGCCTGGCGTCCCGTGTGTTTTTATACTTGGGAGTTTCCCCTTTCTGTGGGCAACAAAGATCAGTCTGGAAATGCAGCACTGACTCACCGTTTGCGAATTCAACGCGGGCTCCAATCCTGGGTTGTTCTCACAGCGCCATCTTGAGTCCTCCCTCCTGAATAGACATTTCTTTAAGGAGGATATACAAATGGGCAATAATCACTTGAAAAGGTGTTAAAAACTAATAGTCACTAGAGAAATGCAAGTCAAATCCCCAATGAGATAATGCTGTCTACTCACTAAGATGGCTAAAATAACAAGTTTAATAAATGTATAATAAAAAGTGTTGCTAAGAATGTGGAAAATTTGAAATCCTCACATATTGTTGGTGAGAAAGTAAAATGGTGTAGACACTTAAAAATAATTTGGATGTTCCTCAAAAAGTTAAACATAGAATTGCCACATGACTCACAAATTCCACATCTAAATAGAATTCAAACAAATTAAAAATGTATAACTATCCTAAATCATTTACATGAATGATCATAATGGCATTATTAATAATAGCCTAAAGTGAAAACAGCCTCAAAGCTTATCCATTAATAAATACAAAAACAAAGTTTTATATCCATAAAATGGAATAGTGCCCAGTCATAAAAAGTAATAAAACGTCCTAATTTGTGCTATGACATGAATATTTTAAAAATTCTAATTACATGAAGCCAGACATAAATAGATATATATTTTATGATTCCATTTTATTAGATGTCTTGAATAGCCAAATTTATAGACACAGATGTTTGACGAAACTTGGAGGGTGAAGGGAAATGACTGCTAACATGGAAGATATTTTCATTGGAGGGGCAGGGTTGTGGGGAAATGTTACGGAATTAGATAGCGGTAATGGTTGTGCAACTTGGTGAATATACCAATGCCCCCATAATTGTACAATTTAAAATAGTAATTTTAATTTTCTAAATCACATCTTTTTTTAAAATATATACAAGTAGAAACATTTTAAGTATATGTTATTCTTTTGTCAGTCTAAGTAGAAATGATATCTTTGAACATAATGTCCTCTAAAGAAGTTCTGATTCATCTTTTTGTATTAATCACACTCGTAATGCAGTCTGATTTATAGTTTGAATTTCTATAAAGTGGAACCATAATTAAAAGACAAAAATAAAACAATACTCATACAATTCTTCTAGATTTTTACAAAATCTTCTGCAAAGTTTTTAGTTATTTGACCTACACCTACTTCTATTCTAGAATGACTTTCTGTAGTCATTCTGCAGCATTATGCTTAATATTCATAGAAAATTTTTACTTTATCACACATAATTCAGACATGAATGGATGCCTTTTATCTTTGTAGTGTGCTTTATATTCAAAATGCTCTTCACAAGAATGCAATATGGTTTGGGTGTTTGTCCCCTCCAAATCTCATGTTGAAATGTGGACTTGATGGTGAAATGAGTTAAGACTTTGGGGAGTATTGGGAAGGAATAATTGTATTTTGTAATGTGAGAAGAACATGAGATTTGGGGAGCCAGAGGCAGAATACTATAGTAGGGATGTTTGTACCCTCCAAATCTCATGTTAAAATGTGACCTCCAATGTCAAAAGTGGGGCCTATTGGGAGGCATTAGATCATGGAGGCAGATCATTTATGAATGGCTTAGTGTCATCCCCTTGGTGATAAGTGAATTCCTACTCAGGTCATGTGAGATATAATTGTTAAAAAGAGTATGAGCCCTCCCCCTTACTAATGGGGAACTGAACAAAAAGTTAATGTGCTAACACGTTAATAAAACTGCAATAGTACCTTATATTAATCAAATTGTTCATTGACTTAAATATTGAATTAATAAATATAAGAAATAATACAAGAGATATGAATAGATGCTTTAAGGTAAAACAAGATAAAATGTATATGGAAACAGAAGATTTTAGGTTGAATTCTGACACTATCACTTAATAAATATGCAACTTTGAGAACATTGATAACTTCTCTGAACCAGTATGTTCTCCTTCATAAAGACAAAGTATGTGTTAACTGTCTCACAGTTTAGTGCCATTAATGCTTAGAAAAAGACAATTATAACTCTAAAAAGTGCCATATAGCACATATTCTTAGGAACCTACTTAAGAGATTTAATGTTTCATCAGTTATATTAATTTTATACAATGAAATTGAAATGTGCTCCGTATATTTTTTTATCATGTCAGTACATTTGGATTGCAATCTCAGAAAAAGGGTGAAATCAATGAAAACACTAGAGATGCTGTCATCAGATCTACTTTATTTTAAGTAGGGTAAATTTAGGCTTAAGTTCACTGAGGAAAACTTCAGTTTTATGCCTATTGTCCCAGTATAATGTTATCTTCTCTTTTTATTTCAGATGTGTAAATTTTTTAACTATGCTTTATATGATCACTCTGATATTAAATTGTCAATGCCAGTATTCACTAATAGGAGAGTCAATCTTCAGGGATTTAGAAGTAGCTCTGAACAAAGTGGATAGATTGATTATGTGACAGAATAATTAAACATTTGGATTTTTTCCAAGATAGAGGCTTGAAAGCTTAGTTAGCATGCCTCATCTGCTTGGGAAGAGCAAAATAGTGTATAGAGATTCACAATGTAAAGTTTTATCTAAGAAATAACACAGAAACTCCACAGAAACTGTGAAAGAAACTTTATACACTTTGAAAACGTGCGGGCAGCAACCTATACCATAAATCAGGTGGAAAACTGTGAGTCTCCAGAGCATAAAAGAAGGAGGTTATTTCCATGATTCACACATTCACTGGAGAGTTAGGCAATTCAAGCCACAGGAGACTGCCTTAACCTAACCCAGTGCTGGAGCTAATTTGGTGAACATTTGGGGGGGTATATGAGAAAGAACAACCACGGGACATGCTTTATGTGCACTCCCACACCCCAGCTGGGACAGAAGGAAATTATTGCTGATGCTAACATATAAGGCACCTAGTGGAATTCTGCCAGCCAACTCAGGCAGTGGTCACAGGTTGGGGGAAGCTCCCAACTAAAATTATAATCTAATCTCAAGCAAGAATAAATCAGAACTGAGAGACTAGCTGGATGTGTGCTCTTGCCACAGTCTCAAGAGCTGAGCACTATGTCTGCACAGGTGAGCAAACTGGTGGCGGTGCCTTAGAGACATAGTTTCTGTTTCAGATGTGAAGGCCTGTAGCCTGAGGCAGTTTTGCATTCTGCATACAGATGGACTGGGACCAAGCTAGTTGTTGAAGCTTTCTGCCAGTAGGTATCTTTATAGCAATACCCTAATGGATACCAATTTTCTGTATTAGTTTTTGTTTGTCCATTTTCACATTGCTATAAAAAATACCTGAGACTGGGTAAGTTATAAAGGAAAGAGGTTTAATTGCTTCACGGTTCCACACGGCTGGGGAGGCCTCAGGAAACAAAATCATGGCAGAAGGCAAGGGGGTGAGGCAATTTCTTCACAAGGGAGCAGTAGAGAGAAAAGTGAAAGAGGAACTGTAAAACACTTATAAAACCATCAGATCTTGGGAGGATTCACTCACTATCACAAGAACAGCCTGGGTGAAACTTCCCCCATGTTCCAACCACTTTTTTCCCTTGACACATGGGGATTACAGATCCCTTCCTTGACATGTGGGAATTATAAATCAAGATGAATTTGAGCGGGACACAGAGCCAAACCATATAGTCTATTCTTGCATTGCTATAAAGAAATGCCTGATACTGGGTAATTTATCAAGAAAGAAGTTTAATTGGCTCATGGTTTTGCAGGCTGTGTGGGAAGCTTAATGGCTTTTGCATGACAACTCCGCCCCCATGATCGAATCACTTCCAATAAGACCCCACCTCCAAAACTGGCGATTACATTTTGACATGAGATTTGATGGGGACACAGATCCAAACCATACCACCCACACAATCTAGAAGTGTTTTCAGTATAGAAGGCATTTCAAAAATATATATAAAATTGAATTTATTCTAAATGTCTCTTAAATAAATGGTCCCATTGGAAAGATGCATTAGTAAATAGTAAATGTGTGCCTGATTTACAAAGATAAGTATATTAATTGCTCAGGAATGTTATAATTCTTTTTATAGGAAAATTGTATTTTTATAGCAGAAAAGCATTCTTAATCAACATAAAGTTAAGCTTAAATGATCTCTACATTTTTATACTTCTGATAATCTAAGATGTATTTTAATACATTATATTTTTCTATCTACAAATACTATGAGACACAAATCATTTTCCCCATGACCCCATGTTCATTTCTACTAACACTCTTTAGCCTATATCTAAGCAAACAAAATCAAAAGATGCTTATGTTATTTTAAGCAATGTTTGACAGGCTACACATTTCAAATCTTTCCACATATTTTATTAAAATATTTAAATATTAATGATATGGTCTTAGGATAAGTTATAATTAAAATGCATTCCTTACATTTATTATGCTTATGGCTTTTTTCATTGATACTTATATATAAACATATTATCAAAATCAATGTTAAGTAAACTCTATCCTTTATAATAGCCTATCTTGAAATAAGGTGCAACAGTCATTTAAATTCAGTCAATATCAGTTAACTCTGCATGTGGTTGGAGCACTCTAGTTAAGTTAGTTAATATGTAAAGTTAGTTGGTTTTTACTAATTCTCTTTAGTGACTGAGAATCCTATTAAAAACTGCCAGGTGTTGGTGCTGCTGCTGCTGCTAGGGCTGGAGGAGGAATGCACTGGAGTGGGCTGCTGAACCCAGTGAGAGACCGACTTGCCACCTGATGATGCTTAGCTGCTTGGGTTCCCCAGGGACCCTCTACTTCAGTGTAGAATGAACCAAGGAAACTCAAACCCAGCAGCTATTCCACATGCAGCAGAAGATATTTAAGGAGATGCCAGATGGATGTCTCAGCACAGCAGATTTGTTTTGGACTGTAAAGACAAAGAGATTTGATGTACAGTTTGCGGGAGACTCCATGGTACAGTTAGATTCCCTTTCATTTCTAGTGTTTGAAGGGGAGGAGGGATTTAAACTCGTCCTGTACATAGAAGGTTTGTTTAACAGTGGAGAAAAATTAGCCAAGGAAGATTGTTTAAATTCATTTGAAACCAGAAGGGAACTTTTCAGTTGTATGTTTAACACATGCATTGAATTATTGAGGACAACATCAAGCCCAAATTCTGAACAATACATTATTTTCCTGGCCCTTCTTTCTGTGGATTATGTCATATATAATAATTATCAGAACTACACCTACTTGGCTTTAAAACATGCTTTTTCTAATTTTTACAGTTCAAAATTTAGCCTTTTGTTTTTATGTTGCTTTTTTCATATGCATCCTGAATATTTTCTTAACATGCGGCATCAGATTGAAATGCTCGTCATTCAAATATGGAAGATGTGATAGTTACAAGTAAATTTGTTCTGCTTTTTTAATCTTTCCCGTGCTTAGCAGTGAAAAACAGGTTTTGCCACAGTAGGAGGACTCTTCGGAGGGTATTATTTTTATGCTGCTGAATAGCATGTCTATAACAGACCTGTGTGTGCAGCCTTTCCTCCATTTTTTCCCTCATCCCCCTTTTTTTTCTTTTTTTGATCCTTATTGACATTACAAGCTTTTAACACATTTTTGACCTAGTAGCTCTTTTGTTGGAACTATAGTCTCCAGCCAGTTACTCTACTGATAGTACTGCTATAAAACTCATTCTTGTGTGGTATTCTGTGCTATAGAGTCTGTGTATTACTATTCATATTCAGAGTTCTTGTTTGTTTCGTTTTTTCCTGAAAACCTATTACAGTTTCATTTTTGGGGAAAAAAATCAGAACTCTGTTTTTCATTCCATAGCACCTGACATTATTATAAGTTTTATAATATCTTAAGGTGAATATTTTATTTTTTTATTCGTTTACTTTTTAAATTATCATCCAAAATTTTGGACCTTTTTCCATGGGGAAACAAGTGAAGCTGCTCTTCATCACAGACACCCTACCGTCATCCCATTACTATTTTATTTTTTAAAATTTATTATTATTATTTTTGAGACGGAGTTTCACTCGTTACCCAGGCGGGAGTGTAATGGCGCGATCTCAGCTGACCACAACCTCCGCCCCCTGGGTTCAGCAATTCTCCTGCCTCAGACTCCTGAATAGCTGGGATTACAGGCACGCGCCACCATGCCCAGCTAATTTTTTGTATCTTTAGTAGAGACGGGGTTTCACCATGTTGACCAGGATGGTCTCAATCTCTTGACCTCGTGACCACCCGCCTTGGCCTCCCAAAGTGCTGGGATTACAGGCTTGAGCTACCACGCCCGGCCTATTATTCTAAAAACCAAAAGTTTGTTTCACTTCTAAGGTGTCTCATTAACGTACTTCAACTGAAAATTTCTGTCAAGAGAGCTCTTTATAATCTTAATGTTTGCTTGAGCTGTAAGAACTGACATTTAAAAAAATAATGAAATAATAGTTTATTCAGTATACCTATGGAATGCGTACAAACTGGATCAACAGATATTTTGAAGTGGACCATGTGGGTATTGAAGTAACCCAAAAGAATATGCTCTTCAGTGATTCTGCTTAATTTTCAAATTCAGTAACATATTTTTTATATTCTACTTGAGAGGCAAATTGCAGTGCTTTTGTGTGTTGGAGGAGATGTTACTGATTTCTGCTAAGACCCACTTCTGACTGAGAGGGACAGAACTTGGGCTCATTTTTTTTTCTTGTGAAGTCTATTTCTATAATTTTTATTGGTTTTATTTTTTTTTTAAATATGTTTTTTGCATGTATCATGTCTTTATTAACAACAGAAAATGCACATGGTGTTTCCTTAATTTGTTTACTATATTTAAAATTTTCTTTTTTAATTTAGAAGCCCAGGTTACTGACTTTTTAACAAGAGATTTTTCCTTAGCTGAGGTATAGTTGTATAGGAAGAAGAAACAAGCCAAATTTGTTTGTGTCAAAAGACAGTTTTCTTGCAGGAGTGAGGTATCACAGTCTATACTGCTCAGGTGATGGGTACACCAGGATGTCACAAATCACCACTAAAGAACTTACTCATGAAGCCAAATATCACCTGTACCTCTATAACTCATGGAAAAAAAAAATAAAAAATACAAAAAAAGGGGAAAAAAAAGACAAAAAAGTTTTCTATTCAGGTCTTTTTCTGTTTGTCAGAAGGTGGGAGTACAGTTCAAATAAATACATTAGGTTACTCCTGCAGCATGCACTTTTAGCTTCTCTCTTGACTGAAGATCAAATATTCCTTTGTGAATTGACCTTCAGCTCCTTCGCTCATGTGTATAGACCTCAGAAGTTACTACACTTTATATCTGCCAAAGCTATTCAAGCAATAGTATTTGAACCACTAGCATTAAAAAAAATTCTACCAAGTCACTAATGTGCAGATACTGAGTTCACTTTCATTTTTTGCCAGATGTCTTTGCACTACTTTAAGCAAAAATAGTTAAATCTATTTTTCCTTGATTGACATCCCAATTTGCTCAGTGACAGAACTTACTGCTTAATCTTTTTATTTCTAAAAAAAAATCTATAAATTTAATGCAGTGTCCAAGTGAAATGTCCTAGTTGTCATTGTGATTAAGGAGCCAACTTTCCAGGTAGCTAGCGGAAATACTATTTTCTTCCTCTCCCAGCAAGTTTTTATTCCTTCACCCACACATTCCTGCTACACTAGATGGCAGCCAGTGATGGAACTATAAAGATGTCTGTGGTCGTTTGTCGAACGTGACAGGTTGAAGACGCACTGCCAAAGGTGATCTAGGGTAGGTTGTCTTCCTGTCCATGTATTCTAGATTGCCATAGACAGTGCTCTGGCTACCACCCTGGGTCTACTTGGACTGTTGAGGGCATCTGCCTAAACCAGATTCTTTTTTCAGAAACCTTAACCTAACAAAACAAATCTTGAGTAGCTCATGCCCTGCTCTTAGGAATTTTGTCTCATTGTTTAAAAAAATAATTCAATTTACTTTCTTTTTATTTTTTTAACCAAGTCACTGTTTACAGTTGTTTGCTAAAGCCTGAAATATTGCCTGTGCTGTGATACATGAGTATTGCCAATTTCATATTTATTGCAATGAAGAAGAAACTAAAAATCTACAAAAATGAGGAGCATGTCCAAGTGCCTAAATCCATGTGGGCGAAGTTGGGAGAAGTGAAGCCTCCTCTTGAAAGGAGGCTTTTTGGAGTACATCCAGGTCTCTCCTTGGTGTTCCTGCTTGAAGATCACTGCTGCTAGCTGCCGAGACCTCCCCAATGGATGTTTGTGGTTTTGCTTTGGCGAAGTTTCATTGACTCATAGAACTCATTCTATTTTAATATATATTTCAATATAAAAGTAGACATTTTGCTCAAAAAAATTACCAGATGTTGATGAATGATTATGTGAATAAATATTGTAATTATTAATGCCCTTGCCATTGTATTAAAAATATGAAGATATAGAAGTACTTTTTTCAAAGTCAAAGGCACTGAAAAGTTAATGTATAAAGAGAAAAAAATCAATAAGCTATTGATTATCTATTTCATTTCCAGGTATGAGGATGAAAGTTATAAGGTCGTTACTTTGTAACGAAGTTTTACTCTAGCTGGGTACATGGTACTAAAATAGGCAACATATTGCGTGACTTTTTTGAAAAGCAGAAGCAAATGTGTAAAAGCAGATTATAGTTGCTCTAGTTATTAAAGGGAATAAAGACATTGTTGAGGGTCTGAGACAACAGAAAATGATTTATAGAAAGTAAGGCTTGTGTTTATTCATGAGGACCTTTCAGTTACTTTCTCCATATTTTTTTCAGGTGTGTAGGTCTCAGTCACTTTTACTAGTTACTTGATATAGCCATTCTAGTCTACTACTACAACACTGCATTGTATATAGCATACTTATTGATGTAGGACTTTTTTGAAAAGCTAAATATCTCCTCAGTTTTTGACTAGGAAAGCAGGGTACCAGCACCAATTTTCTCAGATTCTCCAGAATATTCGACGTTTGTGTGTTGGGGTTGGGGTGAGGTAAAATGTTTGAATATTCTCTCTCCCTATCTTTCTCTCTCTCATTATCCATTCTCCTTCCCATCCAAAATATTTTCTTCCAATCTTTTATTTCTCTATGTTTCATACATAACTCTGTGATAATATGGAGCATACCATGTGTTCCCTATCTTGTATTCACTGAAAACTCTGAATATCATTGTGCTATGCAATTTCTAGTTGCATGTTTAGTGAAGGTATGCTACCAGCTAGTTTATATTTTCTCATACTTTTATTTATTCAGTTAGTGAATTTCCTCATTTTGGAGTACCTGGTGTATGCCTAAATATTTATACTTTGCTATATGGAGGTATTTATTTTCCCCCAGGAAACCTGACATTCTGTAAGATAATTCAATGTGATGTTGAATATCATATTCTGTATTTCACAGCAATCATATTGAAAATTACCTCACCCGACACCCAGACATACACACAGATTACCAAATCACTCCCAAATAATCTGCGTACTTTCAAAATTGCAACAAGCCAAATACAAAAGAAAAGTTATAGAATAATATTAAATTTTGTGCTGCATCATTTGCATTTTTGAGAAATTGTTAATCAAACTGTAAATTTAGGTCATTGCATCATTGAGCATATTCTCCAGTCTTGAGAAAACATTTCTGAGTCTAAGAATATGTTTCTTACTAGTTCCTAAATATAGACTTCATCCTCAAATAAATAATGAATATAGAGATGCCCCTCAATTTATGATGTTGTTACATCCCAATAAGCCCATCGTAAGTTAAAAATACCATAAGTCAAAAATGCATTTAATACACCTAACCTACTGAAAAGCATAGCTTACCCAAGCTTGCCTTAAATGTTCTCATAATACTTAGATTAGCCTACAACTGGGTAAAGTCATCTAAAAAGAATCTCATTTTATAATAAAGTGTTGAATATTTTACATACCACATACAACGAGCCAAGAAAAAGACTAAAATTCAAAATTTGAGCTACATGAAATTACAATGGCTTTGCACCATTGTAAAGTTAAAAAATCATCAGTGAAATCATTGTAAGTTGGGGACCATCCATACCATTCAAATTCATTGATTTCAAAAGTAGTATATTTATGGGACAGGTAGGTGATAGCATTCCAATTAGCATTTATGAAAAATTATTAAATAAATACTCTTCTTTTATTAGATTATATGGTATGTATGAGACATTAAGTGACCTTGTCAGTTATTTTTTACAATTAAATAATTGTGAACTAATAAAATTGAAAATGCAAAGACCGGAGAGTGATATCAACATGTTAGTGGAAAAGGAGAGCCCCAGCCCTTGTCCCCATACAGAAACCAGTTCAGCAAACATTCATCATAGGAAAAAAAAAAAAGCTTTTGTCAAACTGTGGACATAGGTAGTGATGCGTAGTTAAGAAATAATAATTTGGGCAGATAGTGAGGATACGGGAGTCCTCGGTAAAGTTTTCTTTTTAATAAAAAGCAACCTCCAAATCATTTTCTTTTCTAACAAAGAATAGCCTGTAAAGTTGAGCTGCAGACATAGACAAGCAAGCTAGAAGCTTGCATGGGTGAATGTTGTCAGTTATGCCAATAGGAAAAGGCTACCTGGGACTAGGTGTATTCAAAATGTCAGCTTTATGTTTCCTTCTCTTTGCTAGCCATGTGTACAGTAAGGAGCAGAGGACATAGTGCCTTTCAAGTTGAAAGTCAATTTGCATAATAAGATTACCGTTGGGTGGCCAGCCTTCCTGGAGCGCTATGTAAATGTCACACCAGGTCCAACCCATCTGTTAGCCCTACATAAATCAGACACCATCCACTCAACGCTGTTTATAAAATCTGGTGCACTCTGCCACAGGACCAAGTTCCCATTTGGGCACCCCTCTCTCTCACAAGAGAGAGAGCTGTTCTCTTTTCTCTTTCTTTTGCCTATTAAACCTCCATTCCTAAATTCATTCTTGCATGTGGCCATGTCCTTAATCTTGTTGGTGTGAGACAATGAACCTCAGGTATTTACCCCAGACAATTATGCCACTCAGGAATAGGTTGAGACACTCTAGTGGAGCCCAAGACTAAGAAAAGATGCTTTGTGAAGGGAAGCCAGTGCCCCCCGTAACAAACTGACTAATTATACACCTAGTTGCAAACCATGAAGCAACCTCATCTCCCTGTAGACTCAGTTCCAGCCCTGCTCATCCACAGCCCTGCCAACAGCCTCACCTCCCTACCAACTAAACAGCAACCATACCCAGCCATGGCCCTGGCAACAGACTGATTTACTGTGGACCAGACTGATGGTGAAGAGGCAGCCCTGTAATCCAGCTCTACTCCCACTCATCCATGGTTCTGGAGCAAGCTGGGCCCACCGAGTGACCTAAGAGGAGTCATATACATCTGTACATTTGGCAATAGGCCTGCAAACAATGGACCCAGAAGCAGCCCCATGATCCACCTCCAGCCCCACTTGATCATCATCCTAAAGGCAGTCATACCTCCCAGGGATCTGTGGGGAGCCATGCCTGTCTGCATTCCCAGTAACAGGCCTGCCAATCATTAACCCAGCTGGGGACCCCAGAAGCAGCCCCATTATCCAGATCCAGCTTCAATAGTAGACTTGATCAAGCAGAAGAAAGAATCAGTAAACTTGACAACAGATTATTTAAAATTATCTAGTTAAAGAAACAACAACAACAAAAGAATGAGAAAGAGTGAAGAAAGCTTATGGGACATATGGTGCACCATCAAGTGAGCTAATATATTCATTATAAGAGTTCCAGTAGAAGAATAGGGAAAGAAAGCAGTAGAAGGTTCATTTAAAGAAATAATAGATGAACGTTTTCCAAATTTTGGGAGTGAAATGGACATCCAGATTTATGAAGCCAAAAAGTCCCCAAATTGTTTGAACCCAAAGTAGTATACACCAAGACAAATTATAATAGCGTTGTTAAAAGTCAAAGACAGTAAGAATTTTGAAAGCAGCAAGAGAAAAAGCAACCTGCCACATACAAAGGAAGCCATGTAAAAATATCAAGGGATTTCTCAGCAGAGATGGTGCAGGCCAGTAGAGAGTGGGATGATATAGTCAAAGCACTAAAAGAAAAATAGAAGACAAAAAATGGTCACCCAAGAATATCTGGAAAATATTCTTTAAAAATCAATGGGAGACAAAAACTTTCTCAAAGAACAAAATTTGAAGAAAATCATCACCATTAGACCTACCTTACAAGAAATGCTGAGAGGAGCTCTTCAACCTGAAATGAAATTATGAGAAGCATCAAGATAGAAGCATAAGAGTATAAATATCACTACTAAAGTTGTATATATTAAATATCTTCAGCTTTTTATATATCAATTATACCTAAATTAAACAGTGTAAAAAATGCAAGAATTAAACCTTTTAATAACTATGTCATTAGAAAGGTCAAGGACTGGGGAATTTTATTAGAGCATATTGTTTTCTCCTTAGTGTCTTCTCCTCATTCCTTTCTTAGTGCAAGACTCAGCAGTCTGCTTATTTTCACACATCAGATCATGAAATTTGGAAGTACATAGCAGAAAAAAATAAAATATATCTTTCAGTGAAATTAAGAGAAATTCACGCAATCTTCTCTTTGCCCCTCTATAGGTCTTTATCTTTGGAAACAGAAAAAAATGTTTAATGCCATTCTTGAGGTAACAGATTTTTTTTCAAGTTTTTGATTTCTGTAAAGAGACAACATATTTTCTTTCAAATTCAAGGAAAAAAATGTGGAAGATCAGCCATACCTTTCCAAATAAAACATCGTTGAAGCACAATAGAAATACAAAGAAGGTGCTGAAACCTAGACTGAACATTTACAGAAAAATAAAACAGCTTTTAGAAAATTAGAGAACAAACGACAATTTAAACTCTTTTTCACATTGGTTTTTCTACTGAAAGAAATATTGTCTGAGCTTTGATCAAATTCAAATGCATATTATTCCATCATGTTACTTCATTTCTTATTAATAAACTGGGCTCATAATAATATAATGTTTTCATAGCTTTTGTGATAATTTAGAAAAATAAAATGCATCCTCCTGATTGATTGCAAAGCAGGAATTTTTTTCCTCTTCAAAACATTAATTTTTGTAATAGCAATTTAGAGGAGGTAAAGCTACTTTAGGTATGGTGGTCAATGCCTGAGAACATTCTAAATAAGCATAACTGGATTCAGGATACTCTAATTCTTGAGGACTAGAACCCTATTTTTTCCTTTACCTTTCATTTTGGATAAATTTTCTTCTTTACCTATATTAATAGGAATTTTGTCGGATAGCTATAAGTTTGGTTAAACTGTATATCTTCTTGCTGCTTAAAAAAAGTACAAACACTTAACAAATAAACCCACAAACATGTAGACAGTCCAAGTTAATATACAACTCAAGTTCAAGGAGCTAATTTATTGCCTTTACATTATGTAATTTCATAAAAGAATATTAAGAGTGAATAAATAAAATTTTTCCAGTGTTGAATTAGAACTTACTCTTTTTAAGTGTTGCCAAAAATATTTATATTCATGCTTCTGTTTTGCTAACATTGTAATAGCCACTTTCCCACTAGTGTAACATCATTACTTAGTTCTACAGTACATTCTCAGAGAGAAACTATTTAGTGAACATTGCTTAGTCACAAGAGGGCATTACTATATTGTAGTAGGAATTGCTAAATTTCCTTGCCTTGGTAGGTTTATGCCTTAAGCACAATGGTGTTTGAATGTAAGTTATTTTTGTTTAATTTCTTTCTGGCAGAATAACTCATCTTGATAGCATTTCATTTAGTGTTTCAGTACAAAAAACCTCTGTAAACTTCCAGTGAAATTATTTTACCACTATAAAATACTTTTGAATAGTGGTAATACAACAATTACATAGCTGTAATTTTACTCTAAAACTATTTTGCCCAAATTTATATACTCACATTATGATATCATTGCGCAATACCTCTAAGATTCTGTTAGCATTGGAATAGCAATTTAATCGTCTTACACCGAGCTACAAATAGAATTGTACTCAAATTGGTCATTGACATTCTATGTTGTAAGAACATTGTAATACCTTCTTCATATGGTCTCCATAAGCTACTATTGGTAACTTTGTATTTCTTTTCTTTTCTTTTTTTTTTTTTTTTCAGACGGAGTTTCTCTCTTGTTACCCAGGCTGGAGTGCAATGGCGCGATCTCAGCTCACTGTAACCTCCACCTCCTGGGTTCATGCAATTCTCCTGACTCAGCCTCCTGAGTAGCTGGGATTACAGGCACGCACCACCATGCCCAGCTGATTTTTTGTATTTTTAGTAGAGACGGGGTTTCACCATGTTGACGAGGATGGTCTCGATCTCTTGACCTCGTGATCCACTCTCCTCGGCCTCCCAAAGTGCTGGGATTACAGGCTTAAGCCACCACGTCCGGCCTTGTATTTCATTTTTAAATGTAAACTTTGTATAAGATGCTAGGAATTTAGTACCAAATTGCATAATCAACGAGTAAATTCACAATTTCCGTTTCTCCATTCAACATTTTTCAAAGTAAGAGTTAACTTCCAATTATTTTATATTATCTTAAAATTATTTTTAATGAGTACCATTTATCAAAGTCAAAAGACAATATAAAACATTCCTTGGGATTTTGATGACTAAGCTCATTGTGAAATTGTTTCTTTTATAGTCTGGAGTAGAAACATGAACTGTTATCAAAGAGTATGGAATCTTAACCTCTTAATGTTTACACAGAGGTGGCTGTGGGGAAGAGGAAAAAACAAAAGCACTGCTAATAAAGGCCAGGGATTGACTGACTACAAACCAGAGTACTTAAGAGATATATTTTATTTTAAAATTACATCCTCCTTATGGAAATTTTAGTCCTGAGTTAAGGAATAAATCTGATGAGTAGTCTTAGAGCCTCTATATCACTGGTAAAAATCTCAGAAATTTCAGCCAATATATGCTTCTTGAATCCAGACTCCGATGTCTGAAGGTGGTTCAGATAACCAGGGCCATACAAGTCCTCATTACCTCACATCTTGGTGTTTCTGTGTGTTGTTGCTTTGAAGAGGGCTCTAGTTTATTCAGACTTTCACTCTCTATGGCCTAGTTTACTTAATCTTAGCATTCTAAGTATCTCCCTCAATCCACTCTCTCTCTCTCTCTACTCCAAACCATTCTCTACTTTTAATCAAAATTCTCTAAAATATACTTTCATTGAATCTTTCTACATACCATAATGACCTTTTCCTTTCTTGAATCATTATTCCATGTGTAGTCTCTACTTTAGAATCAATTACTGGGCTTTATATGTGTTTGCATTGATCTTTAGTCATTTTACTACTATTCCTCTTATCTTCTTGCTGAAGAAGCAAGTTAGAATTTATAAGTGCTGCTTTCAGAGTTTTTGAGGCAGTTAGCATTTATAAGTGCTGGTTTAAGAGTTTTTCCGGCCAGGCGCGGTGGCTCAAGCCTGTAATCCCAGCACTTTGCGAGGCCGAGGGGGGAGGATCACGAGGTCAAGAGATCGAGACCATGCTGGTCAACATGGTGAAACCCCATCTCTACTAAAAATAAAAAAAAAAAAGCTGGGCATGGTGGTGCATACCTGTAATCCCAGCTACTCAGGAGGCTGAGGCAGGAGAATTGCCTGAACCCAGGAGGCAGAGGTTGCGGTGAACCGAGATAGTGCCATTGCACTCCAGCCTGGGTAATAAGAGCGAAACTCTGCCTCAAAAAAAAAATAAAGAGTTTTTCCACTTGTTTATATTAGTTTCCTAATCCTGACACACACACACCAAAAAAAAAAAAAAAAAAGAAAGAAAGAAAGAAAGAAAGAAAGAAAGAAAGAAAGAAGGAAAGAAAGAAAGAAAAAGGAAAAGAGGGAAAAAAAAAGAACAGTTTTTATGTTGGTAGAATCATAGATTTCCAAAGTGGGTCTCTTCAGTAGCCTCACTAAAAAAGAACAATCATAAAATAAGCAACTTCAGCAAAGTCTCAGGATAAAAAATCACTGCCCAAAACTTATAAGCATTCCTATACACCAATAACAGACAAACAGAGAACCAAATCATGAGCAGACTCCCATTCACAATTGCCACAAAGAGAATAAAATACCTAGGAATACAACTAACAAAGGATGTGAAGGACCTCTTCAAGGAAAACTATAAACCACTGCTCAAGGAAATAAGAGAGGACACAAACAAATGGAAAAACATTCCATGCTCATGGTTAGGAAGAATCAAATCATGAAAATGGCCATACTGCCTAAAGTAATGTATAGATTCAATGCTATCCCCATCAAGGTACCATTGACCTTCTTCACAGAACTGAAAAACCACCTTAAACTTCATATGCCTGCATACCCAAGACAATTCTAAGCAAAAAGAACAAAGCTGGAGGCATCATGCTACCTGACTTCAAACTATACTACAAGGCTACAGTAATCAAAACAGCATGGTTCTGGTACCAAAACAGAGATAGACAAATGGAACAGAACAGAGATCTCAGAAGAAACACCACACATCTACAACTATCTGATCTTTGAGAAACCTGGTAAAAACAAGCAATGGGGAAAGGAGTCCCCATTTAATAAATGGTGCTGAGAAAACTGGCTAACCATATGCAGAAAGCTGAAACTGAATCCCTTCCTTACACCTTATACAAAAATTAACTCCAGATTGATTAAAGATTTAAACATAAGACCTAACACCATAAAAACTCTAGAAGAAACCATAGGCAAAACCATTCAGGACATAGGCATAGGAAAGGACTTCTTGACTAAAACACCAAAAGCAATGGTAACAAAAGCCAAAATAGACAAATGGGATCTTATCAAACTTCAGAGCATCTCACAGCAAAAGAAATAATCATTAAAGTGAACTGGTAACTAACAGGTAAAAAATGTTTGCAATCTACCCATCTGACAAAGGGCTAATATCCAGAATCTACAAAGAACTAAAACAAATTTACAAGA
The DNA here is from genome assembly GCF_049354715.1 of Callithrix jacchus. Classification (NCBI taxonomy): domain Eukaryota; kingdom Metazoa; phylum Chordata; class Mammalia; order Primates; family Cebidae; genus Callithrix; species Callithrix jacchus. Next base: position 85,601,111 of record NC_133524.1, read on the forward strand.
AAAAAACAACCCATCTAAAGGTGGGCAAAGGATATGAACAGACACTTTTCAAAAGAAGACATTTACGTGGCCAATAAACATACGAAAAAATGCTGACCATCACTTGTCCTTAGAGAAATGCAAATCAAAACCACACAGAGATACCATCTCACACCAGTTAGAATGGTGATCATTAAAAAATCGGGGGAAAACAGATGCTGGGGAGGATGTGGAGAAATAAGAACACTTTTACACTGTTGGTGGGAGTGTAAATTAGTTCAACCGTTATGAAAGACAGTGTGGAGATTCCTCAAGGACCTAGAAATAGAAATACCATTTGACCCAGCAATCTCATTACTGGGTATATACCCAATGGATTATAAATCTTTCTATTATAAAGACACACGCACACATATATACATTGTGGCACTATTTACAATAGCAAAGACCTAGAACCAACCCAAATGCCCATGAATGATAGACTAGATAAAGAAAATGTAGCACATAGATACTGTGGAATACTATGCAGCCATAAAAAATGATGACTTTGTGTCCTTTGTAGGGATATGGAGGAATCTGGAAACCATCATTCTCAGCAAACTGACACAAGAACAGAAAATCAAACACTGCATATTCTCACTCATAGGTGGGTGATGAACAATGAGAACACATGGACACAGGGAGGGGAGCATCTCACACTGGGATCTGTTGGGTGGGCCAAGGGAGGCACAGCGGTGGGTAAGGGGAGGTTGAGGAGGGATAACATGGGGAGAAATGCTAGATATAGGTGATGGGGGAATGGAGGCAACAAACTACATTGCCATGTATGTACCTATGCAACAATCCTGCATGATCTGCACATGTACCCCAGGACCTAAAGTACACACAAAAAAAGAGCTTTGCACAGCAAAAGAAACTATCAACAGATTAAACAGATAACATAAAAATGAGAGAAAATATTTACAAACTATGCATCTAACAAAGGACTAATATGTAGAATCTGTAAGGAATTTAAAAAGCAAAAAATGAATAACCCTATTTAGAAGTGGGTAAAGAACATGAGCAGACACTTCTGAAAAGAAGAAATATAATTTTCTAACAACTGTATGAACGAAAATCTAAAAATCACTATCAAATAAATGCAAAACAAAATCATAATGAGATACTGTCTCACACCAGTCAGAATTACTATTAGGTTGTTGAAAAATAATTGTGATTTTTGCCATTACTTTTAATATTAAAAAGTCAAAAAATGAAAGATGTTGGTGAGATCGTAGAAAAAAATAAAATGCTGATACAATATTGGTGGGATTGTAAATTAGTTCAGCCTCTGTGGAAAGCAGTTTTGAGATTTTGAAACAAACTAAAACTAAAAGTATCATTTGACCCAGCAATCCTATTACTGGGTATATGTATTAGTCCATTCTCAAACTGCTATTAAAAACTACCTGATACTGGATAATTTATGAAGAAACGAGGTTTAATTGACTCACAGTTCCACAGGTTATACAGAAAGCATGGCTGAGAGGCTTCAGGAAACTTATAATCATGAGAGAATTCAAAAAAAGAAGCTAAATCATCTTACCATGGCAGAGCAGGAGAGAGTGAAGGGAAAAATGGTACACACTTTTAAACAACCAGATCTCGTGACAATGCACTCATTATCATGAGAACAGAAAGAGGTAAATCTACCGCCATAGTCCAATCACCTCCTACCAGGTCGCTCCCCCCCACACTGGGATTTACAATTCAACACAAGATTTGTGTGGGAACACAGAGGCAAACAATATCAGTATATAACCAATGGGAAAAGAAATTATTGTACAGAAAAGACACCTGTTCTTATATGTTCATCACAGAACTATTAAAAATAGGAAAGACATGGAATTAACCTAGGTACCCATCAGTGGTGGATTGAATAAAGAAAATGTGGTAAATATATACCATGCACTACTATACAACTACAAAAAAAATAATAAAATCATGTCCTTTGCATCAACATGGATGCCGCTGCATACCTTTATCTTAATTGAATTAATGTAGAAACAAAAAAAACCCCATATATTGCATGTTTTACTTAAAAGTAGCAGGCAAACATTTGGTACATTTGGGCATAAATATGGGAACGGTAGACAGTGGGGAATCCAAATGGTGGCAGATGAGGTAGGGAGAAGGGCTAAAAAACTTCCTACTAGGTACTATGTTAACTCTCAGGGTAACGGGATCAATAGAAGCCCAAACCTCAGCATCATGCAATATACTGATTTTTTTTTTTTTTTTTTTTTTTTGAGACGGAGTTTTACGCTTGTTACCCAGGCTGGAGTGCAATGGCGCGATCACAGCTCATGGCAACCTCCACCTCCTAGGTTCAGGCAATTCTCCTGCCTCAGCCTCCTGAGTAGCTGGGATTACAGGCACGCGCCACCATGCCCAGCTAATTTTTTGTATATTTTTTAGTAGAGACGGGGTTTCACCATGTTGACCAGGATGGTTTCGATCTCTTGACCTTGTGATCCACCCGCCTCAGCCTCCCAAAGTGCTGGGATTACAGGCTTGAGCCACTGCGCCCGGCCTCAATATACTGTTATAAAAAACCAACACATATATCTTTTGAACCTATATTTAATATATTAAAAAATAATGATCCATAAATTACTCAGACAAAGGTATTTTTTTCACACTAGCCAAGTGAACTAAGAAAAAGGGCTATTAAGTTATTAAAATAAACAAAAAAGCATTGGGAAAAGGACTCCCTATTTAATAAATGGTGCAAAAAAACACTGGGTGCAGGACTCCCTATTTAATAAATAAAGCAGACATTGATGGAGTCGAAATAAAGGTCTTAATACAACATTGTTGTAGGTTGGGTACACCAAAGGACCCCCTGTTGTTCCTCAACACTAAAGGTCTCCCAAAAATCTTCACTCTATTTAGCCCAGGTTGGAGAAATTTAAAATGCCAGTAAGTGTTTTCCATATTTTAAAGATTATAGTGAGAAACTTGACCTGGAGTTTATTGGTGCAATCAAATGTCAGATTAATCATGATAAAAATTGACATTAGAGCCAGAGTCCCTTGACTCAACTACTCATTGGAGATCTGAAGTCTTTTGCACATGAATGAGTAAACTGATTCATGGGTGAGGAAATGAATTTCTGGGGCTCTTTCACACAGTAGCCTCATGTACTACATGTAGTATGGGATCATACCCATTGGAAAATCTCTAGCAGGGACAATCATTAGATTGAAAGAATATAGAAATGTAAGGAGTAGAAGAATTAAGAAAGTTACAATGTGTAAATAGACTGTTCCTCTTTAACTTGAATGTTTTTTGGGAATAGATATTATGTTAACTGGGAAACACTTTACCTACCTAGTATTGCAAAAACAAAATTTGTTAATAAAGTCTTAATTGCAAAAACAACATTTGTTAATAAAGTGTTGCAATAGTCTATATGAAGAAATCATGCCTATTTTACCTGAATGGCAATAAACATTTTAACTGACTGGGTAATAATTCCAATGCCCAGTGTTATAAAACTGAAGGCTTTTGAGGGATGCATTAAGATAAGACATGTTGATGCCCATTAGAACATTCTTCTGTGTTTGAAGGGTGATTGGAATCTACTAGTGGATATCCCGGTGTCCTTGCTTGAGGTGGCGACATGAGTGGATGTTGGGGGGCTGCGGCAATTTAGAGATGGTTGAATCTGGATATGTTTCTCTTGTATCCTCTGAGGCACAAAATGCCAATAAGAACTGTTCTATCTGTCAACAAAAGAGAGAGAGTACAGATAGTATTTGGTAGATTTCCTGTAAGGCTCCAAACATAGCTGGAAAGTCAAACTGATACCCATAGTAATGGGGGACTACATGTGGATCCTATGAAGAATAGATGCTGACTCTGAACTGGGCTTTACTTACCAGTTGAAGATGCAAATGTACACAGTACTAGAAAAGATTTGAAATCTATTACAAAAATGTGGACTGCCAAGCCATAGTTCTTCACAAGATACACAGTTTATAGTCTATAAAGTCAAGCAATGGGTAGAGATATTCTCCTTGAAGTAGAACTTGGGTAGACAATTGGAAGAAGAAGCAACTGAAAGACTGGTTGTCTAACACAAGGGGGAAATACAGGAATGAAGGGCTTAGATGACTTTACAAGTTTCTGCTCACAATGAACATGAGAAGCGCTAAAGGAGTGTCCCACTAGACAATTCCCTCTGTTAGATTTGTTTTGTTTCTGTGTATGGGGTAGGGAAGGTTGCCGGTATGCCTATACAATTCTTCCCAGGGTAGGAACATGTTGGCATGATAACTATGCTTTTATTTTCTTCCCCACACCACACTGTTTCTTTTTCATCCCTGTGGCAGGTCGAGGACTGCAACTAAAAGTGCTGAAAACAGAGGTGATTCTTAACAAAGAAACCATAACTGCAGTCATATATCACTTAACAATGAGGATACCTTTTGAGAAATGTCTTATAAGGTTATTCTGTCATTGTGCAAACATTATAGAATGTACATACACAAATCTAGGTGGTACAGCATACTATCCACCTAGATTATATGATATAGCCTATTGCTTCTGGGTTACAAACCTGTATAACATGTTACTGCATTGAATCCTGTAGACATTTATAACATAATCATAATTATTTGTGTATCTAAAAGATATCTAAACATGGGAAAGATACAGTAAAATTACAGTCTTATAATCTTATGGGACCACCATCATATATGTGGTCAGGGTCAGCTGTTGAGTGAAGCATCATGTACTGCATTATTGTATTATGTTTACACCTTAATGTCAGAATTCTTAAGGACCTGATAATGTGGATTGTGCATTCACCTTACCTGCAAAAGTAGAGTTGAGAATAAATCCTGCTGTGTTGCTTAGTGGTCAAGATAGCACATTAGTTGCCTCTGTAACACTATCCTATATAAATGTCTGTAAACTGCAAGAGAGGCATTTGCTAGACTAGTATTACTGACTGTAATCTGGACTGATACAGTGGCTGAAAATGTTGTTTCCAAAGGAGGAAAAGTTTAGGTAGAAATGGATAGTTGGAAGAGTGGCAGCTGAGAATAAAGAAATGAATAAATGAGTCATGTAATGAGTGAAATCAATATTATATTTATGTCTTGAAATAGGCTCGGTTCAAGAGATGATATAGTGTCTTAGCTCAATTATACCAGATGCCAAACAAGGTAAAGTTATATATTTCTGAGACTATTCCTGCTTGTAGAAGCTGAATAGATCAAATAGAAACCAACAAACTTGAGAGGCCTCACCCTGGGAGACATTCATATAACTGAAAGATTGACTGACCTAATTATTAATTACTAAGTTGGAATCTAGTAATATGACAGTATCTTTCAAATTTTGTCATTCTTTTGCTATAAGGGATCCATGGTCAAAGACCAAGGAGAGGTCTGTGGTATAATAAAAAAATATATATATTTGGTCTTTGATCCCAGTTTCTGGCACATGGCTTCTAAAACCCTCGGAATTTTACAAGTTAGAGCAATAAGTTACTTTCTTCATAATAATTTCCTTTGGATGACATTTGAGTCTATGCTAGTGGGTCTCCTAGATCACCTCCCGATGGGAGCTGATTACCAGAAAGACCAAACATGCTTAGAGGATGATAATTTTAGCCTCACCCCCTAACCTCCAAGGAAATGTGGGAATGGAGATTGTGTTATAAAAATTCTTGAGCAAGAAAATTCTGGGTCGGTGAACACATTGATATAATGGAAAGGTGTCATGCCAGAAAAAGGTATGGAAGCTCTGTGCCCCAACACATGCATACGTTTCCCTACGCATTTCTTCCGCTTAACTATTCCTCAGTTGTATCCTTGATAAGCATCCCGTAAATGTAACACACACCTTTCCACACACACCCCATATTTTCACATAATCTTAGATTATATGTGTAAGTATATGTAAAGACATTAAAAAATCATATTTCTAATCTTTTTTCTCCTTTTCACACACCTCCCTGTTGAAAATTTGTTCAATGCAATGAAAATATTTTTCACTTGGATTGCAAATTGTAGAAAAAATATATCCATCTTTATTAAATTCAAGCTCCTAAATAGTATGTTTTGCTTTACTAATGCTTTATTTCTAAAGTACTCTGAAAATTTTAAATTTACCAATATACCCTTAAGGTTTTTTTCTTGTAATTTTCAGTCAACATTTCTAATAACTTTTATTGGACTTTACTTTCTGCATTGTTACAGATTACATTCAGCATTTTCATGTACATACCATGGCACTACATGAAGATAATGCAAAAAGATGAAATTTGCACATGGAGAGCTGTAAGAAACAGTATGTTTCTTGGAAAAAAAACTGAAAATGCAGAGCTCTTTGAATGTCCTGTCTTTCATACCTGAAAGTTCTGGGTATGACTTTGTGGTTAGCAACTTTTTTTCCCTAAAGAATTGGCATTTAATGATACTATTCTGGCCTGTCTGGCTTGTTATTTCATTAGAAAAAGATGATTCAAGAAAGCTGAATATGTTTCCTCTAATGTTCAAGTTCCCTAATTAAAAATAGGAGTGTAGATTCAGGACAGAAAAGCATTGTTGAGGGAGCAGTTTTTTAAAAAGAAAATTGTACTATTTAGGATTCCTTTTTGGCTATAAATAAAACAACATCTTATTCGGCAAATGAAGTAAAGTATTTATCTTTTTTGTAATCAAGAAATTCAGCTCATCTGGCTGCTTGAAGATGCAGTATGGGCCCAGGTTTCTTCCACAAGCTTTCCCAATATCTTCATCATATGGCTTCCTTTCTTATGGTCAGCATCTACCTTCTGTGCCTCCATTATCTCTGTGCGCCAGCGAGAAAGAAGTGAAAAGGGGAAAAGCACAATGGCCCAAACATTTAACTTTTAAAGCCAGTGGTATTTTATTTGTGAATAAAAGCAACTCCTCAGGAACTTCTGCCTATAGCTGATTGGTGGCAATTGCATCATAGAAGCGCTCATAGCTACAAAGTAGCAGGAGAAGGTAAACTATTTGAACGTATTATCTGCCACCTGAATAGAATTAGGGTTCACTTAGCAAGAAAGAAGAGACTAGATACTAGATAAGCGGTCGGCAGTTTCTGCCTAAGGTAAATACAATAGTGCTCTGAACACAGTTGTGATTTTAAAAAATACTTGTTGAATAAATTGAAGTTGAAGGCTTTCTTAGTTACATTTAAAATGATTTTAGTTTTTATTTGTTTCTTTTATTTTCCAGTTTTTTTTTTTTACAAGTACAAGCTATATCCTGAGATATAGATGTTAAATAGAGAATACAAATATTTTCTCTGTTTAAAAGAAAGACTGACAAACCTGAAGTAGTTTGGAATTCCAAACGAAAAACAAGTAGCTAAACTACTCTTTAAAGAATGTAGTTCCTGTTCACTTTATGTTCAAATACAAACATTATTCTCTTCAGGAGAAATTCTGGTGAACTAAAAATTTCTATTGCATGGTAGGCTATCTTTAAAACCACGATATTTAGAACTAAATGCCCTACTTCATGTACGTCTGGCTGGAAGGAGAGCAGAATTATCTGTTCTTCTAAACACATTATATATCTTATTTTATGCTGAGATCAAGGTAACATTCTTTTGGCAACCCATCATACAGGTAAAAATTTCAGTCAATTATGACCTTTAGGTTGTTTTTTGTTTGTTTGCTTTTGAATTCACTGCTGTTGTTGCCTGTCTTTCTTATGCAATGCCTATGTAAGTATTTACCTCACCCAATTGTAGAACTTTAAATTTTTACTTGTCAAAGTTAATCCTGTCATGCATTGTCATATTATTATAGTCCTAAAATACACTGAAATTTTGATTTCCTCATCCAGAGTATTATCAGTTGTCTTTGCCATGTCTCTTCATAGACATCATTTAAGTCACTGATAAAATATTAGAAGAAAATGTAAAACAGGGGTAAAGACTGTCTGGCACTCTATGGAAACCCCAGGTCTATCCATCCATGAATCAACCCCCTTTGGATGATGTGTGTAATTTGATGGACACGTATAATCGTTATTTCATTCCGTCTTCATTTTGCTACACTATGTAGACTAGTATGTACTGTTGTGATTTATTTTTCATCACTAGATATGTTTTATCTTTCTCATTTCCATAATCAATCAGGACATTGTTTTTTATTTAGAAAACAAAGTAGTATATATTTAGGATGAACAAGTCTAGAGGTCTAATGTACAACAGGAGAACGATACTTAATAAAATTATACTATTTTTGGGATTTCTACTCAATGAGGTTTTAGCTGCTCTTGCCACGAATCAGGGAAACCATGTGAGATTGTAGATATGTTAATTTGCCTCACAATTGTAACCATTTCACTATTTATATGTGTATCCGTAATATCATGTTGCATACCTAAAATATACACAATAAGATGTATTTTTTAAAAAGGAAATATATATAGTCTGTTGGCTATTTTTTTACTCATGTTGACTCATAGTAATCACTTTTTCTTTTTCTAAATATTAACAGTCCACTTATGTACAATATTTATTTATATTATTTTATTTTTAAATTTATTTGTATCTTTTAATATTTAAAAATAATGCTCTTTATCAATTCATTCATTCATCTTATCCAGTTTTTACAATACTGAAATTGTGAAAATGTCTACATTTCAAAACTGCTTTAGATCTCTATGTTTTACCAGAGTCATAAACGCTGGCTTGTTTCAAATCCATGGGCAGATTTTCATGTTGTATTAGGTGAAGCTCTTCTTCAGGGACTACCTGTGGAAAAGGAGTGTATAGGAGAATACTGTCTTATCTATTCTGCCAATGTTTTCTTAGTAAACGACTTAATTTTAAGTGGTTTATTATTTATTTATTTATTTATTTTATTTATTTTTTTTAATTTTTTATTGGATTTTAGGTTTTGGGGTACATGAGCAGAGCATGGAAGACAGTTGCGTAGGAACACACATGGCAGTGTGCTTTTCTTTCCTTCTCCCCTTCACCCACATTTGGCATTTCTCCCCAGGCTATCCCTCCCCACCTCCCCCTCCCACTGGCCCTCCCCTTTTCCCCCCAATAGACCCCAGTGTTTAGTACTCCCCTTTCTGTGTCCATGTGTTCTCATTTTTCATCACCCACCTATGAGTGAGAATATGCAGTGTTTCATTTTCTGTTCTTGTGTCAGTTTGCTGAGGATGACGTTCTCCAGATTCATCCATGTCCCTACAAACGACACAAACTCATCATTTCTGATTGCTACAGAATATTCCATGGTGTATATGTGCCACATTTTTCCAATCCAGTCTATTATCAATGTGCATTTGGGTTGATTCCAGGTCTTTGCTATTGTAAACAGTGCTGCAATGAACATTCGTGTACATGTGTCCTTATAGTAGAACGATCTATAGTCTTTTGGATTTATACCCAGTAATGGGATTGCTGGGTCAAATGGAATTTCTATTTCTAAGGCCTTGAGGAATCGCCACACTGTCTTCCACAATGGTTGAACTAATTTACACTCCCACCAACAGTGTAAAAGTGTTCCTTTTTCTCCACATCCTCTCCAGCATCTGTTGTCTCCAGATTTTTAATGATCGCCATTCTAACTTGCGTGAGATGGTATCTCAATGTGGTTTTGATTTGCATCTCTCTGATGACCAGTGACGATGAGCATTTTTTCATATGATTGTTGGCCTCATATATGTCTTCTTTCGTAAAGTGTCTGTTCATATCCTTTGCCCATTTTTGAATGTGCTTGTTTGTTTTTTTCCTGTAAATCTCTTTGAGTTCTTTGTAAATTCTGGATATCAGCCCTTTGTCAGATGGGTAAACTGCAAAAATTTTTTCCCATTCTGTTGGTTGCCAATCCACTCTAGTGACTGTTTCTTTTGCCGTGCAGAAGCTGTGGAGTTTCATTAGGTCCCATTTGTCTATTTTGGCTTTTGTTGCCAATGCTTTTGGTGTTTTGTTCATAAAGTCCTTGCCTACTCCTATGTCCTGGATAGTTTTGCCTAGATTTCCTTCTAGGGATTTTATAGTGCCAGGTCTTATGTTTAAGTCTTTAATCCATCTGGAGTTAATTTTAGTGTAAGGTGTCAGGAAGGGGTCCAGTTTCTGCTTTCTGCACATGGCTAGCCAGTTTTCCCAACACCATTTGTTAAACAGGGAATCCTTTCCCCCTTGCTTGTTTTTGTCAGGTTTATCAAAGATTGTATAGTTGTAGATATGTTGTGTTGCCTCCGGTGCCTCTGTTTTGTTCCATTGGTCTATATGTCTGTTTTGGTACCAGTACCATGCTGTTTTGATTACTGTAGCCTTGTAGTATAGTTTGAAATCCGGTAGTGTGATGCCCCCCGCTGTGTTCTTTTTGCTTAGAATTGACTTGGCTATGTGGGCTCTCTTTTGGTTCCATATGAAGTTCATGGTGGTTTTTTCCAGTTCTGTGAAGAAAGTCAATGGTAGCTTGATGGGGATAGCATTGATTCTGTAAATTACTTTGGGCAGTATAGCCGTTTTCACGATATTAATTCTTCCTAACCATGAACATGGAATGTTTCTCCATCTGTTTGTGTCCTCTCTGATTTCGTTGAGCAGTGGTTTGTAGTTCTCCTTGAAGAGGTCCCTTACGTTCCTTGTGAGTTGTATTCCAAGGTATTTTATTCTTTTTGTAGCAATGGTGAATGGCAGTTCGTTCTTGATTTGGCTTTCTTTAAGTCTGTTATTGGTGTAGACGAATGCTTGTGATTTTTGCACATTGATTTTATATCCTGAGACTTTGCTGAAGTTGCTTATCAGTTTCAGGAGTTTTTGGGCTGAGGCAATGGGGTCTTCTAGGTATACTATCATGTCGTCTGCAAATAGAGACAATTTGGCTTCCACCTTTCCTATCTGAATACCCTTCATTTCTTTTTCTTGCCTGATTGCTCTGGCTAGAACTTCCAGAACTATATTGAATAGGAGTGGTGAAAGAGGGCATCCTTGTCTAGTGCCAGATTTCAAAGGGAATGCTTCCAGTTTTTGCCCATTCAGTATGATATTAGCTGTTGGTTTGTCATAAATAGCTTTTATTACTTTGAGATACGTTCCATCGATACCGAGTTTATTGAGGGTTTTTAGCATAAAGGGCTGTTGAATTTTGTCAAATGCCTTCTCTGCGTCAATTGAGATAATCATGTGGTTTTTGTTTTTGGTTCTGTTTATGTGGTGAATTACGTTGATAGACTTGCATATGTTGAACCAGCCTTGCATCCCCGGGATGAATCCTACTTGATCATGGTGAATAAGTTTTTTGATTTGCTATTGCATTCGGCTTGCCAATATTTTATTGAAGATTTTTGCATCTATGTTCATCATGGATATTGGCCTGAAGTTTTCTTTTCTTGTTGGGTCTCTGCCGGGTTTTCGAGTCAGGATGATGTTGGTCTCATAAAATGATTTGGGAAGGATTCCCTCTTTTTGGATTGTTTGAAATAGTTTTAGAAGGAATGGTACCAGCTCCTCTTTGTGTGTCTGGTAGAATTCGGCTGTGAACCCTTCTGGACCTGGGCTTTTTTGTGTGGTAGGCTCTTAATTGCTGCCTCGACTTCTGCCCTTGTTATTGGTCTATTCATAGTTTCAGCTTCCTCCTGGTTTAGGCTTGGGAGGACACAGGAGTCCAGGAATTTATCCATTTCTTCCAGGTTTACTAGTTTATGTGCATAGAGTTGTTTGTAATATTCTCTGATGACGGTTTGAATTTCTGTGGAATCTGTGGTGATTTCCCCTTTATCATTTTTTATTGCATCTATTTGGTTGTTCTCTCTTTTCTTTTTAATCAATCTGGCTAGTGGTCTGTCTATTTTGTTGATCTTTTCAAAAAAACCAGCTCATGGATTTATTGATTTTTTGAAGGGTTTTTCATGTCTCAATCTCCTTCAGTTCAGCTCTGATCTTAGTTAGTTCTTGTCTTCTGCTGGGTTTTGAGTTTTTTTGATCTTGCTCCTCTAGCTCTTTCAATTTTGACAATAGGGTGTCAATTTTGGATCTCTCCATTCTCCTCATATGGGCACTTATTGCTATATACTTTCCTCTAGAGACTGCTTTAAATGTGTCCCAGAGGTTCTGGCATGTTGTGTCTTCGTTCTCATTGGTTTCGAAGAACTTCTTTATTTCTGACTTCATTTCATTGTTTACCCAGTCAACATTCAAGAGCCAGTTGTTCAGTTTCCATGAAGCTGTGTGGTTCTGGGTCGGTTTCTGAATTCTGGGTTCTAACTTGATTGCACTATGGTCTGAGAGGCTGTTTGTTATGATTTCAGTTGTTTTGCATTTGTTGAGCAGTGCTTTACTTCCAATTATGTGGTCAATTTTAGAGTAGGTGTGATGTGGTGCTGAGAAGAATGTATATTCTGTGGATTTGGGGTGGAGAGTTCTGTAAATGTCTATCAGGTTTGCTTGCTCCAGGTCTGAGTTCAGGCCCTGGATATCCTTGTTCATTTTCTGTCTGGTTGATCTATCTAATATTGACAGTGGAGTGTTAAAGTCTCCCACTATTATTGTGTGGGAGTCTAAGTCTCTTTGTAAGTCATTAAGTACTTGCCTTATGTATCTGGGTGCTCCTGCATTGGGTCCATATATGTTTAGGATCATTAGCTCTTCTTGTTTTATCGATCCTTTTACCATTATGTAATGGCATTCTTTGTCTCTTTTGATCTTTGTTGCTTTAAAGTCTATTTTATCAGAGATGAGAATTGCAACTCCTGCTTTTTTTTGCTCTCCATTTGCTTGGTAAATCTTCCTCCATCCCTTTATTTTGAGCCTTTGTGTATCCTTGCATGCAAGATGGGTTTCCTGGATACAGCACACTGATGGGTTTTGGATTTTTATCCCATTAGCCAGTCTGTGTCTTTTGGTTGGTGCATTTAGTCCATTTATATTTAGGGTTAATATTGTTATGTGTGAATTTGATACTGCCATTTTGATGCTAAGTGGCTGTTTTGCCTGTTAGTTGTTGTAGATTCTTCATTATGTTGATGCTCTTTAACTTTTAGTGTGATTTTGGAATGGCTGGTACTGGTCGTTCCTTTCTATGTGTAGTGCCTCGTTTGGGAGCTCTTGTAAAGCAGGCCTGGTGGTGACAAAATCTCTGAGTACTTGCTTGTTCACAAAGGATTTTATTTTTCCTTCACTTCTGAAGCTCAGTTTGGCTGGATATGAAATTCTGGGTTGAACGTTCTTTTCTTTAAGAATGTTGAATATTGGCCCCCACTCTCTTCTGGCTTGTAGTGTTTCTGCCGAGAGATCTGCTGTGAGTCTGATGGGCTTCCCTTTGTGGGTAACTCGACCTTTCTCTCTGGCTGCCCTTAGTATTTTCTCCTTTATTTCAACCTTGTTGAATCTGACGATTATGTGCCTTGGGGTTGCTCTTCTTGCAGAATATCTTTGTGGTGTTCTCTGTATTTCCTGCATTTGAGTGTTGGCCTGTCTTGCTAGGTGGGGGAAGTTTTCCTGGATGATGTCCTGAAGAGTATTTTCCAGCTTGGATTCATTCTCTTCGTCCCCTTCTGGTACACCTATCAAACGTAGGTTAGGTCTTTTCACATAGTCCCACATTTCTTGGAGACTTTGTTCATTCCTTTTTGCGCTTTTTTTTCTAATCTTGGTTTCTCGTTTAATTTCATTGAGTTGGTCTTCGACTTTAGATATTCTTTCTTCTGCTTGGTCAATTCGGCTATTGAAACTTGTGCATCCTTCACGAAGTTCTCGTATTGTGTTTTTCAGGTCCTTTAATTCATTCATATTCCTCTCTGGGTTATCCATTCTTGTTATCATTTCCTCATATCTTTTTTTAAGTTCCTTAGTTTCTTTGCATTGATTTAATACATGTTCTTTTAGCTCACAAAAGTTTCTCATTATCTACCTTCTGAAGTCTAATTCCGTCATTTCGTCACAGTCATTCTCCGTCAAGCTTTGCTCCCTTGCTGGTGAGGAGTTTTGGTCCTTTCTAGGAGGTGAGGTGTTCTGGTTTCGGGTGTTTTCCTCCTTTTTTCACTGGTTTCTTCCCATCTTTGTGGGTTTATCCGCTTGTCGTCTGCGTAGTTGCTGAATTTTCTATTGGGTTTCTGAGTGGACTCCCAGATTGTTGATGATGAAGTATTTCTGTTACTTGGTTTTCCTTCTTCCAGCCTAGCCCCTTCGCTGTACGACTGCTGAGGTCCACTCCAGTCCCTGCTTGTCTGGGATGCACCTCTAGCAGCTGTGGCACAGTGAGGGATGCTACCCGTTTCTTTTTCTGCTATCTTTGTCCCAGGATGATGCCTGCCAAATGTCAGTCTTTTTGCTATAGAGGGGTCAGGGAGCTGCTTGAGGAGACAGTCTGTACTTTTTTGGAGTTCAGTTGCTGAGCTGTGAGCTCTGTTGTTCATTCAGGGCTGTTAGGCTGCTATGTTTGATTCTGCTACAACAGAGCTCATTAAAAAAAACCCTTTTATTCTCAAATGCTCTGTGTTGGGGGGTTCGGGCTTTATTTTTCGATGTCCGATGAGGTGTCCTGCACAGCTAGAAGGCAGACTAGCCACTGTTTGCCTGCCGAGGCTCCGCCCTGCTGTTGTGTGATTCGCCCTGTTCCTGCAGGCTCTGCTGTGGTCTCCGCCACGCCCTGCGACGGAGTCTCTTCGTTGTAGCGTGTTGCCTCGGCAACGGCAGGCTGCGTCAGCAGTGGGCGTGTATCTCAGTTGGGGCGGGTTGCCTCGGTAGTGGTGGACGCCCCTCCCCCACAGAGCATCTCGGACTGTCTGCTCAGGATAGTTTGAAATCACGGTTTTGTTCATCCCACTGGGTATCCCAAATGATCTGTCCCTGCAATCCCCTGGGCTGGCCTACTGTCCAAGTCTCGTTCAGTCTCAAGTCCAGCCCTCTCAAGTCTCAGGTTGCTGGTTCAACAGGGCACCCAGACAAGCACTCCCTGTGGGGATTGCTGGGTAGGGCCAGCTGCCGCCGCCCCGGCTGCCGGCTTCGCCAGGCAGACCTACTGCCTGGCGTCCCGTGTCTTTTTTATACTTGGGAGTTTCCCCATTCTGTGGGCAACAAAGATCAGTCTGGAAATGCAGCTCCGACTCTCCTGTTTGCGGATTCAACGAGAGCTCCAATCCTGGGTTGTTCTCACAGCGCCATCTTGAGTCCTCCCCCCCGGTTTATTATTTATTTAAAAAAATTAAACCACTTTATGATCATTATTAATATGTTAGTACTTAAATCTGCAATTTAATTGTTTGTTTTCTTTTTGTTTCTTCTATTTGTCTTTCCTCTGTGTTTGTTTGGTTTTTTTTTTCCCTTGCCTTCCTGTGAATTGCATGAATAGCTTTCAGGATTTCTTCTTAATTTATTTATAGTGTTTTTGAGTATCACTTTGTATAGCTTCTCTACTGGTTGCTCTTGGTATTACAATATTTTTCATACATGCTATTTAATTTACTAATATCAAAAGTATAATACTTTGAATAAAGTGTGAACCCTTACTTTCATTTATGTTTCCTTACCCTCCTTCTTTTAAATAGTATTGTCTCAATAGTGTTATAATTTTTTCAGTGATCTTAATTATCATGTTCCTTTCTGCATTGGTATGCGCTATACTTTCTGCCTGGCTTATTATTTCTTTTTCTCTTTGCCTAGTTAATACCTGGTCATCCTTCTTATATTGACTATGTTATTTTATTACAGACACTTATCTTCACTGGCTTGCCTCAAGAAAAACCAGGGAACTACAGGACCTCAAAGATTTCCCTTTAAGCAAATGTCATAAATGTTTAACATCTGTAAAGGGATGACTTGGTTAGTGGCTTTCTCCCCTACTAAAATGTATGCTAAATGTAATAAAATACCATATATTGTTTTGCTCTCTGATGTATCACTAGCACTTAGTACTTTTCTTGACATAATACTTAACCAGGAAGTAGTTACTGAATGAAGGAATAAGCCTCTCTGGATTGTAGTATTCCCATCTGAATTACTGATATATGATTTATTATTTTTTAATTTGTAATGAAGATTAAAGGAGATTATATATATGAAGATTCACATGAAGTATGTGGAAAAATGTCAAAAGCAGACAGTAGATGTTATTCTTGATAGATTCAAGGAAGTTGTAATATAAATGTATTGAGTTAGGAGATCAATACTATCTGTTCTGAATCTGAGGAGATTACAGGTCATTTAAGTTAAAAAGTCAAGAAGCGGCCCGGCACAGAGGCTCATGCCTGTAATCCCAGAACTTTGGTTGGCCGGGGTGGTTAGATCACTTGAGGGCAGAAATTCAAGACCAGCCTGGCCAACATGGTGAAACCTCATCTCTACTAAAAATACAAAAAAATTAGCCAGGCATAGTGGCACGTGTCTGTAGTGCCACCTACTCAGGAAGGTGGAGAAGCTGAGGCAGAGAATGGCTTGACCTTGGGAGGCAGATGTTGCAGTGAGCTAAGATCAGGCCACTGTACTCCAGCCTGGGTGACAGAGGGAGACTGTCACACACAGACGCACACAAAAAGCTGATCTGTAATGTTAAACTGCAATTGGCAATTAGTGTAGAGACCTAGATTTTGAGTTTGCAAAGTGAAATTACTAGATAGTTCAACTTTGATTTTACTCTTCAAAATGCATTGGTTACTTCAATAAAACATAAGACATTTGTAGAATTGTTTAGGTATGTTTGATCATTTCTATAATTTTTTTATTTTTCTACATGTTATTTGTTTCTTCATTTTTGCTTCAGGTTTGGTTCATTCTTAGCCATTTTTGCTTGCACTGCACAACCTGGGATATTAGGATATTTGGAATGAAGTCTAAAATATCTCACACCCCAGGGTCAACCCATGCCTTTCTGTTGTGGACTAAAAATTTGAGACATTTGAAATATTTTAAAAATTAAAAATTTCTAAACGGGTAGATAAGGCACACCAGTATGAAAATAAAAATTTAGAGTACAATGTCAAAATGTTTAAATAATTCCGATCATAAAACTGTATTTCTTCTGATCAAATTTCTTTGACCCAAATTAGTAAATATTCAATCACAAAAGTTTACTACAGAAAAGTCACATAATACATAGACAAGACTATTGAAGAACATAAGGAAATGCCACATTTTCACACACAAAATCTCTGTTAGCCACATGGTGCATATTTTCTTGTATAGCTTTCTCTATCTTTGATCAAAGACTTTATGAGTACTTATTATTTGCCAAGCAATATTTTAGGGACTGGGGATATAGAGTCACCGAAATAGAAAGAACTCTTTGCCCCCATTTGGTTTATATTCTAAAGACAAAAAAAAAAAAACAAACAAACAGAAATTACATGCATATCATTACAGATGATGACTAGTGACATAAAGAGAAACAATTAGAGTAAGGTAATTGAATATATATAAGATTTGGTGGTAGGTTTTTTTAGCTAGGGTTATAATATAATTTGGATATTTGTTAGCACCCATATCTCACTCAGGAAAGTGCAAGCCTCAAGTCTTGGCAGCTTCCACATTGAATTAGTTTGTTTTCACACTGCTATAAAGAAAGGCTCAAGACTGGGTAGTTTATAAAGGAAAGAGGTTTAATTGACTCACAGTTCCTCATAGCTAGGGAGACCTCAGGAAACTTACAATCATGGTGGAAAGTGAAGGGGAAGAAAGGCATCTTTACAAAGTGGCAGGAAGGAGAATGAATGCAGGAAGAACTACCAAACGCTTATAAAATCATCAGATCTCATGAGAACTCACTCACTATCATGAGAACTGGATGAGGGAACTGCCACATATCAATTACCTCCACCTGGTCTCTTCCTTGAACTGTGGAGATTATGGGGATTTTAATTAAGATGAGATTTGGGTTGGGACACAAAGCCTAAATTATCACATGTGATTTTTGTTAGGCATGAGCTGTGCTGCCTCAGAAAACCCCCTCCGTGCAGGCCGACCCCTTCCCCCCACTCTGAATGCTCTGTAGCTGCATTCCTGAACCCCTACCTAGGTGCCACATCAAGGCTGCCAGAAATGCTACAATTAAGCAAAGCCTAATTACAGCTCTCCAGGCAGCACAGAGCAGCTCAAGGGAGGACAGGGAAAACATGTTGGTTATCCATACTTGTAAATTCCTGTTTGACACATATCTGTAAAAAAATCCTGGTTTCTGTCTTTGTTTTAAAGACTAATGCCAAAAAAGTCACAGGATAATATATTGTAGGTCTGTTGTAAGTTAACAAACTATCTCTGTACCTGTTACCTGAAACCCCCTTATGCCCCTATCACCCCATATAAACCCTTGTATTGTAAGCTTGGGGCTGCCTCCTCTGATTGTTATGGAGAAGCCCAGCAGGTTCATAAAACTTACTTGCCTGACTTTGGGTCTATTCTCCTTTTTCTCAGATACCCTTACAATTTTAAGCCTGCAGGTGCACACAGTGCAAGAGTGAGGAAGGCTTGGCAGCCTCTGCCTAGATTTCAGAGGATGTATGATAAAGTCTGGGTGCCTAGGCAGAAGCCTGCTCACAGAAAACCTCTACTAGGGCAGTGCAGAGGGGAAATGTAAGATTGGAACACCCACACAGCATTCCAAATGGGGCCCTGCCTAATTGAGCTGTGAGAAGGGAGCCACCATCCTCCAAACCCAAGAATGATATATTCACTGGTGGTTTGCATCTTGCTCCTGGAAAAGCTGCAGGCACTCAATATGCTGTGAATGCAGCATCAGGGACTGAACCCTTCAAATCCACATGGTTGTAGCGACCCAAGGCCTTAGTGGTGAGGAAGGAGACCCAGGTGTCCGGGATAACCTCCCCCTCGACTCCCCCTGCATTTCAATAGAAGAAAAAGCAGGCCAACTGGTGCCTTCTGAATCTCCTTCCTGTAAATAACATGATTGGTATTGGGGAAACTCTCCAGAAGACACTGTTTTCACTCCAACCAAGATCAAACCCCCACCCCACTCCTCCATCCGGAGACCAGAGCCTTTTCACATGTGATTTCTAAAACTGTAAACCCAAAACCTTTTCATATGTGATTTCTAAAGGTGTAAACCCAGAAACCCTTTCATGTGTGGTTCCTAAAGCTGTGAATTGAAAACCCTTTCACTCGTGATATCTAAGGCTGTAAACCTAAGATTCTTCCACGTGTAATATCTAGAGTGTAAGGCTGTATAAAGGCAGAACCTTACTTTGTTAGGGGAGCTGGATTTTAGACAAATCATCACCTGGCTCCCAGCTGTAATAATAAACCTCTTTACCTCCCCATTCGGTGTTTGAGAGCTCTGTTTCTCATGGCTGCTCCTGCTACAGTAGCTCACCTCTTATGGCAGTGAGGCCTGGATACAGTAGAGTATTTTGGAACTTTAATATTTAATGACTGTCTTGCTGGGTTTTAAACTTGCGTGGGGACTGTAGCCCTTTTCTTTTTGCTGATTTCCCTTTTTTGGAATGGGAGTATTTACCCAATGCCTATACCCCCAATTGCATGTTGGAAATCAATAAATTGTTTCTGACTTTATATTCTCATAGGTGGAAGGGACTTTATTTCAGATGAGAGTTTGGACTTTGGAATTTTCAGTTAATATTAGAATGAATTAAGAGTTTGGAGGACTGTTGGGAAGACATATTATATTTTGTAATGTGAAAAGAACATGAGATTTTGCGGGGAGGCCAGGGGTGGAATGATATGGTTTGTATCTTTGTCCCCACTCAAGTCTCATGTTGAAATATAATCGTCAGTGTTTGAGGTAGGGCCAAGTGGGAGGTATTTGGGTCATGAGTGCGGATCCCTCATGGCTTACTTCTGTTTTTGCAGTAGAGAGTACTCAGGAGATCTGCTTGTTTAGGTGTGTGGCACCTCCCCCTCTGCTCTGTTTCTCCTGCTTTTGCCATATAAAATGCCTGTTCCTGCTTTGCCTTCCACCATGAGTAAAAGCTCATTGAGGGTGCCACAGAAGTCACACAGATGCTGGTACCATGCTTCCGGAACAGCCTGCAGAAGTATGAGCCAATTAAACCTCTGATTTTTATAACATACACAGTCAAATATTTCTTTATATCAATGAAAGAACAGGCTAATACAGATTGTCAGAGAACACGTCTTTGATCAGGAGATACTAGAGGATTTTTGAAGTTTTAAAGAAAGCCATATCTGGATTCTAGGAAGAATGACAAATTAGTCAACTTCTTCCACTTGCTTCTGTGATATTCAATTACACATTTATTAGTTCAGGTTATGTTTGAGATATACTGTAGTTGTACTTCAGGTTGTGAACTTTCTCTTGGCCAATTATGGAAAGGGTACTTTGTTTCATTTTTTATGTTTATGTAACAGGTCATTTTATGATAAAATTACAGGGATTAAGCCATTTTTAACCGATGTACATTATCTGCCAGGTTTTGTTGTCATTGATTTATTCAATGTTTATTTTCATTTTCTATATACTAGATATTATACTAGGTACTGGAGATTCAGAGAAAACTAGTATAAAAATGCTTGTTCTAAGAAAACTCAGTTTATCAAGAAAAGCATATATTTATACAAACAAATATAGTGCAATCTTAAAGTTGCTGTAATAGAAATTGCATGGAGGAGTAGGTGCTTGGCTCTGTTAAGGTGAGAGCATCCATAAGAGCACTATAGAAAAGTTGATACTTGGTCAAAATTTTAAAAGATAAATTAAAATTCTCCATTTATATAATGATGTGGAGAAATTTATTAGAGTCAGATAGGATAGTATATAAAGAAGCGTGGAAGTATAAACATGACATGTTCTGGGCACTGAAACTAGTTTGATAGGGCAAGCAAAGGAAGTAAGAAAAAATTACATTTTTCCCCTATCAGAATGTTAATTCTAGGAAGGCACAAACACATGTCTACTTTCTCATTGATGTATTTTAAGTACCTAGATAAGTTTCCATACCAAAGTAGGAATTCATTAAGTTGAATAATTAAATGAAGTTAAAGAGGTAGGTTTGTACCAAATCTTGAAGGGCTATTTATTATTTATAATGAACATAATGCATTTTGACATTTACTCTCAAAATATTTTTCTGCGTTTTAATTTTTTCAGGAATTTCAGGAAATAAATATTCATGGTTTGCATAGTCTAGATTTTAAAATTTATTCCTATTTATTATTGCTACAGTTCTGTCAAGATTAGTTTTTAAAGAAATAAAACTCAAAATGAAGAAACTTGCAATAAAATTGACCACCCTGCTTGTCTCATACACACATAAACCTAGTCAAAGCACAATTGCATATTGCCTGACCCACCAAAAATATATTCTTTTTCTTTCTTTCTTTTCTTTTTTTTTGAGAGAGAGTTTTGCTCTTGTTTCTCAGGCTGGAGTGCAGTGGCATGATCTCAGCTCCCTGCAACCTCTATCTGCTGGGTTCATGGGATTCTTCTGCCTCAGGTCTCCCAAGTAGCTGGGATTACAGGAGTCCACCACCACACCTGGCTGGTTTTTTGTATTTTTTGTAGAGATGGGGTTTCATCATGTTGGCCAGGTTGGTCTCAAACCCCTGACCTCAGGTGATCCACCTTCCTCCACCTCCCAAAGTGCAGGTATTACGGGCGTGAGCCACCATGCCCGGTCAATATTTTCCAACCTTTGGAATAGCTTATTCAACAGATCAACCCAGTCCACATTTTTCTGAATATTTCATAAATAATAAGTAGCAATAATAAGAACTAAAACTTTGGCTTTATGATACAATTTTACATTTATTCACTTGTAACTCCCATTTAATTTATTTCTGATTATTACCTCTTTCTTTCCCATGGATATTTCTTGATTAGTCCTTTAATTTAAAGAGACTATATATGTGGAAGAGTACACATGGATATAATTATAATCCCAACTTGATATACAGGTGAACATCATACTTCATGTCATTAAAATATTTTCTTGTTATAATCCATGGCAAACATGAGATGTAAGTTATTAACGCATAATGTTAGCAACATTCAGAAGTCATTCACTTTTACTCATCATTTTTTAATGCATCAGCAGTTCTTCCTTTGACTATTTCTGACGGTTTCTAATTTATGATGTTCAATTTTATATTCCTAACACAGTAATCAAATCTTTAGATCTTGAGAATAGAAAACAAATTCAACTATTAATATGTTAGATAATTGTTTGACTTACTGATTATAAATGATTCTGAATCTGAGAAGGTCATAAGAGATGCTTACAGGGATGCACAATATCGATTGACCATTAGGAGATCCAAGAATAAAGAAGATATTCATTTAAAAATGTATTTTTATTTTTTAATAATTATTTTTTTTAATTTTATTTTAGGTTTAGGGGTAAATGTGAAGGTTTATTACATAGGCAAACACATGTCATGAGGGAATGCTGTACATATTATGTAATTACCCAGGTATTAATGTTAGCAACATCCAGAAGTACCCAATAGCTATCTTTTATTCTCCTCTCCCACCTCCCACCCTCCCTGCTCAAGTAGGCAGCAGCGTCTGTTGTTTCCTTCTTTGGGTTCATAAGTTTTTGTCACTTGTAAGCTCCCACTTATAAGTGAGAGCATGTGGTATTTGGTTTTCTGTTCCTACGTTAGTTTCTAAGGACAATAGGCTCCAGCTCCATCCATGTTACTGCAAAAGACATGATCTCATTATCTTCACAGCTGAGTATTATTCCTTGGTGTATATATACCACATTTGCTTTATTTAACCTGTTGTTGATTGGCATTTAGGTTTTTTCCATGTCTTTGCTATTGTGTATAGTGCTGCAATGACCATTTGCATGCATGTGTCTTTACGGTAGAATGCTTTATACTCCTCTGTGTGTATATCCAGTAATGGGATTGCTGGGTCTTATGGTAATTCTGCTTTTAGCTCTTTGACAAATTGCCATACTAGTTTCTACAATGGTTGAACTAATTTACACTCCCACCAATACTGTATAAGTGTTCCCTTTTCTCCGCAACCTCGCCAACATGTATTTTTTGATGTTTTAATAATAGCCATCCTGACTGATATAAAATGGTATCTTATTGTGGTTTTGATTTGCAGTGTTCTAATGATCACTGATATTGAGGGTTTTTTTCCTATGCTTGTTGGCTTTGTGAAGTGTCAGTTCACGTCCTTCACTTACTTTTTAATCAGGTTGTTAGTTTTTCTCTTGTAAATTTGTTTAAGTTCTTTATAGACGTTGGATATTCAACTTTTGTCAGATGCATAGTTTAAATATATTTTCTCCAATTCTGTAGGTTGTCTTCTTACTCTGTTGATAGTTTCTTTGCCTGTGCAGAAGCTCTTAATTTAATTAGATCCCTCTTGGTAATTTTTGCTTTTTGTGTGTGTGTGTAATCACTTTTGGTATCTTTGTGATGAAACCTTTTCCCATTCTTATGTCCAGGATGGTATTGCCTAGATTGTCTTCCAGGGTTTTTTATAGGTTTGAGTTGTACATTTAAGACTTTAATCCATCTTCAGTTGATTTTTGTGTAGGGTGTAAGAAAGGCATCAAGCTTCAGTTTTCTGCATATGACTAGCCAGTTATCCCAACACCATCTATTGAATACAGA
Organism: Callithrix jacchus; assembly: GCF_049354715.1. Lineage (NCBI taxonomy): Eukaryota > Metazoa > Chordata > Mammalia > Primates > Cebidae > Callithrix > Callithrix jacchus. The sequence goes on from NC_133524.1 coordinate 85,624,652, forward strand.
GTCTTTTCCCCATTGCTCTTTTTGGTGTGTGTCAGCTTTATCTAAGATGAGATGATCGTTAATGTGTGGCCCAAAAATGGGCTCTCTATTTTGTTTCATTGATCTGTGTGCCTGTTATTGTAGCAGTACTATGCTGCTTTGGTTACTGTAGCCTTATAGTATAGTTTGAAGTTGGGTAACATGATACCTACAGCTTTGTTCTTTTCTCTTGGTTTTGTCTTGGCTATTTTGGGCTCTTTTTTGGTTCCATATGAATTTTAAAATAGTTTTTCTTTTTTTTTAAGTTCTGTGAAAAATGTCATTGGTAGTTTGATAGTAATAGCATTGAATCCGTAAATTGCTTTAGGCAGTATAGCCATTTTGATGAATAAATGTATTCTCTCTATCCATGAACATGAGATATTTTTCCATTTCTTTGTCTTACCAGATTTCTTTGAGCAGAGTTTTATAATTCTCATTGTATAGATCTTTCACCCCACTGGTTAGCTGTATCCCTAGATATTTTATTCTTTTGTGGCAACTGTGAATGGGATATCCTTTCTGATTTGGCTCTCAGTTTGGCTGTTTTGAGTGTATAGAAAGGCTAGTGATTTTTATTGATTGATTTTGTATCCTGAGACTTTGCTGAAGATGTTTATCAACTGGAGGAAATTTGGGGCCAATCTTATGGGCTTTTTAAGATACAAAATCATGTCATTTGCAAACAGAGGTAGTTTGACTTTCTCTCTTCCTATTTGGATGCTCTTTATTTCTTTCTCTTGCCTGATTGCTCTTGTGAGGACTTCCAATACTATGTTGAATAAAAGTGGTAAGTGGGGGCATGCTTGACTTGGGCCTGTTTTTCAAGGGGAATGCTTCCAGCTTTTGCCCACTCAGTATAATGTTGGCTATCTGTTTGTCATAGATAAACCTTATTATTTTGAGGTATCTTCCTTCAATAACTAGTTTATTCAGAGATTTCAAAGAAAATAATCCTCAACCAAGAATTTTATATCCAGCCAAACTAATATTCCTTAGTGAAGGAGAAATAAGTTCCTTTTCAGATAAGCAAATGTTGAGAAAATTTATTACCACCAGACCTGCCTTACAAGACACCTCCCTCAAAGGAGCACTAAATATAGAAAGGAGAGACCACTACCAGCTAATACAAAAACACACTTAAACACACTTAAACACACAGGCCAGTGTCAATGTAAAGCAACCACACAAGCAAACATAATAGCCAGCTAACAGCACAATGTCAAATCCTCACATATCAATACTAACTTAGAATGGAAACAGACTAAATGCCCCACTTAAAAGGCACAGAATGGCAAGCTAGAGTAAGCAAACAAACAAAAAAAAGATCTAATGGTATCTATCTTCAAGAGATCATCTGACACATAATGACATTCACAGGCTCAAAATAAAGGGATAGAGGAAAGCTTAACAAGTAAATGGAAAGCAGCAAAAAGTAGGGATTGCAATCCTAATTTCAGACAAAAAAGATTTCAAACCAAAGTTAAAAAAATACAAAGAAGGGTATTACATAATATGTAAGGTTTAATTCAACAAGAAATCCTATTTATCCTAAATATATATGCATCCAACACAGGAGAACCCAGATTCATAAAGCAAGTTCTTAGAAATCCACAAAGATACATAGACTCCAAAATAATAATAGTGGGAGACTTTAACACTCTTCTGACAGTATTAGGCAAATCATTGAGGCAGAAAATTAACAAAGATATTCAGGACCTAAACTCAACATTGGACGAAATGGCTCTGATAGACCTTTAAAGGACTCTTCACTCCAAAACAATAGAATATACATTCTTCTCATTGCCACATGACACCTACTCTAACATTAGCTGCATAATTAAGCATTAAAACAATCCTAAAAAAAGTAACAAAAATGAAATTATACCAGACACACTCTTGAACCACAGCATAATCAAAATAGAAGTCAAGCTTATGAAAATCACCCCAAACCATGCATTTATATGGAAATTAAATAATAAGCTTCTGAATGACTTTTGGGTAAATAAAATTATGGCAGAAATCAAGAAGTTCTTTGAAAATAATGAGAAGGAACATAAACATACCAGAAATTCTGGGTATTTTAACATTGCTAAGGCAGTGTTAAAAGGAAAATTTATAGCACTAAATGCACACATCAAAAAGTTAGAAAAATCTGAAATTAACAACCTAGCTTCACAACTGAAAGAATTAGAGAAGCAAGAACAAATCAACTCCTATGTTCAACAAAGCTAGCCAAAGATGAGAAAAAACAAATCAATGCTGAACTGAAGGAAATTGAAACACAAAAAACCAAAATATCAATAAATCCAGGATCTGGTTTTTTGAAAAAATAAAATAAAATAGATAGGCCACTATCTAGATTAATATATTTTTAAATGGCAGCAAGAAATCTTGAATTTTAATTGGACAAAATCAGGCATAATCATAAGGTCATATTAATAGAATTCTACAATTGTAGACAGTGTTCATTCTGTTAACATAATCCTACAGAATGAACATCTAAATGAGTAGATTTGACAAGGCTTAGACTTATTCATACTTATGAATTGTTTTGGTAAATTTTTACCTTCAGTAGATAAAAACATCTTTTTATTTCTTCCTCTACATTGGACTTTAACTATATGATAGATTTTTTCTTACATTTGAAACCAAGTTTTATGAACCATCATATCCAGACATATATATGATGATCTGGTCTCCCTATATTTGGAGGACCAGAAAATTAAAAATTAAAATTTGATAAATATTTAAAAAGTAAAAAGGCATCTACTTTGAATGAATTATGTTCAAGTACCTTAAAATCATGAAAATAATAAGAGCACATAAGCATAAATGAATGAAAGAATACTTCATAATAATGAAAAGAACAAGTATTACCTAATATATCCATTCTGTATCCATGCTGTCAATCCACAGTTTTAAGAATACACTTCTATTTACTCATTGAATGATTTTCCCTCATTTCTTTCCAGGGGCACTAAACAGGAATCAAGCAAAATTCAGCATTTGGAAGGGGTATAAATGTCAGTTCTGAGCTGAGTACAAAGTTCTGAAATTCAGAGCAAGGATAAACAGTTGTAGACAATTCTAGGAAACTATTTCACTACATTTGCTCAAAGTACATTTTCAATTACAGTGTAATTACAGCACAAACGTGGCATAAACTAATAAACTACATGTCTATCTACAATTTCCTACTGAAGCAATAATTCTACCTACCATCTAAAAAATCAGGCATATGAAATGCACTGCTTATTCATTTAAAAATGTTTTTTTATTCATTTAGTGAGAACATTGTGAAGGATTTAAAACTTAAAACTGCCAATTTAATGGAGTTACAGTTCTAAAACTTTAATGACTATTGACACATGGCTCTATTAAATAATTTCTTTTTATTAGAGTATCTTGTCTGAAGTTCCCTACCCAAAATATATTTAATTAACTTGTCACTTTATCTTAACATATTTGATCAAATTATTACAATTATAGGCCACAATTCACTGACAATTTTGAGAATGTGCATTTTGAACAATAAGTACATTTTACAATTTAGTTACATGTCATTTAACACACACACTTCACTCTGTTGTATAAATACTATTTGATGATAATGGCAATGAATTGTGCAGACTTAACATTTCATTCATCCTGAGGCTGGATAGGTAGTCAGGGATGTAACTATGTCCTTGGGACATGACAACCATGTTGACTACATCATCAACACAATAAATCTTAGCATTTGCATTGTAGTTCAGTTCATTCAAGCAAAGCCATGACCAGTAGGGAATTTCCCCTTTAGAGAGCATTTTGATTTTACCTGTCCTGAGACTGATGCTTTTATCATTATAATAGTATAAAACACACTATTCAGTGAAGATTTAAGATTAAAATTTAAATCTGTCTCATTAGCATCTGGGACCACCCAGAACATGCTTACTTACTGGCCACACCCCTGTCTACCCCCATATAAATAACCATGAAACTATCTCAGTAAAGGGAGTCTCCTTAGTGCCAGCCGTTGCTGTCTCATCTTTAGAAGCAAACCATCGTGAATCCTCCCTCAGGGTGTACTGTCTGTTCTGTACCTAGCTTTCAGAATATTCTTTCTACTTTCCAATCAATTGCTCTATGCTGCATCTCCTTTGCTATGTGTCTCTTGTTTAAATTGTTTTGAAATAGGAAGACAAGAACTGAGGTTTCAGAATAGCCATCAACAATCCCACAACAGCTATATTGAAACTTAAACACAATTCATAATCCACATTTTATAAAATGTTCCTTTAACTCAGTCTTCCAGGTGGGATTTATTTAAATTTCCTCAAGTTACTTTTCTCAGTAACTTCACTTCTCCAGGGCCAGAACAATTGTCATTCATTTTCATATTATTTAGTGTAAATGATATGCAATTCTCCTAATTCACAGGTAATTCATGATAAATTTTTTTTTCAACTAGAAGAAAAGCATAATAATATAAAGCTAGTTTTTAAAATTGTTTAGTTTTTAATTTTTGTGGGCACCTAGTAGGCATACATATTTATAAAGTCAGTTTGCTTTTTTATTTAATTTTATTTTTCCATAAATTACTGGGGTACAGGTGGTATTTGGTTACATGATTAAGTTTGGTAGTGGTGATTTGTGGGATTTGTGGTGCAATCATTACCTGAGCAGTATACACTGTACCATGTTTGCAGTCTTTATCCCTCACCCAACTCGCACTATTTCCCTCAAGTCACCACACTCCATCATATCATTCCTATGCCTCTGCATTTCATAGCTTAGCTTTTAATACTCAGTAATATTTTTTCTAAGGCTTGTAACTATGGGTTAATAATTGATTTTAATATATACTGGAGGAGTTAGGAACATTCTCAACAAATAACGTAAACATTTGTGAACAAGACAGGATATTTTTTCTGTGACATTATTACAGTTTATAAGTAGAAATGAATATCTGCAATTTATGTGGAAATCCAGTGTTCTCTGTAAGAAATGAAATCCCAACATAAACATAAATTAGAAAAGAATATTTTATTTTATGGGATTTAGTAGTCTGCTTTAAGAGGCATGTCAACTTTCTTTTAAAACGATAATCTTAAGTTTATACTTTTAAGCTTAAAGTTGATATCGTAAGAGATACCATGCCTTTGTAAATGTAAGCTATGACAGTAGGCTATCCCTTTTTAAGAATATAAGTAGTCTGGGATGTTCACATGACATTATTCAGCAATATAATTTTAATGCCAATACATTTTAAATTTTTTGAGCATTATTCTAGTCAGAAAGAAAACATTTAAAATATATTTAAATGAGAATAAATAATTTTTTGCAGCATTTTCTAATTTGAATGCTTTTCCCACATGAATAAAACTATGCCACTTTAAAATGTTTCTCTTGATTTAGAAATTATATCTGCATACTTAGATTCATTCTTGCTAGTAGAAATATAGTATTAAACAGATTTTTGAGACAGTGTTTGGAGATATTATAAAGTTTGGACACCAGAGTCTCAAGAATTATGTACAGACAGTGCACCAAAAGCAAGAAAACCTACCTTTCCTCTTGATTGTATAAAACTCAGTCTTAGTATTTACTTGATATACTTATGAACCCTGCATTTTATCAGAAAAGAAAAAGTATTACTGCAAATGTATCCAACGTTCTCTATGATGAGGTCCAGGTTCATTGACAAAACTCCCTTTTAACTTCCTTTTATTTTGAAAATTATGGGTATTTTTATTAATCAGAAGAAATTTGGCAAAGCCCAGTGTTATTTTACATTGTTTATTTTATGGAAGAATTGAAATTATCCTACCATGTAAATTTTCTAAGTTGGAAATAGTTATGTTAAAATGAAAAGAAGCAATGAGGGAAAGAGCAAGAGAAAGAGAAAGATTGTACATATTACCAATCAGATAAAATTACAATAGATTAAATATAAACTCATGAATTAGCATGGACATCAACTTTCCTGAGAACATAGAGTGTGATTTACTTATGCAGATCTTTGGTTACTGAAAATCTCCTTTAAAAAAAAAATAGGGACTGCTGTCTTTCTCTAATTTTCCCTCTTTTATTGTTTTGCTTCCATATTGCCTGAAATGAGGTTATTTTTACTGAGTTTTCTTAGACCCTCATAAATTAGGCAATGAAAACAAAAAAGCAAAATCCCTATGAAACACATGGGATTAATACTAAAAAATAGCGAAATTCTCTGAGTTGAATACCAATAAACTTCGATATTTACTATTTCAATTTGAATTTATTAGACGCCTGTTTTGTGATAGAGATTACTTGTTGTTTTCATATTGTTATGTAATTTACTAAAAGTATGATAGAAAAAAATATTTAAAAATTAATTAAATATTCTCACTTAAGCAAAAATATTTTCAGCCAATAACTTCTTAAGTATTTTCTCTTTGGGCTTATATATAAGGGAATTTATTTTTATTTTTTCAAATTTTGAATATTTTTATGTTTTGTAAGACTGATCTGCCAATTTAAGACCTGCCAATCTCCTCACATCTTACACCATCAGGACCATTCTATTTTGGTTAATGGAAAAATTTGTTTAAAGTGGATAATCTTATAAAATATAAATATGCATATATATAAGAACTGTAATTATTTTATTTCACCTTAAAATATATAAGTACACATTTGTGCATCAACCTATTAGTGTAGTTTCTAGGTAGCAAATAATTTTAGGTATGTTGTGGTAACAATTTTAGGGGTAGCCAAGTAAAGATGAAGACATCAGAAGATCCCAGGCAAAGGATGGGCACAGTGGCTCATGCATGTAATCCCATCACTTTGGGAGGCCAAGGCGGGTGGATCACCTGAGGTCAGGAGTCCGAGATCACTCTGGCCAACATGATGAAACCCCATCTCTACTAAAAATATAAAAATTTGTTGGGCATGGTGGAGTGTGCCTGTATTCCGTTTCTCAGGATGCTGAGGCAGGAGAACCACTTGAACCTGGGAGGCAGAGACTGCAGTGAGCCTGAGATTGCCCCACTGCACTCCAGCCTGAGTGACACAGCAGGACTCCATCTCAAAAAAAAAAAAAAAAAAAAAAAAAAATCCCAGGCCGGTTAACACCAGCCATGAGCAATCTTTCACTTTTCTCCACAGTGTGCTGTATAGATTTTATTATTTATTTTTATTTTTTCTGGTTCATGTTCTCTGATGAAGTTGCATTTTATTTTTTTTTTAACAAGTCTCGCTCTTGTTCCCCAGACTGGAGTACAATGACATGATCTCGGCTCACTGCAACCTCTACCTCCTGGGTACAAGCGATTCTCCTGCCTCAACTTCCCGAGTAGCTGAAATTACATGCGCCTGACACCATACCTGGCTAATTTTTGTATTTTTAGTAGCAATGGGGTTTTATTATGTTGTCAAGGCTGTTCTCGAACTCCTGACGTTGTGATACACAATCGGCCTCCCAGAGTGCTGGGATTACAAGAATGAGCCACAGTGCTCAGCCTAGATTTTATTATTTCTAATATACAACACTATGAAAAAAACCAGCAGACTTGAATTTCCACTGTGTTTGTATTGCATAAAATGTATTCCTACAGCTCTATGATTTCCTATTTTAATGTCCTAATGCCAAAAAGTTACCAAATAATCTGACTGTAATCTTTCCAGATTTTTGTGATTATTTTATTCAGTACTTTTCAAATTTCTCATAAACACCTTATTTGATTATAATTTTTAAGGCCGTTTTCAATATTTTGACTTCTCAAAACAGCTTAATTTTGATGGAAAAAAGCATCATCTTTCTTTCCACATGCGAATTTCATAGTTTTACATAATAATTGTATTATATACTTGAAATAATAAACAAAACCGGCTCTATATGGTTAGCAAACAATACTACCATGTATAGTCATATCAATGCAGAAAAATGCTTGCAAGCAAGTGTGTAGCCAACAAGAAGTGAGCCATGTAAATTCTTTTTCAGAGGACATTAAAAGTGCTGGTTATTCTGGTGAGTAAGATTAAAGCATAGTAGGAGGTTTTCTTGTAATATGTGATCTTGACTTCCTTTCATGATAGTCATTGTCAATTACAATTCTAATTGCATATGTGATGCTTTTTGAGATTTAACTACATTAAGCAAATAAAATTACCAAAATCACGCATTCATGCTTATTTCAAAACACTATTGTCTATGATATTTGTGAATACGAAGGCATGTTATCAAATAAAAGCAAGAAGATTAATAACATTTTTAAATAATAGATATTTAAGAAAAATATAATTCCCAAGTTTCTCTATGTACTAATATATATAGCTACCATTTGACACAATATTACGTCAAATGTTTATTAGACTGGTACAGCTGCCAACACAAAATACCTCAGAAAGAGTAGGTTAAACAAAAGCAGTTTATTTTCTCACAGGTCTGGAGATTGGAAGTGAAGGATAGGGATGCAGGCAGGATTGGTTTCCTGTAAGTCCCCTCTCCATGGCTTACATGCTCCAGATGCCTCCCCATGTGTCCTATTCTCCTCTTCTTATATGTACTTCAGTAATATTGGTATAGGGTCCACCCTAATAACCTAATTTTGACTTAATGACCTTTATTTTTAAAGGCCCTATCTCTAAAGACAGTCATATTCTGAGGTTCTAAGAGTTAGGGCTTCAACATATGAATTTTTGGGGAGATGTAGTTCAGCCCATCCCAATATTTAATACAGAAAGTATAAGTTACAATAAATATATCCAAATCTTTGTTTACAATAATATTGTATCATAATGTTTTCAATTTTGGTGAGACTTGAACACATCTTACATGGAAAGGGTCTGTTTGAACTTTAAAAATAGCTCTATTAGAAGGGAATTTACTTTCGTCACATAAATGCATGATTTCATTTACTGATCTTATATCTGAAAGCTTTTTCAATCATATTTCATTACATTGTTCTATGTCCCTGACAGAAAGATAAAACAGGAAAAGATTTTCTCTAAGAGGTGACAGCTGAATTCTGACTCCATCTACTGACGTTTGCCTCACTATTTTTTACTCTGAGGACAACGTAGAAAAGGACAATTGCAGCCGCTTTGGACTTGTATTTACTGGGTACAAAAATAAAAATATTTAGACTGGAGCAATGTCAAATGAAGCTGTGCTCCTGCATTTGACAAAGAGATTTACTTAACAAGAACCTGCAGCATAAATAATTTCTTTATTTAACCATGCCTAAAATTGAAAGAAAAGAAGTATAATATTAGATACATTAATTTATATTTGAAGGTTTCTTTCTCTTCTGCTTTTCTCTGCTGTCCTCCCCAGGCATGGGAAGGGGGTAACAATTGTTATTTTGCGGCAACAGAAAGATAAGGAAAATAAAATATTGTTTTTCATATAAACGGGTTTAAAACATAGAGATAATACTTTCTACTCACATATGCTTTTCTTTTCATATTGTATGCTGACTTCCCATAGGAGGATGAATCAATACTGCTTTACAAAAGCTTATAAGATTATGTGAAATGCTAAGCCTATATTCTACTTTTATTATGTTGGTAATTTAGTGTAATGCATCATTGTATCACATCAGATAATCCTGAAAAGTTAGGTGTCCAGACCTATTGTGCAGAGACTTTAACATAACTGTATCTAAATGTAGAAACTAATTCCAGCAGCAAACAATGGAGTGATACCAAGAGCCAAGGCTTACACAGGGCTTCTTAAAGATGCAAGCACTAGTCTGATTTACATATATTAACTCATTTCATCATGACAATGCTATGAATAGACAACATTGTTTTATACATTTTATAGGTGAGAAAATCAGCCTCCAAGATCCCACAGCTTATAGGATACATTCACACTACTCAAGCCCAGTTGATTTGACTTGAAGGTTGGCACTCTTAACCATTATACTGTAATGCTTGATATTAAACAATTAGTCTCTAGAATACACCTGTATTCAGGTTCAGAGTCTAATACTTCCACTTCCTCAGGTAGATTTTATATCTTTTATTGTGCTTCAATTTTCTTGTTTATAAACTGGAAAAAAATGATGGCATATCTAGGAAACTTATTTTCAAAGAGAGAAGCAAAGCATAAAGCACCACATTGAAAACAACAAGGGGCAAGGAGCTTGGATTGATGACTTTGACTTTTTATTCTACCTCTGTATCTAAATGACTTTTAGCAAACATCCAAGAGACATTGAAGAGTGTGATGCAGTTCTCTAGACGAAAGCTGAATCTTTGACATATCACCTGATTTTTCTAGTTCCATTTTTCAACTACAGATTCCTCATTCACCCTCAGGCTAATGGCATCTTTCAGGAGGTCCTTTTGGCTATGGTTGACTCAGTTCTGAGTCAACATTTCTATACCATTTGGGACTCATAACCTCCAGAAAAAAGATTAACATTAAGGATAAGTTCAAACAGTATACATTTCTAAATACAGTAAGTTAACAACTTTCTACCTTTAAATGTAGCAATTCTTCTATACCTTTGTAAAATGTGTACGTTTAGCCATCAATGAATATATTCAATACTGATATGTGACGTTTTCAACATTACTTTCACAAGATTCAGACCAAATAAAGTTTAAAATGATATGTAGTTGCCAACATATTTTCACTTTCATTTATCTACCAAGAAAATTGCATGTAAGAAGGCACAATAAAAACCTTTAAACAATGTTATACCTGTTTCTATTATCCCAATTTTATTGTATTTAATCTTTAGTTTTTGTTAATAAAAGAAAAACAAGCAGACCTGTTTAAAAATTACTTATTATAATATTATTTAAACCAGAAATGATATAAAAATATATGCAATGAAGTAATTGAAGGTTTCATTACTATTGTAGTTTTATTTCTTAGTTTTCCAGGTTAACAGTATGTGGCTTGTACAAAGCAAATTGTGAGATGTTGCCAGGGTGGTTGACCATTGTGATAACTGGTCATAATTTTGTTTTTCATTTCTCCAAATTATGTTTTAAAAGAATAGAAAGAGAAAAAAGGCTGGGCGCAGTGGCTCATGCCTATAATCCCAGAACTTTGGGAGGCTGAGGCTGTGGATCACGAGGTCATGAGTTTGAGACCAGCCTAACCAACATGGTGAAACCCCGTCTCAACTAAAAATACAAAATTTAGCCAGGAGTGGTGGTATGAGTCTCTAATCCCAGCTGCTCAGGAGGCTGAGGCAGGAGAATTGCTTGAACATGGGAAGCGGAGATTGCAGAGAGCCGAGATTGTGCACCACTGCACTCCAGCCTGGGCAACAGAGCAATTCTGACTCAGAGGAAAAAATAAAAAAAAAGGGAAAAAGAGGACAGAAGGAAGAAGGGGAGAGGAAGGAAGGGAGGGAGGGAGGGAGAAGACAAGAAAAGTAATAGACCGATAAGAAAAAAGAAATAAAGAAAATAAACTAATACAAAATATTTATTTTAACTTGAACAAGTATTCTTAGAATAAAGTTATCCTCTAATATATCAGCAGACTTTGGATTAATAATATATTCTTGCGGTTTGTATCTTTCTTTCTTCTTTGTGTTAATAGTTTTGTTTGTGGTCTAGTACCGTTACATAATAGCATTCCATTTTAATAACATGGAACTAGCTTTATTCAAAAAGATCAGAGGATACATATATTTTCTAATATGAATGTCCTTTAATTTATAGACTTGCCTAGTGCATACCAAAAAGCTTCTTTATAGGACTAAAACTGCATTCATGATAATCTCAATTTTGTTATTTTTGGCATTTGGGCTCCTGATTTGAAATCTATTCCAATGTCCTGCTTAAGAAACGGATCCAGGCCGGGCGCAATGGCTCAAGCCTGTAATCCCAGCACTTTGGGAGGCCGAGGTGGGCGGATCACAACGTCAAGAGATCGAGACCATCCTGGCTAACATGGTGAAACCCCGACTCTACTAAAAATACAAAAAATTAGTTGGGTGTGGTGGCGGGCGCCTGTAGTCCCAGCTACTTGGGAGGCTGAGGCAGGAGAATTGCTTGAACCTGGGAGGTGGAGATTGCAGTGAGCCGAGAGTGCCACTGCACTCCAGCCTGGTGCCTGGCAACAGAGCGAGACTCTGTCTCAAAAAAAAAAAAAAAAGAAAAAGAAAAAAAAAGAAACAGATCCAATTTGAATTACTTAACTTAGTTTCTATTCAATGTTTTTGTTTCCTGGCACTCAAACAATTTATGAATATTTTATCATATGCCATATTTAACCATCTTGTTTTCTTTTTTGTTTTTTGAGACAGAGTCTCACTCTGTGGCCAGGCGCCAGGCTGGAGTGGCACGATCTCGGCTCACTGCAACCTCCGTCTCTCAGGTTCAAGCAATTCTCCTGCCTCAGCCTCCCAAGTAGCTGAGACTACAGGCGTGCACCAATATGCCCAGCTAAGTTTTGCATTTTTAGTAGAGACGGGGTTTCACCATGTTGGCCAAGATGGTCTCGCTCTCTTGACCTAGTGATCCGCCCACCTTGGCCTCCCAAAGTGCTGTGATTACAGTCGTGAGCCACTGCTCCCGGCCAACCATCTTGTTTTCTTTGTATGGATGTACACGTATACACACCAGGGGTTTGACATGTTCAACATATATTTGAAAGGCAGAGTGTCTGTATTGCCCTTAGCTTGAGGAATCTGTATACATGAGATGTGGCCCATGTAAATGAAATCCCCCAACACCTTCTCTTTAAAGACAAGAGTATTTCTTGTGTTCAAATAAAGCTATGAAGACAATCTCCAAAGAAGCTTTTGCTGGGATCAATAGCTGGAAATTGAATAGAAAAATATCTCATGCTGCTTTATAGAATTTTCAAAAGGTTTGTACCATACAAACCCAATTTCTCAAGCTTCACATTTGGATTTATTATCTTGTTTAATTTCTCTAAAAAGAAAACAAACACTATTGATAGATTAATAATAAATTAATCTCAGAGAAGTTTTCCTTAAAAGAAGCAAAGACATGCTTATTTAGAGCTCTTGCTCTCCTTTACCTCAGTTGATCTGATACTTTAAGGCTTTGATTGAGAAGATTACGTGACATTTTCCCTTTTTATGTTGACCTGTATGAAATTAAAAATACGTTTTATCTGTTCAATTCTGTTTCTTACATATTATATTCTTATGTTAAAACGATTATCTCAACATAAAACAACCTAATGTTGTAAGATAATTAAAATAACAAAACCAATTTATTTATATTTATTCAATATCAAAATCTGTATTATGAAAAATTTCCTGAAGTACTAATTACATTTCCAGCCTTCATTTACTTGTTTCTTATCTTTGAATTGTAGGAAATATACATTTTATGTGATTTAAAAACAATATTCTGGGCCGGGCACGGTGGCTCATGCCTCTAATCCCAGCACTTTGGGAGGCCAAGGAGGGTGGTTCAGGAGGTCAGGAGTTCAAGACCAGCCTGGTCAAGATGGTGAAACCCCGTCTCTACCAAAAATACAAAAATTAGCTGGGTGTGGTGGCAGGTGCCTGTAATTCCCACTATTCGGGAGGCTGAAGCAGAGAATTGCTTGAACCCAGGAGGCAGAGGTTGCAGCACTGCATGGCAGCCTGGGCAACAGAGCCAGACTTCATCTCAAAAGACAAAAAGAAAGAAAGAAAAAATTTTGAAATAAAAGTTTCATTTGATAAAACCTCTTTTACCATTGCTCAATTTCTGAGTATTTTAAAAATATACATAAATAGATGTTCTCAATTTAATGTATGGTTGAATTGTGATTTCTTTTATTCAGTAATAATTTGCCAAAGGCAGTCCAATTTTATTATGGATTCCAGACAAAATATAAGCATTTTATGAGTTGAAATTCTATAAAAACTTACAAAAGGAAAACAAAGTAATTTTTGCTGAGACTCTTTAGAGCTTCCTATAATACAGTCCAAATTTAATCATTATTAATAAACATCCAAAGTTGACAAAGAGTTAAAGCAGTTTGAGTCTATGATCAATCCTTCCTGCATTTAATATTGATACCTTTAATTATAATGTCAGCATCCCAAAATGAATAGGTTTATTTCCCTTAGGATCAGACCAATGTTTTTCATTTTTATTGATACATTATTTTATAACAAAGATATTGTAACCCTATTTTTGAAATCGATAAACTATATTAGCATGCGCCATCAATAAGTGAGGCTGAAGGGAAAATATGAAATAACACTAAGATAGCAGATTGTGTAGATTTCTGTCTCAGATACAAACCTGAAACTACATACATTATACACAAACCTGTTGTGAGGAGTTCCCAGAGCAAATTATTTAATTTAGTTTCATATGCCCAGAATCAAAGGAATCATGTTCAAAATAAAAGATAATGATGCATAACTCCTTATATTTGTTTAGCTTGGCTATTAATATTCTTAACATGCTTCATTTTTAATCACTGAACATAATTTTAGATACATAAATCTGTTAGTTTCCTGGTATATATTTTGTCTTAAATTTCTCATGGGCAATGGAAGTTGTTTACAAATAAATCAAAGTACACATATCAAACTTGAAAATTTCATTGTTTGTGCAATTTAATAAGAACTTTAATTTAAAATGATAAAGTACTCAGAAAGGGTGAATATAGGAAATAATAAAACAATTCAGTAATAAATAATAGTAAAAGACAATAGCTGTTGGAGTTAAGTACCCTGATATCTGATTTGGTTTGACTCTGTGTCCCCACCCAAATCTCATCTTCAATTACAGCTCCCATAATTCCCACATTTTGTGGGGGGGACCCAGTGGGAGATAATTGAATCATGAGGGCAGTTTCCGCCATACCGTTCTCATGGTAGTGAATAAGTCTCACGAGATCTGTTAGTTTTATAGGGGGTTTCCGCTTTTGCTTCTCTCTCATTCTTTCTTGCCAGCACCACGTAAGAAATGCCTTTCGCCTTCCACCTTCCCAGCCACATGGAACTGTGAGTCCATTAAACCTATTTTTCTTTCCAGTCTCAGATATGTCTTCATCAACAGCATGAAAATGAACTAATACATTATTTTACGATGTAATTTAGTATCAGTAGAGTGGGGCACTGCTGTAAAGCAGCTTCCACTGCTGGACTCAGGAAACATGCTGGCACCTGGGAGATTAGAAACGCTAAGAACCACAGAGCCCCAAAGAGAGTGTCACAGCCTTGACTCAGGGAGCTCCTAAGTCTGGGCTTCCCGAAGGGCTGCAGCTCTTCTCTCCTTTTCTCTTTCTCATCACCCACAACGTGACAAGTGTTTCTGTTACTGTTCTTTCAGTCCCACCATTAGGCAGGTGCTGAGTTGTTGTCCTACTTCCAGGAAGAATGAGGTACGCAGACAAATGGAGGCAGAGCAAAATGAAGAGCTGTTTTATTGAGCAACAGTACAGCTCTCAGGAGATCCTAAATGGATAGCTTCTTTCCATAGGCAGGTTGTCCCAATGAGTGCAGCGCTCAGCAGAAAGGAGTTGGCAGCTCCTATCTGCAGGCAGATCATCCCTGTGTCTTTGCAGCCTCACTGAAAAAGAAACCCAGAGTGGGTAGCTCTTATCTGCTGGCAGGTCATCCTGTCATCTGCCTGAGTCAGGGGTTTTAATGGGCTTCAGAGGGGAGGAAGTGCATGTTGATTCATCAATGGGTGGCCATGGGTGGGCCCAGAAAAATCACCATAAGCTCTCACTCTGGTCCATGAAACTGGCATCCTGGCCCCCAGGCTTCAGGCCATCCTTGGCTTTTAGCTGGGGTTTCACCAAAGACCCACTCCCTTCCATAGAGGAGCCTATTTGCCTCCTGCCTCCATCAACCTCCTGACCATGGCACCCACAGGGCCTAGGTTGTTTGTGCCAAGGGGCATCTGCAGGCCTGTGACAAGCTGCCCTCAGGCCCCTCTCAGTCTCTCTCCTGTGCTTTTTAGGGCCCAAAGTCTGGAGGGGGCTGAGGCAGCAGGCAGCTGGTGTGTCAGCACCACTACAAGAGTGCTCACACCCAGGCAGGTTGTGACAGCACCAAGACTTGACCACAATTTTGCTCTGAAATTGGAGTGGACACTAGAAGTGGGGAGAGGCCAGTCAGTGGAAGCAGGCACTCCTGAGCCTCTAGGGCTGAGAGGGGGTGGGCTTCCTAGGCCCCCCACTGAGAGCGCAGGGATCTCTAGGCTTGCAGCTGTGTCTGTGCAGCTGCAGCTGTGCCCAGGAGGTTGGGGCACCCACCCCTCTGACTCAGAAGGGGGCAGGGCTCCTGCTTGTTCCCAGCTTTCACTGGCTCCATGGAGCAGGCAGCTCTGGTCGCACCTCCGCCACTGCAGCCGGAATCATGGCAGTGGCAGCTCTAGATGGGCCACCATCAGTACATACAACATTGCTTTATGTAACTTTTCTAAATCTTAAAATCCATTTCAGTTTTAAGGGGCAGTTTGTAATTTCCTTTACATAAATTTGCTTATTTTACTTGATGAGACTGTAATCTCCCTATAAATTAGGACTATGGACTACGTCTATTATAATAAGCATTTTATTTTCATTGATTAGTAGAGTAACACTGAAAAAAATCATTGAACAAACATTAAATCAAAAGTTAGTTAATTAATGGGTACTCCTTGAGATCATCTAAGAATTGATTGGAATTGTGTCCATTTATCAATTGATTAATGACAATTCAACTTTCTGATGGTAATTTCATTAAGAAACTCCTAGAAAACTGTCCTAATTTCCAACTTATGCCAATGAGAGAAAAAGGAATCATGCACTCTCTCCAATTCGATGTAGCTCGTCACTCTAAGCATCTTCCTGATCAAATTCTAATTGCAATTGTCTTTTTCTAAAATGTCTTCTATTTTGGTACTAGATATGCATTGAGAAATAGTAAGGTTTAACTTTCTGAAGACAGCTGGGTTTTATGAACTTTATTAAAAGTTATTTATCTAAAAATAACATAATCAGAAAATATGACTGATCTTTTGAACACTTTTGACTAATTTACTGATGTTTCTGTATGCTAGCTTGCTATAATTAACCTTAAAATTGGAAAAATATTTTGATATTAAAAATAAAAGTAGAGTGTGTTTTTGTAAGCATGCTTCTTATTAAAATGTATGATAAACTGTTTTCTTTCATTAAATGGAAGTCTGACAGAAAAACATGTTTATAAGCACACATTGAGAATATGTCATTAAGATACGTGTTATTAAAACATTCAATTACCACATATTTCTTTGAGAAACAGCTAGTGCTTTGCTGTTTCTATGGTGTTCAACTTCTATTTGCTTTTACATTATTTTAAAACAGATATCTACTGAGTGATATAATTCTGAAATTAATATTAACACCTAGAATAATTATGCCTGGATTTTAATTATTGTTTTAATATTTTATTATAATTACTATTACTACTATTGTCATTTTGCAAATGAGATACAAAAGAAACAATAAGATTCTATTGCCTATAAGTCCATCATAATTAGTTTTGGGCAAATGGCTATGTAACAGAGCAGCTTGACTTCAAAATGCATTTTTAAACTTTTTTTTCCTCTTTTTTCCCTAGTCTCAAGACATAACCTTGAAGCAAACTGCAGAAGCCTTTTCTCTTTAATATTAAAGCAGACTCCACGTATCTCACTTTCCCATGTATACTCCTTTCACATTTATCTAACTGTATGCTAGTATCTAATTATGTGTTTACTTGGAAGATTTGGGGGCTAATCTTGAGACAGAGAGTCCAAGCCTGGAGACCCAGATGCAAAATTCCAGATATAACCTCAAGGCGGATAGTCAACATCTTGACCACTGTAGAGGTGATGCCAGCCTCCACTCAAGGTGGACTCTAACCCAAGATAGCCACTGAAACAAGAAATACAAACCTTGTACCCAGCACAACTCCTGCATGCCTTTTATATCAAGTCCTCACTTTTTAAAATCTTGCCTTCTCCCTAGAAATTTGAAGTGGCTACTTTGGATGAGAATCTGGCTACTTCCTATTGCTGGTTTTGGCTGATAAAGTCACATTACTTTCTACCATTCTTCACTCTCATCACTGTACTCTCCAAGTGGTGAGCAGCTGGACCTCTGTTCTGTTACAGCTACTTTGTGTTGAAGCCTATCAAATTAACTAAACATTATTAAAATTAGAGAATATTTAAGTAAGACATGTTCTCACAGCATTTTTTGGAAAAAAGGGAGTTAGTGTGATATGTAGTAATCATGATGCTATGGTCATCTCTGAGATTTATAAAGATTAAGGTGTTTGATGTTATAATACCCAGTTTTGGTAAGATGTGAGAAAACAAATACTCTTAAACACTGTTAGTGGGAGTATATCTATTTTGGGGAGGGCCATTGCATGGCAATAATCATTACTAGTGGACATACCCTGAGCTCTAATAATTCTACTAGAGATTTGTCATACTGATATTCTCCCATAGGATGGCCAAGGAGATAGATTTATATATGTGTACGTATTTGTTTTTGTGTGTATACTTGATTATGCATAGAAAACATCTGAATGTACAAATAAAGATAAGAAATGTGTTGTGGGGAAGACTTTCTTTCTGTGTAATTAAACATACATTTTTAAACAATGCAATAAACTTTAGTGAAAATATAATGCAACTTTCAAAAGTATTTTTAGAAAAGGAATATTTAATGTGGGTCAATGAAACATTTTAAATAACAAAAAATCCTCGGAAAACAGAGAAAAAAGATCAATGTAAATGGCATGCCATATTTATCTTTAAAAATATTTTAATTACCTGCTTATGTGCCTGCATACGTTAGTAGAGCTGGAAATGTGCTTTCAGTACTGAAATGTCTGTAAAGAAATGGGCATTGTTAGAAGCATTATTAAATCATTTTTTTTAAAGGTAATCAGTTATTTAATTAGATTATTAGGACATTTAAAACACCAATTTGTGAGGATAAATTCCATTTGTCAGGGCAAACACAGATCGCAGATAGCCCTGGAGCTGAGGAATAGCTTTGATTTTTGGTAAAACTTGTGAGTCCACAGCTTTCTGATCAATCTTGCGCTGCTCTGTTATCTCGTATTTCTCTTTTTCTGTGTCGAAGATCTCACCTTCCTGGTGTCTGGGCTTCCGCAGCTTCTTCTTCTTATAATTTATAGTATTTGTAATGAGGTAACTGCCTGCTTTTTCTATGTTAATTCAATGTAAATGCAAGATATTTCTTTTTATTTTATTTATTTACTTTTAGATTTTATAGAGATGGGCTTTCTTTATGTTGCCCAGATTATTCTTGAACTCTTGGGCTCAATTGATCTGCCTACCTCAGCCTCCTAAAGTGTTGGAATTACAGGCATAGGCCACCACACCCAGCCATACTATGTCTATTTTAAAAATTGTAAATTTTTTATTGATTTTTATTTTTATTATGGCCACTAAAATGCTATTTATTTCAACATATCTACTAACATTTTAGTAAGCCATGTTCTTATTTCATTCTGATTTGTGGCTATTTTTTCTTTACAAATTTTCAAGCAATTGATGTTTATTATTTTACTTAATGAAACTCTGATTTTCCATGAAAATAGTTAAGCAGTATTTACTATGTCTATGACAGCAAAAAATAAACCCCATGTCCTAAAAATCTCAAGACATAATTCTCATCATCATAGTTATAGCAGTAATATAAAACCTCAGAAAATGATAGTGTCCTCTCCATAAACAGATCAGTCAAATACTTTAATTCATCAAGTCTATATCCCAAGATTTGACATTTGTTTGGGGGAATGGGGTTGGCTATTAAATACACACACAAATTTTACAGAAAGAAAATTTGCATATGTCCTGTATTTCCATAGTCTCACAAAACACAATTATCCTGTCATAATGAAAAATAAAACAACTTAAAAACCCAGAAGGTCTATAGCAGGACAAATTCTCATTGTTAATAATACACATCCCAAATATTTGTATCTTATATAAGATTGAGAATATAAAGGTTTAGGTCTTTCCAGGGTTAAAACTTCATAGCTCACTGATTTGTTAAGAAAAACGGAATGAAAATCACCTTTCACCCTAAAGTCAGGTTTGTACCACCGCTTTAAGACATAAAAACAAGGATAAGTTAAAAGGAAGAAGTGTCCTAAATATCTTTCTTAAAAAAAATAAAATGCATGGATTCCTTCTCTCATTCTTTTATCTGAGTTTTTCCCACAAACAAGGAGACAGGAGACTTGACCAGAGCAAGGAAGCTGCTGGGAGCTAGTAGTCTGTAGGTGTCAAAGGGAAGCATGGTGGGGTGTGGGGTGGGGATTGAATTCTCCAGCCTAGTCCTTCCCTTTGCATTTAGCCTACTGTAGTGTGGGTCTGAACCAAAATGCAGAAAACTGTCACCCCTCCTCTCTTCATTGTTTAGTAGTCTTATACTTTCTTCTTCCTGTTCTTGTTTTCCTTTTTGAATTTTTTTTTGGGGGGATGGTAAGAATTGTCCTTTCATAATCATCATTCCTATCTAAAACACTGTGCTTCACAGCCCAGTTCTTAGCAAGGAAATGAGGAAGGAGACCCAGGTATCTAGGATCACCTCCCCCTTGACTTCCACACTGCATTTCTTCTTTTTTTTTATTTGCATGGAAAGACTCCTTTATTTATTCATCAATTTGTTTTTCTTTCTTTTCATTATGCCAAAATGAAATTTTTTTAATTGCATTTTACGTTTGGGGGTACATGTGAAGAATATGCAAGATCGCTGTGTAGGTACACACATGGCAATGTGATTTGCTGCCTTCCTCCCCATCACCTATATCTGGCATTTCTCCCCATGCTATCTCTCCCCAACTCCCCACCCCCCACTGTCCCTCCCCTATTTCCCCCCGACAGACCCCAGTGTGTGATGCTCCTCTCCCTGTGTCCATGTGTTCTCATTGTTCAACACCCGCCTATGAGTGAGAACATGTGGTGTTTGATTTTTTTGTTCTTGTGTCAGTTTGCTGAGAATGATGGTTTCCAGGTTCATCCATATCCCTACAAAGGACATGAACTCATCGTTTTTTATGGCTACATAATATTCCATGGTGTATATGTGCCACATTTTCCCTGTCCAGTCTATCATCGATGGGCATTTGGGTTGGTTCCACACACTGCATTTCAGTAGAAGGAAAGGCTGGCCGACTGGC
The DNA here is from genome assembly GCF_049354715.1 of Callithrix jacchus. Lineage (NCBI taxonomy): Eukaryota > Metazoa > Chordata > Mammalia > Primates > Cebidae > Callithrix > Callithrix jacchus. The sequence continues at coordinate 85,645,768 of NC_133524.1, forward strand.
ACCTCCTAAATCACCTTTCTGTAAATAGCAGGCATGGTATGGAGGAATCTCTCCGGAAAACATTGTTTTTATCCATCAACCAAGACCCTTTCAGATGTAATTTCTAAATCTATAAGCCCAAGTCCCTTTCATTTGTAATTTCTAAGGCTGTAAACCTAAGATCCTTTCAGGTGTAATATCTAGAGTGTAAGCCTATATAAAGGCAGAGTTTCTCTTTGCTGGGCGAGCTTGGCAGTTAGACAACACATGTCTCCTCTCTCCCGGGCCGTAAAAAAACACCTCTTCCTTCCTAGTTCGGTGTCTGAGAGGTCTGTTTCTTGCAGTGGATCCTGCTTCAGAAACATGCACACATTCCCCTGGAAAGCCATGGACACATACATACATTGGCAGGGGCAGGGGGCATGATCAGCGGGGGTTTTGGCAGGGGTTGGCCAGAGATGGACAGACAATAGAAGCAATTTATACCAAGAGTACTCAGATATTCAGAAGGAATTGAGAAGACTGAGGAGATACCAAGATGTCAACTTTCTAAGGTGGCAAAATCTTTCCAGAGTTTCCAGAGCATTTTGATAGGCCCCCTCTTCCTTTGTTATTCTACAATACAAGGAAGAAAAGCTTTCCTCTTAGCCCACTCCAGTGCCAGTCACAGTCATACATCATCTTCCTGCCATCCTGAGCCATTATTTTGCATCTTGACAGTAATAGTCCTGAGGTGCAATGGGAGAAAATTGAGTCCTAAAGTGTTTGTTTTTTTTTTGTTTGTTTGTTTGTTTTTTTTGAGGCGGAGTTTTGCTCTTGTTACCCAGGCTGGAGTGCAATGGGGCAATCTCGGCTCACGGCAACCTCCGTCTCCTGGGTTCAAGCAATTCTCCTGCCTCAGCCTCCTGAGTAGCTGGGATTACAGGCACGCACCACCATGCCCAGCTAATTTTTTGTATTTTTAGTAGAGATGGGGTTTCACCATGTTGACCAGGATGGTCTCGATCTCTTGACCTTGTAATCCACCCACGTTGGCCTCCCAAAGTGCTGGGATTACAGGCTTGAGCCACCACGCCCGGCCAAGTCCTAAAGTTTTATCACAAACAAGCAAACAAAAATTAAGGCCTATGAATCAAACATCACAGATTAGAGGTTGCCTATTTTTCCACAAAACACTGACAAGCACCTCAGGAGAGGTATAAAAACACTGTGTAAAATCATTTGCACAGTACTGATGTGGCTGAGATTATCTCTGTATCTTCTAATGGTGATCAGCATCACTTACAAGAAAAAGGAAGTAAAGAATTAGCCACTTTCCTACCCTTATTTGAAATTTGAGCCAGGTTTTGTGGAAATCTGGGGTTGAAGAAATCCTTTTCTTTCTTTAAGGCTCATTGTCCTTAAGCTGTTTTGGCTTCTTCCACCAGGTCTCACCCTTTTCTTTGTTATTTACGGTTATTGCAGACACCCTGCTACCAACTCATTTGGATTAGGAGCTTGCTGGTTTAGTATTTAGTGCTTTGAGGCTGAAAACTGACAACTAAAATCAGTGGTTCCAGGAACCCACCAACATTGTAATTGTCACCCTCAAGACCCACATTTCAGGGAATTCATTGCCTTCCTAAATAACGTTTTCCCTGTCTTCAAATGTTCCATAGTGCAAACGTATCAAATGTTTTCTTTAAAATGCATTTTATCTATGTATCAGATATCAAACATCAGCTATATTTCATTCTAAAGTTTGACTCTAATAGCATTTTCTCCTATAAAATGTACATACAGAACATAACTCAGAAGGCATGGACTCCAGTTACAAAAAAAGTCATCTACAACTTATTTAAAATTACACACTTGTCAAATATTTCAGAATCCAATTCAATTTACCTTCCATTTAAGCCACTTGAAAAGGGCAAATATAAAATATTTAATTCAAGATGAATTCAGGGCATTGCAAACTGTCAGCAGATGGAGCCATTCTGCAACATACACTTACAATTTTTTCAACTAGGAAAGCAGACTAAAAAATTGTTTAGTATTTTAACTACATTCTTGTTTCATAAGATGATTAAAATTCACCTTAAAAAGTTTACTTATCTATAATTTAGAATACTATTTATTATATGTTTTCTTCTAAGTGTGAGCCATAAATATGCTAATATAAAAACTGACTTCTAATCATAATCGTGGTTTGAGAAAAATAATTGGGAAATTTAAGTTTGAAAACAAAATGTATCGTATCCATGCAATGGAAAAGCACATACATCTAGTTCTATTCACACACAAAATATAACACAAGGAAAGAGATTCTCCTTTTACAATAATTCCTACAATAAACACAAGCATGTTTCTCTTTTGATTTGACTATATGAAGTTTCCATTTTGATTTTCAAAAAGTAAAACCTTTTAGAAATCAAAGTTGCTGGATTAAAGAACTAGGAGAAGCAATTAGAAAGTATTCTCAGCATCTAAAATTAGCTTTTCACCTAATAGGCAGTAAACATACTTTTCTATTGGTGGGGAAAGAAGAAAGATGCTGGCTTAAAAGGTAACTTTGATTTTAATTTCCTATTTCTTCAACCCCTTAGAAGTTTTCAACCTTAACTGTGTTCCAACCTTCAGTTCTGTATCACCAGTCAACTCCACAGCATAATTTTGGGGGAATAATTAGAGAACTGGCCAGAGTAATTATTTTACGCTGATTGATTTTATATATGGTTCATCATTTATTGATTCCTCAGCATACTCCACAGAGCAGTAATTTTGCACTTTCCTGTCTTTTCTTAAATCCTTTATTTAACTTTAATTGGAGGTGAAATTCCATCATGTATTTTATAGAAAAATAGAATGTTAACATTGATTACTACTATCAGCATAGCCCTCTGCTTAATACTTGTGTCATTCATTCACTTAAATGCCTACTATGTGAGAAGTGCTGTGTTTTACATCTGTTATTTCAATTACATTGCACAAAAAAGCCCACTGCCTATATACGTCCATATTCTCCATCCTGCAAATGAGAAAACTAAATCTTAAAGAGGTTATTTGCACAAAGTCAAACGGATTAAGAGTAGAAAGCAAAAGGGATATGAGAATTAGAGGTCAGCACTCTGCTTCATGCAGACAGAGATCCAGGCCCTGCCATCTTCAATGCTTAACTCTCAAGATCACCAAGAGCATCAAAATCCAGCTGTCAGATAAGGGAGTGGAGAAACTATAGATTTGTGGACTATGCTTGGAAGTTGAAAGTGGCTTATATTACTTCTGTTTATGTTCTTCAGGCCAGAACTCAATCACTAGGCCACATCTAACTGCAATGGAGGGTGGAAAATTGAGTCTAGCTTTGTACTCAGGAGGAAAGAGAGGTGGCTAGAGAGTGCTCCCAAAGGTCCAGCCCAGTGCCCTTCAGCAGCTGTAGCCATGGCTCAAGCGGGTCCATGTGTATCTCATGCCACTGCTCTGCGTGGGAGGAGCTACTGTACAGAATGCCTCTAGAGAAAAGCCATGGACCAAAGCCACTGCAGAGAGTCTCCACTGGGGCAATGCCTAGTGGAGCCGTGAAACTGGAGCCACCCCCACAACCTTAGAACTACAAAGTGACCAGTATGCAACACAAGTCTGGGAGAGCTGTAGGAAAAAGACTCCAACTTGTGAGAGTTGCTGCATGGGCTGCTCCCAGCAAGGTTATATGGTCAATGCAGCCTGAAGACTTGATGACCCAACCCCTCTCCCAATGTGTGTACAAGGTGGCAAGTGGAACGAGAGATTACTCTGGAGTCTTAAGATTTAATGTTGTCTACCATGTTGAGTTTCGGACTTTCTTGGGGCCTGTTATCCCTTTCTTCCTGCCAATTTATCCCTTTTGGAATGAGAATATCTATCCTATGTCTGTCTCAACATGGGATTTTGTAAGCAAGTAACTTCTTTTGATTTCATTGGCTCACAATTAGAGGGGCATTTGCTTCAGGATGCATTATGTCTTGAGTCTCACTGATATCTGATTTGGATAAGACCCTCAACTTTAGAGTTGATGCTAAAATGAGTTATGACTTCTGAAGCTATTGGACAGAAATGGATGCATTTTGCATGGAAGGAGGATTTGAATTTTAGGGTCTAGGGTTGCAATGCTATGGTCTGAATGTGTCTCCACAATTTCATGTGCTGGGAATTTGTTCCCCAACACAGTGTTGAGAGAGGGAATATTTAAAATGTGAGTAAGTCACAAGGGCAGAGCCCTCATGAATGGATAAATGTCATTATCACAAGAGCGAGTTTGTTCTAAACTTGAGTCTGGCCCCATCTTGCCCTGTCTTTTGCATTGTGTTGTGCATGCCTTCTTGCCGTATGAAGCCTTCTTCCATGTTACAATGCAGCAAAGGCCCTCACAAGATGCAGTCCCTTGATCTTGGACTTCTCAGCAGCCAGAACTGTGAGCCAAATAAATTTCTGTTCATTATACTCAGTCTGCAGTATTCTTTTATAATAGCACAAAATGGATTAAGACCATGACAAATCTGGAATATAAGCTAAATGTGCCTACATGCAGCATCTAAGCCACTAATCGTTATGTTTTGCTTCTTTTCTAGATTGTCGAGAAACAAATTCTACACTAGTGTCATCTAATATGTTATAATCCCAGCATATATGAAGACTTCAACATCATTTTAAAAGAGGTGAATTTCTGTTTGCATGTGAAATGTCAAAGCATATATTTAAGGAATTATAAATGTTTTATATCTTTCTTAATGAACATTATTATGGCTGGAGAGACAATGAGGTTATTATTCATTGATTCCATCACTATTCTCTTTGATGCTACAGCTTCTATAAAACTCAGGCTAATAACTATAACTTCTCTTACCACATACAATTGTTTCTCTTTATATAGGGTTTAGGGTATTGATGCTAAAGTCTTAGAGCTAACAACATATTTACAAATTCTTCTGTGGGGCGAAAAAGTCTTCTGTGCATGGCTTATATATCATTAAACCCGAAAGCAATCTTGCTTTTCCTTACTTATCTGTAAAAATCCTGATATAACAAGATATTCATGATGAAGTACAGATTCAATTACTGCACTCATCACACTGATCTCAGATTGTTTAATCAAATATTAAAATCTAGGCATTCTAATACAAATGACAAAATAAAAACATAAAACATAAGTGTAACAGAAGGGGAAAGAAATAAAAAGAAACACTAAATTTTATAATAATTGGAAGGAATAGCACATTCACATTTTAAATTTCCTGAAGGAAAAAAGAAATGCATATATGGTTAATAATGAAAAATATGTTATTGAAAGGACCTAACTCTTGTATCTTTTAGGAGTCTACCAATTAATATGTGCTATGCATTTACTAGAAACTCAAAAATGTATTTGTGGGTGGATTAGCTACCAAACCAACAGCAAGCAGAGGCAATGGGTGCCTCTATCATCTAAGCACTAGAAAGCAGTTTCTCGTCTTGTAGTGCATATAGAGACCCCTTGTTTATCTCCAGGTATTGCTTGAACTGACGCAAAAAGTAAGTCTTACAAAAACATGTGCTGTTTTCTCATCATGTATTTTCCACTGCTGATTTGAATCTGCAATAAAAATTAAAAGTCACCTTTAATATATCCACAGTAATGTTTAACTTATGTGAAAATAGCAAAATTCTTTTTTTCTTTTTGTTTTATGTTGTTTTTGCTTTGTTATTGTCTTGTTTTGTTTTAATGAGAACCATCAGCAAAATAAGTGCTCTTATAGAAATTTGGTTTATTTAATTCTTATTAGGGGCCCTGTAGTCCAAAGATATGTAAAAAGCATTCTCTGTCTTTTCACAGCATATTCTCTGCCTGATGTAGATTGGTTTTTTAGCTTCCTTTGATTCTTTTAATAATTTTACAGTTAAATTCTGTCTATAAATGTGGTTTGATGCTTTAACCTGCAGACATGTAAATGGTCCTTATCAAAGTAACCAGTATCACTGCCACCATCCTATAATTCTTAGGTCACAAGTAGAAGAAACAAAAGGTTCTATGAGCAGCCAAATGAAATATGGAAACTTACTACATAATTTTCCAACCTGTTCACATTTCCCATAGACACAGTCTGATGTCAAAGTTAATATTAGCTATGTTGGTTAGAGTTGCATTTCCCAAACTTGCATGTTCACGAGAACTGGAAGCTTTCACAGACCTACTACATCAGCATCTATAGGGGAGCTGCCTGGACATCAATATGTTTAATAAGCTTACCAAGTGGTTCTTTTTTTGTTTGTTTGTTTGTTTGTTTGTTTGTTTGTTTGTTTTGTTTGTTTGTTTGAGACGGAGTTGTGCTCTTGTTACCCAGGCTGGAGTGCAATGGCGCTATCTCGGCTCACTGCAACCTCCTGGGTTCAGGCAATTCTCCTGCCTCAGCCTCCTGAGTAGCTGGGATTACAGGCATGCGCCACCATACCCAGCTAATTTTTTTTTTTTTTTGTATTTTTAGTAGAGACGGGGTTTCACCATGTTGACCAGGATGGTCTCGATCTCTTGACAACGTGCTCCAACCGCCTCGGCCTCCCAAAGTGCTGGGATTACAGGCTTGAGGCACCGACCAAGTGGTTCTTATGAGCAGGCAAATATGAAACTAGCAATTTGAAAATGGTCTTTTATTATCTTTGTATTGCTCAACTTTCTCTTACTCTGCAATCACAAACATTAACACTAACACTAATGCTAACCATTTGTCCCACGCATGTGTGATATTCTTCTGACATACATTGCTGAGACTAGAACTACTGTACTATGTAGTTGGGAAAAAATATTCTATATTCTGGATGGTCATATTACTTATGTGTTGACAGTGAGATATCTCATGTTACCTGATTCATTGATTGTCTTCAATAAAGGTGACTGAATTTGGCAGATATATTCATATTTTGTGACAATTTATTGAAGACATTTAAAAATATTTGAGATAGGCAGCTTACCCATCTGATGCTGTGTTAGGAATCCCAGAGCCTTGTCCTCCCACTCAAACCAGCAGGCCACGAGACAAACTCAGAACTGTGGGACTCTGAGGATAATAAACTCGGAAATACTGCCTTGTGAAATAAACATCATGCTTTATTCAAATTGCCACACACTGTCAAAAAGTACTTATTTCACTTTTTTACATTCTCCATATAAAATATGAAAGATTAAATTAAATAATTAAACTAGGTGGTTAGCATTAATTATAATGTTATGAACATGATTCAATTTGGATTTCAATTTGTTTCAGTAAAACATAGCACTAATATATGTTCTGTTATGTTCTACATGTTGAAATGCTAATACACACACATACACACACACATGCACTTGATTTACCATTTGAATTACATAATGTAAAGTATCATCTTTTATTTGCTTAAAGCAAAGTTGAAATTTAAAACTGAGAGCAGATTATTAAAAAATATATATACAATCAGCTCTCTGTATCCATGACTCTTGGAATCAACAACTGCAGATTGAAAATAAACAGAAAAAATTCCACAAAGTTCCACAAAACAAAATGTGAGTTTTCTGCACACCAAGTACTACGCTGAAGTAATCTATAGGCATTGTATTAGGTATTGTATGTAATCTAGAGAGGATTTAAATTATATGGGACAGCATACATAGATTATACACAAATATTATACTATACTCGTAGTTTTTAGTAGCTGTGTGGGGGATCCTAGCAGGATTCTTCATGCAATCCTGCATGAAGAACAAGAGACCAATATGTAATAAAATCATATTTTTTAACTTTAAAAAAAAATTATATTGCAATTGATCGATAAAATTTTATTTGTTTGCTATGTACAACACATTGTTTTGAAGTACATATGCACTGTGGAATGACTAAATCTAGTAACTAACATACACATTTTATCATATAGTATCATTTCTTTGGTGAGAACATTTTACTCTCTACATTTTTCACGGATGCAAAATACCATTAACTATAGTTGCCATGTTGTAAAATAAATCTCTTGAACTTACCCCCTCTATCTAACTGAAATTTAATGCTTCTCTTTCTGTGCCTGGTTTATTTCATTTAATATAACATCCTCTAGGTCCATCCATGCTGCCAAAAGTGACAGGATTTTCTTCATTTTTATGGCTAAATAATATTTCATTATGCTTATATACCACATTTTCTTTATCCGTTCATTTATTGATGGGCAATTAGGCATTATAAACAATACTGCAAATAAACATGGGAGTGCAGACATTTTTTCTGTCTCTTCAACATACTGATTTTATTTCCTTAGGATTGCTGGATCACACAATGATTCGATTTTTTATTTTTTAAAAAAAGCCTTTATGTTGTTTTCCATAATAGCTATAGTAATTTACATTTCTACTAATATGGTGCAAAGGTTTCCTTTTCTCCATATTCTGTCCAACACTTATCTTTTGTCTTTTTGATAATAGCCAATCCAACTGGTGTGAGGTGGCATCTCATTGTGGTTTTAATCTGCATTTCTCTGATGATTAGTGATATTGATCATTTTCTCATACATCTGTTGGCCTTTTATATGTCCTCCAGGGGATAAGATCCATGACACTGGTCTGAAAATTAATTTTTTAGAATATGACCCCAAAAGCACAGGCAATAGGGAAAAAAAACAAAAAACAAAACAAAAAAACGGACAAATAGGATTACATCATACTTATATGCTTCTTTACAGCAAAGGAAATAATCAACAAGGTAAAGAGACAACCTATGAAATGTGAGAAAATATTTGCAAACTATACATCTTATAATAGGATAATACCCAAATATATAAGTAACTCAAACAACTCAATAGCAAAAATAAATCACTCAATTAAACTATGGACAATTGACCAGAGTAGATATTTCCCAAAAGAAGTATACAAATGGCCAACAGGTATATAATAAACTAACTCCACCCCTCCCCCCCGCCCTGTCCCCACACAAAGGATGTGGGGTTAAACTTTAATTATAAGAAGTTTAGTTCAGAAATATGGCTATACTACTGATAAGGAAGATGAAGAGATAGGCATTGAATGCTGCTAAAATCTCTCGTTGTAAACAAATATATTCTTAGATACAGAAGCTTAGAGAAACAGCTCAGGCTCTACATGATTACTTTATATTTGCTGAGACTTTGTACTTCTTCACTTTTTACCACTCATGCCCTTCCCCCCTAGAGAAGCATAGCTACTTTTTGCCTAGTTTTGGATGGTCACATGTATTGTATGTTGTTGCTTGTGTATGGTGATAGCTACTCGTCACTTGATATTTAATTGTCCGCTTTTTCTTAGAAACAAAACCTTAATACCATACAGAGAGGCAATATGTCCAAACAGAACATATTTCCGGTCTAGTCTACACTAGCGTGGCCATATAACTCTCTTTGTGTGACATCTGGGAAGGCTAAATGAAGCTGTTTCTGCCAAGATGAAGACCCTTTTGCGTTTGCCACGTTATTATTATTTGCTGGAAGGCTGAAGCTTGAGAAACCATCTTAGAAGATGAGGTAAGTACACTGATAAAAGCCATACTCTGAGAATGGTGGAGAAGAAAGATTAAAAGAGTCTGCCTCCGTGAAAACTTTTTAAGACTGAAAGACAGCCCTCAACTATCTACATCCAGATTTTTGTGTGTGTGGGAGAATAAACATTAATTTTTATTCTAGATTTTCTGTTATATGCACTGAATGTAATCCAATTTACATATCATTTTATTCTGATGTCATCACACATTATATCAACTAGGAATTCTCTATACTAAATACTGAAAATTAACTGCACAAGGGTTAAGCTTTACTCAACATAGTATAAATTAGGGTCAGATAAATATTTCAACTTCCCTGTTTTGTTCTAAATTTTCTCCTTCCATTCACTCTTTGTTGTATTGTTTTTTAATTTGTTCTTGAGGTCTCTTTCATGATATTGTCCATAAACTCTAGCCCTGCCTTGATGGGGCTCTAAGGAATTTGGCTGTGAATGTTCACAGTGTGTCCTCTACAGGTTACTTCTTTATCATGGTGAACAGCTAATGCCTACGTGTTCAACTCATGACTAGGTGTCCCTCTCAGAGAAAACTTGTTTATTCTGGCAAATGTCTTTATGGCTTTTGTGTCACCTGTGTTCAATTTATTCTTATCAAGATAGCCACTCCCTAAAAGAGCCCTGACTACAAATAAAGTTAGGTTCAAGAGTGTTGGGCAGGTGAGACTTAGAAGAGGCAATTCAACAAAACATGTAAAATAACAAAAGCAAAATAATACTCAAAAATCCCAGAAAGAAGAGGGTAGTATGCCTTGCAGGGCCAATGGGAATGGGGGAGACATGGGAAATGCAAGAGAAGGGACCTGAGGGCAGAAGTTTTTACTGAGATGCAAGGTGTGTTACTCAAGCAGGAATTGTTGCTGTTGTTTTGTTTTGTTTTGTTTTGGTGAGGCAGTCCAATTGGTGGCTTTAGAGTAAGGAGGCACGAATTCCATGGAGGCATGTGATGGCTGAGAAGTGGTCACTGTGGCATATCTGTGCAGTTCATGCAGATTGTAGTGGTCGACAGGGCAAAGAAAATTAGGTTGTATCTTGCTGCCCTATTGGGAACTGGTCACCAGGAGGTAGTTGTGTGAGGCAGCCATCTGGACTATGTACACTGAAGAACCAGGAGAAGGCAGAGAACTGGCGACTGTGTCAAGGATGACTAAGCCATATTTCTGGTATGAGAAAGTTAGACCTATATTTAAAATGGATATTGAGGAAACATAAACTTACAGGAATTCACTATACTTCTCAAGTTATTGCACTCTTTACTTCATATTTCTAAAACCTGTCTGTCAAGGTAATAATTGATTTTCTAATGATATTTCCATAGTATTTGCTTATGTCTTATTTAATCACTCTATGGCATTTGATATGTTAATTATGATGATGATGCCTTCTAATGGAACTTATCTTGCTTTAGGTACTTGCAGTTTCTTAGTTTGTTTATTTCTTTTTTTTTTTCCAAGACAAAGTCTTGCTGTGTCACACAGGCTGGAGTGCAGTGGCATGATCTTGGCTCTCTGAAATCTCTGCCTCCCAGATTTAAGCAATTCTCCTGCCTCAGCCTCCCAAATAGCTGGAATCACAGGCACCTTCCACCACGCACCCAGTTAATTTTTGTATTTTTAGTAGAGATGGGGTTACACCATGTTGGCCAGGCTGGTCTCAAGCTCTTGACCTCATGATCTGCCCACCACACCCTCCCAAAGTGCTGGGATTACAGGCATGACCCACTGTGGCTGGCCCCCTTATTTCTTAAATTACCCCAAGACTTCTTCACCTTCTCTTCCCTAATTATTTTTATTGGCTATCTATTGTGCCTCTGCCATCCTCTCCACTCACCATTAATTTATTTTATTTCATTTAAAATTTTTTTGGAACAGGTGGTTTTTATTATAGGGATAAATTCTTTAGTGGTGATTTCTGAGATTTTCATGCACCCATCACACAAGCAGTGTACACTGTAGCCAATACGTAGTCTTTTATCCCTCATCCCACTCCCACTCTTCCCCTGCAAGTCCCCAAAGTCCATTATATCATTCTTATATCTTTCCATCCTCATAGCTTAGCTCTTACTTATAAGTGAGAATATATAATATTTGGTCTACCATTCCTGAGGTACTTCACTTAGAATAATGGTCTGACATCATCCAAGTTGTTGCAAGTGCCATTATTTCATATTTTATGGCTGAGTAGTATTCCATGATGTATATATACCACATTTTCTTTATCCACTTGGTTGATGGGCATTTACGTTGATTCTATATTTTGCAACTGCAAATTGTGCTGCTATAAACATGCATGTGCAAATGTCTTTTTCATATAATGCTTTATTTTCATTTGGGTAGATACCTAGTAATGGGATTGCTGGGTCAAATGGCAGTTCTCATTTTAGTTCTTTAAGGAATCTCCATACTGTTTCTATAGTGGTTGTACTAGTTTACATTCCCATCAGCAGTGTAAAAGTGGTCCCTTTTCACCACATCCATTCCAACATCTATTATTTTATGATTTTTAAGATTATGGCCATTCCTGCAGAAGCAAGGTGGTATCTCATTGTGGTTTTAATTTGTATTTTCCTGATAATTAATGCTATTGAGCAATTTTTCATATGTGTTGGCTATTTGTATAAGTTCTTTTGAGAATTGGCTTATTCAAGTACTACTTTGCCCACTTTTTGATGGGATTACTTGTATTTTTCTTGGTAATTTGTTTGAGTTCCTTGTAGAATCTGGATATAAGTTCTTTGTCGAATGTATAGCTTGCAAGTATTTTCTCCCACTATGTGGGTTGTTTGTTTACTCTGCTGATTATTCCTTTGCTGTGAAGAAGCTTTTTAGTTGAATTATGTCTCATTTATTTATTCCTGTTTTCATTGCATTAGGTTTTGGTTTCTCATTAGGTGATGAATTATTTGCCTAAACCAATTATCTTGAAGAGTTTTTTTCCTATGTTATCTTCTAGAATTTTTATGGTTTCAGGTCTTAAAGTATTTATCCTTCTCGAGTTGATTTTTGTGGAAGGTGAGAGAAGAGAATCCAGTTTCATTCTTCTATGTGTGGCTTGCCAGTTATCCCAGCACCATTTATTGAATAGGGTGTCCTTTCCCAACTTATGCATTTGTATGGTTTTTCAAAGATCAGTTGTCTCTAAGTATTTGGCATTATTTCTGGGTTCTCTATTCTGCTCCATTGGTCTATATGACTATTTTTATGCAAGTACTATGCTATTTTAGTAACTATAGCCTTGTAATATAGTTTGAAGTCAGGCAATGTGATGCCTACAGATTTGTTCTTCTTGCTTAATATTACTTTGGCTTCGTCGCTCTTTTTTTGTTCCATGTGAATTTTAGAATTTTTTTTTTTTTTAGTTCTGTGAAGAATGACAATGGTACTTTGATGGGAATTGCATTGAATCTGTAAAATTCTTTTGGCATTATCATTATTTTCATGATATTCATTCTACCCATTCATGAGCAGGGATGTGTTTCAATTTGTTTGTTTGTGTCATCTATGGTTTCTTTCCACAGTGTTTTGTAGTTTTCCTTGTAGGATTTTTCACCTCCTCTAGTAAGTACACTTCAAAGTATTTTCTTCTCATTAGTTTCATTTTCACAGCTGTTGTAAAAGGGATTGAATTCTTGATTTGTTTCTCAGCTTGGTTCTTAGTGGTGTATGGCAGTGCTTCTGATTTGTATACATTAATTTTACTGAAACTTTCATTTATCAGACCTAGGAACTTTTTGTATGAGTCTTATGGGTTTCCTAGGTAGGCAGTCAGATCATTGGTGAACAGTGACAGTTTGACTTCCTATTTTCTGATTTGGATGCCTTCTTTTTTCTTTCTTTCTCCTGTCTGGTTGCTCTGGCTAGGACTACCAGTACTGTATTGGATAGAAGTCATAAACGTCAGCATCCTGGTCTTTTTCCAGTTCTCAGGGGGAATGCTTTCAACTTCTCCCCATTAAGTATGATATAAGCTGCGGGTTTGTTATTGATGGCTTTTCTTACTTTGACATATGTCCCTTTAATGTCAATTTTACTGAGGGTCTTTATCATATAGGAATGCTGGATTTTGTCAAATGCTTTCTCTGCATCTATTGAGATAACGTAATTTTTGTTTTTAATTCTTTTTGTGTGATGTATCATATTTATTGAGATGCATATGCTAAATCGTCCCTGAATCTTTTGTATGAAACCTACTTGATCACAATGTATTATCTTTTTGATATGCTGTAGGATTTGGGTACCTAGAATTTTGTTGAGGATTTTTGCATCTATGTTCATCAGAGATATTAGCCTGTAGTTTTTTTGTTTTGTTTTGTTTTTTGTTGTGTCCTTTCCTGGTTTTGGTATTTAGGTGATACTGGCTCCATATAATGATTTAGGGAGGATTCCCTCTTTCCCTATCTTTAAGAATTGTTTAAGTGGGATTGCTACCAATTGTTCTTTAAATGCCTGATATAATTCAGCTGTCAATCCATCTGTTCCTGAATTTTTTTTGTTGGCAAAAATTTTTATTTTATTTTTTTGAGACAGAGTTTCACTCGTATTGCCCAGGCTGGAGTGCAGTGGCACGATCTCAGCTCACTGCAACATCCACTTCCTGGGTGCAAGCAATCCTCTTGCCTCAGCCTCCTGAGTAGCTGGGATTACAGGCACCCACCATCATGCCCAGCTCATTTTTGTATTCTTAGTAGAGACAGGGTTTCACCATGTTGGCCAGACTGGTCTTGAACTCCTGACTTCAGATGATCCAATCACCTCAGCCTCCCAAAGTTCTGGGATTACAGGCATGAGCCACCGCACCGAGCTAGCAATTTTTAAATTACTGTTTCAATCTTGCTACTTGTTATTGGTCTATTCAGAGTTTCTCCCTGATTTAATCTAGGAGAGTTATATATTTTCAGGAACTTCTCTCCTCCAAATTTCTACTTTGTATGCATAAAGGAGTTTATGGTAGCCTTGACTGATCTTTTGTATTTCTGTGATATCAGTTGTAATTTCTCCTATTTTGTTTCTATTAATTATTGAGCTTATTTGGATCTTCTCTCTTTTTCTCATGGTCAGTCTTGCCAATGGTATATCACATTTGTTTATCTTTTCAAAGAACCAGCTGTTTCAATTATTTTTGGCATTTTTCATTTTTATTTAATTCTGCTCTTTCTTTTATTACAATGGGTTTGTATTTGGTTTGTTCTTGTTTCTTTAGTTCCTTGATGTGTGAAATTAGGTTGTCTATTTATGTTCTTTCACACTTTTTGATGTACGCATTTAATGCTATGAACTTTCCTTTTAGCGGCACTTTTGCTATTTGCCAGAGGTTTTGATAAGTTGTGTATTATTATTCAGATCAAAGAAGTTTTAATTTTCATCTTGATTTTATTGTTAAGCCCAAGATCATTCAAGAGCAGATTATTTAATTTTCATGTATTTATATAGTTTTGAGGGTTCCTTTTGAAGTTTTTTTCGGTTTTATTACACTATGGTATAATAAAGAAATAATTGAGGGTAAAATCACTAGCCTTCCTAGAGATTTAGACATCTAAATACAAGTAACTCAAACAATTTCTGGACTATTTGTCACAAAAAGATCATCACCTGAGCACATAGTCATCAGGTTATCTAAAGTCAAGACAAAGGAAAGAATCTTAAGAGTGGCGAGAAAAAAGCATCTGGAAGCTTGTAAAGAAAAGCATATCAAATTAGCAACAGATTTCTCAGCAGAAACCTTACAAAACAGAAGGAATTAGGGTCCTATCTTAGCCTCCTTAAACAAAATAATTTTCATCCAAGAATTTTGTGACCATCAAACCTAAGCTTCATAAATGATAGACAGATAAAGTCTTTTTCAAACAAATGCTGAGAGAAATTGCAACTACTAAATTCAAGAAATGCCTAAAACAGTTCTGAATCTTGAAACAAACTTCAAAACACACCAAAATAGAAACATCTTTAAAGCATAAATTTCAAAGGGCATATAAAATATAACACAATTAAAAACGACAACAACAAGATATTTAGGCAACAATTAAGATGATGAATAGAACAGTACCTCACATCTCAATACTAATGTTGAATGTAAATAGCCTAAATGCTCTATTTAATAGGTACAGAATGGTGGAATGAATGATCCACTATCACAGTATCTGCTGTGTTCAAGAGACTTGCCAAACACTTAAGACTCACATAAACTTAAGGTAAAGGGGTAGTAAAAGATATTCCATGCAAATGGAAAGCGAAAGCAAGCAGGAGTAGTTATTCTTACATAAGACCATACAGACTTGAAAGCAACAGCAGGTAAAAAATGTCAATAAAGGCTGGGTGCGGTGGCTCAAGCCTATAATCCCAGCACTTTGGGAGGCTCAAGAGATCAAGACCATCCTGGTCAACATGATGAAACCCCGTCTCTACTACAAATACAAAAAATTAGCTGGGCATGGTGGCGCACGCCTGTAGTCCCAGCTACTCGGGAGGCTGAGGCAGGAGAATTGCTTGAACCCAGGAGGTAGAGGTTGCGGTGAGCCAAGATTGCACCATTGCACTCCAGCCTGGGTAACAAGAGCGAAACTGTCTCAAAAAAAAAAGAAAAGTCAAAGAAGGACATTATATAATGATGAAAGGATTAGTCCAACAGGAAAACATCACTCTCTTAAATATACATTCACCTAACACTGGAGCTCCCAAATCTATAAAACAATTACTACTAGATACAAGAAATGAGATAGGCAGCTACAAAATAATACTGGGGGACTTCTAATGACACCACTAGAAAGGTCATCAAGACAGAAAGTCAACAACAACAAAATGCCCATAAACTATACCCTAGAACAAAAGGACTTAACAGATATTTGCAGAACATTCTACCCAACAACTGAAGATTACACATTATTTTCATCAGCATATGGAACATTCCCTAAGATAGACCATATTAAATGCCAGAACACAAGTGTTAATAAATGTAAGACAATTGTAATCACATAAAGTATCTTAGCACACCTTCTACTGTAGCTATTGCTTTGGCAATTCGTTTAGCAGTTGTAACCTAACAGCATTTTGTTTCAGCTGAACCAAATACCTGTTGCTTTCTGTTCCCACACTTCACTGATGCATTTATAAAAGGAGACCTAGAGAAACCTAATCAGCAAAACGTGTAACTTGAAAGTGAAAGGGAGTTAATACCTTCATGGGCATACTTTGACTAACAGAAGTTGGTGGATAAATTTTCTCATCTTCTGGCATTTGAGAGGACAATTGTTCATGGCATGTCCTTTAGAGGAAAAATTCCACATGGCTCCACAGAAAAGACTGACAGACATGAGCCTCAGTTTTTCATAGGGTTGATCATTCTGAAAAATATGCCCTTGAATTAGCTTCCTTCTTTTCTCTGCTACATTCTAACTGGTGTCCCTCTGAATTTTTCTAAAATTTGTCTTCCATAATAAATTGCATATATGCAAGGCTTTGTCTTAGCCTATGTCTCTTTGGGTGAAAACTCAGACTAAGACATACTTTATTCTCTACCATTTTATATGTTTCTCTTTTCTTTGCTGTGAATCCCATCTGCATTCCTATGCTTTCAATTTTCACCTCTATCTCTGCTTCCTATAATACACACAGGTCATTGTCTGTCTGTCTGTGCTGTTTTTGCTCATGTTGTTATCTCTTTCGACTTTGAAGATTTTGTTCAAATGTAACTTGCCTTATGAAGTTTTCCTCACTCTTCTAATTTGTAATTGAGTTCAGAATTAATCATTTCTGTTTTCCTCCAGCTCCTTTTCAATGCTCTGTATGTAGAAGACTGAACACATAAATGGACAATGGCCAGTTTATACACCAAAAGAAAACTCTCACTTGAAATCTGCAACAGCCAGTCTGGTAAACCACTGCACCACCTTCAGCAGCCAATCCAAAAAGTCAAAGCATTACTGCAGCAACCAGTCCTATAAGCCAATAGCAACTCTTGTAGCAATCAACCCCAAATGACCAGGACTTGATCAACAACTGACAGATTTCCTAATTTTTGCCCTACTTCCAACTTAGAACCAAACAAAGAAAGCCAAATGTATTCCACTAACCAGTCACATATCATGGCCCCTCTTCTAGTTATCTCACCTACAATCTCCAAACAGGGCATAACTATAGCTATCATTTTGTTTCCACTATTGGGTTTTATCACTTTTCTACCTGTCTTTGAGTCTCTATCAAACGAAAGAAGTGATGGTAGCTGTCTATATTGCTGTAGCAAGTTCTGTACATTAAGCGTATTATACATAAAATGTTTGTGACCCTTCCCCCTCAAATTCTTATGTCAAAACCTAATTCCCAATATGACAGAAATTGGAGGTGGGGTTTTTGAGAAGTAATTGGGCCATGAGGGTGAAACTCTCATGAATGGGATTAGTGTCTATATTAGAAAAGGCCAGAGAGCTAGCTTGTGCCTTTTCTGTTACGGGAAGATACAATGGAAGTCAATAATCTTCAACCTAGAAGAGGGCTGTCACTGGAATGTGATCATGTTGGCACCATCATTGTGAGCATCCAGTCACCAGATCTGGAAGAAATAATCTCTGTTGTTGATATGCCACCCAGTTTATGCCATTTTGTTATAGCAGCACTAACTCATTAAGACAAAGCCTTTGCTTGTTCTCATTTGGGTAGATTTTATTTATTTCCACAGAGACAGCCACCAATTATTATTTGGCAAAATTATGAAATTTGCTAAAGGTATCACCAAAATTGTAAAGGAAAATTTATTGGTGCTTGGTTTACAGTTGTGACTTGGAAATCTGTAAAAGTGCTTCTTTTCATATCCTAAGTGAGACTCCACAGTAAAACAAGATACATTAGCTAGTAATGTGATCTTGCAGAAAATGATTTGCTGATAATATCATAAAGAGCTGTTTGGTTTAATATTTTGTGGAAATAGTAGAGCACAAAATAATGTCCAGCTTTTGTGAGTGACCAACAAGTAGTCCTAGCATGCCAGGATGTGGGGGTTTTGAGATGGGACATGAACACTCTAAAGAGAAGAAGGGAGCAGGAAAGCATGCACAAAAGCTTCTTTAATGCAACATCTGCCAAAGGGTGATTTCACTAGACAAAAATAGGGAAAAAGAAATTCAAACTCTACTACGTTTACGTGAGGATCATATATTTTTGCTGCTTGTGAATATTTTATTATGTAGAAAGAGGAAGTTTGTGCTTTATTTTGTTCCATAGAAACACATATTCTCTATTGTTTCATGGAAGCATATAGCTATATTATGTATTTCTTCCGAATCATTTATAATTTCCAAGCTGCAGATTAAATTTTCTTCTGGAATTGCTGGTTTACTTGAATGAAGATTTTAGTAAACATATTTTATTTAGAAACATAAAGATTGAAAAATACCTCTCTATTAGATACAGTCATTAAAATAATATTTTCATCTAACACACTGGAACTTTGTTTCTACATTAAAACTGACTCTATAAAATTGCAAGTCCTGGGCTGGGCAAGGTGGCTCATGCCTGTAATCCCAGCACTTTGGGTGGCCAAGGTGGGCAGATCACCTGAGGTTAAAAGTTTGAGACCAGCCTGGACAACATGGTAAAAACCCATCTCTACTACAAAACTTAGCTGGACATGGTGATGGGCGCCTGTAATCCCAGCTACAAGGGAGGCTGAACCTGAGAGGTGGAGGTTGCAGTGAACCAAGATCTTGCCATTGCACTCTAGCCTGGGCAACAAGAGTAAAATTCTGTCTCAAAAAAAAAAAAAATTACAAATCCCTACTTGGAGATATCTCACACAAGCTCCCACATTTACACTATTGTACCTGAAAGACAAGCGTGAGATATTTCAAAAGTACTAGGTTTTAATTATCTCAATATCATAAATACTTTTTTAGTGATTAGACTTGATATTGATACCTCCAATTAGATTTTAAAGATAAGATTTCTTTAACCACGAGCAGGTAGAAATATTATGTAAGAAACTCTCCAGTCTCCCGTTTTTGTTGTTGGGTCTTTGGTTTTCTTTTTCTTTTTCTTTCTCTCTTTCTTTCTTTTTTTTTTTTTGAGATGGGGGTCTTGCACTGTAGCCCAAGCGGGAGTGCAGTGGTATGAATTTGGCTCTCTGCAATCTCTGCCTCCCTTTCAGGTTCAAGGAGTTTCGCTGTCTCAGCCTCCTGAGTCACTAGGACTACAGGTGCCCACCACCATGCCTAATTTTTGTGCGTGTGTGTGTATTTTTAGTAGAGATGGGGTTTCACCATATTGGTTAGGCTGGTCTTGAATGCCTGACCTCAGGTGATCCACCACCCCCAACCTCCCAAAGTGCTGGGATTACAGGGGTGAGACACTGAGCCTGGCCAAGTCTCTAGTTTGAAACTGACATTGGATATAATTTGAAGTATTGAGAGAATCCATATTTGTATTAATGGATATTTATAACTATCAAACCTGAACAAGAAATTAAGCAGTAAATTCACCGTCAGAAAGAACAAATACACAAGAGCCTTTTCTCATCATTTTTATTGCTGTGGTTCTGTAACCCATGCAACACAGGAAAAACCTCTATTTCCACATTCACACATCAGAGGACAAAATGTAAAGCTTACTTCTGGTCATTTCTTGATTCAATGTATAAATGAGGAGTAATATTGACTTAGAAAGCAAATGAGAATTTACCCAAGTAGTTCCAAACTTCCAGCCTGTGTTCCCACTCAACACAGCAGTTTTTCCAACCTGGCAATAAGGAAAACCTAAGCAGAGAGTCCCTTTTGAAGTAAAATACCATTTGTAAATTATTTTCCTAGAGTGTTAGTGCAATGCTCCCCAAAGTGCTTATTTGCTTTTATGCAAGTAACAAAAAGGAAATAGAAAAGTTGATAGGTTTATTATTACTACATATTCAGAAATAAAAATGCTGACACAATTTTCTGCTTTAGTTTTATCTGTGTTCTCATGTACTGCTTCTCATTTATACTTTCTTAATTCTACACATTTCTTAATAAAATATGACATTAGCCAACATTTATTAAGTAACACTTTGCATTTTTTCCAATTAACCTAATTTAAAATATTGATAGACATGCTAATTAGAGCTTGCTATCATCCTTTTCTTTATTGTTTGCTTTTTTAAATCTGTGAAATAGGGATGGTAAAAACAACAGAAGACATAATTTTTGCAAAGATTAAATGTATCAAACTTATTCTGCATAGAACATTTCCCAGCATATAGTAAGTGCTTTCTTAGGACTAGGTCTTAAAATGCTTTGATTTGGTTAAATTTCTATATGATCCAGTTAGGTGTGCATCATTTACCAGCTACATTCGTCTCTTCATACTTTAGTAAGGTGTGTTGCAGATGGCTACGGATAATTGCATGGCACTCCAAACGTAAACAATATAAATAATGGATAAATCCGTGAAAATCCAATTCTGCTTCCAGAAAGAATTTAAACTGACCCAGTAAAATGTCTTAATTGTCTTTGTATGAAAAGGACAGTACTTCAGCAAACTATTGATTACTAGAATTCTACGATAATTCTAAGATTCTGAAAAACGTTTGATTCATTCTATGCGTATGATTCCTAGCACAGAAGTTTGTTTCTTCCACAATGTCAAATATACAGTTAATAATGAGAGAATTGCCTATTCTTTCAGAAACATTCGACAATGTTTGCAACAAAAAGTTGCACTGGTTCTATGACTAACTCTTCATTCTGAAGTTGCTCTCAATGTTTCTCAGAATATCTCTATTTTTATCCCAGAAGTCAGGGATTTTAAAAAGAAAACATAATTTCTATTATTGGTAGTAAAATATTAATTAGATTATCATATTATTTCTGCCACTCAACAATATGAGATTTACCAATAGTAGAAATAATACTTTTAGGGGATAAAGTAGAAAATGTAAAAAAGGACATTCACAAATTTACTGTTTAATTTCTTGGGAAGTAAGCAAGAAGTATATAAAAATTAACATATAACTCGACTAAATGAAGGCTGAGAAAAGAAAGATTAAATTTATACTTAAAAAGTGACATTCACTAATTATATTGAGGTGTCCTTTACCCTTTCCTCTCTGGCTTCTGATAAGCTCCCAGGTCTTCATTATTTTAAACCCTGGTGAATGATTATTCTTATGCTGTTCATATAAAGATTTTCATTGTTGTTATATAACACCCATATCTTCCTTTTTATACTTGAAAATTATTCCACAAAATTTCCACTGAGAATCACATAAATTGATATGAAACTTCGTTAGCTATTGGGGAAATGCATAGCTATGATGAGCTACCTTTATACACCTATTGGTATCGTCCCTCAACATGATCAAATCATAAGCTGTTGAGGATGGAGAACAAGAATTCTTACTCATTCTTGGTTGGAATGCAAAATGAAATAGCCACTCTGGAAACAGTTTGGCAATTTCTTACGTAGCTAAACGTGCATTTGCTGTGTGACTCAGCAATCCCATCATTTGTATATACTGGAGTGAAATGAAAACTAACGTTTATGAAACTACCCATCTATGAATGCTTACAGCAGCTCTAATTACTAATGTCAAAACCTATAAACAACAAATATCTTTCAATGGGTGAATGGGTAAACTAGTACACGTGTACAATGAAATGCTGTACAGCAATACAAAGTAATGAACAACTGATAAATGAAACAACTTGGATGAACTTCAAAGACATTATGCAGAGTGAAAGAAGTCAGTATCAAAATATTACGAACTATAGGACTCTATTTATATGGCATTCTCAAAAAACCAAATCTATTGGGACAGAGAGCAGATCACTGTTTTCCAGAGATTAGGGGTAAGAAGGAGGGTATCACTATAAAGAGAGAGGATGAGATAATTTGGGGGATGACCCACCTGTCTATCGTGATTATGTTGGTGGCACACAAATCTACCCATTTATTAAAATCCATAGGAGTATACACCAACAGAAACAAATAATCAAATTTACTGTATACTAATTTGATAAATAAAGTAATAAAAAACTCTCCCGAAAAAAAAGGTAGGAGGACTCAAGATGGCGCTGTGAGAACATCCCAGGATTGGAGCTCTTCTCGTTAAATCCGCAAACGGTGAGTCAGAGCGGCATTTCCAGACTGATCTTTGTTGCCCACAGAACGGGGAAACTCCCAAGTATAAAAAAGACACGGGACGCCAGGCAGTAGGTCTGCCTGGCGAAGCCAGCAGCTGGGGCGGCGGCGGCCAGCCCTACCCAGCAATCCCCACAGGGTGCGCTTGTCCGGGTGCCCTGTTGAACCGGCAACCTGAGACTTGAGAGGGCTGGACTTGAGACTGAATGAGACTTGGACAGTAGGCCAGCCCAGGGGACTGCAGGGATTGGGATACCCAGTGGGACGAACAAAACCGCAATTTCAAACTATCCTGAGCAGACGGTCCGAGACGCTCTGTGGGGGAGGGGCGTCCACCACTACCGAGGCAACCTGCCCCAACTGAGATACACGCCCCATTGCTGACGCAGCCAGCCGTTGCCAAGGCAACTCGTCCCTACTGAGATACACGCCCACTGCTGACGCAGCCTGCCATTGCTGAGGCAACACGCTACAATGAAGAGACTCCGCCGCAGGGCGTGGCGGAGACCACAGCAGAGCCGGCAGGAGCAGCACGAATCACACAACAGCAGGGCGGAGCCTCGACAGCCAAACAGTGGCTAGTCTGCCTTCTAGCTGGGCAGGACACCTGATCGGACATCCAAAAATAAAGCCCAAACCCCTCAACACAGAGCATTTGAGAAAAAAAAAAAAAAAAAAGGGTTTTTTAATGAGCACTGTTGCAGCAGAATAAAACATAGCAGCCTAACAGCCCTGAATGAACAACAGAGTGCACAGCTCAGCAATTAAACCCCTATAAAGTACAAACTGTCTCCTCAAGCAGCTCCCTGACCCCTCTATACCCAAAAGACTGACACTAGGCAGGCATCATCCTGGGACAAACAGAGCAGAAAAAGAAACTGGTAGCATCCCTCGCTGTGCCACAGCTACTAGAGGTGCACCCCAGACAAGCAGGGTCTGGAGCGGACCTCAGCAGTCATACAGCGAAGGGGCTAGACTGGTAGAAGGAAAACCAAGCAACAGAAATACTTCATCATCAACATTCTGGGTGTCCACTCAGAGACCCAAACGAAAAGTCAGCAACTACGCAGACGACCAGCGGACAAATCCACAAAGATGGGAAGAAACCAGCGCAAAAAGGAGGAAAACACCCGAAACCAGAACACCTCGCCTCCTAGAAAGGACCAAAACTCCTCACCAGCAAGGGAACAAAGCTGGACGAAGAATGACTGTGACGAAATGACGGAATTAGACTTCAGAAGATGGATAATGAGAAACTTTTGTGAGCTAAAAGATCATGTATTAAATCAATGCAAAGAAACTAAGAACCTTGAAAAAAGATTTGAAAAAAGATTCGAGGAAATGATAACAAGAACGGATACCTTAGAGAGGAATATGAATGAATTAAAGGACCTGAAAAACACAATACGAGAACTTCGCGAAGCAAACACAAGATTCAATAGCCGAATTGACCAAGCAGAAGAAAGAATATCTGAAGTCGAAGACCAACTCAATGAAATAAAACGAGAAACCAAGATCAGAGAAAAAAGCGCAAAAAGGAATGAACAAAGTCTCCAAGAAATGTGGGACTATGTGAAAAGACCTAACCTACGTTTGATAGGTGTACCAGAAGGGGACGAAGAGAATGAATCCAAGCTGGAAAATACTCTTCAGGACATCATCCAGGAAAATTTCCCCCACCTAGCAAGACAAGCCAACACTCAATTGCAGGAAATACAGAGAACACCACAAAGATATTCCGCAAGAAGAGCAACCCCAAGGCACATAATCGTCATATTCAACAGGGTTGAAATAAAGGAGAGAATACTAAGGGCAGCCAGAGAGAAAGGTCGGGTCACCCACAAAGGGAAGCCCATCAGACTCACAGCAGATCTCTTGGCAGAAACACTACAAGCCAGAAAAGAGTGGGGGCCAATATTCAGCATTCTTAAAGAAAAGAACTTTCAACCCAGAATTTCATATCCAGACAAACTGAGCTTCAGAAGTGAAGGAAGAATAAAATCCTTTGCGAACAAGCAAGTACTCAGAGATTTTGTCACCACCAGGCCTGCTTTACAAGAGCTCCTAAAAGAGGCACTACACATAGAAAGGACCAATCAGTACCAGCCATTCCAAAATCACACTGAATGCTAAACAGCTTCAACATAATGAAGAATCTACAACAACTAACAGGCAAAACAGCCACTTAGAATCAAAATGGCAGTATCAAATTCACACATAATATTAACCCTAAATGTAAATGGACTAAATGCACCAATCAAAAGACACAGACTGGCAAATTGGATAAAAATCCAAAACCCATCAGTGTGCTGTATCCAGGAAACCCATCTCACATGCAAGGATACACAAAGGCTCAAAATAAAGGGATGGAGGAAGATTTACCAAGCTAATGGAAAGCAAAAAAAAGCAGGAGTTGCAATGCTCATCTCTGATAAAATAGACTTTAAAGCAACAAAGATCAAAAGAGACAAAGAAGGCCATTACATAATGGTAAAAGGATCGATACAACAAGAAGAGCTAACGATCCTAAACATATATGGACCCAACACAGGAGCACCCAGATACATAAGGCAAGTTCTTAATGAATTACAAAAGGACTTAGACTCCCACACAATAATAGTGGGAGACTTTAACACTCCACTGTCAATACTAGACAGATCAACCAGACAGAAAATCAACAAGGATATCCAGGGCTTGAACTCAGACCTGGAGCAAGCAAACCTGGTGGACATTTACAGAACTCTCCACCCCAAATCCACAGAATACACATTCTTCTCAGCACCACATCACACCTACTCTAAAATTGACCACATAATTGGAAGTAAAGCACTGCTCAACAAATGCAAAACAACTGAAATCATAACAAACAGCCTCTCAGACCATACTGCAATCAAGTTAGAACTCAGAATTCAGAAACCGACCCAGAACCGCACAGCTTCATGGAAACTGAACAACTGGCTCCTGAATGTTGACTGGGTAAACAACGAAATGAAGGCAGAAATAAAGAAGTTCTTTGAAACCAATGAGAACGAAGACACAACGTGCCAGAACCTCTGGGACACATTTAAAGCAGTCTCTAGAGGAAAGTATACAGCAATAAGTGCCCATATGAGGAGAATGGAGAGATCCAAAATTGACACCCTATCGTCAAAATTGAAAGAGCTAGAGGAGCAAGATCAAAAAAACTCAAAACCCAGCAGAAGACAAGAAATAACTAAGATCAGAGCTGAACTGAAGGAGATTGAGACACGAAAAACCCTTCAAAAAATCAATAAATCCAAGAGCTGGTTTTTTGAAAAGATCAACAAAATAGACAGACCACTAGCCAGATTGATTAAAAAGAAAAGAGAGAACAACCAAATAGATGCAATAAAAAATGATAAAGGGGAAATCACCACAGATTCCACAGAAATTCAAACCATCATCAGAGAATATTACAAACAACTCTATGCGCATAAACTAGTAAACCTGGAAGAAATGGATAAATTCCTGGACTCCTGTGTCCTCCCAAGCCTAAACCAGGAGGAAGCTGAAACTATGAATAGACCAATAACAAGGTCTGAAGTCGAGGCAGCAATTAAGAGCCTACCACACAAAAAAAGCCCAGGTCCAGACGGGTTCACAGCCGAATTCTACCAGACACACAAGGAGGAGCTGGTACCATTCCTTCTAAAACTATTTCAAACAATCCAAAAAGAGGGAATCCTTCCCAAATCATTTTATGAGACCAACATCATCCTGATACCAAAACCCGGCAGAGACCCAACGAGAAAAGAAAACTTCAGGCCAATATCCATGATGAACATAGATGCAAAAATCTTCAATAAGATTTTTGCAACAGCAAATCAAAAAACTTATTCATCATGGTCAAGTAGGATTCATCCCAGGGATGCAAGGCTGGTTCAACATACGCAAGTCTATCAACGTAATTCACCACATAAACAGAACCAAAAGCAAAAACCACATG
The DNA here is from genome assembly GCF_049354715.1 of Callithrix jacchus. Classification (NCBI taxonomy): domain Eukaryota; kingdom Metazoa; phylum Chordata; class Mammalia; order Primates; family Cebidae; genus Callithrix; species Callithrix jacchus. Next base: position 85,672,343 of record NC_133524.1, read on the forward strand.
ATTATCTCAATTGACGCAGAGAAGGCATTTGACAAAATTCAACAGCCCTTTATGCTAAAAACCCTCAATAAACTCGGTATCGATGGAACGTATCTCAAAGTAATAAAAGCTATTTATGACAAACCAACAGCCAATATCATACAGAATGGGCAAAATCTGGAAGCATTCCCTTTGAAATCTGGCACTAGACAAGGATGCCCTCTCTCACCACTCCTATTCAATATAGTACTGGAAGTTCTAGCCAGAGCAATCAGGCAAGAAAAAGAAATAAAGGGTATTCAAATAGGAAAGGTGGAAGCCAAATTGTCTCTATTTGCAGACGACATGATAGTATACCTAGAAGACCCCATTGCCTCAGCCCAAAAACTCCTGAAACTGATAAACAACTTCAGCAAAGTCTCAGGATATAAAATCAATGTGCAAAAATCACAAGCATTCGTCTACACCAATAACAGACTTAAAGAAAGCCAAATCAAGAGCGAACTGCCATTCGCAATTGCTACAAAAAGAATAAAATACCTTGGAATACAGCTCACAAGGAACGTAAGAGACCTCTTCAAGGAGAACTACAAACCACTGCTCAACGAAATCAGAGAGGACACAAACAGATGGAGAAACATTCTATGTTCATGGTTAGGAAGAATTAATATCGTGAAAATGGCTATACTGCCCAAAGTAATTTACAGAGTCAACGCTATCCCCATCAAGCTACCATTGACTTTCTTCACAGAACTGGAAAAAGCCACCATGAACTTCATATGGAAGCAAAAGAGAGCCCGCATAGCCAAGTCAATTCTAAGCAAAAAGAACACAGTGGGGGGCGTCACACTACCGGATTTCAAACTATACTACAAGGCTACAGTAATCAAAACAGCATGGTACTGGTACCAAAACAGAGATATAGACCAGTGGAACAAAACAGAGGCACCGGAGGCAACACAACATACATACAACTATACAATCTTTGATAAACCTGACAAAAACAAGCAATGGGGCAAGAATTCCATGTTTAACAAATGGTGTTGGGAAAACTGGCTAGCCATGTGCGGAAAGCAGAAACTGGACCTCTTCCTGACACCTTACACTAAAATTAACTCCAGATGGATTAAAGACTTAAACATAAGACCTGGCACCATAAAAACCCTAGAAGGAAATCTAGGCAAAACTATCCAGGACATAGGAGTAGGCAAGAACTTCATGAACAAAACACCAAAAGCATTGGCAACAAAAGCCAAAATAGACAAATGGGACCTAATCAAACTCCACAGCTTCTGCACGGCAAAAGCAACAGTCACTAGAGTGGATCGGCAACCACCAGAATGGGAAAAAATTTTTGCAGTCTACCCATCTGACAAAGGGCTGATATCCAGAATTTACAAACAACTCAAGCAGATTTACAGGAAAAAACAAACAAGCCCATTCAAAAGTGGGCAAAGGATATGAACAGATACTTTACGAAAGAAGACATATATGAGGCCAACAATCATATGAAAAAATGCTCATCGTCACTGGTCACCAGAGAGATGCAAATCAAAACCACATTGAGATACCATCTCACGCCAGTTAGAATGGCGATCATTAAAAAATCTGAAGACAACAGATGCTGGAGAGGATGTGGAGAGAAAGGAACACTTTTTCACTGTTGGTGGGAGTGTGAATTAGTTCAACCATTGTGGAAGACAGTGTGGCGATTCCTCAAGGCCTTAGAAATAGAAATTCCATTTGACCCAGCAATCCCATTACTGGGTATATATCCAACAGACTATAAATCGTTCTACTATAAGGACACATGTACACGAATGTTCATTGCAGCACTGTTTACAATAGCAAAGACCTGGAATCAACCCAAATGCCCATTGATGATAGACTGGATTGGAAAAATGTGGCACATATACACCATGGAATATTATGCAGCAATCAGAAATGATGAGTTCGTGTCGTTTGTAGGGACATGGATGAATCTGGAGAACATCATTCTCAGCAAACTGACACAAGAACAGAAAATGAAACACCGCATATTCTCACTCATAGGTGGGTGATGAAAAATGAGAACACATGGACACAGAAAGGGGAGTACTAAACACTGGGGTCTATAGGGGGAAAAGGGGAGGGCCAGTGGGAGGGGGAGGTGGGGAGGGATAGCCTGGGGAGAAATGCCAAATGTGGGTGAAGGGGAGAAGAAAAGCAAAGCACACTGCCATGTGTGTACCTACGCAACTGTCTTGCATGCTCTGCTCATGTACCCCAAAACGTATAATCCAATAAAAAATTAAAAAAAAAAAAAAAAGAAACTCTCCCACTCTCTGATAACCTCCATTCTGGTTATAAAAGGAAAAAAAAACCTCTTGTATGGTGTAGATAATTGTTTTAAGGTATGGCCAAAAAAATTGCCGCACTAAATTTGATTTTAATTTTAAAAATAAGTCCCTAATATAAAACAATACATTCATAACGACAATGTTTCAGTGAGAGAGGGGTTTCTGCATAGAAGAAACAAGCTGACTTAGAGGACTTCAGAAGTAACTCATAATCCTAAGGGTCCAGAAGCCCCAGAAGTCTTGCTTTCTGCTTGTTCGATGATAATCTCTTACCCAGATTGTTATAGCTTACCCAGCTTCTAAAGCTACCCATCCCTTTTTGACTCCTCATATCAAATCCCAGGATGATATGCAGCTTGAAACAATGACAGGAATAGCTTCCCACGGGCCCATTTTTTCCGTTGAAAAAAATATGCAGGCCATAATTCAAATTGATTACCTACCTTCCCTGAAATATACAAGGAATAAATTATTCTTTTGCATATTCTTTTTTATCTCAGTCACACAACCAAAAGTACAAGCTTTCCAAACTGCTCTCAAACTATCCCCACATGCTTCTATCTGTATATCCCCTACATTAACCCAAACCTTAACCTTCTACGCCTTTCTACTGTGACTTTGGAACATGATTTGATCAACATCCTCAATATTGCCACCGTTTCCTTGTTGTTTTCCTCCTTTGTCTAAGCTAATTAAAACTGTTATAGGAAGAAACACCCAACCCCCGCCACAGGCTCCTTATGTAAGGGCTATTTTCCTTTCTTATTGCACAGACCTCAGATCCTAGAGGTGGATTCCATGAACTCCTTGCTGCCCAATACTAGTTGCAAACTCCTTTTCCTTACATCCTGAATTCCTAGACACTTTTCTTCAACTCAACCGGATAACAGTCTTCCTTCTTACTCTTATTCCAATCACTATTCATAGTGATTTCAACTTTTGTGCATATGATTCAGCCAATACTCTGGTTTCTCAGTGTTCTTGGCTTCCTAAATTCCAAGGTTTATCTTCTCTACCCACACTCTAGCCACTCACAAATGCACAGCCCTGCCCTTCTTAACACCAAGAATTGCACCATTTCAAAAACATCTTTGACAAGTATTTAGTTTCTTTTTTTTTATCGTATTAGGTTACTTACTTTAGTATACTCCTTGTCTACAGTTCTTTGACTCCACTGGTGTCACCAATTCATTGATTCTAACACAGTTTTAATATTCATGTATCTCTGAACCACCCTTACTTTCTTCCCTATATAGGTTGGATTGTGTTCCAGTGTTGTTACCACTTGTTTGAAGAATCTCCCTTTCTACTCCTTTCTTGATCATATTCATCCAATTTAACCTTAACTCTCATTAAACTTCATTATTTGCACAATTCATGGATACAGGTGAATAACTGACTTTTGCTATACAAAAGTCACACTAGCATGGTGACTTGTTTCACTTTACATTCATGAATAAAAGTTTCAAATAGGTTCCTAAAACTCACTCTGCAAGATAATGACTTCTCATTTTCTTCTCTTCTATTTGAATCTTTCTTTTTTCTTTGAGACAGCATCTCTCTTTGTCACCTAGGCTGGAGTGAAGTGGCACAACCTCGGCTTACTGCAACATTCACCTCCAGGTTTCAAGCGATTCTCATGCCTCAGCCTCCTGAGTAGCTGGAACTACAGGCACGTGCCACGATGCCAGCCTAATTTGTGTATTTTTAATATAGACAGGGTTTCACCATGTTGTCCAGACTGGTCTCAAACTCCTGACCTCAAGCAATCTAACCTCCTCGGCCTCCCAAAGTTTGGGATTACAGGCGTGAGCCACTGTGCCTGGCCCTGAATCTTTATTTTATGATTTAATCTAATTATTTACGGAAAACATTGAAGCAATCAGATGAGCACTGCCATATCTCCCTACCATACTCACCTATGCATTGCATCTCTTTACAATTACTCAGCCTTCCCTCTTGTTATAATGAAATATATATCCTGGCTCCTATCTAAGGGCACTCTTCTTCAATTCTGCATTTTATATCATTTGACTAGGGTCATCTATGGTTACTGATATTCCTAGGAAAAATATACCCCTCTTTTAACTGCTTAAATATTAAAAGTTTACCCTGTTCATTTATCTCTTAATAGTTTCCCAGTCTTGGTGACAAATTTATATGTTAACACTGTCTTTTCTAACTTACAAAAGATCTTTACTTCTATAGCTATCAATTTCTTGCTACTGCCTTGGCAATTCTCAGTAGCTTACAAAAACTGTCATTAACATTTCTCCATATTTAAAAGCCTGGTGTTGATTTCATCCTGTCCTCCAGCTTCTATACCTTGTCTGTCTTCTCTATCACTGCAAAATATTTTTAAAAGTTTTCAAAAATGTTGTCTCTACTTCCTCATTTCCATTAAATTTTTTATCCAGCCACATTTCGGTTTTTGCTTTTAACCATTGAATGTCAAGTTGCCAAACACAAAGATCAGTTCTCTTTTCTCATCTTACTCAGTGTTTAAATAGTCTCTGAAAATTATTTCCATGGTTTCTGTGACACGACATTGTTCGCATTGTCCTACCTCAATAGCCAGCCTATCTCAGTCTTTTGATTCTAGATCCTTCCTTTCTGTTTGATGTCTAAATGTTGGAGTATCCCATAGCTCAAAACTGGTTCTTCTTCACTTTTTTTTTTCTATTTCCTAGGAGACCCTATTTAATTTGATTAATTCAAATACCATTGGTATGCTAATGATTTCCAAATTATATTACCAGCCTTACCCCTAATGAGCTAATTACTTGTTTTGTATGTCTATAACATCTCAAATTAAGCAGGTCAAAGACAAAACTCATAGTATCTTCTCCCAAACATAGTCCTTATATAGTATTTGTTATATGAATAAATGACAACTCAAACCAATTGTTTGAGTTAAAGTTCAACATGTCCTCCATGATTCTTTTTTTTTTAAACCTTCCAAGTAATAATGTTCTACCTTCAAAATATATTCTGAATAAGGATTACCATCATTTCTAACATCTGAGAGTTACTATGGACGGTTGATTCTTTCTCCTGCTACATTACTCTAACCCTCTCCTGCCACTACATTTCACTTATAAGGACCCTGTGATTATGTTTGGCCCACCAGACAATGTAGGATAATCTTTGCATCTCGATATCTTTAACTTTATTCACACCTGCAAATACGCTTTTGCCTTTGAAGGTACCATGTGCACAAAATCTGGAAATTAGAAAATGAACAACTTGGTGGGGCAGGGAGGCATTATTCTACCTTCCCAAGTCCCTGGGAATTTTTAATGATTCAGAGCAGAAGGAAAGAAAGAAGGAATAGAAGGCATACATGATCAAGACTCAGAGGAGATTTACATAGATGTGTTAGAAAGAACCACTTTAGAAGCACACCTTGGAGAACACTATGCTAAGTGAAACAATTTGGCACAGAAAGAAATATGGCATGATCTCACTTCTACTTGAAATATAAAAGAGATAAACCCATAAAGTAGAGGAAAATAGTGGTTACCAGGGGCTTGGGGAGGGGCATGGATAGGGAATGGGGAGATATTAATTAAAGGGTACACATTTTGGTCAGCCACAAAGAAGAAGTGCTAGTGATCTATGGTACAGAATGATGGTTATAATAAGCAATGAGGCTTTATATATTTCAAAATTTCTAAAACAGTACATTTTAAATGTTTTAACCACAAAAAATGACAAGGATGTTAGATAATGGATTTGTTAATCAGTTTTATATAATCACTCTGCAATATAAACATATATCAAACCATTACATAATACCACATAAATATATACAATCATTATTTGTCAACTAAAAATAAAATTGAAGGAATATAGCATCCCTTTTTCTCAATATAGAGGAATTAAAGGATAAGTATAGAGATAGGTATATCATAAAAAGAAGAAGTGCTTCTCTTCAAGAACTTCACAAAGTTTTTATATTACATATTATGAATTATGTGTGCATATATATATTTGTATATATGTATGGTGTGTGTAATTAAAGAAGAGTTTTTTTCTTAAATATATAACTAGCACCTTGACATGATAGAAGATGGCTTGGAAAAGGTAACAAATTAAAGGTAACAAATCAAATCAATGAGAAAAACATAGTAGGAATTCTAAGTTAGAGCATTAGTTTTAGTGGTCCAAATTTGTACAGAGATAAAAATTCCTCTAGTAAGGTTATGCAACACTGACATAAAAAACACACAATTTATCAGGAATGGGGTTTGATGTTGAGGATTAGGAACTATAGCAGAGAAATTTGTTGAGGGATTATAGATCAGTGGAGAAAGCATTAAGTATCTGGGAATGTTACAAGTGAGATAAGAGTGGGGTCATGCTTGCAAGATATTACTCAGTGCTTAATATTGACGTTATCTACCATAAATCACCCTGTTGGGGCATATAAGCTAAGTGCATAGATACCACATTGATATATGAATGTATAAGTACTTGCAACTATATTTACAGAATAATGGTGTAATTTTTTGAATTATCCTTTAAATATTTAACTGTTTCTAAAGGTATATTGCAAAAATATTCAAATATAATTAATTTATTTTTATTGATTTTCCACAGGGTATTTATCATAATATTTGAACTAGACGTTTGAATAGATATCAATAAAAGGTGAGGCTACTTAATGGAATTGTATGTTAAATGGGTCACAAATTATCTCTATAAAATTGTTTACATTTTCAAAATTGAAGTCAAACTTAAATATCTATATAAACACAAAAATCAGTTACTCAATTAAAAATAAGTATTTCATTTTGTACAGGTGATCTGCCCCCTTTGGCCTCCCAAAGTGCTGGGATTACAGATGTCAGTCACACCCCTGGCCACATATTAAATTTTTAAAAAGTCAAAAGCCTATACAAATGATTATAAATGCCTGAGTTATGAAATATGTAGGGAATTATATTTCAAAATATATTTTACATAATTTATTATATTTTCTCAGAAATTATCCTTTCATACTGCTCTATCTAAAATTGTAAATTAGCAAAACAACTCTAACTCAGCTTTTACCATGAGGAACTTGAAATTCCTTTATCTCTGAGACATAATATTACAAATGAAATTTGATGTGTATTGTGTCTGTGAAACCTTTTTTTTTTTTTAGAAATTCTCATACAATTAAATATTATATCCATTCTAATATACTTAGGTACTATTGAGTAACAGAAAGTAAAGAAATTTAGAATTTGAAGTTTTCTCTTTTTTAAAACAAAGTCTCAGTCTGTCTCCCAGGCTGGAGTGCAGTGGTGCAATCTTGGCTTACTGCAACCTCTGCCTCCTAGGTTCAAGCTATTCTCCTGCCTCAGCCTCCTGAGTAGCAGAGACTATAGGAGTATGCCACCACACCTGGATAATTTTTGTATTGTCAGTAGAGATGAGGGTTCACCATGTTGCCCAAGCTGGTCTCAAACTCCTGACCTTATGTGATCCGCCCGCCTCAGCCTCCCAAAGTGCTAAGATTACAGGCATGAATCACCACCACTCCTGGCCTGAAGTTTTCAAGAGAAAAATAGAATATATTTTAAATACTAAACTTCATAGAAGCTTTTACTTTTTAAAATAAACTTAAAATACAGTATACAATACATAAACATTAAGAAATTTAATGTTTTCTTACAAACAGAAAATGAGAAAAACTAAGATGTATTTGAAAAGGCAACTTTTACTTATATGCTACTAAGATTGGATCTTGTTTTAACTGCCAATTCCTCCTGACACATGTGATTATTAAATAAATTATAAAAATTATTCATCATTTGCAGGACTGAGAAAAGCATCACTCAATAATAAAATAATTTTTGGCTCTCAAGAGCTCAGAGCAAGCAGAGGTTTACCCCTTGCAAGATGTTTTTTTATTCTGTATGAAATAAGATGTTTGAATGGAAAATTGATAATCATAAATTTATTGGCTGGACCACTGGATAAGTTTGACAACTTTTGATCAAAGCTAATTAAAATGAAAACCAGTGATGCACATGTTGTGGAACAACTTTCCCTAGATTAATAGGGAGCTACTAAAAAACACAGATCATTAACTTTGCTGCTGATCACTTTGAAGACTAAAAGGAAAAAATGTATGATATGTCTGTTACTATCTTCCTTTGCTATGAAGCTCATGAGTTGCCCACCTGTTTACTAGAAAAATACAATTAATATGAAAGAAAGTATTTCATTTTAGATGCACAGAAAGCATGTTATATATAAGGGGATTGCTTATTTCTGTATATATTATATAGGAAGGAATCAAATTCCTGAAAAAAAATGTTTGATCTAAAAGGAATAAAAAGAGTTAACGATTCTACAAAGAAGTACTATCTACACTGTATTCAAGTTATTGGTAACTTCATTAACTGTATATTTCATAAAAACTTTGTGGACTAAGTAGATTAGAGGTTTAGTGCTTTCGCTTAAAAAAAGTTTTTAGTGTTTTTTTTTTTAATGGAGGGTGAACTATATTGCATTTTTGCGATGCATTCAAACTCTTTAGACATTATCAATAGGAAATAAAATACAAGATTGGTCCAGGAATTGGTGTTTATATGCCATAACAAAATGTAATGCATTTGTGATATAAAGATGTCCTGTATACGCTTTGTATATGAGGACTAAGTATTTTAAAACTAAACATTAAGACTAGAAAAGTAAAATCCAAGAGTTTCTCAAGAGTTGATGAAGTAATCTGATGAAACTCACTGACATATAATAACACTTGCGGAATCTGAAGCACAAGCAGGTCAAGTAATTTATATTTGACTATAGGCTGTATTGGGAATAAATATATGCTAATTTTTAGTTGGCCATTGTTTCCTTTCATGCACATATGCGTGAGAAAGGCCTTCACAAAGCTTCATGTGAAGTTAATACGGAGATAAAATGAAAATTCTGCCCCCCAAAACTCTAGTAAGAATAGTGATTACATTGAGATTGAAATCACTTTTCCATTTAGTTTACAGAAACTTAAATCTTAATTAAGCTACATTCCGACTACATATATTCATATATTTATCTAGACTACCACATTCTTATTATGAAATCAAGTTATAGAAACATCTGTGAATTGCAATGAATGATAAACATCCCCAATTATCATAACTGCTATATATAAGTAACTCTAATTTTAAACTGAGAAAAATTCAAATCAGTATGAGTACCCAGCAGAGTAACAATTAAGGAAATGCTTTGCTCGTAACACAGAGTCAAAGGTCATTTTATCAATAGAATAATTTCCAGATGGAATCGCACTAGGATAATTAAGAGTACATGCAATTGTGCAAATGTGTTCTATGGGGTCTTAGCATGATCAAAGCTACTGTCAAACTGTTACACAAATCCTGTCTAAGTATGTCACATTATTCCATGTATAAGGTGATTCCATTCCTGAGAAACCAATGAACAGTAGTATCTCACTGATTAATAAAACTCCATGCAGATACATGTTACTATTAAAATGCCTTATCAGGTTTCTGGCTTCTGGGGTGGTAATATAGAGAGCTAGAAGGAGCATGACATAATCCTTTAAAATAAAAAGTAGAATAATTTCAAATTAAATACTAATTTTTCAAATACATGGGAAAGCTAGGGTTGCAGAGTAAACAACTGACCCCTATTTCTAATGAAAGTGAGTGCCTGTTGAGAAGGAGAAATGTTGAACAAATACAAACTTTCATAGATGCAACAGGACACATGTATAAGACTTCGCATAGAATAGCTGGTGTAATGAAAGGAATGGTGGTCTCTCCTCACAAATGTGCCTACATGCTAACTCCTAGAATGTATGAATATGAATTTACTTGGAGAAAGAGTCTTTGCAGATGTATTTAAGTATCATGAGATGATGTCAACTTGCATTATCATGGTGGGTTCTTAATCCAATGGCAAGTGTCATTATAAGAGACACCTAGACAAACACAGAAAAAAGCAGAAGGACACATGAAGAAGGAAGCAGAGATTGGAGTTACATGCTTACAAGCCAAGGAGTGCCTAGAGTCATCATAAGCTGAAAGACGAAATAAAGAATTTTCCCTACAGGTTTTGCAGGGAGCATAGCCTGTCAATAACTTGATATTAGACTCCAAAACTGTAAGAGAACAAATCTAATATTTTTAGTCACCTAGTTTGTGATAATTTATTACAGCAGGCTCGGAAAACCAATACATATTTTGGCACTGAAAGTCAGATGATGCTATAACATATCTAATACTGTTAAAGTGGCTTGAAAATTGGGTAATTTGTAGAGGGTGGAAGAATTTTGAGAGGTATAAAAAATTCCTGGATTGAGTTAATGAAACTATTGGAGAAATAAGAACTTGAAAGGTACTGCTGGGGAAGGCCCATGAGAAAATGAGGAGCATGGTAGAGAAAGCTCATAGAGAATACACATATAATCATAAACAAAATGTTGGTAGAAATAGGAATGCTAAAGATGTTTCTAGTGAGAGTTTAGAAGGAAACGAGGAAGATCTTATTAGAAATTGTAGGAAAGTCACTTTTTATTATTAAGAGGGAGAAAAATTGAACTGTGTTCCTTTATTGAATGGAACACCGTACTTGTAAGCAATGACATGGATATTTAGCTGAGGAGATTTCAGGCATAGTCTTGAAGATGCAGCATGCTTTCTCTTTGGTGCTTCTAGCAAAATGTGGAAAGAATAAAATAAATTTAAAAAAAACTGTTAAGCTGCAAGGAACATAAACTTGATAATTCACGATTATTGGCTTATCAGAATTGCAAATGATGCTAAAATTATAAGATTCACTTTTGGGAAAGCATGCTCTGGAGAGAAAACCAAAACTATCGCTGAGTAGATTAGATTTGTTAATCATAGATTCATTCAACCATCTTAGAAGAATCTAATAATAGAGATGGAGCTATCCAGGAAAGTTGGGTGGAAAACCCTCTTGTCTAATGGCAAGGAACCTCATGACATAAATCAGAAGATGCACAGGTTTGTAAGAATGTTTTATCAGTAGAAACACTGTAAACCTGAACTTAAAGGGACAGAGATAGGGCAAAGTGAGAGAAAGCTGGAGGCATGAACACAAAGGCAGAAGTAGATTGTGCCACTGTGGATGCAGAGGCAGAGGCTGATAGAATTGGCATGGGAGTAGATTTGAAAAACAGCAGAAGCGAAAAGAACCACAGCATACCGTGCAGAGATGTGGAGTCATTGATTTCATTGTCAACTGAAATGACAGAGCACCCACTCACAAAAGATTATTCTCAGGCCTTGAAACCTAATCAAATTTGTCCTGCTGAATATCAAATTTGATTGGGACAAGTAGCCTCTTTGTTTTTTCCAATGTCTTCCTTTTGGAATGTGAATGCGTATTCTCTGCCTGTCTCACCATTGTTTATGGGAAAGATATAACTTGTATTTTACTTTCAAGAATGGAGAAAAAATTTGCCCCAGGATGGATCATACGCAGACCTTCATCCATACCTGATTCAGATGATTTACATGATGCATTTGGGACTTTTAAACTGGTGTTATTTAGACAAGATGTTAGTTTTAAAGTTGTTGTCCTGATAGGTTAAGATGGTAGAGAATTTGGAATGTGATGGATGTATTTTGCATGTGGGAGTGACATAAAATTTAGAGACTAGAGAGCAGATTGTGGTAGGTTGAATTGTGAATCCAATAAGATATGTCCATATCTCAACCATATGAACCTGTAAACGTGACTTTATTTGGGAAAAATTCTTTGCAAATATAATTGAGTGAAGGACTCAGAGAGATTAGGGAGACAGAGGAAAAAGTTGTATGAAGAAATAAAGCATAGACTGGCGTAACGTAGTCGCAAAGAAATACCTGGACTTACCAGAATCTTGGAGAGGCAAGGGAGGATTGTCCCCTAGAGCCTTTGTAAGGAACATGGCAGTGCGAACACTACATTTTTTATTTCTGGCCTACCTCCAGCACTGTACCACCTTGTGGCAGACCTAGGAAACTAGTACAGTTGATAAACTGGTGAAAGGTTAGCTAGTACTTGCTGGTGGGACAGTGTGAAAATTCTGGGAGGTATGACAGTTAATTTTATATCAACATGGCTAGGCCATAGTACCAAGATATTTAGTCAAACACTGGTCTGCATGTTGCTGTGAAGATATTTCTTACAAAAAATTAACATTTAAATCAGCAAACTTTTAAAGATCACCTTTTGCAGTATAAGTGAGCCACATCCTATCACTTGAAGGCCTTACAAAAGAAGACTGATTTTTTTAAGTAAGAGAAAATTCTGTCTGAAGATCATTTTCAGATTTTAACTTAAATGTCAACTCCTTTCTGGGTGTCCAGATTGCTGGGCTTGCCAGCCTCCACAACTGCATGAGACATTTTCTTAAAATGAATCTGTCTGTAATTCACATACATGCCCTATTGTTTCTGTTTCTCTGGAGAACACTGTGTGATACAGGTGGTCATGTACACTTTGGGGAGCATACATCAGTTTCAATGCCCTTTTCCTTTTAACTAACCTACCAAGTGTTCACAGAAACCATTAGAACGAGTCCTAGGAAATATCCATTGTTGTGGAGATCTGTGAAAGAACAGAAAGGATACCAGGAAAGTCTAGAAGGTTCCTTCCTCTCTATCAATAGTATGGAAAAATAAATTCTTATTCTGTGGGGAACAGGGCAACACTGCTGCTCTTAGTGTGTTTGAAAACATTCATTGCCACTAGAAGGAAATATGGTAGGGCAATGGGGAAGATCCTAGTTATTGGGAAAAGAAAGAATTACACTGCAAGGTTCCAAGGTCACAACTGCAATCATAGAGGATCAGGGGAACCAAAAAGCTTACTATATTAGTTCTCCGTGGATACTGCAACAAATCACCAAGAACTTTGTGACTTAAAATAATATTCTGCTGAGAGAATGTGTTCTCTTTCCAGGGTCCGCAAGGGGGCATAGTTTTAAGGGCAAGAATTTCCCAGAGCCATATTTTATCCCCCTCTCATCATCTGTCTTCATCTGGGAAATTTAAGGATTTATGTTTAAATTTTGCGGGCACGGGAAGAAACTAGAAGTCAATCATTCCAGTGGAACTTCTGAAGAACTCCTTTCATTGGCCAGGGGTCTTATAGAAGGTGAGGGTTCCTCCCAGGTTAAAAGTCCCCTTCTTCCACACCTCTTTGGACTCCATGGTTGGTCCCCTTCCATGAACACTCCCTTTGTGGAAGCCGTCTTTCTCTCTCGTGGATTTCCAGGTCTCTGGAATCCCCTCCCACATAGAGGGAGCTCTCTTTCCCCTCCTGGATTTCCCCTCTGGGGTCCCCTTCCACCTAGTGCAGAAGCTGCTTTTCCTCTCCTAAACTCCATCTCTCTCTTTCAATTCCCTACCACTCAGTGCAGAAGCTGTCTTTCCTCTCCTGGATTCCACATTTCTGGATTCTCTCATTCAGTCTGAGAGGAGCTTTCCTTCTCTGGTTTTCTCACTCTGGGAACCCTTCTCACTCAGTGTGAGAGCGACTTTTCTTTCTTTCACTCAGTGTGAGTTAGCTGTTTCTCTCTCCTTCTTCTTTTTTTCTCTGCTTTAAATAAATCACTTTCTACAACACTTCTTGAGTCTGGCATTTACTGCACGCTGCACCGTGGTCTCCTCTCTCATTCTTGAGAGGGCGATAGACCAAGAACCTGGAGAAATATCCTCTCAGGGGAACTGAGGGCACCCCTGAACCCCTATATAACACTGTGACTTAAAATAATATATATTTGTTGTTTTGCCATGCTTTCAAGGCCCAGGAAAGGCCTAGGCAAAACTCTTGGTGGGGTATTGTTACATCCCAGCCTTTCTTTAAGGGCACTGGCTTTTAATATTTAACTTGACCACTGAGTCAGTACTGAATCAATTGTTATGGAGGCCTGCTATAGTGAGACCTGGCCTGCCACAGTCACATTGCTTTCTCTTCTCTGTGTCAAATTTTCCTCTGCCTCTGTCTTATCAGAATGCTATGATTGCATTAAAGGCCATAAAGATTATTAAAAATAATTTCTCCATCTCAAGGTCTTAACTAATGACATCTGCAAAGGTCCTTTTCCACAAACCATGTCCCAGCGATTAGGACATGCTATTGTTGGGGCCATTACTGACCTACTTACAACCACTCTTGCGAGTCAAGGACACATTATATCTAAGACTAAACAACCAAAAAACAAAAGATGTTATGCTCACATATAAACCATAAAAATAAAGGCATGCTCATTTTCAGACATTATTTACCCAAATGGGACAAATATATTAAAATATTCGGTAAGGAATTTGTAATTACCATAATTAGTGTGATAAAAGCTATCACAGAAAAAGTGGATAATGAGAGATGAGTACTTTTAGTAGACAGACAAAAAATACTAGAAATAATATAATGGGAATGCTAGAAATGGAAAAAATGATAATAATAAAGAGCCGGGTGCAGTGGCTCACACCTCCCGGCACTTTGGGAGGCCGGGTGCAGTGGCTCACACCTCCTGGCACTTTGCGAGGTGGAGGCGGGCAGATTACAGAGTCAGGAGTTTGAGATCAGCCTGGCCAACATGGTGAAACCCCGTCTCTACTAAGAATACAACAATTAGCCAGGCATGGTGGCGGGCACCAGTAATCACTGCTACTCAGGAGGCTGAGGCAGGAGAATCACCTGAACCCGGGAGGCAGAGGTCGCAGTGAGCCAATATCATGCCACTACACTGTAGCCTGGGAGACAGAGTGAGACCTCATCTTAAAAAAAAAAAAAAAAGAAGAAGAAGAATGCCATTGAACCATTGAAATGCCCAAGTGTAATCAACACATATGAGAAAATCACTGTTCCTTAGTATAGTTCAGTAGAAATTGTCTGAAATGAAACACAAGGAGAAAAAAAAGAGTTGGGAAAGAAAGAAAGAACAGAAGATCCAGAGCTATAGAATAATGTCAAATGTTCTAACATATGCATAATTGGAAACGCAGAAGAAAAAAGAGTTAACATGACAGAAGAAATACATGATAAAGAAGCAGCCAATGTCTTGTAAAATTAAGGATACAATAAATTAATGTATCTATTAAATAACACAAATTCTATCTCACCTCTACCAGAAATTAGAGGAGGATGGAACACTTCCTAATGTGTTTTCTAATACCAGCCTTAAACTAATATCAAAGGGAGACAATGGTGTTACAAAAGAAGGATAATATGGATGAATATGCCTCATGAGCAAAGAAGCAAACACAGTCACCAAAATATTAACCAATCAAGTCTGGTGCTCTCTCTCTTTCTCTCTTTATATATATATATACACACACACACGCACATACATATATATAAATACAAAGAGTCTATATTTACTTTGTTCCAGTATTGTGACAATCAAAAATCAATCAATGCAATGTACCATAGTCATAGACCAACTGAGAAAAAATGATAAATTTGATAAATGTTTTAAAAACACCTTAGCTGGCTGGGGGTGGTGGCTCACGTCTGCAACCCCAGCACTTTGAAAGGCCGAGGCAGGTGGATCACCTGAGGTTGGGAGTGCAAGACCAGCATGACCAACATGGAGAAACCCCATCTCTACTAAAAACACAAAATTATCCGGGCGTGGTGGTGCATGCCTGTAATCCCAGCTACTAAGGAGGCTGAGGCAGGAGAATCACTTGAACCTGGGAAGCAGAGGTTACAGTAAGCCAAGTTTGCACCATTGCACTCCAGCCTGGGCAACAAGAGTGGAACTCCGTCTCAAAAAAAAACCTTTGCTAAAAGTGACCATCCATTTATGAATTAAAAAAATAAGTCTTAACAAACTGAGATCAGAAGATAAATTATTTAACTTACTAGAGAGCATCTAAAATATATTTAATTGACATTATACACAATGGTGGAATCTTTAATGCTTTCTCCTTAAGATTAAGGAAGAATGTTCTCTCTCACCACTCCTATGAATCATTATATTGGAAGCACTCAGTAACTCAATAAGGTAAGAAAAATAATGAAAGACACATATTAAGAACAAATGCAACTATCTATGTTCACAGAAAACAATATTATAGCCACCGTGAAAGAATATACAAAACGAGCTCTTGGAACTAATTAGTGAATTTAGCAAAGTGAAAGGTTACAAGGTCTACATATAAAAACATTATCACCTTTAGTTTTACTACACTTGTTTCTGATGACCATTTCCCTCCTTCACTTATCCATTTGTGTAAAACGTTATGCGGATTTATTACTTGAAGACAAGAAGACAGTGTGACTACCAATGTTACTGTCTATACAATAAATAATAAACAAGCAGTGACCAACCACCCACAGACTCTGGAGAAAATTATGTGATTGGCTACTGATGATGATGATGCATGTGATAGATAGAAATTGGCACCCAAGATGTCTATATCCTAATCACTGAAACCTGTGATTATGTTATCTTATATGAAAAAAGGAAGTTGGTAGATGTGATTAAGATTAAAATCCTTGGAATGAAGGGATTACCCTGGATTATCCAATGGACCCAATCTAGTCACATAGACCCTTAAACCAAAAATAAACACACCAAAAAAAAAAAAACCACACACACACACAAAACAAAAAACCAAAAATTAATGACTGTAAGCAGATGAGGCATGTGACATAATGAGGTCAGTAGAGAAAAGCTAAACATGACAAGCACTCCATCAATTATTGATGATTTTGGAGACAGAGGAAAAGGGCCACAAACCAAAGACTGTGTGAGTCCTTTGGAAGTTGAGACTGACTTTCAGCCAGTAGCCAACGAGGAAATGTTAGTCCTGCAACAGCACGGAGCTGAATCCTTGTAATAATCTCAGTAACATTGGAAGGAGATTCTTCCCTGTGGCTTCCAGAAAGGGGCTGTGTGCCCAGTCTGTGGTATTTTGTATGATAGCCCTAGCAGACTAATGCACATGGTAACTAAAACTCATGCATATAAAAGCAATGCAAAAGAGAGATGCTTGTACTTGAAGTTTTGATACTGCATGGTGGCTCACGCTTGTAATCCCAGCACTTTGGGAGGCCAAAGTGGGCGGATCACAAGGTCAGAAGGTCGAGACCAGCCTGGCTAACATGGTGAAACTCCTTGTCTACTAAAAATATAAAAAATTAGCCCGGCGTGGTGGCACACACCTATAGTCCTAGCTATCAGGGAAGCTGAGGCAGGAGAAACACTTGAACCCAGGAGGCAGAGGTTGCAGAGAGCCGAGGTCATGCCACTGCACTCCAATCCAGGCAACAGAGCAAGACTCCATCTTACAAAAAAGAAAGAAAAAAGCACCAGATAATCATTATTTATTACTGCTGCTGTTGTGTACAGTGATCACTAATGCTAAAACTCCTCATCATACCTCATTTTTCCTTCTATTTTTACTTGAATGCAATTTACTTCATTTTATTGACTAATTGCTCTGACTAAAAATGTCAATGCTGTGTTGGATACATGTGGTAAAACCAGGTAACCTTATATTTTCTTTGATCTTAGAGGAAAACATTTGGTCTTTTATCACTGAATAAAATGTTGGTTGTAGGTTTTTCATAAGTGGTCTTCATTATATGACGTAATTGCCTTCTGTTTCTAGTTTAAGTGCTTTTTCAATTATAAAACATTGTTGAATTTTTTCAAATTATTTTTATGCATAATTTGACAAAATTTAACTTTTTTCATGATAATAACTCTAACCAAATGAAGAATAGAAAGAATGTACATCAACACAACAATGGCTATATATGAGAATCCCAAAGCTAATATTATATTCAATGGTGAAAAATTGAAAGCTATTTCTCTAAGATCTGGAAAAAAGGCAAAGATGCCCACTCTCAGCATTTTTATTCAACATTGTATTCGAAATCCTTGCCAGAGCAATTTAAGCAAGAGAAAAAAAATGAAATGCATCTAAATGGGAAAGAGATAAGAGAAATTGTCCTGTTTGATGACAACATGATCTTATGTACAGAAAACATACAGATTCCATAAAAAACAATTAGAACTCATAAATAAATACAGTATATCTGCAAGACGAAAATCAGCACACAGAAATTAGTAGCATTTCTATGTACTAACAATGAACTATTCAGAAAAAAAGAAAAATTTCATTTACAATAGCTATAAAGATAAATAAAATACTTAGAAATAAATTTAACCAAGGAGGTAAAAGACCTGTGTGATGAAAATGATAAAATGTTCATGGAAGATATTGAAGAAGATGAAAATAACTGGAAAGATATTAGAACTTCATGGATTGGAAAAATTAGTATTGTTAGGTGTCCCTACTACACAGAGCAATCTACAAATTTGATACAATCTCTATTAAAATTCCAATGTTAAATTTCACGGAGATAGAAAAAAGTTCTAAAATTTATAAGGAACCACAAAAAGCCTGAGTAACCAAGGCAATATGGATCAAAAAGTACAAACTGGAGATAACAGTCTACCTGATTTCAAACTATACTACAAAGCTATAGTAACCAAAAGAGCATGGTACTGGAGAAAATTAGATACATCAACCAATCTATGGACTATGAGAATCCCATAGAGAGCTGAGAAATGAACCTATGCATATGTAGCCAATTGATTTTCCACAAAGGGGCTAAGAATACACAATGGAAAAAGGATAGTCCTTTTAATATATGGTATTGAGGAAACTGGATATTTACATGTAGAATGGTAAAATTTGACCCCTATCTCACATCATATACAAGAATTCAACTCAAAATAGATTAAAGACTTAAACACAAAATTAGAAGCTATAAAACTCCTAGAAGAAACCAGGGGAAAAACTATACATCATTGGTTTGTGTAATGGTTTTTTAAATATTACCTCAACAGTTCAGGTAACAAAAGCAAGAATATATAAGTATGATTACAACAAAATAAAAATCTTCTTGACTGCAAAGAAAACAATTAGCAGTGTAAATAGATTGGAAGAAAATATTTACAAGCCCTACATCTGATAAGGGTAGTAATATCCAAAATACATAAAGAATTAAAACAACTCAATAGCAAAAAATTCAACTAACCCATTTTTAAAAATGGGCCATGGTTCTGAATAGACGTTTCTCTTTTCTTATTTTTTATTGATACATAATATATATACATAGCTCCAAGGCATATGTAGTAATTTATTATATTTATATAATTTATAAATATCAAATAAATGTTGTTGGGATATTCATCGCTTTAAATATTTGTCTTTTCTTTATGTTAGAAATATGTAAATTCTCATCTTCTAATTATTTCGAACTATACACTAGATTATTGTAAAGTACATGTTACCCTACTGATCTATGAAACAGTAGGTCTTATTTTTTTATATCAAACCATGTATTTATACTCATTAATCAGCCTCTATTTATCTACCTCCCCACTCTTCCTGGCCTCTGGTAATCACCGGTCTACTCTCTATCTTCATGAGATTCACATTTTTAGCTCACACTTTTGGATGAGGACATAAAATATTTGCTTTCTTGGGCTTGGCTTATTTCACTTAGCATAATGACCTCCAGTTCCATCCATATTGCTGCGAATGACAGAAATTTTTATATGGTGAACAGGTATATAAAAATGCTCATCATTGCTAATAGTTTGAGAATCCAAAATGAGATATCATCTCACCCCTTTCCAAATTGCTATGATCAAAAAGAGATAAGAGTTGGCAAGCATGTAGAGAAAAGGAAACACTTGTACACTTGGTGTGGATGTGTCTTAGTCCATTTTGTGTTGCTATAAAAAATACATGAGACAGTGAAATACATTTTAAAAAGGTGTATTTGGCTTGCAATTCTGATGATAGAAAAAGTTCAAGATTGGGCATCTGTATCTGGTAAGAACCTCAGGTTTCTTCCACACATGGAAAAAAGTGAAGGGGATTTAGCTTATACAGAAATTACGTGCTGAGAGGAAATGAGAGAAAGTAAGGAGGTGTCAGGCTCTTCTTAACAACCAGGAATTAACTGAATGAGAATTAGATTACCCCCAAAAGAGGCCATTAATCTGCTCATAAAGAATCCATCTCCATGAGCCAAACACCAGCCATTAGGCTACCTCCAATATTAGAGATTCAATTTCAACAAACGATTTTGAGGGAACAAACATTCAAACCATAGCAGAATGTAAACTAATACAGCTAGTATGAAAAACTGAAGGTTCCTCACAAAATAAAAATTAGAATTACCATATAATCCAGTAATCCTACTTCTGGGTATTTAACCAAAAAGTTTGAATTTAGTTTATCAAAAAGATGTGTGGTATTCCATATTCAATGAGGCACTAGTCATAGTAGGCAAGTTATAAATTCAAACTAAGCAACCATCAACAGATGAATGTAGAATATGTGGTGCACATACACAATGAAGCACTATTCTATTTTAACAAAAAGGAAATTCTGATATATGTGACAACATGGTTAGAATTAAAGAACACTATGTAAATGAGGCTCAGAAAAAAAATTACTACCTATTCTTATTTATATGTAGATCATGAAAGGAAAATATCTTGGGCCCCTTCAACCAGGGAACTGCTCAGGGCAAATCTGCCTCCCATTCTACTCAAAGTCATCCCCCTGTTCTTAAATGGAGGTTTCTGATAACTTTGGAGAGTGTGACATCAGAATAGAGGAAAATCTTTCAGGGTCATGGAGAACTGAAATACTCCCAGTATCAACCAGAACAAGAATTAACTGCATGGACTGAACCAATCATTTTGACTTTTTGTTTCAAATGTTTGCTGATCCTTTGTTTAGTTTTTCAGAGTCCTAAAACTTTTTCTTTTCTTTTTTTGCTATTGACAACTTTTAACAATTCAGTGTACTCCTATGAACAAAATTTGGAGCATATTTGTTTCTTGCTACCTGCTTTTCCAGAATTTTGACACTATCTGTGACTATTCTTAATTTGTGGCAATACGGTTATTTGCATACATGCAATAAGAATCTGTTTTCATTTGTAACAGGACACAATTGGAGAGAAACTGGTTATTTAACCAAGGTTTTGTCTGGAATGGTGTGCATTCCTTCAAGAAATTAAACTTGACTTACGGAGCCAATAAAGCCATTGGGAAAACTTGCCTCATATTTTGTGTACACAGTCCCTGTACAGGGTTTGTGACCCATGGTAAGTAAAGAATGCCACTTTCTGACAGGCGCAGAAGCCCCACATTTATCCTGGAACTTCAAGAGGACACAAAATTCACCCAAATCATCGGTATTTGATGGCACAAATCCATGGCTGGGCTTGGCTTTAAAAACATATTATCTGAGATTCCACTTATGGAACAAAGTTCCATCAAAGTCAATTTTACAGACTATATAAAAATAATTATTCTTTCTACACTATATACTAATAATTAGTCCAAGCATAATAAGCAAACCAGTTTTACCATGATTTGTTTTCAGTAAAATAAAAAACTGGAGAAAGAATAAAATTATGTGTCGAAACAATTGTACAGCTGTTGTTAGATTCTAGTCTTGCCTCACGGTTTTTATTTTTTTCCCCAATTTTTATTATTTTCTATAGATTGGTACCAATTCTAATTTTTCTTGTCTATGAGTATTCAAAATAATGTTTTCCTTTTTTTTCTTCATTTATCTTGATTTGGAGTCAGTGAAAACTAAGCTGTGTTCTCTTAAAACGCTGCAAACTGAAGCAAGACGAACTTCAGAAGAAAATAACAGTAACCTGTTTATATACATAAGCCACTTTCATACCTGCCTACTAATGTATGGAATTCAGGGTAATGTGGCCTGTATCGATTTTTCCGGGATTGTTCTTTTGTTTGTTGTTATTTCTCCCTTTCTCCCCACTGTTTTCTCTCCACAAGATATGAGAATTCACAACCTGCTAAAAATGAGCTTTCAGGACCTACCCATCTAGGAATAAACCATCCTAGCCATGAGAAACAGATGAAAACTGAGGCCAGAGACTCATTTTCTTGCTAAACGCTTTCTCCAAAAGATTTTGAAAAGGTAAGAAGGTGGGGGGGAGGCATTGGACATGTGAAAGGAAAATATCTTGGAACTCTTCAAGCTGGGAATGGCTCAGGGCAAATCTGCCTCACATTCTATTCAAAGTCATCTCTCTTCCCACAGAGATAGATGCATATTTTAATCAGCTCCTTGGGAAAGACTTATCAGAAACTCAAAAGAATGCAACCATCTGTCTCTCACCTACCTGTGACCTGGAAACCCCCAGTGGTGGGGACTTGGTTTGAGTTGGGGCTGCCTTTCTGGACAGAACTAACGTACTTCTTACATGTATTGATTGATGTCTCATGTCTCCCTAAATGTCTAAAACTAAGCTGTATTCCGACCACCTTGGGCATATGGTATCAGGAGTTTCTGAGGCTGTGTCACAGGTGCATACTCAACTTTGGCAAAATAACCTTTCTAAATTAACAGAGACCTGTCTCAAATTTTCAGGGTTCACAAGATCATAGAACAATTGAACTCACAGAAATAGAGAGTAGAATGGTAATTATAGAGACTGGAGGGTGGGAAAATGGTAAGATCATATTCAGTATGTACAAAATCTGTTAGAATACATTTTTTGAGTTATGTTGCACAGCATGATGAATATAGTTAATAGAATATTGTACATTTCAAAATTTTTTATTTTTTTTAATAAGGGTAAATTTCAAATGTTCTCACCACAAAAAAATGGTAAGTGTTTGAGGTGATGGACATGTAAACTAGTTTGATTTAATTATTTCACATTATATTCATAAATCATCACATCACTTTATATTCCATAAATTTATACAGATATAAATTGACAACTTATAAGTAATAATGCTATGAATTTGTACCACTTCAAATGTGGCTTATTTCTTGATTTGGCAATTGCTTGATTGCAGGAGACATTTCATCATTTTTCCAGAGCTACATTCAAGTTATTTTATTCAGGATCGAATTATATTCTTAATGATTCTATTGGGGTATGAGGGCCTGGACTTCCTAGGCCACATCTTGCTGAAATTATTCTGGGTAATTTTTAGATTGACTTTTAGCCATTATAAAGAGCTCATATTTAAAGTAAAACGCACCTGAAACATAATAGTAATACCTGTCTCAAGAGATGATAGCAAAAATTAAATAAGAGACATATGAGGAGACTCTAAACCAGGGCTCATGAGATATAGGTTTGCTTTAAATACTGATAGAAGAAAAAATTCTGCTGAATTAAATTTAAAGGAGTTTGATTTAGCAATGAACAATTCATGAATTGGGCAGCCCCCAGAATCACAGCAGATTCACAGAGACTCCAGGGAAGCCTCATGGTCAAAACAAATTTATAGATGAAAAAAGGTAAAGTGACATATAGGAATTGGAATTGAGGTACAAGAATGGTGAGACTGGTTACAGCTCAGTGTTTGCCTTATTAGGACACAGTTTGTACACTCAGCAGTCTGAGTGGTTGAAGTATGGCCGCTGGGATTGGCCAATACTCAGCTACTGCTATAGGTGCATATACTACTAAGTTAGGTTTTCAACTTTATCCAACTATTAAGCTAGGTTACAGTTCATCCACAAGTACTCAAATATAAACGTAGGTAGTCCTCCTCAGGACATATTTAGTTTGCTTTAACAAGTCTCCCCTTTTGGTGATTTCCTCAATTTTAAGAGATTGACCAAAACCTTAGTCATTAACATTACTATCACTATTATAAACTTACATAGTTTTGAGATGCAGTGGGAAACAGTAGAACAGTGTATTTTGCAAGGAGGGAATAAGGACTGAGTAGAGGGTGCCTCCTTATGCTGGAACATCGTGTTTAAAAGAGAAGAACGAAATCTGGTCTCCTCTAGAATCTTTGTGTTTTCTTAGAGCCTTAGGTTGATTATGTCATATTTAGCATGCATTTAGTTTGATTTCGTTTGTTTGGGCCTAGTACTTGAGCTCAGTCCAAAATAATGGCCTCCCATAATTTTGTTTTTAAAAGAATTCCCCTTTTTGGGCCAGGCTCTCACTTAGATGAGAGTGTGACCAAAATTTAGGGCCTTAGTGCCACTTTCATTTACCATCATTTTAAGATTCCAATCTCAGAATGTGATTCATAGGTTATAGTGTTCTCATGGTCTCACATTTCTTCCAGCTTTTGTCATTCCAGTTGAAAAGCGACCATTTGACATTACAGAGATGGCTGCATGCAAACATTAACAATTTTTGAGAGAATACAGCTTGGGATTTCCCAGCTGTTTAGATAATAAAATTTAACTGTATCCTTGCATTCTTATAGAAAAATACCTATGCCTGAGTAATTTATAAGGAAAAGAGTTTAAATTGGTTCACTGTTCTCAGGCATTACAGGAAGCATCATGCTGAAAACTGCTTGGCTTCTAGAGATTGCTTCAGGAAGCTTATCATGGTGGAAGGCAAAGGGTGAGCAGGCATGTCACAGAGTGGGATCAAGAGAGAAAGAGACAATGGGGGGATAGTTGCCACATACTTTTAAATGACCAGATCTTGTGTGAATTCAGAGGGAGAGCTTGCTTTTCACCAAGGGGATTGCCTAAGCCATTCATGAGGAATCAGAGTCAATAATACAAACACCTCCCACCAGGCCACACCTCCAATGTTAGGCATTACAATTTAACATGAGATTTGGGTGAGGACAAGTATACAAACTGTATCATATAGAAAAAGAAAAGGCTGTAATCTAGGAATAAGGAGAAGCATATGCAGAGCCTGAAGTGACAGTCATCATTTCTATTTCCAGGAATTATAAGCAGCTAAGTACATTGAAAGATATTTGATTTCAAAAATATCTAAAGCTTGGGAAAGAAAACAATGTTCATTTTGTGAATGGCCTTCCATATAAAATGGAGGATGGACTTTATTCCAAATCCTGTGTAAGATCATTGAAAATTTTAAAGTAGAAGATTGTTGTGAACAAATTTTCTTTTAAGAAAGATCACAGTGGCAAGTATGAGGAAATTTCATTAGTAACAGGGTGAATGGAGGAAAAAGAGAGAAACTAGAAAACTGCTGTACCAACTAGGTAAAAGATGATGATGTCAAAGAGGAGGCAGTGACAGTAGATTAGGAAAGAACATGTAGACATACTAATAACGTAGTATGCATGTAGACATACTAATAATGTAGTATAAATGTAGACATACTAATAATGTAGTATGCATGTTTGCATGTAGGTTTACATGTTTATACAGAAGGCAAAGAAACAAAAAAAAGTCACAAAGGGACTATAAATTGAGGTTTTTAAACACAAATTCACAATAATGAAAAGAAAAGCAGAGGAGTTATGCTGGAAGCCAGAAGGTGAATGTATGTGTAGCAACTGCTTTAGCATCCCTCAGAAAGCTGAACTTGATAGGGCAATTAGAAAAACCAAGAAGCAATGACATTTACATTGGAGTACACATATTTGACTTGCAGGACACCTAATTCTCCTGGTTTTCCTCTTCTCATTGCTACTTCTCTTAAGTCCCCTCTTCTGATTTTTCTTCGTTTTCTTGACCTGAAAGCAATGTTGTATCTTGGAGTTTATTTGTGGACATCTATCTGTTATATTTACATTCTCTTCTTTGGTGATGTCATCTAGCCCGATGACTTTAAATAGTGCCTCATTTTCAAATGGATGGCAACAATAACTTCCTGCTATTTAGGCTAACAACTTCAATTTTGGGGGACTTCTCTCTCATTCTTCATCCAATCTGCCTGAAAATTATCTTAGTTATTATTTCAAAATATTTTTAGAATCCAAACACTTTTCAGAACCTTCGCTATTACACTCACACATATGTCATTGTTTGTTTGTTTGTTTTGAGACAGTTTGACTCTTGTTGCCCAGGCTGGAGTGCGATGGCATGATCTTGGCTCACTGCAACCTCTGCCTCCCAGATTCCAGTGATTCTCCTGCCTCAGCCTCCTGAGTAGCTGGAATTACAGGCATGCACCACCACTCCTGGCTAATTTTGTAATTTTAGTAGAGATGGAGTTTCTCCATGTTGGTCAGGCTGGTCTCAAACTCCTCACCTCAGGTGAACCACCTGCTTTGGCCTCCCAAAGTGCTAGGATTACAGGTGTGAGCCTATAAATGATTGCTTTACCTCTTACCTATATTAATGCAATAGCTTCTTAGCTAGTTTCCTGTTGGTCAACAACTCCCCGAAAGACTACCAAAAAAGCCTATTGATCAAGTAAAATAAGTTTATTAGATTTATTGCAATAAGAGAGAACATCGCACTGACCAGCTTAGTAATATGTTTCAAAAGAGGGAAGTATCAGATGATATTAACTTAGCTTAAAGGCCTTAGCTTACTAATAATAGGACAGGCTTTCTAAGTGGTAAACTAGTTGATATTGGATAAAGTTTAGAATTTACAAGCTTTATGTTGGTGGACACAGCAAGACAGGAGTATTGCAGTGAGTACAAATGATTAACTACTTAGGTAAGCTATACGCTTAGTTCACAGACTTATCTACAAGCAACAGGTATTTCCTGGAACAAAAAGCTAAGATAGTTTGCCTAACCTCAATATTGTTTAACACTCAGGCCAAAATAACTTATGCTTTCTCTCAGAATTATTCAACACACAAATGAGAAATTATGTAGGTTTCAGTTCTCATCCTTTGCTCTACCCTTGCTTCACTTTAGTCAGTTCTCAATAGAGCAGTGGGAGTAATTCTTCAAAAGTACTACTAAGATCAAGTCGCTACTATATTTAAAACTTTAAATAAAAGTCAATATTTAAAACATGGACGAAAAATGGCAACAAGATCTGATCATCACCTTTTTTCCCCCCCATATCTCTTTACTAACATATATTCTCCTTGTTCATTCACTCTATCCACATTGGCTTTCATATGTGCCTCAAACACACACCAGTTATACTCTTAGCTCAGTCCTTTTTTACTAGTTCTTTTCTCTATTTTGAACACTTTCCCCCAAATAGTCGTATATATCAATTCTCACTTAAGATATTTTTCTTGCCAGGCCTGGTGATTCATGCCTGTAATCCCAGCACTTTGGGAGGCCAAGGTAGGCGGATCACTTGAGGTCGGGAGGTAAAGAGGGGCCCATCTCTGCTAAAAATACAAAAATAGATGGGCACAGTGGCATGAGCCTCTAACCCCAGCTACTCAGGAGGCTAAGGCAGGAGAATCACTTGAACATGGGAGGCAGAGGTGACAGTGAGCCAAGATTGCGCCATTGTACTCTAGCCTGGGAAAAAAAAGAAAAAGATACTTTTTCCAATGTCATCTTTCCAGTAAAGCCTTCCCTGGTTTTGCTACATAAAATGGCAATCTTTGTCCCACTTTTTGCCTCCTTCTAAGCTTTATTTTTTTTTATGGCACCTACTACCATATATAACACTATATCTAAAATTTTAAAAGTTGTTTAACATTTGTATTCACCAATTAAAATGCAAGCTTTGTGCAGGTAGATTCATTTGTCTGCTCTTGTCACTGCTTTGTTTCCACCGTACTCAGTAGTTTGTGGAAGTACTACTGAGTACAGTAAGTGCTCAGTCAGTATTTGTTGAATAAAATAATAAAAAGTACTCAGGAATTTGTAGTACTAGATTCCTGTGAGAATGGAGGATGCCATTATCTCTCCTACACTTGGAAAATAATCAGTTCTCCTCTCTAAGTTCATGCATTCCTCATATATTTTCTGTTCTTTTTTAACTTCAGAGGAAACCTGTTCTCATACTAACTTCATTCATGCACTCATTTATTCATTCATTGAACAAGCACTTATGAGTGTCTTTTATAAGAATGATAACAAGTAACATGACATATCATGAGATGAATGGATAATTGAGAAAGGAAAAAGTCTAATATAGTTATATTAAGCAGTACTGTGTTGGATTTTTATGTCTACCATTTCATTTAATTTTATGGCAACACAGGTGATACATGATATTATTTTTAACTTTTAAAAATTAATAAATGAAAGCCCCAAGAGGACCTACAAATATCAAACTTGCTGGTAGGAAACCTGAGACTTGAATGCAGCAGTTAATCTCAAAAGTCCATACAGTGTTCATTATTCTTTAATGAGCAAAACATAATCCCTTCTTTCAATTGCCATAGCACAATTTTTGACCAATTGACCTTATTCACTACATTTATCCTTTACTAATTTTCATGTCGTTTTTGTCTTAAAACAATCACATCTTTTATTTCAAAATGGACCAACGCCAATTGACAAATAAATTGGGATACTGTTAAGAATGATGAAGGGAATAAACATTTGGTAGGTAATAACAGTTTCTGCTTCATTCTGCTCGTTGATATTCAATATTTAATCTGAGTGCTTGTACTACACATACACTTCTACAAATGCTAGCATACATTTCTCTATTTACTCACCCACTTCACTAACTCCAAAGTTGGAGTGGATTACTGCATTAAGCTCAATGTTCATAATCTTTAGATTATATTAAAGTCTTTAAAACAGAGTCAGGTGTATATATTTTTTTTTTTTTGACATGCTGAACTGGGATGGGCCTGGTGACTCACACTTGTAATCCCAGCATTTTGGGAGGCTGAGGTGGGCAGATCACCTGAGGTCAGGAGTTCAAGACATGCTGAACCATACCCGAAAGACAAGTGATGTTCCCTTAAGAGCCAAGTACATACAGCTGTCAGGAACTTAGAGAATAACTACTACAAAAGCCCTCAATCTGGACAGTAGAGAAAGAGAAACATAAGGTAATCACTGATTTGTGGCACATATTTTCTTAAACAGGAATAATAGACTAACTGCCACAAGAATGGAGTCTTTTCCTGGGTTTTCTGAAGGATTCCCCTTCCATGAAAATCCATGGGCACTGGTTATGCCCGCTTGGAGAAATGTTGCCTGTTTTCCTCCATGGATGCATATGAATTTAATAATGAGGAGGGTCAGTGTGAGATCAAACTACAGGGACCACAGGAAATAGTAAACAGGGAGGCTACATTCATTAAGAAAATTATTTTTCAGCCTGAGGCATTTTAACTGTGGGATTTAATGTGGTTTCACAAAGTTACATACAGTACTATTGCCCACTACTATTAGACTCTCTGGCAACTTCAAGATTTTATTTTGCTATATTTACTATAATATCTCTATCAAATGAAATCAGAGCATGCATTATGATATTTAAAGTTATCCATCATAAGTGTATTATATACAAATGTTCTAGCATATGCTCTTAAACTCCTAGTATTGAAAGTGTATTTTTTTTCCTGGTTTACAAGAGGGTATAGTTTTAAGGGCAAGAGCTTCCCATCTCTCTCAATCCAGGAAATTTAACACTTTATGTTTAAATTTTGCGGACACAGGAAGAAACAAAAAGTCAATCATGCCAGTGAAAGTTCTAAGAAACTCCTTTCATTGGCCTGGGGTCTTAAAGAAGGTGAGGGCTCCTCCCAGGATAAAAGTTCCCTTTTCCACACCCCTTTGGACTCCATGTTTAAATCCCCTTCCACAAACACTCTTGTGGAAGCTGTTTTTTTCAATCCTGAATTTTCCCTCTGGAATCCCCTTCCACACTCTCTCGTGGAAGCCTTTCTTCCCCTCCATCTCTCTCTCTCTCTATTCCCTTCCACTCAGTGTGGAAGCTGCTTTCCTCTCCTGTATTCCATCTTTCTGGATTCTCTCAGTATAAGAGTTAGCTGTTTCTTTCTCTATTCTTCTCCTGTTCCTCTCTCTCTCTCTAAATAAATCACTTTCTACCAACCCTTTTAAGTCTGGCATTCACTGTGCTCTGCACCGTGGTCCCCTCATTACTGAGAGGGCAGAAAACCAAGAACCCGGAGAAACATCCTCTCAGGGAAGCTAAGGGCACCCTAAATCCCAATATTACATTTTGGTGAGCCAGTCAGGAGAGGGGTATAGCAAAGAGATGGGTACAGCCAGGAAAGGGGTACAACCAGGAAAGGGGTACAGTCAGAGAAGAAGACTTAAAAATTGTAAAACCAGCCCCATTCTGTCCTGTCTCTTTAAGAACACCTGAAGTGGCCACAGCCAGCCAGGGCTGTGGGGAAACCTGAGCAGAGGTGCCTCAGAGGCACAACAAAGCACGTTTTAAGCGATGCAGCCCAGCAAAAATTAAAAGCACAGGTTTTTTTCTTACCTCCAAGTTGTTTCTCTGCTTTCCCTTTTCTTCTCTATCCCTCCGAAATTATTTCTGGAACCAAAACCTGCAGAAACCTGTACAGTGGAAAGGGTAAGCACCCTCCCCTTTTGCTCCTTTGCTGATGGGAACAGGAACTGGAACCACCCACAGTCCAGCCTGGCAGCAAGTCAAAGCCAGGTGGGGAAAAAAGCTGCAGGGTAAGGCAAGTTGTGTTCCGGCCAGGCTCGGCCAGCTTCGGAGGCTCTAAGCAGAGTGGCAGTGCTTAAAAAAGCAAAGTGGCAAAACAGGGTGGCAGCACAAAACTGAAAAAAAACCTGGCTGTTAAAAACCGCAGTCAGGAACTGCGCATGGAAACTTCCCCCAGGGTGTTCACCTTCTGGCCATGGGTCCCTGTGTGAGCAGCAGCTGGGAGAGTGACCTAGGCTTGCACCTGGTTCTGGTGGGGTCAACATGGCAACCAAAAGCCACGAGGGAAGGGAAACTCATGGCAGGC
The DNA here is from genome assembly GCF_049354715.1 of Callithrix jacchus. NCBI lineage: Eukaryota > Metazoa > Chordata > Mammalia > Primates > Cebidae > Callithrix > Callithrix jacchus. Next base: position 85,703,254 of record NC_133524.1, read on the forward strand.
TCAGCATCGGCAGCAAACATGGCTTTTAAACTCAAAGCAACAAGTGGGATTTTTTTCTGGGTGCACAGGATTAAAAAAAAAAAGAAGCTGCTGTCAGCCCCACCCTGCTTTTAGGCAGGCCACACTGCCTCAGGGTGCCACATTCTCATTCAAAATATGGTTTAAAAAAGCTTTCTGCCTTACCCAAACACAAGTGGCCTGTATGCACAGTTGATTAAGGTGTAGGGTCTGAAACTGTAAGGTTGCTCGTTCAAATCCATGGCAAACTCAGTCTTAATTTGGGGAAATTTAAAAGCTAAAGGCTATGGAACTTTTGTGTTTAGTGTATAATTTGTCTTGCTTAAAATTGGCTCTCTCTATGGCAAAATTTTCCATCTAAAAAATCATAGTTAAACTGGTTCCAGGGCTCAAATAGTTCATGGCAGCTCTCGCAACCCTAAAGGCAGTTATCTACAATGAAAAATGGGTGGGGGAAAGTAGGCCCAGGTTCTAAAAATATTGTTCTGGCCTCAGCCACGCCCGGCCTGCCTTCTTTAAAGTGTGTGCTCTAAGAGCTCCTCCCTAGAAGTTTACCCTTCTGGGACAGTTTTATACATTGGCCTGTGTAAATTGAACCTTTGCTAAAAAATGTGAGTACCCATCTCCTAAGCCTCACTGACTTGGTTCATAAACTCATTGCTATAAACCATTCAACCCACCAGCCCCTTCATGCCTCTATGGTGGTCATTAAAAGTCAAGCAAACAGTGAGGGGGTTCCATAACGCTGGTAGGTTGTAATTCAAACCCAGTACATGGACAGTCCTCTAATAAAATAAATCACGAATCTTGAGCACAGAAAATGTTGGGGTACTAACTGAAAAACATTTCATTTCAGTACTCATATTACCTGGGGAAGGCCTCAGGTCAAAGCAGCTGTAATTTCTTTAAACAGGGATGTGGGCATCCCTTGTGTTCAATTTCAAATGGATACTTCTATTCCCAAGCTCAAGTCCCCATTAAAATGCATACTGGAAAATTAAAATGAATTTAGCACACAGTCCTTAAGGAAAAAGTGGCTTATATTTCTCTGGCCAAATTACCCTCTGCCAAGTAAAAAATCTAGCCCCTAAAGGGAAGGGAAAAAAAAAAACCAACAGCTTTCATTAAGCAATTGTAAAAGGCTTTAAAAAAGTACACCCCTCTGTCAACCAGACTCCAATAAGGGTCAGCTAATACTAAAGAACAAGTTTATTACTCAGTGAGCAGCAAATATCAGGCAAAAGTTCCAAAACCTGGCGTTGGGATCAGAACAAAGTCTAGAATCATTACTAAACCAAGAAACCTCAGTGTTTTATAATACTAACCAAAATAAATAAATAAATAAAAAGGCTAAAAGAAAACAGAAAAAATCAGCCTTAATCATGCCTTTCAAGCATGCAGTCCCTAGGGGCTTAAATAAGGAAAAGGCTCAGTTTAGCCACCAGTCTGGCAAAGCTTGTTATCAGTGAGCTCTAAAGGGACATTTTATAAAAAATTTTCCCCCAAAGATGAATCAATCTCATCCTTGCCCTCTGTACCAAGGTAATCACTGAAAAGCACACTGTCCCAGGGAATAAAGATTCCCAGGGCCTGAGGTGTCTAACAAAATAACCCAATGGCAAAACCGAGGGTGCCTGGGGCAAGTGCCAGCACAAGCCATCACCCTCACAAAGCCCCAGGTAAAGTTAATCATAAACGTCCAGGAAGTTAATCTTCTCCTAAACACTGCATGGCCTTCTCAGTATTTCTCTCCTGCCCTGGAAACTTGGCACTTGTTAATTCTATCCCCTCAAATTCTCCCTCTCTAGACCCATCCTGGAAGGGACGATTTTTGGTCATTCTGTCTACCCCAAGGGCAATTAAGATAGTGGAAATTAACTCATAAATTCATCACACTCCACTAAAGCCTTTAAAACCTCCTAAGAAAAGTCATAAAGCCCCCACTCTGCACCCTAAATTCCCAGAAAATAACCCTTCATCTACCTGTGAGCCATTAAAAAATCTACATCTGCTTTTCCAACAAAATCCCCAGGGAAGTAACCATTCATAAGTCTAATTTATATCCTTGCATTAATAGGACTATAACACCCAACTTTGCTATCCCCCAAACTCCAATTATCCTTTTCATAGTGGGAAGAAAACCTATCTCCTTCTGGGAAAAATGCTGCTACTTTATAAACCAGTTAAGTGTGGTTTTAAACATAAAACTCAGGAATCAATCAAACACAGGGCTGAAAACCTTCAAACACCTGGTTCTATTCTCTTCTAGGCTCGTTTATAACCATTCTATATTTGTAGGCCTCTGGGCCTCTCATCTTTAACCACCTTGTCACATTCCTTTCTAGTAAAACCGTAAGGTCACCAATAATCCTGCCACCGAAACCCTAAATGTCCTTGGCTCGTAAGCTTTATTGTAAACCTCTAAATCAACCTGAACCCCTAAAAGCCTCCCTTTTGAAGGAAACCTCAACTGCAGGGCCCCTTCTACGCCCCATTTCAGCAAAAAGTAGTTAAAAAAAATCAGTGTCCATAATTCCAACAAAAGTTGAACTTTCCTGTTCAAAGAGGGGAAATGAAGGAATTTATTCTCTTTCCAGGTCCACAAGGGGGCGTAGTTTTAAGGGCAAGAACTTTCCAGCACCATGCCCCCCTCCCATCTCACTCCATCCAGGAAATTTTATGGTTTATATTTGAATTTCATGGATGCGGGAAGAAACAGAAAGTCAATCACTCCAGTGAAAGTTCTAAGTGACTCCTTTCATTGGCCTGGGGACTTAAAGGTGGGGGTTCCTCCCAGATTAAAAGTCCCCTACTTCCACACTCCTTTGGACTCCATGTTTAAATACCCTTCCAGAAACACTCTTGTAGAAGCTGTTTTTTTTTTTTTTTTTGTATCCTAAATTTTCCCTCTGGCATCCCCTTCCACACTCTCGTGGAAGCCTGTCTTTCCCTCCTAAACTCCATCTCTCTATCTATTCCCTTCCACTCAATATGGAAGCTGCTTTCCTCTCCTGAATTCCATCTTTCTGGATTCTCTCACTCAGTGTGACAGTTAGCTGTTTCCTTCTCTCTCCTTCTCCTGTTTTTTTTTTTCCTCTCTCTCTCTCTCTCTCTCTCTCGCTCTCTCAATAAATCACTTTCTACCAACACTTTTAAGTCCATCATTTACTGCGCTCTGCACCGTGGTCCCCTCTCATTCTTGAGAGAGCAGAAAACCAAGAACCTGGAGAAACATTCTCTCTGGAAAGCTAAGGGCACTCTAAACCCCTAAACCCCAATATTACAGTATCAAAAAGTAAATATCATTCTCAAGGTATAGTTTTAACAGCACAAAATAAAGTGCAGTGACATTTATCCCAGTGCACATACTCTGATGATATGCAGCTCAAGGTTGCATTTTTTGTTAACTACATCACCGCATTTTTACTTCTGTTGAGAATATTGTCAAATGAAATCAGAGAAAATGTCATAAATGCTGTAATGAACAATGCATCACCAACATCCTTAATTAGACAATTATAACCTATACAAATTACCTTATATTAGATTTCATCTCATTATATCCTGCTCCGATTTCATACAGCATGAAGTCATTGAGCACTTTCTCTAATTGTGAAATATTAGGAAATGTGGGAAAAATGTCAAGTAAAAGAAATTCAAGTTTCAAGATTGTGATTTGTGTACACATATTTATTATTTTTCCTATTAGATTTCAATTATTAAAAAATATAAAATAACTCATAATTTAAGAGATTAGGAAAATATATACTCGGAACTAAACAACCTGCATTCTGCTTATTTTCTTATATCAGTGGTCCAGTAATATAAAGGGACTGCTGTAAAATATAAAAAATTCTAATTATTAATTACTTGAAACCCAAGTGACCTTCTCTTACGTTTTCATCTCATATAATGCTAAATCAAGGCAGCCAATTCTACCGTAAATGCAAGGGATTGCATTTGAATTAGTTGAGAACATTTATTCTGAGACTTTCAAAAAGAATAAAACAAAATTTCAATATAATATAGGGTATTACATTTAAGGCCAGAAAGAAATTTTATATGTAGAGTAAAAAATGTGAGCTTGTATAATGTTGGTATTTGTGTTATACTGTATAAACCTTAGCCATATAAAATGTAAATTACCTTCATGAATTTTTAGCCAAATGCAAAATTAAAACCAGATATTCATAACCAGGTAGTATCGTAACTATGTTAAGCAAGATTATAATTCTTATAAGGGAATTTTGGTACAATTATAAATAAGAACCCATGAAATTCAGTTTAAGACAAATTACATTATACAAATCCCACTATTTACTGAAGAATAGCATAAAATGAAAATAGTGGTAAAATGATTGAATCTCAAATATTCTTTTATTTTTGAGTTATCTCAAATTATTGATGATATTCTAGTAACACATCCTGTTCTTTTCCTTACTTGGTCTTTCATGTCATTTTACGCTGTCAATGTTCCTCATTTACATTATTTTCTTCCTTGGTTTCATGGACATTATTACTTCCTTATTCTGTCTAATATCTGTGAGTGTTCTATATTTTTCTTCTCCATAGACTGCTGTTTCTTTACCTTCACATAAAATATTGATGGTCCTTTAAGGTCTATTATGATATACAGTGTGTCCTTATTCTGTACACATTCTGTGCTTGGTGCCATGGGCCACCATAGTTTCAAATGCCACCTAATATGCTGGGACCTATAAGAACTGCGTCTCCAGCTAACATGTGTTTCCTAATATATCCGCCTGCTTATTGATAGCTCTAATTGAGTACTTCATATTTTAGCTTTAACAAATATTATACTGAATTAGTGATCTCTAAATCAAATGTGTTGCTCCTTTTATATTTTGTATATTGGTAAGTGTTAAAATTATCAGTTTAGACAACCCAAGTGAGAAATTGGCTTTCTCCTTTTTCTCTTTCCCTTCCTTCCTTCCTTCCTTCCTTCCTTCCTTCCTTCCTTCCTTCCTTCCTTCCTTCCTTCCTTCCTTCCTTCCTTCTTTCTTTTCTTTTCTTTCTCTCTCTCTCTCTCTCTCTCTCTCTCTCTCTCTCTCTCTCTCTCTCTCTCTCTCTTTCTTTCTTTCTTTCTTTCTTTCTTTCTTTCTTTCTTTCTTTCTTTCTTTCTTTCTTTCTTTCTTTCTTTCTTTCTTTCTTTCTTTTTTGGTTTTGAGATGGAGTTTTGCTCTTTTTGCCCAGGCTGGAGTGCAATCCTGTGATCGCGGATCACAGCAACCTCTGCCTCTCTGGTTCAAGTGATTTCCTTGCCTCACCCTCCTGAGTACCTGGAATTACAGGCATGTGCCACCATGCCTAATTTTGTGTTTTTAGTAGAAACGGAGATTCTCCATGCTGGTCAGGCTGGTCTTGAACTCCCAACTTCAGGTGATCGGCCTGCCTCGGCTTCCCAATGTACTGGGCTTACAGGTATGAGTCACCGCACTTAGATTGTTGATGTTCATGCAATCCCATTGCTTGATATATAAGGTTTCCTTTTTAAAAATTATTTTTTATTGTGATAAAAGACACCTGATATGAAATCTACCCACTTAGCACATTTTTAAGTATATCGTACAATATTATTAACTATATGCACATTGTTTTACAACCGATGTCCAGAATATTTTTATGTTGGACGACTGATATTCTATACTCACTAAACAGAAACTACCCATTTCCCACTTCCCTCAGCCCCTGAAAACCATCATTCTACTTTCTGCTTCTATGAGTTTGAATATTTAAGATCACTCAAATAAGTAGAATCATGCAATATTTGTCTGTGACTAGCTTATTTCACCTAGGATAATCTCCCTCCAGGTTCATTCATATTATAGCATATGACAGAATTTCCTTTTATATGTCAATAATATCCGATTGTGTGTGGGGTGTATATATATATTTCTTTTTCTTATTATATATATATATTTTTATTACATTTTAGGTTTTGGGGTACATGAGCAGAGCATGAAAGACAGTTGCATAGGTACACACATGGCAGTGTGTTTTGCTTCCTTTCTCCCCTTCACCCACATTTGGCATTTCTCCCCAGGTTATCCCTCTCCACCTCCCCCTCCCACTGGCCCTCCCCTTTTCCCCCCAATAGACCCCTGTGTTTAGTACTCCCCTCCCCGTGTCCATGTGTTCTCATTTTTCATCACCCGCCTATGAGTGAGAATATGCGGTGTTTCATTTTCTGTTCTTGTGTCAGTTTGCTGAGGATGATGTTCTCCAGATTCATCCATGTCCCTACAAATGACACAAACTCATCATTTCTGATTGCTGCAGAATATTCCATGGTGTATATGTGCCACATTTTTTCAATCCAGTCTATTATCAATGGGCATTTGGCTTGATTCCAGGTCTTTGCTATTGTAAACAGTGCTACAATGAACATTCGTGTACATGTGTCCTTATAGTAGAACGATTTATATTCTTTTGGATATATACCCAGTAATGGGATTGGTGGGTCAAATGGAATTTCTATTTCTAAGGCCTTGAGGAATCGCCACACTGTCTTCCACAATGGTTGAACTAATTTACATCCCACCAACAGTGTAAAAGTGTTCCTTTTTCTCCACATCCTCTCCAGCATCTGTTGTCTCCAGATTTTTTAATGATCACCATTGTAACTGGTGTGAGATGGTATCTCAGTGTGCTTTTGATTTGCATCTCTCTGATGACCAGTGATGATGAGCATTTTTTCATATGACTGTTGGCCTCATATATGTCTTCTTTCATAAAGTGTCTGTTCATATCCTTTGCCCACTTTTGAATGGGCTTGTTTATTTCCTGTAAATCTGTTTGAGTTCTTTGTAAATTCTGGATATCAGCCCTTTGTCAGATGGGTAAACTGCAAAAATTTTTTCCCATTCTGTTGGTTGCCGATCCACTCTGGTGACTGTTTCTTTTGCCGTGCAGAAGCTGTGGAGTTTCATTAGGTCCCATTTGTCTGTTTTGGCTTTTGTTGCCAATGCTTTTGGTGCTTTGTTCATGAAGTCCTTGCCTACTCCTATGTCCTGGATAGTTTTGCCTAGATTTCCTTCTAGGGTTTTTATGGTGCCAGGTCTTATGTTTAAGTCTTTAATCCATCTGGAGTTAATTTTAGTGTAAGGTGTCAGGAAGGGGTCCAGTTTCTGCTTTCTGCACATGGCTAGCCAGTTTTCCCAACACCATTTGTTAAACATGAAATCCTTTCCCCATTGCTTGTTTTTGTCAGGTTTATCAAAGATTGTATAGTTGTAGATATGTTGTGTTGCCTCCGGTGCCTCTGTTTTGTTCCATTGGTCTACATCTCTGTTTTGGTACCAGTACCATGCTGTTTTGATTACTGTAGCCTTGTAGTATAGTTTGAAATCCGGTAGTGTGATGCCCCCCACTGTGTTCTTTTTGATTAGAATTCACTTGGCTATGCGGGCTCACTTTTGGTTCCATATGAAGTTCATGGTGGTTTTTTCCAGTTCTGTGAAGAAAGTCAATGGTAGCTTGATGGGGATAGCGTTGATTCTGTAAATTACTTTGGGCAATATAGCCATTTTCACGATATTGATTCTTCCTAACCATGAACATGGAATGTTTCTCCATCTGTTTGTGTCCTCTCTGATTTTGTTGAGCAGTGGTTTGTAGTTCTCCTTGAAGAGGTCCCTTACGTTCCTTGTGAGTTGTATTCCAAGGTATTTTATTCTTTTTGTGGCAATTGTGAATGGCAGTTCGTTCTTGAATTGGCTTTCTTTAAGTCTGTTATTGGTGTAGACGAATGCTTGTGATTTTTGCACATTGATTTTATATCCTGAGACTTTGCTGAAGTTGCTTATCAGTTTCAGGAGTTTTTGGGCTGAGGCGATGGGGTCTTCTAGGTATACTATCATGTCGTCTGCAAATAGAGACAATTTGGCTTCCACCTTTCCTATTTGAATACCCTTTATTTCTTTTTCTTTCCTGATTTCTGAGGCTAGAACTTCCAGTACTATATTGAATAGGAGTGGTGAAAGAGGGCATCCTTGTCTAGTGCCAGATTTCAAAGGGAATGCTTCCAGTTTTTGCCCATTCAGTATGATATTGGCTGTTGGTTTGTCATAAATAGCTTTTATTACTTTGAGATACGTTACATCGATACCGAGTTTATTGAGGGTTTTTAGCAGAAAGAGCTGTTGAATTTTGTTAAATGCCTTCTCTGCATCAATTGAGATAATCATGTGGTTGTTGTTTTTGGTTCTGTTTATGTGGTGAATTACGTTGATAGACTTGCATATGTTGAACCAGCCTTGCATCCCCGGGATGAATCCTACTTGATCATGATGAATAAGTTTTTTGATTTGCTGTTGCAATCGGCGTGCCAATATTTTATTGAAGATTTGTGCATCTATGTTCATCATGGATATTGGCCTGAAGTTTTCTTTTCTCGTTGGGGTCTCTGCTGGGTTTTGGTATCAGGATGATGTTGGTCTCATAAAATGATTTGGGAAGGATTCCCTCTTTTTGGATTATTTGGAATAGTTTTAGAAGGAATGGTACCAGCTCCTCTTTGTGTGTCTGGTAGAATTCGGCTGTGATCCCGTGTGGACCTGGGTTTTTTTTTGTGTGGTAGGCTCTTAATTGCTGCCTCGACTTCTGCCCTTGTTATTGGTCTATTCATAGTTTCAGCTTCCTCCTGGTTTAGGCTTGGGAGGATGCAGGAGTCCAGGAATTTATCCATTTCTTCCAGGTTTACTAGTTTATGTGTATAGAGTTGTTTGTAATATTCTCTGATGATGGTTTGAATTTCTGTGGAATCTGTGGTGATTTCCCCTTTATCATTTTTTATTGCATCTATTTGGTTGTTTTCTCTTTTATTTTTAATCAATCTGGCTAGTGGTCTATTTTGTTGATCTTTCAAAAAACCAGCTCTTGGATTTATTGATTTTTTGAAGGGTTTTTCGTGTCTCAATCTCCTTCAGTTCAGCTCTGATCTTAGTTATTTCTTGTCTTCTGCTGGGTTTTGAGTTTTTTTGATCTTGCTCCTCTAGCTCTTTCAATTTTGACGATAGGTTGTCAATTCTGGATCTCTCCATTCTCTTCATATGGGCACTTATTGCTATATACTTTCCTCTAGAGACTGCTTTAAATGTGTCCCAGATATTCTGGCATGTTGTGTCTTCGTTCTCATTGGTTTCAAAGAACTTCTTTATTTCTGTCTTCATTTCATTGTTTACCCAGTCAACACTCAAGAGCCAATTGT